>NC_134521.1:17858448-19175323 GCF_027942865.1 Odontesthes bonariensis
CCTTTCTTTTTAATCACTTGCAAAGTAACTGAATTGCACTTAGTTTGCAGCAACACAGGCTTCTCAGTGACTGATACTTGACTTGCTTCCGCCACGTTTGCCACTTCAGTCTGAATTTCTTTCTACATGTTTTTGCATTCAAATCAGGAGCAGCCATAGTCCTTTAATAACAATTACTACTGGCACTGTACACAGTTATAGTTCCTGTCATCCTGTTGTTTTGTAGAATTTGGTTTGATGTTAATTGCCTCTGCACTAACAGCGCACCATGTACAGTACTCTGTCACCTTGCATTCCAAAGGCTGGAGTGTATCATTCATGACCAAAGAAAGGAGAAAAAAAAGTGGTACTACACAAACTCAGAAAGAGTAAACAGAATCAGCTTTTAAGATTGCACTTTACATATGAGGTTATTAAAAAAAATTATACTCAGATACCAATCAGTACAAAAAGTGATCTAATTAGACGCTATATCAATACCAACTCTGTGATCTCTTCCTCATCTATTTGATAGATAACTTCACAGAGAACCACTGCAGAAAGATCATTTATTTATCAGCAATGCAATCAAAATGGAATAAATAAGAAAGTGTTGCATTTAATGGTGTCTCTAAATGTTTCACAATTTTCAGGAGTACCAGTATAAAATTTAAAAACACCTTTCAGGAGTATTTTTTACCAGTATTGCAGGGTAAATAAAGCTGTCTCATCTTGAGGCATGTTATGTCCCTTAATTTGTCATGTTCCCCTCTGTAGTGTTGAAAAAGAGTATGAGATATTTTACTGGACATCAGTGTCGTGTTTGAAATTCTAGTATCGTGACAACCCTACAATATGAGGCTGGAGCCATAATGCCTTTTAAGAAAGATCAATTTAACATCTATTCACCCACACAACATTTTTTGTCCAAAATATGAATTAAGAATAAATCTAACTACCAGTGGCATACATTCCAATCACTTTGATCTAGTTGATAACATCCAGCCACAACTCTGAACAGTCATCAGAATGTCTGAGTGCCAATTAATTGGTGGCTCCTTCCACAATTAGCTCATTTTGCATTTAAAGCTAATCTGTATCCTGGCAGGGAGCCACATGTGACCTGGCTCACATCCAGCTTTGGGACCCGCGGAGGCAGCAGCCATGAGCTAGCCCAGCGCAGCGCTGAGCAGCCTGGAGAAGATGTGCCAAACTGCAGCGGCACAAAGGAGACCTCACTGTTTATCAAAGATTAAGCAGTGTTTAGTATCTTCCCCCGACCCTCCTCCTCCTTCTCCTTGCCTGCATATGCTCAAATATACGCATGCGTGCGCACACACGTACATACACACTCTCATGCCACTACCGCCAGCTCACAACATGATTGTTCAAAATCCTGAGAGTTTAATAAAGAACAAATTGCGGTTATTGGTGAGCAAACAGCACAGTACGGAGGTGGAAGTGTGATCATTGCAGCGGTGAAGACAGAGAAAGGGCATAAGCCAATTTAATTAATATCTCTGTCAGTCTCAGGCTAACACTGGAGCAGCAGGCTGTGTGGAGAGAGCTGTAGCAAGCACACAGAGCATTAGCACACTATTACACAGTTTATACACTCATGTTTTCTGCTTGTAATGGTGTAATTTATGATATTACCACACTGCACAATCACGATGGGATCACGTAACGCTAAATATTTAAGGATTTCTAATAACTGCCCATATTAGCGTCGTAAGAGTTCTAATCTCTCAACATCTCATTTTCATGCTCGGTCTTATTTGTACCCTTCTGTTTTTTTAAGCTTATCATGCTGTCCGCATGCTGCCCAGCCCAAGTGTATCTACCCGTTATGTTCCCATAATGCTTTGTGGCAGCTGCAGCCAGATTCATGCACACAGGTATTGATTTTCTTCCTTTTTTTTTTCTCCAGTGCAACCCTTTATTTATCTCGCTAAGCCCCAGCCACTGGGTGTGAGGAGAGAACCAGCTGGCAGCTTGTGAGAGGACACAGTGAATTCAACATGAGACGCTTACCACATAACCTGGATTTATTTTCATTTATCTGTTATTTATCTGACAGCACTGCTCTGCTGCAGAGTATAATCCTGCTCTGTGTGGGATGCCTGTGTAGGTATGCACTATATGTGTGTGCGTTCGTGCTGTGTCCATACAAACACTTCATCCTCCACAGGCCACCTGACCCATTTTTCTGTGTGAATAACAATGCTTCGGCCAATCATGGGCAGATGGGATAACGAATGCTGAAAAAAGACTACACCAAGCCTGTCACACGTCAGAGTCCCAACCCTTTCTGTCGACAGAGCAAGTCAGGGATGGAGAGAGAGTAAGACTTAGTTATCCCCTGTCCCTCCTCCTCCCTCCTCTATATATATATATATATATATATATATATATATATATATATATATATATATATATATATATATAGTCACCACACAGGGACCAGTAAAACCTTTACACACCCTCTCCAACCCCCAGCTCAAGGCTGTGCTGCACCAATGGCATTGCTTCCTATATGTATTCTAAGAAAAGGGTAAAACTGACAGTGAATGAGCTGCAAAGCTATCCTCAAGAAAAGCTGTTCATTCTACCACACAACCTGTGGGCTTCAGATAAACTCCAGTCCTTTAGACAAATGTTTACTGTGTAAGTGTTAACACTATGAGGCAAAACACACCTTTCTCCACGGACATCTTAGGCTGAGCGAGCATCCATAGTGAAAAGAACAAGTTAACTCAAGTAGGTTACATCAACCATGTTACCCAAAAACAGATTTTTTTTGTGGCTTCAAAAGGAGGAATGGTGAAGAAATGATGGGCATAGCATGATAATGTCCAGCAGCTTTTTGATAGTAACTCTTGATATTTACTTCAAAGGCCCATTATACACAGCCAATTAAATCGACATAGTGTAGTTTACTCTTCTCCCTCTCGGCAGTAGCTGGGGGGATGGAGGCTGGCTGCTGAAATAACTCAAATGTCAACAAACATGAAAGGAACTGTGAAATCCACAAGATGGCTCAGCAAATAACCAGACTGCATGTGTTAGAGCAAAATAAGTTGAGTAGATGTTTGTGTTTTATTTATTAATGTAAAAGATTGTGTGTATGAGTTTGATAGAAACAGTGGGAATAAGAGCATGAACAAAACAAAACCCAGGGGAGGATGAGGGAGGACTAAGCAGAGCAAAGAGAATCTGTGTGATGACCGATGGCCCTTGTGTTTAGCTCGTGTGCTGAATGAAAAGAAGCCCCCGTGTCTATGTGTGTGTGTGTGTGTGTGTGTGTGTGTGTGTGTGTGTGTGTGTGTGCATCTCTGCAGTATAGTGCTGGGGGGGTCGGCCTCCTCTCGACCCTACTGGTGCTGAATGCAGAGCAGGCAGCATCAGGCCGCAGCAAATGACTACAAGGCCTCCTCAGTGACTGCAGCAAAGGCTGCACCTGGGGAATGGCCCAGCACTGAAGCACAGCCGTAGCTACAGACACCACCACAATTTATCCTAAGGAGTAGCACTGCAGGAGGGCACATATGTCTATCAGGTATGCTCCACAATGTTTTAAGGGGATTTTTAATCGTTTGGAGATGCATGAAATGTAACCAAAAACAGTCATCATCAGTGTTTATTCATGTGTTGATTAATATGCTATATGAAAGCTAATTTGCTTATTTCTTCGAATAATTTTTGAGCAAGACATTTTGTAATTGGTTGGTGATCTAGCATATAACACCTTCACCAAGAGGTACATACAGACATATACACGGTTGTTTTGATCCACACCACCAGCAGCAGCTATTTCACACATATAAAAGCATTTTCTCAGCACCATTTCAACATAAATTTAGTATCAGAAATCATCACAAATTCTCGTTCTATTCTTAAAAACATCCTTCTTCAAGAAATGATTAAGATACAAAAACAGAAGCAAAACTAAATTTGAAATACATCAATTCAGAGTTCAATTAATACCTTCATTCTCGCCATTTTTGACTGTTTTTGAAATATTTTTGTAAAATCAATCTAAGCTTCAAACTGCATTACCACAAATTATTGAAAACACCCTCAAAAAGAAAAAAAAACACATTCACAGTACGTACTAATATATATTTTTTTGTCAATTTGGACTCTGAGGTGAAATAAATGCAGAACAATCCTTCTTTCAGAGCGTTATGCCATGACATAAGATCATACGTTTACATGCTTTTATATAGCTAAATCAAGATGCAAGTAGAAATACATAACTGCATCTCTACACAAATTATTCAAATAATTTAAATGAATGAATTCCAACACCGGCTTAGGAAAAAGAGGGCTTAGCCCTTTTCTGTATCCATATACTGTATTTGGTAAAAAGGTGGGAATGCTGACACACTTCTGCTTGCTGTAATGATTTGATGTCTCCATACTGGTCATGAAAGCTGCTTTCCCAGGCACTGTTTACTTTTGGCTGGTTGGATCTCAGACAACCAAAAACTCTGACATGACTTGGCGGGCAATAACTATGCCTTTATATTGTTGATCTTATTAAGAAAATAAAATAATTTCTATAGACACACATACGCATTTTATAACTGGCTACCACAGTTCACCTGATCTTGTGCAGTGAAGTTGTTTTCTTTACACTTTCATTACTTTTCATGTCAGCTGTACGAGATTCTGATTAGATTTCCAATATTGCAATCACAAGAGAATCCAGCTTGCTTCAAACTACAGGTGCTGGTCAACGAATTAGAATAATTTGAAATAGTGCAATCAATAAATTCTTTGAATGCATTTTTCGTGCAGAAAGCAAATCAGGTGTTCACCGCACCTGTCCTACTCGTTAGACTAATCACAGAACTCGTTACCTGTAAAAAATTTGCTCAGCTGATCTTTCCAAAAGGCCCATTTAGGCCATTTAACTGTGACACTGTTGTTTTATTGAATTAGAATAATGGAGAAACCGTTTCATTGAATTAGAATAATTTTTATTATAATTAGAATCATCACTTTCTCAGTATTTTGTGGCTGCCCCCTTGGCTTGTATGACTGCCTGAAGTCTCCGCGGCATCGATTTGACCAGCTTGTCGCAAGTTTCCGCACTCACAGCTTCCCAGGCAGTGGCGATGTTCTGCTTCAGTTGGTCCAGCGTAGTAGGCTTTCTGTCGCGAATTTTCCGCTTGACGATGGCCCAAAGGTTTTCAATGACATTGAGGTCAGGCGAGTTGGCCGGCCATGCCAAAACTTCAAGCTGTTTTTTAGTGAACCAATCTTTGGTCGACTTTGCCGCATGAGCCGGTGCAAGATGCTGTTGAAATATGAAGTCTTCTTCGCCGAACTGTTCCTCAACAGTCGGAATCAGGAACGTTTCCAGAACATCTTGATATACTGTATCAAGATGTTCTGGAAACGTTCCTGATTCCGACTGTTGAGGAACAGTTCGGCGAAGAAGACTTCATATTTCAACAGCATCTTGCACCGGCTCATGCGGCAAAGTCGACCAAAGATTGGTTCACTAAAAAACAGCTTGAAGTTTTGGCATGGCCGGCCAACTCGCCTGACCTCAATGTCATTGAAAACCTTTGGGCCATCGTCAAGCGGAAAATTCGCGACAGAAAGCCTACTACGCTGGACCAACTGAAGCAGAACATCGCCACTGCCTGGGAAGCTGTGAGTGCGGAAACTTGCGACAAGCTGGTCAAATCGATGCCGCGGAGACTTCAGGCAGTCATACAAGCCAAGGGGGCAGCCACAAAATACTGAGAAAGTGATGATTCTAATTATAATAAAAATTATTCTAATTCAATGAAACGGTTTCTCCATTATTCTAATTCAATAAAACAACAGTGTCACAGTTAAATGGCCTAAATGGGCCTTTTGGAAAGATAAGCTGAGCAAATTTTTTACAGGTAACGAGTTCTGTGATTAGTCTAACGAGTAGGACAGGTGCGGTGAACACCTGATTTGCTTTCTGCACGAAAAATGCATTCAAAGAATTTATTGATTGCACTATTTCAAATTATTCTAATTCGTTGACCAGCACCTGTATGTGTAGATGCTCCCAAAACATCACTTAACAAATCTGGAAAGTATTTGTTCATGGAAAGAATAGCAAAGGATGGCATAGAAGGCATTTCTATCTTGGAAATTATTCCACACATTTTTCAAATGGGCTTAGGCAAACATTTGAATTACCAATTGGCTCTGCTCCATTGATCACAGATCAAGTGTTTCAAACATCAAGATAAAACATTTTGAAAGACTTCATAAGAAATTCACAAATTTGACCTTCCATAAAAGTAAAACCACTATATAGCGACTGTGCTATGAAAAAAACTCTACTCCACTTTTGCTTTAACGATATGGACTGAGTGAATGCATTTTTCATTAAATATTTCCATTCTTTTCTAATTGACATCAGGGTTCTTTTAGAAGTCCTTTGTTAGTCTGCCCTGCAACAACTCAAAAAAGCCCATTCCAGTGAGACTCTCAGAAGGAATGTCGAACCAGTGCTGCAAACCAGGCTACACCTACCACACCGAAGAGCCACAGTCAATTATTCATGACAGAGACAGAAGCTGTATTTCAAAGTTGAGTAGATATTGTTTGAAATCGTGAAATTTTAAAATGCTGCAGGCCGGTCTTCAGGTTGAGGGGCTGAACAATCTTTTCATTGAGCTGTCACTTACACACACACACACACACACACGCAAACAAACAAAGTGCACTTAAAATGTGTGTAGCTGAGGATAAGGGGAATGGACGGTGCGTTGTAGGATGAGTGTACTGACACGTGAATAAAGACCACTTGCTCATGGATTCGTAGGCTTCCGTCATCTATTATTTAGCATGGAGAAGAGCAGTGGATTGGTGCCTGGATGATTCTTTTGACAGCATTTACATGGTGGCTACAGATGGGACGATTTTAACGGCTCAAGATTCACACTTTGTTTTGACGGCACAGAAACTTTCTCTGTTAAGATAATGACTGATAAAGATTACAGATTCCCAAAGAAGCAGAACTTCGCAACACCGTCAAGCTTGCAGCCATGTGACGGTGTAAAGACAAATTCAGTCAAAATACACAACCTATTCAAATGAGAAAACCTTCAGTCTACAGATCTTTGCATGTGTCTGAAAACATGCTTCTTGGAAAATCAATTTATGGTCAATTAAGAGATTAATTTGCTATAGATTTCATCATGGCTGATTCTGCCACAGCAGACAATTGTGAAACGTCAACAAAACAAAAGCGGTCGCTAGCCAGCATTTGCCCTCCATCCAAAAGCAAAATGACATTAGCACTAGTCTATTGAGTTTGCTAAATGCCCCACATAAAGTGAATTTGCCCCCCAGGGCTGGGAAACAATCATGCAGACGAGTGTTCCATTTAAGTGATTTGAATGATCGGAATGCTGCAGAGCTTCCTATCAGCCAAAGAAATGGGTCAATACACTGAGACTAAGTGACACGGCTGGCAGCCGGTGCACTCGTGGAAGACCGGGCAGAGGAAGAAGAGCGGGACCTCACTGTCATTGTGTCAGACAGATGTGGAAATACAGACACACATACATATAGCAGGGTCCTGGCGTGTCGGTACAGGCAAGGCCTTGGATCGAACAACACTGGCATATTATCAAAATGCAAACATGCAATTTCTTCATTTAAAAATGGTCAATAAAATCCAAACCTGACCTGACATTCCTGACTGATTTGTTTGGTATGTAAGCCGCAATCTAAATGTGCCATGAGTGAGAATCTTACGAGAACAACTCAACAAAGAGGCAAACACAAACCTCGTCATCCCAGTTCATTTGGACTTCAACCTTTTCAAACGTTAAACAGAAGTTACAGTTGAAAAGAAACATGTGATGCCTTACTTTCAGCGTTGATTGACATTGTGTCTTTCTCCCAGGACACAACAGTGATGTAGGCCTCCACTGAGGCAGGGATAATGCACTTGAAGACCGCCACATTGCCTCTCATGGCTTTCTGGTCCTCCACCCGGACAGTGTACGGCTCTCGTAGGACTAAGAGGAGGGGACAGAGAGGTGTGTAGTGTAAAAGATGGAAAACTGCTAACACTAAGCTAAGACAATCAACCCCTCATAATGGACTCGTGATTGTTTGGGTTGCAACAAAGCAGAAGTGTGGACAGTCAAGAGTACAAGAAAACTAACCAGCCTTAATGTGGACATCTTGGGTCCTAATTCTCCCTGAGGGGTTCTCCGCTGTGCAATAGTAAGTGCTGTCGTGGATGAGTTTGCTGAAGCTGGAAGGGGGAATGTGGAAGATCTGAAGGGTGCCATTGGAGTGCACATGGCGGATCCCTGGCACATCATAGATCTCCTCGCCGGTGGCCAGGTACCAGCGCAGTGAAACAGGGGGCACGCCTGCAGCGGGACAGGGCACCGATGTCCCTGTGGTGCTGGCAAACACTACCTCTTGCACAGATGCATTGACAAAATATAAGCTGGAACGTAGATCTTCACAGAAAACTGCAGGGAGAGAAACAAGATTGCAAAATTATGTTAGAAAAGCAGTTAGAGAGAATGTACAAACTATTGTTAAGACAGAAATATTATCTCTCACAAACTTGCGCTCCCCTCCCCTTCTTGAATTTAGGCTGTTTTTTTTTCTGGGCTGACCGTTTTGTTTCTGCTCACTGCAGTGGAAGGAGGTTGCAGGAGTGTTTCTCGTGCTGTCTATGAGGAGGCATTGCAGCAAAGCTCAACAGGACGGCAGCAGTGGATGTAAATATAATAGAGCCAGCAGAGAAAAAGCCAGACCTTCCTACACAACTCCCTATGAAGCATGCACATCTGTGTTATTGTCACAAAAACCTAGAGCTGGAAGCATTCACTCTTTTGACAGTTGAGTCGTTTTTCAAGCAAAATGTCTTTTTTGCTCACATGACAGAATTCACTGCTCTTCTTGGTATTGATATAAACAGAATGTCTTTATAGTGTTGGCTCAACAAATCACCTGGTTACATCATCTTGGGATATAGCATCTAAACAATACGGTTCTGTGTTAAGCAAACAGACAACTCAGAAATCTAGTGAGATCTTGTCCAAAACTTCAGTAATTTCTTGACAAACATGGTGAATTCATCATTATTCAGGCGGAATAATCATTGTGAAGGGGAACAGCTTGTGTTTTTACTTTGCTTGTTGTCTGTCTGTTTGTTTGCTGTTTGCGTACACACTGTGCAATAGAAGACCTTCACCAATGATGCGAGTCAATGTAATGTGATGCAGTTCTGGATGAAAACTAAAATAAAGTTATAATGTGTGATAGGTACAGACCCCTATGAATAGCTTTTTTTCCCCTCTTAATTGCAAACTTGTGTGCCATAGTTGTCACTTATAGTGCTGTGTTTGCACAGTCTTTATTAATGATCGTAACGCATTGATTTATTCACCATGATACTAAGAGGTACCAATACATCCAACAACAATGTTATGTTGGTTCTTCTTAAGGTCAAGAGGTGATAAAAAACAAAACCTTGCAATTAAAAAAGATCCAAAGACAAAAACATGGTTACGTCGCACTGCTTCTTCATTAGAAAATTACAGTAAAGGTAAATGATTAAGTATTTTATTCATGTTTTTATTCATAATCATTTTGTAGGTTTTTGCATTAGTCCTACCAGCTGTTTACCTATTGTAGGTAAGATCTATGGACTAATCTAAACTCCAAACAACAAACCGATGAGCAACAACCTTCCAAAAACATTTTGATTCAGTGGTGAATTCAGATCCTCAGCCCAGCAACGCATTCCAAAGGCAACTGCACACTGTGGTTGGCTATTGGTTAAAACTAAAGCTGTGGGTTTTTTTTTTACAAATGTTTCTACAAACTTTTTTTAGTTTTTTGGTTTATTTTACTTGCTTCAACTGTTTGGGTATACCTAATTTGCTCTGGTCTGAGTTAAATGCATTTAAAGAACTATATCTAAAGATATACTTTTCTTTTCTTCTTTTTGTCTTTAATGAAAACACACATGAGTAAAAACACAAGCTAACATTTGCTGAAACACAGAAAAGTAAGGCCTATCAGTTCTGTCATATCAATGTAATTACAAACTAAACATGAATTTCATAGTTCCATATTCGACGCACTGTAATATGACTAAAAAGAACCATTCAGTGCCCTCGTAAAGCTATTGCATAAACAATGAGTGTCAGTCACTTACTGTAAGTATTTCAGATATCTTTACTGTATACTACACTCTCTACTCTCAGCTAATGTGGGCTCCCTCTTCCTGTCGCCAGCTTTCCTGCGCGACAGCTGCCAATCCCCCCTCCCTGGAGACCAAACATTTTAGCGCTTCATAAATTCCTAATGAGTGTTTTCGAGTCACCAGCCACTTCCACCCACTGGTCGTTCAACCTGTTACGACAAACAAACACTGTGGCGTACACATGTTTCTGCGCATTTGTAGCTCCGCTCACTTCACACATACAGTACTCTGAGGGCCAGGCTTGAAGGTGTTGAAAGAGGAATGCCTGTAGTTGTCGACAGCTACAAGACTGTAGTCTCTTATCCGAGAGGTGGCAAGGAAAGGCAGAGGAACCACACTTCAGAAGTGGGTATTTTTCTATTGATTGCATGTTTGGCCATGTTAAGAGCTATACATACTTTCACCAGCATTTCAGGGTGACACCATTTAACTTTATTTGTTGACAAGTTCTGTCATCAAGTTACTCAAGCTGTGTTAAGCACAAAATAGAATTTTAATACAGTGACATGAATAAAATACATATACAAAAAAGCATGGGCCAAAATGATGAGTTACTGACATAATGAATCATTTAGAAGTGCTCTCTATCTGTAATGATACATGGGGAACTTCTCAGTGGTTCATTTACAGCCATGTAATCACACAGAGTAACAGCTTGTTGATGGTTCTCTCAAGTAGGAAAATCTGCCAACAAGATGATCATAAAATCTCAACATCTGTTATGAATAGCAGGGAGCCTGAGGCATTTATGTGTGTGACTATTTAACCATAATGTAGTTAATTTGCTCAAAATAGAAATGAAGGGTTGCCTCTTACTATCTGCATACATTTTTGTAAAGTGTCTGTTAATGGGACAATGATGTAGTTTCAGGTAACTCACAATATGCTGATTTGATTGAAACCCAGCTGACAAGGCAAGATGAAAAAAATAAAAGGCAGAATCAAGTTGGGTCTCATTCTTTGATTTATCTTCACTTGATAGCTACATTTACAATAGGAGGAAGTCTACGTGGAGGTAAATTCTGTGACAGAACACAAAACCTACCAAATAAGCACAGTCCAAACAGGGGGGAAAAAAATTATCTGCACAGTGGGGGGAGTTTGTCAGTTTTTTGTCTATTATCGGGTTAAGCAAGGTGCCAGGTTTTAATACAGATCATGAGTTAAGAAGACTAACAAATATCATTGTCAGGATAGCAATGGGAAAAAAACAATAATGAAGGATAGAATATGGATTCTGCTCATATCTGTTTAGAGTGCATTATGTCTTCATATCTGAGTAACATATTCATAATCATCTACCTCCCCAACACAGTAGCATTTTGCTGTAATCATCTATCAGAAAAATTGCTGTCTGAATGAGAACAAACGGTCATCAAGCAGCCCGTAGTCTCAGCATGTTTAAAGAGTGACTGAGTGATGAGGGGAGGAGAGGCTTCCACGTAACTGCTTTTGTCTCAATATGATTTGCACCAGCTCATAAAAAATTGAGGGCCCAACCACCTCCACTACCACCATCAGCCGTTTATGGGTGGCTGATTCCTGAAGATGAGAAAGCCTGATGGACGCAAAACCCTGCCAGATCCCAACCGTTCAGATAGAGGGGGAGTGCATTTATTTTTCAGTGCATGGCCAAGAAAAATAGTACGGGCACGGGTTGAGTGGGGGAGTGGGGGAGTGGGGGAGCTAGAATGCACTCAAAATGTGAGGCAGAGACCACTATTAACAGAGAAAGACAGAAAGAGAACGGGAAGTAAGGGAGACGAAAAGGAAATGCTGTGGCAGTTGTCAACGGCGAGAGCACTCTTAGTTGTCGTCAAACAACATTTCAAAACTCTCAAAAGCTTATTTTTGTGGCTGTGGTTTGTCTGTTTTTACTCCTCTCGAACGTTCATCTCTCTATCAGACGTCTCTGACCCTGCCACTCACATTTAGAACAACTCTACCTTTACACAAGAAGACAGGCGCAAATAGCAATACAAAGAAGATAAGAAAAGAAAAAACTTGTTTGGTTTTTATGGTTCAGTAGTAGACACTCCTCACAGTCTACCCCCTGTGACTTGTCAGTTAGTTATCTAATAAGGCAGAAATAAAGATCTTCACTTTTGTGGCATATTTTTTCATATATTCAACCGTGACTTACAGGCAATTCCTTTCATACACTGCTTGCAAGCAAATGATAAACATGTGGGAGGCTGTTGGCTGTCATCAAGGGTGTTTTTTGCGCACCACAGTTCAATGATAATCTCGTGAATGGCTGGCATAGAATAGTAAGATGTAACACAACAAATGCACATCTCAGAGATACCATTTGCAATGTATTGTTTTGCAAAGGAATGAAGTACACTTTTGAAGACCTATATATACTGGATTTCTGCAAACACAGGATTAAGCAAAATAACAAAAGCCAGCGGAATGTAAAAAAAGGAGATTGATGTCAGATGCAGACCCTATCCAAACTTAGTCGACCGGTATGATTTCATAAGATTTCTCTCCCTGCTGGACTGCTGCTTATTGAAACATTACTGTAGAATGAGTTGTCTTCTTTAGATGCTGCAACCGCTTATTTAACAGACCTAAATCTGTAAAGGGGTTGTTTCTATCTCTGTCTCTATTAAGCTTATTGTCATATCTAATTCCTAATTTGTTTAAACTGAATAAATCTTTCCATGCTTTCTATCTCAAGTTGTTTGATATGGCTGTGGCATCATACACCATATTACAATATTGTGTAGAAGGACTGGAACACCGACTCACTCTCATGCCCTTCATACCCACACACTCATGCTGTCTCTGACATAGCAGCCTGTGCCAGAGTCTGAATCAATTGCAGTTTTCTTTGAGCCAAAACGCACAAAAAAGGAAGTCATATTGTTAAATTATGAATCTAAAATATTTATAATTGATGGACTCTCTTTTCTCTTTTGTCTGTCCTAGAAATTCTCAGGGGAGGAGCAGAGGAGGGGAGATGGGGTACTATTGGGTTAGTGAAGTGGTCCCCTCTGCTTGCTGTGTGAAATAATGCTTGGCACAGTCCCACATGTCAGCACCTATTGGTGGCAGGCTTTTCTGAAACCTCTAATCGTGGACTGCAGGTGACTCGTCGTGCAGTCTTGTCTTTGTGGACCCTCTACTACAACATATAGAGCTCAAGGGCACCAGACATGCTTCAGTCAAGGAGAATGTACGTGGATGTGCGAAATGGATGTGTGTGCGTGCGTTGAGGGGTGGGCGTTTATGTCTAGAAGCCTATGAAAACATAGATGCTGACATGGGCTTAGTGTGCAGGCGAGACGTCAGGAAGGTCAATGGAGACAGAAACTATGTTGGTTTTGCCTGCAGCCATTACAGAGAATACTTGACTGGAAGCACGTGGAAGTGAATATAAGGTAACTCTGAGTTTGAAAAGGGCCCAGCTGTAATGATCTTCAGCAATATTTTTCCCCCCAAAGAATAAACAACTAGCTTTTTATATTTATTATGTGCTCCGTAACACCCATGATCCTCTACTCTGACCATGCCAATCAGTAGTTGCTTCCAAATCACCCAGGCAATTTATTTAAGTAAATGTCTGATCAATACAGGACCCACCAACACGCAACATAAATAGGCCTATGCATTAGCCTGTGCATTAGCCCACTGATGTGTCCATAGCTTTTTGTTCAGCCTGCGTTTACTTCAACCAATCACCATTAATCAACCTGCCAAGTCTTCTCATTGTCCTGTTGAAATGACAAAAAAACTTGTCTCTCTTTTTTTTTTTAGATTACTGTGGTTGTCTGCTCCACTGTCTTCAACAACAGTCTAATTTAATCCTTTCACCTATGATTTTATCACATTGAATTAGCTATTAGCCTCAACATGTCTTCCCTGCCCAAGGCTCCTAATGTTTTTAAACACTGAGGTCTGATTGGCTGTAAGCCAAAGTGTGGTCCTCACCAGGTCAGAGATCTCTGTTGTGCCAGATCGGGCACTAGGGCATCAAGACATTAGGGCAACTCCACTGGGGCAAACTAGCACTGAGCCACACTGACAGCCCCATGGCAGGCGATGCAGGTAATTAAGGCAGAACTCTAAAGAAACCGCCTAGGGAGGGAGTGTGGGGGGCTGGGGGAGTGGAAAAGACCAATTGGGAGGGGTGGCGATGGGGTGGAGGACGGGACAGCCTCATGATGACATCCCCACAACCTCCGCCCCCTCCTCTTTTGCCCTAGGGGCTTACACAATAAGCCGTAAAGAGAAGTGCTGCAATGAACAGAGATCTGCAGATTGAAGAACAGAGTCCTCTCATTCTCCCAAATCACTGGCGTCCAATTTGCCCTCATGAATAATGTTGAGCTCTGCATTCAGTGCCATGCAGCCGCTATGTAAAACCAATGATACCCTACTCTGATGTCAACTCTCTGGAGGACAAGAGAAGAGTCACTGTGGAGTGGGTTAGTTGATGCATATGAACGCTCATTTACATGAGCGCAAACAGAGGAGGAGGGAGTTCCCACCCACTGGGTACATTTAAGACTTTAATCAGTTATATCACCAAGCTGGCAATGGACAAATTTCTGCAAATTGACTGAGACAGTGGAGGAGAGTGGAAATAAAATGCCGTGATCATGATTGAGTAATAAGAGGAGAAAATGTGAGTGAGTAAACATAGTATATTTGCTGCCACTGACACTAATATAGAAATTCAGAAGAGGAGAAAAAGAATAACACGAGACATTCATAATGCTCAGTTAAGTGAGAGCATTGAAATAAAAACACATAAACGACAAAGCAATATGTCATATTAATCTACAAAAACCTCCATGTATGAATCAGAGCTCGAAGTAGGTGGTGGGTCACCTCTCCAAATTTACATCGCAGCCATGCATGTTTGTTCATGTTTGTATGACAATGTTACATTTCTTACTAATCCAAATATTCCTGCTGACCACTGTGGTTTCCATAAGGTGGTTTTGAGTTTAGGAGCAGCTTGTGTCCTCCTCCCTGTGATTAATTTTTACTTTAATGGTCCTTTTACTTTTCAACTAAGGCCATAATTAGGTGGAAATTTGAATTATTTCCAGTTTAGTTTATTACTAAATACCTGCAAAACTAATGATAGCCCAATCAGCCTCAAAGTCATTTTATTTATATTTATCCATATTTAGTACCACAGTTAGCATGATAAAAAAAAGACAAACATTCCACCTGACAAACATGGATATATTTGAACAGTCACTGCTGGTTTGCTGATGCTAATATTTAGCCAGCTCCTGTTGTTTCGAAGCACAGCCTCACAGAGCATGGTTGCAGGATCTTTTTTTTCTATACCAATGCCTTTGTGATTACAGAAGTCTGCATCTATGAAAATACTTTGAGCTGTTCCAACACACCTTAAAGCAGATTATTGATATCACTGTCACTAGTTGTAAGGTAAATGTTATGCTGGCAGGAGGTTAACCTAGCTTAACCTGGAGTTTTGACGTCATTTTGAGGTTTCAGAGACATTGCTGGCATTCCCTGAATCACATAAGTCCATTGAAACTTGGTTAACTTTTGGTTCACTTCCTTCAACACAGTGCTGGAGGAGAATTTTACTCAAATGATCTTTTAGAGTAGAACCTTTCAACTGGACTTAACTTATTCAACGGACTTAAATTTGTATCTAATACAGTGCTGCACAATATACACTGTGCACACTTTGACAGAGTGGATGAGTAGCATTTTTTCTATTTCAGTAAAAATTCCACCCACTGCTGTTTCCTATATTGTTGATTGACTGAGCTGACGGGAAGGCAGAAGAACAGAGACAGAGAGTGGATCTCAGGTGAGCTGAGAAGGGACTTTAAACCCTACAGGGAGGGATGAGCGAAGGGATTAGCTGGAGGAGGAAGGCTGACAACTTGCAATTCATCTACAGTACTTGTACTATGGCACAGTGTATAGGCTATATAGGAAGTACATATATCCATCCACAGAGTTACATGATTTAATATGTAAATTAGTTGTTTAGCTATTCATTCAACACTTGTAAAGTGATCTTGGGTTTCTTGAAAGACACTTTATAAATGAATTTATAAATAAATAGGCAACTGCAAGAAAATTCCTCAATCAACTCAATGACCAACCTATTTCTTTAAATTAGGTTTTCGATAATAACATTATCTACTTAAATGAACATGATATGCTGAAGTGAATGACTGAGAGCTGAAAGTTACCATAGGTGGTTAGCAAACCACCGACCATTAATGTTTGTGGGAAATGTTGACAGTACTGATATCAGCTGCCTGCCCACATCTGGTTTGACTTCTATGTGAGGAGTCCACGTAGACCAAATATTTTGGCAGACATTCTTGAAAAAGGAGGAGAGACCATAACCCTTTGTCAAATTTTTGTGCCATTAGCATAGTAGAATAACACGATTTAATTGCATAAAAGTAAACAGAACCTAATGAAGATTATTCAATTCAATTCAATTCAAATTCAAAAATACTTTATTTATCCCAGAGGGAAATTAAATGTTGATGTAGCTCAATTAAATCAAGGAGTTATTATAGATGCTGATGGCTGTGGGCAGGAAAGATTTCCTGTAGCGGTCCGTTTTGCATCCAAACTGAAGAAGCCTTTGACTGAAGAGACTCTGTTTTCCGATAACAGTCTCATGGAGAGGATGTTCAGGGTTGTCCATAATTCTCTTGATTTTATGCAAAATCCTTCTTTGCATTATTGTCTCCAGAGGTTCCACAGCCGTCCCCAGAACAGAACCAGCCTTCTTTATCAGGTTGTTGAGTCTTTTTAGGTCCCTGGTTCTGATGCTGCTGCCCCAACAGATGACGCAAGAGGAAATGACGCTCTCAACAACAGACTTGTAGAAGATCTGCAACATCTTGTTGCAAACCTTGAAGGACCTTAGCTTCCTCAAGAAGTACAGTCTGCTCTGTCCTTTCTTGTAGATTGCTTCACTGTTGTGTCTCCAGTCCAGTCTGTTGTCCACATGAATTCTGGTGTTGCAGTAAGATTTGATAGAAAGACATTTTGCTGACAGTTTGCATTATCTCGATGCAGAATTAATTACTTTTGCAGTAGAGAAACAAAGAGATTTAAAAAAGCAGGGAAGCGATGTTGGAGGCAAATCAAAGTCCTGGGGTTAAAAGTGATTGTAGGTCAGACAACTAGACATCACTGCCTTTCCACTCATAGCCACCCCTCTTGTGCCTCATCCCTGCCTCCCCTCCCTTTCACAGCCCACCGTCTCCCTTAGACGTTATCTTATGTTCAGCAGCCGTACTACAGAATACAGCCCCTCCTTTATTGCAACATTGCAAAGCGACCGTGGGTCAATTCATTATGTGTGGATTTTTGTCTTTCTCTGTACCACTATTTTTTCTGCTTTTGTGCATACAACTCATCGATTCATCATCATTCAAGAAGAATAAGTCAAAATATGTCCAACTTAAAACATACCTTTTTTTGTGGGTATATGGTATAGAACCAAAATAATTCAGTTCTGTAAGGCACTGTCATAAATCACCCTGATGAATACACTGTCAATTGAGAGCAACAGAGACAGGCAATGGTTGCGAAAATGGCAGCTGTCTGCATTAGAGCTGCACTCAATCTGCACAAAGATGAGAAGGAGCTTTCATTAACCATCATGTTTACCATGATTACAAAACTATAATACATCAAAAGCAGTTTTTCATTGATGTCCACATCTGCCTCCACTTGCAGCCTTGCATTTATTTCATCTGGTCCTATACCTGGGTTGTATGCAATCAGACTGCCAGATTGGTGACAGAGGGCCTTGCAAACACTGCCGGGCAGCAAAATACACATCAACACATTCAGAGCGTTTAGTGCCCGGGATTAATCAAATTATAATTTAATCATCTGATCAAACAGCAATTAGCATAATCACTTCTTGGGAAGGCCCGATAGAGTGGAGACTGGAGCGGAATTAAGCTGGGGGCTAACAACACTTTAATGAAACATTTGCCAGAATGTTTGAAAATGTTACACATTCTGGGCTACAGGAGCAGGGCTGGATTTTGAATGCTAATCAGTGCGGTTTGGTTATGCCTAATGAACACGTCCAGTAGTCAGCCACAGGGGGAAGAAATTGCCATTGAGGCCCTGATTTGATATTTCATCACTGATAGGCTTTTTTTTTTTTTTTTTGCATTCAGTATTCTAAACTGCAATTCAGCAAAAACACATCAGAGATTATTTTTGATCTTAAATTTAAAAAAAAAGAAAAATTGAAATTTCTTTTTCACAATCAAATTGCTTTTTTTTTTTTTTTTTTTGTTAAACTATACTATTCTGTCAAAGTAAATCCAGTCAATAACCCCAGAACAAATGAATAGAAATAACTTCCAAATGGATAAATTCCTGTGTTTACCAAGCAGGTTGGCTGTTTTCACACATAACAACTGAAGCTCCATGTTCCTGCATGTAGACTTTAGACAATCTCCATTTCTAAACTATCAAATAAATTTCAACAAACTATGTAAGTCACACAAAGACGATGTGACATTTATGTTGTTGAGTACAGGGCAAAAAAATGTGAGTATTTCTATGGCACAGTCATTGCTCACTTTATTAAATTGCCAAAAAGAAGTTGTTGAGGAGAAATTCTTAACTTGTAAAAGGTCACATTTAGAATTATGTATTAAATTTCATTACTAATATTAATTATATATTGTTTGAGTCCTTTGAATCCCAATCTTGTGCTTTTTCCATCAAACAATCGCTGCAGTGCAGTGTACCTAAATAATCAAGTATACTATAGTATAAACCTATTTTATTAACTGAACTGATAAGACATAATTACATGTTATTGGACTTCAGATCTTTCTGTAGAACAGTAGTTGTTTGGATCATTAAGCCTCACCGTTGTTTTTCTATCACGATACAACACAGTACAGACTGTGTGCCTTGACAATGTCTGAGGGAATAGAATGAACTCACTTCCTCTTCCTCTTCTCAAGAAGATGAACATACATTCACAAAGTAACCGTAATCTCCGCGCATGCAACCAACTGTCCGTGAATTAAAAGCGCAGCACAATTTCTCCAGTCACGTTATACGACCACCCTGAAAAATACATATTTAAGGAAAGTGAACTGTCACTTACAGCAATAAACAAATTAGGCATATCATTCATATTGAATATATTATAAAATGCCCACTTCCAGTCCAATCACTTTATTTGGTCATTTACTGATGCATCTCCTTGACCTTCCCACCCTTTGCATTTTGCAGGTTTTAAAAGAAAACACTTCTTTAAAAATGTGATATTCTCTGGCTTTCAATATCTTTATACATGATAATGGCAACTAAGATAATCTGTAAAACTTGTTTGTATTATGAACCCACAAACACAACAAGTAAAACCCATTAGTATATTATCACACTATATGCTGAGATGGCCACTACAGTAGATCTCACAGAGGTTTACTGTCATAGTCTGAATGAAGAATGTCACAATGCATCTTTAAGTTGATTGAATCACTGAATCAGAAATCATATTATGAGTTTCGTACATCTTTGCATGTTAAGTTCAAATAAAATCTTCCAAGTTAATGCAAACAGTGGCTATGGTCTTTATTTAAAAAGCTTACCTTGTGCCCTCTGTTACCTGCCTAATCACAGCATTAACCTACTGCCCTATTTTATCTTATAAGTGTACAGACACAAACACTACAACTAATTGCGATCTTGTTTCATCACAATTCCAGCAAACACATGCCTGAACCTGTGGTCCAAAGCCTTTACTCTACCAATACACAAAGCTAACTTATTTTACAAGTGGAGTGCCATTTTGAGAGACGACAGAATGTATGAAACAGAAAATGTCAAAGACATTCAAGTAATGAGATTTGCCATCACTCCAGTGATGCATCAATCAGCTTCTGCCTTATTCTACTTTAAACGGTGACAGAAACCAAAGACAATATTGTGTCTTATTTTGGTGGTGGCAAGTTTTGTCACAGCTCATTAGTTAATATAAAAAGAGAAATCCGTAAACTGTGCTCCTGAAATTCACGCTTCTTTTTGTTTCAAAGTAATAGATGTGTATGAATAAAAGATTTAGACAAACAATTATTCTGTTAAAAAGTCTCTTAGCTGCAACATTTCCTTCTCTCATGATGGAAGAGCACTTCTGATTCGACCTTATTAAATCCAACTTCATATTTACTGACATTTGATAAATGATCATGGTGTTTTCATAAAATCCACATCCTGACGTCACGGAGTATCACCAGAAAAGGTGGCAGGGAGCTTTATATTAACAGTATCCAACCACACTATGTAGGTAAAAGGGCTCAATACTACATTAATACCAGTAAATGTAGGCTGTGGCACTCATTATGTACAACACTATGAACTGAACGAAAAATTAGAAGGACTGTTCGTCATGGCCTTGTTTCTGCATGGAAAACCAGGCTGATTTGAAATGACTCTTTGAGCTTTAGATACAACATAACACGAGCTGACTCTGTGAGTCCCTCTTCCCCCACTCTTCCTCCTCTTTTTCTGCCTCACTACACACTATCATCTCCTTAAGCATTCTGGTCTGGGTTAAATGAAACCTTTAACAGTTCAATGTGCAGCCATTAACATATGCTTGAGTCTACTCACAGCCAAGTCAAGGCACAAGCACACACACTGGGTTGGGACAAAAAAAAATCTTGACCCGATGGCACTTGCAAATCCACTCTGTCCACGAAACAGCAAGTCACTAATCCTTCCTGATATTACATCTTATGCATGATTTAAACAAAGTAGTAACTGTGTAATGAATACATCCTATATGAATAAATGAAATGGAATAAGTCTGTGATAATGATAAGATGCATTTCAAATCTATTTTTACATTTATTTCCAAGGTTTAAATAAACGTGAATGAATACCCCGATACTTGATTGCAGCATCAGTAACTCAGATCAGAACTAAACACATGCAGACATGACAACTTTTTACTTTAAAGGATAAGACCGTTTTTTTGACATTGGGCCCTTGATTTCACATTATAACATGATGTTCTACTCACCCCTGCTTGTTGTTGGTCATTTGGAGCTGTTCCGAAGATATTCGCGAGGCGTCTGGCTGCTCTCTTGAGATATTCGGCCATGAAACGGTTTCCTATGGGCAAGCTTATACAGGCACAAACTATGCTGTTTATAATTTATTAATTACTGTACACTAGCACTGATAACGTGGAGGTGCGTCGCTTACTTAAAAAAATCCGGGTTACTAATTTTGAATTTTAGCCGAATGAATAAATAGGCAGCAGGTCTGTGGGCTGTCTGTGGTAGTAGCACGACGAGGACGTCAGTAACACCCACTTTACGACAAAAAAATCAAAATTACAGTAACCCGGATTTTTTTAAGGAAGCGACGCACCTCCACGTTATCAGTGCTAATGTACATTAATTAATAAATTATAAACAGCATAGTTTGTGCCTGTATAAGCTTGCCCATAGGAAACCGTTTCATGGCCGAATATCTCAAGAGAGCAGCCAGACGCCTCTCGAATATCTTCGGAACAGCTCCAAATGTTCAACAACAAGCAGGGGTGAGTAGAACAACATGTTATAATGTGAAATCAAGGGCCCAATGTCAAAAAACCGGTCTTATCCTTTAACAGAGAAATCGTACAGCATTTTAAAGCCATGTTCCATGTGGCCTACATACTTCTGACTGCTGTGCCTGTATTAATGTGCGACTCAGGAGCTGAGCTCAGTTGTTGTTTGCTGATGTGTGTTTCTGTAATTCTGTCAACCCATCTTGACTCAATGTGAAGTGACAGATGTATACCAAAAGACACGAGTGTACACAAACCCAGTTTACCACTGGCCCTCATGTGACCTCTAAGCGACGTTATTTTGACTGGTGGTAATTCGTTAAGACAATAAAATAGACCCAAACATGGAATGCTACATCAGATCAGAGATGCAATGAAAGGAAATACATCTCTTTACTTTGTAAAACATGAGCACTGTTCTCTTAGGAAATAAGTCTACAGTGTATACTAGAAACTTAACTCTCGCGTTCTGAGGAAACATACTGTCTGGACTATATTCCAACGGATGTTTTTGATTAAATTAAGTCAGATGGAGTTTGCTGAGGTGGACAGTGAATGGCTTTGAGTCACTTATGACTTATTTAAATATATGACTGTGAATACAAACGAGTGTATTTAGAGTAGTATTGCTGTATATTAACCTAGCTTACTATCCAAAAGAGCACACGTCAGACCTCTCTTTTCAGGTCCTCATCCCCATGTAGCAAAGCAAAAGCAATATTATGCCACATCCCTAATTCAGTCCCTTAATAACTGGAATGTTTTGTTCCTATCACATTTATGTTTTAATAGATGCTTTTGCAAACGTACTTCAAAAGCTCAAGCATCACTGAAGTGAACTCTACAGCAGATTTCACTCTCTACAGTCCTGAATTGTTGATATCTGCTATAGATGAGCCTGCAAATGTGTCTTTAAACAGGTACACAGCAGTTCAGAGCTAAATGGGAGTTTGTACACTGGGGAACTACTCGGAGAGGATGACTGCAAAAAGGTAGACACAAATTGTAATCTTGTAATACATTTTCTTCTAACAAGCAGTGCAAATATCTACATGAGCTGTCGTGAAAATGATAATCAAACGGATCTAAATCAATTCAAGCATTCACACAATTTAGCCTTAAAAGGTATCTTAAGTGTTGAAAGGAAATCTTAGAAAGAAATAATCAGAAAAGAGTAAAAGATTGTAATCTATCAGGAGGCATTGCTTGGGTCATCAGAACAGAGTGCAGTGTTTCTCAAGCCCATAGCCCACAATGCAGCAACACTCATTACCTGGGTCTCCATAGAGACAACCTCAGCAGCCTGCACTGGACCAGAGCTCTAAAAGCCTTTATTTCAGGGAGCTACAGCTCTCTGTCTAGAAGGGTTACAAAATGTACGATTCTGATGGAAGCAGCCAATTAAGTTTAATCTTTGCAGGTCTGTTCAATGAAAACAAATGTGTGGCAGAAACAATACCATCAAAGATCAATAGTCATAAATCTTTTATTCTGCCTACTGTCAATTTAGCATGGTAAAGAAAGAAAACACACAGACGGGCTTGCCATAATGCATCTGAGTGATTCTAATTTCTGACACAAAAACTGCATTTAAATCTTTGAATCAACAGGGAAGGTCGGTGTCAAATAAACCGAGTGCCTCAGCAGCGGTCACAAATGTAACATTCATCACAAATACAAGTGCTGTTGCTGCCATTCAAAGTTTAAATGTAGATGTCTCTAGCAGCAGCCATTTTGCAACGCTGTTGCCTGGACCAAAGAGACTGAGAACGCCATTCACAAGCAAAGCAATGGATCGAGCACAGTGAACAGAGATTTCAGCCCACCATTGAATAGGATTTGGAATAACCATCAGTGTCCTCTCTGTTTCTGGAACTGTACTGCTTCTCTTCCAGAAAGGGATATTTGCTTTTGCTCCATTCTCTCCTATAAATAACCCTTGTCTTCACTGAGCCCTTAGCATGGCCACAAAATGGTTTTCCTGTCATCTTTGCTTGACGCATCGTCCTCTAATCTCTGTTCATATTTTGTCCACTATTTATTTCTAACCCTTTTAACCCCTTTCTTTCCACTTACCTTTCTAAAGAGCTAAAAAAAAACAATAATAGTCTAATTGTCTTTCGAGCTGATTTCTGCCCCCCAACACACGCGCATCCCACCCTCTACCCATACAGTGCCTTATCCTCCTACCTAACCCCCCTTCCCCACTTCTTGTATTCGCTTTAAAGAAAGAGTAAAAATCAGTCACCCATTGTACAATAAATACACAACCGCCTATTATCAAGCTTATCTTTTGAGGAATGCACTGTGCACAAAACAGGCTCTGGATGCATTTTGTTAGATGTGCTCTTGGGCAAGGGTGATAAGGGCTTGTCTGTTTTTTTTTTTATTTTCCCCCAGTCCAAAATGACTCCATGTCTGTGCTTCTAATATGGCGGGTGCAATGCTGGTGGGGGGAAAAATAGCGCAGCCAACCAATTTAATCCTTTTTATAGTATATAAACAATATATTTTGATACATTTCACAGAAAGCATGCAAACATGCAATCACACTTTAATGTAATTCCACTGAATACTTAAATGATTAAGTTATTTTCTTATATTACAGCATACAAGTGGATACACATCACATTTTGTTCAACATATTTCTTGGATTTGGGATTGAATTTTGAATTCAAGAAATTATTCTTGTTAGGGAAATAATTGTTCCCTCTAAATGCAATTCAAATGTAGGTTTAAGATTTAAACAAATGCTGATACCACCAAATAAACATGGAGACATGTTGCCACTAAATAATTTATTAAAAGATTATTTTCATAAGCCACATATATATACGTATATAAATGTGATTGAAAACTGCTAATATGCAAATCAGGCACCTTAAAATGATGCAGGAAAATTCAAACAGACTGAGGCCCTGCATGTGCAGCTGGATGACAGAGAATCAATAAGATTTTATAGCATTTACTGAGAATGAAGCAAAATAATTGTAAGGTTTTGTTTTAGACTTTAAATTTCCTAAAAACGAATTGTAGAAAAACTAATAGGCTATGATATATTTAGAAATACCTTGTTCCTCATGCAGCACATGCTGCACCTATCACTCAGTCTACAGTTCTCCTTCTTTCTGAAGCTCTCCTTTTCTCTTACTATAAGGGTTATTATTAAATGCTGAACATGTATGAATGGCGAAACGATTTTGCTCCCCGGTTTTCTGAGGGTTCCTGCAGATGTAACTATCAACCCCCCACCAAAAGTGCCTACTGCCTGTGACAGGACATAGCAACAGCCTGTTCCTCGGTTCGATTTTACAGGACAATAAATAAATAAATAAATATCTTCAACGCAGACTTGCCTCCAGATAATTCAGGTTATTATTTCAACGCTCGGCCCAGTGGGATAATTAACCTAAACTTGAAGTTAGACGAGTGCATATGCATCACTTACCATTCAAGATGCACTGGGAAAAGATAAGAGCCAATATCCACATGCCCCGCTCCGTTCAATATCCAATCTTATGCTTTTTCTTCTTCTCTCCCCGTACTCTTTCTTCTTGTTATTTCTTCCTTTTATTTCTTCAACAAGTCAATTGCAATGAAAGAAAACGGAGCTTGCAAATCTGTTTCCCTCCCTCTCTCCCTCTATCTCTCTCTCTCAATCCTGCACGTTGGGAAGAAGATGAAGAGGAGGAGGTTTGAGCTTCTTCCTGCTGCTGATTGTCTCCTGGTAGCGGGAGATAGTATATGATCCACAACTGTGCGTCTCCCCCTTTTTTTCGGACTGACCGCACCGCACCGCACCGCACCTCGCCAGGCCTCAGTGCAGCCGTCCCCCCGTATCGGAGTGCTGTTCTGCGTGGATCATGAGGGAACTCGGCTCGGTGCGCTCCGGTCCAGGTGAGCTGTGCCGCTGCTGCTGCTGAGTCAGAGGCTGGAAACGCACAGGACAAACAGTCTATGCGCACACCCAACTCCACGGCGAAACAATTAAAACAACGAAACCCAAAACAAAAAGCCTCCAAAATTAGAATAAAGAAAATGATTATTAAACTATAAATAAATTAGAAGCCTGCATGGAAAAGACCCAAATGTGTCATTGCAGGTATATTGGGGAAAGAAAAAAAACTGCGTGAAAGTTGTAATTTTTCTCGTGGTTGAAAAAGCGCATGGAGTTGATTGTTAGCTGCGCTGGAAACTCATTCTCTCTTCGCCGCCTCTCTCCGTCCGGCAAGCAACAAGCACACGCATCTTCCCCCCGCAGCCGCACACACAAACTGCGCACACTGGTCCCTGCGCTTAGAACCTGCCCTGCCTCAGAGCACTGTGGAATAAACCCTCGCCTCCTTCACCGCAGCCGCTTTTGTCCCTCTCCATTGCCTTAAAGGTGCAGGGGTGGTGGATGAGGGGGCGCACAGCTGAGCCTCTCAAGGAGCGTTAAAAAAAAACCTCTTTCTTTTGGTTTATCACAGAAATGACGGATCAAGGTGCCCCATTCAGAGGGAGAACTGTACATCAACATAAGCAGGACAGAATTAGCCCATGCAGGACATCCTTCTATGCCTTGCAGGCACTGCTGGTGTAGAGAGCTGGAGGACTGATGTTTAGGGAGGGAGAAAGGGAGGAAGGGAGAGGGAGTGATGTAGGCTACACCTGACTGGATGCTATGTAGGCATTTGGAGAGGGGAAATAGCTAAATTACCTTAATTTTAGGAGATCAAATTCTGTCTTTAAAATAAATGTGTTTTCTGGATAATTTATGAGCCCTTGGGGCGTTTTGGGGACCCTGCCAGCCTTACCCCATGCATTCATTAATTGACCTTGACAAATATAAGTGGCAACCCCCCCCCCCCACTGCACCAGGGGGCATCAAACAGCGGCCATGTCAGACATCTAGCCCCCTCCATGAGTTCAACTCCATTCAAACCACACAGGAGGAGTAGGAGGAGGTTGTGGATTAACATGTGTAGGCTAAATAGAAGAGGAGCAAATAAACTTATCTGATTTGATGTGACCTCCTTATAACAATGAGCATTTGACTTAATATGAAGAATGTAATGTCAGATATAGAATTTTTACGAGTTAGTGTTAAGAGAGTGTTATTCAGACCTGCAGTAGGAAGGACACCTTTTCATTATAAGTTAAATATGAAATGATTTTACAGGCACCGGTACAATAGCATTGCAGTGACACTCGCTGCCCATGTGACTGTTTGAATCTACCATGGCCCATTTTTGTTTAAAGGCGGTCTTGGCTTCATCCCTCCCCCCAGATATAGTATCTGTCTCTTAGATTTAGCATCCCCATCAGACCTGCACATGAAGATTTTCTGCACCAGGAATGCAGGACCTGTCATCGCCTGTCTGGCCCCTGCATGCGCTTCCAGCCAGACATCCCCAAAATAAAACGGATTATTATAACTGATGCCAGCCACCAGAAAAAGAAAATACATAGCATAGAGGAACACATACTTTGTTCCTCACATATTGTATACAAAGAGTTTATTTTGTTGTTATTTGAGGATCTTACCAAATCCCCCTTCCTGTCAGTCTCCTTAGATCCCATTAAGGCTGATTTGTTTTTTCATCCAGTTATTGTTAAGTGTAAAATGCATGCCTCATCTTCGTCTCCCTCCCTTGGTATAGCAGCAGTCTGCAACCTGCCACTTCTAAATGGCCCTCCAGCCAAATGCATTATTACTAGAAATGCTTATTCATTTATTTTGTTCCAGTTGCATAAGGCTACCAAGTCAAAACTGATAAGAGACATCTTGTTTGCAAAACTGACTCACACATAAACACCTCAAATCCAAACTTAGACCCTTTATGTATGAGCAATACTCCATTGTGGACATTTATACAACACTGATTCCAAAAAAGTTGGGACACTGACTAAAATTTAAATAAAAACAGAATGTGATGATTTGCAAACCTCATACACCAGTATTTTATTCGCAATTGCACATAGAAAAAAAAATCAACTGTTAAGAGTGAGACATTTTACTATTTCATGAAAAATATGATCTCATCTCGAAACTGATGGCGGTGACCAATCTAGAAAATGAATCTAAAAAAGGTCCATGTTCACCACTGTGTAGCATTTCCTCTTCTTTTAACAACAGTCTGTAAACATCTGGGATCTGAGGAGACCAGTTGTTGGACCTTGGAGAGATGAATGTTGTTTTGTTTTTGTCTGATTTAGGATTCTAACTCCTCAACAGTCCTGGGTCTTCTTTGTAGCTTTCTTTTGTTTCATGATACACAATTGCAATTGGCATGTCTTCCATTGGTGAAAGGTCTAGACTGCAGGCATCAAATTCACATTCAACAATCTGTACACAGAGATGTCTTCAGATTCTTTGCCTTTTTTGATAATGTTATGTACTGTAGATGATGGAATATTCACATTAAGAAACAATATTATGGAATTGCTCTAGAATTTGTCCATACAGATTTTGCAGATTGCTGAACATTTGACCATTTTAACCTTTGACAGACTTTGCTTCTCTAAGGTGCTCTTTTTATACCCAATCATGTTACTGACTTGATGCCAATAAACCTAATTAATTGCAACATGTTCTTTAAAGTTCTTCCAGTTCGTCCCATTTCTTTTTTAGTTCCACTTACTTTTTCAGCTATTTGTTGTCCCTGTACCAACTTTTTTGAGACGTGTTGCTGCCATCAAATCCAAGATGCGCTGATATTTCTCATGAAACATTAAAGTGTCTCACGTTTGACATTTGATATGTCTTAAACGTTCTATTGAATATTGAACATTGCTTTATGAGATCTGATCATCATTTCATTCACTTTTTGGAAATTGGGTTGTAATTGTCCTGCATTCAACACAAGCTAGGAAAAAACAGTAATTTAAAAAAGCAAACAATTATGCTTCATAAGAACTAATTTACAACAAGGTCACTGCTTTATGTTGCTGAAAACACACACAAACACAGGAGTAGCAACTTAAAAGCCCCAATTTCTCAACAGTCTACTTGATTAATTGCCTTGTATTGTTATGTCTAATCACTTAGCCATATGTTGAGTGATTCTCTTCACTGTGTATCCCAGAGGAGAGTTTGTGTACAGATATTGGATTAAAATCACTGCTGCATGGTCAAATACAGCTCAAACCTTATTTGTCGAATCCCTGCTTTAACTCCCTGATAGTTGTGAGGTCTTGTTCAAATCAAAAGGCATTTTTCAACTCTTAGTTTTCATTCCTATTAATGCCACAAGTTTGAGACAAACCTGTACAACATAGTGTACCGCATGTATATGAGTTCAACAGGGAGACAACATGCAGTGAGGATTGGAATAACATCCATTAATTCTTTATAACTACAAAGAGCTACATTCACAAAGGAAAACTTGACTTGTTCTTATTAACAGAATTCCCCATGGCACTTTGATTCCATTCAAATAAGCCAAGAAATATCTTAAAGAAAACTAAAATGTTCAATCTGTATTTCAAGAGGAATGAGGGGATTTTGCTGCCTTGGTCAGATTATTGAATAATTTGAACTACATTATAATGTAGACACGTACTAATGTATATCCTGAGAACCTCATTTTATTAGATTATCTTTGCAATCTAATCTCCACCAATAAAATCTAAAAAAGATCATGAGACAAAGTTACAATTCAAGATTAATGAATTGACATGTCTGCGGGATGCAAAATTGTGAATCCTTTGAGAATAACTCCTGGCCATTATAGGTTGGATCGTGCTGTCTCTGCTTGGACAGGTTCAAACGAAACTCTACAACAGAGAAATTACACGACAAGTCCAGGCTTAGTAACACAGAAACTGTTGATATCATCAATCCTGATGTATGATCTCAATGTTTTGTCAACCAAGAAGATTCACCATCTGCATTTTTTAACATTTTTTGGCTGCGTTTCAATTTAGCTGAAAACAGCCAAACAGTTCCAAGGATCATTGTTTTGGAAGTGAAACACAAAAATATCCACTTTAACACTCTTTTCAGGGTTCAATAACACATTGTTTAAAATCGCCCTTTCCAAGGCTATTCATTAATCCTATTTATTGACTACTTTGCATGTAGCAGCTCAATGTTCTGCTGTCCAGTTCTCACTGAGTGATCAGCAGTCCGATCCACAGGCCTTCTGAATTTAAGCATTAGCACATGATGTGGACTGCACTCTGAGATGTTATCGGAGGAGGTGATTCACAAGATTAAATTCCATTACAGATTGTGTAAAAGACATTTATGAGAGTCAGTCCATAATTGTGATAAAAAATATGAACTATGGGGTTTAAATCCATTGACCATTTTTCACATACCGAATGGTTTTTATAAGAATATTGTATATCTGTGTCCACTGCACTTGGCAGCTTCATTAAGATTGCAATATTCACGAAATAGAACAGCTGAAATTATTTATCAGTTTACATTGAAGACAATAAAAGAGGTTGATGATAAGACTGATAAATTTGTCTGAAATTAAAGTTGTGTTTAACAAAAACTCATCAAAATTTCTGGAAAAATCTATTTGGCTTAACAATGTTAAATCCCACTGAATTTATCAGCCCCTGACAGGCCACAACATAAATCAAGCCCCACCAGTTTCCTGAACAATTTCTGTTTTACACTTGCTCTCTAATATTCAGTGCGAGTTATCATTCCAGTGAAACAAAACAAAACGAAAAAAAACTTGCATCGTACTTTTTCAACAGCAACACTTTTTTACTCTAAATAATTATTTTATGTGAACTCAAACTGACACATTCGGAAGAATGATCAACATTAGCATGTGGTTGCAAATCATATATATGTGAGTGTTCGGTTCTGCAGGTGAAATCCTAAAACCGCACAAATCTACAAAAACAGAGCATGCAGATCGTTTGAATAAAAACCAAAATTGTTCATGTATATGTTTCTTCAAGATTGAACTACTGTAATTCTTTATTATTGGGCTGTCCCACAAATTCTTTGAAAAGCCTCCAGCTGATCCAAAATGCTGCAGCCAAAGTTCTGATGAGATCTAACAGGAGAGATCATATTTTAGCTTCTCTTTATCGGCTCACTGTTAAATTCATAATAGAATTTAAATTTCTTCTCCTCACATATAAAGCTCTTAATGTGATGAATCAAGCTCCATCATATCTTAAAGATCTCATAGTGGAATATTTTCCAAATGGAGCAACTTGCTGTCAGACTGCAGGTTTACTTGCGGTTCCCAGATTTTTTAAAAGTAGAATGGGAGGCAGAGCCTTCAGTTATCAGGCCCCTCTCTGTGGAACCAGCTGCCAGTTTGGGTTCAGGAAGCAGACACCCTCGCTACCTTTAAGATTAGGCTTAAGACTTTCCTTTTTTATAAAGCTTAGGGATGCCTCAGGTGACCCTGAAACATCCCATAGTTATGCTGCTATAGGCGTAGATTGCTGGGGGACCTCCCATGATGCACCTCTCCTCACTCTGATCTCTTTACTCTCCATGTATGCTGTCATTAACTTGTGTTTCTCTTTCTCAGCAGGTATCCCTGACTTGGTGTTATGTTGCTTGTTGAGCCCTCTTTCCTGTCCTCTCTAACCCCAGCTGGTCGAGGCAGATGGCCGCCCTTCCTGGTTCTGGTTCTGCCAGAGGTTTCTTCCTGTTAAAAGGGAGTTGTTTCTTTCCACAGTCACCCTGTGCACGCTCAGGACTGGGGATTGGATTGAAGAGAAGTTTCGGTACAATCTGTTGGTTTCCTTAACGAGGCTACTTTTTTTAAAACTTGTCTTTAACGTCAGGTGTGTTTCCAGAGCCACTAAAAACAGCTGTAATCAAACCTCTGCTGAAAAAGGACAATCTTGACAAGATACAAATGAACAACTACAGGCCTATCTCAAATCTCCCATTTTTAAGTAAGATCATTGAAAAAGCGGTTTTTCAACAGCTTAATTACTTTTTGAAACAAAATAACTGCTATGACACCTTCCAGTCAGGTTTTAGACAGCACCACAGCACTGAGACTGCTCTGACCAAAGTGTTAAATGACATATGTCTGAATACAGACGGTGGAAAAATGTCAGTCTTAGTTTTACTAGATCTCAGTGCTGCATTTGATACAGTTGACCACAATATATTACTGAAACGACTGGAAAACTGGGCGGGTCTTTCCGGAACTGTACTAAACTGGTTCAAAACATACTTGGAGAACAGGAAGTACTTTGTGTCAATAGGTAACTTTACATCTGAGCACACAAGAGTCACATGTGGAGTTCCCCAAGGTTCCATCCTGGGACCTCTTCTGTTTAACATCTACATGCTCCCACTGGCACAGATTATAAAAAACAACAAAATAAACTACCATAGCTATGCAGATGACACGCAGATATATATTACAATGTCACCAGGAGACCGAGGCCCTGTACAGGCTCTTGGTAAATGCATTGAAGAGATTAATGACTGGATGTGCCACAACTTTCTCCAGCTAAACAAAAACAAAACTGAGGTTATTGTCTTTGGAGCCAAAGAGAAACGATTACAGGTCACCACAGAACTTCAATCTATACACCTAGAAACTATCAACCAGGCCAGAAATCTGCATGTAGTGATGGACTCAGACCTAAATTTGGAAAAACACGTTAAGGCAGTAACAAAGTCAGCCTACAATCACCTTAAGAATATATCAAGGTTAAAGGATCTGATGTGTCAGCAAGACCTGGAAAAACTAGTCCATGCATTCATCTTTAGTAGGCTTGATTACTGTAACAGCATCTTTCCAGGTCTACCTAAAAAGTCAGTTAGAGAACTGCAGCTTATTCAGAACTCTGCTGCTCGAGTCCTCACTAAGACCAAAAAAGTGGACCACATCAGTCCAGCTCTGAGGTCTTTACACTGGCTGCCTGTCCATCAGAGGATAGACTTTAAAGTTCTGATGCTGGTCTATAAAGCTCTGAATGGTCCAGGACCAGAATACATCAGTGACCTCCTGACCCAGTATGAACCTTCCAGACCCCTCAGGTCATCTGGATCCGGTCTTTTATCAGTTCCCAGTCAGAACCAGACATGGAGAAGCTGCATTCAGATTCTATGCTCCACATGTCTGGAACAAACTCCCAGAAAGCCTCAGATCAGCTGAAACGCTCAGTGTATTTAAGTCCAGGTTGAAGACACACCTATTTTCAGCTGCGTTTGAATAAAGCTCAAAACTTAATCACATTTTAACTACTGATTTTATATTGTTCTTATTTCTTTCTTTTTGTTTACAATTTAAATCATGCTTTTTATTTCTCTGATTTTATCTATTTTTTATTTTTATTTTTATTATTTTATTATTTCTTTTTAATGCCTTCTTGTGATTTTATATAGCTGTGAAGCACTTTGAATTGCATTGTGTATGAATTGTAGCCTGGCGACGCCATCCTACGTACTTCCGCCCAAAGATTTTGGCTCCGCACATAGTCTGGCCAAATCCCCCTACCTCGGTTCGCTCAGTGTTTTGCCAATCAGCAAACAGTTGCGAGTGGTGACGCAGAACTCACGCGCGGAGTCCATTGTAGTCCATATAATTGTAAACATGGCGACGGAAGAACGCTAGAAGCTATCCATGAAGTTGTCTCAACTCTGGAGAGCATTATACAATTAAAACAAGAGCAAGAGGAATGCCTCGTCAATTTTGTTAGTGGCAAGGATGTCGTAGTGATTTATCAAATGGTACCGGTATAATGAAAGCGGATGTGGGAAGAGTGATTCGCGAGCTAGAGCCTCGCGAGAGTAAGCATGAACCTCGGCGCATAACCTACGTCCTTTCTAAACATTACTGATTGGTTAAGGGAACTCCAATGAATTTAAGTTGCTGAGTAAGGTCCCACCCTCCATGGAAACGGATTCCTCTTGGGTTTTTCCAGACTGTTTGACGGAGTCAACAGTCGGCTTTCGCCCAGGCTATATGAATTGTGCTCTGTCAATAAAATTGCCTTGCCTTGCCTAAAATCGGCTCTGTATGTATGAATTAGACTAATTTGGAATTTAATGAATTGGACTGTATTACAATGAATTTGGTTCAAATTGGCTTGCATTGGATTGTGTCTCTGAAGTGCCTTAAGATGACATTTGTTGTAATTTGGCGCTTTATGAATACAATTGAATTGAATTGAAGTGCAAATTAGCAGCAAATAGCAAAAAAAAAAAACACATCTGTCGATAAGAAGGTGATGGACACAGTTACAGTTAATGTTTATTATGGTTCAGAATCAGACAGCACACACAAGTGAGGAAGATCTACTAAAGGCTATCGTGTCACTAAGCAGCAATAAAACGTAAAAACCCTTGGACTTTCCTAACAGCCAGCTATCATGTCAACAGTCCACCTCTTGACCATCAGTAGACAGTTATTATTCTAGAAAATTGAGGTATGTGAATATAAAACCACCAATGCATCCACTGCGCCCATTTAATAACAATGTATGGAAAAAAGTGGAAGATTAGATCCTACCCAAAGATGTTATGGTGCTTACAAACAAACAAACATATTAGATAAAAATCAACAAAACGAGGAACACAACACGGAGAGTTTAAAAAAAAAGTGTTAGTGCAGCAAGTGTTACACATTTCCTTGTTAGATTCCAGGTCACTTTCTCCAGTCACTAAAGTCATTTGAACAGACCTGGATGTCCAAAGCGGAGCAGCAGGAACAAAGGTTAAGACATGCTTTTTTTGGTGCTAAATAATGGATGGTTAAATCACATCAGTACCTAAACAGTTTGCACCAGGTTCACAGAGTTAGTAAATCTGGGCCTAAGTGTCTTGATAAGGTGTTTAATTTATCTGGGCTTTTATTAAATTGCAGAGAGTGATGCAGCATTGGTGTGTGTTAATCTGTTTGTATTCATGGTATCATGACTGTGATATTAGACCAGAGATAACCTAGAAGCAAGAGACAGGGTGACTGTCACTCACAAAGCAATAGTAAACATCTTTGAGTTTGACTCTTCTGGTCCGTATCTGTCCAACATGGGGTGGCAGCGTTGCTTAGTAACCAGACACATGACTGACCTTATCGGTGCTGTCATAAAAATGTATGAAGTCCTTTTATTCATTTCCCCTTTCTCTACTGCACTCTCCCACTCTGTCTCACACAAACACTGACATAGACACACAGGATAGTTGAACACATCACAAATGCATTGTTCTTGTTTGTGTTTGTGTGCGCGTGTGTGTGTGAGAGTGGTAATGAAGGGCTGTACCAGACACACGCCACAGACTGCATCAAGCAGCGTGAGGTGGGAGGGAGCATCAACTGACAAGAAAATCAGCAGTCACAAGCTACACAGCAAAACTGCAGAGGATAGAAGTGTGAGAGCAGGTTCGCTTTCACTGAAACATTTCTGCTACGCTGCTAAAGATGAAAACATGCAAGGGATACATAGCTTTAGGAATCATAATGATATTTGGATTATATGTTTTTTAATGTTATCCATATCAAATCTCTCTGATGTACTTAACTTAGCTGATGTAAATCTGTGTAGTTCCTGGAGTCTTAATCTGGATTTAAGCCTCAGAACATATTTATTGTACTGACACAGTATTATTCAGTGGTGGCTGTGTGTGCCTGCGTGGGGGTTTCCGAGGCCTTTATAAGCCAGCAGCAGCACTGATGACACCACACAGGACATTAAGCACCACATCTTTCAGCTCATAATATCACAGTCACTGGGTTTCATACAAAGTGCTGCTCTGTTGTTTCCACAGGGACTACAGATGTTAGCCTTGCTGTCGCCTCCATCAAAATCTTTTCGCCCTTACAACATCTGCACAGCTGTTTTGTCGGCTGGAGCGCCACAAGAAGCTCTTGAACTGTTGACAGCTAGGGGCAAGTCAGCACAGATGGCAGGAGGGGGTGTCAAGAGACTGGCACCGGGTGGAGGGGGGTGGCAGGTAGAGACTGAGGCTCCCATCTGGCCTTGGTGTTGGCGATGTGCCCTAGGGCATCTTCAACGTTTCCTCAACAGAAAGCCTGTCAGGAGCTGGAAGTCACCTTGTGCAAAAACGTTGTACACTCTGGGAGATCTGAGAGGAGATGAGAAGGGTAGAATGGGGTTCAAATGCAGCAATCTGTACTAATTTCAGACAGTGGATGGAAAGCAATGGAAACTAACTAATTATCAGGAAATGTTGCTCTATTATTAGCCTGACTGTGGACAGGGTACAGTATTCAGCTACATCCAGAAATATTTGAATACTAATGCAATCTTTTTTATTATATTTTAGCTGTTTAGCAAAATATATTCAAGTTATATTTAGTTAATGAATGTATGCTGCAGATGATCACTCCTCACTTAAGGGAATTCACATAAAAACTGGAGAAATCTTATAAAAATACAGCTCTTGAATATGTGCAGTTCTATTTTCAGGGGTTCAAATTTTCCGTGACAATAAACTTAAAAGCTGTTTTGGGTGTGGGCTATTCCCTGTTATATGACATAATCAATAAAACAAGAAAAAATGGTTTGTTATAGTCAACCAACACGGTCCAGTCAAAAGAACAGGCCATCATTAAGCTGCAAACAAAAAAAGAAACATCAGAAAGGCAGCCAACAGTAAATTAAAAAAAAGAAGAAAATAAAACTAAATAACGATGGTATAGTCAGTAATTTAAAAGGTGTGGACATACACAAAAGACAACCAAACAGCAGCGATGCATGATCCCCTTTGTTCCCTACCTCAGTCACAACTTATATTGTTTTCTGCATCAGCACAAGCCATTAGTTCTGGAAAATATGTAACATTGCTACATTAAAGCACAAATGACTACACAGTGCATATAATTGCATTTGACATTTTAATATAATTCTTTTAAACATTCCTATTGTGTATATAGTTTCTACAATGCTCTTTCCTTCATTATCTCATTCTCTGACTCTGAGAGCTTTTGCACAAAAAAAAAATGCAGTCTGTGCATGTACAAATGATAATTAAACCTCTCTCCTCACAGCATCCAGCTAAAGAACACTCTCCAGGTGGTCAAGATAACATCATCTAGTTCTACTATAAAGGGAAAACTTCATGAGAGTTTATACAGACGGTTCTACTCAAGGTGCAAATCTTTCATAAGCCTCACAGACAGAAAGGTCAGATGAGACTGTCCTAAAAAATAACATTTATCTGTTTATGTGTCACAAGACAAAAATGGATTATTTTGTTAGTCCAAACAAATTTGGAGTTTTTATTAATTTATCAAATAAAAGCATGTTAGTCTGATCGAACAGACCCTAAAAAAAACCAGATTACGCAGTTGAGAGTCAAATTGCTCCCACATGTATACACTCAACTGGACTCAAATGGGTACACTATTCATACAACCAAATCCCCAATAAAGCTGTTCTAATTCACATTTTTTTCTCTTCCTTTGGTCAGGTGGCTTAATGCTCTTGGCATTTGTTATTATTTGCAAAGGAATATAAATGGAGTAGGAAAAAAAGAACATTTTATTTAAGATTTTGCAAACTGCATTTCAGCCCAAGACAAAGATAGTATTACATATTTACAACTCAAATTACTTTGAATAACAATGAATTAAAATGCATAAAAGCAAACAGTGTGTATAAAGTAACTATTATATATCCATATTATTCCATGGTTCTCCTGTATATTCTTGTGTCTACTGTTACTGGGAATAAAAAGGTTTCTGTTCTGCTGAACAATCAGGCATAAAGCAAACATTTCATGGGACTTATGCTGCATAGAAATAAACATGGCAGCTTCAGGGAAATAAAACTACTTTTTAGGGTTTTACCAAATCAGTATTTTAAGAGATTAATATGTACTGTAAATATATCACAACATTTCCAGACAAACTTCCAGACTGGTGAAAATAGTCTGTGTTTAACATGCTCCACTTTAAAAATAAATAAATAAATAAATCTAATTTGTGGCACAGCAGAAATACATAATTTTCCCTGAACGAGATAAAGTAAGTACAACCAAGTATATCTGTTATAATCAACTTTTAACTTTCTCAGTTGTCTCTGTTTTGACCCTGTGATGGACTGGCAACCTGTCCAGGGTGTACCCCACCTCTTTCCCAATGGCAGCTGGGACAGCCCCCCCGCCCCATAGCAAATAGATGAATGGAACTTTTGACTTGTCATGAGCAGATTAAAAAAAAAGAAGCAAACTGACTGAAGTGATATTAGTGTATTAGAAAATGCAAGAAAACTATGTTTAATGTCGCGTTAATGCAGCTCTTCATCAATTTTGAGAGACGAGATAACAGTTTTCCAAGTAAATGTCTCTGGAAGCAGACTTCCACTCTGATTAAATATAAACAGTCTGTGGTCCTTACATTTTCCATGCATGCCTCCACAGACAATTGAAGGCTGATGGCATTACAGTAGCTGACAGATCACAATTTTGTATGTGGAGCAACAGGTGAGTTAATCAATTAGCTGACTGTCAGAAAATGTATTACCCAATATGTTTATAATAGATCAAACTTGGTAAAATGAATATTTATCCAGTCTTATCTTTTCAAATGTGAGATTTGAGGTTTAAATTTGCAATTCATAAAGATACTGAATATCTTTTATATTTTGTCCACTGATTGAATGAAACAACGTTTTTTAACACATGATTTTCAGGTTGTGGGAAATACAAAGGATTTTAAACTAGTTTATCACATTTATATACCAATCAGTGAAATATTTGTTAGTAGAGAGCCGAGCTGTAGGGTTAAAAAGAATAACTGTGAATTAAATTGTTTTGCTTTAAAATTATTAAAGGTGTTGACTGGTAATCCTTCTCTTTCACACAAATTAGGCATGTGCATTTGATGAAGGTGCCAACATACAGAAGTTACATAAAGAATTATTTTATGCATAGTAAGACTTATGAAACATTGATTAAACTAAGTTTAGAAGTTATGAGGTATCCAGGTGTTAAAACAAAATGTTTTGGCATGTTGTACCCTAGCAGATATTAGGGTTCAGTTGAGATGCACCGAAAGTAATTGTTATTAAAAAAAAAATCTAAATATATTAAACACAAAAAATACAGTAATTATGACATTTTGTTATTTTCATTTTTAATGCATAATTCGGACAATGTTTTTTTCGTTGAGTCAAGAGTCAAGTTGCAGGCCTGACAACACCTTCTCCAAAGTACGACACTAGGCGGGACGAGCTGACTGAGCAGACCTGCAGATCAGTGTCTGTTGACAGCACCGTGGGGCATTGCTCAGTGGGGGTTCTGGATCTGACCTGGACTGGCTGTCCAGGGCAGAGGGCCAGCGCCAAAGAAAAGCGCTTTACGGATGGACCATGTGGTCAGGTCATCTCGTCGTCACCCCCCCAAAGAGTTTCCCACTTAATCCCAGCCTAACGCTTCCTCCCTCCCTCACTTCCCTCACCATTCCTCGCCCCCTCCTCCTCACCTCAGCCCCCTCCCCTGTATACAGCAAAGAAATGCCACCAGATGCCCAGTGTCTAAGACAGGCATTATGTTCTTAGAGGATGTCCTGGTAATTCTGGTTTTGCCAGGCTGCTGATTATTACCACGCTGCGTAGGAGTGGTGAGGATGAGAGGAAGCACAGAGGACAACAGGTAGCCATCGCTGCTGTCTGGTCACATGGTGCTGCAGTCTATGCAAAACAAGATCTTACACACCCAGAGGGGAACTTTGTCTGTTTGTGGTACATTAGAAGGAGATGAAATAGACATCCACAGAATGAACCGATATAATGCAGAGATAGACAATGTAAGGTAGTCTAGTTGTAATATATTTGTAATCATAGTAACCATTAGTATTATTAGTTGTGCTCAGGGACCATATGAATGGTATTCAGGGATATCCAAATGAGAATGTACCAAGAGCAGCATTTCATCTTGTATTTTATAACATGTTACTCATCAAGAATTTAAAACCGGAGGAGCAGGACTTCATTTGTTATAAGAAAATGTGTCAATCACGGGGACTCTGGGAGAAAGTGGTTCGTCAGACCCTGAGGGGGCACCACTGACCTAAATACAAAATTGTCAACAGCAATACTATAGTGACCAACCAAAAGAGAACACTGGGGAAACAACGTTTAAGTCTGAAAACAGCACTTGGTAAAGCTGGGAATTTGTGTCCCCAAAAGGGGGTTTAATGTTTGATTCGAAAATATCGCCATTACAGTATGAAAAACAACTCTTGGTTTCAGTACTCAAAACACAAAGTATATATGACCTAAAAAACAAGATGGAAGTGTTTTCCTGTATATGAGATCTTGCTATCAGTAACTAGCTGTCTTACATGTAAATCCTGTTGTTATTCTTTTTATTCGTCTGAGGGGTTAAGACATTTGTTTTTGCCTTATTGTTGTTGATGTATGGTTTTTGTATGAAGGGTGAAAAGAGATTGTTAAGATTAAAGTTGAACCCTTCCAGTAAAGAGGATTTCCAAACATCCAGCTCATCAGGGACACTGAATTTGTAGACAAAGTCAGTGAGAACTGATGCCACCATGTGGTCAGAAGTGGTGGAATACCAAATAGAATGTGTTTTTACATTCTTTACAACAGGAGGCCTGTCCAGAGGAAAAACTTGATTGTCACTATTATAATTAAAATCTAAAAACAGAGATTTAGGGTTGTCAGATCGGCTATAAGAGTTCTATAAACAGTCCCACAGCACAGTGCATGACACAAGCAGTAGCTGAAATCAGCTTTTGACTCATCGGCCAGTGGAATTGGAAGCATCATTTTTACCAGCCAAAGTAATAAATTGTCCTTTTAAGTCACATATAAATTAGTTTCAGTGCACTTCAATGGAATAAAGTCTTATCGTGAATACAAGCTTGCTATAAAGAAGAGGCCATAGTTTGAAGCAACATTAGTTTATTACATGGTTATGACTTGGTACATTCAAAGCCTAAATACTTGTCAGTAGTACCAATGTTTTTTTTTTTAAATAAATGTATTTGTTGATCAAACATAAAAGCTAATTTTAACATTCTGTGTACCGTTCAGATACTTTATCATTTTAACAAATTTGAATCTGCTTGAGCACGGTAATGGACTGGTGACTCATTCAGGGGGCACCACACCTTTCACCCAACAGCCCACTGGGTTTTTGAGCAAGCGAGCAGCCATTGGCACTTGTGGTTCTGGCTTGCTAGCTGCCGTCAGCCTGCTTAGCCATTTCTAATAATTTTGAAACCCATAGAAAGTTAATACATTACCATTATATCTACCACCGATATCACATTTGCCATGACAAAGAAGGAAAAGAAGAGGTTTATACTTCCTCTTCCTTTCTCTCCATTTTGCTCCTGTTTTGCATTTTAGACATCTCTTATTTCAAGTCAGCTGTATTTGTGGTTTTATTCTAGGCAGTTCTTGGGCTTTGAAAAGCTCAATCAGTTGCTCCCACATGTAAACAATTTTCTTTTTGCCAAGGTTTCACATCATAATAGATGTAAATAAACAAAAGGTGCCAGAGTTACCAGCAGAGATCATTTCAGCAGCACAGTATCCAAACAAGCTAATGAATGTATGACCTCTGTTATCATCCACGTACAACATTGAATGACTGTTTTTTTTAGAGACGAGATAGGTAACATTAATAGCTTCATCAATCTGTTATAACGTTTTTATTCTGTCATTCACACATTGGTCACATTTCTGTTAATGTTGCTCATGGCTTCACTACGACATGCTTTTGAAAGCAACAGATAGGGCTTCTGTGCATGCACAGATATAAAAATGTAGAATAGTTTCATAGAGTCAGAGATTTTTCACAAGGTGTCATATTGCCATAACAACTCAAATAAGCAAGTCAATCATGTACTGGTTGTGTAAAGGTTACCTGTCGTGGATAAAAGCAGCTGGAAATATCAGTTTTCTTAATGTTTGAGCTTATTGAACAGTGTTATGTACTTGTTTTGGTTTTAAAAAAAAGCCAATAAAACAATGTGTACTTCACCTAAGGACACCTTCACCAGTAGCTCTTGTTTGTCAGAAGCTGCAGCCAATTATCACAGGTAAAAACATAGAAAAGAAAAGTCTGGGCAGCCCCGTTATCAGTTGATGGTCGATGAACATAAACAGCATATTATAAAGTAGCTGGTCAAACGTAAGCAAGTAGTTGGTGTTTGGCTTATTAGTTAACTGATGCTGTACTGATAACACTTAATTGAAATGTGACTGCATTTAAGTGGAAAAACTGAAAACTTTATGTGGCAATCTACCTGATATGCCAGATAAAACATAATGTGATTAATCAAAGGAATAGTTTCCTTGAATGATACAACGACATGATATATTATGAGCAAAACTATTGCTCTTTAGATGTGGGAAAGCAATATTGATAATAAGGCTACATGGGAACACATGCTCAAAATTGTAAATCATAAATTGGGGATTTTCCCAATTACTGTAAATGAGTATGGTCTAAAACTGTAATAAAATGTAATAAAGGCAAAGAAATGAAGAAAATATTTGACCTTCGATGTGAGCAAGTTTCACAGCTAAATTCAAGATTTGTAAATGATTTAATTAATTTAAGCCGTCATAATGAAGCAGAGCAATGTTTGCTCAAACAAAAATCGTGCAAAGCTCTCGTGAGCTCCAGGTAAATTTAAGCATTGGCTGTAAAGTTACAGTAACTGAACAGGACGACTTTACACCCAACAAACAGGCACCCCCTGAAATCTGCATGCAGCTGTGTTTGTACTGCAATAATAACAAAAAACTGACCAAAATGAGTCTAAGGAGCTGGACTAAAGACCAAAGTTTTCCGGCGCAAAATGCACACTCACTGTTGTGAATACAATATCAACATTTGGAGATGGTATCCTGAGTAAACATTTCCCATATCTGTTCATGTTTAACACTGACCTGTCCTTTCAGGCCACAAATGTCAGGCCCCATACATTGCGTCCGATTTTATATGAGTTACTTATTTCACAAACATTATGAAACAAAATTTGCACTTTTCTGTCTGACAAACAAAAGTCTTAACGTTCTCGTTGTGCAGATATGATCACAATTATCTCAAATAATTGCAATCATGCAATTCATTGTTAAATCTGCATGAGTCTCTGCACCACACTCTTGTGAGCTCTGGAAACACTCATTTCTTAGCAAAGGGAAATCTAAATATATGATGAAAACACAACTCAAATGTAAATTTTTTAATGTACTCATTTACGATGGTTACAACAGTCTAACCAGGATATTGGGGATCTGAACCAATAATTTAAATGAGTAAATATCAACATGTTTTTATAATGATTACTGATCACAACATATGAAAGATGATTCATTGACATACTACCAACTATGCATAAAGGATTTGAAAATGCTTTGGTTTCTGCAACAAAATTTAAACGTTTTGAAACTGAGCTGCATGGTCGTGTGGTGGTTAGCACCGTTGCCTTATAGCTACCAGGGTTCCTGGTTCGAATCCTGGTAGTGGGCCTTTATGCTAAGGATGCTCTTCTGGTGCATACGGGTGTTCTCTCTGGATACTCTGGCTTCCTCCCACTATCCAAAAACATGCATGTTAGGTCCATTGGCGTTTCTAAATTGATCCTGTGGGTGTGACCAAGCATGGTTGTTTGTCTCTGTGTATCTATATTGGACTAGCTACTTGTCTAGGGAGTACCCAGCATCTCCGACCCTGAATGCGATTAAGTGGGTATAGAAAATGGATGGATGGATGCTTTGAAGCCAATTTTCAGCTAATTTCAAGTAAGCTGTTGGTGCAAATATGGTAAAAAAGGAATGCAAATATGTGGTGATCTCTAACCACAAAACTATATTTTGCTTCATCATCCTGTCGATAATCTTGTTGTTGTTGAAAGAAATTCCTGAGCGCCCTCTGCTGTATGTGTAGAAACATTTTACAAAAGTACATGTGACGTGAGTTGGGCTGTACCCATACAGCACTGGTTGACCTACAAAACCAGTAAGAGTGCTGATGTTCATCACAACCGCAGGACCCTGGTGTGTCGTAAAGGCTCATGCTGATCTAAGAGTCTATGAGGCTTGACGCGTGACATCGACCTCACGAAAGAACAGGAGGGGGAGGAATAAACACATGCAACTGCCCAGTAACAGGGGCTCTCTCCTCATTGGCTGCAGAAGAATGTTGCATTGATCATACTCTTTGAGCTTAAATGACACATGTAGTTTTGATCCACACACACACACACACACACACACACACACACACACACACACACACGCAGGCTGGATTAGGGTAACATGCTTTTACACACACAACAGCTTTTGTGTGCATTTCTACACTTTGAGGATTAAATGCGCACAAACATATGCACATCTTAACAACCTCACATACTAATAATTAAACATCATGAGAACTAGGGCGGAATCACACCACTAAGCCTCTTTTTAGTTAAATATCTTTGGAGAATTCATTTTTTTCCCACTGCCCAAGATTAGCACTTAGCCCCCAGTAACAGTGCTGTCATTTTGTTGTTACACGTCACCCACCATGTCTCATACTTAATTTCAACACTGCTCCTCAGTAAATGGCTGCTTTTCACAGCAAAACATAGCCTATGATTGTGTCCATAAACATATATATATATATATATATATATATATATATATATATATATACATATATATATATATATATATATATATATATAAAAATCAAAGAAGAGCGAAGATTTATTTTATTTTTGTATCGTCATTCAGTTATAGGAAATCTACTAGTTTATCAACTATCAACTGTAACTCAATAAGTCTTGACAAGTATGGCATGCACACATATTTGGCAGACAACAGCCTTATAATTGGGATCCTGACTGGCATCAAAAAGACCGGGAAAAGAAAGGGATTAGGGAAGATCTCAGGAAAAGAATTCATTTATGGTGTGAGGAGAACCAGTGGAGAAATATACAGCAATGCTGTGAGTGACTAGTGTTAGCTAACAAAAGTTTGCCATCACAAATAAGAGTAAAACAGAACCAACTGCCCCAGAATCAGCTGGTCGAGTATTATTTACATAACACCAAGTATAACAGGTTTTACAGCAGCAAAGACGAAAGAAGAGGAGTTCAGTTGGATCAGAAATTAAATATAAACTATTAGATTAAAAGAGATTAAACTCAAGGCACAGTTTCCATCTCTCCTGAGCTGCATCTCTGACTGCTTTTCAATGATCCTTACCTGGTCCCATATACTGATGTCCTGCAAGATTAAAACAGGTGGAGACACTAGAGCTACAAGTAGTGAACCACTATCTGCTATCAATCTCATACAATTCTGGCTTCCACATCAAATCAAATCTCAGGGTACACTACTCTCCTGTCTTAAATGTGATAATTACAAAGGAAAACATAAGAAAAAGCTTTGGGCAACTTTCTGAATATTTCCTGTTACACCACAACACTGCTGCACTGTCCACAAAAATGGGCAAAAACATCAATGACATAAATTACGTAACAATAAACAATGTCAGTTTGATGCTGGTGACAGCAGGTAGTTTAGTGTTGAATCCAGAAACCATTGTTGGTGTGCGGGACCTGTGAGCCCTCAGGCTGCACTGGATTAGGTGGAGGTGTTCAATGATTCATTTGGTTTGTTGAAAATTATTTTTCATTTTACTCATATTTCTGTTACAATCCTCAGTTTTCTAAAAAAAAAAAAAAAAAGATCTGCAATAACTAAAACTAAAGTAAGACTGATTTAACATTAAGCAATGATCTGATGACTTGTTTGCCCGTGGGGAAGTATTTCAAGCTGTGACTTTTCTGAGCTCATCTGTGTACTAGTATAAGTAATCTAAGACCTCAATACTCAGTAATCATTAAGAACAGACGTATACAGCATTTATAATAAGATGCACTAAATATCATTCCCCCTCATCTAATAGAGGGTCAGATCTGGTTTCAGGTTCCAGTCTATTTGTTCTGGTCTTGAGGAAGCTCGGAGGGCTGAAAAGTCAATCTATTTAAGTGCTCCTGGGGAGATTTTTTAAATCTTTTTAAAACCACGTTCCTTGATACAATACTTATACACTATATAAAAAAACTGTTAGGGGAAGTATAAGAGGCTAATATAAACTCTCTTTTAGTGTCACTGGAGAGCAAAGCAGATGTGGGTGGAGTAGATAATAACACCCAATCAAATCCACCCGGGTACTTTATGGACCTATGATAATTGAATAGTTTAATAGTTATATTTTCCAAGTTATAAACTGTTATGCTTGAACATTTATGGAACTTTTCGTTTCACCTTCAAAACAAAGTGACAAATGTAAAGAAACGTCTTTGTCGGTCCCATCCTGAGTCTGCATAAATATGTATCTGTGTGTTTTCAGCTGTGAGCATAGAGTGGAGAGTTGTCTTTAGAGCTTACCAACTATGAGCAGAATGATTGATGACGAAACACAGGAGTATTTGTATTGACTGCACAGACGTCTGACGGTTCATTAAGCCTAAACCATGGTTTTATCTTGGAAAACAACAGCAGCAACAATTTTACTACTGCACTGTAAAAATGAAAAAGTCCACAGAAAGCAATGCATCTTTGAAATAAACTACAGATGTTAATGACCTCTCTAAATGAATGGGTATACTTAATCATCCTTATTTACAAAGTAATTTCTAATGTAGCTACATTATAGCTATATGTATTTGTCATTTTTTTTTGGCATGTGTAATTGACCATTTATCCAAGCTAATTTCACATACTCCATATCAGATACTCTTTGTTTTATTATATGATTAAATATATATTAAAGTATGGGATCATTTTACATCAGGGATAATGGCCAATATTCTTTTGGAAAGACCACGTTATGAAAAGTCAAAGCTATAAGGTGTGTAATATCTGTTAGATAATCAAAATGAACTAAGAATAAACTAAAAAAGGCTTCTTAAAGAAAATGTGGATTTTCAGTCATGTGACTGTGTCACTGTTTCAGTGCCATGGCTGCTGTTGAGTTTTCTGCTCTGGAAAATATACAGCGTTTTTTAATTCACACCTGCCGCCACATAAAGAAGCTAAGTTCATTTAAGTCCAGCTGTCTACTTTATGAGACTGATAATGACTCCATATTATAATAGACAATGAAAGTGTGTGTGTATAGTTACGACCACTTGCCTCTGCTTTCAGATGAAGTGCATGACAACAAAGAGGCTTAACCTGTCTGCGTCAGTCCTCTCCATATATTCTGAGTCTCTGTGAATGTGTGTGCATGGTAGACTCAGTTATGTCCTGATTCCATAGGCTGGATTTGCTGTCAGAAAACGCCAGTGGCAGCAACATGACAACTGCGCTGTAAAAAATTAAGAGGTACTCTAAAAGTGCTGCATAAAAAAAAAAAAAAACAACAACATGTGAATAAATGAGCAGACGAATGATGATTCTGGCCATTGTAGTTTTAGTTTAGAATGTCCGAGAGCATTTTTTGTTTCTTTTTAGCTGTTGAACAGTTACACAAGTTAATATCGTATATCTAAAGTTTTACATTAGTGTAAAAACTTTTGATTTCACAGCCAAAACTTTCTCCTCGTTGAAAGGCAGAGTATATATAAGGTTAAATGAATAATTTAATTTAACAAATCTAACAATTTCATCCTTTTCATTAGTGTATTTAACTGGGACAGTGCACATCAAAAAACATTACTGTACAGACGTACATTATGAGTACATATATTTACCCTGTTCCTCACAACAGAGGTGCAGCAGTATACAGAACATGCACTTAACAATGTAAATACAACAACCAGGAAAAGCCTCATTAGTGAATACATAATTGTTTTCCCCTCATCTCTGATATATACAGCACATGTTACCATTACATAACTCTCTTCTGAAACATTCAGTGGGTCTACATGATGAGATTATTTCGATTATACCTATAGTTGGGTTATGCTCCTTATTTGAGCAAGGGTAATTATCTCTGGATATATGGTGGTAAATGAATCTCATCATAGGCACAAAGCATGTCATACTCCGATACGATAGGTGGCGCTGTACCCATTTCAACTATAGCTAATAGAGCCACTTCCGGTTGACCGCTTCACCACCAACAACAACAACAAACTCAGGCATTCGAGAAAAATGGCGAACGAAGAGCAAGATGAAGCTAGGTACCTCTACATTTAGTTTGTGATGAGCTGCTTATTGCACAAACACGAAGCACAACAGTGCATTCTCCATCACATTGTTTGTTTCTTTCCGACGGCAGCGACAACAACAGTAATATCGTGTCTTCAGACTTCAGGGTCACGACCCCGGGAAAAAATATGCGCAGAGCGCAAAGTCCAATTCCCCACGTGCTTCACCGTCTCCATGCACGTTTAATTTAACTTTAACCGAGTTATCTTGGGGTCTTAATCCGATCGCGAGTAATCCGATCCAATTTCTTGTCAGATTAAAGTGTATACATTAACTTAATAACTCAGGCTTATTATAATTTGGCCAATAACCCGATCCTTTCAGTGCCATGTAACCCCACTGAGTGAGTCTGAGAGGTAATTTAGGGATCTAGTGAAAAGACTGGTGGCTCAACACCATGGGGTTCCCTGGCCTTCCCATGCCTCATTTGAGAGGCTACAAGAAAAAAGGCAAATAGATGAAAAGCAGTCTCCCCAGTTGGAGATAATACAACAAGGGTTCTCAGACTAAGCAGGCAGCTATTCAAATGAGTGGCTAATTGTGGCATCTGTTAACCCACTGAAGAGGTGTCAGTGCAGTATCATGGGCCTGTTAATTGGTACAAACAGGTTGCAGATGCAGTCTGTCGGATTGAGCATCTGCCAAATAGAGAGCCAACCTCCACGAGTAATGATTAGGTAGCCAAGCTGATGGAGGCACATCAAAGAAAGGGAATGAGAGGAAAGGAGGAGACATCTGAAAAAGACAAAGCTTAGCACAAGCCTCAGAAACTACTGAGCGTGTCATCCATTAACAGCTTCTAGGTTGTTTTTTCCCTTTCTTAACACATTTAGAATTGATTAACATTGATTAATTGGTTAGGGAATCACAAAACTAGAATAATCTCTTTTTTGTGGAGCTCTTCTCAACCCCACTGTCATGTGCGCAAACACGAAAAGAATAATTTCCAAATTTTGCTTTCATAAAAAAACAATTCTAGTTTAATATTCATATTTCTGGTTAATGATATGATGTCAGATGTAATGTTTCTGAAAGTCTTTCACCTTTTCCTTTCATTTTTATTTTTCAACGTTTAACAGTGCTAAAAGCTGTCTCTGACAGGAAAGTAGAGCTGAATGGTAGAAGCATAAAGATGACCTGGAATTTTCTGTTTTTCCATAATAGGTGCAACCGCATGTCTTTTAAGAGACCAAAACTTTTGTTGTGGATACATTCTCCTGGAAACATTTCCAACTCTGTATTCCAGTTTGCACATTAGGGGTGTCTTTGGAGTGAGTGCAAGCGTGCATGGTTGTTCGTCTCATTTGTCTCTGTCTGGCCTTGTGATGCACTGATGATTCGTCCAGGGTGTGTCTCACCGAATGGCTGCTCAAATGGGCTCCAGCCCCCACACAGCCCCGAATTTGATTAAGCGGGTTTGGAAAATGGATGGCTGGGTGTCTTTGCCATGCCTGTAGTTTGATTCTGTACTCTGCATCCACATGCAAAATGCACATCCCCCCAAAATGTTCTGAAATTAGACATTTTTACATCTACCAAGCCTCACTGCCGCCTGCATTGCAAAATTAATTTCATGCACAATATGGGGTGGACTGGAGTCCCAGTATAACTTCCCCACGTGGAGGTGAGATGCAGATAACTAATTTTATAATACTATAAATATCCATCCTACAGTGGCACAGTGAACACTTCAATAACTGAATACAAACCAGTACTGGCATTTTTCCTTGAAGCCTTTTTTTAAAAGCTCTGCTTACTGGATCTAAATACATCATACATTCAGGGTTATGGTTAGGGTCGTCTCTGTGTTCATCATTTTGTTGGGCATAGTCAGAAAAAATAGTTGGTTTTGGAGATTTTGTCTTTGCCGGTTAAAAAATACTTTGCTAATGATTGCTATAATTTAATGGGTCTGAAACTATACATAGTAACAATACTAAAAGCACCAGTATAGACTGAATAATGTAGTGGTAAGATTGCCACCTTTCATGTTGGTAACCTGGGTTCAAATCCCCCTGCATGAAAGGCACTACATCCAGTAGGGATCCTTAGGCAACAGCCCCTTACCTACTTGCCTACCTGTAAGATGCTTTCGATAAAAGCATCTGCCAAATGCATAAACATAGATTAATATAAACCAGCTTTAGTTTGTGAGGAGCATTGTCCTCAGATCACAGATATTTATCCATATGTCCTGGCTGGTATTTTTGCCCTGACTGACAAAAAAATTAAAACAAAACATACAAACATAATCAAAAAAGCAAGAGCTTGAATAATATAATACAAGAAATCAAAATGTAAATGTAAAGCTGGCTGGGAACATCTTCCGGTAATTTCTGAGAAGTGAGCAATTTAATTTTGTCAGTGTTGTTGATGAAGATTTGTTTCTTCTGGATGGGTCAGCGCATGGATCTGTGTCCTGCTTGTGTTACTATAATGTCATCACTGAGTATGTCACATTTTCAATTACATTCACATTCACCGTTGTTCTGCAAAGTGTGAAAATAACATTTTTGTGCTTAATTTCAAACTAAGCATTAACCTCCCATAAAACAGCTCCACGTGGCAAATTAGCTTAAGCAACATGGAGACCAGCATGTGGCTAATTAGCACATTATCATTATTGCATATGCATGATAGTGCCTGCAGTTCGCTAATGTAAGAAAATAAATAAAAAGTGATGAAGAAATCTGTTTATCTTCCTCTGCCAGTGGCTCTCACATAGTCTTCCCCTTTGATTGTCCATGATATTTCTTTTTACCTTTCTGTAATTATTTCTTAATTTGCCTAGTAAATGTGTTAGATGCCTCACTCGCAGTAACAACACAATTCCTCTAAGAATGCACAACTCCTTTTTTTCCTATGGTGACTTTGTGGCTGGTGGTATCATAATGTATTTTAAGCTCATTGGTACATTGAGCTGAACCATCACTACAATTACACCTCTAACCCTAATTCCCTAACCCTGCCTATATTAAAAAAAAACTTGCCATGAAAATGGTCCACACCACAGCACCTGTGTGCACAGGACCGGGCTTGTTTTCTATATTACTGAAACTGAAATTTGAAAAGTCGGTGAACAATACCCTCAAAGACATAGCGGAATGCAATGAACATGCGATGATAAACCAAGCAAAATGGAGTTTCTAAACACGTTAAAATCTAACAAAACTTATGTTCTGCAGTTGCTCCCCTCTATACTTCTTGGGTCTGAAACTGTCACATGCACTACACCGTTCCTTTGGTAACCGCGACGTTGACACCTGCTGGCTATTACACGGCACTACATACTGAAGAGGTACTTGCAATCAATAGGATGTCATGGATTCTTACTTTTCATACCTATATAAGTCCTACACTTCTGCTAAGATCAGTGGATTTACATTTCTATCATAAAACCATATTTGATTCATTCATATAGTGATAAAAGTCTTTGATATAGATTTAAATATCAATGATACATTTGTAACAGCATTACATATAGCCTCTAATTCAGCTGATTTAACACTGAGTACTGTTGTTGCTCAATACTTTGTAAGAAAGAATGCGGTTCTGGTGCTCTTTGCTTATAGTATGACATCTTGTATGTATTTACAATGAAATGCAAAAGTTTGGTTTTGATTTTGTCTTTTGGTTTGATGGTGTCTTTTGTCTTGTTTGTCTTTTTGTCTGTCAGTTTACTTCTTGCACTTTAGTTGCCTTGCAATCCATCTGATTTTGTAGAATTTGTCCTCATGTGTATTCTGTTGTTTTTACTCCCTGTGTAACACCTGGGTTTCATTTACTGATTGGCACACCTGCTTCTTGTTTGCAGTCATCTCCCTCAGTATATAATCTCCAGGTTTTCTTCTTAACCTGCCTGTGTACTTCCTGTTTGTCTGGTGATTAGGGCCTATGTCTTTACCTTCCTGAAGCAGTGTTGGACAAAAGCTCAATTCTGATCTCTCTCCTTGGCCCTATCCATTTAGCGGTTCCCCTCTGTTTTCCATAGATAAGATAATCTTTGTTCTGTGGATCAAGGAGTAGCTCTAGTGGTCATCCGGCCCTTCAAACTAGCTTGTTGTGGGTGTGGGTACTATAGTGAAAACAAAACTGTCGCCACAAGCCAAAATTTGTGTCTTTAAGTCCTTCATTTTGAATCAGAACCTTCACATCACTCAAAATCAGTAGAGGGAGGTGCATAAAGAAAGCTGTGTATGGCACTTAGTTTTTGCCTCCTGGCTGAGATATCAGCCAAGTTAGGGAAATATTCTATTGTTGCTCACCTATGTCTGACGCAATGGATCAGCACACCCTCTAAATTACATAACAAGCACTGAAGAGTGTCATAACAGCAAAAAAGATTTACATTGACATTTTAAGAAGAAATGATTGTTGATTTTCTGTGTATTCCATGACCAGAAATGCATGGCAACACCAGCACACTGTCAGTATTTTAGAGACCCTCCAAAAGTAATACTTTTGGGATTGCTAATGTCTTATGAAGAGGGGTAAGGCTTGTTTATGTGCACATCATGATTCTCTGCTACAGAATGTTTGTATTTATTTTACTTCATCATCAGTTCGCTCCAATTAACTAAAACTGCTTGCTTCTCATGCATTCAAATGATGGCCTCCAATAGATATTTCTCCCGACCATAGCCACAAAAGGCTCAGTAGTCAAGAAATAGTATTTTCCTTTTTTACCAATTTCTGTATAAAATGACACCCATTATCCAAAAAATGCAGTGGCCCGTGGAGTAAAAGTAAACACAATTCAGACAACAGGATCTCGTGCTACTTTGACGTGGAACACTAAGAGTGAGGTGAATTGCAGTCTCAGCAGTCCTGAGAAGACTGTTTTGCGTGTGTAGCATTTTGTTATGTTTTTTTTTTTTTTTTTACAAAGAAGCAGTATTAGGACATGGTCAAACTCCTGAAACTGACGTTAATGATTCCCATAGCAAGTGTTTCGGCTAAAAGTCTATTGTCATGGTTTAAAAAAATGTAAAATGTTAAAATATATCAGCAGAACAAAACACATGTTGGCAAGAAAGATGGATGAACCAGGCAACCCTTCTTTGATTGACTGATTTATTTTTTCATTGCAAAAGTGTAATTTTCACAGATTATTCATTTATATTATTTTAATAATTTGTTTATTCATTCATTTTGTCGCAGCATTAAAGTCCCTTTTAAAGGTGATTGTAGTCTGCATAGTAATGACCAAACATAATTCAGATGGAAATATCCAATACAAATACCAGTACTGTCAAATTCTTGATTACATATTCATACGCAGTTGTCAGTAACAGAAATTACTCACTGAGAGACACTTTCCAAAAGAGAAAACAGATAATGTGAATGACAATCAACAATAAGAACACCTTAAAATTCATCCGTCATTATTTCCTTCATCATTAAGATTAGTCTCCATCTATATATTCTACCTATTCACTAGAAGAATCCGTAGAAACACAAAGATTTTGATTCTGAAAACTAGTATCGACCAATCACATTTGAGGAGGCTTTGGTTACTTGCCTGTGAAGTTTGTGTAACGAGGAAGCAGATAAGGAAAAAAACGTCAGCCATCTTGCGATGACTCAGCGTTTTAAATTTTCCATTGTTTGCATTGAAACAATAATCAGCACATGGAACTATGAGTAATTCAGATGTATCCTGACTACACCCCATGCACACACTGGCTATTGTTACGAGAAACTAACTTAGCAGACTATGGCTGATGGATTCCCAGACTAAATTGATATCATAGAGGCTTGAATATAATACTTGACGGAGAGGGCAGTTACCCAGACTTAGTTTTGAAAGAAAACATGTCAGAGTGACAGTATAATAATTTACATGTAAAAAACTTGATCAGTCAGTGACTACATGTAACTATTGTCACCGAAAAGGTTCCTATTGGTGGTCAAAATAATTTCCTTCATTTAAAAACAAATGTAAAAAAAAGACAAACGCTAAATTACTGCAACTTCAATATCCATGACTGAACTGATGGCACCCAATCAGTAATCAGCCCCAAAACCTTAAGTTGCTGCTTGCCCTGATATAAAATATAGCTTCCTCAAAGTCTTGGCGGATAAAGACTGCTGAAACTAATGAATTTGTTGTGATATCTACAAAGTCTGAGCTTGCTTGCTTACATGTACCCTCCCATTGATCTCAACTACTCTAACACAGGGCCATGTAACCTCAAGAAGATTAGCCGTCAGCCTGCTGTTCCCACAGCTGGTCAATGGCCTTTCTCCTGGTCTGTTACCGTGCCCTTGTTAGAATCTCTTATATTAATGCGAAAATCCCTCAACTAAAAAAAATCTACCACTCCCCAAGACACCACTGGGAAGCATATTTTTTTTGTCCCAATTAGTTCATAGTTCAACTGAGGAGATGACAGGAACTTCATTATTAAGGTTAAGCTGGTATAAAGTAGGTGCCCTCAATTTTGACTTTGCTTTCTATTTAAATGAACCCTTTATCTCTCAAGCAGATCACAAACAGCCTAATGAATCATTTACAACATCCTCATGCAGCTATTTTTCAGAAATGACATCACAAACATTTTAGAATAAACCTAATGAGCTTCAACCTTACAAACATCGATACAGGGAAATGCAGGTGATGCAAATACACTGCTTTTCATATTGAGGAAATTGTTTGAGGAAGCAGTGAGACACACCAAAAGTGCCATGTGCTTATCAGAAGATCACTCTTTCCTTGTACATGCAGATTCATGAATAGACTGACTGTGTATTGTCAGCGTCAGTGAGTACCATACAAAAATGTCGTTAAGTGAAGTCATGTATACTAGATCATACTAGTTTTCTACTTTCTATACAAAGTCCACGTGTTTGCACTTTGCTGTTCTTCTTTAAGTTTACTTAACTGAACCGATTAATGTTGGATTCAATCTTACGAAAGGTGCTCTGCATTGTGTGTTATAATGAATCTTGTATGAGAAAATTAAACCAGGCTGCGCTGTGTGGAGTCCATTAGCTCGATAGAAGTGCACGGTGAAAGTCATGACATTCGTAACACACTTTACTATAGGAAAACTTTTTTCTTTTTGTACAAATATAACTAGTGCTATTTGAACCAATAAATAATTAGATCCATCCATCCATTATCTATACCGCTGAATCCGTCGATCGGGTCGCGGGTGGGCTGGAGCCTATCCCAGCAGTCAATGGGCGAGAGGCGGGGTACACCCTGGACAGGCCACCAGTCCATCGCAGTAAATAATTAGATTTTTTTTCTAAATTCAAACAATCAATATATGTAAAAACAATAGAATAGTGGCTATCATTTCTTTTGCCGATCAATGAGTTCCCCTGAAGTTCCATGTTCAAAGTGCATGGGTGATAAAAGATAAATAAAAAAAACCTGCACCAACATCTCCATCAATCATTCTGTGAATATAAAACAAACAAACAAGAAAGGATCATTTGTTTGTTTGAAGACTCTTTTTATAAAAGTGTAACACATGTATAAAATCTTCATGCCCAAGACCCTGAACTCAGAGGCATCCATTTGTTTGTGATGGAGAAAAAAAGCACCATGTAGCCTGAACCATTGTATAGACAAAGACATGCTTTATGAGCTTGTGTGAATGTAATAGTATTTGTATTGTAAAGGTGCTTTGAGTGGTCAACTAGTCTGGAAAAGCTCTGTATAAGTACAATCAATTTAGCATTTAGATTCATTGATACATCGAACTGAGTCTCATGCTCCCCCCTTGCATGCTAACTTAGCTCTCTGTTAAGTTATGAGTTGCACGATTTAGCAATGTTTATAACTCAGTGATAGAAAGCTATCATGCTTAAAGACTTCATTCATAATGATCTCAGTTTTCTTGTATTACATATAAGAGGAATACTGTACCTGCATTTGTTTATATATCCAGTCAATAAAGTAGGTGACATTGCCATAGACTCCTGGTTTGTTCTTTAAAGCGCATCCAATCCCCCAGCTGGTGTCCCCTGCCAGCCACCATACATCTCCTACCTTAACCACCAGGGGCCCACCACTGTCACCCTGCAGCACACAGGACAAATAAATATCTCAGGCTGGTGGATACTAAGAAACCCATAACCGTAAACGTATAATAGTGGATGTGTGCCATCCAGATTAATTTTACAGGGAAGATCTTGTTATTTCTGAGCAAAACAATGCCAAACCACTGTCTGCACATCTTACAACAGCATGGCTCAGTAGTAAAAAAAAAAAGTCCAGGTGCTGAGCTGGCCTGCCTGCAGTCCACAACAGTGCCCATTAAAAACAGATTAAGGAGGCTGCAAAGTGTTGAGGAACTGGAATCCTGCAGCATGTAAAAACTTGAAAAAGGTTTACTTTGAAATCAACAGCTAATGGTTTCCATATTTGCAAATCTTTTTAAAAAGAGATTGTACAAATTTATTTATTTTTTTTTTTTAAGATAACTGTAGAGTTGAAATGAACATTTCCCACTTATTTGGAAACAGGGCTGTAGCTGTCTAAGGTTAAGGGAGATAAACTGAAACTTGGACTAACCTGGCAGGTGTCGACCCCTCCTTGCAGTTTGCCTGCACAGATCATGGTCTTAGTCACTTGCCCATGTAACACCTGATCTGCATTACAGGTTTCTCTGCTGTAAATTGTCACCTGGGCTTGGTTTAATATGTCAGGTGATGGTCCTGAGAAAAAAACAAGGTTATGCAATGAGTTGACTCAAAAAGCACTCTTCCATTACTTGTATTTGAAACTGATGTCTGAAACATTTGAACAAATGATCTACAGAGAGAAAAGAGTTTGAAAGTAAACAGTATTTGGTACATTGGATAGATTGTCTGAGCTCACCAGATGAGCGCAACGCTCCCCATCCTGTAATCCAAGCTTGACTTCCGGCAGAAAAGGGCATGCCAGCATTGGGGAGACACACTGGCCTTACTCTTGCTGATAAATTAACATGTATGGGTGTTAAATGTTGTCACATCGTCACATCATTCAATGCATGAAATATGAATTTAAAGAACAAGCACTTACTAGAAAAAGTCAGAGGTTCCCTGAGCTTTAGTAGAGCAATGTCATTGTCACTACCGTCTGAATCATACTTTTCATGATTGATAATTCTTTCAACTGCTGTGCCGAGACCTATTTGTGACAACCTCACATCACCAGAAGATACCCTCCACAACGAAGGACTGTTGTACCTGCCATGAAAGAAAGAATGAGGTGAAATCAAAACATTAGACAAAAGATAGTTGGTCCTGCACAGTATCACAAGTAAAATGAAATGTACAAGGATCTGAGATTATACCCCCATCTGCTTACTTTGAATGACACATAACACGGGGGCATTAATCAGAAAAACTCGGGCAGAGAGTAACCATAAATTAATCACTGTGCCAGTAAAGCACAAAACACTGATAACTGACAAGAAAGTCATTACGCTGGAAATGTGTGTTAGGTTGGTCAGACTACAAGTACGTCTTAAAGACATAAAGACCTGGATGACTCAGAAATTTCTGCTTCTAATTTCAGACAAAACTGAGTCATTATCTTTGGACCTTGGAATTGTCTCGCTATATAATTACTCTAAATGGCATTTCCTTGGCTTCTGGTACTACAGTGAGGAACCTTGGAGTTATTGTTTACCAGAATTTATCATTTGACGCACATATAAAGCAGGTTTCTAGGACTGCCTTCTTTCATCTTCGGAATATCGCCAAAATTAGGGAACATTCCTTCTCAGAGTGATGCAGGAAAACTAGTCCATGCATTTGTTACTTCAAGATTGGACTACTGTAATTCTTTATTATTGAGCTATCCCACAAATTCTCTAAAAAACCTCCAGCTGATCCAAAATGCTGCAGCCAGAATTCTGATCAGAACAAATAGGAGAGATAATTTTTCTCCAGTTTTAGCTTCTCTTCAATGGCTCCCTGTTAAATTCAGAATAGAATTTAAAATTCTTCTCCTCACATATAAAGCTCTTAAGGACCAAGCTCCATCATATCTTAAAGATCGTATTGTTACATATTATGTTTCTCTCCACAATCGCCTCATGCACGCTCAGGACGGGGGATTGGACCGAAGAGAAGTTTCGGTGCAATCTGTTGGTTTCCTTAGCTTGGAAATTGTTTTCAACAGTGTCACACCAAGCCATATTTAGATTAGTGTTCATATAGAACAGGAAAGCAAGGTGAGAGTAGAATCTCACTTTTGGAAGCAGTGTGCTGCAGACAGGATCCAGTATGGGCTGATGATGGAGCCTCCACAGATATGTTTAGAAGAAATCTGGAGGCTGACCTGCCATGGCCATGCTCCGTTCACGGCCTCAGTGCCACCCACAATGCGACTGCTGGGACCTCCTGAACTCCTGCCACATCCTAAGCGTTAGAAGTCCAAAAAAAAAAAAAAGAATATTAAAGTCATGTTTCTTGAATATTTGGCCCTGTTATCCACATGAAGTACCACTATCTGGCTGGCTAGATTTATCTCACTGAACAGTTGGAACCAATCATATAAGTATCTGGTGCAATTATTCCCAGTTAAAAGAGGAGCTTACCAATACATTGAAGTGTGACAGCGCTTGCTGAACACTGGAGGCTACACAGGCAAGGAAGAAATAAAAAAATTTAAAAAACACAATTGCCATTACTATACTGTATGAAATGAACCATCCGGTCATGGGTAAGGGTGCATACCTGGGAGTGAGCTGTGACTGTAATAGTAATCCAGGGTCACTTCCAGACTTTAGCTTCATGTATCCATTAGAGGCCATAGAACCAGGACTGATTTGGCTGTAGGCAACATAATCCTGCCTGTGAGACACATGTAAGGTAAGGTAATGTAATGTTACCATGCAATTTTTAGAGATACAAATAAAAGTAGTAATCTTACTTAAAGGAAAGAAGAAATGTTTAATCTTTTGCTTCATGTAGTTTGGTAATTCAACCATCTTTTACGGCATTTTGACTGGGATGCCCAAACGTTTGCATATTGCTCTACCTTTAATTGCACATTAATGCAGAAATTATTGACTTTCAGCTGTTTATCTATAGACTTGTAATGCTAAATAAAAAGAAAGTAAACATTGAATGTTTTTTTAATCAAGGCATGTAGCATCGGCATGAACTGGCTTAGAAAATCTATTGTTTGTGTCGAATGTGTTCTGTTTTAGAAAGCTGATGTGAGACAAGACAGGTCTAGAAGACAATCAGCACCTGCTGTAGCCTATCTGCTGACACACAGTTTTCCCATAGTTGTCATCCCAGTTGTCAGCACACACGGGCATCCATGCCTGCTTGTTTGCTGAGTAGCTCTCCAGTATTAAACTGGTCCCGTGGAGACGAACTGTGCAGCAAAAAGAGCAATATGTTTTTAAAAAAAGGCCCAAATACAATACTTAAGGTGAGTGTGAGGAACATTGAGGTGTCGATTTGTCTTACAACACTGAGATTCATCCTCGCCATTCGAGCAGTCCCGGACTCCATTACACCACTGGGAGTGGCTCAGACACTTCCCACCAGGTCCACACGACATTCCCAGTAAACACTGATAGTAGACTACAAACATACATATACTAATAATTAACAACACATACAACCATGTCACAAATTTGATAATGTCCTGATAAGCTAAACCGAATTGGAAGAGTGTGTCTCAGTTTCAAAGGTCTTTAATGGAACGTACGGAAGTACCAGAGCAAGAGGCCGATCACTGCCAGGGTAACAACCACACACAAGCATGCGCAGAGGCCATACTTCCAGTGACATTTCCTTGTTCCTGAGGGACAAAAAATAAATAAAAAATCAAGTTAGTCTCAAGTTTCACATCACAAAGCTAAAGTAAATTGTATAATGTATCATTCTTATCCCAAGTCCACAAACAAACAGAGGTTTGTGCATAAAGTCTATCTTTCTGACAGTTAAGCTCCTAAAGGAAGTGAGAACGGGGTTTCTGTAGTCCTACGGGAATGGCAGCCACACAACAAATAAGGAAAAGTGGGGCACAATAGAGGACGGATTATGAGGAACCTTCATCTAAAAAGAGGACACTGAATGAAACAGCTTTACTTTTTTTAAAGGTGAACCATTAGGTTTGTTGCCTTCGCTTTAATCTTCAAATAGACCCAAGGATATTAGGTGTCCATTGGGGTTTTTGTTCTTTTATTCTGGCATGTAAATTATTCTGATAATGGGGATTAAAGTACTCAGTTACACAACTGAAAAAAACACAAAAAAACTTGGAAAGCTCAAGATTAGTTTCATCCAAAGCAATCGCTTTAAGATGTTTTCGAACATTAGCTATTTTGGTTATCAATACTTAGATTGGGTTAGTCTAAACTATGACTGGACTACACTGAACAGGGGTGAACTCAACTTCCTTTAAAAGATAAGCGAAACTTTCTCATCAAAGTTAAAGTGCAAATAAGTTTGTGATTCTGTCAACATGTTTTCACTCATCTGATTCGTCGGTGACTTGAAAGTTACTCTTAGTCCAAAGCTGTCATACCCTGCAGTATCACTTCATTAAAGGTTTGTGGTAAATCAAAAACAGCAGCACCTGTCTTTTGTCGCGGATAATGTGCTTCTCCAGGTGTTGTAGTGCTGTGGGTGTTGATGGTTTGGGGATAGCCAACATTGTGGCTGGGGGTCGTTTGTGGGAAGGAAGGGTAAATATACTGGGAGCTATACGGAGCAGGTCTCTCTGCTTCGTGCTGAAACCCGCGGTTTTCATAGACAGGGCTATTCACCTGGAGAGAAGAGAGAAGAAAAGAAAAGAAAAAGCCGAGTTAATTTGCTGTGCTTTACTATCAGAGTCTGAGTTAATCAGATCATTTACATGAGTTCACAATAGTCAATAATTTCAGTAAAAGAAAGAATATTACATATAGAATGTATAGAAATAACAACTGTGCGTATTTAAAGAGGTTATCTCTGTGTGACACATACTTTATTGTTGTACATAGTGAAACTGGTCTGCCTGCCTTGGAGGGACTTTGTCAAACCTGGAAAATGTTATAATAATTTAGTTCAATACAAAGAAAAAATAAGCCAAGCAACAATCGTAAGTATTGATTAATGGATATGGTACATTGAATTAAATAGATACAGTAGTTGTTTTAAAACTGCTCACACTTACCAGAGTACGGGCTTGCTTGCTGAAGTATGGCACGATCTTTCGTCTAACTTTAAAGATCTAAAAAGAATTCCATCAGTGCTCCGTCTGTGTGTCCTCTTCTTGGTTCTCTCTTTGCCACATGTTTACTCCCAATGTAATCAACAGCCCAAGACCACACCTTTTTCACTGTGCACACAAATGGGTCTGAAAAAAATCCCATGAGAAAACATGGACAGACACTGCATTTATGACTTAAATAATTTCCTTTCTGTTAACTGAGAGGTTTCCAGATATGGTGAATTATGAGGAAACAATTGGAGAGAAACCATGTTGTGACTCTGAAATGATTTTAGGGATAGAAAACCTTTCTTAGGAATTCAGTTCAGCAGTATTTTTCATATCATTACTTACACATATCACTATACAATATACTTTTTTTCTATAATTTCAGTATAGGTTTTTTAATATAATGGGCCATGATATTTTGTGTATTCCAGTAAGGAAAGGTGCCTCGACCAGTCCTTCTAAGAAAGACTGAGAAAGTCAACAGTACATTGACTGTGTAATGAAAATATCTAATGAAAGATAAAAAGAATAATAGATCGAGCTTTTCAGAATGCAATGTATTTCTCAAGAGAAGCACTCCCTGGGTTTAATCAGTAACTTTATAATATGAGAGTGAGTAGGCTTGAAAACACTACTGAACCAAAGGACTTTCAAACCCTGTTAAAATGTAACTCAACATTTGGATGAGTTAACCAGCAGAGAAAGAGAGGAATGACACATGACATGCATCCAGTGAGGCAATGAACCTGCAAAGTGTGTCACTGAGTACGATAAGATTACCCTCCCTGTAAACTGCATTCAAATTGAAGTGAAACTGAGGGGAGGGGTGAAAATGAACTGTACTCGACTATATTAAGTCTCAACTCCTGTAAACAATTTGGTTTCAGTGTAGCTGAGCTGGTAAGTGTTTCCAGCCACTTCTGTATTAATGCTTCAGACTCAACAGCCCCCGTCAGGTTTAAGAATCCATCTTAAAATCACTCTTTGTGCCACGACTGAATGAAGAACTCACAATTTCAAAGAGACAAATGTTCATACTATTGGTGTAGATTCAAACAAGTAACAATTGTTAGTTTTTTACTTATTTCTTCAGCAAAATAGCTGAGACTTGGTCACAACTTAGGAATGAGGTTTGGGGAAATGGACATTGGGCCTGATTGTTGCCCACATTCTTAATCAATCATCCACTTGCTATTCAGACTGTTTTCCCACCTGTTTTTTAAAAGATGGCTGGTCCAGATATTCTGGCTTTCCTTTTTTTCACTGAGTTTCCCCTCCTACTTTAAACATGTGACTGTCCAACAGCTTTTAAAGAAGCCTAGACTGGTCCTGGACTGGTTTGTTTCTTCTCTCTTGAACAGGTCCTCATCCTAGATCATTGGAAATGTCTCTTCCTCATGTGCACTCTTCTTGGACCTCTTCTGTTTGACTTGTATATGCTCCCTTTGGGTCAGATGTTGCAGAATTTTAACATCAATTATCACAGTTATGCAGACAATACACAACTTTATGTGTCTCTGTCACCGGACGACTGCAGCCCAGCAGACGTACTGTGTCAGTGTCTGGAGGAATTAAACACCTGGATGAGAGAGAATGTTCTGCATTTAAATGAAGACAAAACTGAGATCATTCTGTTTAGTTTTAGTTTATTTAGTCAGGGACCATGTGCAAAGTACATTAATGACAAAAGTAAAAAGATGACCTGCACCAGATTGTAGCTTAGCAGCTAATTTCCATCTGCAGTCCCTGGGCAGGTTAGAAACATAAAATACAATAAAATAGAAGCAGTCACTCAGGCAAAGACCACACACTCACACACACACATACACACACAACATAAAAAGATTATCATATGCAAATGCTCAGCAAAATGTCAAAACAGTCATGTGCAAATCTATTAGTGGTGACAAGACTGATTACATAAAAGCCATTGGTTCACTTCACGTGAAAAGGTATAGAAATTTGCTATGTTTTTTATGTGGGTGGGAAAGGTATTCCATTGCTTAGTTGCTCAAAAAGAAAAAGCAGATTGTGCAAATGCAGTGCGCCGACTTGGGAGGCTACAGTTTCCCCTGCTGGTAGATCTAGTTGCTCTGCTTGTGCGTTCAGAGCAAGGATGGATGAAGGTTTTCAGAGGTGGTGGAGCGGTATTGTGGATAATTTTGTGCATGAGGCGTATATTAGAATATAGGATGAGGTTGTCAAAGCTGAGCAAGTTATACTTGTCCAGTATGACACAGTGGTGAAATTGAGAAGGACGTCTGTCCAAAACTTTAAGAGCTTGTTTGTAAAGTGATGCAATTGATTTCATGGCAGTCTTGGTAGCCTGAGACCAGCTTGACATACAGTAGTGTAAATGAGACATTATCATGGCATTTACATAGGTCTTTGCAGCATCAACAGTTAGGGAATTGTCTCAATAGTCTCAAATTTGCTATGCTGTATTTCACAGTGTTGCCCAGTTTTTTAATGTGTTTCTTAAAAGTAAGAGTGGAGTCTAAAGTCACTCCCAAATATTTAAACTCATCAACATTTTTTTACGATTCTCCACTTACATATATATTTGGTACAGACTTTAGTTTACATCTGTTTTTAAAAAACATGGTGACAGTTTTATCAGTATTAAGTGTAAGACAAGAATTGGTCAACCACTTGGTAACCTTAGTGAGAGTTTGTGTAGTGTGTTTGCAACTTGTTCTGAGTCTTTGCCATGTGTGAACAATACTGTATCATCAGCATATATCAATATTTCCACACCATCACATACTGATGGGAGGTCATTGATGTATGCGCTGAACAGAAGTGGCCCCAAAATGGAACCTTGCGGTACCCCCATAGAGCATGTTCTGAGGGATGATGTTTCATCCTTCATCCTGACACACTGGGAACGATTTAAAAGATAAGACTCAATCCAATACAATACACTTGGAGACAACTGAAAGCTAGCTAATTTGGAGAGGAGTACTGGGTGGTTTACAGTGTCAAATCCCTTTCGCAGATCTAAAAACACTGCACCCACTACTCCTCCCTTGTCCAGATTTGCCTTGATGTGCTCAATAAAAAAAACAACATGCAGCGTCAGTAGAGTGGTTAGCTCTAAATCCAAACTGCATGGGGTGTAATAAATTTCTTTCATTGAAGTGTGCTATTAACTGTTCTGACACTGTTTTTTCAAGCACCTTAGAAATTGCTGGTAGTATACTTATTGGCCTATAATTTGTAACATTCTGTCTATCCCCTGCTTTGAAGATTGGAGTTACTATTGCTGTTTTAAGAGTATTGGGGAAAACGTTTTCCTCCAATGATCTGTTTACAAAGTACATAATGGGAATAGATAAAACATCCTTAAAGTTTTTCAGTATTCTGTTTGGTAGCAAAGAGAAGAGGGTCAGCGTTGGTAAATATCTTGAGACTCGGGACCTTACAATCACTGACCAAGTCGGTAACCTCGGAGTGTTGATAGACTCAGATCTGACTTTCAGCAGCCACATCAAAGCTGTCACCAAGGCAGCTTTTTACCATCTCAGAAACATCAACAGAATTAAAGGTTTCCTCTCCCAAAAAGACCAGGAGAAACTCATCCATGCATTCATCTCCAGTAGACTCCATTACTGTAACGCTCTTTTAACTGGACTTCTCAAAAAGAGCATTAAACATCTGCAGCTCATCCAGAACGCGGCTGGTAGAGTTTTAACCCGGACTAAGAGATCTGAACACATCACACCAGTTTTAAAATCTTTACACTGGCTTCCAGTCAGTCACAGAATAGATTTTAAAAGCCTGCTGATGGTTTACAAATCCCAGAACGGTTTAGGCCCAAAATACATCTGTGATATGTTCAGAGAATATAAACCTAGCAGAGCTCTTAGATCCAAGGACTCAGGCCAGCTGGTCCAGTCCAGAGTCCAGACTAAACATGGAGAAGCAGCATTTAGCTGTTATGCTGCAAACAAGTGGAACAAACTGCCAGTGGAGATTAAACTTTCACGGCAACAGTGAGGAGTTTGGCATCCTGGCTGGAGTTATGCAGGGGGACACACTAGCCCCCTTCCTCTTCATCATAGTCCTTGATTATGCGCTCAGGAAGGCAATCAGTGGGAGAGAGCAGGAACTTGGCTTCACACTATCTCCAAGGAGGTCGAGTCGATACCCCGCAGTGGTCCTCACAGACCTTGACTTTGCGGATGACATCAGTTTGCTCTCCGACAACATGGAACAAGCACAAACACTACTGAACAGGGTAGAGCTAGAGTGCGCCAAGGTTGGCCTCAGGCTAAACGCCAAGAAAACTGAGGTCATCACCTACAACACTCCACCGGAACATCAACCTCTGACTACAGCAGGAGGCACTGTGCTGAAAGAAGTCAACGAGTTCAAATACCTGGGCTCATGGGTCAACTCAACTGAGCAAGATCTAAAAGTGAGGAAGGCACTTGCATGGAGGGCCCTGAACGGTATGGCCAGTGTGTGGAACTCCAATCTCCCCCGTCAAATATAACTCAGCTTCTTCTACGCGACAGTAAAGTCCGTTCTCCTTTATGGCTCGTGAATGCTGGACCCTGAAGCCAACCCTAGAGAAGTCCCTTGATGGGTGCTACACCAGGATCCTGCGTGCAGTGCTTAACATCAGTAAGAGTGCACATGTAACCAACAAAATCCTGTATGAGGGAATACCAAGGGTGAGCGATAAGATTGCTGTAAGGAGAATGGGACTTGCAGGACATTGCCAAAGGCACCCAGAACTGCCAGCCAGCAAACTGGTGCTGTGGGAACCATCAAGTGGGTGCCGGTTAAGAGGACGTCCCACACTAACATATGTGGACATACTCAAGAAGGACGCAGGAGTCCAGAGTACCAGCGAACTGAAAAGATGGATGGAGAATCGGGAAGACTAGAAGCAACGATGGAAGGCTCGTCTGAGGACGACCTAGAGAGAGAAATGTAGACATTTTTAAATCGAGGTTAAAAACATTTATTTTCTCATGTGTCTATGCATGAAATCTGCACGGTATGGACTGTTGCTTGTTTTTAAATTAATTTAAATTATTTCATTTGTTTTCTCTTTATATTCCTTTATGTATTTTTAACTTACACTCCTGCTGCAATGCTTTTGTTTTATGTAAATCACTTTGAATTGTTTTGTACATGAAATGTGCTATACAAATAAATTTGACTTTGACTTTGACTTCTCTTGTGGTATCCCAAGGAATCCATTTTGGGACCATTCCTATTTACCGTATACATGATTCTTCTTTACCCAGTCTTGTGTGCACATAATATTGATTTCAACTGCTATGGCAGATTATACACTATTATATATCCCACTAAATCCCATTAATTCAAAAATTGTTCAAACTTTATCCTGCAGCTTAAAATCACTCCCACTTGCCTCAGCATTCGTGATATTTGCCATCTTTCTTCAAGACTTGGTGCCTTCTTCCATATTACACGTAAAGAGGTGTGAAATTAAGGTGTCATTTTGGATTCTGAATTGATTTGCTGAAACGCTACAGTTCTGTTTTGTACAATCGAGGTGGCTAGATTAGGCCTTCCTTCTTCGCAGCCCAACTAGCGCAGGTAATCCATGATTTTATACTGTCCTAACTGCAGAAATGCAATTGACTTTAAGTCAAATGCGCAGACTTCATCTGACACAGAATGGTGCTGCCGGCCAAATAAGACAGACAGACAAGCCTGGTGTCCACTTACAAACATCGTCTTGAAACTCATTTTGATCTAATGGCCTTTTTAGCTCCTTGAAATTGCTGATATTTTGTTTTGTTCTGGATTTTTAATACTCATATATTATCTGCAAATCTGTTGTTACCGTGTTTTTGAAGAGTGCTCTATTAATAGTGTGTCAAACGTCTTCAATGAGTGAAAAGAAAACATACAGCCAACATGCAGTGCCAAGTGTTAATTACAGTATGAATTTGACTCATTTCTACACATGGTCAAATTTTTACTTACAGAAACATGACATTTCATTGCAAAGTGCTCAACTATACATAACTGCTATGTTACTTGAATGCAATTGAAATACTAAGGAACTTTACATATATGCGATGATAGAAATAAATCGCACAAATAATTAAATTCTACATTTTTGATAATTTACTTTGTGCTCATATTGCAAAAGCATTTGATTGGCATCCATCTAGGTTCAGTTTTATATAGGCAGGTTTTAATAATTTAGCTCTAATCCTGAATTGGTTTTTCTTTTGGCATTTTTTAACCTCAAAAACCAGCATCTACCAAGTGTCTTGCAGTGAAGCAATGACAAAAAGTAAAATTACGTCAAACTTTCAGCTGGAAAACTCAACTACAGGAGTACCTGCAGCGAGCTAAGATTTATAAAGGGAGTAAAGATATAACTGCTCCTTTAATCACCAATTACTGTGGTTAAAAAGTGCTGCAACCACCGATATTGTACTGAAAGGGCCATATGTGCTCCATAAAATTTGGCTCTGGCATGTTTTACTTACTGGAGTAGAAGATAAACTTCACGTAGCAGTTCAATTGCAGCATCTGGTGGCTACTTTGTAAATTACATCACTGATACAGTAAAAAGGAAGTTGAAGAGGATGAATAACCAAACCACATGTTCATAAAAACTATTTATTCAATTCAGATTTAAATATCAGTTTTTTGCACGACACAATTTGCCAAAAAGGAGTGCATCATTTTGCCAAACAGGAGTGCATGGAAAACTGGAGTGATCATGTCAAGTGAATACAGTCCTACTTTCCTGTTTGATTAAGGCCACTGGATTCAACAGTCTGTACAGTAGCTTGTTTTGTTTTTTTTCATACAGATGTCTAAACCATTTGGAACAAACAGCCTGTCACCACACAATGTAACAGAGAGTGCACCAGAGAAAAAGATGGCTCCTCGATTTTTTTTTTTTTTTTCCTTTTACAACTTCTGGATCACAATAGAAGAAGCTCCACCACCTCCATTGCAGATGCCTGCCAGTCCGTACTGACCCGACTTCAGGTTGTGAACCATGTGGCCCACAATTCTTGCCCCAGACATCCTGAGAAAAGAAAGAAAATGTCAGATTTTCTAACATTTTTGTATATTCCTGGCATGTAAAGAACACAGAAAAATTCTAGCTATGTTTTGACAGTTTCCAAAGTGGCCACAAATTTGTTCGGAGCACATCGAAATTAAGACAAAGTGCCTGTGACACAAACGTTCGTTTCATTGCTGACAACTAGTTGGGATTTTAGTTGGCCCGTGATGATGAGACCCGTGTAAAAAAAAATTTAGTTCAAGCTAACAACGGTTGCCGTGGTGGCGACAACATCACTGGTGCTGTGAAGCTTTACTCAAGCTGAGGTGCTTCTTCAAATTTTGTTTTAACAGAGGCAACGAGTCAGGGCCCTCAAAGTCTTCTGCCTAGTAATCTTTAAAAAAAACTTCAGTAGTGGAATTATTTGGCAAATCCCTGATTTCAACTGAATAAAATGTTTCTGAAGAAATAAACCCCTTGAGGTGGTCCATTCAGTTTGTGCTGGAATGTAAAGGGTTCACTGAAAGAAGCCGGTTTGTCATCCTGTCAGATGATTTTCCAGCTCTGTGTTGCCAAGAATACACGGGAATGTGTTCAGCTCTGCGATTGGTGCGCCCGCTGTAGACAGAGGAAACACGACAGTAATGCACTCTGACGCGTGAAGGACCAACTCGTTCTTTCTTGTTTTGTAGCAACAACCCATTCACATCCTGGATGGGGTCGAAACCATGTCATGGGAAAGGGCCATTAATCCCCTGCTTCCATTTTAAATGTATTTGCACTGTATACAAATACAAACACAGCATTTGTTTGCATACGCTTTACTTTAAGGCTGATTTCTGACTTCTCTGCACACAGTGAACTTGAATAGATTCTGAAATGATTGATTTCAGACTTTCAAACTTCTGCACCAAATCCTAGAATAACTTTTGGATGAAACTGGGTGAATAAAAGATCCTCTTCCCTTCAGTCCAGGCTGCCTGGAAGTTCATATCACCCGCTTACCCGATTGGGTGTCCCAAAGACACGGCCCCCCCGTTGACGTTGACTTTTGCAGGGTCAATATCCAGCATCTTGATGTTGGCCAGCACGACCACACTGAAGGCTTCGTTGATCTCCCACATGGCGATATCCTCCGCCTTCAGCCCAGCTGCAGCCAACGCCTGATACACACACAGCGGAGGTGTTGATGCGCTTCAATAGTCCTTCATGCATTCGCACATGATGTGCATGGCAGACAAAATGCAGCTAAACAATTTTCCAACTCTTTAGACTTTAATGTTAAAAGTTAAACATAATGCAGAATTACATCCTTATACACACCTTTGGTGCTGAATATGCAGGGGCAATGGGAAAGTCAATGGGTGCAACGGCAGCATCAGCAAAAGCTGAAAGAAATGACATCCAACAGTCCCGTAACCATCCAAAAACCATGACAACTGACAGTAAGCGCTTCATGGAGACAAAGCAAATAAACAGTACAGTGTGATGCTTACAGACAATCCTGGCCAGTGGAGTGATGTTGAGTCTCTTCGCAGCGTCTGCTGTCATTAAAACAAGAGCAGCAGCTCCATCGTTCAGCGTGCTGGCGTTGGCTGCAGTGACTGTGCCTAAATTTAAATAAATAAAGTGTTCATTCTCACCACAAAGAATCACAGGCAGCATTTTAATAACATTACTAATTACTTAAAAAGGAAATAAAATGCTATTGTCTTGGGTTCGAGTTGAAAGTAAAAAACTTGAATTATAACAGCAGTACACCCTCAAATAAAAACAATAAAAGTAGCTGGGAAATAAACTTTTACACATTGTGACCAACTGTATCAATAAATAACTTTAAAAAGGACAGAAAATCTGGCTTGTTTTCATTTGCTGGAAGTATGATCTGTTCTGTACTTTTCAATTAAAAAAAAAAAAAAAGGGGGGCCTTAACATTACTCTTAAACTCGGTCCTTACCATTTTCCTTCTGAAACACTGCCTTCAGTTTGGGGACTTTGCTGAAGTCGACCCGCCTCCACTCCTCGTCCTCGGACACCACCACATCAGGTTTACCTACAAAAACCAGAAAAAGATCCTCAGCAGAGCTTTGGGAATCGCTGCAGTCGCCTTCCAAAGAGAAACGTGACAATCTCCCCCCTTGGCCTTACCTCTCTGGGGAATGCTAACTGGTACAATCTCCTTGGCCAGAACCCCGGACTCATATGCCGCTTTGCTGCGCGTGTAGGAGCCGATGGCGAAGGCGTCCTGCTCCTCTCTGGTGATGTTGCACTTCTTGGCTGTGTTTTCCGCACAGTTGCCCTGTGAAAGACAAAAAGCAACAGCGTTGTGATGCCGTAAGAAAATAAAAGCTTCAGAATTTCGCTCGAAGGCAAGGATTGATGATTACCATGTGGAATTTGTTGTAGACATCAGTGAGTCCATCCTTGACGATGAGGTCCTCCATCCTCACTCCTCCATAGGCTGGGGTCTCTCTGCCCATCACATAAGGTACATTGGACATGCTCTCCATGCCTCCCGCCACCATCACATCCTAAAAGCACACAAATATGACTACAAACCATCTCCAAGTTATCCTTCCATAGGTCCACACTACCTGGGGACCTCCAGTGATGAACTGAGCTTTCTATTTGCAGGCACCTCTGCCTGTTGAGCTGTGTGCTTCTGATCTGCTGTTACTAATCCCCATAAACATGCAAAGCATTTGAAGTTTCTCAAATGCAATTCATTTTATGTATTTATTTATTTATTTTTACCCCCCCTCACTGCTCTCTTCTCACCTAAACTGGTCAAAGTAAGAAAGTGCCTGTTGAAAGAGAGTTTTCAGTCGATGTGGGTCAAAATCATCCTTTTGCAGCTGTCGGCAGCTTTATCAGAGATGTGAGGAAATCAAAACATCTTCAATTCCTGGAAATGCAGGTGGATCAGTCTGTGGTATGCATGATCAGACTGCAAACTAATTTTGCTGTATGCTAGCCACGTGCAAGTTAGCATGTATGTCACCGATTTCGTATTCATGTTGAATAAACAAGCACGGGTTATATGCATGTAACGCAATAACTAATGTGACTTGTGGGTTGATTACGTGATTACATCCTGAGACTGTTTGATGAGTGAATTCTCGATTTGAAAAAAATTAAAAAATAAATAAAATTGGGACACCTTAACTCTGAGCATGAATGTGTCCAAAGGGGAGACAAGGTGAAGGAGTGAGGCAAAAGTTGAGATAGGATTGGCCACAATGTTAAGTGGCCTAAGATGATAACGTAGAGCCACAGTACCGACAGAATATACTCTGCACGAGCTATAAAAAGTCATGACAGCCTGAGTAGTTGATATTACCTGATGTCCACACATCAGACTCTGGGCTGCCATCATGATAGACTTCATCCCTGAGGCGCAGACTTTGTTGATGGTTGTTGCTGGAGTGCCGAGTGTCAAGCCTGCCGACACAATCGGTGGCAGAATTTCATTTGCCATACAGCAATATATATATATATATAGTTTCCTTTTGATTATTACTTTAAATCAAATAGAAAAGCTTTGAAAGCTGAGGATACTGCTGGTTGAGGCCCTACTCAATGAGCACAGGTGTGTGACTAGTTTGGTGCTTTTTTTTTTTTTTTTTTTTTAATAAAGAAAATTATTATAACATATGTCAAAATGCAACAGGATGAACATACCTGCACCGAGCAAGGCCTGTCTTGTGGGAGCCTGTCCTTCTCCCGCCTGGAGTACGTTTCCCATGTAAACTTCTTTCACCTCCTCAGGAGCGATTCCTAAACTCAAGAAACATCAAGACAACTCACTGAATATACGCATAGTCTCACGTGATGTTGGCTTATCCATGTTTGCACACGACACAGTCTTGAAGATGATGACCTGTGGAGGTTTCATTGAGCCAAAAACAGAAGAAAACACTTGAGAACGAACAGTCCGAACACACCTGCTTGGTCGATGGCGCCCTTGATGGCAATGGAGCCCAACTTGGTGGCTGGAACTGCAGCCAGGCTGCCTCTGAAGGAGCCCATTGGAGTTCGGACAGCACTGACGATGACGACTTCCTGCGAAGACGTACGGATCATTTTCACATCAAGTGTGGGGTCAAGCCATTACAGCTGTGATGGTGCTGGAGAAGTCCAGTCAGATTACTTACATTAAGCGAAGGGCCAGATGTGTAGGTTCTTGAAAGGTACTTGTGAGCCTACAGTGGAAGATTATCAAATATATTGCATTATTAAGACTTCCTGTCATAGTGTTTACTGGGGTCTCTCAAATGAAAGCTTGAGTTCATACTGAAGCTATTTGACATGGTTTTTCACCAAATAAAAGAAGTTTTGATTTAAACTAGTAACATAAACTATATGTAAGCTATGCTAGAAATAAGGACAGATAAACAGAAAGCAATAAAAGCAATTCAATCATGTAGAACAAGCTGAAGCGCCAGCCAGTGGCTGACATACCCTTTGGGGCTTTTAATATTATGTGTTAGCGAGCAGCTTTTATCGTTATTGTTGGCGTCTTTCTTGTTTTATTGATGGGAAGGTGATGCCACAAAGTCCCAAAAAAAAGCAAAACACAGCACACTGAGCCACCTGCTGGGCTTTTCGGCTGTTTTCAAGCTGTTGCATTATTTTGTCCAAGGACGATCCGCTCACACAAAACGGCTAGCACAGCTGCTCAAAGTTAACTGCGGCCTTGTGTTGTTGGAGCTGCTAAAAACTAGCATTCCTTTGCAAGTATGTGATGTCAAACGATCCCAAGGAGCTTCTCTCTTCCAGTGACACTTACCAGGCGTTTACAGATTTGAGCATGCATGTTTAAAAGTCCACCGGATGACATTTTGGACTGTGACTCGCAAGCAGAACAATCTTCACCTTCAGTCACTTGGCGGAGGGATAAATGCATCAGCCAATCATAGTGGGAGGTGTGTTTCTCTGACGTCAGCGCTGGCGAAGCATTCTGGCTGTTGTAGTTTTGTAGTGGTAATTTCTAGTGATGGGATTTTCGGCTCTTTTTCGAGAGCCGGCTCTTTCGGCTCCTAAACGGCTCCCCATATATATATTTTTTACATAATTAATTAATAGCTTAAACCTAATTTTATAACATTTTGTTTCATTATTGACATTGTTAAGCACTTCTGATGAGTAAAAATGCGGCATAACAATGCTTTACAAATAAAAGTTTTATTATAACCAATTAAATTATCACAAAATAGCACCACTTCCACAAAAATAACTTAAAATAAATTAAACAGTTATAAATACAAACACGCTTGACACGAGGACAGCAGAGGAAAGGAAAAAAGTGGACAAACTTTTTTCAGTGTTTCCCGTCACCTTATTAATTGAAAGCTGCGTGTGATTGGTCAGATGTGTGGAGCACACGCTTGACATGAGGGCAGTGGAGACATTAAGGCACCGACTGAGGAAAAAAACTCTGTCTAGCACTGGCAGAAGCAGAGCAAAACTCGCAAGGAGGGGGAGGGAGAGGGAGAGGGGAGAGACAGCGAGGCACCGAAGTACAAAAAAAACGACGTGGGGAAAAAACTGACGGCTCTGTGGCACTTGCAGAGCACAAGTGCAACAACAGGGAGGCGGAGAGATACTGAAAGAAAAAAAACGGCTCCCATTTTGGAGCCGGTTCCTGTCGTTCACTTGAAAGAGCCAGCTCTTAGAGCCGGATCGTTCGCGACCGACACATCACTAGTAATTTCAATCAACCCCCTTACACAAGTCGTGGCGGCGGAAAAATAGTGGTGAAAATGTGTTTGTGTTTTTCCTTTGAACCCAAAGCCAAAATTTCCACCTCATATATACAAAGATTGTTCTTACACCGTTGGGTAGCAGGTGTAATGTATGAAGCCACAATTTACTTTCTGAAGCCAGTTTGCCGTCTTACTTCAGCGTTCCTTTCAGTGTTTTAATAACCTGATGGAAATGTGAATTCCTTTTCAGCTTTTTGTGTGCTAGGGGAACTCTCAAGCTAGACACTCAATGCTCTCTCATATGATCATAAAATACTTGAATGAACTTTGCAGAAGAGTGGCTCACTCAACAACAGGCTGCTATGACCAGAGGTATAAAGATATGTTTGAAGAGACAGCAGCTATACTCCATCCCTACTTCAGTGAAGTTAGTTTTAAGTTGGATATTCGACAGACATTCGCAAAACACTCCAACATTTCAAGTGCACTCGTATTGCAGACTTTACAGTAAACACACGCGTGTACCAACTTCCTGTTTTCAAAATAAAATAAAATTTAAAAATGTGATATTTAAAGCAGAGATGAGCTACTGTGTATAAAGTTATTGAAAATTATGAACAGATATAAAATGTAAAAATAAAAGGTGTATCTCATGCAGCCAGTGTAGTTACATGATCCCACACTGATTTGGAGTCAATTGATCCCGTTATCTAGAAGCTATTGAGCTAAAATGCTAATATTTACATTTAAAAATTAATAAAAATTATGAACAGAACTAAATTGTAAAAATAAAAGGTGTATCTCATTCAGCCAGTGTAGTTACATGATCCCAAGCTGATTTGGAGTCAATTGATCACATGACCTGGAAGTTCCATCCATCCATCCATTATCTGCCGCTTGTCCGGGGATCGGGTCGCGGGGGCAGCAGCTTAAGCAGAGAAACCCAGACGTCCCTGTCCCCGGCCACTTCCTCCAGCTCTTCTGGGGGGACCCCGAGGTGTTCCCAGGCCAGCCGAGAAACATAGTCTCTCCAACGTGTCCTGGGTCTTCCCCGGGGCCTCCTCCCAGTGGGACGGGCCCGGAACACTTCACCAGAGAGGCGTCCAGGAGGCATCTTAACCAGATGCCCGAGCCACCTCATCTGACTCCTTTCGATGCGGAGGAGCAGCGGTTCTACTCCGAGCCCCTCCCGGATGACCGAGCTTCTCACCCTATCTCTAAGGGAGAGCCCAGACACCCTGCGGAGGAAACTCATTTTGGCCGCTTGTATTCGCGACCTCGTTCTTTCGATCACTACCTACAGCTCGTGACCATAGGTGAGGGTACGAAAATAGATTGACCGGTAAATCGAGAGCTTCGCCTTCTGGCTCAGCTCCTTCTTCACCACGACGGGCCGGTGCAGAGCCCGCATCACTGCAGACGCCGCACCGATCCGTCTGTCAATCTCCTGTTCCATTCGTCCCTCACTCGTGAACAAGACCCCAAGATACTTGAACTCCTTCACTTGGGGAAGGATCTCATTCCCGACCCGGAGAGAGCATTCCACCCTTTTCGGCTGAGGACCATGGTCTCAGATTTGGAGGTGCTGATTCTCATCCCAGCCGCTTCACACTCAGCTGGGAACCGCTCCAGTGAGAGCTGAAGGTCACGGCCCGACGACGCCAACAGAACCGCATCGTCCGCAAAAAGCAGAGACCCGATTCTGAGGTCGCCAAAACGGACCCCCTCAACGCCCTGGCTGCGCCTAGAAATTCTGTCCATAAAAATTATGAACCAAATCGGTGACAAAGGGCAGCCCTGACGGAGTCCAACCCTCACAGGAAACATGTCCGACTTACTGCCGGCAATGCGGACCAAACTCTGACACCGGTCATACAGAGACCGAACAGCCCATATCAAGGAGTCCGGCACTCCATACTCCCGGAGCACCCCCCACAAGAGTCCCCGAGGGACACGGTCGAACGCCTTCTCCAAGTCCACAAAACACATGTAGACCGGTTGGGCGAACTCCCATGCTCCCTCCAGGATCCTGCCGAGGGTATAGAGCTGGTCCACTGTTCCACGGCCAGGACGAAAACCATAGTGCACCTCCTGAATCCGAGATTCGACTATCCGGCAGATCCTCCTCTCCAGTACCCCCGAAAAGACCTTACCAGGGAGGCTGAGGAGTGTGATCCCCCTATAGTTGGAACACACCCTCCGGTCCCCCTTTTTAAAGAGGGGGACCACCACCCCGATCTGCCAGTCCAGAGGCACTGCCCCCGATGTCCACGCGATGCTGCAGAGGTGTGTCAACCAAGACAGCCCTACAACATCCAGAGCCTTGCCACCGAGGAGTTTTTTAACCACCTCGGCAACCTCAGCCCCAGAAATGGGAGGCCCCACGTCCGAGCTCCCCAACTCTGCTACCTCATCGGAAGGCGTGTCGGTAGGATTGAGGAGGCCCTCGAAGTATTCCCCCCACCGACTCACGACGTCCCTGGAAGTTATTGAGCAAAAATGCTAATATTTACATATAAATATTAATATAAATTATGAACAGAACTAAATTGGAAAAATAAAAGGTGTATCTCGTGCAGCCAGTGTAGTTACATGATCCCACACTGATTTGGAGTCAATTAATCGCATGACCTGGAAGCTATTGAGCAAAAATGCTAATATTTACATGTAAAAATTAATAAAAATTATGAACAGATGTAAAATGTAAAAACAAGAAGTGTATCTCATGCAGCCAGTGTAGTTACATGATTCCATACTGATTTGGAGACAATTGATCATATGACCTGGAAGCTATTGAGCAAAAATGCTAATATTTACATTTAAATATTAATAAAAATATGAACAGATCTAAAATATAAAAATAAAAGGTGTACCTCATGCAGCCAGTGTAGTTACATGATCCCAAGCTGATTTGGAGTCAATTGATCACATGACCTGGAAGCTATTGAGCTAAAATGCCAATATTTACAAATAAAAATGAATGAAAAGTATGAACAGATGTAAAATGTAAAAACGTAGAAATAAAATAAATAAAATAAAAAGGGAAACCCTCGGAAAATAACATAGCAAAGGACACACGAACAAAACATGATAAAAAACAGGCAAAAAACACAAAACTTCGGCTTTCTCTGAGCTGCTTTAAAGGGATAGTTCGCCTCTTTTGACATGAAGCTGTATGACATCCCATACTAGCAATATCATGCATGAACTAGGTTAAGAAATTAACCCATGTTCTCTGAATCACGAGTGAGGTATCTGACAATGGGACATGCCCCCTGCGCTTCTCCCCAGAAGCAATTTTCCACTACGCCAGTCCTGACTGGCAGACAGACGTGTCGCACTGATCTTGGAGGAGTGACTTCCTCCTCCTTATAAGACCGGAACATCATGTGGCTCACGAACTTTGTGAAACACAGAAATACACGAAGCATTTCATCTTCCAGATACTGCAGCAGCATCATTGATGACAGTGTTCCTGGTCTTGACAGTGGCATTGTTTTCTTTTCGACTTTCTTCGTTGTAGAACACTGTAAAATAATAATTTTATCATCAAATCAAATCAAATTTATTTATATAGCAATAATTCAAAGTGCTTTACATAAAATAAAAGCATTGCAGCAGGGAGTGGAAGAAGCATTAGAATACATAAAAGAATCCTGGATTTAAAAATGTCTACATTTGGTGAAAGTTTCATCTCCACTGACAGTTTGTTCCCTTGTTTGCAGCATAACTGCTAAATGCTGCTTCTCCATGTTTAGTCTGGACTCTGGACTGGACCAGCTGGCCTGAGTCCTTGGATCTAAGAGCTCTGCTGGGTTTATATTCTCTGAACATATCACAGATGTATTTTGGGCCTAAACCGTTCTGGGATTTGTAAACCATCAGCAGGCTTTTAAAATCTATTCTGTGACTGACTGGAAGCCAGTGTAAAGTTTTTAAAACTGGTGTGATGTGTTCAGATCTCTTAGTCCGGGTTAAAACTCCAGCGGCAGCGTTCTGGATGAGCTGCAGATGTTTAATGCCAGGGCTGGACTGGCATCTGAAAAGGGCCCGGGCACTTTGATCACTGAGGGCCCAGCGCGCGCGTGCATGCATATATATATATATATATATATATATATATATATATATATATATATATATATAACACACACACTTGTGTCTAATTATCATTAATCCTCCATTTAATCCTTGCAAGGTGTACATGTTTTGTTACATAGAAGATATTCTTACGGTGGCCGACACGTGCAAACGCGCTGCAAACGGCGAAACAAATCCAACAGTAAAATGCTGCAAGAGAAAAATGCGGCAATAACAAAAACGACCGGAGCACACGCGCTGCAAACCCCGAAACACATGCAAGACAGAAACGCTGCAAACTTTAAAACACATGCAAGATAAAAATGCTGCAAACTTCAAAACACATGCAAGACAAAAACGCTGCAAACTCCAAAACACATGCAAGATAAAAATGCTGCAAACTTCAAAACACATGCAAGACGCTGCAAACTCCAAAACACATGCAAGATAAAAATGCTGCAAACTTCAAAACACATGCAAGACCAAAACGCTGCAGACTTCAAAACACAACGGAAGTTCGCCAGGCCACTGGGGGGTCTCGACCTGTGGGATAGGGGATATATGGGAGCGCTACCATATGAACCAGAGTGATGTGAACGAAAGAGAAGAAAGTCAGAAGGTAAGTTGTCCTCATGTCTTTTTTAAACACTTGGCCGTAATCTTTTACCTTATTATAGAAGAGCAGCGGAGTTATGTCGCTAATGTTAGCGTGCTTTCATTTAATTTAATGTTAGCTTTCGCTCGGGGACATCGTCTCCTCATATTGGATACATGGTAAGAGAGATGACAAACCGAGTGCACGGAAAGTACAGAGAGTAAAGGAGATGGCAAGGGAAGAGAAAAGAGAACAAATTTGAAGAGTAAGAGTAAGATTAAATAAAAAGCACAGAAAGGTGACAAAGTGCCCTCTCTCTTTATTTAGTAATGATCAATATGCAATTTTGAAATTAAATTGACTGATTGGATTCATCATAGCATATCATTGTCTATTTTTCCAGGCTGCCATGTTTTGCCCTTTCTGCAGCCAAGATCTGGGGACAGTTCACGTGTTCTGTCACTCATGTGGCAAAAATGTACAGTTCTTGGCACAAGCTGAAGACAATGGTGAGTATACTTGATGTACTCTTGGTTTAACATGCCACACTTTTCAAGATGCCCAAACATGGCTTTTTCCATGATAAACCAGTATTTTTTAGTGTGATAATGTAATGTAACAACCCAAGATTAGGGATCTACACTATATAGACAAACTCTATGTAACTGAGCTGTAACAACCCATATCTGATTTGACTCAGCCTGTCCTTTTTGAAAATGTATTCTCCTTTTCTCCCGTTGTTTGTCAGGTTCAACATTGGACAGCCCCACAGAGGAGGATCTGATTAAAAAGTACTTCCATGATGGCTACAGCAACAAAGAAATTTTGGATTTCCTGGCAACAATTCACAATGTTAAATTGAGCCTTCGCTCTCTGAATAGTAAATTAAAAAGTTTTTCACTGTTCAGGCAGAAAAATTACACTCCTCTTGTTACGGTACGTGCTGCCATCAAAGAAGAGCTAAAGGGACCAGGTCGGCATTATGGCTACCGTTTGATGTGGCTCACACTGCGCCAGAAGTACTATCTGACAGTGAGAAGGGATCATGTTATGACTTTGTTGAACGAGCTTGATCCGTCTGGAGTAGAATTGCGTGCAAGACGGAGATTTGTAAGAAGAGTTTACAGCTCCCATGGACCAAACCATGTCTGGCACATTGATGGTTATGACAAATTAAAGCCCTATGGCTTGGCAATTAGTGGCTGTATAGATGGCTACTCTCGCAAAGTACTGTGGTTGGTGTGTCAAGCAAGCAACAACAATCCAGGAGTGATTGCTCAAAACTATCTACGATGTGTCTCAGAATGTGGGATCATACCAATGCGGCTTCGCACGGACTGTGGCACTGAGAATGGCACAATGGTGGCAATCCATTGTGCTTTAAGATCATCACACACTGATGATTTTGCTGGGGCAGCCAGTCATATGTATGGCTCCTCAACAGCAAACCAACGAATAGAAAGTTGGTGGTCATACTTCCGAAAACAGAGGTTTGGTCATCAACAATTATTTTTATTTTTGTGCTCCTAGTTAATGTTATTGCAGTTACTGAAATGTAAATTTTCAATCGCATTACATGTAAATGTAAACCTAAAATGAATGACAGCTCTAATTCTAGTCTGTTGCAGGTCTCAGTTCTGGATGGACCTGATGAATGATCTGAAAGAGAGACATCTCTTCAGTGGGAGTCATGAGCACACATGTCTAGTGCGGTTTGTGTTCATGGGTGTGCTACAAAGGCACCTTGACGAATGCAGGGAAAGATGGAACACACATACTATCAGACCTGTTAAGCAGTCTCGTTGTCCGTCTGGTAAACCAGATGTCATGTACTACCTGCCTCACAGGTTTGTTTTTATGTGATATGTCTTTAAAAAATATATATATTTGTCAAATTAACGTGTAGTTACTGCCTGTAGTTAAATTATTTTGCCTGTTGAGTAGCTTTCACAATATTTTTCCCCAGCAATGAATATTCAGTCATGTATTCATCTCATGCTACCCATTACTCTAATAATCTCTACTAAGCAGTGTGACAGTTGTTTATTTTCACATTTCAAGTACAATTCAGTAATAAAACTGGCTATAACATAAAACAATACAAGTTGCCAGTTGACTGAAAAAAACTAAATATATATATGAACTGACGTACAGTGCATATGTAACCCCCAGGTTCGGTGGAAATGACTGTGGGTTCACATTCTCACAGGAGGAATTTGGCCAGTTTAGAACAGAGACAACCTGCAGTCCATGTGGCGATGACCATCTCCAGGCACACTTTGAGGACTTACAGAGACGGAGTGGTCTGATGCAGCCATTAACATGGGAGTCCTGTGTGGAAAACTACATAAGACTGAAGAACATGGCTGATATGTAATGTGAGTGCAACATTCAGTCTTTGTATCAAACAACCAAAACAAAGTACCACAGCTTTCATGGAACAACTTTCAAAATGGACTCTGCAACTGTAAACATTATAGGTCAACAGCCTAATTTTTCTTTTCTGATACCATACTTGAAATTCCAATTTCAATGGAGTCCAAAACCAGGGGAGTTTTGTATCCCAAAGTCCATGTCTGTTTGAAACTCATCATATGTCTTGGACATTGGTATTTTGATTGTGTTCGCACAGGTGCTGCTGACCGGAAACCGAGATGTTGACTGAAAAATCAGTTTGGGTTGTGGCTGAATTCCAGAGGGAGGCAGTGTGTTTAATCCTGTGGCAAACATCAGGATGTCCGGGAGAGAGAGCCCTGTTTGTTGTTCTGAAAAAAGGAGAAGTATTGAGTTAAGTTAAACATTACAATACGACTGATATAAACAGAAAATGGTAAAAATAATAAATGTTCTAATAAAAATAAACCTTCTGTGCCAAGGAGATAGTCTCTCCAGAATCCTAGTACTCTGGTTTCTTCATGCCGTCTTGTGCTGCCCTTTTCACTGAGCTGAACCTCAAAGATTTCCTGTAGTGTTGCAGATGTCAGCTTCTCTGCACTTGCGCACATGAAGGGCCTGAATACAGATGCATGCTGCTCCAAAGCGTACATGACACCCAGTGTCGAAAGCCCATCCTTGAATCTAGAAAACAATTAGAGCAATCATCACCTCAATGATGCTGGCAATGGAAGCATTTTAAAGGAGCAGTTCCATCCACCATACATGAACATGATTTGGCAGTACATTTAATCTTCTAATCTTTTACACCAAGTGATCTTGCATATTCACCCAGAGTCTGAAACTGACTCGCGCGCCAAATGGTCACTGAAAGTTTTGACAGCTACACAAATTTAAAATTTTTTGTTGACTTGAGTGAAGTAATTCTACCAGCCTCTTGCTCATTTGGCTGATGACTACTGTTACATTCTGACCCTGTATTCATCTCTTTGACTAATATATGACTTGAAAAAAAAAATTAATGAACATCTTTAACTTTGTTCAAATTAGGGAGACATACCTTTGTATTGAGAAATAGTTGCGGTAAATTTTGTACCACCGCATAAAATCTTTTATCATCTTCTTTTTGTCATCCACAATAACAGGGTAATGAAAGCAACCAGCAATCAGCAAGATGTTGGAATGTCTTTCAACTGCTGAATGTAGTTCATCTAATGTAGCTGCATTGGATATCTAGGGCAGAGAACAATGAGCGTAAACGGAAAGCAATATGCTGACACACTCCCATGTGAGGCAATTTATTTAAAAAAAAAAAAAACGACATACCTACTGAATATCAGATTTTTTGTATTCTGCCATTTAGAATTGTCTTTTGTGAAGACATTTTTTATAGTAACAAAACATGTTCGAAAAAAGTTGATATGGGCATAATTAAATATTAGACATTTAAAAAAAAAAAAATACTTTACTTGACTGAAGTAGTTGTTGTTAATAATACCAACCTACCTCAAGCAGGGAAGCTCTCATGGTGTCATCAGTGATATCTTCAATCTTGGCTTCAATGTCAGTGGTTGTTCCTGTGAGGAACTGGTAAAACGTCTCTGCCAAGAAGCGAGGACCTGGACCACCATGAACGATGGAAGTAGCAATCATCTTCCCAGCAAGGAAGTATTCATCATCTTTCGCAGCTGTAGATTTTTTTTGTCAAATTAGAACTACATTTACATCAGTTGCCGCATTCTCATGAAGAAGATGCTGAAACTCGAAATAAGGTCATTACCTTTACTGTCAAGTGTGATAAATTTCCTGTCCTCTGGTCCATCAAAGATTCTGCGTGTTCTTAGGCAGTTCATAAGAAGGGTCAGGAACTCACGCTTGGGACCACCATTGTCAAGTCCATCCTCAGCTTGTCCCTCATCGTCAGTGAACCTCACTAATATTTCATTGGATGGGTCAAATGAAGCACGTTTGAAGCCTCGGACCGCTCCGTCCCAAACATTGCCTCTATTGATATTGAACCTGCTGTGAGACGTTTGTGTAGTCTTTGCATAGAGCTCTGAAATAATGTCTGCAGCAGTCTTATGGTCTGTGCTGTAAAAGAAAATGTGGTGTATTATTATTTCAAAGAATAAAGGCACAAATAAGATTTAGAAAAATACTAATTAGTAATTACTACCTTTCCTCTGCACAGTGCTCCATATGTTCCTCTGGCTCTGAGTCACTGTCAACTATGATAGGTGCATACACATTTGTGTAGTTGCTGTATTGAGAGGACAGTTGAGTAAATATTTTCAAATTTATATCTAATGAATGATCTTTAAAAAGAATATTGGGTTTAGAACAGATAATACCAGTATGTTTGGCATATGTATGTATGTATATATATATATATATATATATATATATGCCAAAATATATTTAAAAAAAAAGGTATGAATATCCCAAAATACTTGTGGGATTTTTTTTCCTTGGTTTGTAAGTAGTGACTTCCATTTAGAAATGTAAAAATGTAAAAAGCAAATCTGTAAAGGTTGTAACCATCAACACAGCTTACCTATAGTAGTTTTTGTTGTGGTCCTGGGTGGATTTGAGAAGTTCCTGGACTTTGGTTTGTCCTCCATCCTAATTTAACCGAAGAAATTACTGCAGTTAATGTAATGACAGTGCCACTGGCTTAGTAACTATAATAGTACACATTACATTTTGAGTGATTAGCTTGGAGAATTCATGAAAATATGTTCACACATTCAACATTTAAGTAGATGAATTCAAGTCTTACTTGATCAGAGCCTGGTTGTGTGTGTCTGAAAGGTCTGGAAATAAAAAAAAACTAAATAATTAAGTAGCTGCACTGTGCGTTGCACTGTCTGAGCAACAAAATATGAAGTGGACAATGTTTTGTTTGTCGTTTTGTATTTTACTCATTCAGAATGTTCTCCATTCTTGGACTGCTAGCATTATCTGGACCATCCCACAACTGCATACAACATAGAAATGACAGATTTCATCAAACGAAAATATCAATTCACTTCACTTAACGTGTAATGCCATACAGATGATAACTGACCAAGGTGTCAGAAAGTGGACTGTCTCCAGATGGCAACCGAACATGGACAACACTGTCATCGTCACTTGAAGAATGTCCACTGTAACCTAAATGCAATAATTATCTTGATTGTTACGGGTATGAAGTTGAATTGCATTAATCTCCCCAGTTTTACCTGTGAGTAAAGGTTATTTTGAATCCTTGAATCTTCAATATCTATCAACCATAAATACTTAATTAAAATTCACTACATAAATTTGGTGAAATGGTAGAATCATATGGTATCCCCTTTTGCTTTCAAACTTTGTATTGTGGCACAATAAACCCACATTGTAGTAAGAAAAAGACTGTATTGGAAATACAAGCCTAAAGTGGGCCTAAAGGGCTTTCTGATATTTATACTGATGACACACAAGTTAAACCTGGAAGTTAAAAGAATCATGACTGGAATTTATCTTGGTCTGAGAATCATATGTAGGTGTAAAAATGTGATATTTAAATCTAACATATAACAAAGTTGAGCTTAAAACAAGAGTGAAGATGTGTCAGAAGCACTTACAGCTGTTTGCAAAGTCCCTAACAGTGCAAATGTAAAAAGTAATTCTTTGGTAGGACTTTCCAATCTCCTCTTTGTACTTCTGCACTGTGAAAGGGGTGTCAGATCCCGGGATGTTTATAACTTTTTTAGCATCAGGATACAACAAAACATAAGCACAATCTTCCATATCCTGGTTGAAATCTTTCTGCTTTTTTACAGCAGCAGCCAGCAGTTGTTCAGCTGACCAATGAGGCTGAATATCAATGGGAAGAGACTTCCCTCTCACAGGCTTAAGAGAGCACCCGTGCATCTTCATAACGCCAACATTAATCTGATGAAAGATAAGATAATGAAATTAATAAAATAAATTTAATTGATAGAATCTGTCATTTACAGTTCATGAGTCTGCGTTGGTCATTGTGTGTGGGCAATGGCATACCTTCACTATTTTCTGTTTCTGTTCCTTCCCTGCTCTGTTCTTTGAAAAGAATGTCTTTCTTTCCCTCTCTTTTATTGCCCTAAATTTCAAAAAGGACTCAACACCTGAGCTTCCTGAAAGGTCAAAAATACAGGAATTGCACATTAATTACTCTTAATTAATTACTTTATTATTACCCCCACTATTCTCATATTTAATGTATTTCTAACATTTAATGTACTGAGTATTGCTGAGATATACTGACTACAAGAACACGATTTTCAGTTTACCTGCACTAGTGCCTGACTGAGCATCAGGAACTGCACTGGTGGTGGGCCTTTCCTCAGGGGGTTTGTTTGCCTTATTACAAATTGTACTAAGAAATTTAACATTTTTGCCACACTGAAAACAAAAGTCTGCAAAATCTCTCACGGTTTCTCCACAAAATGGACAGTACATCTGTGAGGGGAAAGTGGAGATTATTATTATTAGTTCAATGCTCTCCACATCTCCTCATCACCTCCACATTTTGCCCTAATGTCCCGTCTCTGCTTCCTGGAATTGCCTCTGTTACTCTTCTTCAAATTTGTTCTCTTTTCTCTTCCCTTGCCATCTCCTTTACTCTCTGTACTTTCCGTGCACTCGGTTTGTCATCTCTCTTACCATGTATCCAATATGAGGAGACGATGTCCCCGAGCGAAAGCTAACATTAAATTAAATGAAAGCACGCAAACATTAGCGACATAACTCCGCTGCTCTTCTATAATAAGGTAAAAGATTACGGCCAAGTGTTTAAAAAAGACATGAGGACAACTTACCTTCTGACTTTCTTCTCTTTCGTTCACATCACTCTGGTTCATATGGTAGCGCTCCCATTTATCCCCTATCCCACAGGTCGAGACCCCCCAGTGGCCTGGCGAACTTCCGTTGTGTTTTGAAGTTTGCAGCGTTTTTGTCTTGCATGTGTTTTAAAGTCTGCAGCGTTTTTGTCTTGCATGTGTTTTAAAGTTTGCAGAATTTTTATCTTGCGTGTGTTTTGAAGTTTGCAGCGTTTTTGTCTTGCATGTGTTTTGAAGTTTGCAGCATTTTTTATCTTGCATGTGTTTTGAAGTTTGCAGCGTTTCTGTCTTGCATGTGTTTTGGGGTTTGCAGCGCGTGTGTTCCGGTCGTTTTTGTTATTGCCGCATTTTTCTCTTGCAGCATTTTACTGTTGGAATTGTTTCGCCGTTTGCAGCGCGTTTGCACGTGTCGGCCACCGTATATTCTGGACTAAAGATGGGGAAAAAAAGCTGCTGTGCACCCTCATGTTCCCTTCATCCTGCTTGTGAAGTTCTGAGTATCTTTGTTTTTGAGGATAAGAGATAGAGAGAGGAGGATAACTAACTTTATTTTCCAGATGATGAGCCCTGGCCAGTGAATCTCATTGTGAAAAAAGTATTTTTAGCATTTCCCTCAGAAAAACCTGAAAATGGGTCCCACAGACCCAAGCCAGGGATAAGCAAAGCAATATTTCACCAACACACACAACACTGTATAGAAAAGGAGCACCAGCACCACACACACACTGTTGTATGTTCTAAGTCTTACTGAATCAAATTAAACATGTAGTAATAATTTCCTGGGTTCAATTATTTTATTTATTGCTCAAAATTGCTCCAGTCCACAGATACTGTCAGTGAGCTTACTGAATGGAATGTTAACCCCCGCCCCCCAGGCATAAACTGTAATGCAGCTTGAGACTGATCAAAAGAGCCTATACGATAGTGCTTATGTCTGTGTATTTTTTCTCTCGGACACGTCATTTTTTTCACCACAGCAAAACCAAAAAAATAAATCAAGTGGGTATTTTTGACTGATTTGAGAGCGTGGGGACGACAACTTCAGTTTTAGTTTTAGTTTCAGGCAACACATGGGAAAAACGCCGAAGCGGTGAATAGTTAATCTAGGTAGTTCTAGAGGGCACCAGCAGAATTTAAACACATTGGCCCTCATTTATCAAACTTGCGTAAGACGAAAAACGTGCGTAGGTCGTGTGTACGTTCTTTTCTGCGCATAGGTTGGCATTTATCAAATCCATCGTGAACGCAGGAAAGATGAAATCGCCACGACAGGTCTGAGGCCGTGTACGCACTTTTCCATTTTGACTTGCGGTGACTGCAATACAGCAGCGTCACTAGTGCGTGCTCAGGAGTCGCAACAAATAGGTTAAAATGACAGACTTATCACTTTAAAGAAGGCCCATGTTTTATTTGACTTCCACATAAATATAAACATAAACGCAAATTAAATAAATTAAACAAGTACAACTCCGTAATTGGGAGAGTGATGGCTCATTAATCAACCGTGCACCCTCACACCGAACAAGAGAGGGGCTTTAACACTGCGCATTCGCGCACGCGTACCCCTGTGGAGAGGTGTATATGGCTCCTAAAGCTGGATCTGTCTCTCGGCTGTGGGGGGAACCCTATCCGCCCGAAAAGGTATGCAATATTATTATTGCATGCGGAGTGCCATTTCCAGATGTACATCCAGAGGACCCCGCACCCAGAGATCCCTACCACAAGCCTGCACAGCCAAGAGCGCTCAGGAGCAGAGGAACTTATTCAGCGATTCTGACTTTCGGTAAGCATTCTGTTATTCAAGGAAAAAAGAAAGGAGAACAACGATTTCTTTCAGCATTTATTCTGTGACTTCAGTGTTTCATTTATGTCTTTCAATGTACTGTCGATAGATTGCACGGTGTGTGTTAAAGCCATCATCCACTTCACGATCTCTGTTTGTCTTTCTAGGACCTCTGTGGTTAACACGGCTGGCCGGTGTGACGCTGCAGACCGGGGGGGGGCAGAGGCAGGCAGACGCCTCGGATGTTGACGGGCCGCGTATTCGTCGCGCGGGTCAGGTTGCCCGGATGCCATTTTGGATTCATCTGTGAATGAAAAATATTAGTTTGATTAGGAAACTCATTTGTGTTGAAAATTAAAGCAACTGTGTTATTTAAACGTCTTGGGTGTGCAGTCATTCTTACCATTCTTGAGCTCTAGCATGGGCGCATCAGTGTCAAGTTTCCCTGGCACGCCCGATGAGGACGTAGCTCCGATCACGCCAGCCACCCTCTCCTCCAAGGCACTCAAATCCAAACCTGGACCCCCCACCCCCCGCCCCTCCTCCCGTTTGTGACATGCTGCGTCGGAGAGCTGCGACCTTCTTTTTTGGCCAATTTCATATCGGACCACTTCTTCCTGATCTTACTGGAGAAAAGGTAAAACATCGCTCAATTTTAGATTTTATTTAATCTGGAGTTTATCACATTTTATTGACCATCACAGTAGGGGAAAATACATACCTCGTCCGGTCTGCGATTTACATCGCCAACGCTGTTGACAGCTGGGACGGCTGTCAACAGCGTTGATAGCGTTTCTTTGCCGCCTTTCGTCTATCCATGTCGCAAACTCTAGAGGTGCGGCCTCTCAGCCCCGTTTTGTAGAAGGCGTGGTTAGGATCATTACGATGGATTTCAGCCACCGGATTTATCAACAGCCGCTCGGTCTTACGATGGGATTGGTGTGGTACGCATGTTCTGTAAATCTCACTTGAACCTCTGCGTACGACGAGTTCTCCGCTCATATCTACGATGCTTTCTACGACGGCTTGATAAATGAGGGCCATTGATCTTGTGACAGCTCAAGACAAAATGGAAGATTTATATATGCTTGCGCAACATTACAAGATAATGCATGAAAATTTACCAAATGGGTATGTTTGTGACTGATTTGATGAAGTCAGGATGACAACTTGGTCTCGGTTTCAAACTTTCAGGCAATGGGAAACGAAACGCTGAAGCGCCCAATAGCTACACTGCATTGGCTAGCTAGCGGGTGTGTTGAGATGAATTCTAATCTCAATCTCTCCCTGCTGGGTCACGTCTCCTATCTCCGTCTCCCCCTCCTCTGGTTCCCCAGCTGGAACAACCATCTCCTCCTCCTCTGGTTCCCCAGCTGGAACCATCTCCTCCGCCTCCCCCTCCTGTTCATTCTCCACCACCTGTGCGCTCGTTGATGATGTACCGGCGGCCCCACTGCTGCCCCAACCTGAGCTCGAGCTTGTGCTTTTAAAAAAACATATCGGTGAATTTAGCACATTTTACTGCGTCGTCTTTTAGTTTTTGTTTTCTCTCTTCTTTACGTTTGTCATGGCCACTCTTTTGTTTCTCCATTTCGCGTCCTCTTTATCCACCAGAGCTTTAGCCGAATGTAGCCAAGTCAGCTAAACTTCAAGAGACTTGGGTCAAGTGGGCCTGTAGGGAGGGGCGGGCCTTTGACAACGTTAGGCATTCTCATTGGACTAGCGCTCTGTGCGTCAGGAGAAACATCCAATGGGCCCCGACGTGTCATTTTTTTTTACCGTCGCAGTCAATAAAAAATATAATATATATATGTATATTTTATTTATGGCCCTCGGAGGGCCCGGAGGGCCCAAATCGCGGGAGGGCCGTTCGGGATATGCCTGAACGGCCAGATAGCCAGTCCAGCCCTGTTTAATGCTCTTTTTGGGAAGTCCAGTTAAAAGAGCGTTACAGTAATCGAGTCTACTGGAGATGAATGCATGGATGAGTTTCTCCTGGTCTTTTTGGGAGAGGAAACCTTTAATTCTGTTGATGTTTCTGAGATGGTAAAAAGCTGCCTTGGTGACAGCTTTGATGTGGCTGCTGAAAGTCAGATCTGAGTCTATCAACACTCCGAGGTTACGAACTTGGTCAGTGATTGTAGGTCCCGAGTCTCAAGATATTTACCAACGCTGACCCTCTTCTCTTTGCTACCAAACAGAATAATATCAGTTTTGTCTTCATTTAATTGCAGAAAATTATCTCTCATCCAAGTGTTTACTTCCTCCAGACACTGACACAGTACGTCTGCTGGGCTGCAGTCGTCCGGTGACAGAGACACATAAAGTTGTGTATTGTCTGCATAACTGTGATGATTGATGTTAAAGTTCTGCAATATCTGACCCAAAGGGAGCATATACAAGTTAAACAGAAGAGGTCAAAGAATTGACCCCTGGAGGACTCCACAAGTCATGGCCACTCGCTCAGATTCATAGCTGCCAATTGTAACAAAATAACTCCGGCCTTCTAAGTAGGACCTGAACCAGTTAAGGACCGCTCCAGAAAGTCCAACCCAGTTTTCCAGCCTGTGCAACAGGTTTTTGTGATCTACAGCAACAAACGCAGCGCTGAGGTCCAACAGAACCAGGACTGAAACATTACCAGAATCAGTATTCAACCTGATGTCGTTTAACACAACATTTTAATCATCAATACGAACTGAAGGCTTCAAATTGCAGAGAAACTTGAAATTGCAAACTTAAATTTGGCAAGCTGTTTTACGTACGTGTACATATTAAACCGCAACATTATTGACACACAGGTAGAGAAGAAGCAGAGAGACTGTTTAGCCAATCAGAATACAATGCAAATCCGTGATGCAGCGAGACCGTGAAAGGTGAACTGCGTTATAGCGAGCCTTCACTGTAATTCCTTTTTACCAGTTCACTTTCCTACCATGGGCTGTGTTTCCCTCTTGACAAACATCCACAATGCACAGTTGACTTTGCCTAAACCCGGGATTGAACCAGGGACCTTCAGATCTTCAGTCTGACGCTCTCCCAACTGAGCTATTTCGGCTACAAAGGGCTACAATGGCAGCTTTCATTTGGAAAGTAAAACTAGCAACTCGCTCCGTGGAGCGTAGACGACAAAGCTATGGAGCCAGATAAAGGCCACAAAAACGCAATAATTGATTGTTGTAGCTGAGGAAGAAGCCTCGTGTGTTTCCATTAATGCAGGTTTTTTGTTATTACACTATTACTGTAGTATTAGTTATTACAGTGTTGTTACAGTGTTATTACAATATTATTACACTATTACTATAGTATTAGTTATTACAGTCTACACTATTACTGTAGTATTAGTTATTAGTGTTATTACACTATTACTGTAGTATTAGTACAATATTACTGTAGTATTAGTTATTACAGTGTTATTACAGTGTTATTACACTATTACCGTAGTATTATTACACTATTACTGTAGTATTAGTACACTATTACTTTACTATTAGTTATTACAGTTTTATTACACTATTACTATAGTATTAGTTATTACAGTGTTATTACACTATTTTCTTCTAGTATTAGTTATTAGTGTTATTACACTATTACTGTAGTATTAGTACACTATGACTTTACTATTAGTTATTACAGTGTTATTACACTATTACTGTGTTAAGCAGAGAAACCCAGTGTTATTAGAGTGTTATTACAATATTATTGTAGTATTAGTTATTACAGTCTACAATATTACTGTAGTATAAGTACACTATTACTGTAGTATTAGTTATTACAGTGTTATTACTGTAGTATTAGTACACTATTACTGTAGTACTGTAGTTATTACAGTGTTATCACAGTGTTATTACACTATTACTTTACTATTAGTTATTACAGTGTTATTACACTATTACTGTAGTATTAGTTATTACAGTCTACACAATTACTGTAGTATTAGTACAGTATTACTGTAGTATTAGTTATTACAGTGTTATTACACTATTACTGTTGTATTAGTTATACCTGACGACCTGCACTTGGCCTGATCTGAGTTTTGTGATAAGCAGGCTGTCACAGTACCTAGCTGAGCCTACAGAGGAGCAATGGGTCACTGTGAAGCATGTCCTGCGATACCTTAAAGGTACAGCAGACAAAGGTTTAACCTTTAGGAGAAAAAGCACTGAAAATCTTGGTATACAGTGAACCCTCGTTTTTCGCGGGGGTTACGTTCCAAAAAGAACCTGTGATAGGCGAAATCCGTGAAGTAGTAACCTTTTTTTTTTTACAATTATTATACAACGAAATACTCCATAATACATTGAAACCTTTTTACAGGCCCAAGCATTTGTTTAACAAATAAAAGTACTGTATAAAGGTTTTTTTTTTTTACAAATAACTACTGTACTGTAAAATAATCATTTCAATCATCAGTACGAACTGAAGGCTTCAAATTGCGGAGATCAGCACCGCCCCACCGCGACCCGAGTCATTGGATTAGAACGGGAGAAAATGAAAAATGATCATGAAAAGAAATACAAAGTACAGTAGCACAAATAGTGACTCACGTGTATTTCACTGCTCTTCTGACTGAGCCGCTGCATCCTGACTCCGCTCTGTAGCGTTTTTTTCTTCTAAAGCCTGCGGTGCAGGTGTGTTGTTTTAGAGAAGAACATAGTTATCGGTAGTTGTTGTCGCTCTTTTTTCTTCTGGGCAAAAAGATTCTTATATACCGACATGCCACCATCGATTATGTTTGAGAACTGTAATGAATGTGTACGTGTACATATTAAACCGCAACGTTATTGACACACAGGTAGAGAAGAAGCGGAGAGACTGTTTAGCCAATCAGAATGCAGAACACAATGCACGATGCAAATCCGTGAAGCAGCGAGACCGTGAAAGGTGAATTGCGTTATAGCGAGGGTTCACTGTACAAGCCTACAGCGATGCCGACTGGGCAGCTGATAACAGTGATCGCCACAGTACCACAGGATACTGTGTAAGCCTTAGTGAAAACAGTGCACTTGTTTCATGGAAGACGAAGAAGCAACCTACTGTTGCACTTTCCACAGGCGAAGCAGAGTATATGGCACTTGCTTCTACTGTTCAAGAGTGTCTTTACCTTGAGCAATTACTGGGGAATATGGATGGTTACAAATACACACAAACGTTCATACATGAAGACAATCAGGGAACAATTGCTCTTGCCAGAAACCCTGTAAACAGAAAGCGTTCTACTGATGAGATGGTCGCTGATTTGATGACGAAACCTGTCAGCAAGTTCAAACTGAGAAAGTTTGCAGGTCTTCTTTTTGGTGATTAATATGTGTAAGCCAAGGGTACACATTTGTTAAATTCTGTTTGATGTTTTTCTGTTACCAACCTGAGTACAAGTGGGGGTGTTAAAATATATAAGAAATGTACTGTATGTCCTCAGGATGAATGATGTTGCTGTGTTCTTGTTGTAACACCAGAGAGCGCAAGAGCGCACACAATGATTAATGTGTATCAATACGATATTGTATTTTTGGCACTATGGACTTACAGTAGTTGGACATTTTTATGTGTGCATTTGTCATATGCGTCTCAGTCTACGTTCAGCTCAACTGGCAGATGGCCACGTTTTATGGTTCAGTGAAATAAATAAGATCAAATGTAAAGAACTCGTCAGCTCCTTCCCTACGAATCGTCAGCAGCAACACTGATGATAAACTCAACAAATACTACAGTAATAGTGTACTAATACTACAGTAATAGTACACTATTATTACACTATAATAGTAACTAATAGTAAAGTAATAGTGTAATAACACTGTAATAAACCTGTAATAACACTGTAATAACTACAGTAATACTACAGTACTACATTAATAGTTTACTAATACTACAGTAATAGTGTAATAACACTAATAACTAATACTACAGTGATACTGTACTAACACTACAGTAATAGTGTAGACTGTAATAACTAATACTACAGTAATAGTGTACTCATACTACAGTAATAGCATACTAATACTACAGTAATAGCGTACTAATACTACAGTATTAATGTAATAACACTGTAATAACGTTGTAATAATGTTGGGAGAGCGTCAGACTGACGATCTGAAGGTCCCTGGTTCAATCCCGGGTTTCGGCAAAAAGTACTGTGCATTGTGGATGTTTGTCAAGAGGGAAACACAGCCCTCCCATGTTAGGAAAGTGAACTGGTAAAAAGGAATTATCTCAAAAAACCTGGATTAATGAAAACACACAAGGCTTCTTCCTCAGCTACAACAGTCAATTATTGCATTTTTGTGGCCTTTATCTGGCTCCACAGCTTTGTCGTCTACACTCCACGGAGCGAGCTTCCGGTTTTACTTACCAAATGAAAGCTGCCATTGTAGCCCTTTGTAGCCAAAATAGCTCAGTTGGGAGAGCGTCAGACTGAAGATCTGAAGGTCCCTGGTTCAATCCCGGGTTTCGGCAAAGACTACTATGAATTGCGGATGTTTGTCAAGAGGGAAACACAGCCCATGGTAGGAAAGTGAACTGGTAAAGGAATTACAGTGAACCCTCGCTATAACGCAGTTCACCTTTCACGGTGTTGCTGCTTCATGGATTTGCATTCTGATTGGCTAAACAGTCTCTCTGCTTCTTCTGTGTGTCCATAAAGTGGTGGTTTAATATGTACACGTATGTAAAACAGTTTGCAATTTCAAGTTTCTCTCTCGAAAAAACACACCTGCACCACAGGCTTTAGAAGAAAAAAACTTTACAGAGTCAGGATGCAGCGGCTCAGTCAGAAGAGCAGTGAAATACACGTGAGTCACTATTTGTCCTACTGTACTTTGTATTTTTTCTCATTTTTTATTTTCTCCCGTTCTGGTGCTGATCTCCGCAATTTGAAGCCTTCAGTTCGTATTGATGATTAAAATGTTGTGTTAAACGACATCAGGTTGAATACTGATTCTGGTAATGTTTCAGTCCTGGTTCTGTTGGACCTCAGCGCTGCGTTTGATACTGTATGTATTGTTTTTTGTTGTGGGTACTCAATAAGGACACCGTTGCTTGAAGAGATAATGTACTTTATCCAAGTTGGGTTCATATGCACAGTAACAACAACCAAGTCCGACCCTCGTGGTTCATGTGCTCCCAGACACCACACGCCCCCTGCTGTCTGGTAATATGAGCTAAGCAAATAAGCATTTGCTGTTATCATTACATCTTCCCTTTTTTCTTTCAAAATAAAAGCATTCTAGTTTTATGAACATAACCTCTCAGTTCAACATAAAGGAATTTTACTTCTATAACAATGACTTCTTTCTCTTTCAAACATAAACATAAATTCTCACTCTTGACAAACTTAAAGTCATCTTCCTTCATATGATGAATAACGATATACCTCTTTTTATTTGGTAAACTAAACTCAGTCAACTTAAAGTTAACAACACAACCAGTTTGCACTAACCTCAGTCTGTACCACTTAAGTACACAACTGTTCTAACACTTAAAGAGGTATCATGACATCATAACCTTGCAACCAAGATATAAACATGTTTAAATCTGTTCAATGAGTCTCTCAGGTGGTGTCACGTTTCTTGACGATTTCCTGAGTGTTTGTTCTTGCATGTGAGTAGGTGCCTCAGGTGATGGAGTCTTGAGTGTGTGTTGAGGTTGTTCAGCAGCCTCAACCCTCTGTTCTACTGTCGCGGGTCCCTTGAGAAGATCTCTGCGATTTCGTCTCAGGAGAGCTCCATCTTCTGTCTGTATGGTGTATGACCTTGGCTGAACTTCACTTAACACTTTTGCTTTCTGTGCCCATGTGTTTGTTTTGTCTTTAAACCTCACTTGGTCCCCTGCATGCAGTTCAGGTAGGTTCTTTGTTCCTCTGTCATAATAGAACTTCTGCTTTGCTTTTTGCTGCTCCTTGACCTTCTTCACACTGTCTCCCTCCTTTGTTTTGAGCAGGTCATCCTGGATGGGCAGGTTTGATCTCAGGCGTCGTCCCATCAGGAGCTGAGCTGGTGACACACCACACTCAAGTGGAGTTGTGCGATATATCAGCAGGCTCTGGTAGAAGTCAGTGTCACCGTCTCTTGCCTTACCCATCAGCCTCTTCACCGTTTGGACTGACTTTTCCACCAGCCCGTTAGATTGTGGGTAATGAGGACTTGATGTTGTGTGAACAAAGTCCCATTCTGCAGCGAACTGTCTGAACCTCATGTTGGAAAATTGTGGTCCGTTGTCTGTGAATACTTCACCTGGCACACCGTGTCTTGAGAATATGGCTTTCATGGATGTAATAACAGCCTCTGCGGTTGTGGTGTGCAATCTACATACCTCTGGATACAGGGAATAATAGTCTGTGACCACAATGTAGTCCTTTCCTCCAGAAACAAAGAGGTCAGCACCAACCTTCTGATAAGGTCGGTCTGGCACAGGGTGTGGCTTAAGTGGCTCTGCAGGATTGCTTGCTTGATATTTCAGACATATCGAGCAGTTTGACACCTCGTTTGTCACATCCTGATTGATCCGTGGCCAATACATCACCTCACGTGCTCTCTTTTTGCATTTTTCAATGCCAAGATGCCCTGTATGTATCTTTTTGAGCATGTCTCCTCGCAGATTCTTTGGGATGACTATCTTGCTTCCCTTGTAGATGATACCCTCCACCACTGACAGCTCTGCTCTGCAGTTCCAGTACTCTTGAATGACAGGTGAGCAGTCTTGCTTACAGTTGGGCCATCCATCTATGATCGTGTTGCACAGTGTTTCCAACGTGTCGTCTTTGCTTGTCTCAGTTCTTATGAGCTCCATTTTCCCATCTGCGATAGGCAGTGCACTTGTGATCATGTTCACATATGCTTTTACATCATCATCCATTTTGGTGTTCGCCGGCTCTTTCGGGTCAACAGCCCTGGATAAAGTGTCAGCTGTGTACATCAGCTTACCAGGGGTGTACATCACGTTGAGTGTGTAGCGTTGCAGCCGGATCATCATTCTTTGGATTCTCAGCGGACAGTCATTGAGTGGCTTTTGGAACAATGCAATCAGAGGTTTATGGTCAGTTTCAACACTGATTGCTTGCCCTGACACAAACTGGTGGAATCTTTCACAGGCATATGTTATGCTGAGCAGTTCTTTTTCAATTTGTGCATATCTTGTCTCTGCATCCGTCATGGATCGCGAAGCATATGCAACAGGTTGCCAGTCATCATACTTCTGCATAAGAACAGCTCCAAGCCCACTCTGTGATGCATCTGATGAGATCTTAATAGGTCTCACTGGATCATAAAACTTCAGAACTGGTTCCTCTGTAAGCAGTTTTTTCATGTCACACCATGATTTCTCATGTTCATGATTCCACTCCCATTCAATTTTCTTTTCAGTCAGCTGTCTCAGTGGCGCCATCTTTTCAGAGAGATTGGGTATGAATTTTCCCATGTAGTTGATCATGCCATTAAACCTCTGCACGTCCTTCTTGCATTGTGGCCTTGGCATGTTTTCAATTGCTGACACTTTTCTAGGATCCGGTCTGATGCCTTCACTGCTCAGGATGTCTCCCACAAATGTCAGTTCCTTCACACCCAGCTGGCATTTCTCTTTATTCAGCTTCAGGTTTGCTTTTCTGGTTGCCTCAAGAACTTTTCTCAGTCTCATGTCATGGTCAGCTTTTGTGCTGCCCCACACGATGATGTCATCCATTGATGTGTCGACTCCTTCTAGGTGCTCATAAATCATGTGTATCGTTTTGTGATACACCTCAGGTGCTGAGGCAATGCCGAATGGCAGTCGCCGGAATCTATATCTGCCAAATGGACTGTTGAATGTGCACAGTTTTGAGCTTTCACTGTCCAGCTTTAGCTGCCAAAATCCTGATGATGCATCTAGTTTGCTGAAGTACTTTGCATTTGCAAACTGTGACATTATTTCTTCTCTTGTAGGCAGTTTGAAATGTTCTCTCTTTATTACTCTGTTCAGATCTCTAGGATCCATGCAAACTCTGGGCTTTCCATTCTTTTTCTCCACAATGACAAGAGAACTCACCCACTCAGTTGGTTCATCAATCTTTTCAATTACTCCCAGGTTCTCCATCCTGTCCAACTCATCTTTCAGCGGCTTTCGAAGAGCAAATGGCACCTTGCGGCATGGATGAATGACTGGTGGCACACTTTTATCCACTCTGATTGTGTGTTCTCCAGAAAGGCAGCCAAGACCCTGGAATAGGTCACCATATTCTTTCATCAACTCATCATAGTCCATATCATCAGTTTCTACAACGAGCACTCTCTTAACTAGGTTCAGTCTCTCACAGGCATTTAAACCTAGTATGGGCTGCACATTCTTTGGCACCACGATGAATGTTAGTGTATGCTCTTTGTCCTTGTGTGTCACTTTAACCATGCATTTTCCTTTCACAGGTATTTCTGCTCCAGAGTATCCACTCACTTTCACCTTTGTTGCATGTATTTTGGGTCTGGGTCTGATTTTCTTGAAGTCTGCTTCTGATATGACGTTTGCTTGAGCTCCGGTATCCAGCTTAACCTCCAAATGCGTGTCATTCACTTTTAGTGTCATTATCCAATCCTTTTTTCCCATTTTGTTTTCTATCACAGCATCTACATAGAATTCCTCCATGTCATCTTCATCCACTGTATGGACTTTGCTTTGTCTTGGGGTTTGATTCTTGCAGCACCGAGCATAATGGTTATTTTTGTTACAGTTGTTGCATAGTTTGCCATATGCCGGACATTTTTTAGGTGGATGCTGCGTGCCACATCGACCACAAGTCTTTTCTTTTCGGTCTCTGTTAAATGGTGACTTTGATTGTTGTTTAATTTCAGAGGTAGCACTCTTTTTATTGACTCTGTGTGTGTTCTTATTCACTGCATCTACCTTGCAGCCATCACTGAACAGTTCTTTTGCTTGTACTTTCACAGCCTCAGCCGCTCTGCACAGTTTTAATGCTTTTTCCAGGTCGAGATTTTCTTCTCTCAGTAGCCTCTCCCTTAGACCATTATCTGGAATCCCGCACACAAGTCTGTCCTTTATCAAAGAGTCTGTCAGTCCTCCAAATTCACACGTCTTACTTCTGTTCCGCAGCTCTGTTACATACTGTTCAATTGTCTCCCCTGTCTTCTGTGCACATGTGAAGAATCTGTGCCTCTCAAATGTCACATTTCTCTTAGGTATACAGTAAGCCTCAAACTGCTCCATTATTTTATTCAGCTTCATTCCGTCTCCATCAGCAAACGTGAAGTTATTATAGACTTCCAATGCGTCCTCACCCACTACGTGCAAAAACACTGACGCTTGCTTTTTGTCACTTTCCTCGTCCAGTCCAATTGCCGCCAGGTACAAAGCAAAACGTTGCTTAAACCTTCTCCAATTTTCAGCCACATTCCCAGTCAGCTGAAGGGCGGGTGGTGGGTGTAAGCCGTCCATGTTGCTGTCGCTAGGTCCTCACGGCGAGTTAGCAACAAAAAGTTCACTGCTAAGCTGATGCGTCGTTACCGTTAGCTGGGTGGCTTATCGCGCTAGCTTGCCTCGGTAGCTCGTCCTTGTTGTTAATGTTCACGTCCGTTACCTCTCTTCAAGTCCATCTTCTGACACCATGTATTGTTTTTTGTTGTGGGTACTCAATAAGGACACCGTTGCTTGAAGAGATAATGTACTTTATCCAAGTTGGGTTCATATGCACAGTAACAACAACCAAGTCCGACCCTCGTGGTTCATGTGCTCCCAGACACCACACGCCCCCTGCTGTCTGGTAATATGAGCTAAGCAAATAAGCATTTGCTGTTATCATTACACTGTAGATCACAAAAACCTGTTGCACAGGCTGGAAAACTGGGTTGGACTTTCTGGAGCGGTCCTTAACTGGTTCAGGTCCTACTTAGAAGGCCGGAGTTATTTTGTTACAATTGGCAGCTATGAATCTGAGCGAGTGGCCATGACTTGTGGAGTCCCCCAGGGGTCAATTCTTTGACCTCTTCTGTTTAACTTGTATATGCTCCCTTTGGGTCAGATATTGCAGAACTTTAACATCAATCATCACAGTTATGCAGGCGATACACAACTTTATGTGTCTCTGTCACCGGACGACTGCAGCCCAGCAGACGTACTGTGTCAGTGTCTGGAGGAAGTAAACACCTGGATGAGAGATAATTTTCTGCAATTAAATGAAGACAAAACTGATATTATTCTGTTTGGTAGCAAAGAGAAGAGGGTCAGCGTTGGTAAATATCTTGAGACTCGGGACCTACAATCACTGACCAAGTTCGTAACCTCGGAGTGTTGATAGACTCAGATCTGACTTTCAGCAGCCACATCAAAGCTGTCACCAAGGCAGCTTTTTACCATCTCAGAAACATCAACAGAATTAAAGGTTTCCTCTCCCAAAAAGACCAGGAGAAACTCATCCATGCATTCATCTCCAGTAGACTCGATTACTGTAATGCTCTTTTAACTGGACTTCCCAAAAAGAGCATTAAACATCTGCAGCTCATCCAGAACGCTGCTGCTAGAGTTTTAACCCGGACTAAGAGATCTGAACACATCACACCAGTTTTAAAATCTTTACACTGGCTTCCAGTCAGTCACAGAATAGATGTTAAAAGCCTGCTGATGGTTTACAAATCCCAGAACGGTTTAGGCCCAAAATACATCTGTGATATGTTCAGAGAATATAAACCTAGCAGAGCTCTTAGATCCAAGGACTCAGGCCAGCTGGTCCAGTCCAGAGTCCAGACTAAACATGGAGAAGCAGCATTTAGCTGTTATGCTGCAAACAAGTGGAACAAACTGCCAGTGGAGATGAAACTTTCACCAAATGTAGACATTTTTAAATCCAGGATTCTTTTATGTATTCTAATGCTTCTTCCACTCCCTGTTGCAATGCTTTTATTTTATGTAAAGCACTTTGAATTGTTTGTACATGAAATGTGCTATATAAATAAATTTGATTTGATTTGATGATAAAATTATTATTTTACAGTGATCTACAACGAAGAAAGTCGAAAAGAAAACAATGCCACTGTCAAGACCAGGAACACTGTCATCAATGATGCTGCTGCAGTATCTGGAAGATGAAATGCTTCGTGTATTTCTGTGTTTCACAAAGTTCGTGAGCCACATGATGTTCCGGTCTTATAAGGAGGAGGAAGTCACTCCTCCAAGATCAGTGCGACACGTCTGTCTGCCAGTCAGGACTGGCGTAGTGGAAAATTGCTTCTGGGGAGAAGCGCACGGGGCCTGTCCCATAGTCAGATACCTCACTCGTGTTTCAGAGAACCGGGGTTAATTTCTTAACCTATAGTTCATGCACGATATTGCTAGTATGGGATGTCATACAGCTTCATGTCAAAAGAGGCGAACTATCCCTTTGAAGCAGCTCAGAGAAAGCCGAAGTTTTTGTGTTTTTTGCCTGTTTTTTATCATGTTTTGTCCGTGTGTCCTTTGCTATGTTATTTTCCGAGGGTTTCCCTTTTTATTTTATTTATTTTATTTCTACGTTTTTACATTTTACATCTGTTCATAATTTTCATTCATTTTTATTTGTAAATATTAGCATTTTTGCTCAATAGCTTCCAGGTCATGTGATCAATTGACTCCAAATCAGCTTGGGATCATGTAACTACACTGGCTGCATGAGATACACCTTTTATTTTTATAATTTAGTTCTGTTCATAATTTTTATTAATATTTAAATGTAAATATTAGCATTTTTGCTCAATAGCTTCCAGGTCATGCGATTAATTGACTCCAAATCAGTGTGGGATCATGTAACTACACTGGCTGCATGAGATACACCTTTTATTTTTACAACTTAGTTCTGTTCATAATTTTTAGTAATTTTTAAATGTAAATATTAGCATTTTAGCCCAATAGCTTCTAGATAACGTGATCAATTGACTCCAAATCAGTGTGGGATCATGTAACTGCACTGGCTGCATGAGATACACCTTTTATTTTTACATTTTGTATCTGTTCATAATTTTCAATAACTTTATACACAGTAGCTCATCTCTGCTTTAAATATCACATTTTTTAAATTTTATTTTATTTTGAATACAGGAAATTGGTACACGCTGCAGTCGTCCTCTCCGTGTCTTTACTGTAAAGTCTGCAATACGAGTGCACTTGAAATGTTGGAGTGTTTTGCGAATGTCTGTCGAATATCCAACTTAAAACTAACTTCACTGAAGTTGCATCCCTCAGGTATTTTAACCAAAGTATGTCAGAGATATTTTACTGAGACATCACAAAAATGTGTCAACACATGAAATAAATGGGCGTTATATGTATCCTTTAAAGCTTTAATAAATCCCCTTGACTTGTTTCATGTCCACAAGAGATAAACACTACATTCTTTAACACTGAGTTATTGATTACTTGATAATGGACTTTTTTCTTGTAGATTTAGCTTCTCTCTTTTGAGAGATAAATGAGAATGGGATACACTGTTGTAGGAAATGAGTTCTGCCATGTTAATTTATGTACAGAGTTGGGTCTTTCTTTCTTCAGCAGTCCATCCATGCGTTATTAAACAGAATGCGAAGTGCTCTTCTTCGGCGATAGTCGTATTCTTTCTGACTGGATCCATACGAAAAGTACAGGTTACCTGAAAAGGAGGGAAGAATCATTGAAAACATCAAATCAGAGCATGATTCAGCTGCAGAGACTAACCTTTCACTGAAAGCTTACCTCTGTTCTCAAAAGCAGCATCCACTCTGTAACCAATCCCAGGGAGCTCTCTGTAAATGAATTTTGGGTACCCACTATCCATTCTGCCCCTCCTTTCATTGTAGCTACGTGGATGACACAAGAAGGAAATGTCCCTTAACACACAGTATCTGTTTACATCTGCTTTCAGCGCATATATTTCGTCAGTCAGCAATACACACCTCCAGAATTTGTTGCCCACAAAGAGGAGAGTTTTGCTTGTAAATGACACATGAACGGCAGCATTTACTTTTGTGACTGATGGAGGGAAGCCAAAGACGCTGAGAGGTTTGGGATAACCAGGAAGGATAGTGTTACCTCTGATCTGCCAGTAATGACTCCCTATGACATCAACAAGAAGATTAAGTTATGTTCCCTTAACATACTAGCATTTATATGATGCTTTTTTTTTTTTTTTTTTTTTGACTGGGGTTCTTTTGTACCTTCAAAGAAAATTACAGTATTCTTGTACTCATAAGCTGCATCGACTTTGCTGATTCCAGGCCAGACAGACTGAATTTTTTGCATACGTATGCCATCCCAGGAGCTGCTTCTCCTCCAGAAATAACTGATAAAGAAAGACCAAAAAAGCTTACAATGTGTGTTTTATCAGTTCTATCAGATGAACTGATACTTTTTTTTGTGAAATGTAATCGATTCGATGAAATGAATAGTGAATGAGTTGTACCCATCTTTAAAGAAGTAAAGCTTTCTTCTAATTGAGGTTGCGGCGTCAAACACCAGGTTCCGGTTGCACCTCTCTGGGGCAGGTTCTGATGTGGGTTCAGGCTCTGGTTTTGAGAGGGGTTTTTTGGTTGGCTGTGGATTTGGATCAGGTTGATCTGATGTTGCTCTGACTCCTTTGAGAGACAAAGAGTGACATGGCAGAAGTTTGTCATTGCTTTGACGATCGATGCTCCGTTTCTGTAATGCAATGCTACAATTACGAATGTGTGAAGTAGTTGAGCTCTCACCATAAATAGCTTGCACACCCTCTCTGTCGTCATCTGGTAGCTTGTACCCCTCTGTGTTCACATACTTGTAGGTGGAATGCATCAGGGCTGTCTGCACTTGAGAGTGAGCTAATCCCAGTGCATGGCCAAACTCATGGGCTGCTACTAGAAACAGGTTGGCTCCTGCACATATACACTGATAATAACTGCAGGTACATAATCATCAGTAGCACTACATTTAAATGGTTTCTTTGAACTAATCTTTCCTTATAACTTATCCCCGTTTAGAATGTCCCCCCCCCCTGTAGAGTAATCCTTTCATTCCTTAAATGGCCTTAGGTATCTCTATTCCTCCAACTTGTTTGGACACATCTATGAATATGCAAACTGGCCCCACCTTCATTAGTGTTGCACTGTACTCTGTTCCCCCACAAGCAGTCTGTATACAAGAAGTGGATGTTGGTACCATGACACCATAAATACCTGAGAAGTGTCTGTTTTTACACTTCAGGGCTGGATGTGAGGCTGATGTGACCAGAACTGTAGGGATTTTTGAAACCTTGTTGGGCAAAAATGCCCCATTCCATGCATTATTTTTTCATTCTTTTTAATAATGTAAATATTTTCAAAATGACCATCAGTACTTTGATCACAAGGAGCAAATTTAGCAACGTCATCATAGGCATACAGGGACATGCAGTTGATGTCTTTTAAATGGAAGTCTTTAAGAACCAGATGTGTTTTGATGTTTTTGAGGACTTGTTTTCTTAGAGTTCATGCATCAGACTTAGTGGATTCACTCATCTTTTACATAAAGTATACTCAAGATCCCACCCTGTAATTTGGCAGGACCTTCTCTTTAAATGTGTTACATATGATACGCTGGCTGTCTATGATGTGTCTAGCATATAAAAATTAAATATGTCAAAAGAAAAAGTCAGCACCTGCTGATGTAAGAGTCCAGTTCTCATCTTCATCAAAGTGAGTGTCACCTCCATGGCCTTCTCCGGGGGAAAATGCGTGAGCCAAGACTCCATTCTCCCCATCAAATGGAGCGAAATCTCCATGTTCTGTTTTTGAATAGAGAAGAGCTAGGTTGGCATTAAATCGAACATATTCTCTGAGGAGTATTTAGAGAGCACCATCACCTCGAGCTTTAAAAATGATCATAATGTCTGCTGTGCCGCTGTCAGTCTGTTTGAAATCCAGAGGAATGACATCACTGTAGAGTTTTAATGCTTTGGATAGGGTGGCATCTACATCACTTTGACTCAAATCCGGTGTGTAGTTTGTAATCCTGCAGAGGAGGCAGAGTGAAAAGGGTTCACAAAACTTTCCAGCGGAAGTTTTTTATATAAATGAACTGCATGAAGAGACTTGTTTTCTGATAGAAGATCACTGAAAGGTTCTGTGTGGTACCTATATGTGACCACAGTCTTGTCCCACTTCGGTCGCCCATCAAAGTGGCCATATCTGGTCACATCTGTAAAACCACAGCGTGGCCGAGCCATCACTTCCAGGGTGTTGGAGTCCAACTGCCCCGTCACCTCCAGCCCAAAAAACTCCTGCATTTTTCTGAGAGTGTCTTCGTAGGAGTCTAGAGAGCTGCGCAACACAGAGCTGGGAGCACTGACTCCCACATCAGAGAAAAACTGAGACAGGTAGCTCTGAACAAAGAAAGAAAAGAAAGAAAGAAAGAAAGAAAGAAAGAAAGAAAGAAAGAAAGAAAGAAAGAAAGAAAGAAAGAAAGAAAGAAAGAAAGAAAGAAAGAAAGAAAAATGGATTTGATCCATTAGCAATTTAACTTTTCCAATTTATTTTTTTGAACTTTATTGCCAATAACGTATAGCCAATACAAACAAACACACCACACAGAAACAAACAAATAATAATAATTATAACAATATTATACATAAAACACACATATACAAATAAAATTAAAAATAAAAATAAAAATACAGAAAAAAAAAAAAAGGTTCACCTTGATTGCGAGCTTATGTTACATTCGTCTTATACAATTATATGCTTAACCCATATAAAGATTGACAGGTGTCCATCTCCTAAGGAATAGGGGTAATTTTAACTGTAGGATGGCAGTCATATTTTCCATCACTTGGACTTGATTACACCTCTGTCTCCATTGAGCCACCGTAGGAGGCTCAGGCTGCATCCAACGCATTGCAATCATTTTTCTTGCGATCATTAGTAAGACATGAAAATATAACACTGGTCTTTAGTAAAGTTTTGTTCTGTTGTTTTCTCAAGCAAAATAAATACAGGGTCAAAATAATTTAAACATGGGCACAAATCAGCAAAAACAATTTGATTAAATCTTTTCCAACTGCCAATAGTAATGTTTTTACATTCAATGCTCTATTTACACCAAAGCATTACATAGATACTGCCACTATTTGCTGAACGTTACAATGCAAAAATATGAAATGACGGCACAATGTGTCACGCGGGCTGATTTTGATCATAATTTCTGATAAACCCGACTTTCTGAGATTATTATGCTGGTTTAATATTTTCGACAGAATCACAGACATCTTCATCACACAACAGGACAGGTGGAATTTTACATTTTCGGAGCCTCCATATAGATCGGTAAACTTGTGTTTTTGTAAAAAAAAGAATGTGAGTTCTGCCCCAGAGTGAATATCACACTTTGTACCCAGGTGTTTTGTTCCTTACTAATGCCAACTGGAGATGCAGCTGATAAATACCTGTGACTACCGCAGAGTCCTTCAAAACGGGACTGAATGCTGACTAAGCATTTTCCAACAGAAAAATCCTGGCACCTACAGTTTTCGACACACCCAGCGTGTTTACAACCAGTGACCATTGGAGCTACAAAATCAACACAAAAATCTCTAAGTAATCTCGGTCACGTACAACTTCTCCTTCTTCTAATAGAACTTTTTTACTTAAATTCCTTTGACTGACTATATTTTCAATGATGAAATCAGTTTGATATGTAGCTGGTATTTCCGAGAAAACATTGCACGCATTAACTGCAGCCCTTTGAAAAGTAAATGTGCTGTCATCTGGTGCATATGTTCCCCAAAAACATTTCTATCAACCTTCCACAGAAAATTCCCGAATGATCATTTAGAAATTTTCTGTCATCACAAAGTCGGACCACAGCCTCTGCTGTAATGTGCAAGGCATGAACAAGGCAACTTTCATGTTATGCTGTAAAATATTTCATATCAAAGGACACTGTTGCCAACATATTAGAAGTCTTCCAAGCAGTGTTTTGATTGTAGTATGACTGAAAATAAGAAACACGTTATTTTCTCCTTATGCTACAAGTTTTGAAAAGAGAATTACTATGATCTAAAGATTATGGAGATTAGATATAAAGGAAAAACTGTAAAGTTCTTCCCCCTCTATCACATACAAACAAATAATATCAGCGCAATATGTTGACCGTCATGGTTACCTGGGCTTTCGAGAGCTCCTCTGGGCTGGGTGAAGTGGTGGGCACAGCTCCACAGAGAGACATGATCCCCACCATCATCACAGTTTTAACAGCCAGCCAGTCCATTCTTCCTTTTCTTTCTTTTCTTTCAGAGAAGTAATAAAGAGAGTAGGCACTTTATGTATTATGCACTCCTGAGCTGAAGAACTGTAATGAACTTGCTATTTCCTGAAAATTGTTTTGGATGTGAGGAGGGTAGAGAAAGCTGCATGAATGGGCGATGAAACATTCCTGCAGGTGTTTGAACAGGCCCATCTTAGAACAACAGGAGAGATAATCATGAGGAGTCAGAGCTGGTGGCGCAGCGTTGATTTTTTTAAGATGACCCCAAAAGTGTATTGAGGGCATTCACAAATACTAATTTTTATTATCTTTTTTAAAGATGAAAAAACATAGTTAACGCACATTTTTATACTCTTACCTCATTAAAAATCCAAAAATATGTGCACAAGATGTGTCATGCATTCATTTTCAGCCCATTCTCAAAGTTGATGGACTGGAGGCCTCTTGTTTCTGCATCACAAGGTGTGTACTGTATTGCACCAGGCTTGCGATTTGTGATGCCACTAATCGGATTTCTAGTGAGCACCGTGTAAATGTACACTTTTACCAACAGATTTGATCACTTTGCACATAAAAGCTGCAATATTCTGCTGCGATAAACAGAAAAAAAGACATTTTCTGTGTAAATGTTGAAGTTTTATTTAGATAAATTAGGAGCATTTATATCATTCTTTGGACTGAAATCTGTTTACAACCTCTCTTCATTCTAAATAAGTGAAATTACAGACGGTAACAGGCAACAGTCTGCTGCTTATCAAGTGATTTGTTTATTTTTTTTTTATCAGATCCACCTATGTTTTCAAGATGTATTGGAAACCTTAAGAAAACTGTTAACATTACAATTAAAAACAGCTAACATAATGGTCTCTTCTGACCCCAGAACATCAGTGGCTGGTATGGTATGATGTAAAATGTGTACATTTTCTGTGAATGCTGAGCAGACAAAATTGGATGCGAGTAAAAAGGATTTATGCATGGATTACCGTTCAATTCAATGCAAGTAACCAACTCCATATTCATTTTATAGGGAATAAAAATGAGGCAAACAATACAAGAAAGGCAGCCATGAGATTATGACACTATGTCCCCGAAATTCCTTTTGTCAGTGTTTTGGATGTGGGATAGAAGAACAGATAAAAGCGCATGACTGGGCAATAAAACATTCCTGACAGTGTTTGAACAGGCCCAGTTAGAACAACAGCAGAGAGAAAACAACTGTGGGAAGGGGGTGATGAGGTGGTGTTGGGAGATGAACTGAGGGCGACAGATGGACTGGCTTAGACCTGCAGCGACACGGTGTGGATGAGAACTTAGAAAATATGCACCATCGACATGAAGGTGTTGGTTGAATCAAAATTCAAGAAGAGTCAACATAAGGGCCCTTCTGTATTTACCCTCATATTATCTTGACAACCTCTATATGAGTGTTTGTCTTATTTGTGAGAAAAAAGAAAAGATCAGAACAGTGAAGGTAGTGTTGCTGGTATATATATATATATATATATATATATATATATATATATATATATATATATATATATTTTTTTTTTTTTTTTCATTTCATTAACATAACTGAGGATTATCTTTGGCCTTCTAGTTTTAGATACAAGTTTCAGTGAATCCAATTAATTCTATAATAATTTTTGCATTCTTGCTTATATTGTCAATTTAAAATTAAATGTAGGAAAATGAAAAGTATTCAAATATCACACTTTATTTATACAGACACATTGTGTTTACAGCTTAGAATAAATGTAACTCAAAGGAGAAAGACAGACAGAATGAATAGAGAAATTATTACATTCTGAACAGATATATTTCAAAGGAACACATTTAACACAATGGCCATACATTCATCCATGCTCATTCTTGATTAACGGCTAGATAGTTTCGAAATAAATTGGCCTAGAAGTTAGTGCAGCGCAGGAAGTAGCTGTTCCTCAGCACACGGTACAACCTCCCGGTCTTCAGGTTGTACTCAAACATGTAGGGTCCGCTGTAGATGTAAGTAAAGCCTACAGAACAGAGACTCAAAATTAGTTTCTGTGCAAGTGAATAACATAGTTTTGGAAACTTTGATTATTGTATTTGCTGAAAGGGTTAGATGAAAGGCTGGAACATTTCTCCAGTCTGTCTGTATATTAAGCAAGATCCAGAAGAGGCTCAGAGTAGCTTAGCTTGGCAGCCTCTTTAAGTCTGCTATTTGACATGTTAAGCCTTGTGGTTTTATATTTTGGACTACATGCAGTGATTTGTTGTCAACACTCTTGCTGACACTGTGTGAATCTGCCAGACCACTCACTAGCAAAGACTCCTGGAGGTCATTGCACATGGTGATGCCCAGAACTTAACCCCTCATTTCTATCATATTCGTTTCTATCACCTCTTTGGCGGTTCCAGGTTACCCGTTTCCTGTGTTTCTAGTCTTTATGCTAAGCTAAGTTAACTGGTTGAAGCTTCATGTCTTCAAGTAAGCACATGAAAGTGACATTAACCTTCTTCTTTAACTGTTTGTAACATAGGTTATTTCTAAAAGGGACATATTACCAATTAGATTAATCTTCCATTAAAGATTACAAACTCTCCTTACAAACTCTCCTTACCTCTATACTGGAAGGCTGCCGTCACCTGATTGGTCAGGCCAGGAAATGTCTGATCCACCCTTTTTGGGAAACCTTGGTCCAGGGTCTGTCTGACCTCATCATAACTGAGGAGCACAAACATTAGAGACATTTAGTCAGGGGAGAGAATTAACTATGTCTCTTACCAAAAATTGATATCAATATGCTTTCAGTTCAACAAACCTGAAGTAATCGTTTCCTATAAAGAAGAGAGTTTTGCCAGATTCCACATCGTGCAGAGCAGCGTTAACTTTGCTCACAAACCATGGCAGACCAAAGGTGGTAAGATTTTTTGGATAGCCTGGTACAGGCTCATTGCCCTTGAAGGCCCACACTTTCCGACCTGTAATCAAAAGAGTAAAACATAAAAATGACTTAAAAATGAGTTAACCGTGAAACACACTAGGATTCGGTACTTTGGACTGAAAGGAAGAATGTTTACCTTTGAAGAGAAAGATTCTGTCTGACAGTCGGCTTTCATAAGCAGCGTCAACGTTAACCGGAGCACTGGGCCAGAAGTTTGTGATGAGACTTTGTTGAGGTGTACTGCTCTGAGGGTAGCTACGCCAGAAAAAGCTGAGAACACAAAGAAATCCAACTATTTGGTTCTTGAGGCAGGAAATAATGCTGCTTAAACTTTGGATTTGGATCTCAGCATACCTGTCCTTGAAGAAGAGCATTTCTCCTCGCAAAGTGGTGACAGCATCCAGTGCCATAGTTGAATCACAAGCATCAGGAGTGGTGGGTGGCTGTGATTCACCAACAGAGGGATCTTTATTGGGGCCTGGAGATTCAATAAGATGAATATTAAGAACACCCTGCATTGAAGAAAATCTCAAACAGTTCAGTAACAATACCACTAACTGTTCAAGAGAGATAGTCAAGTCCTGTTTGTTCCAACAAGGTGCAAATAGCTATGTGCTTGGGACTAACCATAGAGAGTCTGGATGCCTCTGACATCATCTTGGGGTAGAACAAAGGTGTCAGGGTTTCTGTATGAGTACAAAGGATACATGAGAGCACCAGGATCATCAGAGTGAGACAGGCCCAGAGAGTGGCCGAACTCATGAGCAGCAACCAAGAAGAGGGTGTAGCCTGAAACAGAAAATGGAAGACAGGTCAGTTACAGGACGTGATGCCACAGCTTCTACTCTGTGAAATAATGCGGCATTATGCAGAGTGTATTGTGACAGACTCACCTCTGTTTGAGCGGAAGGTAAAGGTTTCATCATCATCAAAATGAGCATCACCTCCAATGCCAGAAGAAGGAGAAAAGGCATGGGCAAGAGTGCCGTCACGGCCATCGAAGGGGTAATAATCACCATGTGCTGGGAGCAAGAACATCGTCGTGTTAAATTCAGATCATTCTTAGCTTTTCAGTCGGAACGCACTGATTTATCACCAGGTTATCGGAATTGGCCAGTTTCAGCAGTTTGACCACGTCTGACCATGGACCGCTCCATCCTGGTGACTTTTTACATTTTTCATCTGTAAAGGCACTGCGTGCACAGCAGCACATTCACAGACACTTGAGAGAAAGCATGTGTCCAGTCTGGAAGTTTTTCATTGTGATTAAAGAAGACCCAAAGCCAACAATTTGTAATACCTGAAAGGGGAAAATGGGCGTGTCGCTTGGCTGTCATTGCGTAAATGAAAAACATTGACAATTTCAGTGCTTGCACTGGATTTTTGGATTTATGGATTTTTGTCAATACTAGTAAATCTGGACCAGTTTCTCAGGGTCCACGGTGGCTGTTTTCACCCTCAAAGCAAAAATAGAGGCATGAGATCCTTTTATATAGAAGAGCCACCAAAATGCACTGAGTTAAATATTCATTATAAAGGCGTTTATAGTTCCAAGATGGAAACCACAAGCACTGACGTGTTGTCAGTGGAATGGTTATGTGTTTGTTGTATGGAGTGACATGTATTAAGTAACTGTCCTGCACCCACACGAGTACCAGTCATTAAGAGATAAACAGTAACCAGATATGTTCTGCAGTATGTATTGCAGAACAGAGCACTTCGGTTCAGTCGAATTTGGATAAAGTTTTTGTCAGTTTTTTTCATAAGCTAAAGTTTTTGTTGTATTTGTTATGTTAAATTCGATGTCTGCTAACCACTTGTCTTTTAAATGACACCTTGTTGTAGACCCAATGTCTGCAGACCATGTGTCTGTTGATTAACACAGAGACAATAATCATTTGAATGACCATTGTTACCAGATTCTGCATCTCCCCAGGCTATGGCTACACGAGACTGTCCCCGGGGGGGTGGGGTAAGGTGACGGTTGCAGAATACACACCTGAAAAAAACAAAGCCCCTTCCTCCTTTGTTAAATGCTTTTGATTCCCTTTGCCTGGGGTCTTTTCTCATCAGGAACGCTGAATGGTGAGAATTGACCTTTTCCTTGCAACGAAAATAAAAACCTTGGCCGGCCGGCAAAAACGACAAAGATCTCTATATTTCATTTCTCATCAGAGGTATTAGGAAGCAAGGGAAGATTTTTCCACGACAAATTTCTTTTCAGAAACGGAATCCCTGGGTAAAACCTGACTTAGAATCTAACAATATTTAAAAGATATGAAAGGATATAAAGACAAGCACTACACCGGAGTACTTTTTTGAATCACTGACATATGGTATGTTCTTTGTAGGTAAAGATTGAACTTTATACTAATACTCCGTAACATTTTTGACACATTAATACACATACAATTAGATTATGTTGCATCAAGATATGGTATAAAAATCAATATTGGACATTTTTCTTTTGATTCTTTCAGAACATTTTCCAAAAATGATTCCACATATTTTCTTTAGTCACTGTGAGTGCAGTATATAAATATAAAGGATATTTTAAGTGAGCACTTCATCGACTCCTGAAAATTGATTTCTACTCACACAGGCGTCCAAAGGAGATCATGATGTCGGCTGTGCCGCTGTTGATTCTTGTGAATGTCAGAGGAGTGACTTTGGCCCAAACCAGCAGAGCTTTCTGTATGGAATCATCCACCTCTGCGACGGACATGTCCGGTGTGTAGTTCTCTATTCTGTACAACAGAAATGCGGTCAAATGTATTTGATGGACTTACAGGTGGCTTTTCCCAAGCGTTCTCGCTTTAGATCCTTTACCTGTATGTGAGGCCGTTTTTTTGCCATTTCAGGTTGTTTCCAAAAGTAGAGAATCGAGCCACTTTTTCATCTGGAACGCCACATCGGGGCTTCTTCATCATCTCTAGGGTGTCAGCATCAAGAGTCCCAGTGATCTGGAGACCAAAAAACCTCTGCATCTCGCTCAGCTTCTTGCCCATGGGACTGATTCCCTGTCTGGCAGATGGGCCGACCTGCTGTGTTAGGTTGAAGAATTTCTTCAGGTAGTTCTGCAAAAGAAGACAAGAAGTAATACCAACCACCGAATTTTAGGATTTGTGAATATAACAGGAAACGGCAAAACAAACGGTACCTCTGCAAAACCTTCATCTTGAACAGTCACTTCTGACACAGGAATGCTGCAAACCGCAATTGCTACGCTTAATAGAATGCACACGCTGAAAGACCTCATCCTTCCTCAATGAATTTGACTTGTGCATCTACTCTGGAGTCAGATGTTATATACCTTGTGGGCTGGAAATGCTGGGGAGTGGGTGTGTTGAGCAACTGTGCTCTTAAGTGGATGACTCAAGGGCTATGCCACTTTATGGATGACAAGAGAAAAAAAATTCCCCAAAACAAGTCTGTCATCACGACAACATCTTACAAGACCCTTCCTAATGGAAAGAACAGGTTTTTGGATTAATAGTTTAGATTCTAATTGGATAAAATAAGAGATATGGCAGCTTATACGACAGTGAGGAAACCTTTTAGCTCATAAAGATGTGCTTGATGTTGTGAAGATCATTGTTGGATAATCTCTGTAGTTGTCTATGCTCTTTGTTGTTGTTTTTGTGTCACACTTAACTACACAGAATTATTTTAGCAGAAATGTAATCATTTGAGTTGAAGTTGGAGTAGGTACCTTATCTGAATATTTGTCATTTTGCTTAGAATACATCTCCTTATTGCCTATGCTGCATTTAGAGGGATTTTCTGCCCAGAATTTTAAGGCAGCGCTGGGATTCCAAACAACTTTACTCACAGAAACTCTGCTCCAGCCCCGCAGCTACAGATATTTCAGATAAAATACTTATGTGGCTTGTGAGGTAATTCAAACAGGCCAGGACACGCTGTGAACAAAATCCCTGTTACGCATCGTCTTGAACCATAGGTCTTGAACCATAGGTCAGCCTTTATTTCCATCACATTCCATCACTGACTGTTCAGCTTTACTCATCAAACAGCCCTGCAACCTGTAACAACTGTGCTTCTGTCAACAGACATTCATTTGCTTCCTTATCAATAATAATCAAGTAATGATAAAGTGTGTTTTACCATATCATTTGTATACTGTTGCCTGTGGCAATAAGTGTGGTCAGTGTTTCCTAACATGGGACACTGGGAGGAGCAGCGCTGTCTTCATTTTGTAACATGTGTCTCGGGTAAATACGCCAACACAAGTCAAAACAAAGATGTTGCAATAAAAAAGCTTAACCCGATCAATACAAAAACCTGATTTATATTCAACCGTAAAAAAAATGCGTATGTCTGTGACGTTAGATTCACCGGTTGTCCATTATTATGATACATTTAGTAAAAGTCTTAAAAAAGTATTCACTGAATACTTTTTGAGTTCTCTCAAATGAAGAACTTGTGGCCATCAAAGACATTTAACACACATTTCGTAACATCAAAAGGACAGAAAATATAACTATGTATGACGTGATTCACGCTCATTTCTGTGATTTTGACACACTAACATGTATCAATATCAATTTTAAGGGAAGTCATTCAGGTCACTGGTGCAATATTACATTTCTTAACACATTAAATACTGATGTGGACCCTGTTTTAGCTCAGGCATTGCTCATTGATGACTAGTTTATTGCTAAGCATAATGTGGTTAAAATCACAAACTATCAATCAAAAACACAGAGAAACTCACGTGGAGTCCCCAAATGTTTCTCCAAAGAAAACCAAAAGTGTATTCAAAAATCTTATTTTACAATCCTACGATTTTCTGATGAAGTATTCTAATCCATATTTCTGTTTTGCATCACAAATCACAATTATAGAACAGGATTTACAAAGTGTGAACTCTAGTCAGAACATGAAAATGTGTGATGAATTCTGCTAAATGTCAAATGTTAAACATTTGTTCTGACAGCAAACATTCTTATTTTGTGGTGTCTGTGGCTCGGCAGACAGAATGGCTGTTTGATTATCAGCCCCTTAGTGTTCTTGGGCAAGAGACTAAAACCCAAGTCATGGCCCAATATTCTCATTGTGACTGTAAAGAAAAAAGCATTGCACACATCAAGTGCATGCATATAAAGAAAAAGAAGCACTGTATTAATGTTTGTGTGAATGATTAACACATCGTAGAGTGTTTCAGCACCTCAAAACAAGGTTATGGGCAGAAAATGTATCATTTTAATGCTGCCAGATTTAAATGAATTTATTGAAAGTCGAGAGAGGCAAATGTCAAACTCCAGGGTTCTGTCACGGAAATAAAAAAAAAAGTGTCAGTAAGAATTCTTCAGACATTTTATCAATGTTTTCTGGTATGCGCATATATATATAATGATATAATAAAATTAATATAATTGGTGACTCTAAATTGTCCCCAGGAGTGAGTGTGAGCCTGGATGGTTGTGTGTCTCGTTTGTCTCTGTGTGGCCCTGTGATAGACTGGCGACCTCACCAGGGTGTACCTCGTGCCTCTTGCCAAATGGCTCCAGCCCCCCTGTGACCCTAAATTGGATTAAGCGGGTATGGAAAATAGATGGATGGATAGTTGAACATTAGGAACTTCAGTAGACATTTGTAAGACATCCAAAGTGCTGCCACCTACTGACCAATCAGTGCAACTGTTTCACAAATTTCTCAAAACCAAGATGCCTGATGGAGCACCAGTTCTGCCGTTAATAACATGGATTTTCTTTTATAGTAGTACTTAAGTACTTTTTTTCATGTCAAATAACATCTAAGGAGCAATGAAACTGTTGGTTTACAAGTGCTGATCTTATTTTGGGAAGAAATTAGAATTCTTCATCATTATTTATCTGTTTTTCGGGACACTTTTACTTTTTGAAAAATAATATTATAATATTACAATATTTTTATCCAAAGGAACTATCAAAAAGACTAAGAACATTAGCAACTAAAATGTTAAATCCCTGCTGTCCACCAGAAGTGGCATAGTGTGAAAATAAGAATACATGTCCATTGAGACATATTGAACAAATCTTGTGCGTTTTAGAAGCCTTAATGTAAATGAACACCAGCTTGATGTGCGGGGGTTTTGTTTTTCTGATGTGTCATATTAATGTTTAAAAAGAAAAAGAAAAAGATGATAATACTCAATAGGAGATTGTGTGTCGTAAAACAGATACTGGTCTCTACATGATTCCATGACTTGGACCCACGTCACCTCATGCAAACAAGAAATTCATCACTGATATTATCTTGTGGACATCAATCATCATTGGTGGACCTCCCCAAACCCCCAAGCAACTTTACGTCACCCTCATTTTGAGACAACATTCAAGTGGCCGTAATCAAAAGGGAGACTGAAGCTACACAGACACAGAGGGGCGCCGGGAAGAAATGTCAATAAATGCAATTCATTGCAGACTGCATGACTACTGTGACACTCACATGTGTGCTGATGTTTGCTGTAGTTGCACACATAATACTATATTTATAGTATTATAAATATGTGTCCATCGAGAAAATGCACAATAACGTTTTGCATTCACAAAAACAAGAACAACAATAATAAAAATGATGATAAAAAACAGCAGTGATTCCTATATTTCTATGTCTCAGTTCTTTGCACGTTGTACATTAAAGGAGTATTTCTATTTTTCTTCCTCGACTGTAATATTTGTATACGTGCTGGAATATTTCAGCTCTTTGAAATTCAGAGAAATTCAGACGCTATAACAAAAGCTGTAGAAATATAGAACTAGGAATTAAAGGTGGGGTAGGGGATCTTTTTCTGGAACATTTTTTTACATATTGCTTGAAATACTCTTCAAACCCTCATTGCAACCAATTAATTAAAAGTTTTGATACAAATATGAAAAGTTTTAGTGGCCTCTAGAACGTACAATCTAGGAAAAACAGTATCCAATCATTGTGAACGGACCGTTCACAATGATTGGATACTGATGCCGTCTATCAAACTGCAATCTGCTCCTCCCTCCCCCTCCCCCTCCCCCTCCTTTCCCCTGTGCGCGTACCCTGCTCCGTGAACGAATTATGCGTCCAGAAGCTTGGCAGGAAGCTAAACTAGAGCCAGCTTGGCTAGCACCTAGCATTATTAAACGTATAGTTAGCATAAACTAAATACTAAATACGGCAACGATCGATGCTTGCTGTCAGAACAGCGCTCGTGCACCTTCGTGCTCGTGCGCGTTCATGTACTCTAGAGGCGTGCCTTCGAGGGGAAAGTGAAGAAAAGGGTTGGGACTTTTTACCTGTGTATTTTCAAAATGCAGCTTCGCTGGACTCAAAATCCAGGATTTCCTACCCTACCTTTAAAGCTGCAGTCTGCAAGATTTGTTGTTGTCATATGTAAAGTCCTACTTTTTGGCATTTTAAGAGTTTACATGATCTATCAGAACGCTTGAAGTTGAAAACGGTGACCTCCGTAGTCGCAAAATGCAAGAAATGCTTATTTTTTAACCGAAAAATAAAAAGTTATTCAACTTCCTGTCCCGCCCCTTCAAAACACATGAGGACTCGTGCACGTAGACACGACTCCTCATTCATCAACTCACCTGTCATTTGCGATCATAGAAGACACAGTAAGTAGACTAGCCCGAAATGAAGTTCAATAGTCCAGATAAATAAGCATGGGGACGAGCCTACCTTGTATCGCGCGTGCACAATCGGTGATTGACAGGCAGCAGAGCCCAGCTCGTAAACCTGATTGGTTACCTTTTACCGGTCCGGTCTGCAATTTTGTAAACAAACCTGCTGGCTTTGGAGGGACCTAGCGGGACATATAGGGGACCTAGAGAACTCGTTTTTTTTGTATTGGGGTATTTAATGTACAACTTTCAGAATCCCCGGATAGTTCCAGGCATTATGCTTGAAAAAGAGTTGCAGACTGCAGCTTTAAATCTACAAAGTGAAAACCTGCCCTGTGTTGGACTGACAGCATTTAACTTGTAACACCATGTTATACTGTAAGACATGTTGCACAAGATTAACTCATCAGTGACTCGTTCTCTTTTTGTTATGTCTTCCTCCAATGTTATGAGCTGTGTGTGAGCGCCCTCTATTTAGATCAAGAATCTTTATTGTCACTGTGCAGGCATAGTGAAATATTGTTCAGGAGCTCTTGGCTTTGGATACACAAAAAGATGCAAGGCACACAGTATAAAGATATCTAAATAATACAAAAAATAATAAAAATGGTAAAAGTTAAAGTAAAAAGTTTCAGTGCAGTCCAATTGTTGTATTACTATATTGCACATATTGCAGCATAAGTGGAGATTAAACTTTCACCAAATGTAGACATTTTTAAATCCAGGTTAAAAACATTTCTTTTCTCATGTGTCTATGCATGAAATCTGCACGGTATCTTTTAATTTATCTTGACTGTTGCTAGTTTTTAAATTCTTTAAAATTATTTTATTTGTTTCTCTTTATATTCTTTTATGTATTTTTAATGCTTCTTACACTCCCTGCTGCAATACTTTTATTTTATGTAAAGCACTTTGAATTGTTTGTACATGAAATGTGCTATATAAATAAATTTGATTTGACTTGATAAGTCAGTCAATTAAAATTGCAGTGCAGTGCGAGTGTCTGTCTGCAGGGGTTTTGTGTGTGGAGGTGTGGGGTGATGGATTTTACAGCTGTGTCTCAGTCTGTTGGTGTGGGTTTTGATACTCCTGTACCTCTTTCCGGATGGAAGAGGCACAAACGGTTCATGTCCTGGGTGGGTGGGGTCTGTGGCCATACGACTGGCCCTCCTTTGGACCCGATATCCAGGCTGTGAGATCATCTTTGCGTTTTTTAATCAAGCCTTTTTTGCATGTACTTGCTTTATATCTATCGTGTTCACAGTACCCCAAAGTAATTGGTTTCCTGGTATTCTTGGACTTATTGACCCCTCTTATTGCTTTCACCACTTGCTCCGTCAACACATCCGACTGCCAGCTTTGCTTGACTCCTGCATGTTGGCTGTGCTTTGGATTTTGGACTTGTCTTGGTGTCCTGCATTTAGGTCCTCACTGTTATCAGCAAAACCATAACAATATTTGCTTTTGTCTTAGTGTAGTAATGTATTAGTGTGTAAGTTCTCTAGACTTATTTGTAGTATCATGGTTAGCCTTTTATACCTTCTATATAGTAATAGAATAAATCAGTCATATTACCCATCTATTAATTGTCTTCTATATTTTTCCTTGTACATAACAGAGATCTTGTTCTAACACATTTATTCAAATCAGTGGATGTCACTGATATCTCAGCTTGGCATAAAGCTCAGCATTAATAAACCATTCATTTGAATCTGGTGCATTGGATGTCTTTTGAGGAAAATACATCCAATCATTCACTTAAAAGCTCCAAGAGCTTAAAAGCTTTGATAGACAAAAACAAAACTTAAAGTGTGTCCAATCATAATTCCGATTTATTTTTCACTTCATCACATTTTCTGTTTGCATAGTCATTTCATCACTCACACAGCATGTGAAAACCTGTGCACAATAACTGTAACAATGTTCGATTTAGTTAACATCATGAAACAGAAGAATAAACAGTGACCAATACAAACATGGCAAAAATCAAACAACGGCAGTGAAATAAATACAAAGAATGAAACAGAAGAATAAACAGTGACCAATACAAACATGGCAAAAATCAAACAACGGCAGTGAAATAAATACAAAGAATAATAAGTTAGATTAATTTAAAATACCAATGGCTGACGTCACAATATTATTAAGCAAAGAAAACATGTCGGGTATCATTTTAAAGAATGTCATATATCCAGTATATGCCTATAACTGTGTAACAATAAAAATAGATTTAATCAAATATGTCATCAGGAATTATGGATACTTTAATTTGGCCTTCATTCTTATTGGCTCTTTTCACAAGTTAGCCGGTCAACTAGCCTAGTAAGAGCAGGGCAGGAAGTAGTCGTTTTTCAGCACACGTAGCAACCTCCCGCTCGTCAGGCTGTACTCAAACATCACGGGTCCGCTGTAGAGGTAAGCGAAACCTGTAGGACAGAAACGCTACATGTTAGTGCTGCATAAAGACTTGAATTTGTCAGAAGAACGGCAGTCATTTTGTCCTTCAAGCATCCTGAATTCTGCCGAATACTACTCACCTCTGTGCTGCAAAGCTGCTGTCACCTTGCTAGTCATGCCAGAAAATCTTTCATCCACCCTTTTGGGGAATCCCTCATCCATGGTCTTTGTAGTCTCATCATAACTGAAGAAAAACACGCAATTAGTCCAATTCAGTGTTTGCAACACCTGACACACAACAATCAGGTTTCTGAATTCATTTTCATTTCAAGTCTAGTTTGAACACACCTGTAGTAGCTGTTGCCAACAAAGAAGAGTGTCTTGGCAGAGTTTTCGTCATAGAGGGCTGCATCCACTTTCTTGACAGTTTTCGGCAGACCAAAGGTGGAAATCGATTTGGGATAGCCTCTCTCAAGGTCGTAAGCATTGAAAGCCCACACTCTACGGTCTATTAACAAAGGGAAATTAGAAGTTTTAGCAGATCTGTTCAGGCAAGTGAAAATAGTCTTACATTACATGAAACACAGAGAGCAAATACCTTTAAAGAGCAAGACTTTGTCAGAGAGCTGGTTTTCATAAGCAGCATCGATGTTGACAGGAGCATCAGGCCAGAACTGTGTGATGAGAGTTTGCTGAGGTGTATAACTCTGAGGGTGGATACGCCAGAAGAACCTGAGAAGATGCACACAAATAAACAAAGATTACATCAGGAACTGGCTTTGTGCGGAAAAAAAAGACATTTTTAATGGACTTCAGCAAACAGATAGTATGCCATACTTGGTCTTGAAGAAGAGCATTTCTCCTCGCAGGGAGGCAACAGCATCCAAGACCATGTTTTCATCACAGGAATCAGGAGTGGGGGGGGCAGTAGGTCCAGGCTGAGGATCTGTGTTTGGACCTACAAATTAAGAAAAATTATTGTTACAATACAGCTAAAAAATATACTTTAATGCTGTTTTTTCAAACAGGCAAAGACGATCCCGACTAGTACTAACCATAGAGGAACTGGACGCCACTGACATCGTCTTGGGGCAGAACAAAGGTGTCAGGGTCACTGTATGAGTACACAGGGTACATGAGAGCACCAGGATCGTTAGAGTGAGACAGGCCCAGAGAGTGACCGAACTCATGAGCAGCAACCAAGAAGAGGATGTAGCCTAAAGCAGAAAAACACAGAATGGGAGGTCAGTTACAGCTCACCAGGGGGGAAATCACGTAAACACAGGGTAGTCACAGACAGTGGGAAAACCAAACTCACCGCCATTTGAGCGGAAAGTGAAGGTCTCGTCGTCGTCAAAATGAGCATCACCTCCAATGCCAGGAGAAGGAGCAAAGGCATGGGCAAGAGTGCCGTCAGGGCCATCAAAGGGGTAACCATCACCATGTGCTGATTGAAAGAACATTTTTTAATGTTAGGTTTTAGTCTTGGACTGAATTACTGTGAAAGCATTTAACAAATCTGTTGTACAGTCATGACTGATAAATCACATTCCCTATGGAATATTACGACCAAGAACAGAGCATATTAATGTGAGAATATATGTAAAAGTAGTTTTATACTCACACAGGCGTCCGAAGGAGACCATGATGTCGGCTATGCCGCTGTAGATTCTTGTGAATGTCAGAGGAGTGACTTTGGCCCAAACCTGCAGAGCCCTCTCTATGGAATCATCCACCTCTGCCACAGACAGGTCAGGTGTGTAGTTCTCTATTCTGTTGAAAAAAAAAGAAAAAAAAGACTGATGAATTAACTCCCCCCAAGGTTTGTGGAATGAGATTTCTCTGAGACATTCTCTCTTTCGATCGCTCACCTGTATGTGAGGCCGTTTTGTTGCCATTTGTTTCCAAAAGTAGAGAAACGAGCGACCTTTTCATCTGAAACTCCACATCGGGGCTTCTTCATCGTGGCCAGAGTTTCTGCATCCAGAGTGCCTGTGATCTGGAGACCAAAGAATCTCTGCATCTCCCTCAGCTTTTCGGTCACGGGGCTGACTCCCCGTCTGAAAGTCGGGCCACTTTCCTCTTTAAGGTTATAAAACTTCTTCAGGTAGTTCTGATGAAGAAAAAAGAAGTTGCAAACTTAAATATGCATACACTGCAGTACCTACAAATGCTAGCAAGCATTCTCTCTTCACCTGCACAACAACCTGACCACATGTATAAGAAGGCAAATCCCACAAACATACCTCTGCAAAGCTTTCATCTTGCTCAGTGTCCTGTGATACTGGAAAGCAGCAAACTGCTGCCGCCAGGCTCAGTAGAATACTCAGAGTCAATGTCTTCATGTTTCCTCGTTGGATACAACTTGTTTCTCACTGGTGGTGGCAGTTCTTATATAGGCTGGGGACTGGGTGTGTTGAGCAACTACCTGCTTGAGTCTGTGACTCACGACATAGTCCTTTTATGGACGAGAGGAAGTCTGGCATTGATTGCTCATCCGACAAAAAAGTTTCCCTAAAGAGATGACGACATGACACCTTTGAAGTTGCTACATGTGACAGTGAAAGATTTTTGAGAAACATCAATTGGAACACATCTCAATTACGTAATAAAATCATAAGTAATACATGTCTTTTGTCAGCTTTTCAGCATTAAAATTGTTGTACAGTTTATGAGCAAAAGCTGCTACTGAATGGACTTTTAGGTGATTTTTTTCAACTTTGATCCATTGGTCCAGATCTTCTCCAAACCGGAGAGAACAGGGGGGTTCTCCCTCTCTCGTGATCTATAAAAAATAATTAGCTCTCTTATGAAAGATTAGTTATTATTCATATGTATTGGAGTATTTCTGTTTTGCTTCAACACTTTTCCCTTTACATGTAATTGACTACTTGTTTATTTAAATGCAAATTTAAGGACCCTGTAGACTAGAAGAAAATATTCTTCCACTTCTGACTCAGAAGTTGTGATTCAGTTGCTCGTATTATTTAGTTCCAGCCCCAATTATCTTCATTAATCCATTCTCCCTTGGTGCATCATTATTTGTGGAAAGCTACCATCTTGCTTACTGTTGCCCAATATTGGAAATGGACACGAACAGTTGTGACTTATGTTGAGTAATGTGCAGTCTCAGGTAAATTGATCAACAACAGTAAAACCACACACTCACACTCTGAATAAATGTGTTTATTTTCATTTAAAAAAGGAAGTTCACATTTTAAATCATAAAAAAATCTTTATCCCAACACTTTTATCCTTTTAATAAGTGAGTAATAGATCCCAGTGTCACAGTGACGGAAAGACAGAACCATAAAATAGAGGTTTTCATTTGGCTGATTATCTTCGGATGAGGTGTAGATATCGTTCATTGCCTTTAAAAATGCTTTCAAAGCTTCAGGAATTAAGATGACATTTAAATGAAATCACATTTAATACATGTTAGTAAAAACTGCTTTGATACAAGGTACAAATGCCATGATTGCAAAATTCTATACACACTGAGGTAACACTTTAACCACGTCCCTGCATTATTCATCAGTTCCCTGTTTTGTATTAGGTTCATTGTGGTTATCGCTGGACATCCAGTTTTGTAACAAGTACGTGAGTTCACACAGTATTTTCATCATCAGGCTCCAGGTTGAGTTTTCTTTCAGCTATCTTCTCTCCGTCGTTGTTTGATTATTTTCCTCCATTTTGCACTCCAGAAGGTCATTGGCTGAGATGATGCCGACGACATGCTCTGAGATCAAGTCGTATTTGTAATGGAGGTTTCCTTTGAAGAAGTGCACAAATCCTGTGGGAGATCAATATTGAAAATTGAGGATGAAATGTATGTGGGCGTTTTTGTAAAGTAGAAAATGCCCTTTGTAGCATTAATGCATGCGCTTTACAGGAGCGGCTTTGACTGTGGTACTGTGGGGTTTTATTTTGAACACCGTTCATGTTTTTATGCTGTGTCAGATACAGGCTGATGTTAACACAGATATGGACCTTTTGAAATGGATTGTCCTTTTTAAACAGTAACGGCAAGATTTCCTCTGTGACTGACTTGAAGTCATGACACATCCCCATATCACACAGAAAGATGGTGATTAATTACAAACAAATTTTCTACTCAGTATAACACAGAAATTCCAGAGATGATGAGAAAGGTTGAAAGAGGAATGGTGATGCAAGTACCCTCATAGAAAACAGCTGCATCTGCAGGAGATGGAATTCCTGGCCACTGCTGATTGATGAGCATCGGTGATCCCTCCATCACACTCTGTTGCTCGTTGTACCTGAATATTACAGTGAACACAATAAAACGTGTGAAAGCTAGGTCTTTGTTTTCGTACTTGTAGGTTTCAGTGCCTTCTAAAGAACTGTGTTTCCCTGGGAAGATTGAATGATCGTGTGAATCTTGGATTAAAACACACTTCAGATGAGAAATAGTTGAATCAGTGACAGCAATCCTTCCTGCTGTACTCACATAGGATTTTTTTTTGTTACATCAAAAGCTGAAAAAGGAAGTGGTCTGTCTGCTCTTGCTTGGTTTTGCTATGTTTACAATAACGTAACTAGTCATGTGGTTAGTCTACAGTACAAAAGTTCCAAACAAACTTGAATTCTTGTTATAATTAATGCCTCATTAGGTAAATGGAATTTATGTTTTCATTCAAACATAAAACTATAAAAAACAATCATTCCACTTCACTTACTGTGTAAATAATATGAGAAACTGGTCCGACTGTATAGTATGAGGGTGTGAAGGGAAATAAATGATCAATTCTTAGTGTCTCATCCCATTTCAGTTTTTTATTCCAGGAAAAATGTCTACATTTTGGTTTTGTGTCTCGGCTAAATTCATCATTGAGAAAACATCAGATTTAGGTTTGTCTGTCATCTTTCATAATGTTGACATCATGGGCAGTTTGACATACCTGTCTTTGATAAATACATTACTCCATGTCAATCTAATCAATCTAAGGCAAGAGGTAGTAAACTGCTAGCTTACGATATAGTGTAAAGACTGGAATTGAGGAGAGAAAAACCGCGGGAATATTAGATACCTCCAACACTCATGGCCGGTGAAGAACACTGTATAGTGTTCATTTCTGAAGTGAAGAGCTGCATCCACAGATTTAATTCTGGAGGGGAAGCCGAAGTCTGAAATGTTTCTGGGAAAACCTTCACTGAGTGTTAACTGCCTCAGCTTCCAATACTGCTGACCTGAAACAAAAAGACTTCTATCACACATTTTTTGACACATTTGAAAGCCTTTATTGATGAAGATATATCTGTTGTTTTCTACTCGATTTTGGATTGCAATCTGTGATCATTTCACATACCTTTGAAAAACAGAATAAAGTTCCCCTCCACATTCTCATAAACAGCATCCAGGTAGGAGGGTACAGTGTCAGGCCACAAGCTGTTGATCAGGGTAATCCCTGTTTTATGAAACTGAGGATGTTTGCGCCACATAAATCTGTGGAGAAGGGAAACATATCTCAGAAACCAAAGAAGTAAATTCATCTTCAGTGATCAAGAAAACACACTGTATGATTTAAATCTGCCTTTCATCTTTCATGATGCAGACATAGTGGGAGGTTTAACACACCTGTCTTTGAAAAATATAATCTCTTGTTGTAACCTTGTGACAGCGTCGAATGAGAGATCTGGATCACATTTGTCTGGTGTTCTTGGAGGAGGTTTTTTGGAGACTAACAAAGAAAAGCTGGGACTGACACCTGCAAACAACATCACAAACATTTTTTCAACAAAGGTGAGACCCTGCATTTCGAAACAGATTCCATCCATTCATTTTATACACCTGTTTAATCCAACTCAGGGTCTGGGGTCTTTCCCAGCTGCATTCGAGCCTGAGGCAGGGTACGCCCTGCACAAACCGCCAGTCCATCACATGGCTAAACAGACACATTTACACTCACTCATGGGGCCAATTTAACCTCGCCAGTTAACCCAACATGCATGTTTTTGGATGGTGGAGGAGCCAGAATACCCAGAGAGAATCCAAGCATACACGGGGACAACAAGCAAACTCCACACAGAAATAACCCATCGGGTTTGGACTGTCTTTCAAATTGTTTTTGTTTTGTTTTTGATTCTAACAACAAAAATGGAAAACTCTGTTTCTCATATATTTTTTTCCTCCTCAAGTTTAATACACAGAACTGAGAAGCCACAATGTTTCTGTTTTTTGGGTAAAAGGATGCCTGAACATACACGGACCTTTGGATGTATACTCACCATAAAGACGTTGGATGTCTTTGACATCTCGAAAAGACAGTTGCAGCTCGTTGTTTGGGACAAAGCTGTATGCTGGGTACATGATAGCGCCAGGGTCAGAGGAGTGAGGCAGGCCAAGCGCATGACCAAATTCATGGGCAGCTACAGCCAACAGGTTGACACCTAAAACAGAAAGACAACTCATGTAGGGACACATGTAGATTGTAAAGCTGCAAAAAAAGCTAAAAGAATGCTATCATTTTACACCAGTACCACTATGATTAAAACTCCATTCTTCATCAGCATCAAAGTGCACATCCCCTCCAATGCCAGGCCCTGGCAGAAAGGCATGAGCCAGGACTCCTCCATTGCCATCAAATGGTGCGCTGTCCTCATGGTCTGCAACAAACAGGGCTGCATTATTGTATCAAAAACTCTGTGACTGGATCACTGTGCAATGCAACTGGACTTAGAATATCTAATCTTTAGAGCTCACCTCCGTTGTTGAAGGAAATCACAATGTCAGCCTCTTTCCTGTTCCGCTTGCGAAATTTCATCGGTGTGACACTGGACCACAGCTTCCATGCCGCTCTGAGGACTTTGTGAGCCCTCGAGGCTGATATCGGGAGTGTGCTGCCGGCGAGCCTGGTGGAAGAATTTTACTATTTAATTCACCTCAACTGATCGGATATATTCAAACATGTTCAAACTTTAACATCATGAAGAGTAAACCGAACGTTTTGGATTGGATAGCTATGTCTACTTCTATGTTAGTTCACAACTTTGGTTGAGACAAATAACTAATGGAATGATAGTTTTGGCATTCTTGACAAACATTTGTGGTATCCAGTGGATGAACAGAGCATCGGTTTGTCTAAGCATTGGTGCCCTGATGTACAGGTCACTGTATGTTTAATGCGGAAATCAAACACTGTAGCATTTTTGGAGGATTTACTTCTGAACAGACGACATGTTCTCCGTTGGAGATTGAATTGGGGATGAAGTCTTTGGGTTTTTTTCACTTTCTGTTTTACTCATTGCTTCATTGCTGCTAGCCTAGGTGGGCTGGTAGTCATAGAAGTGCTGCAGATCTTCCTGTAAAAGGTATTTCATATTACTCAAGTAGAAGAAAAGAAAGATTAAACAATTACTCCCTGAAGCCGTTCAAAAACATGTCTATTTTTCAGTGGAAATGTTTAGCTGTGGTTTGGTTTAAAATACATAAATAGTTTCCCTAGTTAAAACTGGCATCTGACTCTAAAATCTTTTCTCTGCTTTGACATGATGGGAAATGGTCCAAACAGAACAGTGCGCATAATGCAGTCTCCTGGCATCAGATGTGTCTGAACAAACAAAATAGCACATGATCCCACTGCAAACACACCTTCAATGTGCAAAAAACTGTAAAAACTGCTAGTCAGAATAAGCTCTTTCGGAGATGGACCAACACCAATTATTGACCCTTCCCAGTCACGTGACTATCGTAAAGCAACCGCCATTTTGGACGTATTGACCCTTCCCAGTCACGTGACTTTCGTAAAGCAACCGCCATTTTGGACGTATAGAAGACAACGATTTGCGAGTAACGATAGTAACAGTAACGATACAGACAGACTGAAAATTGAATAAAAGAAGAAAGAACAAGATGCAGAAAAAAACTCCACTATCCAGCGAGGTCGGGCATTTAGTGGGCCAGCTGAGGGAGAGGTATTTGGAGAAGCTGAAAATTGGAGGTTTAGAAAACGACGTGTACTTGCTTCCACTAGGGCTGTTTACAGACGTCCGACAGCATGCCACCGCCTCGTCTTTACCCGACTTCTGCCCCCACGACCTTTATATTTATGTTGTAAAAAACCCATCGCCATACACGGGAAAGGATCTAAAGGCATACAAGAGTTTGGATGCCTACAAATATTTTGTGTCGGGCTATGTGACCTGCCTTTTACCAGTGGATCGTCCCTGGAGCCGGTGGGCGCCATCTTTTTACAGCTAAGGTTTGTTTACATTTTTCATTTAACGTTGTTCACCAGGATAAACGACATGTAAACCCGTTGACACGGTGTTATAATCTTGCTATTACGAGAATTGCAATGACCAAGTCGTAGTGCTTTACTAAAGGCGCTGTGTTATGTTTTATCTAGTAGAAAGGCAACCCTGAAATGGCACGGGGGAACACTAGTGTGCCGTGAGAGATCATCTGGTGTGCCGTGGAAAATCCCTCTCAGGCTTTATCTTTATTTTGCATGTATATGTATATGTTATATATCTTTATTCGACACTTACCTCCAACAATGTGGTCACTACACAACCGCTGGTATACTGAAGGTTGCCAGTCTTTCCTAATGATCGCCGCGACTCATCTTCTCCGTCGCTCAAGGTCAGTGGGGATCCGGTAAAAAGACAAATCTTTCCTCGTCTGCTGACTGTTGGTACACCCAGGCGCGCAACAATATGCCGGCATGATGTAAACCTTACTGATCGAATCGATATTTTCCTTTGAATGTTCCTCGCTCCTCCGTTGTTGGCTGTGGTAGACTACTCGTTTTCACGTCCAAAATGGCTGACGCTTTTGTTGTGACGTTACGTGGGATGGGTCAATAGTTTAATTTGTTGAAAAAAATAGAGAATCCAAGTTTCTTCATGGCACTTTTTTTTTTGGGGGGGGGGGCACTCCTAATGATATTAAACTTGACATCAGTCTCAACATTGCCCTAACCAGTGGTTCCTGTCTGCTCCTCAGCTGTGGGGTAAACTGATGACCCTTACGTTTTTTTAAACTATTTTTTTTTTTAAGTGCAAGCAGCAGGTCCAAATCTTCACTTGTCCTGGGAAACGTCTTGGTGGATTGGCACTAATTTATACACAAGCAGCCCTCTGACTGTGGTGGTGCTTTGACTATATTTTGCACAAAAAAAATTTGCAGACCTAAGAGGAATATTTGGACCTCAACTGTAGTTTGCATTGACAGCTATGATGGCGATCACAACTATAACGGTGAACATAACAGACAGAATGCTTGTTGGAACTTGTTGGAATTGGGTGTATGTTGCTTTGCTTACAGTAAGTAAATAAGCTTTTTTTTTAAAAGCTTTACCTGTAGCTGAGTGTTCTCTTCTTCCAGCGAATTGTGTCCCCAAAGTGCTCCACATCAGACAGACCACAGCGCGGCTTCTTCATCACTACAAGAGTCTCTTGGTTGAGCTCTCCGCTTGGAGGCAAGCCAAAGAAGCGCTGCATTTCCTTGACTGTATCACACAGTCCATTCGCCCAGTCTACATCTTCACCAAAGTCTGCAGCCCTCGTGTGTCTTTCGGACTTGGGCTGGTAGTCATAGAAGTGCTGCAGATATTCCTGTAAAAGATATTTCACATTACTCAAGTAGAAGGAAAAAAAGGAAAAAACTATAACTCCCTGAAGCAGTTAAAAAACATTTTTCAGAGGATAAACATATATTAACATAAACAACATTATTGTTTTTCCTCACAATGTCCCTCTGACTGAGAGAAACACAAATGCTCAGACAAACACGTGAGATGACTTTACAGTAAACATTCCAAGCATTTCTCCAAACCTTTAATAACAGCATAGGGCAGAAAAACTGCTGCACTCGTGTAATTGCAGGTCATCATCAGCAGAACGAGGGCTAAAAGAAAGCACCTGACTTATCGGATATCTGCAGCTCCATGAATACTTATACTGCTGTCTCCATGGCCACTCTGGTGCGTAAATAACATCTAATAATAAAAATAAAAAACTATATTTTTAATCACTCTTATTCATTCATGCAAATTCATGCAAAACGATTGCACTGTTACAATGACAACACACTTAATATTGGTATAGTTAATAACCTTGTTATACTTTAAAGCTGTTGACATTTAATTATAGAACTGAAAAGTTCTAAAATGTGTTTTTCAAGGCAATTAAAATATGTCTTACGGCGATTAAGTGTGTGTGGCTGCTTGGATATTTTTACTGCTGTTCCCTCCTGATTTTATGACCAAGATAAAGTTGACTTTGTAGACAAATATCTTATCTCCTACTGTTGCTGCCTTGTTGAGAAGTGAATTTAGTCAGACTGAACCCGGAGCCAACTGGCAAGCATTCACAGGGAATACCAGAAAGAGTTCTTATCAGTGCTTCCCATTTTGCCGCAAGTGAAGAATCACAAGTGAAGACAAAGATGAATAAGCTATGGAGCTACATTGTTACCATTACAAAAGTTCAAAATTATGTGTTTTCTGACAGCAAACTGACAGTAAGGGGGAAACTCCTGGTATAGAGGAAATCTTTGACAAGAAAAGAATGAAAATGGCATAAACGTAAAAGAAAATTGTGCACTTACTGAAAGTTTTTGGGACAAATAGAGAAAAGATCATTTCGACTAAATATTTTTACCGTATCCCCATTATAAAAATCAATATATTTCTGTCACCATTTTTTCTGGGGAAAAAGACGCAGCACATAGCTGAACCAGAAAATCACTGCACCAAAACAGGGCTGCACTCAGGTTTAAACAGAAGGCCATAGAACTGTTCTAAATATAACGCCTCATAAATATAACTCTGGTACCCCAGCTCAAAGACCTGTAAGTCCATCAGGCTGTCTGTCACATAGAACCCTTTTATTTTTTAAGGAGGCTCATATTTAGCAGAATGAGTAACAATTACCTCTGCAAACTCCTGGTCAGCTTCAGACGGTCCAGCAGCAGATTGCAGTGGCAGTTCAGGGGTGCGGAGAGGTAAAGCCACCAAAAAATTTTGGCTGGGCATCATGAGAGTCAGAATGCTCATCCAGAGCATCTTCATGCTTAACATGCAGAAGTCCTAGTGAGTTGATGTGTCTGTGCAGCTGCTGACACAGCACTACATGCAAAGCAGCGACCGGGACCACCTGTTAATTATTGTATGTGCCAGCACTCTTGTCCCAACAAGAACTGTAAGGTGACTCCACGCACAAGAGTTTTCTTTAATGTAATTTCAAAGAAACCGCTAACTCCTTATCTATGGGCCCTCTAATTGGTAGAAATCAGTCCTAACTGGCCCCAAATTCTCATCCTTCAATTTTGATATTTCATCAACATTCCAATGCTGCTGGTTTTATCTCTTACAGGGTTCATGGGAATGGCAGAGCTGTTATGACCTGCAGGTGTACAACAATGATAAAAACAGCTTGCATATGATGGAGATGATATAAAGGAACAGAGAAGATGCACAGATTCAACTCTAAATCATTTACATTACATTCTGGATTCTAGAGAACTGTGTTAAAGAAATTTTTTATTCTACTCCATTTCAACATGCTGAGCTTCAATATTTTTCCATTCATCAAAATGAAAGAAAGATTCAACTCATATGTTGTTGAGAAAAGGCAACATGCTCCTGACAGGCAGAGACCAACTGAGAGTGGACCAACTACAGTGCCAAAGCTAAGACCACATGTCCTCATCAATGCTCTGTTCGGCAAACACTGAAATCCCAGAGGTTAGACAATTATACTTTTAAGTTTTAAGCTCAAGAGTGTTAAATGAAGCATCAGTGTTCGTCTTTCAGTGGCGGTCAGCTGAAGGAATATAGAAACGTGGTGCTCTGCTGGCACGGAGCAGTCGAGCACCTTCCTTGAGTAAGTGTTGTCCATGTGATTACAGAGCATTTTAAGCCACAACAGTTGAAATAGTTACGATTAGACTGAAAGCTAAGAGCAGGTTGACGTCTTTTAACAGCTCACAGCGTGCAATGATAGACAGAAAAACAAAAGATGCATAGCGATTAGTCACAACTCAGTGTCTTACTTAGCGAGAACAGGAGGAAGGATTAATTCAGGCCGGATCATAAAACAAAGCTCGCTTCCTTCACAACTGTTTGAAAAGAAAGTGACCTTGACTGGCCCTGACATTTACCTTAAAAGATCCCACACACCACACACACATCCTTATTCTCAGCAACATATGTGCACTCCCTTGTGACAGATTCTTAGGAAGAAGCATTGAAAAGCAGTGACGCATATTTGAGCTGTGTCTGAAACAACCAAGTTGACTGACTCAGGAACAAGCCTACGAGCAGTTTTTATGGCCTCTAAGCATGTTTTTTTTAGTTTTTTCTTTTTAGTGAAAATCAAAACAAAGATTTAATCCATGAAAGGGTCATAATCATGACAAACTGTGGACTTAAGGAGTGTAGCTTCCAGACAGGTAGGAACAGGGTTTCAGGTAAGTTTATCTTTAGGGTTGTATCATAGGTCCTTCCCACTGGCAGCAATGAAAAAATGTCAGTGTTTGCAATTAAGAGTCCTAAACATCCTGTGTGCTGTTATTGTTTGGTGGCCACAATCCCACGGACCAAGATTTTGGGATTCCCCTGGTTTCCTGCAAACTATTGTAGTAGAATCCTATGGTTTCGCTAAGGTTTCATGAGAAAAACAGCAGTAAGAAATAGTGATTTTAACCAGTATACTTCTTACCTAACTAAAGACATTCCCATCTGGCATGCTTTTTTTTGTGTGTAATGCTATGTGGGAAATGTTATGTGAACATGAATTAGAAAAAAAAAACTGTCATACAACCTCGATTTCCAAAGGATTGGGATGTAAACATAGCTAACCAATATCTTATTCACATTAGGCCATAGAAAACACACTGAATGTTGGAGGAGAGACACTTTATTCTTTTATGAAAAATATCAGCTCATCTCGAATTTGATGAGCAACGAAAGGCTGGAAAAGTAAGGAAGACTAAAAGGTTTTGCCGCTGGTTATTTGGCAACAGGTCGGCAACATGATTAGGTATGAAAATCGCACCTTGGACGGGCAGAGTCTTTCAGAAGTAAAGATGGCCAGAGGTTCAGCGATCTGCAAAAAACTGCAATTTGAGAATAATGTTTCTGTGTAATACTGAGAAGACTTACGGGCACTGCATTCGAAACAGACTCACTCTGTCGTCGAAATCACTGCATGGGCTCAGGAACACTTCCAGAGATCACTGACTGTGAACACAGTTCACCGTGCCAGCCACAGATGCAGGTTGAAGCAGAGGAAGCCAAATGTGAAACATCTGGAAACATCCCCATCTTCTCTGGGCCAAAGCTCATTTGGCATCTCTGATGGTATGGAGGTGGATTAGTACCTAGAGAACTGGAAACTTGGAGGCCCATCAATACAGACAGGGGTGTGTTTATACAGGGTTTAGAGGAACATGTGCTCCCATTTGGACTAAGTCCTCTTTCAGGGAAGTCGTCTCGGTGCTAGTCTGGCCTGCCTGCAGTCCAGACCTATCACCAGTTGAAGGAATGCCAATTGCAACTGTGCATCATGAAACACACACAAAAGCTACAAACAAGACCCAGGACTGTTAAGCAGCTAGAATCCTACATCAGACAAGAATGGGACACCTTTCCTCTCCCAAAGCTCCAACGATTGGTCTCCTAAGTTTCCAGATGTTCACAGGCTGTTGTTAAACCTATGTATGAGTTTATATGACACGGTGGTAAACACTGCCCTGTCCTAACTTTATTGAGACGTGTTGTTGCCATCAAATTCAATATGTGTTTCATATTTTTCATGAAATAAAGTCTCACTTTAAAACACTTGACGCGTTTTTTTCGTTCTATTGTCAACGGAAAATTGGTTTATGACTTGCAAAAGACTGCATTGTTTTTCTCAACATTTTACGTCACAAAGTGTCCACACATTTATCTAAATAGTAAATCCTCTCCGAAGCATCACTGTGTTAGAATGACGCTATTTAGCTCACAGCAAGGCTGTGTTGCAAATGTGGGATTTTCTTCTGCATAGAATGCCTAGAATACAGTATCCTACTTTGACAGCCTGGTAGTGCAGAAAAGGGTATGCCAGGTGTAGCAATGACGTCAAACCTGTGGCATTGTATGAGGGGATTTTACAGCAAATCTGGCGTTTCCAGCATGAGTCACTGGCAAGGCCTCGCCCAGATTTGACTGTTTCTGTGTTCGGGACACTCACTCGTACAAGTGTATTCCTGTATTCCTGTAATCTTTTTTTTAAGCAGATGCAAGTAATCCTGAGTCAAAGGAAATGGACACTAAGGGGGGGACTGAAAATGACACTCATTATCACACACACATCTTGACGCTGACTTATAAATACTTCCTGTTGTCCATTAAAGCCAAAATTGGAGTCTGTGTTCCCAGTAAAACCATTATGTAAATGACACACTGCTATTGGGCAATGCCCTTATGATGACTTAAAGTCACAGCTGTATTTCGCTGGTGTTGCTTATTTTACGTCTCAGCATGGATGTGGTGCACATTGGCTGGCATGATGCTTTGATCTTGAAGTGAAAATTCTTTAGCAGAGCTGAACATTCAAAGAAGTTCAACACTTAGCTTAAAGAAGATAAACAGATTTTTCTAAGACTATGGTTTATGTGTTATTGCAGATATCGTAGGGATTTGAATTTGAAAACATTTTGATGATGAGGGGTGGATTATGGACTGTGTATATCCTTTTCTTAATTCACCATCAAAGATGAATCAAATACTTGTGATACATGTGAAGATCAGGATACCTCTGTGGCAACCCACAGTTGTTTGCATTACAGTATGTTATTGCAACTGCAGTAAAATGACTTAATATAGCTTAGCAAATGAGCTGTTTTTACTGCAAACCCCATCACAGATACATGATCAAACTGAGATGACAGTAGCAGGAAGTGTTTGTGTTCACTAATGCCAAGGACATAGTAACACATTGACAGGCTCTGCACAACTGTGTTTACGTACAGCATAAAGCCCATGGAGGAATGCAATGTTGTCTATGGATGTTGTAATTATCCTTTGTCTAAACTTGCTCTCCTTAAAGTGCATGAAAAAATGCCAAAAGAGCCTGACTGTCAAACACAATTGCTGCCATAAAAACTGTATACAGTACAGTAAGCTACACTCCACGTGTCATAATACCTGCTTTGTACGACCTGCTGTGAGTCACATGCTGCTGGAGAAGTTCTGCCAGTTTGGAGGACACAAAAAGCAGATGATGCGTTAGCCCGATTGTAAATATATTGCTTTTGTATCGTTTTTTGGGGTTAAACTGAAGCCCTTCACCAGAAGTTTGACACGAAGATTGAACTTTTACACATTAAACAAATTACTTTGAACTTAGACTTAAATTAAAGGTACATTCGACCCCGATTTCCTTTTTCAACTTAATTAAACGCAAAGTTTTACACTCGATTTAGATCGATAAAAATGGAACTCACACCATCTGCTGAATTTGTACGAACATGTAACATACATCGTATTTAACAGGCATCTATAGCAGCAAATGTCAAACTCCAAAACGCATCATGTATGTGGGGTCCTGCCGTTACATGTGTGAGTGTTTGCTCATCGTTCTTGGTTAACTGGAGCTGTGCGTCAAATATCAGATTCTTTCATATCATTGCAATGCAACTTTTATGGATTTAACCTTTATTCATACAGGTAATCTCACTGAGAAACTGGGTCTCATTCATGACCTGTCATTTGATAGAAGCTGCAAGTATGCAGGACATCTACATTTCAGGCATTCTTAGAATCCCAGATTTTTGATGTGTACCACATTACTCTCATTATTTGTCATATGCTATACCTAAATTTAACTTTAATCTAATCTCTATTCAAAATGAGCAATAACCAGGATCCCAGAACTGACATTTTTCCCCATTTGGAATAACTTGATCACTACTCAGGGTTCCCGCGGGGTCTTAAATAGTCTAAAAAGCATTGAATTTATGAATTTGGAAATAATACCTTAAAAAGACTTGAAAAAGTCTTGAATTTTGATATCTGGGTATTAAAATTTGTGCAGTAACTTCTCCGTATCGCATTTTCCTTTAAACGTTTCATTTGTCAACTAGGCTACAATTATTTTAAAAAGCCTAAATAACGTAGCCTAAATGAAGAGTGGTGGAACCAATCATTGAGAACGCAACGCTGCCGCTACCGCTCCGCCCCGGGTCCGAGCACGTCACATTGCTACAGCACTGACACAGACCACAGCAACAAGCCAAGCAGAAGCGTGAAAAATCAAGGCAAATCTCAGCAGAAAACAAGAAAGTTTAACTTAAGCCGTTATGTTGTTTTTTAACATTTGTTTGCGTTTCCTTGCTTCCCATCTCTTGCTGGGATTATGGGGAAATGTCGTAGAGTCTCACGCCAAGTACTTCAAGCACATGAAAAATATCAAAGCGAAGGATCAAACTCCTTCCATCGCCGGGGTGTTTCAACCGGCCAACGCTAGCCAGTTAGCTATTAAAGCTGCAGTCTGCAGGATTTGTTGTTGTCATACGTAAAGTCCTAATTTTTGGCATTTTAAGAGTTTACATGATCTATGAGAACGCTTGAAGTTGAAAACGGTGACCTCCGTAGTCGCAAAATGCAAGAAATGCTTATTTTTTAACCGAAAAATAAAAAGTTATTCAACTTCCTGTCCCGCCCCATCAAAACACATGAGAACTCGTGCACGTAGATTCGCGTACACGACTCCTCATTCATCAACTCACCTGTCATTTGCGATCATGGAAGACACAGTAAGTAGACTAGCCCGCAATGAAGTTCAATAGTCTAGATAAATAAGCGTGGGGACGAGCCTACCTTGTATCGCGCGTGCACAATCGGTGATTGACAGGCAGCAGAGCCCAGCTCGTAACCTGATTGGTTACCTTTTACCGGTCCGATCTGCAATTTTGTAAACAAACCTTCTGGCTTTGGAAGGACCTAGCGGAACATATAGGGGACCTAGAGAACTAATTTTTTTTTGTATTGGGGTATTTAATGTACTACTTTCAGAATCCCCGGACAGTTCCAGGCATTATGCTTGAAAAAGAGTTGCAGACTGCAGCTTTAATGTATCTGAGCTAGCAGATAACGTTAACCAGCCAACTGCTAGTACAGCCCCTCCAGTTACGACCGTCACCGCAACTCGAGTAGATCTGCGAACAGCTTTTGGGTCCACACCAACCATGAAAGCAGAGGTGTTGTGGACTCCTAACACAATCACCAAACACCATTCATATAATGGAAACGAGGGTATTTCAGAGTTGTTTAAATGCATGTTCCCCTATTCCGACATCGCTGCCACAATTACTTGTGGTCCCGACAAAACGGCGTACATAGCCAAGTTTGGTTTAGCTGTGTATATTAAAGAGGAACTGGTGTCCAAGGTAAACAAATCACCGTTCGTTCTTATGTTCGATGAGATATTCTATGTTCTCATTTTTTTAGTTGATTTTCATTGTTTATAGTTCTCTCTACTCCCCATATTCCCAGCATGGAATAAGTAGCTAGCTAACATAACCAATGTTAAAAAACAACTTAACTGTGTCAGTTAAACTTTTTTGTGGTCTGCTGAACTTTTCTTTGATTTTTCACACCTCTGTTTGGCTTGTTGTCTGTGTCTGTGCTGTGGTGTTGTAGCGTTTACTACTACTATGCTGCAATGTTTCATCAATGCTTTACACAGTCCACACTTTCATTTGTTTGAGAAATAAATGAACAAATTTAAAAAAAAAAAAGTTTTTCTTTGCCGGTAGGTCTGTGAAATAGGCCGTGAAATAGGTATTATTTTTTTTAATAAATGGTCTTAAAAAGACTTAAATTTGACTTGAAGAAACCTGTAGGAACCCTGACTACTGGCCCGGACATTTACCTTAAAAGGTCCCACACACCTTTATTCTCTAAAACATGTGGGCACTTCCTTGTGACAGAATCTTAAGAAGCATTGAAAAGCAGTGACGCATATTTGAGCTGTGTCTAAAACAAACAAGTTGTTTGACTCAGGAACAAGCCTACGAGCAGTTTTTATGGCCCGATGCAAGATTGCGACGGTGCTTTCTCAAGGAGCGGTCAGTTTCCTCAGCCTCAGCAGAGGGGGTTGCATGATGATGTATTTGGGAACATTACGGCACAGGAAGCTTTGACAACTGTAACTGTTTTGTTTTGTTTCAAGAGGTTTTCAACAGCGCTTTGTTTTTTCTTTTTTTTAAAGATGGCGCAACAAATTTCCAAACATTTTTCTGTAACTGTAGAGATGAAGTTTACAAATAACATTTTTTACTGAAGTGTGATGGATGATTGTCGTGTATTTTAAATCGTTGCTGGTCCCTTTGGCTGCATGAGTCACTAACAACAAAATGTTATCTCTAGTGAGGTGCACAGTACACATGAGTCATAAGATAAAATGCAAGTCTGACACAGTTTTCTTTATTGGACAACACAAGACATCATAAAAGACTGGCACGTGATCAAAACCAAACAAAAACGTTGATTGGATTTACTCCTCTGGCTCCAACACATAAGTATTAGCTTTTGCATTTACTATTAACATCTAAAGAACTATGTGCAAGTTGTCAGTTGACATGTCAAATGAATGGAAGGCCAAAGAATCAGGCACCGACTTTGCATTAGAAGCTGTTGCTGTTTGTCCTGCTAATAATCAGGGGAGGGGCACACGGCGAAACACAATGTTGAAAGGTTTATAACAAACATCAAGGCAACTTGGATTACACTGCAAAGGTTACAATAAAGCACCCTCTTTGACAACTGCTCGCCTTTACTGATGAGCAGTTATTTCACAAGATATTAATATAAAGAGTCCACACAGACATTTGGACAACGCAAATACTTCTTTCGATAATTGTGCTTGTGAATGTTGGTAACTCTGGGGTTATGCTCTCTCACGAAACCAGAGTACACCTACTCATCTTTAGAAATGGGTGTGTTGATTCAGCAGTTTAAGAGGACACGCAAATACAAATATCTCCAAAAGACCATTAATGCTGTGCACCTTCCAGTTCACCAGTTACTTCAAGCTCGCGCCTCCGGTCTTACTAATACGAATCCGCCGATTCACAGTAGCAAAACAAACAGTTTAAATGAAAAGCCCTTCATTTTAAAACGCAAACACAGGACATGAAAACCGAGGCAAAGGGCCTCAGAGTTCAGCAGTAGGGAGGTTGTGGTTCTTCAATGCACTACGGCACGCTGGCAATGTCTGCAAAAAGAGTGACATTTATGCCACCCAGTGGTTGTTTCGCCAAGTGTTTCACAGAGGTATTCCTCTTTAACGTGGTGGGGGGGGTGACCAGATGTTCAACTTGTTCCGTGTACCGTGGAAAAATCTAAGCTTAGTCAGTGTAATTGGGTTTTATTACAACGTAGCATCTCTTGCTACTTTATAGCAAGGTAAACAATTAAAATGTCTCGTGACATTACTTCAACTTAATATCCCAGTGCAAATTTGGCAAAAAAGAAAATCAAGCTAAAAAAAAAATATATAGATATATATCATTGTGATAATTCCAGTTGTGACTTGCTGTGGTGTGGAAACGTTAAGCCTGTCTTCCACCTTCTAGCTGGCAGTCATTGGTGTCAATTACATAGAAAAACTATATGATGCTTCTTAAAATTGGATAGTACAGCAGTGGGTTTTAAGTGCAGCTCTCTTAGGTTCTTGTTAAAACTACCCAAAAACAAGTGTTATAACTGGGACATACTTCAACACGCACAGGCTTAGGGGATTTAATTATTCTGAGGACTGAACATTTAGAGATGTAAATACTGACATAGTTTCCCCTTCTCCAAACCCCGTCAATGTGACATCCATAAAGCCTTTAAATTTTTGCCACTGCAGTGGAGTACATCGTTCATTCCATGCATTGAAAATAGATGAGCGAATAAAAATAACTGCACCTCAATGAAATTACAAAAAAAAGCTAGTCTAATAAATTATAACTGATAAAAAAAAAAAACTAAAAAAAAAACTTCCATCTCATATGACTGGATTCAGCACTATACTGTATCAAGTAAATCCCCATAATGCAAAACCAATGGGTCCCCAGGATGGTGCTCTAGGGTTCACCTGCCTCCTGGCTGTAGGCTGGGTTTCCAGCAGTGGCAGGGTGGCACTGGCAGGTCCCTGTGCCACTGGTGTCTGGATTTGGCAGTCACCATCCTTCAGCTGCTCCCCATTCCTTCATTTCAGCTCATCCTTTGTGGCTCAATGTGCAATGTGGGCCAGACTCCACACAGGAACTAAACAAGGGGCGAGACCCGGAAATAGGTCATAAAAATTCACAGCTTACAACAAAAAATGAAGTCACGATATTGACAAAGGGCCACACATACCTTAACTTTTGGTCTGTACTTGAGGTAGGTTGATCTAATCTGCAAACTGTAAGATGAGCGTTTGATTTAAATGTGCATTAACAGATGATATAATTATCAAACAATCTCCTGAAACCGCTTACCTGAGAAGTATGTGCAGGTAGGACCCCAAACCAGTGAAGATGTGCCACCAAGCATGGAACTGTGTTGCTACTCCGACACCAGGGGGCAGCATTTTTCTACTGGCTCTGAGATGGAAAAAAAAAAAAAGGTCAAATCACACTTTGATTTCTTTTCCACTCCTGCTTATATTCTCACTTCACAACTACTTACCTTATTGAGTCACAGAAGATATTGTCAATGTTCCACAGCAGGAACCCCAACATGAAGATGCCTAAGGAGGTGTAACACAGCGGCTTGAGCCATGGGTACACCCTGAAAATGAAACAAAGACACCAAAACAACACCCTTCAGCATGCGGCTCCTTCACTGAATATTCGTCATTAATGTTACTTTGATACGGTAATGATAATATTAATGTGAACTGTCCTGCTGGCAAACTCACCATGTAACAATGAAAATGGAGCGCATCACAAGGCAAGCTACGAGAGCACCATACATGACCTGGTAGTGACACATAAAAAGATATTGGCTGTTTAATTTACTTTAGTAATTTTGCTAAGCTGTTTCATTTCTGCCTACAACTCGACTGATCAGCAGATTAAGCACTTTTTCACAAATTCATCAAGACTGGAGTTTCTCATCCTGAATCTGAGAGGTCACTAGACAATATGAGGAATGAGAGGACTGTCCTTTCATCTTCACTTTTCATGTTCATGTAAACAAGGAAAATTGAGATGAAGTCTGTGAGTTTTTACCTCTTCCATTGGCTAAAAACCTTGAGACTGAAAAAAAAATCTCCAAATATTGTTCCCTGGCTCAACTGCAAACAACTGAGGCTCACTCTATGGTCGGAAATATTTTTTCTAAACATGTTTACGTGTTTGTGTGCCACAGAGAAGGGGCAAAAGTATGCTATCGAGCAGTGTGATTGGTAACGGTTTCCAGCCCTGAAAGACCAAACAGAGGCAGATTTGTCCCATTGTCCTGACTGTTGTAATGTGAAACTCTAACCGGTACATACAAACATTTGCTATAAGATAAGTGGTTGTGGTTGTGTTTAGTGGTTTCTGTGGTTATGAGATTATCCTTCTCACTGTTAACAATTCTTACCTGTTGTTTGATTCCATAATTAAGAGATCAGCTGTTTGGTTGTCTTGGTATAACCTGATAGCCGCTTTCAGACGTGCACTCCTAACCACTGATCTTACAGCAACAGAATGACGAAACAGGTACTCAACAGCATTCTTACCCATCAGTTTATGCATATTTCTGTATTGCTTTCAACAAGTGAGATATCCAAACTTCATGAATTCACATGATTTCACTGACAGTTAGAGAGTATTCATTTGCAGAGCAATCTTACAGATCCCGTCACTAAGGGCTAAATAAATAGCAGCCCTGTTCAGCCTCCCACTCCCTGGTTTGACTGTATCATTGTAGATGCAGAACCTTCACGTGTTTTCACAGTGCTCGTGACAAATGAGCATGAAGAAGCATTCTGGGTCGAGCTGTCGCTGCCATCTATCCTCTCATATCTCTGTCAGACACACACTCACAGTAAAGTTGAAGAGGCCAAATGAAACCGCCTGTTCAACATGCTTAAACATGTAGAAAAGCACTGTTTTCCATCCGTTTTAGATAACCATGATGTGCTTGTCGGGCTGATAAGATTTTTTTATGGAAATATGGCGTGTTACCCGAAGAAAGCTTTGACTCCTTAAGAACTTCGACACTATCTCATTTGATGTTTGATTTGATGCCCAATGACACGTCGAGGGCAACTATTGCGTTCATACCCTCATCTCATTGTCACTGTATGTGTGCCTGAAGCCTGTTACATTCGACGCAACAGAATACCTTCATTTACCTCTCTTTCACCTACGTTCAAGTCCTTGTCTGTTCTGCCACTCATTGAACAAACTGCTGTCGACTGCTAAGCAGCTATATCTACTTGGTCATAATATGTGCCCATATTATGATCATTACACCACTGCACCAGCTCGAGATCTCTCTGCCTCAAGCACAAAGAGGGGCAGAATCTGGTTGGTGACAGAATAACCCCACAATAGAAGATCTCTATATCTTCTCTTAAAAATCATGAATGACTCAAATATACTTCAGATTTTTCTACTGTTTCTGCATGTTGCACCGCGGGTCTGATTTAACTGTATGTCTTGCATATATAGCAAATTGACAATCAACCTGACCGGACTTGAAATCTGACTGATTGAACTGACCGATAAGGCCATTAATGTAACACACGCTGAGTCTGAAAAGGGCTTGTGTTTAACAAACCTTCACGCACCACACCGAGTGTGCACTCTGTGCTGGAAAGCCCAATGTTTACACAAGTTAAATGTGACCTGCAGCTCACTGAGCCCTGATAGCAAACAATGAGCAATGCGAGCATTACACAGAGCACTCCCTTACCTGGTGAAACACCGGCTCCTTCCACTGTAAGTACACCTGCGCAACAGGAAACAGACAAACTGCTCAGGTACAAAAACATGGTAACGAAAAAATGTTACGATTGTTAAAGTTGATGGGGATACTCACCAAAGTGACCGAGATGCTGAAGATTAATAATAATGCAATAGGGAATAAGCTGATGGTGTTCTCTTGCTTGAAGCACTCGTATCTGAACAGGATGGCAGCGAAAAACAAAGAGAGCTTAAATGAAAGTGGGACATTAATCCAGATTTTTACCTTCGCACATGGAGCGAGAGCCAAAAAAAGGACGGCGCAACGCACTTTCTCCGACTGGATCAAGTTATCAGTGTGCAAGCTACTGGCTTCTTTTACAATGTATTGCACTCATTTTCTTCTTATGACCATTAGTCTTGTGCACTTCATCACCCAAAAAAATCCAAAAGGCTGAATTACTTACAGACAGTAGACAAAGACACATGTGCTGTAGATCATTGGCAGCTCATCCAGTAACTGCAAAAAGCACGAAGAAAGCGCACATTTGTTTCATCATGCATTATTTAGCATTATATATTTTATATATTTGGCTTACTGTGTCTAACAATAAGTTGAATGCAAGCACAGTTTTGCTGATATAATGATGTTTCAATGCAGCGATGTAGCCTACCTGCATCTCGTATAGCAAAGTCATGTGGAAGCACCAGGAACCGACACCTACAGCTGGGCGACATACGCCAAAAGAAACCTCAGAAGTCATGATATTCTCACAAATACGCAGTTACAAACGGCAGTGGCGGTAAATGATGTCTAACCGGAGAAGCCGTTACAAACAACTGTCTTATGCATGCGTTTGATTCAGTACTAACGGAGAGGAGAGCAGAAGAACTAACCCGCCAGTCCGAGGAATGAGCAGATGTAGCGAAACTCCTGGCCGTCACGAAACGTCTGGAAGGCGCCGTAGATCGGAGGAAGAATCATAATCAGGTTGCTGACAGTGTTCCCTGTTAAAAAAAAGGAAAAGATAATTATCATTACAGATAATTGTTGGTAATATAACAGGACTATAAGAAGACTATTTCTACAAACGTCTCAGACAAGTGAAAAATATGACTTGTAGATGGAAAATGAGAACGTTGTACAGATCAAAGCCGAGTCTGTAGAAAAACAATGAAACAGAATAAACCAGGGGTAGGCCGCAGGTTTCTTTCCCTTTTTTCTCCAGAGGCTGGTATTCACTTAGCCAAAAACAATCGAAAAGCCACATATTGAATTACGTTGAAACATGATCGAAGTGTGCTGTGCGTCACCTTTTCAGTCATTCAAAACGTCATGCGCTACATCTACTGTGCCACTACTTAACGTATCTATTTCATCCATCCATCCATCTTTTTTACACCACATCACAGCTGTAATTTTCACCAGGAACAGTCCCGACCCCAACACCCCCATACTTTGCCCGTATCTATTTCAGTGAAGGAAAGTAAGAATGAGAGACATTTGACTTTTTTTTAACCATAGTCATCATTTAATTCAACTTATTTCGGCATCTATAATGCCTACCTGAGATGCACCATGTCCCCCTATTTTCATTTACACGGTTGTAGATTCACAATCAGACCTTCAGATTTGATGTTTTTTTTTAATGTGGACACAGGTCAGTCTAGTCTCTTAATCATTTTGGTTGTATTTACATGTAAAGTGACTCTAAGAAAGTTATTGCATGTATAAATTAAAAAGCCAACCCTACCTGTAAAACAAGACGAGATTTGAGCTTCGCGAATTAACTGTTAAGGTACCAGTTTTTAAATTTGTACTATAAGCCTCTAAACTAGTTTTTGGCCATAAATCTGACAAATTGCCTCATCCAAGTTCTCCGTTTCCAATCAGATTAAAACCAAAGGGTGCCTATAGGCAGGTGCGGCGGAGTTTGGCTTTGCAACTGGATTCATGACGCCAATGGCGAACTGCCGTCTGTCCACAATGTAAGCTGTGAAACGCCCAAGGATGAAAACTCTCTGGAAGTAAATCTCCTCTCATGTACCACAGCTAGATGATCAAAAGAAATAACTGGGATAGGCCTAGTTTGGAATCTGCTCTGAAGCAGGCTATGTGCGAGATGACCATTTGTTGAGCTATCGAAAGGAAAAGACGTGTGGATATTGAGCGGCATGTTAAAGAAGACTCCTCGAATACTTCATCCGATGATAATCTAAATGAGAAACGTAGATTCTCAGCTAAAGAAACAGCTGATCTAAAGCAGGGACTGTTGACAGTGCTATACCTTGATTACCTGGCAAGAGTTGTAGCCACAACTACATTTTTATTTCAGTTTTTTTAATGCTCTCAAGACCATTTAACACCACCAGGGCTGCACCTAATTAATGCATGCTAAACTTGTTTATGAACGCTTAAAATCGGTGACAGTTTAATCAATAAAACAACAGCAATTCGAGTCCAGTGATGGAAGCAGGATACTGATAAACCTGTTAATGTATTCACACAGCTTTTCTTCCTGGCTCAGACTGCGACAGCTGCATTGTCTTTAACTTATTCAATATTTTCAAATTCCTAACCTACATCCTTGTTTGTAATTCTGTCAATGTTTGCAACTGCTCCTCCGCTGCCAACACAACCCCTTTGAAGAGAATCTCTCCGCTTAGCGTGACTGCTTTTATTAGGCTGCAATCAGATAACACAACAATATCTTGGGATATTGAACTTGCTTTGTGGTGCAGGCTTAAATAGGACAAAGGTCGTGTTTAAGTCCAGAGCAGAAAATGTGGGTGGTGGACTGGTAGTCGGGTGGCAGGTGAGGGGTGTGGTGGTTCATTGTAAAACCTGGCCGGCTGATTTCCCATGTTTCAGCTTCGGGATGAAGAATGCCCTTTGACTGGACTGCTGTCAGTGTCTGTGTCATCCCCTTTCCCCTTTGGTCCCAGCTTGCTGTACTGGTTACACATCATCAGGACCACATAACAAAACAGTACTCAACCTCGCTCTTTCTTCATGTGGTCACGTGCAAATTCAGAGACAGAAAACAATCAAGCTTGCCAACTAGAGCAGTTTTCAACGCTAATACTGCTTCCTACTATCATCTGAACTACCGTGAAGCTGTCCATTATCTGCAGGTGCCTGATAAAAGTAAAGGCATTTACACAGGTCCTTGGGAGTGTCCTTTGAAAATGGGCAGACTAAGATCGCTGATAATACATGTACAATATGAACAGGACATTCACTGTGTGGTCATGTAACCCTTAATGACCTCACTCTGTCTGCCTTCTTTGATCGCCATGCGCTGATGCAAAAAAAAAGAGAGATAGTGTACAAAAGCACACATCAAACGAGGTTTAAAGGTGCTGCAGGACCTCTGTGCCGCAAGAACAACGCCACATTCCAGCCATTGTCACACGGACAACGGTTTAAATGGCAAACAATTCGTCCGCTGCTGAAAACAACAACCCAGCTAGGCCAGCATGTGTTATTAGTGCAAACAAAAGCTTCAACTGTCAGGATCCTTCAAAATGTGGCACTGATAAGACTTCAGTGGCGTGAGACAATACAGTAGGCCGATCAGGACAAAAAGTCACTACACGGTCACTACACAGGCGGTTTAAAAAAGCAGTAGTTCAAAATCTAACCCACTGGGCCTCACTTTTCTTTGGACTAACTGTTGCATTGCTCGGTGCTCTGAGCACCAAACAGCAAAAACACACAGAGTAATAGCTTAGATATACAGTCTAAAATAAATAATAAATGCAAATGCATTCCTATACACATACAGTGACATCAGAAAGAGATTTTCCTTTTAATTACTAAGCTATTACACACACTTTTAAAGAAGACTGGTGTTCTTGCATGATGAGTAAATAAAAGCCTTTGCCATATCATAGCATCGCCCCGCTGACATAGCAAATGTTTGAACAGTCTGACACAAACAGCGTTTAAATCTGAGATAATGGTTCCCGAGGAACCAGTTTTTTTTTTTTATCATTCAGTCAAATCATGTTTGATCAAGTTTCATGTGGTGCCTGTCCATGAATGCTGAGGAAGCACGGCCGGCTTTGAACACAAAACAAGTGGGAAAGTGGAATCGTGTGAACATGTTCGCGGTATCTGTGATAACGTTAGCCGGCACTCACAATTGTACGGACCAATGAGCCCGAGTAAAGCAGTATGCAAAGCAGCTGGACACGGAGCAGGTTGACTGTTCTCCACCTCAAATAGGGTTTCCTTTTCCTCACTAACTTACGCTTCCAGTCCGTTAAGAGGCTTGTGGGCTAACGTTTAGCTAACACGAAGAGTTGACACAATCAAATAACCCCCCCTCAATTAATGTTACAACCGCTGCCGTTTGTGCCCCTATATGTTTACGTTATTAAGGGGCGACTGCACGCACACTGTGTGACTCTCCCACCAAAAAGCCTCCTCACACCGACACCAAGCGTCGCAATTTTAGAATAAACGACGCAGAAGCGTTTCACTTACAGTATTCCGCGATGTAAAAAGAGACGACGTAATTTTCCTCGCACCAGTCCAGCGTTGAGGTCGGCCTCCCCCAGTACCCTTGCCTGTCTATCGAGGGAGCCATGATGGAAGAGGAGGAAGCAGTGGCTACTAACGGATTTGTAGTCCCATCACAATACGGGCACTCCGCGAGCCCTCCTCCTCACGCGCGATGCGGTGGCAGATATGAACATTTAGTTGAGGTGTTGTTTCAATAGACTACACAACACGATTGTAAACTCATCCATTGCATTGTTATTGTCGTTGTTTTTGCCATACATTCTTTTGAAAACATATATTAAAAAAATGATATTATGATTACCTAGTCATTATTCAGCATTACAGTAAAATAGCTATTTGTCTGTTGACACATGCAGACAAAACAGAACTGAGAACACTTTACTGCTTTTTTTTTTCCACACATAAAGTAGACAACAGGAAGCCACAGTAACCAATAAATAGTTTCAATTCAACAGAAAATCAGTGGGAGAACTGATTTGACATTATCACTGCAGATGAAAATAAGGAAGAGCAACAAACGTGCAACAATGCAATGCGTTATAAACAAGAGGTAACACAATCAGAAAGGAAAATACAGTGGTGATTAAACAATAAGTGAGAAGAAAACTAAAAATCCAAAATCAAAAGACAGCCCTTAAAGTAAAAAACAAACAAACAAACAAAAATCTATAACCCCTTGGAAACACCCACTTCATTGCAGAATAAATCACGATTGTTTGGTTACACAACAGAAGTATTTGAATAAATTTCTTCCTCTTCCCAATATTTTTCCACCAGTTGCAACTTACGTGGCTGGAATGTACCATGTTTTTGTAGTTTATCTCTGATTCATCAATGTTTGACAGATTGTCAGAGTAAACCAAATCAAGAGAAACCGCGCTGAAGACGTGTAAACTTGATTAGTGTCGCTTAATTCCAAGGTTTAAGTTTGTGTCATTAAATCCAACTAAAATATATTTTTCTAATATAACGTAGACTGTAGTCTTTATTCAATTTTCAAAAATGCGTTTTAATTGAATTTACTACTCGAACTACAGCACGATGGTTGTTTTTTAAATGTGATAAGGACCAGTAGTTTGAGTACCCCCCTGAAATGCTGCCAGTTGTTATGTAGTACATCCAGATGTCCCCTAGGTGGCGTGATACACCAGTAACCATCCAGGAATGCACGAAAACAGTTGTAAAGTATTATGTCCTCCTAAGTCATTTAAATCCCATCGTAGCTTTTGTCTATTAAATAATTATTTGTTCATTCATTCAGAGGTTGTTGCTGCAGCTTTTAACCAGTGGATGTGCACAAATATTTTGATGGCGTCACAGTATTGCAAGTTTACGGATGTGTACGTCTGAAAGTCTATAAATCCCCTCGCGGAAAGAGAGTATGTTGGCTATTCAGGCGTCCTAAGTGGAATTTTTCAGCTGAAAAGCCAATGGAGACTTGACTTGAACATGTCTGCCAAAGGCTTAACTGCTGCTCCTGCCTGGCGAATCAAGTCACAGAGGAAAGGGGTCTCTATCCAATTTCAATGTAACGTTCCATGGTTGCTTCTTTTTTACACTTTTATTGCAAAAAACAGGAAATTTGTCACAGACCAATCATCTTTTTGAACATTAAATCATCAGCACACATATGATGAACAAATAAATCTTATCAAATCAGCCATAAATAGGTTTGTTACCTGGTAAGCACCAGTACATTCCGGGTTTATCAACACCATGAAAAAAAAGACCTGTCGGAGCATGCAGCAGTGCAATGAATCGACTCAAAAAGATGAAGACCTAAGAACATAAGAAATACTTTGCAAAGTGTCAAAGTAAGCTATTTGGTTAGTAAGTTTGTTAGTAACAGTGTTTTACAAAGAATTTCCAAGGTTTGATGTGAACTGAAACCCTTATGATGTGCACATACTGACAATAATGCGATGAAATCTTTTGATTGAAACCGTTCTTTAACAGTCTTAGACATGGGATCAAAAAAAGCTGTAATATTCCTCATCAGGAAATTAGGGTCCTCAGATAAGCATGCTCAGTGTAAGATAGTTTAGTTTATCATTTATTATGACATGGGGAAAAAAATAGAAATATATTCTTTAGAAAAATCTTAAGTGTGCATAACGCTTTGGTAACTCAAACGGTAGAAAATGCTCAAACACATCTCCCAAGTTATGTGGAATGCTGTGGGTATGTGACATGAAGGAATGCACGTATGTAGTATCCAACATCCATTTCATTTTCTGTTTCTCTCAGCTTACTGTAGAAGAAAATCTACACTCACACAGCCAGACATTTAACTTTGAGATACAGGTCAACACATAGTTACAATTCATCTCTCATTTTTTCACCCTTCGGCCTAACCATCCTGCCAATGAACAGGATGGAGTTCGTCTTCTGGTCCTTCACAAGGAAAATGAAAGGGTGGTCGACGTAGAATAGTTTTGGGTTTTTGAGTTTGTCTGAGCCAAAGATGCTGGAATCGATCTCATTTCCCTCAGTGTCCCACTCTATGGCAGAGGCGTGGAACACACCAGACAGGTAAAGGTCCTTCTTCCCAGAGATGTTGGACAAGTCAGCCTTGGATTTGTCCACAGCCTCGGTCAGACCCAGCTCCTGCAGGTTTTTCTAAAAAGGATCGGACAGATAAGGTTTGACCCGGATTCCGTAAAAGACTGACAAAAGTCTGAGTCAGAGGACCGAGCTCTGGTCATTTCTCGCCTTGAAAGTGGTTACATCGTTTACCTGCAAGTTGTGACTGACTTCCATGCTGACTTTTGGGAGAGAAACAGCTACTGCTGTCTGCTGCAGCTTCCCCATCCACGTATCCAGCTGCTTTTTGGTCACCATCTTCTCCAGCCTCTCCAAAGGTTCCACATTGTATGGCATGATGAACACCACGGTGGACTTCTTTTGAGCCAGGGGCATGCTCAGAATGGACAATTTATTGGTTTTATCATCATAAAAGTTAAAGACACCTGAAGAAACAAATTATACATTTATAACTATCAGCAATCTTGTCATCTTTTGTCAAAATGGTGAATAATATCTTTAAGCATTTTAGGTTTTGTTTGTGAGAACATTAACAGGGCTGCCTCCACCTACCTGTGCGGTGCATCATCTGTACTGAAACAGTGTAGCTACGGGACACCATGAAGCCACGGTTGTCCACCATCTTATGATGAAACTGCTCATCCCAGTGAGCTGTGAGAAAAGACCAAGGTTATTTTGGATGTCTTGAAAACCATAACAATGATTGTTGCACTTACACAGATTTATACACCTACGTTTAAAAAACATAGCATTGATGATCATTGCTCCATCAGTTTTCTCAACATCCTTGGTGACCTCGGGGAGTTTTCCGTCGGTGGACTTGGCCGCCCACTCGTTGATGGACTTAACGGCACTCTTTTTGTCTCTGAAGTTGATCTTGGAGTGGTCACAGTTATAATGCTTTTTGCTGCTCTTGACAAAATCATCCACAAAGGTGACGGAGCTAGGTCCATACATGCGGTTGCTAATCTTCCAAGTGACATTTCGGGTCTTAGGGTCGCTCACCTCGGTCAGGAGCTCAGCCAGACCAGAGTGCAATTGCTCATCTTTAACTTTGGCCGCATTCAGAATGGTTTTCACCTGTGAGGCAGTGGAGGCCTTTCCCCCGAGAGCCACCAGACCCAGAGAAGAGGCCACTACCACAGGCGAAATGAGGATGTTCTCAACATTTTTCTCCTTTGCCATGTTTTGGTAGAGGCTGAAAGCCAGGTTGACGCTGTTGTCTGCCAAGATGGTGGCGTGGTTGCTCAAGACTTTGTCTGCTGATGCAGCGGTGGCAGCTGAGGCTGTTGTAGCCAATAGAACAAGGGATACTAGGTTTGTTACCCACATGGCGTGACGATGACCAAAAAAAGCCTATAAAAAGATACAAAAATAAACTTCTTTGTACAATTAAGTAACACAGTTAAAATACTGGCCAATGAGAGGTTCATTTCCTTTTCAGATTTTGAGCATATAATCTGATTTACGTGATTTCCTTTCTCTGCGTTCTGGATATTTTTCCCACTGGGCGGCATAAATGACTTTTTCCTACACTAAGACCTGTCATCTTTAACACTGCCTAACATGTCTCTGGAGGTTCTTTTACAGGTTACCTCTTGTCCAGCATTCAGGACCATAATGTACATTACCCTTTTTATACTGATGACACTCAGCTGTACCTGCCACTAAAACCCACAGACTCCACCAGCCTCGCAAATCTCACAGCTTGTGTCTATTGGTTTTTAAAACCTACTGCTCACCCTCAAAGTCTTAAATGGCTTCTAAACACATCTCAGACTAAATGACCAGGTATATTCCCTCCTGACCACTGAAATCTGCATATAGTGTCCTGCTAACTGTTCTTAAGTCATAGTTTGTGGCAAAGGGAGATTGGGCCTCTTTCTTTTAGAGCCTATAGCTTACGGAACTCTTTGCCCACTGAACTCAAGTAGGCTGATTCTACCCTCAATCCCTCCCTAAAACTTTCCTCTTTGTGAAAGCCTTTGGCAACATCTGATATCATTCCACCATTGTGCTCATGTAAAAACATCCATCTGACCTAATTCTCTTTCTTGTCAAGAACTTTGTAACTTTGTAACACTTTATTGTTATACTGTTATCAAAATATCTTGCATATTTTTTTAAATGAGTCATTATTATATCATTTAATTTCTGAAATATCCTAACCAGAAAGCCCCCGATGTGGTATAGGCACTATTTTTACTTTAAAGATTAAAGAATGATGTGTGGTTAAGTCATGCCACCTAAAGTCGATCTTTCCTAGAAGACCTCAAGGCAAGACTTGCATAACAGCCACGTAGGCATCTGGGGGATGTTTCTAAGCCGAAACAGTCAGCTTGATCTGAGTTGTTCATTGCAATGCACACGATTGCAGTTTTCAAAATTCTCTCTCTGAGCAGAAACTCTGGTTGATTCTGATTGGTTCCTTGTTGTGTGGGAAAAGTGGCCACGTGCTGACCAACGTGCCGGCAACATCAGAATTTTATCCCTGTCCACGTTGACGTTGGGGCGTGTCCTTGTCTGAGTCCCTGAACAGCTGTGTCCTGCAGCTTCCCAGACATTTTCAGATGGATTACTTTTGCAATATTATTGCATAGTGTCTTCAAAACAGAACAAAGTCTGTGTTTAAGAACAGACCAAATAGAGCTGAATGCATTAAGAAATGCTGATGATCAAGAATCCAGAAAGCAATTCTAGCATCTAGAAATCTAGATTCTTTCTGAATTGCAACAACGTATTTGACACAAAACAATACTCTTTTCCTTTAAATGTTTAATGACCCAATGGTCATCTTATTTTAGCACAAGATTACATTACCCGTGACATTATGTTTCAGTGTCTCTCTCTCTCTGTAAACGGTTCATCTCACTGGGTTTAAGACTTAGTTTTAATGAATTACAAGTAACTCTTGTGAACTGTCAGAGCAGTTTTAACATATATCCAGTTCAGTGATAATGTTCATTCATTACATACTGCCATGTCACATGGAAACAGTGGCATAACTGATAGTGTAATATGTAGACAAAGGAAGGACCGACATCCTGCCTCATGGATGTAATCTGGTTAAAAGTTGAAGCAAACTCACATGACTGGACTTTCATTCATTCTGTTACAGATGTTACAATTAAATGTATGAACCATCCTGCTAAGATACACAACAGAATAGAATCCCAACCACATAGCATACAGATAGACTGTTGTCTCTCTTCACATGCCTGGACATTTCTCACCAGTTGAGTGCAGCCCAGATTCTCTCCCTCCCCCATACTCCTAAAACTTTCATCTTACCATTTTTGATCCTTTGAATAAGTCAGCAAGTTTCTCGTTGATTACAAAAATGGATCCCCCAGCACTGCCCTGCTGTTCAAGAAGTTAATGTATCTAATAGCAGAGAACTGAAGTTTAAGAAACAATTACCCGAGTCTTAGTGCATGAAAATCTCTGCCCTGGAATCTTTTTTCCTGGCCAGTCCCACCCATATGGAGCAGTGGGAGAAGAACCCTCAACACCCCCCAGGTCCTAAAGCCTGAAATTATAGTTCAGAAGAAGTACTCAGATAATTAACCCCAAATACTCAACCCATCTTGTCATCAAGGAACCAATAACAGCTACCCCTCATTACTTACTGATTGCAGTGGCAGTAAAAAACTTATTCCCTTATTAAACTTACAAAACAAACTTGTCTAGGTTGAATTGGTCATATAAGACTAGTAGACTCATTCTGGGCTCAGAGCCAATGGTGGCTCTCACATATAGTATTAATCATTATATTTCCTGCAGTGCCAGGGCTTTGACTTCCTTCACTCCTCCTTCTGTCACCTTGTTATAGCACCTCTGTACCCTGATCTCAGAGCTGGAGAATCTCTTCAAAGACAAAGCAATAGTACGTTTGCTCTTCTAAGCCACGGCAGCAATACCAGAACTCCACTTTCTAATGTGTCTTCAATTGAAATATGCCAAATGTATTGAATGCATAGCCTTTACACAAGAGGAACAGGAACCCTGACAACAGTATGAGCTATAAGAGATAAATCAATGCACTGCTTCTTTAAAGAAATTCACACAGTCCTATCAGTTTACATTCCCTACATTCACTGTGGAATGTAAACAGCACAGCATCACAAGGTGTTCTTCAAAACTATACTTTTTCATTTAAATCAACATGAAAGAGACAAACAGACATGGCATACGGCTGTATGATACCCATCACTCAATGATATGAGATCCATAAAAATAACATTCAATATCTGTCTTTTAGCTGTGCCAGTGTCCTCATGACCTGAAACTGGAACTTGAGCTATATGCTCTGGATGCAGATTTTTTTTCCCCCTGCATGAATCTTTCCTTCTTTCTTATCCTACTGACGTCATGGTTATCCTCCTCCTGCTTGAGAGCCGCTCATTGTTTGGAGGTGGATCAGGCAGCAGGAAGTCTCAGAAGCAGCGGATGTGTATCCGGTGCACTGCTGGTATTTTTTACAGCATGTTACCATTTTTTTTTTAAATTTACTTTAAGGCTGATGGGAAAACCATGCGAAGATGATGTGCATCAAGAACATAAAAGACAGTTTTAAGGGTCCAGTAGTGGTATAAATCTCCTTTTAATGCCGAGCAGCATTTTGTTGTCTTTTGCATAGCATCACTAATTATTAACAATTAAATATTAAACTTCAGGAGTGGAAAATATATTAATCTGATTCTTTTATTCATCATTCATTGATTCATTTGCTTGTTTTAATAATTTAAGAAGAAGTTAATCTTTCTTAGTTTCCAGGTTTTACCCTCCCTAAGAAACAACTTGTCCCAGTCCTGCATGTTAGACAGATAACCTCATGTTATTTCTATGCTGTCCTGTATTGTGACGACAGACCTTTTAGATAAAGGCGTACTTCAGCGGCTTAGCTTTGTCAGTTTAGATGTTTTGCAGGACATATGTTTGATAAATCGTAACAACTAACAATAGTAAAACACATAAAGCTCTAAATTCCACACATACTGCAACGCAACCTCTTTTTTTTCACACTTTAGGCCTCCAACACAAGCTGTGGCAGGTAATAAAGGATATGACACTTTATAATGTTGCAATTCTTTATAGAATTTAGTCATGATATTGATGATACGATGTGATTAGGTGTTTCAGGTGTTACGTTGTCCCATTTTTTTTTTTTTTTTTTTTTACACACGCCTGAAGGTGTGCAGTATGGGTTTGTCTTGCATTGGATTTTTTTTAAATTCTTGACACATTCTTACTTGGGGGCAGGTCAGGACTACAGGCAGGCCAGTCCAGTACCGGTACCCTCTTTAGTAATGTGTACTAAATGTGGTTTTGCATTGTTTCCATGAAAAAATGCAGAGCAACATTAAATATATTTATCTTTTTTCCTTCTAAAGTCAACATGCTCTAAAGACTGACTTTTACCTGTGACTTGATAACAGTTGTGCTTGGTCTGGAACACAGTGCCCTATATATCTCTCAGAAAAGATCTTGAATACTGATTCATCTGACTGCAATACACATTTCCACTGTGTGATGGTCCATCCATGCCCAGAGAAATTTACATCACATCTGGACAAGGCTTCCACAAGACTAGTTTTTTTTTTAGCACAGTACAGTTTTAAGTGGCATTGGTGAACGTAACTTAGTATTGTAGTGCTTGACGTGGGTTTTCCATAGCAATCTCTTGTAAATGTGGTTGACGAATGATGGTTCTTGATATAGAGTCATTTAAGGCTCAACTTAAGCTCAAGCCCTTCCCCTTTGTGGACTAAATCCTGCAGATTCCTTCCAATTTTTCTTTGATGAACAGAATTTTTAAACATTTCAATGATTTTCCTTAAGCATCTGCAGACAAACTGGGGATAATCTGCTTATCTTGTCTCTGTTTTTTGCCTTTGAAACCACATCAAGAAATTTCAGCTGCTGACATCAATTGTTGACATCAACTGTAAGTAACGTCATTACTAATTTTTTGTTCTGCGTCTAGAACAATGTGAAGGGTTTGCTTTGGAACTGAATGGTCACTCTGGCCTTTCCCTGCAGCTGAGAAATCCATCTATACTTGGGCTGGTTTTGATATTTAAAAAACTGCAAATCCTCTGAATTGTCACCAACAATCACATGAGTTTACTCAAAAAGTTACAATGTTTTTCTTTTTGTTTCAATATTTCACTGGACAATTTAAATTTTTTTAGAATAGTTTCCTGTTATATTCATGTGCTTTGTTCAGGTGACCTACAGATCAGTGGTGTCAGCTGCCCTCTAGTGACAGAAATAGGGATTTTAAAAGCAATTTAAAGATGGAATTAGGCCTACTTACCATGACCGCTAGAGGCTGACAAAGAACTGTCTATTAATGGAGGAACATGAGCCATTCCGCTCTCTTTTTACTACTTGTGCTGTTAGCACCACAAACTGAATAAAACCATTGTTGCGATTAATTGAATTATAGGAACGAATAGAGCATGGGAACAAAATGCGTGGTCTTAATGACAGCAGGCGTGCACATGCATGTCACCTGCTGAAGAACTGGGAGTTGAGGGATCTTCACTGCCTCTGCTAAATTGTTTAGGATTAAAGGGATCTGCTGTAATTATCCCAAGCCAACAGTTAATCTGTGACTGCTGGGCCTGGAATAGATCTCTTACAAGAAGCTACTCATCTGCTCTACCTCTTTCCCACTTTTTTGCTGTTGCATTGCACAGACTCCACGGTTTGTAGCAGTGATGCAGATACAGCAATAGAACAATCTGATGAGTTATTGAATTATACAATGGCAGATGAGTAAGGTGGAAAGCAGAGCCTTGTCATCCTGGATAAAAAAAGAGAAAAGTTTTCATGATATACCGAAATGATTTTAAGCCAATGAAAGCCTTTCGGAGTGTTGGATAGTGTCACAAATGAAATGTCAGCATTGTGAATTTAAAATGATTTATCCTAAGTTTTTTGGATATAACCGGAACTCATAAGCCATATCAAGATTTAAAGGGCAAACTGAATATAAAGAGTCATCTTTTCAGGATAGGCCAAAATCTGAATAGGCCAGCATATTAAATCTAATCTTGTAGCTTTTATTTATCGGGACATCTTTAAAATAAAAACCTCCTCCAGTCCGTCCAGTCTTACAATTTAGTAAACACAACCTGGAGATGACCAACACATTCTGATTCAGCAGCTGGGAAAACCACCTTTAGTAGCATTAACTTGAAGTCATTGTTTTCTGTGTGACGTTATCCTTCTCCCACATTTTTGGGGAGGAATTCTGGCTGCATCTTCTTTAAAACATAGCTTCAACCGATTGAGGGTTGCTGCATTTATTTATTCACAGCTTTATTAAGGTCCTGCTACAGCATTTCAATCAGGTTGAGGTCTGGACTTTAACTGGACCATTGCAACACCTTGATTCTTTTCTTTTTCAGCAGTCTGTTGTAAATTTGCTGCTGTGTTTGGGATCATTGTCCTGTTGATGACCCAGTTTCAGCCAAGCTTGAGCTGTCAGACAGATGGCCTCACATCTGACTCTGGCATTTTTATGTATACAGAGGAGTTCATGGTGGACTCCATGACTTAATGTGGGGCCCAGTCCTCACCCTACCCACAGACATATACATAAACACCCACAGTGAAGTTTAATTACCCCCTCCCCGTCAGAGGCTTTGATCTCTCCCCCCCTGGTGTACACCCATATCTATAATCTCCAACATATCTGACTTAGTCCTGGAAATGTCTCTCACACCCAATCTGGCTCCAAACTCATGTGACGGAGTTACTGAAATGATGTAAACAAGGGTAGGGAGAAAAAGGTCCACGACTGATCAGTTCTCCTTCCTGCTGCATGCGTCTTGTGCGACGGCATTATATGTGATGTAAATACATGACATAAAAACATTTATAAGTTTGTGTCTTTAGAAAGGAGTACAGAAAATGTGTTTCCATGCTTCTAAAAATCCCATATTCCATTCAACTACACAGAACTATACAGTAAGCGCTTTATTATTTTGGGAGGACTTGGAAATCCAGCGGCTTCAACAGAAATGTAATTATGATTTGTTATTTGTAAAAATCGGGTAGCGCCGGCTCTTTCCAACAATCCTTTATGAGGATTCACAAAGTGCAACTAGGTTTTTGTTATTCAGCAATATTGTGTTTCCCAAACCTTTTTCAAATCAAAGGTGTGTCTTAAAGAAGAACACATTTCGGATTCCCACGTAGGAGGGAGCTCTGGAATAGAAGCCATCTACACCTAAGATATCTGGTGTCAAACTGTAGTTACTGTGGTTGGTAATCCATTCGAGGTATACCTAGAAATCAGATTCCCTGAAGCTCTTTTCGACATAGTGAGTGGTCCAATTGTCAGTCAAAGAGATCCTTACAGCTCCTTTTTAACACATACTGTTGTAATGGGCTTTATAAACAATTAACAAACATAAGACACATGCCTCTCTCCATCTGCACCTAGAACAAAAGCTGCAACATTGCTGCTCATGACTTTTCTACTATATTTACATGTACCTGACAGCGTGATGATCACACTGTAAGAAAAGGGCATTTCAACAGGCCCCTGCGCCATGTGGTTGAGTCTGGCAACGGAAGAGGCCGGGAGTTATTTGCAGTGTTTTCCTGAGCTCCGCCCACATCGTCTCACACGGATTACAGTTTGTAACCCTGTCGTGGACGCTCAGGTACGCGCGTTCTTATTCAGGGGCAAACACATAGAAGGTTTTTCGGAAAGGTCGTAGCTGTGAGGCAATTTCACCGGGTCTCCGCTAATCCGTGGTTACCGCAGGCTGATGTGCGCAGCTGGTTCGCCGCTCAGAGTAACTTTAAATTCCTTTACGAGCTCTTAAACTGCAAAGAGACGGCGTTAAGTGAGAGTCTATGGGAAATAAGCGATTAACTGCGAGTTTCTGACTTTTTTTGTTTAGCCGTTTCCAGGATAAAAAAGGCTGTAGAGGAGGCGAGGTAAGTGTTTGTGCGCACTTCATCGGATTATCTTCATATAATCTGTGTCTTGGCCCTGCAGTGTGATAGTTTTGAGTTGGAGCTAAGTGATCCGTGCGCGCTGTGTTTGTATCCAAATCAGAGTCCCGTTTTCATAAATTGCTATGTTATATAAACCATACAACTACTTTTATAACATTCAGTGGACGTTTTCAATGTTCTTTCACGGTTTACTGGACATTTAAACAAAACAATTTGCAGATTAGTCATTAAAAAAATTATTATGAGAAGCTGACTTTATTTCCCACCTGTATTCAAAGTAGTAGTAAGAACCAAATTTTCCCCACAGGTTGCAGAAACTGAGAGGCTGTCATACTTGTCAAATACGTCATGCTGTTTACGCAGACGTATTTGCTTGACTTCACAAATGAATGAAAACTTTTAAAGTTTGTCAACATGTTGTACTGTATTGTTGTGTTTAGTAGAGTGGTGACACCATAATTACAGAAGAAATAAATCGAGCTTTAATTACATCACTCTGACTTCTCTGTCCTTCCAAACATGATTAGGAAACATATCAGACTACCGGTTTTCATCTCTGTATGCTGACCTTCCTGCAGCATCTGTCATGCTCACCTCACTTGAATCAGGGACTACCTTGAACAACTGACAGGAGCTGCATGGCTTGCAGTGAACAGGACAAGTCCGCTGACCCCCTAATTACTGCAGGCTGATAACAAAATCTCATTGGCTTTGTTTCCTGCTCAAACCCTCCTACTTCTTCCTCTGCATTGGTAATACGTGTTTGTTATAGATGAGACTCTATTTTTGGACAGATCCAGTGAGACATTGGGAATGTTATTAATGCATGCATGTCTAAACTTCATAAAGGAGTGAACACTGGAAGTCCAGAAAAAAAGTGACAGTGAATGAGATGGAATGCTAGTTGTAGACAGAAAAGGTGGGTGGCTGAGACTTGGCAGATCTCTTGAGCATACCTCAGTTACAAGTGCACAACAGCAATGCACAACTGAAACTAACCAGGTTACTTCTATAAACTGGCATGTAGGCAAGTGGAGTAGTGAAATCCTCTCAGGTAAATAGCTGGTTCATGAGAGGAAACTGGCCTGAAGCCAGCTGAATGAGAGGCCACCTGAGGGCTCAAGTAAGAAAGCTGTGTTGTAGACTAAGGTCAGGTGAACCTGATGATTTGGGTTAAAGTTTGGTTATACGATCTGCTATAAGTAGACGTTTATTGGATGTTAACCCAACACTGACAGGAAAGGGACAGTTCTCTTGGTTGTGTGCTGTCCTAATACAGTGCACACGAGATCATGTACACCCTCTTTTCAGCGAACAATGCTGACCAGTTACAGCTTAGCACTGTAGAAAATTTCACAAATCACAAGTACCTCCTACAGATGAACTAGTATAATACATTTTTTCATAAAGTTGAAAAACGGTCCATTAAAACTGACACTTGCTGAGGTCAAATGCTTTAATCCCCAGTGTTCTTGCGTCTGTGCGCTTGTGTTACTGTGAACAAAACTTGGAGTCACTGATTCCGAGCTGTTGCACATGCGCTCCGATGGAAAAGAAGGTTATATGTATTGGGCCATGACAAAAAAAAACAAGCTGGTCCTTATCGGGTCCTAAAATTAGGCCAATACAACCTCAGATGAACAACAACACGTGACATATTACACAGTCTCCAAAATGTAGAAATAGTGTGTACAGAATAAGATGCACCTTTACTGTTTCCAAAGGAATTAAGAGGGTAAGTAGCAGCAAATTATCAGAAAATATGAGCACTGCAGTAAAAGAAGTTTGGGCAGTTTGCTGATCTGGAGCATTCAGGTGTGTGTTAATTAGTGGTGGGCATAGATAAATTTTTTTAATCTAGATTAAGCTCACTGAAATCTTGAAAATAATCTAGATTAATCTAGAATAAAATGGCTCATTCAGGGGTCCGACAATCCGCGGGGTTCGCGGAAACAGACGTGTAAACTTTAGTTCCTATCCAAACAATAGTCGTTTAATCCTGAGACTGTTGCAATTGCCGTGTCGAGTGCTTCAATACAACAGTGTAGTAACCCCACGCATACCTTTCTCACTGCAATTAAGTTTTATTTCGGATTTTATTTCGAATTTAGTTTATTTTCACAGCTGCCTCTGCTATTCCTGCTCTTCTCAGGTGTACCTAATGTAGTTTTACATCATTTGTAACGTGATGTATAACTTGTATAACAAATTGTAAATAACAACACGTTTATTCGTGTCCCTGCCCTCACTTTCCTCATGTTTTTTTCCGCGGGGGTGCTGCACAGAATTGCATTTAAGAATTGAACATTCTAAATGTGACGTCACGAGCTACCAAAGCAACCAAAGCAAATTCTCAAGCGAAGCTTCTCCAGCGAGGTCGCTCTTGGTGTACACGCAGCATTAGGGCAGACCAGCTTATTCACATGCATGGCTCCAGCAGTTTCTCTAGCTTCGCCAACTTCTCATATTCAGCACTTGTTGGGAGGGCCAGGTGGTGCTGCTGTTGAGATAGCGTTGTGTGCAGTGCGTCTCTGTTGCGCCACAAGCGCAGTATCCTCCCTGCGGCCACCATATTAGGAGCGCTGTCTGTTCCTACAGAGCAGATTTTGTCAACTATCCCCCACAGATTAGCGACCTCCATAAACTGCCTAGCACAGGCTTCTGCAAAGTGGCGTTCTTCTGTTTTAATCACACCTAACGGCAGACAAAGTACATCAGCCCACACCCGAGCTAAAATATCAAGGTAAAAGTCATCACAGTTTGCTTAGGCTACCTATTTTGACCCAGTTCCCAACCCAACTTTGAGAATAGATTAACTGCGATATTTTTTATATCGCCCGATAAGACTCTCAAATTATCGCAGCACGTTAACGCCGATAACGGCCCACCACTAGTGTTAATACAATGCCAAGGAGGAAAGACATCAGCAGTGATTTCAGAGAAGCAATAGTTGCTGCCCATCAATCTAAGAAGGGTCAGAGGACATTTTCAAAGAATTTAGAGTCCATTGTTTTACAGAGTGAAAGATTATTCACATGTGGAAAACATTCAATGCAATCTTCCTTGGAGTGGACGTTCCAGCAAGTTCACCACAAGATCAGACTGTGCAATGCTCAGAGAAACTGAAAAAAACTCAAGAGCTACACTTCAGACTTAAATTGGTTCTGCGAGCTATTCAAACATGTGATGTACTTAGTTTTTCACACACTGCTTCTGCTTTTTGACCTAGTTTTCGTGAAATAATGAGAAGGTGTTATTGGTCATGGGTAACTGTTCATATGAGGCTGTATTTACATGATTTTAAGACTTTGTAAGGACATGATGATTTCTTATAAATGCTTTTGAAATGTAAAACCTTAGATTTAAAGGACAGTGCACTTTGTTTTTCATATGACGGTTAGATAATTTATTTCTGGCTAAGTGTTTATAGAATACCAGCAATATCTTCATCCTTTCAACCAGTACCAGTCAGATCTTTCTCATGATATTTTGTGTTGCAACATGCACAGCATTTATTCTTTGCACAGTCTAGCACCATCTAAACATCAGAGTATCATGGCAGTGACACTGATGCGAGGCAGAATCCCATACTTGTAGCTCTTGAAGAAAGAAATAATCTTTCTCATCCACAATAGGAACCAAACTAAACAGCTTTATTTCCTTTTGTTCAGTTCACATCTAATGGAAAAGACAGACGCATTGATCAAATTGAAAAAGGAACCTTTTTTGACATTCTTAGTGGTTAACTTTTCCTCTTGAAACCTGTGTCCCTGCTGTTGAGAAACTCTCAATGGCATGATGCTGGCCACCATTAGGCTTCACCAAATGATGGAATTAGCAGGTGATACAACATCTGCTCTGTAAAGTCTGAAATTCTCCAGCAATAGACAAGTGAATGATCGTGTCCTTGACTGACTGGGCCTAGTTCAGCTCTTGATGACCACAGCTCTGTGCTAATGGCACCATGGTTACACTGAGACAATGGGCCAACCTGGCAGGAATAAGGCCCCTGTGATTTCAGCTCCAGTTGCCCCTTGTTTTTTAATGGAGCCTGGCAGCACATGATGGGAATGTGCCATCGGCACGGAAGACATGTAGGACAAACCTCGATTAGGTCTGAGGGTAACAGTGAAAGGACACAGATTGGAAAGGTGGATGTGCAATTTCCTGTTCGAAGTCCGTTTATAGATTTAATCCAACAATAGATATCAAACTAACACTAAGTGAGACACATACACAGAGAGAACCTGAATTGTTTACAGAAGTGATGTATTTTACAGCATGTGACGCATTCTACCCAAGAAACTGTAAATAGATGTACAGTGTAAGGTATATAGATAATGAATGTTTTAAAGTTATTTCAGCTTCTTTTAAATCAAAGAAGGGAAGTTTGCTCTTTGCTCTTTTAAACAAGACAAAGTGTTTCACATTTTTCTTTCACACCTAGTTCTGTGAACAACTGGCAGTGCAGGGTATGTCCTATACCCACTTATTTTTTAGTGAGCATTAAGTGCATGTACATTAAGTACACAACCTCTCCATGTCTGCCTCTCCTTACGTAGTGCTAGTTGCAGTCATTTTATGAAGTGGTTGGGTTTAGCTATGAGATAACGGTTGTAAGAATGTCATGTTGATGCTTACTCACTGATCACCAGCAGCATACGATCTGTGACAATCTGTAATCACGTCTGCTCATTTTTAGACTACATATGGCAGAATGGTCTTACTTGGTATTGTTTATAACATTCACCCCTTAGCTTAAAAACCCTCACTTAAAAAAATTCCTCTTCAGTTACCATTACACTGAATGTAACTGTCCGTTTAGGTAGACTAAGCAATGTTGGAATTTGAGAGTGATATTCAACTGAAAACCAAACCATTGGTCCATTTCTGTGGTTCTAAAAACCCTCAATTATCCATGAACCCACTGTAATCTGACCAAAGTGTGACTCAACTTAAAGCTGAAGGTTTTAGAAGCTTTACCATCAAAGTGGGAGAGCAGTCGAGCTGCTGGAAGTGAAGCTGTTTCGTTAACTAAGAATATTAATTAAACCAATGTTTTTCATACTCTAAAGTCTCTAGGTCTTTAAATCTCCTTATGAAATTGCGTAGTCCAACTAATTTTCCTTTCAAACCATCACACATATGTAATGAATCTTGGACTGGAGTTCAAAATGAGACAGGTTTCATTTAGTCATTGTCGTTTTTTTTGCCTTCACATAATGCCTTCAGATAATGCCTTTACACAGGATGCATCTGGTGAATTGGGACACAGCTATGTCTGTCATCTTGAACACATGCTTATGTTAGCATTAAGCTCAAAGCACTGATGTACCTTAATACAGCCGCAATATTACTCGTTATCTTTTCTACCTGAATGTTTTTACGCTTCTTATAAGCTTGTGACACAGAAAGGAGAGTGTTAGCTGTGCATCGTGTCAGCCAGAGACAGATATAACCTGGTCCTCTGCCATGTTGTAATCTCTCCTCTTAGTGATAACGACAAAGGGGCAGTTTGTTTTGTCAGAGCTCGTTGACCAGGAAACAGACATCTGTCTCTTGCCATTTATTCCCTGCTGCTTATCAAAATAATAAAGAAAAAGACAAAAGAGATAAGCAATCAAGTCAAGAAACCCAATTTAACTCGACATTTCAACTTAGCTTAGTTATTTAGAGATCTATCTGTAGAGCCTCATAGTCAAGGATGAATTAGCTGAGCACTGTCATGGAAAAGGGGACCTACTGTGACAAATGGGTGAAAGAATCAGATGTTGTCTTGTTAAGCCTGATTTTTACTCGGCGCAACCGCGCAACTGTTCTAGCTCGAGAACCATTAATGACGTCATCGAAAGCGCCAGCCCCTTCACAGTTCCTTCAGCTCATAAGCGCAGTTTGCGCCGAGTATGCGTCACATTTGCAGTTCTCTCCAGACCAGCGGGCGTCACTGTTGAGGAAACAAGCTGAAAAGCATACGAAGAAAGCATACACAATGCCACCTGTGGTGTCACGTCAGCAGAGGCTGGCACATCTGATGCGGAATGAATTTACTCTGGGTGTAGAACTGTATATGTATCTCAGAGCTAAGCGGCTGCGGCAAAAACAGAAGAGAAGGTGGAATGTTCGTCCTTTGCAACAAGACGAACTTTGTCAAACGTTGTCAAACGTTGTCCTTTGGGACAACGTTGTCCCAGTGTAAGTTCATAGACGTGTCGTACAGATGTTTGTAGAGGCGCACCCTCTCGGTCACCGCGGTCTCTGCAGTGTTCATGTTTCCTTTCTAGTCAGCTGTTTCCGGTTGAGCTCGCGCGAAGTCAGAAAAAAAGTTGTGTGCGCGACCTTGCGACGCGCGAGGATTTTTTAGCTTGCGACGGGGGGCGTGGCGGAATTTTGGGTCACGTGACCGTTTGCGCCATTTGCGACCAGCTAGTAAGAATGGGTCAAAGCGAGGTTGCGCCGAGTAAGAATCAGGCTTTAAACCTCACCTCCGGGCCCTCTGCAGTGCTACTCTTGCTCTGCAGGAGCCTCAATGAAATGAAATGAAAGTGGCCTCACTTTTAGTAGTGCTTTTTCCGTCTGCTGGATGTGTGTAGGGGGGGATTGTGACCAAGACACTTGAAACTGTCCCTAAAGGCTCGAACATGGTTGCTGCGTTTGCTCGCGCGAGCGGTGTTGATGACGTCACGAGTTCGTGCCCGCCATATATAGTGGCGTGAGTCGATGCGCCAGTAGTTACAATTTTCTCTGTCACAGAGGTGGCGCTGCTACGTGAAGGTTACCGCTACTCTACAACCACGAAAGTGGAGAAGAAAACAATGAAGAGCAGGAATACTGTCATTAATGATTCTGCTGCAGTATTCAGATAATTTTAATTTTTTAATTCAGTTAAAAGAGGTGATGGTCTCAAGCCCCCGGCATCACCACTTTTTGAGTCTCTGCCCTCTTCTTTGCCTTCACGTATCTGTCCCGTAGCTTCTTCCACACATTCTTACAGAACTCTCCCTCTTTCCCCAAAGTTCTGCTAATCTCTGTGCACCAGTTTTGGGAGTTTACGTGCTCCCTGTGCTGTTTCACTGCAGTTTCGTACAGCTGCCTGTACAAACGCACCTCCTCACTGAACCTGGTCTCACATCGGTCCATCCGGTTTTTCGTTGGTGGCGCCGCCAAGTTACAAAAATCGACTGGTGCACGACAACGCGCTGCGCCGTCTTTTCAAGGGAAGCGCCATGCCTGATACGTCATTTTGACGTCACGGTCCGCCACCGCCGTGACAGACGCGTCAACCATGCTAGCGCCTTAAGTGGGCTGAAAGACCCTCTCTTGGGCCAGTCAATTCAATTCAATTTCAATGCAATTTTATTTCAGCAGGATATAGGTCGATAATTAGCTAACACTTCTGGATCAAGAGTAGCTTTTTTTAAGTAAAGGTTTAATTACAGCAACCTTTAAAGTCTGAGGTACATATCCTGTAACAGTCTGGTTGGGATTTGGTCTAAAATACAAGTTGATGGTTAAGAAGAGACTATCGCTGTTGTTAGCTCAGCGAGATCAGCTGGACAGAAACGGTCTAAATACAAATCAGATACTTAAAATACTTCTAAAGATGCTGTACTTACTTACATACATCAGTAATAATGGTGGGAAGGATTTCATGAATCTTCTCTCTAATAGAAACAGTTGTATTGGTGAAGAAGCCCTCGCTTTACGAAGGGGCTTTCTTATATGTTATTAGACTATCTTTCCAGACTATTTGAGACTCTTCTAAATAAGCAGAACGCCATTTTCTTTCCAAGTTTCTTGCAGTCTGCTTAAAGCACGCAGCTGTGAATTATACCAAGGAGCATGCTTCTTCTGACTGATTGCCTTCATTGTCAGAGGGGACACCTGGTCCAATGTTGTACACATTGAAATTGTAGCACTGCCAGCAAATGTTGCACATGGCAGTGAAGAAAATTATAGTGGAATTCATTCTTAATTTCAATCCATGAAAGTCACAGAAACACTCTAAAGGTGTAGCTCATTCTGCCAGCTGTGTGCATTAATGTGAGTCAAGGAAATAAATTTTTTCAAGATCCCCTTTTGAGTTTAAATGATCAAAGCCCAGGAATAAACTGTGTAACACTGTGTAGTTCCAGATGACTAATGTGAAAGAATTGTGATAATTCTGATGGTGGATCTAAAACTGTGGTCTTACGCTGCACTCTGAGAGGTTAGTTTTTTGTAACATTCATAACAACCAAAAAAGGATGAAAGAAAATTCTTACTGTGCACAAAATGTGGTATGTTAGCCATCTCATAGTGTGCACTATGTCACTGCTGCTAAGCAACCGATAGGAACCCACACACACACATAAAAAACATAAACATTCAAAGTGTATAAAGTAAAATGTTGGTGAGTCCAACAAAGAGGAAGAGCGAGTTAAATAGTGACAAAAAGTAGTGAAAGATGACGTCTTACTTAAATTGATCAGATTCATGTTGCACACTTTGGCTTGAAGTAAACAGATAAGACAGATAAAGTATCTGTAGGTATCTTTGGATGTGATAAACTGTTTCAAGCTGTTTCTTTCAGCTTTTCATCCACTGAGACTGCTATGGTCAAATGGCCCACTCTTATCTGTCATCCTTTTGGGGGTTACTTTTATTTTTTATTCTAGGTTTAGCTGGGAGCAGGGATTTTGCGTGTAAATACTCAAAGGCATCTTCACACCATCTATCTCTACAAGAGTCAGCTAAGTAATCCACAAGTACCCAATGGTTTTCTTTGTGGCTCAAACATAAATCAATCATATTTAACTATAAATTTCCAATGGGAAACTAAATAACAAATAAATACCTTAAAAGAAGTTTGATCCAAACATGTTTCTACAGCTATGTTAGCTACATTGTCAGGTTAAGACAGGTTACTATACTTAAAACACAAATGCTACAGTCTGCTAAAGTTAGAGAACTTAAACCCTAATAACTGCTAAGATAAATGGAAATGTCTTTACCACTTCTGGCACGTGTCAAAGTGCGGTTGAGAGTCCCTTTGTGCCAGTGGTGGAGGACATTGTAATAAAAATGAACGCTTTTGGATGTTGTCGAAAATGAAAAGTTGATCATTGTCCCTAGCTGTCAAGAAATTTCACTTTGAAAAAAAATCCCCATCTCATAGCTGCACTAGATTAAATGTCAGTATGGGAGCACAAATGTATCAAATTTCATGGCACTTAACAATGTAAATTTAGATTTACTGATGGCATTTCTATATCAAAAGAAATTCTTTGAGGACCAAAGTCTGTATGATTCATCCACTGGGGAACAAGAACTTGCCATAGTGCCATTCCATGTAGTAGAAGTTATTTCAGTGAATAGATAAAAACTCAGACTTTAGCCTAGAGGAAAAGTCAGATGATCATCAGTCAATTGGAATATATCCACAAGGGAACTTGAACATTTAGTAGTTCATGGCTGAGTTTAAATGTCAGCTCACTGACATACTGGTGGTGGAGTCTCCAAGGTATCACTAAAGACATTATGATTCATCCTTAGGGGACCATTAAATGTCTGCCCAATAGCTGTAGAGTTATTTCAGTCTGGAGGTAAGTAGATGACTAGATGACGAGTGTCACAAATCACAGTTTTTTTCTTGAAAGATATTTCATAATCAGAGAAGTCCTTAAGTGTTGTATCCTCAGATTGGTAAGATGAAGTAACACCTACTGTGGAGAACTTGAGCTAACGTGAATAATGTTGTTCTGTCTGTAGGTTACTACAGAAAGTACCTACAGTTATGAGTAATGTTTAAAAAAAGAAGAAATATACTCTTTCGAGCAATAAAGAACTCAAAGGAAAGACGATGTACTCCACCGCCTTTATTAGAGAGCCAAGAAAAACATAATTGTGTTTGCTGAGACATTTTCCCCTGCCACCAAGGCAACGGTCTTTTCTCTGAGGCAGAGTTTTCAGGCAACATGCTGTTTCCTTCTGGCTCTTTCTTTTTTAGATGTTTTAACTCGTGAAAGGATCAAAGCGTGCTCACAGCTAGATGCTACCTACCTAACCTATTGATTTCTATTTGCCTCTTTCCATGGTCATAAATCTTCGGATGGGTTAAAGCTGAGTCAGAAGCTGTTAAACATGCACCGTATCATTATGTCTGTCCTAGACGAGACTCACCATTGAATACTGTGTTGACTTGCTCTCACCAAGTGTTGTCACTCTAAACAAGGCCAGGGCTCTCAACAGATTCGTGTTGTTTTGTAAAAATGCATATGTGTGTATCTCAGCAACACGACATGACACCGCACGTTGACGAAGTGTGTGATTGTGCGACTGTCCGACTGAGCTAATGTTTTTGACTGATTTTCTTCAAGGTTCCCAGTCCTGTGTGGGATGTTAATGGACTGGTGGCGCGTTAAGGCTGAAGGAGCATGGTAAAACACCAACCCTTACAGGTCTATGAGAAGCAGGTCTTGTTGTCCTTTGTCACTGGGATTTATGGTTGCCGTTGGAAACGCTACCAGCGTTCCCAAGACGACAGCTCCAAGGTAAGAAAATAACATCTCATCATTCATGATGCCAGCCAGGGAAAAAAAAGTCAGATTTAGCTGCTTAGTATACAATAAAAATGTAATTTAAGTGCCTCAAACCAAAAATTGGAACAGTGCAAATAAACGCATACATGTATGTTCATATGCAAATCCAAATACGAATTCCATTCGTACATAAGATAAAAAAAGGGAATGCAATGATTTCGCAAACAGATATCTTATCCACAACGTAGAAAACATTTCAAATGTGTACAAGCAAGACATTATATAATTTCATAAAAAGAATATTAGCTCAACTTGAATTTGATGGCAACAAAACATCTAAAAAAAGACTGGAAAATGAAGTGGAACCAAAGAGAAAAAGCTGGAGTAACATGTTGCAACTTATCAGCTTTATTGGCAACAGGTCAGTGATATGATTGGATATAAAAGGAGCAACATAGAGCAGCAGAGTCTCTATGAAGTAAAGATGGGTAGAGGTTCTGCAGCAATCTGCAAAAAAGAGCAGTATCTGTAGTCTGTGGTCCCTCAGGCAGCACTGCATTGAAAGTAGAAATAATTCTGTGATGGAAATCACTGCGTGGGCTCAGGAACACTTCCAGAAATCATTGTCTGTGAACACAGGTTACTCTGCCATCACCAAATTCAGGTTAAAGCTCTGTCATGCAAAGAAGAAGACATATGTGAACAGGATTTAGAGACGCCCCTGTCTTCTCTGTGCCAAAGTGAAAAGCTATTCTGTTGTCGAATCCCAGAATCCTTTATCAAGCGAGAATGGGACAACATTCCTCTCTCAAAGATCCAACATCTGGTCTCTTCAGTTCTCAGATGTTTACAGACGGTTGTTAGAAGAGGGGATGCTACACAGCGGTAAACACTGACCTGTCCCAGCCTTTTTGAGACCAGTGTCTGCCCTCAGAATACAGATGAGCTTGTTTTATTTTCATAAAGTAGGAAAATGTCTGACGGTTTAGCGGGAAAGAAAAATTAGATGAAAGTCTACATTAAATCTTTTTGAATTTCCATCAATTGATACCACAGTATTGCCTTTGCTGGTTCATTCATTCACCATACATTGAACACTACTCATTCAAAAAGGGATGCCGAGCATCAGCTAATAGATGGCGTGGATGTGAATGAAGTCTTCATAGATGTTTTTGGAATAGTTTTAACAGCATCACCTAAATACAGGGCTGTTTGAATTGTATTCTTACTTTCAAGTCAATCCTCAATCCCCCAAGGGGCACAACACTATTAGTAGAAGCAGAGGTTGCACTCTTGCCAAAATACATATTGTAATAAGAAGTACAAAGCTTTAATGAAATATTTCATTTTTTAACATAATTTAACACATTAAGATCTAAAGCAGCTGAGGAGGGATTCTTATCTCTGCCGCCATGTTTAATGTAGTTGAACATAGAAATACTGGAGGGTTTATGCAAAGAAAGCAGATTCTGAGGACAGTTGGAGGTCACTGCCTTGCGTTATAAACAGAATGAAACAGTCTGAAAATGACACGATACAATCCTGCTGAGGCTGCACTGAAACCTGATCGCACCTGAGGAATAAATGAACTATTTTCCTCTGAAGGCCTAAAAAGTAGGTCAGGCTTTGTGGAAAACAGCTACACAACAACCCCCTAATGTGCAATTACATGCAGTAATTGTAGCGTAGAGTTTCACGCATAGTTTTTTTCTTTAGGTGACAGCTATTGTTAAAAAATAACATTGTTTTTTTGACATATGGATTCTATATCTGCTTGAAGATTTTTGATTATAATAAAATTTAACTTTCCACTACATTTTATTTTGATAAAAGCTGCACTTTAATCAAATTTTCCAGTCTATTTGAATGGGTGGATGCCCATAAAAATGAATTATACCAGAGATTTTGCAACACACAACTAGGGGTGTGGATCTAATTGTGTGAATCTTGTTCACGCTGGTTAAAATTGACATGGCTGTCACACAGCTGCAGTTAATGAAGACAGAGTTAAAGTGTGTTACAGAGTTGAAGAGCCTTGGTAAGGGAGGCAACAAATAAAGATGGAAAATGAAACTGATTACACTGTAAAATTTGTTTTTCCTCTTCAGGCTTGTGCAAGATATGTACGAAAGTATTAGCTTCATTCCACTTTGGTCATCCATTTGGAATTTTTTCATTTTTCTTTTTAAACTACAATGGTCTAAAACAAATCCTTTAGACGTTGATGTGATCCCATTATTTTTTCTTTCTACATTCCTACAGGACCTCCAGACCAGGCCCTGGTAACTGGAGTAAATAATTTTTTCACAATACAGCAAAGTAACAGAATCGGTGCAGTGTTGGGATGTGTTAAGCAGAGCCAGACACCCAGCTGTGTTTGACACCCACTGAGAAGCCACAGCTCCTGCTGCTGGGTGTCTCCTTTATCACAAAGAGCCAGTGGTTCAGTCATAAATTAAGTTCATTTACTGAATGCGTAAGCTGGGAACTGTTGATGTTCTCATCCAGAGGGGAAAAATACAAGCTTACAGCTGCCTCCCTGCAGCTGCCTTCATGTTGTCCCACACTTGGTGCTTAAACATAAGCAAAGGCCAACATTCACAAAGAGAAACGGAGTCGGTTTCTGCTGCAGCATTTTTGTGGATGGTCAGTGATTTCATTTATGATGATCAGTATTCAGAACTTCTGCTACAATCACTTTAAATTGATAGTCATACATCTACAGTATAACAGACGCAGTTGTTTGAATCAGTGAATTAAGAGATCATGCAAAATTTATGTTTAAGATTCAAAGGGTCACTTGTAGTATAACGAATCCATAGAAAAATAATCACATGAGTTAATAGTTAGCTTTAGCCCTGTGAATCATTTTTCCATCCTTCAGCCTGTTGCGTTGATTTGACTGCATTGTTTTGAGTTGGTCTCGTTGTGCTTGTGGAAGTGGAAAATGTACTGATGAATGAGCGGGGCTGCTTTCATAGTAATATTAATAGTCATAATAATAATTGTATTATTTCTGCACAGATTTGGTTATTAATAAAACATTATTATTATTTTATCTCTTAATTTCAAGATAATAAAGCATAAAGCATCAAAATGGCAGCAAGTACATAGTGCACACAGGTGGTGGCCTACGTCGCCCCCAGCCGATCAAAAGGGAGTCGGGTTCAGATCCCCGAACCTGTAGGAGAAACTGAAAGAACAGCCTCACTCGAGGACTTGAGTCACACCTCATAAAGGAGAACTGTGACAGAATTGTGTTCATCACCATTTTCTTCAACAAGGTGATTTTCTCATCATGCCCCATTAGTCACCGCTTCGCTTTGACCTCACTAGTCACCCCCTGCCCGAAACTAGAGTCCAAATGTAACAAATAAATAGTCTGGAGGAGACGTACATGCAGACGGTCAAAGAAAAGAAATGTGTTTCAATTCAGACAAGAAATGGATGATAATTTTTCCGTAACACTTAATACTGGAATTCATTTTAGAGTCTTCAGTCCAAGACTCTTGAATTCAGGTGTTGAACCCTAAAAGTAGAAAATACTAAAGATGAATAATAATAATAATAAAAATTCATTGTCTAGGCTCCACATTTTGGAAATATTTGGACACAAGATTTAGCATTTTTGCCCATGGGGTAAATGCTGGTGCCTTGGGAGTAACTGTGGAGTCCATTAAAGTGACTCATATCTAGGACATCGCTTTCACTGGTGCCTGAGGTAAATTGACAACATGACTCTGGCTCAGTGCCTCGTAGCTATGTGAAGTTAGCTCCTGCTGCACTTAGCTCCAGGTAGCTGCCGGAGCAATTAGACATACCATCTCACACTTATACTACCACTGCTTCTGGCTTTTAATAGCCACATCAGGCTGGAAGATTTCCCTGATGCATTTCTATGGGCTTTTGCTATTGATTAATACGAAAGGTTTTCATTAAAAGCTGACAGTATGGACTCATGCTGACTCATGCTGTTTACCTGCACACACCTTTAACCCACGGGGGATAAACTCCCGACATTTAAAAAGGGATAAAATAGAATACCACCGAAGATGGCGATCATTTTCACATTAATTTTTCATGTACACTTTTCATCAGCAAAATGAGTATGAACTTATCACTATTGTTTTATAACCCCAAAAAACAGCATCGGTTTGAAATTTGTGTTTTTACATGGCAACCAGCATCATTTTACACAACTTCACTTCACCTCTTCAATGAATTTTTATCTTTTCTCTCTCATTTACAAAGTGATGTTAACCGTTTAATGTCATGTGTTGTTGGTATCTGCTAGTAAAGTAGAAAGTGACCGAAGTTCCCGATGAATAGTCTGAAGTGCTTTGAACCTCAAGGAAAGGAACTTCAGAGCTCCTTTAGCATAGGAAATACTGGATGCCATCCCATGATTCCTTATGGCTGCAACTTTCAAACCCACACTCAGATCCAGTCATAAAACTGAGTTATGTCTATAAATATGAGGACAGACGAGTAAGAGTGACAAGTAACTTTTGTACCTTTTCTTAACTTTCTTAGTTGCAAACCTTGATAGTTCAATCAAATTTTATTGAAAACTTATTATACTGATATGGCATCTATGATATAGCCTCCAGTTAACATTGCATTAGAAGAAATATCTAAAGTGCTTTTAGATTATTTTTAGTTTTCCAACAAAGTCAAGGAAAAGTAGCTTAGGATAAGATGATAAGAGGGGTTTTTTCTGACAGCAGCTCAGACTAATATTATGTGCAAATGTTTGCAGGTAAAGCTATGTGTGCCATCTAAACTTTAACCACTGTGGCTGCATCCTTACTATTGTTCTTAGCTACCTTGTCTTTTTTAACATCTTCTGTCTATTGCAGTTTGTTGGTAGAGTATTTTATCAGCTTTTATGTAGGTAAAACACACATACAACTTTCAAAGTGTATGCAGTGTTTAGGTATAGATCCTTCTTGACAACACATACATTTGTCCAGCGTAGGCTGTAGATCTTGACTTGTGGAGATTTCAGTTCAACACCACTTGCTATTCTTTTAAATTCTTGCAGTGCCACCAACCTGTAAGCAAAACACTTTGCTGGGCTTCCAAAGGCAGAACAAGATTATCTGTGTGATATATGTGTGGTAAATGTATGTACTTCCTCCAAATTTTTAAAAGAAAAAAGGATCTACCTCTGTGTTTGCTTATGCTGCAGAGCAAATGTGCATCCGAGGGAGCGTGTCCATGAACAACTTTAGTCTTCACAGCATACTCGAACAATCTCCTGACCACGGTTAGCTATTTCTGCTGCATATAGCCGGCCACTATGGTGGGTCAAGGTTTGTGCAGTGATCAGCCACATTAAAACTACTCTTAGTATGTTACCTGACCACTCAAGTTTCATTTAATTTTGATCAAAAGCATAAACATTACACACACTTTTAGGGATAACCCTTTTATTTGTACAAAGAAGTAAAAATGTATGAAAATCGGAGGCAAAAGGTAAAAGGAAAATTAATGCTATGGAAAATTAAGTAGCAAAGACAGTAAACAAGGAATTCAAACAAATGTTAACAAATAAGCAGTTGATACAGAAATTACCATTTTTTTTCATATTCTATCTGCATTTAGTTTTAATTTGTGTTCAATGGATTGTGGGCTTGGTAGTTTCTATCCTCCACACATAATCATCTACCTGCCTCTTATATAACCCTCTTGAAATGTTTAGTTCTGGCACGGTGTGGTGCAAAGCTGATCAATGCTCTGCAGGATCTGTTGACTTACCTATCATACTCTACACCTCCCCCTCACATGGCATTAGCTTCTAATCTTGTTAACTAACGAAGGGAAGAGTCCTTGAGCGCTGCACTGGCTCTCCTCTATACCTTTGCCACACATGTCAAGCCAGAAGACTGAAAAGTATATGGTTAATACCTGACAACATAAACACTTCTTTAAGTGATAGCAATCACAGCAGATGTACACTTACAGAAACATCCGGATTAGACTATGGTGTGCAAAAATTAAAAGTTCTTTTGGGACAAAATAATAGAAGATGTAGTTGACCTGCAGAAAGGTTGGTTAATGCATCTCAGAAATCCAAGTGAACAGTTAAGGTTTGAATTATTTATTTAGGTAATAGACTCTTTTGACTACTGCTGTCAAAAATTAGGTATTAGTGGGAATGCATTCTGAATAAATGGATGAATGGATGACCTTGTATTAACTGTTTTTGGCCTTGAGAGAGCAGCAAACAGCAGTGGCGCTTCATTTTGAAGCTACATTTTAAAATAAGTCTTTGCTCTCTTTTTAGCTCTGTTTTGGTCTCCACCAACCCTTCATAAACACATATGGTCCGTTCTCTGTAGAACTTTTCACTGTATTCAAAAGCTTGACAGTTAGAAAACTTGTCCACAGCTGCCTGGCAAGTAGTGCAATAGGTGGAACATAATAAAGTCCAGCCAGTCATGTGATGTACTCAAATTTAAGATACTTTTACTTCAGCATTTCCATTCTTGGCTACCTTATACTCCTCCTATATTTCTGAGGGACATGTCGCTCCTTACTGTCATGAGAAAAAGAATTCACACTGTCTTTCAGTTTTATTGTTTTTCATGTCAGTACAATGTAAATCAATCATCGGGTCCTAACAGTTTGGGAAATACAACCTTAGATGAACAACGACGCATAAGATATTACACGGCATTGTCATATATTAGCAATGATCTTAGAGAAGCAGTTTTTGCTGCCCATCAATATAGGAATTATTTTCAAAATAATTTGGAGTCCATCATGCCACAGTGAGAGAATGCGGGCAGTCTATGGCTTGTTTGGAAGGGTTGCAGGAGAAAGCCTCTTCTCTTTGAAAAGAACACGGCAGCACAGCTTAGGTTTGTAAAGTTACATCTGAGCAAACCACAAGACTTCTTGAACAATGTCCTTTGGACAGATGAGACCAAAGTGGAGATGTTTGGTCATAATGCACAGCAGCACAAACACCTCATACCAACTGTCCTGTACAGTGGGGGAGGGGTGATGTTTTGAGCTTGTTATGCAGCCACAGGACCTGGACACCTTGCAGTCAATGAGTCAATCGTGAACTGAAGCCAATTCCAGATCCCACTTTCCCAATGGCAGTTGGAACAAGCTCCAGCCTTGCGAGACCCTTATTAGGATCAAGCAGGAAAAAAAAAATGGATGGATAGATAGGGAAATTCTTCAGTGTCATATTTGTATTTTTACTTCAAAAAGTATAAAGTATAATTTCTTCACAAATGGTTCTGAAAACAACGTGTGTTCGAAAGATGCTAAAATCCAGCAAATATCTGATGGAAACTGCAGCTCCAGGTGGCATTTCTCTTGTGGTTTATGATTTTAAGTAACCCATTTTGTCTCATACAAAGAATTTTACTTAAAATCATGGTTGAATGTTTGTGTTTTTCTTTACAGTGGGAGTGTACATGGTTCGTCATCTTGTGTAGTTCTTTCCTCCTGCTTCTCTTTTGGGCCTATTTCTGGTTGGTGGCTCAAAATGATTTCAATGACTTCAACAGGTGAGTCTGATCAGCTAAAAGTTGTTTATGACCTGCATGCATGTTCAAAAAGGCTGGAACCTGTTTCAGAATCTCAGAAAGTACGTAGGACCAATAGCTTTTGTAAAATGGGTGTATGGTGTTACCATGATTCACAACTCTTATATCTTCATGCTTCAGGTTGGTATACAACCGTTCTGGGGAGTGGAAGGATGAGACAGTCTCCATCTTCACATCCACCACTGTGGGATTCAGCTACATCACATTCTTAATGGTAACAGGGTTTTCCAGACCTCCAATTGACTAGCATGTTGGTCAGTGGAGTTGCAACTCATTGAGTCTTGCTTCTTTTTCAGATTTTAGCACTTTTCCACATATCCTTGGGTCAGCAGCTCAATCTCTACTGGGTTCACAAGGTGTTGTAACATAATGTCTTTCTCGCCTTGTTAATAGTTTCATTGGATTTGTTCCACTCACACAAACAAAAACAATGTTTATTCTCAATTGTGTGTCATCTTTCTGCAGATCGGAGTGTTGGCTACACTGCTCACCACTATCTCTGGTATTGTCTCTATTGATGACATATGGGGAGATGAGTGGGACATCCTGTTTGTATCACTGCAGGTTGGTCTCCAATCATAATCAATTCGGCACAAATTGTCATCGACTAATTTCTCATTTTATTATGACATTTTATTTTTGTTCTGTGATTAGTTTTTTTCTAAAATGCAGCGGAACATTATGGCAGTGATTATACCTTAAAACAGACCGCTGAGGTTTGAATGTGACTTTCAGGGTTATGTCATTTCATAGTTCAGTTTTATTTGTAATTTGTTAATATCCGTTTAATCTTGTGTTTTCACAAATTTATAGGAATGTTTGGACATTTTAAGAAATATTTGAATTAACTTTCCAGATGAAAATTTGATTCAATGTCTCATGTCATTCTGATATCAAGAAACAGCACACAGCCCGTTAGTTTAAACAGCGGTGGGCATGCTGTATTTACACAATTCTAAGTCTTGATTGTTGTGAAACTGCTGCATGTTGTACTTACAATGTCAGAGCTACATTTTTAAATATGGCCACTGACTTCCTGGATTTGAATAAACTCTGTTCTTTTTTTAATCCACAGCCATATCAGCTGCAACTCCTGATCTAGTTTTTGTGCTATAAAATGTTAAAATGGATTTACCCTGTTACTTCAATCATGCCTTTTTGATCATCACAGGAATTTATGATATCATCATAATTGACTTTTATGCTATCAAAGTAAAACAAATCTGTGGATGTGTCTTTTGCTACCAGTCCACAGCCCCTTACCTGCATATTGGAGCCTTGATTACAGTCACAGCTATAAGCTGGTTGGTAGCTGGATATGTGGTGCGCAAAGAGAGATCCAGTAAGTGTTGACTTGTTTTGTATTTTGAATAAAGAATGCTGGGTTGATTTCTGTTTTTTTTAGTTTTTTTTTTTTTTTTACCTCTGTTTACATCTTTGATTTATTATTTTACTAACCACATGATCAGATGTTGTTAACTGCACATATAACAAAGCTCAATTAAACTTCCAGTGCTTCCTTTGCTTGTGTGAACTTTGTGGCTTAATGTTTCCCCTTTTGAGAACCCTAAAAAGGGGAAACATTAAATGAATACGAAAGTCTTTCAATGAATAGACACATGGCAAAAATTCATCCTTCACGATAAAAATTTGTTAAAGCTGAGTAAAATTACTACAAAGTTCCTCTTTTTTTTTTTTTTTTAGATTTCCAGGCGATGGTTTTGCTGATTTACTTTATAATCCTCCTGGCGCTCTGCCTGGCACCACTCACATTCACCTGCCCCTGCATCATGGATCGCAACACCCTCAAACCGCGACCAGACATCATTGGTCTACGGGGAGCTCCGATGGTGAGTTGGTGCTCAGCAAGAACTCGCTTGTTTGATGCATTTAACTGTTCAAATGGGTGAAGTGCATCACCTTTTGGAGGGCATAGTTCCCAGAGCCTGTCAGCTGTGCAAAAATGTCATTCATTTTAAACTGGTGTTACAGTCATTTTGTCTCTTAGGAATTCTAATGTTAACCCAGCATACTTATGAAACCATACATCAGACTGTATGTGTGCATAACTGTACTGTATTGCACATCAGAGTGTTATATGACCACAGAACACTACACTAGCCTGCATCCTGTTCTCAGACTCTGTGTACATTGGCCAGAAAATACTGTTCCACATGACTAGCTGTAAATAAATACATAGTGAAGACATATGTGCACACATATATTATCACAACAAAAGCCCCTGGTTTGTCTCTGTGTGGCCCTGTGATGGACCTCTCTAGGGTGTACCCTGCCTCTCGCCTCCTGGCATCTGGGATAGGCCAGATGATTGATCGTTGGCTTAGTCTATAAGGCCCCTCAAAATTTCTGCCATTTAGTGGTCAAGCTGCGGGTAGCAGCCACCAATTCCTCCACTTTCTTCTTCTTCTTCTTCTTCTTCTTCTTCTTCTTCTTCTTCTTCATCTGCCCCTGAAAGGTCCCTTTCTCCTATCTGTCTATCACGATCGTAAGTATACCCAGACAGTGCAATAGCACCACCCAAATCAAGCTGCCACTGGAGCGAAGGGCTCCCACTTGGCACATTGAGCCATTTGTCCATGTGGAACTACTGTAGAAAGATGACCGCACAAATGTGTTTGTTCTCCCTTGTACAAGGACCTGCTGCACAAATAAATCTAAAGGAATCTTCCTAAGCTCATAAAAACAATTATTTTGGTGAAGCGTTTACATCGTGTGATATTTATATTTATATATATGATAAGATCATTTATCCTCATAGGTCCTTGTTATTGTTATACACTGACTTGAAGAGTCCCTCTAATTCAATCACATCCTCTTGTTGTGTGTTTTCTGCACACAGTGACTGATAGTCCTCCCGTCTGTCTCCTCTTTGCTCTAGCTGGCCCCAGAAAATACTGTGATGTCCTTTAACAGAGCCCTGCAGCATGGAGTCAGCTCCCTGGAAGCAGATGTCACCATCAGGTTATTAATTACACATTAATAATGAGTAATTCATATTTAATGGACTTTAATGTGTTTGAAGTTCCACATATAGATCCCAGATGAGATGTAGGCTGTTAGATAGAAATTATTCATTTTAGTGGGAGACATGTAGCAAAACATGTGATTTAATTTTACACAACCTGCTGCACTAAAACTGAATATCGGAATGTGAGGCGATTATCAACACATTCAGCTTGAGTTTTGCATTGTAGGTCCTGTATAATCACTCTATCTGCATTATGTGCTGTAAATACTGATTGTAAGCAAAGCAGTGACTGTTTTGCACCTTCCAGTGTGGACGGGGTTCCCTTCCTCATGAGAGACCGCACGCTGAGACGAACCACCAATATCAGCAACGTCTTTCCATCCAGACAGTATGAAGATGCCTCCTTCTTCAACTGGACAGAGTTACGCTCTCTGAATGCAGGCCAGTGGTTTTTAGAGGTACTGAAATCCACTGCATCTCTAAACAAATATGTCCATTATTAATATAGACTTTATATAAACTATATATATTTATATGTTATGTTAAATACGTGAAACAGTGGGGAAATCTGTGCAGAAATTAGCTGCATACTCTTAACACAGAATGTGCTTTAAATGCACTTAGAAAGTACATATTGTTGCAGTCAGTTTCAACCACTCCCCTGATTTCCTCTGGTTCCAGAGTGACCCCTACTGGACAGGAAAAACCCTAACAGCGAAGGATCGCAGCAGGATAGGAAACCTAACGGTGTGCAGTCTGGTGGAGATGCTTCGTCTGGCAGCCAGGGCCAACAGCTCTGCACTGCTTAACATCCGCAAGCCCCCACCGGAGCACCCACGCTTCCGGAGCTGGTTTATGGACACGTTGTGGGCTTTGCAGAAAGCAGGGATTTCCCAGAAAAGGGTGAGGACTGCAGGTCCCTCTATAACAATAATTTTATACATTTCAGGGGCTGGATGTAATAGTCTCAATCTTGTGGATCATCAGTGCATATCATATGTGCATACTTTATCACTGCTAATGTGCCAATATAATCTTTAAATCAAACAATCAGCACCTTATTTTTGTCATCATGAAACTACATACCATCTGATCGGGGGCCTCTCATGCCCTATTTGTTTTCCCAGGTGACATTGTCCCCCGACACGGACAGGGGGAGGGTGCGAGGACTTCTGCAGACCACAAATGAGAAGCTGTCAGTGGAAGAGATAAGGCAGCGGGGAATTACAAGTCTGACCCTCCACTACAGAAAGACCAGCTACAAAGACATACAGTAAGAGCAAGCAGCTATTGCTAAGCAACCGGGAGAATGTCTCCGAAAAGTTTCAAGGGAGATAGAAAGAGACTTAGAGCAAGTAAAACCTAATAAATAGATAACAAGCTAAGAAGCGAGCCTTGGTCTGTAGCCCTTCTGTAGATTTTTAAAAGGAGATAAACAGGCAGTGGATATGGAAGTATGTGTTATTGAAGTCCTCTGAGTTATCTGTTATATCTGTTAAAACTCTTAAAGAAAGCCTTTAATGTTGTGAAAAAATGTCCAGATGAGCTGCAAGAAATCTGAAAAATAACCAAAAGTGATGTCACGTGAGTTATTGATGGTTGGGTCTTAAGCTGACAAATCTGGGGAAAAAGATCTGCAGATCTAGAGTGAGAAAGAAAGATGCATCCCAGACCTCTTTGGCTTGCTCATCATGCCAGGCTAGCTGCATTCGGCATAATGATAACATAACTCACCTGAATGTCCAATGGTCTGTGGTTGATTTTTGTTGCATTTTTATGTATTGTTTGTACCAGGTTATCAGAAGAAAGATTTTTTTTTTTTTCATGATTTTACTTAACAGGGGGTTTTACTATGTTAAAGGAGGACTTTTTTAGTTGTGGTATTCAGAGATTAGCACCACAGGGGGTGCACAGTTTGACTTGGCGTGGTGGATATTTCCATTTCATTCATTCAAGATTCAGAATCCATCTTTTTGTCATTTACTTATGTATTTACAAACATAAGAAAGGTACTTCTTTAAGTAAACTGTTGTGAAAGTTCTGCTCATCCCTGGAGTGTTTGGACAGTCATTTACCTGGACAATAAGTGGCACAAATTCGAGACCTTACTAAATTTATCATTTAATGGACAAAACTATTAAAAGCCAGACTTTGGGGTCTCAATCTTCCAACACATTTTACAATATTTTGTCAACAGTTTTCCATAGTATCATCATTGTATACATAATCAGACATTACCAATCAGAGGGATTACATATAATCTTCATTGTCTTTTTTCTCTCAGCCTTGGCTGAGAGGTAATAGGAAGGGGAAAAAAAACTCTTCTTGATCAGCTCTGTTGCCTATCGATTCACTACTGGCTCTTTTGATTGTGACTGAAGAGTTATCCATAACGACAAGAAAAAAGCTATCAAGCTATCTATCAAGTAACAATAAGACAAGTATATGCTTATTTTCAGATCTTATTGCTGATAATGTGCTAACTGGTCACAATGAAACGGCTTCGTTTCAATGATTAGCTTCGTTTTTAGCAAACATGCTAACACAGTGAGAAAGTTACAGCTAAAACTGCATCCATAACGTTAAAGTAGTAAGTTCTGCATCAGATTTCTGTCCTTTACTGCTGTGAAGCTGTCTCCAGCCAAGAAAAGCGGCACCAATTTTTATTCCGCTTGTTTTGTAACTTTATTGTCATTTAGTATCTGTGCTGCTGAACGCGGTTTCTTCGTAAGAGGGAGTAGTGGCGATTGTAATGTTAACTTTTCAGGAGCTTCCGCATTTAAATTCTGCTTATCTCCTTGCCCAGTTTGCTGAGATTTTGCTTCTTCTTTTGTTGGCTCCAGGTAGACAAAGGGTCTGATTGAAAAGGTAAAGAAATGACCTCCTTTCGCTCTTTTCCGAAGCTCTTATTGGAGCAAGTCATGGGGTCAAGGACAGGTAGTAGGAGAAATTCAAAAGGACTTAGGTAAAGATGACCATGCTGCAATTACAAACTTCACTCAGATGTGATGTGGTTCTGCAACACTGATGCTACAGGTGTTCAATAGATATCCTATAAAAAGTGCTTTAGATGCATTATATTTTGGAGCTTTTATTGTGCATTTTTGATTTGCACTCATTACTTGCGACCTAATGCATCACTTTTGGCAGTAACACTAAACTTTGTTTGGATAAAATGTTGCTGGCTTCACAGGGTTGTTTTCCAATGACAGCAGAGTGACAACGCAGTACATGAGTTTTGACAAGAGGATAACAGGGAGCAAAGAAATGAGAGAATGGAAGGCTTTTCTTTCCAATGCTGACCTGTATTTTTCCTTCTCCCAGGGAATATTTGGCCAATAATGTGAGTGTGACTGTCTACCCTGTGAATGAGCCCTGGCTCTACTCCATTCTGTGGTGTAGCGGGGTGCATTCCGTGTCCTCTGATGCCCCTCAAGTCCTCCGAAAAGTGCCTTACCCTATCTGGCTCATGGTAAGCAGCTCTCCTTCTCTCATCTGGCACTACACACACACACACACACACACACGCATTGGAGCAGACAAGGTCAGGCAGCGTATAGAGAGGACAGCAGGAGAGAGGACAGAGACTGACAAGGGCCCAGCAAGACTTAAGGGCAAGGACTCAGAAAAATATGAGGGAGCTCAGCAGCAAACTTTAGCTCAGCATGACGTTGGAGAACATCAGGACCCCATGAAAGAGGCCAAGACAGATCAAGACGAGAGCAGGGATGTCCTGCAGCTGTCCTGCATCCTTTGGCCCTAATCAGTGCCATTTGTTAGTTTTAGGACACATGAACATCTGCACTGACCTCTTGTGGCAACAATGTAAAACGACTCTTCTTTTTTCTTTTTTTTTCTTTCTTGCAGAGTCATAGTGCTTACAACTTCATCTGGATCACTTCAGACCTAGTCTCCCTCGCCATAGTCATAGGGATTTTCACTTTCCAGAAGTAAGTAACATTTGAACCATGAATCATTTTGAATGTCAGAGACATACAGCAAATATATCTTCAGCGCATAAGCACTCATTATATAAAAAAAGAGAAAAACATTATGGCCAGAGAAATTGTTCCATCTCTCAGCTTGGCTATTAGAAATGAGCACCTCAGCCTTTGATTTAAAGAACTGACACATGTGACATTGGATTTTCTGCCATTAGTTCAGTGTTTTCCAACCTGGTTGTGGGATTTCACAAGTGGATAGAAAAAAATTCTTAGGGGTGTAGTCTAATGTCTTGCACTGAAATATGTTGTGAATTGAAAAGGATCTGTTATCATTAGTTCAAGTGTGTTAAAAGCAGGGGGGGTTCTGTGAATGCACCTTGTTGGCACCAGCATCTGTGTGGGATTGGAACTGGGCACAGCCCTGTCCAGTCTGCTGCTTCCACATTGACTGTTTATTCTGCTCTTTTCTTTCTTTTCTCTTTTTTTCCCAACTATGTTTATCTCCTGGGTTTTTCCATGTTTGTCCTCTATGCTGCAACCTTTTGCTGTATTCCTGTCCTCTCTTCCTCCTTTGACATTCTTTCTTTGTCCTGTGCTCTGTCTGATCTGCATGCAACCTTCCTCTGCTGCCCCCTGGCATCTGTCAGCTATCATATGATCAGGTAACAGCTATATCTGCCTCGGCCTTTGTTTCTGCTGCCTTGTCTGTTCTTGTGCTTTTTATGCCTTACACCCCAAAGCTGATCCCCCCTTTCCTTCACTTGTTTACCTCCTCCTTACCAATTTTCTTGGTAAATGTGTACTATATCATGTGTGGCTACTGGCTTAAAAGGTTTAATGAAAGCGCTGCAATAATTGCCCCCTTCTGCTTGCATCTGTGTTATCTGTGTTTGCCGCAACAGGTGGAGGATTAGTGGCATGCAGAACTACAACCCGGAACACATTATGCTGAGTGCCGTGGCCCGACGGCCCAGTCGAGACGTGAACATCATGAAGGAGAAGCTCATATTCTCAGGTGCGTCTCTGACAGAGGTCACACACAAAAACACAAAATTGCGGTTGCAACATTTAACACTTTTGTAAGCAGCCATTTTTAAGTTTGTAGTGGAAGCAACACTTTATACTAAGCACAGCCAATCTATGGAAGAAAGTAGTTGACATATAGTATGTAATTTTGGACAAACAGAAGTTGATGATAAAATAAGTCTACAGCTGGATCCGTGAAGCTCAAGGAGTCTGTGCTCGTATTTGGGCCAGTCAGTGGTGGAACATCCCCGCCGTAGAATCGCCACCTTAACGTGGTGGAGGGTTTTGGAATCCTTATGTACCTGAGAGCTTCGTTGTCGGGGGCGTTAGCCCCTGCTAGGGTCTCCCATGGCAAATTTGTGTCATGGGAGGGGTCAGACTAAGAGCGATTCAATGAACTCAATGGAGCTGCACCAGAGCAAAGTAGTTACCTTGATGGAGAAGGGAAACTGGGGCACTTTCCTGGAGCCTGGCCTGGGAGGGAGGGAGGGAACTGGTGAGTGCCTGGTGTCCGAGCCTTGGCTCCTGGGGCTCAGTCGGGCTTAGCACGAAGAAGAATCAGGAATCCACCTTCACGGGGGCCCACCACACGTGGGGAGGAAAATTCAAGTCCTGTAGCAATGTGAGCTGGGCGGCAGGTGAAGGCATTGCAAACTGGCTCTAGGGACGTGGATGCGTCACCTCGCTGGTGGGGAAAGAGCCTGAGGTGGTGTGTGAGGTGGAGCGGTATCAACTAAATATAGTTGAGCTCACTTCCACACACAGCATTGGCTCTGGAACCGAACTCCTGGAGAAGGGCTGGAGTCTCTCATACTGTGGAGTTGCCCATGGAGAGAGGAGTTGGAGTTTTACCTGGTCACCTCACTGCGGCTGAAAGTCGCAGGAGGGAAAGTTCTGACTGTTGTTTGTGCATATGCACCAAACAGCAGTTCAGATTACCCGGCCTTCTGGGAGTCTCTTTGTGTCACCTGGGGATTCCATTGTTCTTCTGGAGGACCTCAATGCCCAAGTTGGCAATGATGGAGTGACCTGGAGAGGTGTGATAGAGAAGAACGGCCTCCCTGATACCTGATGGGATATCTCTCTGGGAATATTTAAGTCTAGTTGAGCCTATACATACAGGAGGGATCCCCAAATCTTATATCAGTCAGACTAATATAGTGTATTTCTGTGGTGCACATGGGCTGACTGGATCTGATGATACTGCCCTAACAGATAAGATATGCAACATCTTGCTACAAATATTCGAATGATCTTAGCTTCTTCAAAAGGTAGAATCTCTTCCTTCTTGTAGACAGCCTCAGTGCTGCATTTCCAATATAGTCTGTATAGTCAATACTCTCTTATGAACTGACTTGGGCTCATCTACATCTGCTGCCTTCGTAAATATTCTTTCCACAAAACTGAAAAGGGGATAAATGTGAAAGGTGGATGTAATGTTTCCGAGTGTTGATGTCTGCCGTGTGTAATTCTCCCAAAATATGGGAATTCTTCTGAGCACCATCAGTAATTTCACTGCTTCTCTGTCGTTTTCAGAGCTTAACAATGGGCTGGGCAGCACAGAGGAGCTTTCTTTGTATCCTGAGAACGGTCATGTGAGATACTCCCATGGAGGCCTCAGTCGCTGAAAAAGCACAGTCACCGCTGGAAAAAAAATCATGGTTTGACTTTAAAATTTGGACACTGATTAAACATATTTTCTTGCAAGAAGTGACCGGAGCGTAGTGGAGACATTGATATGAAACGTCCTCTCCAAGTGATACATAGCTACCATATTAACTCTAAAGTACCAACCAATTTTCTTCTGTATGGCCTATTTCTTTATAATTTAATGTTAGAACATAGTTGTCCCCTCAGCTGTGACATATTTAGTACATACAACTCTCATAGTTTAACACTGCATTCCAATATTTCATAACTCAGTGAAAGACTTCCAGTCTAAGCCATGCTCCTTTGAAATAGTTTCTCATTTACCAAATACTCTGCTATACTTGTTACTTTTAGTTTTTGTAAAGTTGTGTAGAAAAAGAGAATAGAACATCAATGATCAGTGGAAATACATGGCTTGGTATGTGCCTATGGCCTCATGACTAAAGAGGTTTGCTTACAAATGAGTAAAAGTGCTCATTACATTGACTCTAATGGAACAAAAGACAATGGTGATATGAGACTGGAATGCTTTTTCTTTTTCAGTAAAATTGCTCTCTACTAATGAAAGATGGGCCAAAATTCCATCTGATTAACATGGCACGAGTTTGAATATTTATTTAATCTGAGAAAGATTACCGTTGAGGTTTTCCACATTGCTTCACTGATGTATTAAAATAGTGATTGGGCTGTGGTGTTCTCTGTATTATAAACTGATGTAAATATGACTTGTTTTTATTTTTGTTCCCTTTCAAGAGAATTTTCTGTGGTTTGAATCTATGGATTGTATATTTCGTGTTTGTATTTACGATCAATTTGCTGTCACTGAACTGTGACAGATGTAAGGGCGTACGTGAAACCTTGTTTTCTTGCAATTTCACGAGATGAGGTGCTTTAGGGGTTTTGCAAGAATATTATTGTTAATGTTCTAATCTTTTTCTTTCCTGCCTCTTTTCTTTCATGCCATGATTGCTTTACGTGTAGCCGTTAGCTAATACAACTTTCACATGCTGCCTTTTTGTTACATGGATGTACTTGTAGAATACGTTTGTCTTTTTTTTCCTTTTATAGGAGTATTATTTCAGCTTACAGCCTCTCCTAGCTGCAGACATGTTGATTATTCAATAAAGATATGATGGTTTTCCCTCTTGAAAAATGCATAACTTGTCTTTCATGGGCGATCTGTACCAAAAGCTCTGCATTCTCAGGCCCTCCTTTAACCCATTCATCCTCAGCTTCCACCATCACCTTCCACTGGTTGCTTTTTTTCTGCATTGTGTGCAGTATGTATGAAAGAAGCCATATTCCAGGATGCCTGTATCGAGTACATTCACTTTTTGCGCACAAACAACGCTCACATTGCAAAGAACTATGTCCATCATTCACCAAACACGTGAGCATGTTGGTTCATAACTGCAGCTTTAGCAATATAAATGCATTAGTTTGTGGCTTTATCACTGTGGACCAGACTCAAACAACAATGATTGGATACGTAATTTGCAATTTTGTGCCATCAGTCCCCGAGGATATGTAACTGGTTTTAATAGAAATAGCTCCTTAAACATTTGGTGAAATGCTACTATTTTTGTTATTCCCTTTCATTCACTGAAAGGTGTCAACTTTTGTCAAGTCAGATTTTTCCTACAGCACCACTGTCAGGTTAAATTTTGGGCTTTCAAGCTGTTCAAATTTTAGTAGTTGGATTAACTAGATATACTTAATAAATATATATATATATATATATATATAAATGCAATTATATTTCAAACAAATGTACTGTTAGAGACTTATATGAGAGACTTCCCCTTTAAGAAGGTTGCCGTGTTGTGAGCAGTTCTGGGGAGTTGGATGCAGCTGAAGAATTTGTCCAGACAGAAGTAATCAGCCATTATGTTTCCAGATGGATCCATGTTAAATAACCTCACTGAAGAGATGTTGACAAGTTAACAGCTGCTACGAGTTACAATTAAGAGTGTTTAGTAACTGTAAACTATTCTAAATGTGATTAGATTTCTGAAACAACTTGATTTGACAGATCTGTGCATCACATATTTATTTAGTAGGGGGTTCGCTTAGATATAGGCAGGAGCAGCTCCTTACCAGCACAGCAACATGACTACATGGTCTGCCCGTTTCTCCGACGCCCCTTTGGTCCGACCCATCAATATTCCGAAAATTGACCATTGATCCTACAGCCCATTAGTCCTACATACCTTTGCTCCGATAAAATGAAGCCCTTTGTCCCGACAGTTCAATGTTCCGACCAAAGGCTGCTTTAGATCACATCATCTTTTTGGGTAATGGAATTAAAGGGGAACTCCGGGGCATTTGAAGCGCAATCCCATTGCTAGAGGTTGTCAAATACTGATAGTAGGACACAGACTGGTGCAAATCGGCGCTCCCTGTGCAGAGATTGCGCTGTTTGCGCAGCCTGTCATGCGAGGCTAATACGTGGTGGCTAAGGGGCAAGTGCTAACCCTTCCACGTAAAACAACAACTTGCACACTGCAGAAACGTCACACCACTTTATAAACCATCCGACAATAAAGTCACAAGCCTTACCATCAAAACCATATGCATGGTTCTCACATTACTGGCATGGGGACGTTACAAAACAACTTTATAAACAGCATGTCACTCACCGGCTGGTTGTAGGCTCATGTGAAAGCCCAAAAGAGTCAATGGACAATAATCCCATATACAAAACAATTATCTTCTCTAGAAAAACTGCGTTCAAGTATTTAAAACATTACAACAATATTACTGGGCATGTATTGTTGTAATGTTTTAAATACTTGAACGCAGTTTTTCTAGAGAAGATAATTGTTTTGTATATGGGATTATCGTCCATTGACTCTTTTGGGCTTTCACATGTGCGAGCATACAAACAACCGGTAAGTGACATGCTGTTTATAAAGTTGTTTTGTAACGTCCCCATGCCAGTAATGTGAGAACCATGCATATGGTTTTGATGGTAAGGCTTGTGACTTTATTGTCGGATGGTTTATAAAGTGGTGTGACGTTTCTGCAGTGTGCAAGTTGTTGTTTTACGTGGAAGGGTTAGCACTTGCCCCTTAGCCACCACGTATTAGCCTCGCATGACAGGCTTGCCAAACAGCGCAATCTCCGCACAGGGAGCGCCGATTTGCACCTGTCTGTGTCCTACTGTCAGTATTTGACAACCTCTAGCAATGGGATTGCGCTTCAAATGCCCTGGAGTTCCCCTTTAAGAATTATTAATTGGGCCTATCTTCATTTACTTTGTATTGATGCCCATTTGTAAGCACGTTTTTGTTCATGCCTTTTCCCCAAAATTGAAACAATAGCCTATATTATTTTTGTTCCAATTCTGACCTATTGATTTGAGCGACAACAAGGGCTGCATCCGCGGCACAATTGTATCACAAACAAAAACGTGGGCGCAAAATAGAGCAACAACAACGTGCGTCTGCAGCGCGCCATGACCGACTCCAAACAGCCATTGGTCGGAACATTGAGCTGTCGGAACAAAGGGTTAATTTAATCGGAACAAAGACATTTCGAATGAGTGGGCTGTAGGATCAATGGGAAATTTTCGGAATATTGACGGGTCGGACCAAAGGGGCGTCGGAGAAACGGGCAGACCCCGGTTCTAATACTGCAGCAGAGCATTGACATGTTCACTGCTCGATTCGCCGACGCCTCCACTACAACCACCACCACCACCATATTTGACATCAGTCACCGGAGCAGATGAAGAGCCTGCTGTTGCGAACATGTCAGTGAGTTTGACACATTTCGCAGCGTCCGCTTGAAGTTCGCGTTTCTTTTTGTCGCGCAGTTTCTCTGCGCCTCCCTTGCGTTTCCTATCCATCACTAAGTGAACACCGCTGCACAAAGTTCCACACGGAGAGTGAAGGTGTTTTTCTATTTCATGATTGGCCCAGCCCTTTTTTAGACTGTCAGGGATAATAACCAATGGGCTGCATGTGCGGTAATCTATTTCTGCACACAAGGCAGATATGTGACAACGGCAAGAGTAAAACTAACTGGAGTGAAAAGAGGAACAGGCTTTACTAAAACTGTCAGTGGAGTTAGGCTGACGACAGAACTAACTTTAGCTGGAAATGCTAAATCCAAACACAAAACCTCCAGACCTTAACAAACTACACATTCACTTGCATTATCAACACTTTCTAATGAGGAAAACTTGCAGAACCTTGAACATCAAGCTGTTTCTGCTATGCATCGGTATACATGATCCCCACTGGCCAGTTTTGTTATAACAAATTGTATTAGTAGACCTTGACACTGTGACCTCAACCATTTTTTGTGGGTAACTGCATTGAAGCATTTGGCAGTTGCCATCTTGGTTTTTAGAGCCAGCGGGACACTGAGTCAGCTAATGCAGCTGGACCTCATATTCATATAAACTTTGGCTTTGTTCCACAAGTTTGATATACAAAGTGGGGAAAAAAGGCTTTTACACAAACACCAAGCATTTTCAAATGCCATGTTGGCAAAGGTGTTTTCTGAGATAAAAGCTAACTAGAGAAAGATTTTGCGGTTCGTAGGCTGGGGACTGAAGTTTAGAAACCTCACCGGGGCATAAGATCAGACTTCTGATGACATTTTCTTTGATTTCTCCTCATCTCCAGCAGTGTCCATTAAGGGCACCATACTACTAGCACTAGTTGGCAAGATGCACTGTAGCTATTGGTACTGTAACTTTTCTTTAGTTCCTTTCTTGACAGAAGACACCCATCTTTCTTTCTTTTTTTTTCTTTTTATTTTGATGCATTGTGACATTTAAAAAAAAAAAACTGGATAGAATGGGCTGAATAAGCCTCGGAATTGTTTGCGAATGCCCTGATAAAGGACCAAAAAAATAACAGTCATGAACGTGAACAGTGTTGAATTTGCCCGTGAGTGTGCCTCCTCACCGGTTTCCAAGCTTCTAAGGTACTTTCGTTAACTCCAGTGACAATACTGGCACAGCCCAAAATAAACTCTAGATAAAATAAGGACCAGCAGCACAGTAAGTAGGAGTGTTTTTGGACCTAGGATTTAGTGATCCTCCTTGATTTTGCACTTCCATATTTCCATCAACCCACACAAAAATCAGAGATTCTGTTTTGGCAAACATGATCCATCTTTTGCTCTTCACATGACTGTTTACCTGCAACCACAGTCCACACAAGCTTTCCATTACCAAAATCTTGTCCCATGTTTACAGATTCTGCTGATTAATCTGCAGATCCGTTTACAGACATAAACTCAAGTGTAATGATATCACTGGCAATGAAAACTGATTCCGCAGATGCTTTATTTCAGAAAACAAATCAACTTGGACACCGATACCTAAGGCATCAGGGCTATTTATTGTACTTTGTAAGAAATTCAATGGCATAAAACTGCTCTGGGTTCCCAAATAATCTGAACATTAACAAAAGAAAAATAGTATTGGAATGAATGATTTATTTTATTTTATTTTTTTCATGAGACTGTCATGTCAGCTGGTACAAGGTGTTCCAAGGGAGAATGAAGGTCTGCGACTCCTGCTCAGTCATCGACACTGTCGGACGTCATGAGGCAGCCGGAGTCTCTCGGAGAGTTGATCATGTCTGCCTTCATGTCCTCACTGGTGTTTCCTGGCTCTTGACTGGCCTCATTTTCCAACTGACTATCAGCTGTAAAGTAGAGAAGAGGGGCTGGTTGGATGTACTATGAGTCAAATAGATACTATCCTTCCTGTACATTGTGAACAGCCTATCTGTCTGCAGCTCCTGTCTTTGCTTATCCCGATCTATTCTCAGAAATGCTCTTTGAGGTTATCCTGTTATCTTTAACCTCACTTGCCCTTCAGATACCCTTCTACGTTTATCTCATTGAGGTGTGATGTAACTTCTCCCCTTTTCCAGTCTAAATGCCAAATGTCTTAGCATATCATTTTAGTTTTTAGCTGCTGAATAATTGTGATGATGGTGCTCTTGAATGATCTTGTTTCCAATACTCACAGTGCAGTCGCTGCAGGGAGTTAATAGCAGCAAGTAAACATTGCCTGTGCTCTGCATTGGTCACATTCAGCTCCATCAGGTCATGCTCCCTCAGCCACATCAAGTCATCTACTGTTTGACAACCGCTCAACCGCAGAGATGTGGAATACTCCTGATAAATTAAGTGGAAGGAAAAAGCTCTATTCAGAAGCTGAAGCAACTCTTTTTTTTTCTTTTTTTTTTCTGGGTAAGATGATTAATATGCAACGTCAAAAGCACAAATAAAAGCAACATACCTCTAAACCGATGTGCTTTAACACCTCCCCAATGGTTGATTTGTGTCTCACTTTGTGGATGTGTGACTCAGGACTCTGCTCCATTAGCACATCCACATAGATGAACTTAAAATTTCCTATTCTGCCATCCAGCATGCCTTTCCATATTCCCATGGGGGATTTGGCGATGATGTCAATTACATCTCCCACCTGATAGGAAAAAGTTTACAAAACATTTACAAAAGAACATATTTCATACAAAGAAAAAAAAAAAAGATTTTTTTTATAGCTTTGCTATACAACTAAAATATCTAACTTTTTTTTTTATAATTGGCATTGTATGAATTTAATTAATTTAGATTTTGATAAATTTAAGCTGATTCTATCTAAAGAGACTTCAAAATACAGCCCCAAGACACACACACACATCTATCTATCTATCTATCTATAGGTATAGATATGCATAATTTCTTTACATTTTTTTTTATACTGGTTTTCCAAAGAGATCTACAAACTACTTGAAGGCCTTTAAGTTTAGTTTTGATACATTTGTCTCCAGTGGTTTGGACTGAGAACTGATATTTGAAACGAGGTCAAACACTTTGGACAGGGAGTGCATGAATGTGCTTTGTTTGTCACAGATTTTCCACAAAGTTGCTTTAACCCTTAGTCCTACACAAGAACATTTATTTGTGCCATCCAGCTTAAAGAATCAGGATATATTATGATAAAAGTTGCCGTAGTAATTTAGTCAATTATTTGATCTAATTTCCACCTTCTGTAAGGACATGAATACCTTGAGTTTGAGGGATTCTGAGTCATAAGGACTTGGCACAAATGCTGTGTGGACTCGTGCTCTGCCACAGAACTGTCTTGTTAACAATAGATCATCGTCAAGTCTCAGACTGTCTCTGTTACTGGAGCAGTCCGACCCGCTGGTTACTCCACCTGGCGAACAGCACGAAAACAAGAAATCAGTAAAGGGCAAATTAATTAGTGATTCAGTTTTAATGGAATCATTCACATGAGAAGTCTCAGATGGTGATTCAGGTTTTCGCAGTTGGGGTAAATCAACAAAGAACATTTAAAGAGTATCAGGATATGTCAGTCTACAAGCAAAGATTGAATAACTAATTGGGTTGTGGTGTGAAGAGCACACTTTGTTCAGTGCCAGGTGGTGCTTACTGGAGGAACTTTGTCCACTGTTGAGGCTGTAGAGGCTTTCCATGGAATTTCTGGACTGCCTCTGTCTTTTAGTCAATGTCCTCCCACGGCCAGTCTCCCTCTTTTCTGCTTCATCCCTCTGCATGCCTCTGTCCTGCACAGTAAAGACACCAAGACGTATGCATACTCTGCTCTAAAATATATTCAGTTGGATCTCTGTCATTTCTGTCCGTCCCCTACTACAGATATTTGGGACAAAAATTCTATCAAGAAAACTGAGTCATTGCACAAACCTGCTATTCAGTATTCAAGGTGTGACGGAACAGCTTATGTCCCGGTCTCTGCTGAGTCACGTAGCTACTCTGGCAAGCTATATACTTAATCCTGGAAGAGTTGCCTTGCTTTTTTTTAGTAAAGACCAAAGAGGTTTCTGGGGAGTATAATCCCTAATTACCTGTGCTCAGCTTTCACCTTCCTATTCCTGTACAGGCCCCAAATTGTTGAGAAGCTAAACTCCTATTTCAAGCAAGAATTGGAAAACAAGAATAAACAGCCATTGTTGTACTTGAGAGCTTATTTGATAACAGATGTTGTTTAATTTGATGTGCGCTACGAGAGGAACTGTCTGTATTAACATAAGCTTTGTCGGGTGCATTGCTTACTATGGGAGCTTTCAGTGTTTTCTCTGCCGAGGCCTCGAAGTGCTTCCTGTCACTTTGTGATGAGGGCTCCGATTCCCTCATCTGCAGTCTTGGCTTGGTAGGCTCACAATTCAGATCTTGCTTTTTCTATAAACAAGCAAACGCACTGTGAATGGAGGGATCCACCAAAGCCTAAAAATAAACATGGTGTACATTAAGAAAGCTGAATTCCTCGATGGACAGATGCGGGCAGATCGAGGAGATTTTGCTTTTTAATCAGACGGCTTCCATTATCCTGGTTTTCCAGGCATCCTGGCAAGTGCACAAAATCTCTCTATGTGGGGTTATAAAGAGATTAAGAATTGTTTTCGTTTTTTTACTGGTGACAGATGGGCATGTTTAGATCCTTCGTGTCACCCCCTACAGCCAACAACAGTATGTTTATTGCGTGAATTCTGAATTAGGTTAAACCCAAGCTGTCATACAACTCATGCATATGCTTTGTTTGTTATGGGGTTTATTTTTGTTTTATTGCATATCACATATCTAATTTTTTTTGCACAGATGTAAGGTTTTCACCTGTTGAGACAAGTGAATTTGTTTTATTTTTTTTTAAGTAATGTGCCAATAAGTTTATTTTTGTTTGTGTACTTTATCTTTATAGTTCATTCATTCATAATTTCCACCTAATTTTTGATCACCTGCTGGTATAATAAATGACCTTCTTTGAAGATGATTCAGAGTAATAGCCCAGAGCTGGACACTTGTTGGCTATTAGCAACAGTTTAAAGGTCACTCCATGCTGCTCTCAGGACATCTGTTATAACGACTGTTGGCTCATTTCCCAACACTGACCGTTGAGGCCTCCCTGTCATGTGCTGAGTCATTGGATGAGCAAATGTTAAAACCACTGTTTTTACTACAAAAAAAGTGTACTCGTATTAATTCTGTATGATACAGTTCCAGTTAGTACTCTGGTGTATTCCTATCTGCACTACAAGCAACAGTAAGATGCATTCTTGTTTAAAGCGCGTAATTCTGAAGGATAACAGTTTAATGCATCCCTATTAGATGACAGGAAGTGGATACATCACAAGAAACTGCTGTGAGGTTATAGTCTCTAATGATTTTTGAGGTCTTAAAATGAAGTAAATATAACCTCACATCAACAAAAACACATTACATCTTCCACTATGTCAATATTTATCTTACAAAAACTGGGCCAAAATGCAGAAGCAGTGTGTGAAAAACTAAATCCACTCTTACTGCTTCCATAGTAATTAGGAGGGTAAATAGCAGCCATGTGCTGCTTATTAAAACTGTTAAATGCACTCATCAGTTCATGAGCACCTACATAAAAGAAGAGGCTTTGGCATGTTTCTGTTCTGGAGCATTCAGGTGTTCGAAAGAAGGAAAGTATCATGATCTTAGAAAATGCATATTTTACAGCCACAGGACCTGGACACCTTGCAGTCATTTAGTCCACCATGAACTCTGTTTAACAAAGTATTGTGTAGTTGAATGTGAGGCCATCTGTCCAACAGTTAAAGCTTGGCTGAAACTGGGTCATTAACAGGACAACAATCATAACACAGCAGCAGATCTACAACAGAAGGCCTGAAAAAGAAAAGAATCGAGGTGTTGCAATGGTCCAGTCAAACTCCAGACCTCAACCTGTTTGAAATGCTGTGGTGGGACCTTAAGAGAGCTGTCCACAAAAAAAATGCATCAAACCTCAATGAACTGAAGCAACATTTTAAAGAGTGGGTCAAAAATCCTCCACAATGATGCGAGAGACTGATAACGTCACACAGAAAACAAATGGGGTGGACCTAGGTTTTCACACACTTCTTAGCATTTTGGCTTCTTTTAGATTAAAAAAAGATATAAAGGTGCAATGTGTCACTTGTTGTTGTTCATCAAGATTGTATTTACCTCATTTTAAGACTCGGTAAGGACAAGATGATTATTTTTTTCTTGTGTCCTGATACTTAAAACCTTAGATCATTTCACTTGACATCACATTTCTTTTGGGCAGCAGGTCTGCTTAATTATGAATCAGATAGCTACAAGTCTAATGCTGAGCTATAATATCACCTCCTTTATGAACCCATCAGCCACAACATTCCAGCCTCCTTGGTCCACGCCATTGGGATGTCCTGTGGTGACTGGCACTGCTGTGTTGGCAGAAGATCATTTGGATTGGAGGGTTTGGCCTCAGATAAACAGGCTTGTGAACTGGATTGTGGGATGTTTGGAGACTGGATGAATGCCCTGAGTCATTCCTGAGCAGTTATCCTGCCGCAGGGGTAATTCACCTCAGCTGCTACTGGTTTTGACATTGTGGCTGACTGGTACATCTTGCTAATCATACTTTATAAATTCAACAACACATTATGAATCTCAATTAAGTTATTCACTGCCTAGTGTCATATAGTGAAATCAGCCATCTATTATACCTGCCTTAGCCATTAGATTGGCTACTGGTTTTTACTTCAGCTGTACTTAGTGAGGAAACCTCCTCTTTGAAAAGCTTTTCTAGCAACACAAATGAAACATCCCTCTGCACTACGTCGTAAGCTCTCAAGAAAAGAAACGGTTACAGATAAGTAGATCCTACGGTAGACATAATTCCTTTTTTGTACTTTTGTGAGGAAAATATAGGCTACATGTAATAAGCATTAGAGGTCTTAAGAGAAGCTGTAAATGAAACCAAGCTGTCAAAACTTTTCTTCTGAAAAAAACAAAACAACCTGGAAAATATAATTACAGTTCAGTAAGTTTAAATGCTCCTTTTAGAGCTCTGAGAGAAAGTCAATTAGAAATTAGAAAGTCAAGCCCAGCAAAGCACATATTCAAAAGACTTTGGAGATCTTGTGGCAGATAAGAATTACACATCACAGATTATAGCCCCTCAATTTTTTAAGTAAAGCTCAGATTTTAAAGTTAGAAATTTCACTGAACAAATATACAGTATAGCCTCATGTTGACTATTAAGTCAACAGTCTTTCCATTTTACATAAGCTGATTTCCGAATAGTCTGATCTTCCCTATTTTGTGGCAACGCTTATATCTTACTGTGTTTTGTGAGAAGTGCAGATCCGTGATGGAACGGATCATCTGTGGCAGACACATGTCTGACTGTTTGCTGTCCATTTCCTGTATCAGACTCTCAAAACGATCCCATTCCGAGGCCCGAGGCAAAGACAAGCTGCCGCCACACTTCCACAGTTCATGTCGAGCTTGCTGGCAGGTGTGATAAAAAGGAGTCCACGGCTGTGGACACTCAAAGGGCCTCCACTGATAATTTACAATCTCTGGGCTCCAGACCCCTTCCTCCTTTGAGTCTTTATGGACGTCCATGTTGTGCTGTTGGGGCGACGCTGCCATTTTAGAGGACCTCTTCTCTGTCTTCCTCCCCAGGCTGACGCATGCCAGCACTGCGTTGTTTGTTCTCACCATTTCTGTCAAACAATCTGAAGAGTCTGCTTGTGTTATGAGCCAATTCAATACAGTTCCACAACTAAATAAACTTTATCAGCAGTAACTCACCATATTTGTCAGCTGGGCTTTTCAGTTTCTCACAATTACTCTGATGTCCCTTCTTCGCTTGCACCAGATTCTGTAACTTCTTTAGTCTTCCTGTGGTTTGTATTGGTTCTGCTGTGTCGGCTTCAGTTTCACCAGGCTAAATACAGAAACAATACAGAAGATGTATTCACTGTGGTAAAAAATGTTGCTTAGACAAACTGGAACAGACGAGAAATTGTTTTCTTATCTTTGAAGAAAACTTTCCTTCTAAAGTTTTGCTTTGTCAGTAGATGACATCACTCACCTGAAACGTCTTTCTACATGACAAAGTAAACTCGTTGCACACTTCGTTTTGCTTACTTCGAAGTAGCAGTGGATAGCACTAATATGCTGACTCTAGTGCAAGATAACATGGACTCAAGACCCATTTGATACATTTTCTATAGTAGGCCTAACAGCTTTCTTACTGGGAGCTGTCCATTAGCAGCATATGAATTTTTCCCCGTTCAAAGAACTGTTTGACAATTTCAGATACATTTGAACTCTCTATTTGAGTCTTACTCACAACTCACAACACTTTTCTACTTGACTCCTCCATGTGTTGAAGTGTCCTTGGGCAAAAACCCCACATTCGCCTCTTCTGAGAGTGATTGTAAAGAAAAAAGCACACTGCATACTGCACATAGGATGCATATATACAGCAATAATAAGAAGTGCTGCGCTAGTGTTTATGAGGATGGTTGAATGAGAAACGCATTGTCAGGCACTTTGTAGAACCTAGACAAGGTTAAAAAGGTGCTGTGGACCAATTACCGTTTAATCCTCTACAAGTCAACTGTTGGAATGAATATCCAACAAACGGTGCAAAGCCAGGCATCCCAAAGATCGTAGGGCTGATATAACAGGAACCTATAAAGGAGATTAAATATTTCTGTGGGAACAAACCACCACTTTTCTGCTAAATTGTCTACAAAACATCCAAAGGGATTTTTGCACCTACAAATTTAAACATGTAACATTAAATTAATAAATTGTGTTTTTGTTAAAATAAAAGATCTATTATGAAAGTTTAAATCCCTCCTCATTGACGCTTCAACATACTGTAATCTGCTTTGTTTTCTTCACAGTTACATAACAGCATGAACGGTGGGTAAAGGCAAACAACCACTGTCATTTGAGTCACATGCATTACCACGTGCACTACGTCCAGGTCAGGTGTCTACCCACCTGTCTGGCACTCACAGCCATGTGGGTATGGGATTACAAAGCACTCCACCATCTGCACAGCTTTTCAAATGATCATTTGAGGTGATAAAGCAATTGTGCTGTGATCTAGAAGCGATGTATGAAGCATGAAAAATGTAATCCACAATATTGCCTTTCATGCACCGAATCTCACCCAAAATTTGATCTTACTCAGAAGATATAAAGTTAGGGTTACTTTTAACATCATATTCTGTCACACTGACAGTATCACACTGTGGGTGCGGTCATGTGATTTTTACCTGAGCAGGTATATCTGTCAGTGTCTTCTCAGAAACCAGGTCCTTCGCCTTCTCATATCTTGGGTTGCTCTGACAGGGAGCTTTATACATCACAGAATATTTTAATTCTTCTTCATTCTACTAGTGTCAAACACAAAAATCTATAAAGCAAGCAGACTCTCTTAAAATGTCATGCATATGAGATTAATAACACCAACCCACTCTGTTTAATTACTCTGTAAAGTTATTTGGTAAATTAACATCAGCTGTTCCTGACTCTCAAACTATAACCTCAGTGGAGCGTATTTCCCAGTATGCACTTTGGTTTTGCTCGTGTATGACACATTTTCTTACTTCTGTTCTGAATTTTCTCTGAAGTCAGTCTGAAGACTTGTCACTAGAAAACCTCCACCAGGAATGATTAATGTATTTTTACAAGAGACAGGGTATGATGGAAACAAAGTAACTTCCTGTCCCATTATAGCAGCATTGTGGGAATTCTAAAATTGAGCGAAAGATCAATGTAGCAATGAGCAATTTAGACCTCATGTAAATGCTTGCATAAAGCTCTGCATAAGATGGGAAAACAAAATCTTAGAAATATGAACATCTGGGTCTGTGATGTTCATGTACCAACCTGAAGTTTCATTCTCCAAGGCCGACGTGAGCACACATGACCTAAAGTGACAAATAATATTGAAAGAGACTTTCATTTCCTGATGGAGAAGTGGAATAAAACAAAAAAGACTGAAGAAACCGACTTACACACTCACATACCTTTTACTGTTCCTTCTTAATTTTGCATTACTCTGAGGTTGGTCCATCAAGAAACAAAGACAAACAAAACCTTTTAGTGAAGACATAGGACTGACTGCCTTAACTGAGCAGGGTTTCACTGTTTTACTCGCTTTCAGGATCAAGCAACGCACAGCGTTGGAGGCATAGGGTTTTTGCACTAGTGAATATGTTGCATCACACCTCTTAATTTGAGTTTCCAGAGGCTGACCCCTGATTGTGCAGGACAGGCTTTCATATTGCATCACACTAAACCTCCCTGTGGTCAGTTAGTGATAAGTCACCAGTATCAGCAGTTTCAAAATGGCTTAAATATGCAGATATTTGTGTTCAGCATCGGTCTTTGTGTACTGTCGGTGTAAATGTGCATGAAATGAAACTTACAGAGTTGATGGATGGGTCTGAGCCGCCCCACTCAGATTTATGCCTCAAAAGAGTAGGACTGCACTGGTACTTGGGTAGGGCTTCCTTGAGTGTTTGGTGGTATGCTGGCTCATATATGCTTTCTGTGGAGCCATCCTGAGGAAACACAATAATCAGCCTGCATGTTGACATCACCTGTAATTAAATACTGTCATGCTTCATTTATCCACACAGTGATCCGTAAAAACAGATAGAAATACAGCCAATGAGTTCTCCGATTTCCATTGTGTAATTTGAAGTTTCTATTACAAAATCGGTATACTGCCTTTAATTCAGTTGTTTGAAATCTACATTCTAATTGGGTTTGTCATTCAAACATGCATGATCAGCATCAATCTCAATTTGCTGTGCTTGTCTGTTATAACTGATTTAGTCTAAGTGCTGAGCCATGTGAAAAACAAAAGCCGTAATATTTCCTGCAATAAGTAAGAAAAGAAAAGAAACATGAAGACTGACTTTAGAAAAATGGCAAAACATCTATTTCATGCACGAATCTTCAAATAAGCAGTTTACGATTCTGCATTACATAAAACTTATCGAACCAAAACTGTTTGGCTTCTATCGCTGATCATTCTCCCTTTCTTTCTTGTCCAGGATCCATTGTATCTATGCATAATGACATCAATCTCTTTTCAGATGAAGAAAGTGCCACCATTGATAAAAGACAGAGTTTTGACTGCCTGGTCTCATAAAATAGACCGATTACAGCAGTTTGATCACATATCAGAAAGTGAGGGAAGACTCTATATTACTAACACATTTATTTTAAGATTAAGAATTTAACTGATTGAGCTGTCCCAAGTTCAAGTTCTGGCCTGTTGCTCTTTGCTGCATGTCATCCTTCTCTATCTGCCCATTTTCCTCTGCAGCTACTTTCAAATGCAAACCAAAAGCTTCGTAAGTTGGAACTCAGACTCAAAACTAATGTAATTTAGTCTGAACCAAGATTTTTTTTCTAACCCGAATGAAGTAATCTTTATGTCTAAATCCAACCAGGAATTGACAAAAGTGTTTGAGCAAAGTGTTGTCGTGTTATTGACGGAATATATGTTGGTCTCTATCTCGTGTCACACAAAGGCCCATCACTGCATAACTGGATCATCCATGTCCTCTCCTTCCTCCTTGCGTGGACTTTGTGGCTTAACGACAGACTTGATGTCTGCTGTGGTGTGGAAACACTCATATGAATCATATTTCTGTCCCGCCGCTTGTTGGAATGGAAATTTAAAAGATTACATTATGAACTATGTGAAAAGGTGCAAACAAACGACCTATATAAAAAAAACAGCCATTTCGTTGGAGGAAATGGCTGTGAACAATGCATTATGCTGTGTTTTGCACAAACAAACATCATAGCAATATGTTCATTGATAGAAGCTAGATCGTATTATCTGCACAACTCAGTTAATGAGATACCAACTGACTGAACTGCTAATCAAATGTTTTGTTTTTTTCAGCAGCTTTCACAATTTGTAATGCATAGTGCCATGTTTAAAAACTCAATTCTATGAAGATATTTTTTTGTGTGTGTTAAAGTACTGATGCTAAAAATCTGTCTTGCACGCTTCAGTGACAAAGATCTTCTAAGTTATTTAGTCTTCTCTTCTGATAATACATTCCAGTTGGAGCCCACTTTCACCAGTCATAGCTCAGAAGTCAAACAACCCAAGGACCGTTGATCTTCACGCATGAATTTCTCCAAGCCTTGTATAAATGTCAGATCTTGCGATAAGCCATTAACAAATGGTCAAACAGGGATCACGACATTTGACTGACACATCTTTGTTACTGTACCACACTTAAAACTGATTCTTGGCGGGCAAAAAACTAAATTAAACGAAGGAAAAAGATCATGATCATTATGTTACCTTATAAGAATGCTAAACACTGTTAAATGAATAAATAAAAGCTTTAACTGTTGACAAAGTCAGCCTTGGTAACTGCTGTCATGTTCTGCGACATCAACTGTACACTATGCAATTTTTAAGCTTTCACTAATGGGGATCAGTTGTGCAACCACCGACATAAATCTGTGAACAGAACATCTTTTCTGTTATTCTGCTTTGGTGTGCATGAGTGGGGGTTGTTTTTCTTTTCTTTTTTTCAGTTTCTGCAATCAAATTTAACCTGAGTGGAAGTCAGGAAGGAATTACCTCTACATCCTGTGGTTCTCACACTTTTTCTGTCTGCCCAACCCCTTGAGAAGCATTGATATGTATATTTATACAAACCAATAAAACTGAAACACACCAGTGTAAAATCACATAACAAATATTTGCACCTTTCCCACTACTCAGGTATTATTCCTTTGACTCTTTTCCATTTTATACAAATTAGCTCCGACACCAAATGGATGAGCACTTTAACCTTTCTCGAACATACAAACTGATCATTTCATATGTTTTTCTCAAATTGTTGGAGAGTGTGTTAACAGCTGTGTTAACAGTATTATTTATCATATAGTCATTCATAAGAATTATAAGAAGACATTTTGACAAATCTAGCTCTGTGCAGCAAACCCAAGGACAGCAGAGGAAGACTGCATGAAGAAACCTAATGAATCTTTGAAAGAAAGTTGCTTGCAATTTTGTCTCCTCAAGAGAGTTCGTTTCAGAGTCTTGTCAGTAACAATAACATCAGCAAAGTGTCCCACAGCGGCACATTACGCTCCTTCTGCTAGTCAGCTCGCTAAGGCTACAGGGCCCAAACAAGTCCTCCTGACAAACTGATTCAAATTTTACAGCAATTGAGAAGCTCAGTCTTACCTGTGTGAAGCAGAACAGGTTCATGGTTGTCAGTTGCTGCTGAAGACAATGGAACCAAGGGAGATAAGCTGCGTGCTGTGGCCTCTGGGCAAAACACACTTTCACACACAACCCTCCTACCCAAACACACACATTTTACCCGAACACACCCCTGTGACAGACAGACTCACGCAGCCCCCATGCTGTCTCTAGCACAGTGTTCTAATCCTAGTTTCTAATCCCTCACATAATCCAATATGTGCTTTGAGCCATCACTGTCCAACACTGGCTCCAGACAGAGTCAAGACACTCAGAAAAACAATACAATAAACAACGTAGGCATGTGTCGGAAATCATTTTGATAATTACTGAGAACACTAAAAAAAATCATAAAGTGATTTCAAATTTATAGTGAAGCTCTGTACTAAGAAAAAAATCTAGTGAGGTTTTGTCACGTCATCAAATGTGTTTGATTTAGTTCTGTCTAGACATGTGTTCAAGTCGAGGTTTGCGTCAATCAGCTCATAAATACTAATTGTAACTTTTGTCTTCAGCTGTTTCTACGTAAGTGTAATGACTCAAAAGAGTACAACCCCAATTCCAACAAACATTGGCCGCTGTTTCGAATGTAAATAAAAACCTAATGCAATGATTTACATCATAAACCAATATTTTATTCACACTATAACATAGAAAACAAGAGAAACAAATGCAGGATTATGTTAACAAATTAGATTAATCAACACCAAGTCAGTAAACCAACTGGGCATAAAAAGAGCACCGCAGAGAGGCCGAGTTTCTCAGAAGTAAAGATGGGAAGAGGCTTAGCATTCTGCTAAAAACTGCATCTAAACATTGTGTGGCAATTTCAGAAAGTAAAGTAAAATTGTGAAGAATATTGCATAATCTACAACACATTATAGCATCAAAGCATTGTAAGAATTTGGAAACATTTTTGTGCACAAGGAACACGGACAAACGTCAAAAGTGGATGCCCGTGATCTTCAGGCCCCTCGGGTGGCACTGCATTGAAATCAGGCATGATGTCATAGAAATCACTGCATGGTCTGTGAACACAGTTTACCTCTGCCATCCACAAATGCAGGTTAAAGCTCTGTCACGCAAAGAAGAAGCCATATGTGAACATGATCTAATAACCCCACCATCAAGACAACGCTAAGCCGCTTACTGTTTCTGTTACAACAGCAACATCATCATATTTGAAGAGTCTCTCGGTGCTGGACTGTCCTGCCTGCAGACCTTTGACCAACTGAAAGCTTTTGGTATGTTATAAACACACAGAATACAACAAAGAAGACCCAGGACTGTTGAGCAACTAGAATCCTATATCAGACACTAAAATGCTCAAAATTATTTTTGAAAAACAATAAAACTCAAAGCAACAATGTAACGATATCTAATGGTCAAGTTGAAGATGACGACTGTCTGAAATCATTTATATTCTTTACATATATCTTTATTGCTGAGCTAAATGACCTGTTGAAAAGAAAGCAAGTAAAAGCAACTGCATTATCACTCCAAAGACCTTTGCCTCTTCAAATTTTTTCCTTTTTGACGAGATTGTATCTCATATTGGGGCTGCACGGTGGTGTGGTGGTTAGCACCATCACCTCACAGCGAGAGGGTTCCAGGTTAAAGTCCCGGCTGGGGCCTTTCTGCGTGGAGTTTGCATGTTCTCCCTGTATATGCGTGGGTTCTCTCCAGGTACTCCAGCTTCCTCCCATTGTCCAAAAACATGCATGTCAGGTTAATTGGTGTCTCTAAAATTGTCCTTAGGTGTGTGTGGTTGTTTGTCTCATTTGTCTCTGTGTGGCCCTGCGACGGACTGGCGACCCATCCAGGGTGTAACCCGCCTCTCACTCAATGACCCCTGCGACCCGACCGATGGATTCAGCGGGTATAGAAAATGGATGGATGGATGGATGAATCTCGCACCATTGCCTGTTCTTGCACAACGATTTCTCCTCTTCGGCCGTCTTTGTCACCATCTGAGCAGCACTCTTCTTTTACGTGCTTTTTGTGGTGGTTATATGGTTTTTCTCCAGTGCAAAGGTCCCAAAGTGACTTAAACGGCAATCACAGGGCACATTTTTCCCTGTGGCCAGATGGTTTTACTTCAATTCTTGAATTACACCTACTAATAATACTTGCATACTTTAACCTAGGTAGAATTATTACTGGAAGACTTTTATGTCCGATAGTAATTCTACTGTCTCCACCACTGTGGATGGGAAACAAACCTGCATTTGATGGTTATTTAAGAGGAAATGCTCTGTATTATTTCTAAGATTTAAAAAAAGCTGGAAAATACATATAGAAGCACCACTGGCATAGTCTGCTTTCAAAAGTAGGGAAATAGTGTTTCACTTTGACCAATCCCACGAATCTCAAAACAGAAACTTTCTATTCATGTCTTTTAATATATTTATATTAGAAGGATAAATATCAGTGTGACTCTAGGGGTTGGTCTTATTCATTGAAATCAGTGGTTCCAGTGAAAAGGTTGCTGACAATAATGTTATTACAGTTATTACCGATGTCAGGCTTGAGAAAACCCTGCTCATGCTGCTTCCCTGTACAGTTTCCTGCACCTTCTCCTACCCCGCTGTGTTTTTGTCCTTCATGCAGAGATAAAGAAAACATTTCATGTTGTTGTGATCAGGGCTCCGTTGCAGAATTAGGTCAGAAAACGAGGACAATATTTCTCTAATTAGAAACAAAGATGCTACTCGTAGTTTGCTGTCTCAGAGAGAAATGTGATAAATATCTGCACATTTTTCATGCTCCTCACTTACCGGAGCAAAAAATGCATCTTAAGAAAGATGACATTTTATCCATCTTTGTGCAAAAAACATATCTCTTCGCAACACTGCCAGTTAAAACAAATTGATTCCCGTGATCCCTTTAAATATTTTCCAGAATGGAAAACAGAGATCATTTGAAATAACAGAGGCAGATTGATTGAAAGCAAAGTAACAGAAACAAAGAAGTAGTAGTAGAAGGCTTTTTGCTGGTAAGGGTTTTCACATTGATGATGACATAATCAAGTTGATATTTCTGACTCGGGGAGGGTTCTTCCCAGTGTCACATCATTACAGACCTTTTTATGGGTCAGCTTCCTGTGTGAAATCATTCAAGTGCCTTTTTAAGGATGATTGACATGTCCATCAATAGTGATCATCTGTCCTCATCAAAACAAAATGTGAACATGCAATGCCAGGTTTAGTGATTCTAAAAAATCATTATAAATATGACATACACTGATGAGTCTTTGCTTACGATTTATATGATCTCCTGTGTCAACAACCTGATAAGAAGAAACTGTTTTGTTGAATCTTTTGTTTTGTTTTGTTTTAATCTCTGCCTATGTAGAAAATGATTTTGTCTTTGTCAGAATAAGTACAGTGTCAGGTTTGAAAATGAGTTATGCGGCAGATCAAAGTAAGTGCAGGCAGAAGGTATCACTTCTAAGTACCTTCGGGTTACCTAAAGTTCATCTTAGAATTTTCTCCTGAAAAGACTTCAATGCAATTAACACACTAACAGTCTCAGTTTAAAAGTCTCTGATAATCAGTTTATTATGCTGAGAGCTGATCAGGCTCTCTATCAGCTACAGTAAGCTTTTAATTCGTGTGTGATTCGAAAGTTGTTCACAGTGTTAACAACCTGAAATCCAGAATGCTCTCTAATTTAAACAAGTCTCTTCTGTCCATCCCATTTGTTGAAGATGTTTGAGATCAAGTCGGCATCTTATCACAGATACGCAAAATTGAGGAGTCGCTCTCTTTGAGGCTCACATGAAGCAACAAGTGAAAGAAAAAGGTATATCTGTGTTGGATCATGGTGATGTCATTTACAGGAATGTATCATTAAATTTGATATAGTTTGACACAGTTTAACATGAAGCACTGAGGCTGAACACAAACCTTAAAACCCATCAGAGCACATTGTATGCTTGAGTTGGACAATCTGCCTTGTCCTTCAGTAGATTTATCCAGTGTCTCATTTCTATCTAGAGAGCTGTTCATATTCATCTTCTTTCACCATATCTCCAGACCTACATTAAATCCTTTAAAAAAGCACAAGAAGGTATTGCATTGTCTTTGCTCCCAATCCTTCTATCCATCCCTAAACCCTGGACTGAAAAAGAGCTTATGCTGCTCAGTCTGCTTGGAATAAACTGCAAAGCCACCTGAAGCTTAAGGAACTGGTTCTACCTAAACAATTTCAAATAACTGGAAACAGGCATATCTCCAGTTATCTCCAGAAGCAAAGTGTGGACACTGCACTGCAATGGTGGGTGAAGTGTGCAAATCAGCAATGACTGAGAAAAAAAAAAAACTTGATTTCTATATAGTTTTATAAAGACATCACTGAATTCTATATACTTTTATTTTTTTCATATGATCATTCACTACATTTGGTCTGTTAAAATGTTCATGGTTTTCTATCATTAAGTTAATGTTAGTTGGAGTCAGCGTGTGCGCTTGGCCTGCAGAATATGAGGGTCAGCATTCTCTAATGTTTTAAGCTCTTTAATGGGAGGAAGGGGAGAATGCTTTTGGAAAACCTTTTCTTTCCAAGTGGTCCTCTTAAATAGGAATATGTGTTGGCATGTAATAGAAGGTTCAATTTGTTGATACATGATGCATAGTTTTTGGCTCTTTTTATTAAAAAATTTCAGACTTGGGCACACCTTCAAACTTGAGGTGCTAAGAATATGGTAAACCTCTCTTAAGAGCTGCTGTACAGCATGCTTGAGCCCTGTTAATGTGTACCAGAGGCGTATTAAGCTGCTGCATGCAGCTAAGACCTCAGGACCTATTAAAGCAGAAATTAGTGCACATCAAATAGCCACTGTAAGAAATAATCAGCTGATACACATTTTATGAGGGTGAAAAAACGTGAAAATTTAACATCTCTACCTGTGTGAGAGGTGGAGATGTGTAAAATACAGAGCTGCGGATAAAATTATCGTGCAAATTATAACTGAACGCAATGATTTTTTAGATCCTAAACCAATACTTTTCGCAAAACACATTAAAATTTTTGAAGTGAGTCATTTGGCTATTTCATTTAAAATATTAACTCGTCTTGAATTTCGATGGTCGCAACACGTCTCAGAAACATTTGGATGGGGCCAGTTCCAGACTGCTTCCCTGCAGTCTTGAACTTTCACCAGATGAAATCATCACGATGTACAAAATACAACAAATAAGACCCAGGACTGGAGACAGGGTGGACTTTTGTAAACTCCTGAGACAGTGATGATGAATTAAGTAACTTTATGAATGGTTTTCCTCCATAAAAGGACATGCTTGACAGCTCATTTTATTTCAGTTTCATGGAATACATATAATGTAGAATAGGGAGAACTACATGTTTTGTGTGAATAAACGTTGCAATCATTATCAGTCAAAAACCTTTTTAAAAATACACCACTTTCATCCATTTACACGTTTAAAAACAGCTATAATTGAATGCTTGTATGCTGCCCTCCACTGGAAGTTACGGGCAAGTTCGCACATGCCCAGACTCAGTAATCCTTACTTTAATCCATAAAAGTTCCACCCTAATGATCAGCAGTGACTAAAATGGCATCTGTTCTCTTTTGTATCCAAATGAGACTAAAGCTTGGATATTAAACCAAAGTAAAAACTAGCAATATTAAAACATATCAAACAGGAGCTTTACATATATATATTAAAAAACGTTAACCGAATAGCAATCGTACTTTGCTGTCTGGTTACACTGGCAGACTTAATGCAGGAGATATTCACCAATTCTGCCAGAGTTTCACAATTCCCTTTAACTCTTGTCATAAGCTGTGTCTTTCACTGTCCTGAGGTCTCGTCTTCACAGCTATCGTTTATTGCTGACATCACTCTGGTTGTCTTGTGTTGCTCCTGTAGATGGCAGTGTCACACCAACTGATTACAAATGAGCTCTGAGCTCATCTCATCAGTCAGAGCTGAAATGTACAGCCTTTGTTAATGTTTCTTTTGAGTGTTGTTAACAGGACTTTTGAGATGTATATCGGTATTATCTTGCGTGCTCAATGTTATTTATGTGTGTATCTGAATTATTAAACATCTTCCAGTTTTTGAATAAGCAATGCAACACTCCGCCTTCTGAGTCTTGTAAAAATAGCTATCGTGGGATCTCTTATTACTTGCATAAATTTCATCCAGTGTAGCAACGTTTACTCCAGAAAAGTTTAATTAAACCCTTTAAATCTTTTTTTGACGGACTGAATACAACATGAGCCATTGATTCATATTAAATACCTTCTACTGTGTGTAATTAGAATATTAAATCACAGTCACACCTTCAGCCTAAACCTGCTGCTGCTGTAGGTAAAACTTTACCTCCAGTCGCAAGAAAATTGATGGGAGTGAAACTCCCGTCTACTTGGACGTGTTCATCCAAACGGGGGATGGAGACCACACCTCTGACCCTGCTCCCAACCTCTCGTTTTACGCAGCATTCCTGTGCTGACCTCTGACCCCAGGACGCACGGAATCTCAGCCCAGAGGCTACGACCTGGTGCCCTTTGCTGTGACCTTTTGAACTTTTGACAGCCCAGTCAAAAAGTGAAACAGTTTGTCCCCTTGGAATAAATGACCTCTCATCCCCTTGTCTGGTAAAGGTATGTAAGTGCGTTGACCTCGGTCAACCTTTCATTAGTGCTTTATTTTATTACGCCACTTCCTCGTTGCTGCATCATCAGCATCTTTGGGAGCGGGAGAGAGGTAGAGACACAAAGTATGAAAGAGGAGGAAAGCAGAAGAAAGCCAAAAAGAAAAAAAGAGAAACAATAATAGAGAGGCAGTGAGAGAAAGAGGTAAGGATACAAATAAGGGCAGGAGATCAAGCCAAGGATAGAAAGATTGGCAGCATCTGCTGCATTGACTGAAATGTCACCTTTGAATGGCTTCCCTGTCCTTGATGCTGGACATCCCTATCTGATCTCCATTCTCCTTGGGAGTTGTAGTTCTGATGACTTATGTAGGGTACAAAATAGATCTCTTACGAAATATATCTCCTGTTCGAGATAAGCCTTCAGCAGGACGCAGAACAATTTCTCATTTTTCCTGCGGCTGTAATTTCTACTGAAATTGACTATTTGAAAGTTAAGTTAAAGGTCAATGTGTCATGTGTGAATGAGATAATTGGATTTTTGTTTGCTGACACTTGAGTGCCTACCAGGTGATGCAGCTATTCACCCCAACAACGGAAATTCATTTCCCCCCATTTTGTTACAGTTTGATACGAAGTCTGTTTTGCTGAACACTGCTTTCTGCAGAACGACACCACCTCGTCCTCCCAAACATGTCAAGCATAGATATAGCTGCATACCAAATTCAATACATGGCTTTAAAAAAGCAACATTAAAGATTTGGGTTCAATTCTTCTCGTGATGAAAAGCAGAATTTCAAAAGAACTCAAAGAACATTTTTTGTGTGTATTTCATGCAAATTGCTAAATCTGCCTCAAGGCGAGAACAGTACATCCACATCTGGAAGGTGGCAGTTCTTGTTAACTGTCACTTGACATGAGAAACAGTGGACATGTGTAACAAATATGTGTGTATGTGTTCAGGACGTTGGAGGGGTGAGGGTTCATAGCATTTTGGGGCTGAGTCGGATCATGCTGACATTGCCTCGATGTGGTGGCTTGCCACAGGGCACAGCGGTGCCATGCTTGATGTCATTTCTATCTTAAATGTCACTCTCAGTAAGCCCATCAACATCTACTCGCTCATGTCCCCCGGGCAACATTCACCCTTCAACCTTACAGTAGTGTAGCAAAGAGGGGAGGCAACCAGAGCTCGTCTTCAGCTCTCTAAGGCCGCTGTTCATTTCTCTTTTACATAATCTACTGTGTCACTGCAGGACGTTGTACTGAGAGATACTGTAAAAAATATAATGAGGCTCAGCAGACCTATGAGAGCTGTAGTGCGCAAGCTTACGTGGTAGAGGATGTTTGCTCGTCGGTCTTACCATTGGCCCTAAACTGAACTTTGATCCAGTGTGACCCAGGTGTCACAACACCGTCTTTCATTCACAGTGGTGTGGTGACAGGCAGCCTAATTACACACGGTGTGTCTGCGAGAGCCATAAAATGAGTTGTAGGATGACAAAACCCCATAAAGCCCGTGTTCATTTACCCAAACATTATTGCTGTTTTCTTCTGTATTCATCACTGAGTCAGGTGTGAAAGTGTACCAACTTATCATGATAATAGACCTGTTGTTCTTCCATAGTTATTATTAGTGAAAATAAATTTGTAAGGTACAGTTTTGTGAGGGAATAGTTAAGAGTAACTTATTTAGAAAAGACAGTAGTTTGTGTTTTATGATGTTTCTGGACAATAAAAAGAGGATTTTATTTATTTGTTGGTATGTTAGTTTCTCTATTTATTTATTAACTTTTACATACAGACAAATAACGCAAAATATAGATAAAAAGTATAAAAGTATGGATGTGGTAGAAACCCTTATGTGCTCGTAGAAAACCACATTCAAATAATCTTCAAAATTTAAAACGTAAATACATTTGAAATATTATATTCAGTGTTTGTACAATTGATCATTTATAGAATTGAAATAAAAATAACTGATGAAGACAAGGAGGTCAGACCTGAAACCAGGAACATTATATGTATTTATGTTTCGCTGTGAACAATCATCAAGTCAAATAATCTGACAAAAGAACGAGAAAGGATTCTAACATTAATGTACCCACAGTACAGTGCCGTAATCATGAACATTTAGACCTGAGGGTAGGATTCTTTTCTAAGTATTCTAAGTTACCATTTTATTTTAGCAAATTGCTTCACATCTACCTCTCAGTTTCACATGTGTGTTCATCACGGTCCATAACAGTTTAAAGGGATAGTTCGCCTCTTTTGACATGAAGCTGTATGACATCCCATACTAGCAATATCATTTATTAAATTTGACTTACCCCCTGCTGCGTCCTGTGAGCCGAGTTCCAGCCTAGTTTTGGCTTTGACAAAAGTAGTCCGGCTAGTTAGCTGGGGCCACAAAAATAAAGCGTTTTGCTTCTCAAAACAATATGCGTTCAAAAGAGTAATACATTTGCATCACAAAATCGTTCTCCAGGAAAAGGTCAGACTTGGCGCTAAGTAAACATAGTAACAGGTGCGGCTATCGTCAGGTGGCTGCATGCATTGATGGCTCACAGGACGCAGCAGGGGGTAAGTCAATGTTCATAAATGATATTGCTAGTATGGGATGTCATACAGCTTCATGTCAAAAGAGGCGAACTATCCCTTTAAGATGAAGACGGGGGTATATATACCAACACAAAGTTCAGATGTTGGTGTGTATATATGAATGCTGAATTGGTATTGGAGTATTTCATGTTCTTAAGACATCTAACTTCAAAAACATTTTCGATTATATATTAAATTATTCAAATTGAAGTCCTTTGGTAAAAAGGTTATTTTGGCTCAGACAGATCCAAGGATTTCAAATTTACAGTTTTTTTTTATTACTAATATCCGTTTTCCCTCTGCAAATTATGAAACGTTTTGCGCTTTCATTTGTGGTTACATACTGCTTATTGTTACAAGACTCTTTGATTTGCAAAGACAAATCTTTATTAGTTGCATCACTGCATGTAACTTGTTTGCCACTAGCGAACAATTAACAGTTAGTTACAGAAAATAACTCTGACATAACAGCTAAATAATATGAAACCTGGCCAGCCACCCAGATAGCCACAGAGAGTTAGCAACTTGCTCTTCTGTTCTTAGCTTTTGGTTTTCTAAATATATTGTTGAGTATTTCTGTCGCTACTATGTAATCTCAGCTACAACAGGCAGTCATTTTCAAAAAAGAAACCTCTAATGCCCATCACCTAGCAGCAGGAAGGCTATATTAGCGAACAGCAGGGGAACGTAGACAAAAACGTACCACATAAAGAGTAAAACCTTTTCTTTTAGTCTGTAAAAACTAAAAACAGTGCAGAATAAAGAGAAAGTAGGTTGGAATTAGATTCAAGGGGTGCTGGGAATTAAATCTTCAAATGAATGCTAATTGTGATCCATATCTGCCTGATGAGCAAAAAGGCAACCGTGTGCTAACATATGCTTAAAGCCATAAAACTTGCATACGACAATTTTGCATTCACAGCTTGTTTCCTTCCCCCCAAATTGGCATTTAAGTCACTTCCAGCAGGTTTTATATGTTGGCATACATTTAAACTCACAGATTGATCTGAAGAAAATAATTTGCCTGATCCTTGAAATCATTTTGTTATTGGTCTAAAGTCAAAACATGTCGAGGTAAAAATACAAAAACTATCAGCATATTGATAAGAAACTACTAAAAACAATCTCATATATTCTTATATTGTAGTTCCTGTGACTTTACCCTGGGTAGGCCTGTGATGAAATGTAGTAACAGTTTCTGATATGATGCTGAATGGTAGACTATAGAGCAATGGTTTAACTGTAAAAACATGATCATGATAACTTATATTTGTGAATTGCAATTTATTAATCATAAACACAGAGCCTTTGGGTGCACATTGGTGTTTATTATGACAAAATGGTAGGATTTCAATGATATCTTGACATGTGTGTGTATTCTTAAGTCAGTGTCTCCAACCAGGCTGACCTAAATTGAGGGAGTTTGCTGATTACTGTTTAAATCAGCTGCACATTAGAGGAGTTCTGAGTTTTCATTTCATGACTTAAAGGGGCCTAACTGTGCAACTCAGCCAGCACTATCAAAGACACAATGAAATCCTTCCTTATAGGATCTAAATATGGAGCGCAATGAAAGTGATGTCAAAAAACAAACAAACATGAAATAGATAATCCATTTGTGACCTATTTCTGTCCCAGTGTGCTCTCCATTGTTTGGAATAATAACAATTCTATAAAAATTCTCCCCCCAGGCTTCTAAATATCTACAAAGCCCTTGGCACTGACAAAGGGTTTGTCACTGAGGGAGTGTGAAGAAATTAGGACTCCTGAGCGAGGGACTTGTACGACAACCAACACCCTTCTTAAAAAAAGAGATGAAAAAGAAGAAGAACTGTCACTTGCATACCAGCAGTGTTATCCCACTTCTAATTTTGAGATTCCTACCCCGACGCAAGTGCATCCAAGTGTGTTAAGTTGAGAGCATTAGTGCTGCTTCTCTGATCGCACGGCAGCATAGGACGGACCTTGTCAACATGTGTGTTTTTAATAGGATAGCAATTTAAACCTGTTTTCTGGTCACAAATTGGCCATTCATCTGGCTTTATATAAATTAGGAAAAGCTGCAGAAAAGAGGCTTTTAAGGCCACAAGAAAGAGGGAGGGACAAAGACATGATTTCAAGTTAAGTCCTGCCTCGTTTTTTTTTATTACTGAGGCTTACACTTCAGCGCTGTCCTCCTAACCCCTGTGTGAACTGCACTGCAGCCGCTCATGCTCTCTGCACACCTCCATGATTTGGGTTTTGAGTCATATCCTGATTTTATGTGATTGTGTGTTATCGAATGTGCTCGCTGGCTTTGTGTTTTCTAAATCGGTTATGCTGCTGGCAGGGGGAAAATCAAACAACTCTCTTTCATTGTAAACCACAGAATACAAAAAAAAACCACCCCCTATTTCTGAACTGCAATGCTTACTGTCAAGAGAGCTCAGAAAACACATGGGATTATGACCATACTGAGGTGGCGTGCACAGTGTTTTCATCATTTTGCTCTCTGAGAAGGAGTTTTAAGCTCTCTTCATCTTTAAGGTGACAATGCATCGATTAAAGATCATTTTCAATCACATGCCAAACAGGAGCATTCTGCAAAGGCTGGTGACAACTGGATGGACACAGCTTGTGGTGTCTGTCACTTAAACAGTATTTGAATGCAGGTTGTTCATAAAAGCAAAGTGGAGTGTATTGAGAGGCCTCGGGGGAAGGTGATGTGCACTGTGATGCTGGCTGACATCTTCCTTAGAGGTGTTTCAGCCAACAAATAGTAGGTCTGTCTGCTGTCAGCCTGTAGGCCATCTGGGAGGTCAGGCCTGACACTCCGAACCATGAAAGCACAAGCGCCCTCCTCTGCCACCCCAACCCCCACCTCTCATCCTCACAGTCCAAGGCTAAACTAAAGCCCCAGAATGCACCGGGAGCCGTCACGACTGATGTGGACTGACGCTGGTGAGGAGGGAGAAAAATCCCTCTTTCCTTTCGGTGCAACGAAAGGTCAGGAGTCCGGTATCACTGGGAGAATTACTCACCACGCTACCTACCTTGACATCGACAGAGAGCCGACCTGCGGGGACCAAACGAAAATAAGACAAGGGAAGAGAACAGGTGGAGGGCTGGAAAGCGGTGGCAGATAGGGGGTGAGGGAGTAATGAGTTGAGGGAGATGACATAGAGAGACAGGTTGAGGTAATGGGCTATAGAGGGTATGTATGTGTGTGTCCCGGTGTGTATGAGCTCTGGTTGGAGGTTCGGTAAGGGAGGGAGGGAGGGGGGAGGGGGGGGGGGGGGGGGGACATTGAAGATGTCTTGCCCTTACAGCACTTCATCACAGTCAGTTTTTTATCTCCGCTTTCTGAACTTCCACTGCCGTTTTCCGCTCCAGTTGGCTCTCAGCTGACAATGCGATCAGAGTGTTCCTGCTTGTGCATTGTGCACGCATGTTCCGCTCTTTAGTTGAGATGTCAATGGTGCATGCACCTCCCCAAGGTCAACACCCTAATGAGAAATCTCCAGGGACCAGAGTAATTATCAAATAACCAGTAAAGTAAAGCCAATCAAAGTGTGATAATTATTCCTGAGTTTACCCTTGATGAAAGGTTGGATTGCATCCTTCGTGCCGGCTTAAAGGAGACTTTTCCCCTAACATTCTAACTTACGAAGTCTGAGTGGGTGTCAGAAACTCGTAGCTTGTCAGCCGCAGTTAGGCCTGTCACATTTGAATTCTGGGACCATCTGCTCCATCATACATCCTCACTAATAGCTTCTTTTTTTTTTCCATCTGAGCTGTCTCGCTAGCTGACATAATGTATTTTTTGCACAAGGCACTCAATATTCAACAAAGCGTACACTATCTGACTGCATCGCCGTTCAGCATTCTCCAAACCTGCCCGCACATAACATAATAAGAATTTAAGCACATGAGCACTTGGAGTTTGAGTAGTGTGGAGGAGAATTGACTGGAGGACTGAGATTGATCAGCAGTGAGACAGTGGCTGTGCCGCTCGCTGAGTGTTTCAGTTTTTTAAGGTCACCCTCACTAGAGCCAAAAGGGCGCATCAATTTTAGAGCCCTCATGAGGAGGCACTGCTTCTCCTCCTCGATCACTCAACCCCCTGTGGAGAAACGACATCTGAAGGTGTACTTGATTTGTGTGGAATCGGTACCGTGCATGATTGGAATAAGAAACAAACACAGCCTGGATAAACAGATGGGTTGTACTTCAACATGCGGAGATAGACAGCTTCAGAGAACATGTAACAACTGGCAGGTAACCGATTAGTTACTTGGCAGTTGTCAAAAACAATATGCTGCTCTGTAAGTCGCACTCACAGTGCGTTTCCAGAACACAAGCAGTGCAGGTTGTAGCTGAGACTTTGCTCAGTCACTCTTAAGTTTTGATCAACAAAAGTGCAAAAGCATTTTGTTCTCCGTTGAATGAAACACCTTCCTTGGTTAAAAAGACTCCAGCAAATGGAATCCATATAGTTTGTTTCTTATTAAATTATAGGGATATATGAGCTATTTTCCAAGATTATTTATATATATTTGGTTTGGCTCAGTTTTTTTTTTTTTGTAGGTTCTCTGCTGCTCTACTGCAACAACCAGTGGTTCAGTTGTTCTTATTTCAGGTCATGAAAGTGTTAAGTCAAGCTTCTACATCTACCTTTGCACTTGATAAGCAGGTGAGATTTTACGTCTACTCTTTACTACTGTGCAGCCTCAATAAAAAAGGAAAAAAAAAAGATACAGAAGCACAAAGCATAGCCAAACAGTAAAATATGGTGACATAACCATGTGACCTATCAAGCTATGAAAGTAAGCACAAAAAGGCACTTAAGCACTGACAAGTCCTCCTTGGTAATGCCATACCCACGACTCTAAAATAAAAATGACAGTATGATTAATAAATTACCTCCACTGTTTTATAGATTTAGTGAAAGAGTTACAAGATGCAGATTTCTTCAGTTCAGGGCTCCGGGTATGCGTGCTCAAAAAGAGACGGCTGACCTCTCAGAGGTGCTCTTCTCTTTCCAATGCACACTGGTAATGGCTCACTGAGCAGAGGTGGAGCCAAACCATGCAAAACTGTATGTAAAATAGCAGCGAATTTGATTTTGTTATCCCAGTTTAAGTATCACACTTTTGGTTCAAATTTGATGACATGAATTTGACTTTTTATTCAATGTTTTCAAACTCTACTTATAATTCATTTGGGCTGATTTTATTGGGTAATGGTTTATTGGTCTTTGTCCAGCTGATAAGACAGAAATTCAGTTATCAGTTCGAAATGTGTCATTTTGTGTTAAATGAACAAATTTCCGTCAACTGCTGTGACTGCATGTTAACTGTATTATGACATTGGCAGAGGAAGAAATTACCGGGTGGAAAAGAATTCCAAATCAAAACAAGCAGCTCTGTTTCGGTGTGTGGACAGCATGCAGTTCTGCAAGTGCATCCTGAATATTCTAAATGAGATCTGATATGGGTGTTAGTTGCGTTTGTTAGCACTTGAGACACATATGCAGTGAGCTCACATAGCTACAGTAAGACCTCAGGACAGAGTCACCACCTGCATAGCTTTAGGCTAAACTATGTCACACGATAACAACATGAGTTTTAGTAACATTAGGTTCATACTTCCACTAATAAGGCTGGTAGTACAAACAAATGCCATGTAGGTGGTTCAGTTCTCACAAGCCATCATAATCACAAGTATGGGAGAGGCAGCCATGCAATTTTGTCTCCAATAATAAACATGATGAACATCATAGGAGTGAATTTATTCTTCATTGAGTGAAATGTATAATTACATAAAGTGCAATCAGCCTAGACGTGACCTCCCTCCTTTAAAAACAAAAAGGTCAAGCAGAGTGCAAAGCTACTTAACGTCCACATCCAGGAACGTACTTTTGGAGAGCAGAGCAAGGACAAAAACAATGAGGCGTTCATCCCCGAGACAGCTTCAGGGAACAGCAGTGAGTGGGAGGAGAGTGAAAAGATAACATCACCAAAAAAACACAGACAAGAAGCGGGAGGACGAGGGAGAGCGCAAGGGGAGGAGGAGGAGAGTCATCAGAGATCAGGGTGACCCTGCGCCACTCAGGAACATGTTCTGCCTATAAGCTAAAGGAGAGACCTAAAGTTTGCCACTGAGTAATCTCCCTGCTGTCGAATTCCCGTAGACTCGGCCTTGACAGTGACCGTGTCCCAGCAGCAAAGGGCCACTCTCCTCTCAAAATTCTGCACAAGGCATCTGGAGCATATTTTATGCAAGTTAAAGGCAAATAATAGATACACACCTACTCAACACAAAAAGTTAGAAAACCTAAACATATATTTTTTTAAAGAATGAATGTGAAATATGCATTAGTCTGTGCCATTAAGTAGAGACACCACATGTTGATCTGAGCATTTACTTTTAAGCAGTTTTGGTCCAACAGAACTTCTAACACGGGTTGTATTGTTACTTTATCATCAACAAACGAAATAAAACTTTGGTCTTAATGATCGAAACTGTGCTAAAGGTCTAAGGACCTTTAGAAGAAGGACCTTTAGAAGAAGCTACAATTCCTAAAACATGTGCATCCCACATGTTTTAGGAATTGTAGCTTCTTCGCTGTAGCATCCACATTTAAAACATTACTGTCATGGCTACAACTTTGTGTGGTAACAAAATCGTGGTAACCTTTCGCACTAATTCAAAAGACATACAACAGAGTAAACACAGCATCGAAAATCAAGTCAAATCAGTTTTATTTATATTCCACGAGGCAAAAATATGCCTCAAGAGGATTCACAATCTACATAACAAACAATCATATTCTGCTTTAGACTCTTGACTTAGATTAGGAACAGCACTGATGTCAACAGCAACTTGATTTGTTGGCTTTGGCACACAACTGTGAGGTAGTAATTCTAGTCTAAAGAACCTTTACTCTTTTCCTCCGACGCCATTTAAACAACCTTTATTCTTATCTGCATGTTTTTAAACATGTCATTTAAATTCAGGACGTCAATTTGCATTTGATCACTTTAAACGGCCTTTTTTTTGTCCCACTTCTAAGACGAGCTATTGCATACTCTATAGGTACTCTCCTCCTCAAAGCAATGTGTTACCATTTCTGATAAGTGCATTAAAAGCTGACAGCCTTCCAAAACATAATCTCATATACTTCATAGTTCTCCTCAGCAGCACTCTTCTCTCAGCTCCTATGCAAACTAATAAAGCTACTAAAGCCGAACAAGGGCAGCTTAAAATGGATAACCCCACCAGAAATGATTGGCCCGTACTGACCCCATACACAAACAACATGGGTGCTGAGTCCTGGGGACATGCTGAAATCTGTCTAGTTAGGATTTAATGCTGCAGCCATCCCTGCTTTGACTGACCCCCTTCTGAAACGTTGCTGACCTCTCTCATAGGTCCTTTGTTAGTACAGCAGCTCTTCTGTGTATACAGTCATTTGCATTCTAGAAATCTTAAACAAATACCCACCCATGGCTCCTTCTCCCTGTCACCCACTGTGACCCTCCGCCCACTCGCCTCTGAAGCCAGTCAGAGTTAATAGCCGTCATACTGCGCTGTGAGAGGAGGGAGGACCCCTCCAAAAGGTTAGCCGGAGAGAGCGGGGTCAAAGGTTGAATAATTGGTATGAGTGAGAGGAAGAAATACTCAAAAAAAGGGATAAAAGTGTAATCCGGCATCATCAACATGCCAGAGTCTTCCACCTGACTATGGATGACTTAAGTGAAACAGAGCCATTTTGTTTAATTTATTAAATAGATAATTGCACATTGACATGGAGCTGTAAGACAGTTATTTTATCGAAATGGGCACCCTGGGCTTGACATGGCATTGCCCCTGTGCACATTAGCCGATGATGTCAGAGGCAAGGAAGAATATTTTTGCCACTACACTTTGGAAATATGGGATGACTGTCGCTGTCACAGCCTGAGTGTGTAGGACTGCAGATCAATAGCCAGCTATTTGGTAGACAGTGGCGCTGTACTGCAGTGCAATCAGGAAGCTTCCTCTGGGGAGGAATAGGTCACAAGGGGTACAGAGCGCCAGGCTGCCCGTGTTGTTTAAAATGGGAGTACAGGCTAGCACTGTGTGTTTGTGTTGAAGCTGCTGATGCGTGAAATGGAACTCAGGTAGCTGGGCGGGCCTCAGGCCTTCGCTGTATCTTCCGCCAAGTGATTACTTTACTCCATTGATTTTTCTCCCTCCTCCACTGATCTGAGAAGATCACTGGAAACAGGGAGAGAAAGAGAAAAACAAGTTGGGAGAGAGGGGAGAGGAACCATTGATTGACCTAGTACCAAGATTCAACGATTGACAAAACCTTGATTGGCAATGCACCCTCTTAGCCCACTAATCTATAGCTCAGATCCATAGTACATCCGGGGAGCACTGTTTTATAAATCCTTCCAGACAGAGGCCAAATCATTTCTATCCAAGCAAGAGGAGACATTCATAAAAATGTAGCTTCATTTGTAAAAACCCATGTCTGTCATAATTCATACTCTAAATATAAAAAAGCATTGAAGGTATGCAAAGGTACATGTCCTTCCAATACTTAGCTACAATGGGTTTGTATGTGTAACTGCTTTGTGTCTCTTAAAGCGGAATTGCATTTTACTGTAATTATTATGTTATCTATCTGGGAGCGCCTACCCGCCAAAGTCTCAGCATCAGAGGAGGTGTTGAATAGCCTCCAACAGCCTGAAAAGTTATTAAGCACAGCATGCAAAAAACTTGATTTGTCTCAGAGGTACATCAACACTCTTTGTTAATTTGATATAAGCATCACTTTTTGTCCCTCTGTGGAAGGAAAACATAATCAGAAAGAGTATCTGTACTCTGTTCAAATGCTTATCTTCCATTACCAACCACTGACTGTCATCTAAACATTTCAAATGATTGGATGTGTGCACGTCTGGTAATATTCTGAAATTTTGTTACTGTAAGGCAATAGCATTTTCACAAAATAGTCAAAGTCTACTATTTTTATCAGTAAAGCTTCCAAAAAGTACTATGTTTCTCCTCTTTCTGTCTTTGTCTTGATACTTTCTGTAGAATGGTGAGAGATTAGATCTGGACCTTCTCTGCAGTTGCTGTTCGCACATGAAGGCAAACCCTTTGTGTACTGCAGAAGTGTTGTTACAGCAATACTGTGGCGCCCGGGTAGAGCCCACAACCCCAGTTTTCTTTCTGGAATACAAAGCTGTATGCATTACATTTACATTTTCATTAGGTCGCTTAGCAGACGCTTTCAGCCAAATCCACTTACAACTGAGGAAGAACATGACTTTAATCACTTTAAATCTATTCAAATGACAAAGCACAAAAAGAGAAGGTACAGGCCGACAAAGTCAGTCAAAAGTGTAAGTAAGCGTAGGTTAGATGTCTTAGCATGTCCGAACTATGCAAGGTGTTCTCTGAGATATTTGTCTGAGAGGGAAGCCCCTGCTCTGATAGCTTTTCTTTTTTTGTAGGTCATTCCACCATCATGGAACCAAGAAGGGGAAAAGTTTGTCTGAGATGGCATTACCAGACAACATTCATCAAGAGAGCACGGCAGTCAAATACAAAAGTATTTTATTTTTTCAAAAGCTTGCGTACTCAGCAAATGTGTTTTCCAATAAAAACGACTGTAAGGATGTGCATTCACACCCTTGAATACAACCTATAAAGTAAAGCACAGCCCTTACAAGCAGCAAGAGCAAAATACAATAGAAGTGTTTCCACATCCGAGTAGACATCATTAAGTCTGTCATTTAATGAGCAACAAAATTCTCATAAAGAAGGTGGGGTTGTTAGATGTGCAGCGCTTTTCATTTTTCACATGTTCGAGAGGCGTGTCCAAGACCAAAATCTGACAGCTGTTTTGTTTCACTTCTAAGTTATGTTCAGTTGAAAAAACACTTTAGTCTCTTCTGGGTTGGGTTTATACAATAACAATATTTGGGTTACAAATCAAATCAAAATCAAAACTACTTTGTTAAAGGGATAGTTCGCCTCTTTTGACATGAAGCTGAATGACATCCCATATTAGCAATATCATTTATGAACATTTTCTTACCCCTCACTGCGTCTTGTGAGCCGAGTTCCAGCTGAGTTTTGGTGTTGACGAAGGTAGTTCGGCAAGTTGGCTGGGGGTCACAAAAATAAAGCGTTTTGCTTCTCAAAACAATATGCGTTCAAAAGAGTAATACATTTGCATCACAAAATCGTTGCCAAGGAAAAAGTCAAGCCTCTCAATCGCTTGGCGCTATTTTCTCTCTTCGTATCACTGCGTGCTGTGTTGACCATACCGTGAAACAGGCGTGGCAGGCGTCTAAGGTTAGAAAATTATCATAGTTCGGTCTAAAATATATCAATTTTACAATGTGTTGCTCCTAGATACACACCTCCATTTTTCCAATCCACATTTAGTTGCTCAAATACTATAGGTCTCATGTTCTTGTTTGCCTTGATGGTGCGTACGACCTATGTATTTGGGAGGAGGACAGTCTTGCACAATGTTTAATTTAGTGCGAACCAGGCTGATATTTAACACTTAGCCGTGTATCTGTGCCCTAGCAATTTTTTTCCCTTAATCTTAACCAAGTGTTTTATTTCTAAACATAACCTGTTTTTTTACTACAAAATCCTTTTTTTTCTTCTAACTATTGTTTTTCAGGCTTTATCATCTTTCTGATTGAATTTCCTGCTTCAGCTATAACTGGTCATCTCAGAGAGCTATGTGCTGTTAGATTTTTGCAGAACTGCATGCAAGCCTGCTATGCTACCATGAGTCACGTATCAGGAGGAATGAGATGATCTGTGGGTGGAAGTAAGAATAAAAAGAGAAAAAATGCAAATTCAAATATTTCTGTTTTCTGGCAACTCAAATTATTAACCCTTGTTAACCCTAACCCAAATTATGCACACAGTCATCAGCAAATCATGTTTAATCCCTGTTGCATGGGGAATCCAAGACAATGGAGGTTATATAATATTGATGATAACAGATAAAGGTTTCGGTAAATCGAGACCAAAGCTGCTTAGTATGGTGATCACTGAATTACATCATATATGGGTCTTGAGTAGTATTTATATTGCTGTAGATATATTGCAGCTTTACTATAATTTCATTTTTGGTCATTACAATTGTCAATAGAGCATGTAAAATCACGTCACACTGCATTGCATTGCATGCTGGGACTGGGAAGCCATCTTGTAAAGATGGCTCTTCAGTTACTGCTGTTGCCCGGTTCACTTTTTTTTTGGCTAAAAACGGCCAAATCTGGTGGGCCAGGGAAGAAATGGAGGGAGGAAAAGAAGAGATAAAAAAAAGACCCAGCTGAAGGAAATTGAATTGCATCACTGAATCTGAGATCTGCTAATTAACAAGCCGACGTCTGGCCAACATTTTGTCCCCCGCAAAAATCCAACTCCGAATTTTTGTGGCCAATTTCTTAAAGTAAACAAACTACAATACCTCAAAATGCATTCAGTTGAGAGTTTCTTCTGTGGAGTCACAAAGTGTGTTTTTTTGAGTCACTATATTGATAAGAGATGTGTTTAAATCTTGAAACTCATAAAAAAATATTTTTTGTATATTTCCATATGTTCAGAAGACATAAACTAAACAAAGGTCAGTTTCAGCTATTTGCCTTTATTTTTATGTCCAACTATGTGTGGCATCAGAATATTCTGTGATTTGTGATCTGACTCTGACTTTACAACAGTCTGCTGGAACAAACGGCTATTGCCCAGGATGAGCAGATAAAGGTCAAGCAGTGATGGATTGTACGGATTTGTACAAACCATACACCTGTCTAATGAGTTTCTCCTCTCACGTTTTACCAAAGTAAACATATGAATTTGTTAAATGTCATTTAAACATCAAATATGAAAGATTTTGATCAGTCTATGTTAATTTAAAGAAAAATTTCTGCTTCTAGATTGGAAACGAGCTCTTTAGAATGTCCTTTTTTGGTAACTGAGTATAGTTTGTCATCTTGACTAAATGTTACTGTATTTGAAGGCCCTTTAGAAGAAGATGCCTACACTGTGGGAGTGAAAAGACGTAACATCTGAACTGCAGCACTTCTGTGCACAAACAGTCTGACTCTTGACACCTCACCTGCTCACAGATGTCCGGCCAGTAAGTTGTGTTCCAATAAAAGTTTTCCATATAAGAGGAACAAAACCTTGACTGCCCAACCACAGAGAAGGTCAAGCACAGCAGTGCTGTTGGAGCATCATTAGGGGAGGAACCATGTAAAGGCCACCGTCTAATTAAGACCTGAGACCTGCGCTTAACATTGGCACACTCCGGGTCTGGAGAGTGATAAGTGCTTGATCCTGATCAATAAGATGCACAGCCCCGTAGCCACTTGCAAAATCAATATTGTTTTATTTGCTGTTACAATAGGGTTGTCTGGTTGCAAATGAGGTCTGAGCCACAGAGTTACTTTGGAAGTGAAGACCTCACCCTGAAGACCTTACCCTAGACTTCTGCCCCAGTACTCCTTAATGAATAGGCCAATAAGTATCTGCATGAGTGACCTCTCCAGTCACATGCGCCTGGGAAATCCCTGCTGGCTAAATCCCCAAAGTAGGCTCTCATTATCTTTACATAAAGACACAGAGTCTAATCCGTGCATCATGCTCAATTTCTTTCATTAAATGATGACTATAGGGCACAGATGATGTTTTACTTTAAATGGAAACATACATTTCAACATGTCAGAGTTTATAAAAAGGACTTACTGGACTGATAAAAGTCAGTAAGTCCCTTGTGTACCTTGTGTTCATTAATCCTCCTCCTACATTCTGTAGGTACACAGGTGGGATGGGTAAATCTGGATTTAGCAAACACGGATCTTCACAGTAAACCTAATTGTTATGACAGAGCAAAAACCAGGAGACGAACAATCAATTATAAGATGGGACGTCCAAGTTATGGATGACGCTGGGCTGTTCAGATTAGAGACAAAAAGGTCTCGAATGGAGGGTCATTAATAGACTCAACAAATCTGCTCGTTCACAGAAAATGTACTGCACCCCTTCACCAGTCGAATCATAGATCATGTTAATGCTCTAGCAGATTTTACCTCCCATCTTTATCTGCTCTCCATTGTTTAATTTGGGATGATATCAGCTTCATCAGCTCCCAGTGTGGCATTCTTACAAAGGCCACAGGGCCATTGTTTTTGTCTTTTCATTGGAAATAAAATGTTCCGTTTTTATCATATATACTGTATTCTTGGTGTTTCTCTTGGTTTGTTTTAAATATGATAGTTTGCTGTATTTTTAGAGCCAATTGTCTTTTTTTTCTAACCTCTATCGTGCTAATTTATCTGTATGTCTACATACGGTAATACCTGATTGATAGCATTGTCAGCGGCTGTCTCCAGTATCTCACAAGAGTTGGCCTTACCTGTTGGCAGACACATCTTGTTATGACCCCCTGATGCAAACTATTCCAGGAAAAGGACAAACAGGGGACAGACTGTGGCTCACCCTTGGTTGTAGCACCTTTTCTACCACCATCATCTGCCTGTCATTCCTGGGCCTCCTGCATGCTCCATTATCACCAACACTCATGCAAACAAATCAATAATGTTGCAGTCAAGGCTTGTTCAGTCCTTTCAGATTTAAACCCTCGCTTTTTATCCTCACTTACTCTACCAACTTCATTACTGCACTATGCCAGAATATATTTGCCACCTCTGCTATAATGCTTTCCCTTCCCTCGCTGTAATTCACCTGGGTTTCACCTTTGGGGCGCCATTTTGTCTCAGCCAAACGGAGCACTAATAAGGCTCCATAGCTCTCTGTGATTATTATCAGTGACAGGCATGGTCAGGGAGCAGCAGCTCTCTACTGCCACCCAAGTACATCAGATGCTGAGAGCCACTTGCCCCCATGGCTGTAGTCGACTCAGCCTCTTGCCCCTCTGACACTCCAGTGCAATGCATATAGACTTGAGGAGATGGAGGGGCAAAGAGGTTGGCTACTGCTGGGGCCCACTGCACCGGCTGCAGCAGCCCGGCCCTCCATGCCCCTCAGGCTGTTCTGTCTGTTCAGCATCTCCCTTTAACCTTCATCTAGGAAACAATAAAACAAGAACAGAGAGGGGGAGGAGGGACAGAGAGGGTGTGGATTTGTGTGTGTGTTCTTGCTTAGAGTGTGCGTGGTGGTGGGGGGTGGGGGGGGGGGGGGGGGTGTTGGGTGTTGGGGAGAGATGCTGTGGACATTTGACACATCTCCTTAAGCCAATGTCTACTTTATTATCTTTGGCAGTCCTTATTGGTTGCACTAATCAAGTGGAAGGCAGTAGTGCTGCGTCGGGGGCTAACACTCAGCGTGCGACAAATATATTATTAACTGGAGGGACACGGGCGACCTTGGCCGTGTCACCTGAGGACCCCGCCGGCTCTCACTCTGCCAGCAGGAAACGACCTTCATATTAAATCCCTGCAGAGGTCAATAAACTAAATAATTCACAAAGGTTCTATGCTTTGCTCTAAAATCTGCTAAAAGAGAGGGAGATAGAGAGGAAGAGAGTGAAAGAGGGAGGGGAGATGGCAAATCTTTTAACTTGGGTGCAGCTAAATGAGAACTGGTGTCCTTGTCAGAGTGTAGTCTCTTTATCATTGGAGGGCGTTTATATGAGCGTGTCAGAGGACAATGTAAATCCTGAATCTCTCTCTATTTCCTCACCGCTGTCACTCCTAAATCGATCTGTCATTCTGTGGCAGTGGTGGAGGTTGTGGGGTGGGCCAGGGAGGAAGGGGGAGGTGGGGGAGGTGGGCGGGGTCACTGCACTCTAATATCACAACAACCTTTTTTTTTTTTTTTTACAAAACAGGACCCACAGTTCTCTTTATAACCAAGTGGAAGTTGACCAACATTTTGTTACGTTTGGGACCTTTTTTTTGTTGTTGTATCTATTATGAAGATTGTTACCTGCTCAGACAATACCTCATCTCGCTGATAATGCCTTCTCTACGCTACGGCATTCTTTTGTTTCACATATTTCAAAGTTATACGTGTCTTCTATTTGTGATAGTTAATGCAAGTCTATTCTTGTGGGCCGGGAGCAGCCCAAACACTTCTAAAGGTCAAGGTTGGAAAAAGTAATGTCTGCCTCTTCGTCAATGCCAGCCTCGGACAAGAGGGAGGGGAGGTCACTAATTTTATCTGTGATTTTGAGTCAGCTCCAAGTCACTGCAAATCTGTTTTAAAATGCAAAATGTTTTCTCTAATTATCCTTTTATTTCCTAAAAAAGAACTTATCCCATACTCTCATGCCAATGAGTGAGCAAGGACAAGTGGACTGGAAACAAGTGAATCTATTCAATGAAAATTGTATCTTAGCAAGAGTTAACTATGTAACTTTAGCGCTTAAAACAAGAGTAAAAGTGTGCAGTAGCTCGAGTGGCTGTATTAGTTCAGGGCTGATACAGCTGTGGCGCAGTGTTCAGAATGACAATGCACACCCATGTTTTGCAAGTATAATTTGGATTATGTCAACCAACTTGAGCATATCAGCATGCTAACATATTAGCACTGAACCTTTTATAAAGCTGGGTTTTTTAAATGTTCAGTAATCGTTTTAGATTATTTAAGTCGTTCACCAAAATATTGGACAAATTAAAGATTTACCTGATATTGGGGATAGATTTCAAGTCTGTGGACTACCACTGTTATAGCAATGTATCCTGACAAGGACAGGGATCTCAAATAAACTTTCAATCAATTCAATCAGAACCTTTTAAGACATTGAACTAAAAGCAAATTCAGAGGATCACAAAATAATGCATCACACGGAAATGATGCATGTCTGTAAAATTGTTTGTTCATGCAGGAACTATCAACCTACAATTATGTTAAAAGATTATGATAACTTTACTGTGTACAAAGTTTGAAAAATGGAGTAAATTAAGGTAAGTGTGTCAAAGTACAAAGAATGTATTTTAGTCCTGGCACTATTGTTTTATAACCTTAACTGAGTAGTTTTGATTCCTAAAGTAATGTCATTGCCTAAACCTAAGGGGAAGTAACAGTGTTATCATAACATGTTATGTTGACATAGCAGGGTAAAAAGAATGGATTTTTGCCTTAACCATGATTGTGTTCTGCTCCTAACCAAGAATTTCTTATTTCTAACCCTTATCAAGTAATGTTATTTCCTTACCCAGATCAGAAAGTGACAAGCGTTTTGGTAAACTCTTGTCCAAAAGTTGTCACTCAAAAGTAAAAAAAAAAAAAAATGTTATCTACATGTCAAACATATGTTCCATGTTTGAAAGTGCTGCACAAATTGTACCATCCACATCTACTCTTTCTTCCTTAAGAGGAATTTGTGGCTTGTTATAGGAAACAGTCAAGAGTGGCACTTGCTTCAGTATGGAAATGCTCATATGATCTCAGGATTTTCTCACCAACAAGCTGGTATGGTGTTAAAGAATATGTAGTTAACGTCCCAGCTGCCTTTAAACATGCTGTGGTCAGGCCCTTTCTTAAAAGGCCTAATCTTGACCCTTCAGTGTTGTCAAATTTTAGACCTGTTTCCGATCTGCCCTTTCTTTCTAAGGTTTTAGAAAAAGTTGTTTTTATACAATTACAGTCCTTTCTTGAGGATAACTCTGTTTTTGAGAAATTCCACTCTGGATTCAGGTCTCGTCAAAGCACTAAAGTCTACACTGTTAAAGGTGCACAATGATATTGCTCTGTCTGTGGATACCAAGTGCCCTGTTGTCTTAGTTCTGCTTGATCTCACAGCAGCCTTTGACACGGTGGACCATGCAGTCCTCCTGTCACGTCTAAGTAATTATGTTGGTATCCACGGCACTGCATTGAAGTGGTTTGAGTCTTACTTGTCCAGTAGAACCTTCTCCGTTATGGTTGGTGACCTTTCCTCCTCCAGTGCTCCTCTCTCCTGTGGAGTCCCTCGAGGATTTATTCTTGACCCTATCCTTCTCATTGTACATGCTACCACTTGGGTCAATTATAGCCAGGCACAACCTTTCTTTCCACTGTTATGCAGACAATTTACAAATTTATCTACCATTGAAGCCAAATAGTAACAGTGCACAACTTTCTTTGTTTAATTGTATTGCTGATATTAAGCAGTGGTTGGCCCAAAATTTTCTTCATTTAAAGGTAGGGTAGGAGATCCTGGGTTTTGAGTCCAGCGAAGCTGCATTTTGAAAATACACAGGTAAAAAGTTCCAACCCTTTTCTTCAGTTGCAATGGGGGTGTGAAGAGTATTTCAAGCAATATGTAAAAAAAAATTCCAGAAAAAGATCCCCTACTACACCTTTAAATGATGACAAAACTGAATGCATTGTGTTTGGGGATTCTGTAACGGCTGGCTTTGGCACCTTGTCTTCAAAGCTTAGTTCAACCATTAGAAATCTGGGAGTGACCTTTGACAGTCATCTGAGGTTGGACAAACAAATTAACAATGTCATCAGAACTATTTTTTTGCAGTTGCGTCTCCTGGCCAAAGTTAAAATGTTTTTAAGTCATCATGACCTTGAAAAAGCCATCCATGCCCTAATAAGTTCAAGGTTAGACTATTGCAATGCACTTTATGTTGGCGTTTCCCAGTTTTCTCTCAGTCGCGTTCAACTTGTGCAAAACACAGCTGGCCGTCTTTTAACCAACACTAACAGACGTGTGCACATCACTCCTGTTCTTAACTCCAGGAGTGGAGGAATTGGCTTCCTGTCCTTTGTAGAATTGATTTTAAACTAATAATGTTTGTTTTAAAAGCTCTTAACGGCCTCGCCCCATCATATTTATCTGAGCTTTCAACAGTCCGCAATCCTGGTAGAGCTCTGAGGTCAACAAATCAACTTTTGCTGGAAGTGCCCAGGTCAAAATACAAACACAGGGGTGACCGAGCCTTTTCCATCGCTGCCCCCAGGCTCTGGAATAAGCTCCCCGTCCAGCTGCGTCTTATTTCTGACCTGGGCCTCTTCAAATCTAGGCTAAAAACCTACTTATTTAGGATTGCTTTTAATACCCTGTAGTATGATGACACTTTTATCTTATTTTATGTACTCGATTTTGTTGTATTTTATTGCTTTCACCGTTCTTTTATTGTTTTTATTTATTCTTCTCTTTATTTATTACCTGCTGTAAAGCACTTTGGTACACCGTAAGGATTGTCTGTAAAGGGCTGTATAAATAAAGTACTTTTACATTTACATTTAAAATCCGAACGCCTGTGAAAATAAAAAATAATTGAAATAAACAAATTATATACAGTAAGTGGAGTTTTTATTTCATGGGATGATATGCATTGAGTTTTGTGAGTTACTACATTGATTAATGTGTTTTAATCTAGAAACTCATTAACAATGTGTGTCAGTGGACAGATATGCTTAACATTTGGTTATAAGAAATAGAAATGGGCTGAGATTTGTTTTTCGAAGCTGATCCTACAGTTTGAGTGTTGAAAACCTACCTTAGAGTTAGAATTGGTTAGAAGTTTGTGCATACAAATGACACCCTCAAAGCAAGCAATAATACAGTATGGTTTCTAAACAAACCTGAAATGTCACATTTTTAAAAGGGTCACTATAATCTTATTTTAAAAAGAAACTCAATGCCGCAGTCACTGGGAAAAGCAAAAGAAAAAATAAACAAAAACTATGACAAGTTCATGTCAACCGATTCTATAACTGAAACCAGGTTTGTTGGGGTTATAGACAAGAAACTGTGTGACCTGGAATGACCTGCTGCAGTTTTTATGATGACTCAGTTCATCTTTACCTACATTAACCAGTAAAATTTCTAAATATGACAGAATATAAGTTACATTTGGTGTTTGCATGGGAGCAACTGTTTGATAATCTCACATACATGCAGTACAGCATGTAAGATTACGTTAATCTGAATCAAGGGCTTAATGCATAGAGATATTGATAATTATAGTATCTGTCTGTCTCAACCAGGTTATATCACAAGATATAGTTAAGCTGAAGAAAGGTATGTTAATGTTTCTTCATGATCAGGGGATTACCATCTCAATCATTTATTCATCCTGGTTAACCCAGATGTTGTGGTAAGTCTTCTTACAGTGTACATCCTGTTGGTTTGGCTTTAATCTAGTTTTTCAGCAGCTCAAAATAATAAATAAATAAATAAAACACATGCTGTAGTCAATTTGTTTGCAGCTTTCCTTTCACTTTCTCAGCACTGCCACAGCAGATTAAATGTGTTAGTGCAAACTCAAGGACCCCGAATTCCCTGCTTGTATTTGCAGTTACATGTTGTAAAATACCATCTTCACCCTTGAAAATGAACTAAGCTGTGAGATGGCGAGACTAACCACCACACCCAAACAAATCCAAACATGCCGAAAGTGATGTGCAGCAGCTGTTTGAATCCAGTTTTGCAAACTCAAAATATAAAATTCAACCAATGGTACTTGTTATACCCTTTAAACTACAATGAGGTCAAACTAGACACAGATTTCTAAGTACAACAAGCCCTGCTTCCTGCTGTAATTAGACATTGCGCAACTGACATCTGGAACTTGCTGACACACTTGCAATTTCCAGTGAATGCAGCAGCTCTTGAAGCAGCCCATATGAGGGGATGGACAAGGTGGAGGGGTTGCTGGCACTCACCTAGCAGCTCATTCTGGTGATGATCTTAAAGCATCAAACATGTCACAGCTCAAAGAGTTTGCGGGGAATGTCTTTTTTAAAAATGTCTGGTGGTATCCGCTGCCGCTTTTGCGTATCGGTTCTCTTCCTTTGAGGCGTAGCAGCAGATCAGACACATCAGTACCATCACAGCTTGTCATGAGGAACAATCACGTCTTGAAATAACACAAACAGCCATTTTCAAAGACCAGACATAAAAAGATGACATGCGTATCAAGAGTTCTGAATGTATTTTCGCACGTGAAACACGTGGTGACAGAGAAAAAATGTAGGAGAATAGATTTTATGCACAAGGCAGGAAATGAGGGATTTAATGTAAAAACTACTACTGTGGAAGAAAGACAAAGAGAAGGAGGGATATGGGTGGAAACAGTGAGACAGGCAGGCGAGCGGGAGGGAGGGGATGAGAAGGATAGACTTTAACTGTCTGAAGGACAAAGCTACTGACCCGCGGATCATTCAGAGGATTGCCTTTCAGTTTCAGAGCAAGGTCAGGCTGCTTATTTTACCTCAGTGTTTTCACTAATCTGTTTTTTGTGTGACACAAACAAACACTGAGTACACGTGCACACAGATAGCACACACGCACACGCGAGCAGACACTGAAAATAAGCCTTCCCGTGCTGCCCTGAAATAATTACAGCCAATGTAGGCTTTGCTATCAATAAACATTAGATGTGCAGGCTTTGTGCCTACATGAGTGCCACACTACCTTGGACCTGTCATGAATTTCAATTGCTGGAAAGGGGCCACCGCAGACTGCACATGTTCACACTGCATTCTAATGCTGCTAAGATGGTCTTGTGGCTAATGATGCAGTCTTAAAATGAGTAAAATATTGTGAGCTCTATACTTTAATCTATTGCTAGACGTCGTCTTCTAATGAGCTAAAATCAGCCTCTGTTCATATTGACAGGTCTTCTGGAGCCGACAGTGGCTGTTGTAGTTGGCAGCTCATTAGTAGCCATATTTATTTATGTCAACACATTTACTGACAATGAGAGTGTGTGTGCGTGTGTGTGTGTGTGTGTGTGTGTGTGTGTGTGTGTGTGTGTGTGTGTGTGTGTGTGTGTGTGTGTGGTGGTAGTGGTGGTGGGGGGTTGCTGGGTAGCCTTGGCAGTCCCATGGGGGCCTGCCAGCGTCTGTGGAGGGGGCGTTGAGCTCCTGATGGAGCACTCTGTCAAAAACCCAACAACGTTGAGGAGTGATCACTGAAACTAGCTTAAAGTCCCACTGTGGGTTTTAGGGTGGTGTTGCTATGAAGCAGTGGGCCAAAACACTGTTCCTGTGTAATCTGCAGCTGGTGTGTGTGTACGTGTGTGTGTCCAGGATGGGTTAAAGTGCCCAGTGTGTTCCATACTGATCTGATAATGAGTGAGCAGGGTCAATAGGATGTTAACAGCCCCGTGGGAACGGCTGGCTGGTTGTGGATGGGTGGAGCAAGGACGAGGGCCCAGGGACACAGAGCTGTGTTTTCACTGCCCTCGCTCACCACCATCTGCATGTATGTGTGCACAGGGACAGTAAGGTACCTCTGTCCCCGATATCTGACTCTTAAGCTCAGTCTCCATTGTGTCCTCCCACTAAAGCCTCAGTCAAATAAAATGCAGCTCATCCAGTCTAAGACCAATATCAACAGGCAGCTTTGACTATGTATCTACTCTGTATCTACATTAGTCATTCACAAATTTTGGGGGAAAAACTGAACAAAAAACTACGACAGAAACTTCTAAATGCTTTCAAAGTGAAATGCGTTCTCACACATTCACTCCTGTTTAACGTGAATCTGAAGGAGTGAGTATTACCATCATTTCTGTGACCCATTGTGCTCGCAAATGGTCTATACTCAGTGAATGAGTGGGTTAGAAGAGCCATTAACGACAAGGTGAAAGAGTAATTGGATTACCCAAACATCGCAATAAAACCTCATACAAGAATACAGCACGTCAGCTGTGTGTCAGTGGGAAAACTCCTGTTACATGTGTAAGCTGAGAGACCAACACTGATAGCTGAATAGTGTCCATGGCTACTTGATCAGGACTACAACCGGGCCTCTAATTGCTGCACACTATTGGACACACAAACACAATGAAAGTATCAGTGTCGCTTTGAGCCAGTGGGTCAATATGAGCAAAAAAATATGGGTGCCTTTCATGTCAGACAAGTGCTTGAGGGAAGAAGACACACAACAGAGAGGGGGAACGCGAGAGGAGGCGCAGGGAGGACTAAAAAAAACAACAACAAAGAAAAAAAAACATTGCATGTTTTGTTGGCAGGCTCTCCAGTCAAATCCCTTGGCAGTACGGAAATCTTTTTTTTTTTTTCAACAAAGCCCCGCCTTTGCCATCTGATATTCAAATGCAGAGGAAACTGGAGAAGAGCTCCTCCCAGACCACCCGCAGCACCGTCAGGGATTAGTCAAAGAGCACCAACTAGGTCAACAAGATGCAGGGCCAGTGCCTGTTCAGGGGGGACGCGAGGCAACTCACCCACACAGGAGTCAGCCTCGTCTTGCCAGCGTTCTTCTCTCTCTCACACGCACACTCAAAAACACCGTGCTCCCTTACAGAGGCAGCTAAGCTTACGCAGTGACCTGTTTTCCTGTTCTTTGACAGTTCTCCAGAAACAACTCCAAAATTCCTCTTGATTTTTTTTTTTTTTTTTTCTCAGAGTATCTGGGTATGGGTTATGCGTTAGATATGAGGCCAGGCGTGGGGAGATGTAAACAGTCCCACTGCTGTCAGCAGCCTTACAATTGAGTCCCTGGCAGAACATTTGCTTTGCCATGAAACCGGTTTAAACAGTGAAGATGTCCTTTTGGAGCAAACTAGTTGCTTTGCCCATAGGCTTTGCACGTCCGTTTTGCAGTCACACCTTAACAAAACAGCTCCAGGCAGGGTGGCCTTAGGGTTTTTTTTTTTTTTTTTTTTTAAAGCATAGATGTTTATGAAGCCTATTCTTCTCTGTGCTGGTTGCAGACTAAGAAAACTGTTGAATGGGAAAGATGACACCATCCCTATTGTGAAGCCAATACCATGATAGCCCTTCACAGAGAGCTTTGGTGAGTGTGGATCCTTTCAGGCAACTCACAGGCTCTCCAGAGAAACTCAACCCGGAGCTGCTGCACTAAATAACACTGACATACCTTAATGGCGAGCATAGTATCAACTGTCTTGAGCGTCAGCGCCCCTAAAGACATTTCTCTATATCCTGTTGTGACCTCAGTTGAATCCAATGTTGCTTTCCTGAAAGACTCTTCCTGGCAGCTCTAATTCAGATAACTCACAGAGCGTACTTATTGTGAGTCTGATGGGGAAATTAACGTGTATTGGGAGAAATGGAGGTCATCATGTTGAATCAGTTGCTTGGCGCACCTACTCTGACAGTGGCAGCTGTGACTTTCAGGCATCTCCTCACAGCACAGTGCTACATTGTGCTGGAATTATCTGCCCTGTCTATCAGACACAGTTTCATCTCCCTGACACACTTCAAGGACAAAAGTAGAATATTTACTGAGACGGCTGAGATGGCTGTTTAGCATGTCTGCCATAATCCACTCATAATCACTCGACTGTTTATTTTGAACAGAGGTCATGCATTTTCTTCTCCATCCCCTGACGGTTGCACCAATAAAAACAGTTTCACTTGTTAATGAATAATCCACTTATCGCAAGGCCAGAATTATAAAGGGATGTCAGTATCACACTGTTGCGCAGGTACAGATCATGTCAAAGCTACTTTAACTGACTGGATATTTGGATTCTTTGTATAATACTGAACCCAGTTTAGAGTCATTTTAATGCATGAATCAAGTACTATAACAAATTCTAACAAGTACTAATATGTTGGCCCAGAGAATGAAAACCACACCATGGCAACCAAAGGACTAACGAGTGGGCATTTCAAATGCTATTGTAAACAATACTGTTTGGGGAAATTGGGGTTAACAATCCTCTTCCTGTTGGGTATTAAGTGAAAAGAAATTCAGAGGTTTTCATGGAAACATGTTAAATGTGCTTGACATAAAACACATGTTTTTAAAAACATGTTAAAAAAAACAACTCAGAACTTTGTTGTACTGAGACTGTTAAACTGTGTTTTTTAATTGCTTTTTCTGTTCAGGACTTTTTGGGGATAGTCTGAAATCAGAGCTCTGTGATACAGAGAAGTATTAAAGGTAACCAAAAGCCACAAATGCTTAGCAAGGTTACAGGCACTATTGAGTTACAGTTCAGTTACACCTAAGGTTAGAGTTCGACAGGTCTCTGTGTCTCAGTACGAATTCATGGGAGCAGATTTGAGTTATCAAACAAAGTAAGTCCAGCATCATGACACTGTGGACTGTGTAAGGAAACATTCAAGAAATCCTGCTGCCTCTAACTTTCTCTGTGGGAGATCGTCGTAAATGTAAATATAGACAAATTCACCTCACAGAAATTGTCTTGAAGTTACTTGAATGGCAATTTTGTCAGATGATGCTGTGACGACAAAAATCAAGATTTTCTTAGAGCACAGAGACAGTCTGGAAGTGCTCTAAGGGACCATAAGTTGACACATTGGCTTAAAAGGCTGATTTTCAGTCATAATTTCTTATGTCTTTAGCCATCTGACTTAAAAAGTAGACATGGCTAAACACTGCAACTTTGGCAATCGTATAAATTGATTGTAAGCCACACTGTGTGACAGGTCTCTATAGGCTTGGCTACGACATCATCTATAGTATATGCAGACTGTTCAATAACTTTTTCTGCTGTATTGTTGGAGGCAGCGAACTCTGAAGGGCAACACAGATTCTAAGCGTCCTATTAACCTTGAGTAAGTTTTAGGAGCAGACAGACTAAAAAAATGACCCCGCCGTGTATACAGTTTGCACAGATTTTACACACTGTGGACTGATTATGTTAAAGGCCGATATACCACACTATGGAGATTAAAGGGTGGCAACAACTCAGACAATCAAACGTCAGAGGACAATTTACGTCCGGTTAAATGAGTGGGCTGATTTAGTGCTGAGTCACAGTTATAAAGAGTTAAGGATCAGCAGGAGCACTTGCCCAATTGTTCACCTGGTAGTTTTACAAACGCTCCCCACAGACATTTGGGATTAACGGATGTGCCACTACTAGTTTTTCACAGTCCAACTTAATCTCTCCTTTTGCCTCCAGCGTGCGACATCAACTGAAAATCTGTGCATCATCATCGGGACATGCTTCCCATGTGGGTGGAAGTTACACAGTTTAACAATGTTGTTACCTTCAATGACAGCTGGAATGTGACAGAAATATTTACAATCTGTTGCATGCATTTGTCATTTCAATTTTAAGCAATTTGGTTCAGTTAAAATGAACCCTGCTCTGTTTTCCGAGTCAGTGCAGTTCATTTGAGTTGATCTGAAATCCGTCATTCAGCATTCTCAGTATTTCAGAGCAGAGCGCCCTGCTTGTTTTCTTATCATTTTTAAACAGAAGTTCATATCCTTTGTGAATAATCTAATAATTCATGTTTATCTCAGTAGTTAAAAACACGGGATTTTATCACCTGACACACTATTTCTGCTTCACACAGACTTTAAAGAGTAGAGCGGGGAGAATGGCCACGAATAAGATCATAGCCCACACACCATATGAGTACTGTGCGATGTGATACAGCAGGGATGCCTGGCAAAGCATGCGCTATGTGTACAGAGGCTCAGACCTTGCCACGGCGGGCCAAGGTTCATTTCTTACCCCAGGTCATTTACTGCAGGTCAGTCCGCCCTTGAACTCCCAACTCAAATAATCACTTTATTTATTTTTAAGTAAAGGCTTAAAATTATTTTTAAAAAGTCACTTTTTCCTTACCTCTATATCACTTTGTATTTTACAATGGTATACTTGCTTTTCGATTCTGCTCACTCAATATGCATGCTGAATTAAAGTTTTTTTGCCCTCCTACCACTTGTTCCAAAAGATATGATGTATAATAAATAATAATGAATCCAGTGAGCCTGACTAACTGGTACCTTCTTCCTTATTTTACATTGTTGATAACCTCAAGGTGAATTTTTTCATGAACAATAATAAATAATAAAAAAGCATGTGAGCTAAATTGTACTCTCCTTTTCTCTTTGGTAGCGCTATATGGATAAATTCTAATCAGAGCCAGGTAGTATTTTATCTGTATCATATTTATACAGTAAAATAAGCATTCTTTTATTATTTGCTTTGAATGCTTTGTTGATTTCATTCATTCAAGCAGAAGAGCTGCTCCCCAGCTGTCTCTGTGTAGGCAGCTTTTGCTGCGTCATATGGTTGTGGTTCAAACTTTCCCTGCAGCTGTAAAAGTGGGGAATGTCACAACCGTCTCATACGCACTGCAGTTCAAAGGTTACAGTATGGTGTGACTTCTAGCGGGCCCTCCCACTGCAGCTTGCACCTGCCTCCTCCTTTCGAGGGCCTTACTTCACTCCAGACCTCGGGAGATACCGTGGCTGAAATTGGGGCGTAGAGGTCAAAGGTTGAGGGTTAATGTCTGCTGACACTCCGGCTCCCTCCTTCTGAGACAATCGGGCATCTAAATCTAAACTCTCTTCTGTTTGCACTTCTGGGCCAAGAGAACACCACTGGAGATCTGACCTTTGCCCACACATTCATTTGTTTTGAATTTCTTTCATTTCTTTTTTCTTTCCCCTAAAATATTCAGTGGGTTACAGTACGAGTTTATAGAAAACGGCTCTAAAGAGAGCTGGGGTCAGATAACTTCTTTACTGAATGGAACTAATCAAATCCACATACCCCATCCAAAGATTTGAATGATAATCTGCCCCAGTGACCGTCCAGTGAACCCACACAGGTGAGACACACAGGCTATCTTACAGTATTAGACAGAAAAAAGCGTTTTGAATTTGTCTGTGGGCATACCTATTTTGCTTTTCCTATTTTCTCCTCTGACAACACAAAATGAAACTCCCACTTAATTTTTTTCCAAAGCTGATGATTATTTTGAGAAATCGCTCTTCTGTTCAGTGTCTTTCACTGAACGAGACCTCAGGTTAACAGGCCCGTTAAAAAGTCTGTCTTGTAAAGCAGTAAAGTCCCATTCCCAAAGTCTCTTAAACACTTGTTAGCACGAATGTTAACTCTCTCTCCCTGTTAAAGCGCCACACTTTTTCCCTTTTCTTTACTTCTATTGTCGGCCACAGCTGGTGAACATCTGTAACCGACCTTTTGCACACGATGAGTTTAATCCAGTACATAAATAACAACATGACAAAATGTTTTTAGAGCGACTTAGACCTTTTTTCTTTTTTTTTCGTCAGTCGCAATCTGTCCCCACACAGCAGGTCAAAGGACAGACTTTCCTGAACCACATTTCGGCGAAAAGCTTCAGGGGCAAAGTTCAGTCTGTTCTGGTCGGGGGTGGGAAAGGGGGGGTTGAACGACAGGGAGGATATTGTATCTCCATTTATGTGGCATTTGAGGTTAAAGTTCAAAGATGAAAGGTCTCTCCAGTTCATAGGTTACAAGGTGAGATGCCATCCAAATTGCTGACCGAAGTCGGCTCATCTAACTTGAAGCCGCAAGTAAACAACTTAACATAAAAATAATGCTCTGATCTGCAGTTGCGGTGCAATCACAAAACGACAATAAACACAGCAACATCCATTTTATTTTTTTTATGAATAGCACTTTGGCGAGGACTTTGATCAGACTTTTAACTGCTGTCGTGCTCAAAATGCAAATTGCAGGTAACACCTACTGTGAGCAACAGCCTTGTAAAAAGAAAACTATCCAATTTACCTTACTGACATGTTGAGTGCTGCCTCTGTTTATATTACTGGCAATGAACTGAATTACTGTTTAAACACCACAGTGGGGTTACAGCGGGTTAGAAGGCACAGTATCCAACTGGCTGAATACAAGTGGCCCATAACACAGCGTGATGTGATAACACAGAAGTGGGAGGAGGAGGAGCTCCCCTCCTGCACACAAACACACACTTGTGCACACTTGCAAACTGTCACAGACACTCACGCATTAGCTACCCCCTATCCTGGATTTGAAAAGGGAAATAGAGACAGCGATGGGTAGAAGTAGGTTATGTTGTTTTGTTCTTATTCACAAGAACACTGATGTTCCTCAAGTCCTGAGGGACATTTTGTTCAAGGCTATGCAAAGATGTCAGACTACAGGCCAGTGGAAGCGATAGACTAGATTAGCACACGATGTCAAAACGACAAAAAAAATATACTGTATATATATTTGGAAACATTTAGTGTGCAGACAAAGATTCAGGTTCACACCGCCAAGAGTGCCGCTGACCGAAGAATGGAACATTTCAAGTGATTTAAGAGTTTCTGAGAGCACATCTGGTGCTTGTGAATGACACCTCGCTTCACACTGAAGTGACACACACTCACACCTGGGGGCCGCCTCGGTGCCTTGTTCAAGGGCACCTCGATGCTGTTTATGTTGTTCATTTTCTCTACTTGGTCAGTGTGTGCTAAGGCAAGTAATAAATCTCCAGTACTGTGGCAGATATATTCTTTTAAATCTCATACTTTGGAGCTCATCCAAGCAGCGGCTTAAGGATTTGTTTGGAGATGATGGCAGAAAGGTTCTTTGGGCTTCTTCCTACTTCACTCTTCATCAACTTAAAAGAGTCTTTTTTGTATGAAAGGGAATGGTTGAAGGAATAATTGTGCCGTTTTATTTGTAAATGACTGATTATTTAGATGAACATCAGATGAAGACAACATGATGACTCGCTAACTGTGATATAATAGATGGTGTATTTTTAACTTGAACTTGTTAAAAATACACCATGCTCCTTCTTAGCCACTTGCTAAGAAGGAGCCGACTTTTTTGTAACCTTTTAAAGTGGTCTTGAGGAACAGTTCTCCATTTTTTTTCAGGTCTTTTAAAGTTTTCTGGGGAAATTGGCTTTTTTAAAAAAAAAACATTTTCAGTCCAGTCATGGTGCCTGACCAGCAGCAGAGGAATTTTGTTTTTGTTTGTTTGTTAAGAAAATTAGCACTGACCTATGAATCATTCAAGGAATAAAAACAAAAGGAAGCTAACCCAAGGGATGAACCAGTGTTGTGTCTACACATCACAAACAACTTAGCAAAGAGCCAGTCTAAAATTGTATCTTTAGGCACTTTGTAACTAGCAGCCTGTCACAAAAAAAAATCTAAATTGATAATAATTTATTCCCATTTCCATTGTTGCATCTACAAAAAATGACAAAGTTAACAGAGTTGGGCGGACATTAAATATTATTTTTGTATGAACAAGGTGATTCTTAACAAGTTATTACCTAAAAACTTGGCCTATCTCAGAATGGTGTGCAGTGTGTTCTTCATGAATTTGAAATAATTGGACAAAGTGAGGACTAAAGAAGAAGTGGCAGGCCAAAAAAATTACTTTCAAGCTTGTTAGAATTGTGTAAACTCCATTTTTGCGTACATACTGTATTTAGATTTATATCTGCATGTTTAATAGATCGCTACTCCCGTTTCCTGTTTTCTCAGCAACAAAGAAATAAGGCGAAGCCAAAGACTTTGGCATAGTGTTGTATAATGTTACCTGTAAAAAGGTAGGAGACTTGTAAGAGACATATTAAAAGATGGATAAACCATTTGAAAATAGTGGATAGATTTCCCATAATGCAGCTCTCCCTGTATTTCCATCATCTTTCTCAGCCAGATCAATTCCTAAGGCTCCAGGCTTCAAGTATTCAGTTGAAAACCCACATTTTTCACCCTGATGCCATCATAATGGCTATTTTTCAGACATTAGAGCTAGAGCTTGGTTTCTGCAGCAACGTTTACAATTACATCACACCGACATTAACAATATTCATTTAAATTAATTATATTTCAAAACATACAATAGAAAGTTTAGAGAAGTACTTTGAATTATGAATATAGGCCAAATCTGGCTCCAAAATCAGACCCTTTGCCATCTCCTGCACAATCGACCACTGTGATCAATGTAAATCCTGAGTAACCGGACCTGACACCATGTGGTACATCGATGATATGCATCTGAAAAACAAACAGAAGGCCTTCCAACAGACAACCGAAAAAGTTTTCGAGTTAACAATAAAAACATGCCAAGTAACAGCAGTAGGCTACTTCGGTCCTTTAAATGAAGCGGATAAATAATACCATCATGACTCTCCGAGCAACGAGAAAAAACGCAGCTGTGCTTATGATTCATGTTTTGCAAAATAAGCACAAATATAAACCGCAGTAAACTCTGCCCGTGGGCACGATATTAAAATATCCATCTAATTCTTCTTCCTTTCGGCAGTGGGAGTGTGTGGGCAGCAGCAGAGCAAAGGCTTGTTCCTTTAAGGGTGGTGTCAGCGGCAGGCTGATGAGGAGGAGGAGGAGGAGGAGGAGGAGGAGTGTGGCAGTCGCCGCTCACTTCTCCACAGCGAGGGGACTCCGAGAATAAACAATTCCCACAGTCTACACGCTCCACACATAAGCCAGTGCGCACAGTCGCAGTTGAAATTTATATATACAAAAAAAAAAAAAAAAAAAATCGAGGCTTTTTCTGTCGGACTAAGATTTTGATTTTTTTCTTTTTTTTTTTAAAGCCTGCCTCGCCATTTCTGCTTCCTGCCAAGAGTGTCGCGGCCGTTTTCTGTGGATTTGCCTCCTCCGGTCGAATAATAACGATGCGCCTCTCCGGCTGACAGTGCGGTGGACGACGCAGGTAGGGGTACATACGAGCCGTAGATGAACGAGCTGTCATATCGGGAGAATTATCATTCTCACGTCTGGTGGTGGGTATTAAACACTCGGGTGGGCATATGTCGAGTGTTGTGCCAGATGATGTGGTGTTATGTCGAGAATGGGAAAGGCTGTTTGTGTGTCGTAAAGCGACCAGGGGCGCATATGGATATTGCGCTGACAACGCTGCATTAAAAAAAGAAGTGGGGGAATAAACCTGCCTATGTGCGGCTGCACTCCTCTCCCATTTAACCCGCAGCCGTCACTGCCTATCCTCTCGGGCCACTTAACGAGCAGTAAATTAACCTCATGAAGACGTGTATGTGTGTAAATGTTGATATCTAACGTTATTTTCGCATATGTCCACAGCGGAGTATCACGAAACGGGGTTGTGTTATAACGCCCATTTCGTATTACCCGTGCACAAAAACACGGAATGACTAGTGTCATGGCTTGTCATTCCAATAGGAGGTGTAATGTAACGCCAGTACAGTTAGTGCAGCTCACCACATTGGTTCAAAACAGTAGACCGCTCAGCCTCTTGTATTCTCTTGGAGTAGTTTTAGCACCACCAATGGGAAACGCATCACGGTTGCACTAGTCTGTAAATGACAGTTTGTCTTGTCTTGCTCCTTTAAAATGTTTCCAATGACCACCAGGGCCTGACTAAGGATGCAGTTGAGCTTGTATCTTAAATAAGTCGTTCCTTTTTTTGTCCTGGATTAAGTATGTGATGGTGCAACAGTAATGTCTGCACTCTTGAGTTTTTGGGTTGAAATGCAAGTAAAGGAGTTTGTACAGCTGTCTCGGTCTGTGTGCTTTTCACTCTGGGATGGAGGCATTGACAGTGCTACTGTAACCACTGAGCATGTGCAGGAAACACTGTGGCAAAGGTTGTTTAAAATGTTAGAATGGATTGTTGCGACAATATAGCGCTGTCAACGTAACATTCCTTCCTTTAATGCAAACAGCCATAATCTGGATTCATTGCTTAGCTAATGATCCTTCTTGTTCCAGTACCTGTGTGAAACCACTGGCCAGCCCCCTCAGAGGCTTGGATGGATATTAGTTCAGTATGCAGACCAAAACACAACTGACTTCAGTTCATCTGTTGCAGTCTGTCATACCATCATGTCACATGTATTCTGAAGGATTTCAAAGATTTCTATTCTTTTTCAGTGAATGGTAGACAGGCTTATTGGATGATCTCTGTGTAGGTGTTCCTTTTATTAAAGTGTCCTGTTGCCTCATTGGACTTTGGACGAGCGTGAAGGCCAAAGGTCGGGGGCTAAAGTTTTCTGCGAGTTATAGGAAAGAGGCCAGAGTAGAATCTTCTGCCCAGGTTCTAAAAGGGCAGTTTCTAAAGCCTCCCAACCCGTTGGAGGTTTGTAACACGAGGGTTAAGAAAAGGTTCAGTTTATGTTCTGCCTCTCCCAGAACTTCTGTAACTCAGAATACCCAATCTAAAGTAACCTGGAGAAAAGTCAAACTTTTCAAAGCCCTCTAAATACCGTCTGTGCCTGGAGGACTGCCTTTTAGCCTTTCTTTTGTCAAACATTTAAGCCGCTTAATTATTTGACCTGAACTTGCACAAGATGTTCAAGGTAGTTCAGCTTGTCCTCTGTTGCCTCAGATTACTACAACCTCCACACTTACAGCCTGAATTTAAAAGGTGCGCTTTTTAAAAGTACTTCGGTTTGAGTGATCCGGTCTGTGTGCTGTAGCTCAAAGGAGTCCTCTGTATTGGATAGACTCGATTTGACTGAGCCGTCTGCTATTAGAGTGACGTGTAATATCCTGCAACAGAACCAGAGAACATTCAAATGACTGAATGCAAATGATGTCAAGGCTGCTGAACAGTCACAAGACTGGACTTTGCACTCTTCACTCTTGTCCACCGGCTGCCTCTCATTACAGTGAATCTTATCTGCCATCAAAACAAAACCAGCACTGCTGCTGCTGTTTTAAAGCTGCATGTTTTGACGTATGTGTGTGTGTGAGCGATTGTGGTCGTGCAGGTGTGCTCGTTTTGTAAGATGATGAAACACAAGCAGTTATTTCAGAGTCATAAGGCTTGTTGCTATTTTGTGACTGGTTTCCTTGAAGTGATTCGATGTACCATAGTGTATAGGATGATGCCACAGATCCCGGAGTTTTTGCCTCTTTGATCACTCGCACTGTGCCAGCTCAAACCTCTTAGAACAGCATGAGAATCTGGGCAGACGAGATTGAAGGTGGCATCTCGCTTTTTAAATGCCGAGAAACCCCGGATAGAGGGATGGCACTGGTTTAATGTACAATCTACCAGTGCAAGTGTCGTGCATTTTCTGCAGAGTTCTTGATTTATTATAGACCGGGGAGATGCCCAGCACTAGTGTTGTTGGCCACTGAACATTGTTCAAGGGCACTTTGACAGTAGATGTTGAGGAACTACTTATCGGCCAGTACTTTGTCAGCCCATTGACGATACAGACCAGAGACCTTCAGGCCACAAGCTCATTTCTCTAATTGTTTGGGCTCTATGAAATTGCCGTAGAGCAAGCGTTCAGCCAAATACTTTTAGTGTCTATTTATTTCATAAACACTCCACTAATAACAATAGATGGTGCCACTGTTGTTATAGGACAGAGATTTACACCACAGCAATTATCCTGCAAATTTCATTGTTGGATTGAAACATCTATCTCAAATTAACAAGACAAAAGTCAGCATTGATCAAAGGGTTAGGAATTAGATGTTTCCGCTGCATTATCATTAGGTGTTCTTTGTGCTTCTTCCTTTATACCTCTTATCTTTAGTGGATTACACATAAACATGCTTCACTTTCACTTACTGATTCTAAAGGAGCAATGGAGAACATTAAAAAAAAGACTAAATATGTTGAAGAAAATGACTACAGACTTTGCATAGTTCCTCTTAAGCACCACTATTCTAAGCCAAGCTTAAACGAGCCAGGCCCAGAAATGAATGGGGAAATTTTACTAGATTTCCTCTTAATATTATGCCACCATACCTAAAGAATGAAACCACATCAGAAAACAAGGTGCTAATCCACAGAGGCTGATGTTGCTCTCTGAAATGAGATAATTCTCTGGACAGTTTTAGTGTCTTCCCACTGTGAGCTGCTTAGATGATGGGGTTTAAGTGGGGGCTCTCAGTTATAACAGCACTAGCTCATTCAGAGACAATCACTCTGGCTCCTGTTGGTGTTTCTGCTACGAACAGAAGGCAACCAAAGTCAATGGAGCTCATTCTGATGACAAGGCAGGAACTGCTAAAGACCGCTTCACAACATTGCCCATGGATAGACGGTGGCATGACGAAATATGTGGAGGAAAGATGGACTCCTCCTCTGCAGCCCATGAGAGTCATACCAGCTAGGAGCTTCCCCCTCCTTCACCCTCACCTCCAACTCACCGCCCCTCTGCCTTCACACTTCACCTTGGCCTATTACAGCCCCTTCAATTATAACCACCGATTGAGCTCTGCTGATTGCAATTGCTTTGAATTATTTAGACTTTGCTGAAATTGCTTGCTTAAACGGGGAGAGGGTCAAAACAGCAAGATATTGCAGGTCGAAAACCAATTGCACGTGACCCATGTGAAGCAGCAACTCATTTCTAGAACAACAGCCGTGGAACCCTAACTGTGCTGATCGATGAAGAAAAGCTGCAGCATGCTAGCCTGCTGTGTGGCAAGAGAGACAACCAGCTCCACACCAAATCTCTGCTGCCCTTCTCCTGTAAGACTGAGGAGAAGTTGCGCCACGCAGCAGACCTTGTGGGTGATGTGAGAGGAGCTGACTCTTTCCCTGATCTGGTTGGTGTGGTCACAGCAGAGGAGTTGAGTGGAACTGACTCCCCCTCTCTCCCTCCCTCTCTGACTCTTTCTGACTCTCTTGCTCCTATAGCAGTGCTGCTGCCCCAGGGCTGTGGAGGTGCAGTAGGAAGGTTTCTCTACCATTGTGGTGAACAGGCAGCCAGGATACTGCAGTCAGAAGCGTCTCTTCTTTGCCACAAGCTGGCCAATGTCACAGGCGTGAAAGAGTGGGCGGGCTGCAATGGGAACGAGGACAGACGCTGGTAGATGGGAGGCCTGCCCAGCCTGTGTATTCATGTGACAGAAAACGATTGCCTTATTTTCTTACAAAAAGGATGCATGTTTGTAGCTTTTGCTGTGACAGTTCTGTAATAAAGTCTGTGATAATATAGCCATCGATGCCCAGCATTGTCGTAAATGTGGATTCACATGAGCTCGCGTCATGTCTCACTCAAACAAAACGGCTTCTGACAGGCATCAGACGAGGCTACTGCAACTTGTGTACAAAATTCTATTTATGCTAACTCCTAATGCGTTATAGCAAAGGTCCCTGGGGTGACCTAAGAAGCCTAAAGCTTGAAGACTGGGACAAAGGTTCACAAAGCTCAGAGGCCGAGGTCGACTGTTATTCAACTTTGTCTTATTTTAACCAGGTTATGTGGCAACTGTGCTGGGGCTGAGTAAAAATGCCACTCATTCCTGAAGTGTCCCTGGCCTCGTCAAGGTTACTGGTTTGTCTTTGCAAGTTGAGGGATTGATGCATGAGCCTGTCTGGCGCTGAATTCAAAGTCCAAGGCTGTCACAGGCAGTGGCCCCCACCACCCCCTCACCCACCCTCTCTTTTAGCAGGCTATCACAGGGCCCTGTCCTTCCTAACTTCTTAGCAGCCTGTCCTTTTGGGAACCTTGAGCAGCCCAGGCAAGGACACAGCGTCTGGTGCAGTAAGCTTGTGCAGAGGGGGAGGCTTTACGTAACGTTGTGCTTTAAACATGGGTGTATGACTTCTCTGACACGGAGCAGTGCGGTGCAGAGCAGCACAGCTCACAGCACATGTCCCCCTCGGCCCCCCTGAACAAGGAGGGGGCAGAGAGAGAGATCCCTGCAACTTAATTATATCTTTCTCTTTTAAAAGCTTTCGTTTGAAATTAAATTTTCCCAGGCAATTAACTAAAGAGGAGTTTTCAGAATTTATGAATGAATGATGGATATATTGCGCAGGCCGACAGCAGAGGAAAGCAAGGAGGTGGAGGAGAGGGACAAGGGAATGCATGTGTACTGTGTGCTATGAGGTTGTGTTTCTGGGATTTATTCTTATGGTTAAAAAAAGAGTAAAGTTCAAATTGATCCATTCTGAAGCTTTGTATCTGTGAGCTGTTAAGGTCTGCTGCTAGCTCATAAAAGGTATTTGATCAGTGAACACACACACGTTCATATTTCTTGGCCTCGTATGATTGATGTAGCATTCAGTAAGCTGGGGTTTCCCCACTTAATAATCCATCCAAACATCATAGAAGATTTATACATCTTATAGTGATATATTAGTTATGTTACATTCATACATTCAATCCTCTTTTGGCTTCCGCTAGTATTGTGTAACTTTTTGGCTTCTAGTGATGTGCTGAATTGTTGCTGGGCAACAGGGGACCTGAGCGGGTGGCCATGAGGAGTCGAAGCTCTCTGAGTACAGATGGATCTGCAGCATGATATCCAGGTTACTCATAGAGGAATGCCAGAGAATCTCCCTTGAAATGCCTTGTTTTTTTGTGCGCTATTCCAAGGTAGATATTTGTCATTCATCCAAAAGGATTTTCCATCACAGAGACATAACTACAAGCCCTGTGACGACTCTCAAATTGCAGATTCCCTTCATTCCGTTTTAAATTGTCAGTGAATACGTAAATGAATCATTGCACTTTAAATACATATCTTTTGACAGAAGATGGTTGAATATGTGGCACATGACTAAATGAAAAATTAATGTGCTCCCGCACCACAAAGGCCGATCCGAGGTAATTTGGCACAACCCCAGATTTCCTCTTTTACTAAGAGTGGTCTCTTGAATTTCTGAAATATGCTGTCTTTTTGTGAACCTCCAGCTGACTTGTAAATCCATTAGTGAGGTGGTGTTATTCACTACAGGCGAGTAAACAGACCGAGAGACTGTGGTTGAGAAGTACAGCTTTCTCATGACTGTGTTAGAGTGCTCCCAGTTGCAGAGAGGCCATTTGAAAAGAGATGGAGAGCGCAGGGCTGATGACTTGAGGCAGCCATATGACCTATTACTTAGAGAAAATGGACTGGTGACCAGAAGATTGCTGGCTCATACTCTGCTCACCCTCTGCCCTTGAGCAAAGGTAATTAACCTGGATTCCTCCAGTAAATATCCAGCTGTAGAAATGGAAAGAGATGTGGAAGAGTGATAATCGTGTAAGTGACTTTGAATAAAAGTGTCCACTAAGCAGGAAGATTAATATGGCTAATAGAATCATAACTTGTGTTTTCAAGTTGTCAAGGACCCAGGACTGCTGAACATGTAGAGTAACGTAGTCAGCGCTCCTCCCCCCTGATCTCTATTTGTGCACTCATCCACACACACACTCACACACACACAGACTTTACAGACTTCTTTTCCTTTGGCGTTAAGGCCTGACCTTGACCTGATTGCTGAGGCTTTTTAAGTAACTCTCCAGAAGGAGATCTAATCATGTGACACCTTTCATCCAGCCTTACCCCCTGTCCTCACTCCTGTCCTTACATGTTTACAAGGACAAGGGTTTGGATGCGCTCGCCACAGGCCTACGTGTAGCTGCGGGGGCTGTCATTCAATTGGTAATCACTTCTGGGTCAAACGGGGTTGAGGTCGTGTCAGATGCAGCAGTTGGGTTCTGACCAACCGCTTCTGAATTTCAGAATGAAAGTTTGCACCCAGTTTGACTGCGGTGACAAACTGAGCAGGTTGAGTCATCCTCTCAACTGGCAATCACTGATACCAGCATATCTCAGGAAAAGGTCACTTCTTGTGCACAGTGATTCATGTCCAGAGTGAGCTGGCTGCTTGGATTCCTGTTTTTGCAGTTGCCTTCACTCACTCACTACAGCTGCCCTGCTGTTTTAACCATGCTGGCTCATTGTCTCACTTTAGAGCTCACTTCTGTCTGTGCCTCAGAGTATTTTTATGCTACCATGTTAACATTTCTGCCATGTGGAAATGTTAAACATATAGCATATGGTGAATCAAGATACAATTGGAACCGTACTAACAAACCTCAGCTAAGTGCAGTTTTCAGAGGTACTTGCCGAAGTTCTCCTATCTTCAGATGAGCCACGCTACATCCATCTGCTACTGGAATTCTTTCTCTTCTTCTAGTTGATGGAAGCCAATTATAACTCTTGGCTGGACATTTGGTGTTTTTTTTCCTGCTGCAGTCTGAATTTAAGAGCTTAATAATCAAAATAATTTCAAAGATTTATTCATAATCTAATTCCCTTAAGCGCCTAGAATATTTGAAAAGCGATGGAGAAAATTTTATGCATTTAAAGCTTTAACACTGTTCATACGTTTTAGTTTCATTTTTTTATTGCCACGTTTTGAAACTTCAATTCAATACTTGTTTATTTTGCCCTTTGTTAAATCACAGATAATTTCAGAGTTCAAATCTTGGTACCGCAGTGCTCTACCTTGAGGTCTGAATACATCGTGAGCTTTCTTGATTGAGCATTGTTTTCTTGTTTGGCACAGCTTAAACAAAGGTGAGCCCCTGCTAGGAAGTGACATTTAAGATCAGGCACCAACTGCTGCCTGCCCAATACACCTTTTAGCTTACGCACACATAAAAGGAACCTGCAGCTTGTATAAAATGGTTGATTTTCAGCCACAGCCAGTCAGAGGGTGCTTCTTTTGTAATGTTCAACGAGAGCAGCACAACACGGTACTGAGTCGTATGTCATTTTAAGTTGAGCCATTTTTAGGTTTTAAAAGGTAATTGAAGCTACAGTAAAGTTTGTGTAATGTGTGATCTCTTTTTTTGTGCACACACACGCTCAAACACCGAGGGTTATCATAGACGTGTTGTGTGCTTGTGTAACTGTGTTTACTCGTCTAGTGCTGGCACAAGAGCCAGACGAATGTGGTTTATCCAGGGCCTCTCTCTGTCTAAGCCACCTTCCCTTCCATTCAGTGTTGACCTTGGTGCTTACAAAGAGGCAGGGCTTGACCTACATCCACCCCTATAACTGGAACTAGAACCTCTACCAACCCCCGCTGAGTAAAAGAGACCTGACACCCTGTTCTGTTTCTTTCAGCGGCCATTTTATTTATTTTTCTCCGGTCATGTTTGGTGCACTTTATACACACAGTGGTTTCTAGGCTGTAGCTCTGCTGCTTTTAAAGCGTGCCTGGCAGCACGAGTAAGTGGAGCAGCGGACTTCACGGGCCGTCTCTGAGGCACCAACATGTCTGTGTGCACTCGGTCACCATTAGCACGCAGGGGCTTAGCACCGAGCTGGTGAGAGTTTAGTGGCAGGTCAACCCTGCTCTGCTTTTTAAAGTGTCAAACTGTGGCTGATGCAAATGAGTACACATGCAAAAAACATGTAGTTGCTAGCATCTGGGGGGGTAATATTCTTGCACAGGCAAGCTGTTTGTCACTGGGGTGCTGGCATATGGCAAGCCAAAGCTCAGAGAGGAATTTGACTGTCTTTCAAGATTTGTGTGACCAAATTTTAAAGAGCATTTTTGCTACAGACACAGGCACCTAAAAACAAAAGGTCTGACGTCAAGGAACAGGTTACGTGCCTTAAAGCAAATTTTAAAGCATTTGCTTAAAAAAGTCATGTTGTGTTTTTTTAAGCGCAAAGATAGTTTGAATATCCATAATGCAGAGTAAAAAGTGGTGTAGTGCAAACCAAAAAAAAGAGGTTGTGCGCATAACTAAAGTAGAACTGTTCCGTTCTGCAAGTCTCTTTAAAGGTAAAAAGGTTTTTAAGTGGTAATAATTAAATGTCAGTCTGATTCCTCCAAGTATAGCGTTTCAGCAGAACTAAACAAAGGTTGCTAAGCAACACCAAGGCCCTATTGAGTGATGATTTTTGGCAGGAGCATTAATATTCAAATTAGCAGTCAAAGGTGTGCGTTGATAAGGTATTTCACACTGTCTTGAAGCAGGAATCCAACACGGATACAAAGGGCGCAGCAGAACAAACTGTCTGTTTTCAAAATGAATGAAACTCTCAGCTGTTGTCATAGGAACGTGCCCGTGGAGGAGAGCCGTGTTTCATGTATGGAGGGATTACGAAAGCAATGCATGAGTGAGTGCAGCCTAATGAGCGAAGGGGTTGCAGGAGAGCAACATGTGTGATCTTGGCTATATCATGTGCTGTCCTGACCAACCCAGAAGAATTCAAAGGGGCCCAGTGTCATGCTCCCAGGCATTAGGGCAGCTCATGGCTCAGTTAGCCCTGTAACACCTCCTTGGGCCAGGAAAGGCTCATCCCTCAAGCAGGAAGAAATGTCATACCTTCATCGGTGTTGAATGACGTGTGTGTACATCTCTGCTTTAAAAAGGCAGAGGATCCCATTTTGTCCTCTGAGTAAGACATTGGAAAGTGGTCATTGTAAAAGGGGAGATGGCGAAATTAGGAAGTGGAATTGAGAGGATGTTAAACCTTAGGAGCGGTTGTATTAAGGCGTGGGCGGGTATTTGCCAAATATACACCAGGCCAGCTGATGAGGGTTGCCTCTAATCCAAATGCCACAGGAGGGCATCATCAGAATGAGGAGACCTATCAGTCGTGTCTTTTTTTTTTTTTACTTCTTTTTTTTCTTTGTTCCCCTTTTCTTTCTCCCTTTTACTGTCTCCCTCGATCATGCTCTGCAGAACTCCTCTCACGATCTTAAGGAGGGGAGGAAGGAAAAAAGAAGAAAAGTGGGTCAGGGCGACCTATTTTTTTTTTCCCAACAGTTCACGAAGGCAGAGGGTGGCGGTGTTATCGTCAGTTAGACGAGGAGCAGGGCCTGATGGGGAGGCAGGGCCTTGTCGCGAGACGCAGCCACTCAGAACTGGGTCAGCGGCAGAGGCTACATCTTGTAAACGGCTTGTCATACTGGGGAGAAAAGCTGCAAATGAACCATAGATTATACGCCCCAAGCTGAGCACTGAGGTCTCTCCTCTCTCCACAGCCCCGCACTTCAAAAACACACGCTCACATTATAAGCTTTTACAGTAGAACGGGGCTTTCTGAAGCACTGCCACCTCCTATAAGGTCCTCTCTCCACCCCCTTCGGTCTCCAGTAATAGCGTTTGATTACTGCAGTCAGATCTGACAAGCTCAAACCCCCAGCCACACATGCTTTTAAGTAAAGGATCTTTTCACATTTCTCTTTCTCTGACATACAGGGGGGTGTTTGCTAAATATTTTTAGCTCTCTCCCAGATTTGCTTGACTTTATTCAGGTCAGGTAATTTACTGTTCCGAGTTCAACTGTGGTTTAAAAATGAGGCACACATTTGCTTATTCAGCTGTAGTGACCCCTTTTCATATTATCTATGTCAAAGATAGGCATCCAAGGTGATCATTTACATACATTTGTGCTTTTTCTTCCAGCTGCATATTGGTTAAATGAAGCATTAATTTAAGGCTAACTTGAATATGTGTATCGGCCCAGACTGAGGGCAAAAACAGACTCATAACTGATCTTATGTTGGAACAAGCTTTACAAATTTTGCTCATGTTGATTTTTGGCAATTTGCCCTGAAGCCGCAGGGAAGGAATAGTCCATGGTCGCCGTACAGTTTTTATGCCGATTGCAGACGCGCCCATGCTGCCGCTCGTCATCTCATACCCTTTGTGTCTTCCCTCTGTGTTTCAGACAGACAAAGCAGGATAAACACTCGGTCTGATCTCCTCCTCAAAAATAATTGCTATAGCTGTTATATTGAGCCTTTCAGAACTAAAAATCAGGGCTTATTCTGGCATTGGGGTCCGCTTATGGAGCAGTGCAATTTTCAGGCAGTAGAGCTCACTCGTATTTCACTATGTGGAACAAATCTGCCTGTAATGAATCTCTCAGGACACTGTGGTGCCTCCACAAACGACTTTTTTTTTTTTTTGACTCTTCTGCAGGGGAAATCTACTGTGGGCCTTTTAAATATTTCAACATCTCCCTGATATGAAAACTAGATATCTGGCTTTTGATGGGAGTAAACATGCTGGCACCAATTAGTGTTTGTGTCGTTTCTGTTTTCCTGTATTAGTCTCAGCTAATGCTAATCATATTGGTTTCGCTCTGTTTAAAAACAGCCTTATTAGCCAAGGTGTCACACTAACAAACACGACATAATATCCTGAGGTGGGGCTAAACATGGCGGGGGATCGGATTAGCGGACAGAGTCCGTGTTAGTCCGCACACCCTGCTCTCGTCAGTGCCACAGCGCTGGCGGGCAGCAGGCCTGTCTAATGTTATTCTTAGCCCCAGAACTTCATGTCTCCGTAAGAAAGCCCCTCAATGCTAATTGAGGAGGCTGCTCATTGCTCATGTCGATCAACAACAGCCTCCTAGGGGGTGTATGCAGGTCACTGTCTGTCTCTGTCGGTCATATTTGTGTGCATGAAGGTGAGACATTTTGAACAGCAAACCAGTCAGAACCAGTACTTGGCTGCTTCAGCCTGTGTGTGTGAGTGTGTGTGTGTTTTTCTTTTTTTGTGATAGGGAGCCACCACAGTGCCTTTAGCAGATGGTTTTCAGCAGGCTTGTGTATGACATGTGATAACACTACAGTTTTGAAAGGTCAGACTTGAAGAGAGCCAGTAGGAGAGCGAGGAGGAGGGCCGGCTTCCATGCGTACAGACCTCCTATACAGTCCTCTGCACACACACTATACAGTGTGTTTATTACATACGAAAGAAAAGGCCTTTTATAGCTTCAAACGCAAAGTATTGAACATATTGCTCCGAACAGGGCAATACAAATATTGACTGTCTTACTTGAACTTTGGTGGCCTGAGTCTTGTGTGAGTTGCAGGGAAGGTGCCACAATATTTGCCTGCCGATAAAAGCCTTCCTTGTGTTTTTAAACTGGTCCATGCTTTTGCTCTCAGGCAAGAGCACAGTCTGACACCGCAGAGTCAGACTTTGGACTACGGACCATAGTGTTTACTTTAGGAAATCAGAGGTCTCCAGTGGGACCCAGCAGGTCATGATCAACCTGTCAAAACACTGGCTCTGAGTCACCGCCCACTCTCTAATTCAGAGAGCCATGATTGGGTATTTAAAAGCAGTTACTCATCCTTGGAGCAGAGGCTGGGATATTTGTTTTGAAGCTGCAGCAGGTCATTGTGCGCCAGTGGCTCGAAGCACTGCGAGGAGGCAAAACAGCCTGGAATTTCCATGTACGTAAACAACACCTCTGCCCATCTCATCACACAGGTGTATTCCATAAAGCGTCCTCCTCCCCATCCCCTCAACTCCCCTCAAATCCCCTCTCCCGAAATGGCACTGAGCTTCTACATGAGGGAGGAGGAGGTTTAAAAATAAGTCCGTGCAGGCCAGTCAGACATTTTGAAATTCTGTTTGTATCTCAGTCTGATAGAGAGGTTAAAGATACAGCATCCCGATAAATCTCTTCCCACCAGGGGGAACAGATAAGGAGTGGCGTAGATTGAATAAAAGAGCTGAGGAGAAAGGGGGAGGATAGGTGCATGAGGGGATGAGGGGATTGGGGTAGGAGGAGATGTCTATCAGGCTGCGTGAAGGGTTTTTTCTTTTTTTTTCTTTTTCTTTTTTTTGTCTTGCAGATCCAGTTCAAGGGCGCCCGCAGGCGAGGCAGCTCTCGCTCTTGCCGTGCCAACGCTGCTGCTCAAGGTCATGTGAGCTAGCCCTGTGACATTAAAGAGGAACAGGAAAGGGGAACAGGCAGGGTAGTGGAGGACAGAAACCATCAACCACAGACATGCACACTCACATGCCAATTGAGTTGTAAGCAGAAAAGTAGCCATTAACTCCTCGAGTCTTTCCTGTGACATTCTTGCACCCGTGTCTGGGTCTACAGTGGATTCTGTGAGGGCAAGAGCTTTTTAAGGGCAGTAATGAGAGTGTCTTATTCTCTCTGCACAGAGCCAAGAGATGCTTGGCTAACTGCTTTGTAGTTGCCAGCCACACACACAGGCAACGCTTGTGCTTGTGTGAAAGAGAGAGACGAGGAAAAGATGGAAGAGAGAAGAGTCACTGTGATAAACCTCAGGGGAGGGAGGTGAAGAAGAGAAAAAAGGTCTTAAAGTTATTTAAAGGGACAGTGATCCAATGGCAAGTCTTCTTTAGTTGTGGGTTGGAGCTGAAGGGAGTTTAAGCTTTAGCGAATTTCAGCCTTTTTGACCAATCAGCCTCCGCTGCAGAGAGCATACACTGCTGCACAGGCCAAATATAGTGCATCAGCAGGTTGTTTCAGATGGGAAGTAGAGCTGTGGTTACAGAACCAGGTGTTTAATGTTTCTAACTGTTGCTCTTAGTATAAGTCAAACTGTTTTCCAGTTGCAGCTCAGCACCTGTATCTTTAGTACAAGCATGTTTGGTAGAGTTACTCGGTGTCTTGACAACGTTTAACCTTCACAACACTGCTTTGTTATACACCCAGTGGGACCCCAAAGAGCCATAACATCAGGTTTTCCCACGAGTCAGACATGTAACTGGGGTGAGCTGTGGAGGGATGCAGAACAGTGACGGGAGGCTACAACTTGTTGACATATTGTAGAAGTATAGCCAAAGAACTTAACAGTGGCTGAATTCCATTGGGTTGCTTCGGTTTAATTTCATGAGAATATTTGTTCTTGTCCTCCTTTATTTGTCATGTAAAATGCACATTGTCATCATCAGCAATGTGCAAGAGTTAGAAGAAGAGTTAGCTTTTTTAAAATTATTATTGAAAGCTGCTCCCTTTTGTTCGATGTACCGATTCATAATACAATCAGTAGAGCGTTACCATGGGCAGACTTGTGTATCCTCCTTTTTTGTTCACGCTCTTATCATGTGTCCACTCATCAGTCAGGTATTGGCTTGCAGTGCTTATAACGCCATGTAAGAACAATGGCTTGTTCACAAAGAGCACACAGCTGTACACATCAGGCTTGGCCTTCATCCTTGGGACCTGAGAGGCTGTTCAGATCTGAGATTATAATGCGTCCTGGGTGATTTGATCACAAGTGGACAGCTCTAAGTACGTGTGTTCACACCTGACATTACAGTGCATCCCCACATGCATCCTGAGTGACCACTTGTGATTATACCCCAGTTTCCCGCTCTATATGCAAACCGACACACAATCAGCTGTAAGTTGAACAACAAACAAATCACACATACATTTGTTGACTTCAACTATATTGTTTCTAAAACATTAACATGTTACAGATTTGCGCAAGTTGTGGTTTTTTTGTGAAATATTTGACAAACATTTCTGTAAGCTTAGTTATGCAACAGAGACAATTAGATAGAAGTAAAGGGAGCAATTGATATGGGATGTTGTAGAAATCAGTGTCAGCTTACTTCAACTTGCTAAACACACAGAAACTGAAGCTTTTTTTTTAACTTTGCGGTTTTTATTCTGAAGCCATCTCTGAATAAGAGCAAGAAGAAAGACATGTGCTCACAATAGACAGTCACTTTACTCTCTGTGATACATTCATAGGCTGTGCGCACCTTGTGATCCGATGTTCCACATTAAGTTCTACTCTGTTACATTAAAACACCATCTAAGAGGTGCAGAAATATGTGCAGCTTGCTAAACTTTATGGGCAAGGTCCATTTAAAAAGTGACTACAGGATAGAGCGGAGCTTTTGTGCTGCACTCACAGCTGCTTTGTCCACTGTCGTTGCTGAAATTAACTTTATGTTAAGAGGTTTTCTGTGAATAATACATCCTAAGAGTTTAAAAAAAATTAGTTGGGGCTGCACAATGTTTAAAAAAACTTACTAAACTGCAATATCAATAAATTGGATATCAGAGGTGCAAAAAGATTGCAATAAACAGTAAAATATTTTTCACAGCAAAGATTTTGCCTTGAATTAGAAGTAAGGACAAGCACAGCTGTATTAATAAGGGGTGCATTCACCTGAGCTTGCTCTACAATTAACCATCATGCACAGGTGCAGAAATGGAATGCAGCCCTTTTTTAAGACACCTAACACTATAAAATCAACTATTTTGTTTTTCTAATGTATCTCGAGTGATTTAATCTCTGCATTATTTAACAGTGGCGTTGCATATCTCACGTTTCTTAATATCACGAAGCCTGAATCCCATTGGAGTCTTTGCTGCTTGTGTGAAGTCATGTCAGGGGAGTAGGTAGTCCTTCACTGCGGCCTCGGACACATTTGCTTCAAAACTGTTTTGTGAGAATCGTGGCATTAGTGTCCCAGCCGGCCTCCGACTGGGGTCTGGTAGATCAGAGCTGGATGCATCTTGAGTACTTTCACACGCTGTTCACTGATCAGCCTGGATGCATGTTGACACCAGGACTGAACAACATCTGAGTTCCAGTCCTTGTTTTTGACAGTATGCTGTAATCTGAACTGTCCAGATGTTGGTGAATTTGTCCAACAACTGACCTTGCTGCTGCAGGAAAAACAAGGAGGGGGCTTTCTCTTTGTGCTGTATCGCATTGTCTATTATTAATAGCATCAAAAGAGTATAAGAGTTATTTCCTTTTGGTAGTTCAGTTTTTGACATCATGAATTAGAAATACCTTTTCATCTATTATTTCGCATCAATTGAAAAAGATGTACAAGGTAAAGGTAATGAAAGGTAATTGTTTTTGACATAGATAAGCCTGTATTTTTTGGAACAGACCTAATAGCCCCACTATCATCTAAATTTCCATGTAGATGTAAAAGTACAGGCAGACAACGTATGAGTCCAAAAAGTCAGTCTCCTGGGCCACTAATGGAGCTGCTTCAGGCTATGCATCAATATGACATCACAGATTACAATCTTTAGACTTTGGGAGCACTTTAGGTACTTTCAGTGCTGGAAGAACGGAGCGAGAACTGGCCGACAAAACACTGAGTCATTATAATAACAATTGCCGAGATGGGTGGAGCTGTGCAGTGATATTGCCTGACAGAAATTACTTAAGTATGCCCACGGGGACTTGTAGTGAGGCTGTGTGGCTTAATAGGGATTTTGCTGTGAGGTTAATAATGGACTTAATAGCATCTTTTGTCTCATATGGAATCACAGGTTTGTTTCTCATGTTACACGGAGTGCAAGTTTAGGAGTGCACATCATTTATATTGTTACAAAATGCAGTGGATGCTGAAGTGCCCTGCAGCATGTCAAAACCAATTGCGGTATGTTGTAAAAGGAGAAATCAAATAGTATGTAAGTTTCATTTCATTTGCTTTAAAATACAGCAATATGTTGTTTTTTTAATCAACAAAGATTAATATGAATTTTCTGTTTTTACTAATATTCAATTGTAATGATATCCTTTTCTTTTTTTTTTTACAGTCTATTGTTTATGTGTATCTATATCAGATATATTTGTACAGGTAATACCCCTGCGCTGGTCACTTTTTGCACTGTCAACATGGTTGACACTTAATCTACCATAGAATTCCACTGTACTACTTAAACTACACATATTAACTGGAATCAATGATTTACTCACAACTGTCCTTGTGAGTGTTATTTTGCGTTGTGTGTGTACGTGATTGTTGAACAAACTGCTGAATGCCTTATTTTCCCTTTGGGATGAAGAAAGTATCTATCTTATCTATCTATATATCTATCTGTAATGTCAAAACTAGAAAACAGTGTTGGCCAAGTGACTTGAAAGTCGTCCAGGTACATTAGTACATTACTTATAACGCATGCAAAACTAACGCGTTATTTTACTAGTAAAAGTCATTAATCAGTCCTTTTTCGTCAAAAAATTCCTTTAACCAACTTTAAATCCTCCACATGTTCGACAACTATCAACAGGCAGCTCAGTCTTGGTGACTGGGCACAGTTCTCCACAAGTCCTTCAGTTTTCACATCCTGTGGCTCGGAACAAAACTAGACGACTCAGTGCACACTCCTAAATGGATACTGATAGCAAACCCAAAAAGAAAGTGTTTGGTGCCTGGACACCAAACTGATGTTAAACCATCTTCTAACAGCGCTTTCCTGGGTGTGATGGTCGTCACTTACCCAGTGAATTTCATATTGTTATCTGTTACACTATTTGTCACTGACTAAATGTCATCATGTCACTTTAATCTGCAACTGAAAAATGGATTTTTCAGTAACACAATACTTTGCCATAAAACACATCTTCAGTGTTTAAGTGTTTATCCAGATTAATTACAATGTTGTTTCCCCAAGTTTGTCTTCTTGCATAGACCTCCATTTTGAATGTGGGTTGAGTATCTAGCAGGGAGACACCAGGAGACGGGTAAAAATCTTCTTCGGGTAGAGGAGCATATGTACCCAGCCTGTATGACATCTAGCCTAAGTCCCCATGAACTGTACTTTCTGCTCAGACGGGATTTACCGGATAAGTGTCCCTCGCACTTGTGACGCAATCCTTTTGAACACTAACCACTCAAAGCTGGATTTGAAGCTCCACTGAACACTGGTGAACTTTAACATTTAAGGTGGAGCTGAAAATTGTTTGAAAAATCTCTCTCTGCCCCAGCCCCTAGAGTGTTCGATCATACCTGTTCATCACCCAGCTGGCAGTGCACCATTTTGACTCTTTCTTTTGATTAAACGAAAAGGCATTTAGACGAAACAATCAATTGGTACAGGCTTGAGTCCTGAATTGCTCTGACATAAATCTTCCTGGTGCCCGGCGTGGAGTCGTCTCTGTATCATTTTTGCTGATTAGTTTTCCCATTACTCAAAACAGATGTGTTTGCTGGTGATGAATGATCCAATTATGGGATATTTGTCACCCATTTGATATCTGCTGCTGGTGTGCGTTTAAAAAAGAAAAAACTGACAGTGTGGCGCCTCCTCTCCAGTCCATAGTCCACTCAGACTCGGTACACAGACTCGGACTCCACATTTGTTTGAATGGTCCGCTGGTCATTAGACAGAGCCTCCCCTGTGGTGATTCTTTGTCCCCATTTGTACCCAACCACTTTTTTCTGATCGGCTCATCAATCTGGAGGTCACATATAAAAGGGAGTCCTCAACAGAAAGCTCAGCATTTGTTTCATTTTGAGACAAAAAGCTCCCGTTTATAAAATGTTATTTAACTGTTGCATTCTCCAAAGTCATCCCCACCCGTCCCCTCTGTTGAAATACCTCACATGGTAGTCATATATGTCTAAACTGTAGATGACCCCCATCCAACTGCTCCACACACACCAAAACAATACACAGACACTCACAGCTAAAAAGATTCATGTATGCCCCCCCACCCCACTCCACCCCTCTGTCTGTGGACAGTAGGCTGATTCTGCAGCTTCCCTCCCACTCTTTCCTCCTCCTGCCCTGCTGTACAGCGTTCAATGTGTGTGTGTGTGTGTGCGTGCGTATGTGTGTGTGTATGTGACAGCTGCCTAATTGGGCATTCTCCCCTCGTCGGAGCGGCTGCCTCTCCTCTCTCTCCTCCAGCCTGAGCCGGGGCTGCTGACGAATGGCAGCGGATTACAGATGAGGACACGGTGACCCGCCTGACCTTGCTGCACAGCCGCGGGGGAGGGAGAGGAGTCGGTATGGGGGGTGGGGTGTTCGAGGTGGGGTGGATACGATGGTAGGGCTGCAGAGAGGTGGTGGGGGTGGGGGTGGGGGGGGGGGGGGGGTGACAGCGTCAGGTCAGGAAAGGATGAGGTCGCACAAAGGTGGGTGAAATATTGAGATGGGGGGGGGGGGTCTACCAGGTGGTCGAGCGGGAAGGCGGTTGACGTTTGACAAGAGTGTCACATGACAGTGCCCCTCTCCAACCCCTCCCTCTTTCACCCATGTCAGTATGTCAAGGGCACGAGCCCCCGCTGGCTACCGCCACTGCGGCATTTCCCCCCACTTTTCTTTTTATATTTATTTCCTCCCTTCCTCTTCGTCTTTGCCTCTGTGTGTTTTTTTTTTTTTTCCCTTCCACTTTTATGTGTCTATCAGACAAGTAGCTCCTATATGACTGCTGGCCTGTCTCCACACACCCCTGGGTCGCAGCATGCTCGGTCAAAAGGAGGCGGCAGGTCCTTGAGTGTGGTGAATTTTAATTTCTTCCAGCATTATAGATATTTCCATGCCTCCGCCCCCGACACCCCCCACGCCCCTCACTCTCCCGCTGTGTGTGTGAGACTGCCAAGGTGAGGTTGTGTCCTCTTCTTAAGAGCGATTAATGGTACTCGTTATGTACATAATGAAATATCCCTGCTGATGCAAAGGGTGGCGTTGTTTCTCTGTCTCTCTCTGACACACAGAGATATACACATATACTTACACATATAGTCTGCCTGGTCAAAAATAAAGCAAAAACACCAAGATTTCATTTGGCTAATAGATAAGAGCCTCCCATTGTAAAAGTACTAGTAAGTAAGAGAATTTTTCAGTTAAGTTTAAATTAATTTAACCTTCTCATTCCTTAAACTGCCATGTTGGACAATGCAGCCTGTGGTCGTGGAAAAGATGTTCGTCTATGTCATAAGGGTCAGATATATTGTTCTGAAACTGCTGAAACTCCTCATATGGTCTGAAGAAAATCCTCAAGGATTATGAGCAGCTATCACTTGAACGTTTGGTGAAATCAAATCTAAGAAAAATCAACACTCAAACTCACAACAAATGTTTCCTTTTGAAAGTAAGAATATTTCCACACCCTCAATTGGAAGAGAAGTCATTGGCAGTAAAAAAGTCTTTGGCTTCCATTCACTGTTAAAGAAAATCTGAAGTGATTTTTTTTTTTTTTTTTTTTTTTAAATGCCTAAAATAAACTAAAGTGAGTCAAACACAGGTTTAACAGGAATAAACTAGGCTGCTTTGTGTTAGCCAGCTGGTGATGGTAAAGGTTATGTAGTTTGTAGATTATACTACCTCTACCACTGCAGAGGAAATTGTCCAAACCATGTGGGGACCCTTTGGGAAGAAAATACAAGCACTACAGTTGTGGACATCCACAAGTGGAAAATGGATAAAGCTCCTCTTGATAAATTATCTTAATCTCCGATATTATATCTGTGAATATTAGATCATATCTGGGAAGATATGCAAGTTTTTGTTTGCCTGGTGAGTCGTGTAATTAAATCTTTACCAGGTCAGGCGGGATTTGAAAAGTTGTTTCCCTGCCTCATAATACTTATCAAGTCTTCTTCGAAATCAACAAACCTCTTCAAGCAAGTGTATATATTTATTTTTCCAATTCATACAGTTTGGTTTCACCTCTTCTTATACACATCTTCCAATTACGAATCAAAAGCAGCAGTGGAAACCCGGCGAGTGAGGCTTATCGAAACCATTTGTTAGGGAGTGTAAAGATTTGACTCTGGAACAATGGAAAAAAGTCCAGTGAGCCCAGATTTACCGTGTTCCAAAATGAAGGGAGCATCAAGGTAAGAAGATCGGCTTATGAAGTGCTGCATCCATCATTCCTTGTGTCTACGTATAAGCCGTAGAGCATAATGATCTGGGGTTGCTTCAGTTGATCAGGTTTAGTTTCAGCAACTTTATATGCCCAAATTAGGAAGTCATTTGACTACCTGCCTATACTGACTGACCAGGTTTATCCATCAATAGATTATTTTTTTTTCTTTTTGATGGTAAAGGCATATCCCAAGAGGATGTTGTCAGGATTCATCATGATCAAATTCTGAAAGAGCAGTTCGGGGAGCATGAGACATTATTTTCACACATGATTTGGCCACCACAGAGTCCATGGTTTAACTTTAACTTCATTGAGAACCTCTGAGATGGACTGGAGAAGACTTTACGCAGCAGTCCAACTCTTTGATCATCAACACAAGATCTTGGTGAACAATGCCACTCTGGATGGAAATAAATACGATTTTTTTAAACACTGGCTTATCAAAAAATATGCAACAGTGATTACATGCAGTAATTAAAGCTAATGATGGGCCAGCAAAACATTATGAAGTGGCTTGTTTTTGGCAGGCGTGTGTGTAAAAACATTAAAGATGCATTGTTACAGCCTTCAGGCAACTTTACAATGTTCTTGATATGGAGTAGAGACCCCAGCAACCACACATCCATACACACACACCTTGTAAGCCATTGCTCCAAATGAAAACTAAACGGGAATTCAGATCCTGTCATTTGACAGTCAGGTTTGTTCCTCTTTTTCATTTTGGTTGCGCACAACACAGCAGCTCTCTGCATGACATGTGTTCTGCCAGATAGAGATGGGTGGCTCACCACTGAGTCCCGTTTTGACTGGCGGAGTAAATTTAGATCTAATCTCCTTGTGTGTGTGTGTGTGTGTGTGTGTGTTCTTTTATAACACGAGAATGTTCACCTAACATCAGCTTTTAAGTTGACCTTGTTGTGTTGTTTGCTCATCTGAGGCTTGTGTGTATGCGTGCGTTTCTGGGACAAGACGCTGTTGGCTTCCCCATAGGTTTTTATTTTGATCTATGTGTGTTTGTGTGTGTGTGTGTGTGTGTGTGTGTGTGTGTGAGAGCGCTAACACCATTCGGTGCCTGAGTCAAGCTGTGCAAGCTCTTTAATCCCACGCCCCGGTGCACGTAGGCTTGATTAGTGGCAGCAGTTATCTGTGCAGAAGACACCCCACCCTCCTTTAGCATTTGGTCAGGTCTGGGGCATTGGGGGGGGGGTTTGGGGTGTCAAGTCATGAGAAAGGTGAATGAGGAAAGACGAAGGGAGAGAGGTGGCAGCAGAGGAGGGATGGCTAGAATGATGAGGGGGAGAAGGGGAGGGCAGAAGCCTCATTAGTATTCTAAAGGAGCACTCCTGCCAGGAGAGCAAATTGATTACTGCATTTTACCTGTATCAGCCTCCACAGCTAAGGATGACAAGGTATGGGAGCATGATGTGTGTCCGCATTCACCTCCCAACCACAGCAGAATGGGTGTGTTAGCATTTTGCATAGTGTGGATTATTTTTCCCGTTTTTTTTTTTTTTTAAGTCTCCTGAGCACTTTTTACTACTGTCATCCCCCATGATAGTGTTTCCCTCCTCTTCTGGATCTACTTCATTACAGCAAAATGCTTGTAGCAGAGTTGGGTGCTGCCCTATGTCTATCTGTCTTTGTTTGATTTTAATAGTCAGTGGCTACGAGGGACTGACTGAGGGAGGTTAGACTAATTTCCTGCAAGTCTTGGCCCCCGTGCTGGTCTGCATCTAGGATGACAATTTATGGGTTTATCTTAGTTACAGTAAAGGCAACCTGATCAATTCCAACAAAACAAAGAAGCCTGCAAAATTCAGTTCACAGTTTCCATTAACTCACCGTGAATGAAGGTTCAGTCCTGGTCTTCAGGCTCCAGAGTGCTGCCAGTTTTCATTCTCACTACTCAATCGGGGACTGATTACACCTGTAGTGCCAGGTGAAGGCAGTTAATTGCAATTAACCTCTGTGTAGATGGAAAACCAGACATACAGTGAATAATGACAACCAGAAGTGAGAGCCACTTGCTACTGTGCCTCTGCTCATAAGCCCTACTACCTTTCTCACAGGTGACTAAAGCAAATAAGGAATAAAGGACAGTCTTTTCTTCAGATACCGTCTTTATTATCTTCATGCCTGCCGTGACTGCGTGTGTTATTATGTCTTGTTGTTCGTTCATCTGTTTCATTCTCGAGGGAATTTCTTTAATATGATATAAAAACATTAAGTTGGACTCAAGGTTACATTAATATCAACGAGGTACTGAGAGGCCATAGCTCAAGGATTCAAATGGTAACAAAAAACGTAGGCAAATGTGGAATAGGATAATACTGAAATGATAACATTTAATATCTAAACATTATTTCGGATCAGAAGGAGACATGGATGTAAAGTCTTACTTGGCTGGTTGGCAGATATATATTTAAATGTATGTATGTAAATATATATATATATGTGCAAATCAATCCCTTCAGTTTATTCGTCACACACTAATGAGCATGTGCACTGTGTTCGTAAGAGAGATTGCATATTTACTGCATGCCACTCATCTGGCCAAAATCGTGAATCCTCCATTCACTAACAGAATACGAGCGATTAAACTTAACGAAGCACAGTTTTACCTCTTTTAAAAGGGTTCATTCTAAATGCATAGGGGCGTGATTAATGGTCTAAATACATTTTCTCCTGAACCATATACCACAGTCACACCTATATAGAGCTGCCAAATTCCATTTGTGTTATCCATTAACTTGTTTATTAAGCCCTTTTTCAGACTTAAGATCCAAACATGAATGCTTTCATTAATCTGTGTTGTCACTTCTCTGTAAATCTTTGTCAATTTTTCATTCAGACATGGATGTGAAAGTGACAGCAAGAGCAACAACACGCACAGTATTTGCCATTTACGCAAGATTGGACAGTTAATCAAGTGAGGTCTGATAAAGTCCTCGTTGAGTCGCTGTGTTCTCACAGCAACATGTAAAGCATGTGAAGACGGAAGTTGCTGAAAATATCACTGTTCTTCAAGTTTAAGCTTATTGAGCAGTCAGTGTTACACTTGTGAGAGTTTGATAATTGCACTACGGTAACAGTAACAGTTGTAATCAAGCTGAGATGAATCTGAGGGCGCCTTCTCTGTGCAGTCACTGCTGTTAGGCTGCAGTGCCTCACAAAACTGTTAGGGCCTTCTAGAGTTACAGTTTTCTCACAACAACGTGTTGTTTTGCCATGAAAATTCATATCAGGCTAACAAGTGCGCTGCATTGTGTTAAACAGAACCTCGGTGGATGGGAGCAGTTGATGTTCAGACGGAGAGCAGAAGTTGAGCTCAAAACACTTTTCTCTTTTTTTAAGTGGCTCAGATGATGTGAAAAGATTACTCGGAGCAGCGGCTAATTATCATTGGTGAAATAGAGGAGGAAAAAAGCTTGAACGGCGCTGTTATATATTAATTTAATAATGCGATGTGTCGATATCTCTGAGCTGTATCTATTTGCATGTGTGAAAAGGGCTTTAAACCTCTGAGTGAATGAATTATCTTACCATCATTTTTACCAAATTCAACATAGAAGGTGACGACTCTTTCTTGGGATACTTATGTAAAGAATAAAGAGAACATGTTTCTTAAGTTTTATTTGCGAAGACACACTTTGAAATAGTGACTTCCTGGCCAGGTCAGCTTATCCACATATCCTGGAAAGTCAAACAGCAGCTCAGGCGGAGCCTCGCTTCTTATTTTGATTCCTGCACTGACGTGACCCCGTTTTAGTTAGTAAGTAGTGCTGCCCACCGTGGGTTAGCCGTTAAGACAAGCTGATGAGGTTGGAGGCTTAGATATAAGGAGGTTAAGCCTAAAAAAAAGAGGTTGTTTTGCATGGGCCTCCATAAGACATGGATTTACCCGCATTAGGGTGGATATCTTGGCACGCATCAAGAGAAGACTTTGTCGGGCATTTCACACCTTAACTCGTGGTTGTTTTTTTGATAGTCGAAAAACATGGTTCAGAGTGGCTACACATGCAGCTAATGATGATTTTTCCATAATTGATTTTTTTTTTTCAAAGATTGTTACTTAATTCATTAAGTATATAAACTAACCCTCACAACTTCCAAGAGGACAAAGTGACATCCTCAGTTGTTTAAAAAGTCAGATTTACTACTATATGAAACCACAAAAAAGGAACAAATCCTTGCACATTTTTCCTGAGTTCCTTTGTAATCTTTTGATTCATCCTTTATATGGAAAACCAAAGCAGCTGTTGTCCTCTTCATGTCCAATCTTACAAACAAAGATAGTAAATGTGTAATTCAAGGTCCATGTTTAGTTTTTTTTGTTTGTTCTTTTGCACAATGTAAAGTAGGTGTCAAATTAATTGATGAGCATGTAAGCACAATATTTAATAGAATTTATTTCTAATTAAGAATTAACCATTTTTTTTTTTCTGTGTGGAACTGTTGGTTATCTAGGACACCTCATTTTTAAAAGGAGGCTTTTTGTGCTGCATTAACAGTCTTTCTCCTCAGGTTAACACTTATTCCACCGTAATCTTCACCGTAATTGATCAGGATAATTAATTAAAATCGCTTTTTCTCATTTTTCCTTTCTTGACTGAAGATTGATCACATGATTGAAACATGAGCTTACATAGCTGAGAGTGCTCGTCTAACCATTTCTTATCATTGTTAACAATTTAGCAGCAGGCTTGTCTCTATGTTTGCACCATATGAGCGTTGCTGCTGCATCATGCGCATTTAGGTGTAATTGAATGATTAGTTAAGAGGCTCAGTCCGTTATATCGTCACAGCCTTCAATGCAAGTGAGGACAGTGTCAGCTTGACCGTATCGAGCTGTGATAGCTGTGTCTTCACATCTATCTCCAGATAGACTATGGATTGTTGCTCTTAGACCTAAATTGTAAGTGACCTTTGGAGACACTGTCAAAAGATGAAAACATTTCCGCAATTGCAAAAGCAGCTAACAGGGGAAAAAAAAAAACGCATTTGTACCACCCTCCCCTGACTATCAAGCTTCAAACTTACATTTAAAGGTTGTTTGGGTGACTAATTTAGATTTGGATGCTGTAAGTATATCTGTGTGAGTACCAGGTCAGGCATCAGGGCCAGGTGTAGGACTAATCTTATTCGAGTCTCCTGTTTATTGGCATGTACTCGGCTCTGCCCTGCCAAATGGAGTGATGCTGCTTGACAGATAATCTTGGAGAAAGGTTACACGTAATTGTTTTATACTTTATTGGGTTAAATGTGTCTAATTGATTTAAAAGATCCCTTTAATTGTTTAACTTTGATTACAACTGTTCTCTTTCTGAGGGAAAAGGAGGAATCGAAATCCAGGACGATGAGGAATATTTTTGATGATCTAATGGAATGTCCTTTCACAACTCATTGTTCCCTTTAATATCATTCTCCAACCTCAGTCGGAGCAAGCATTAGAATGATTTAAAAACTAGAAAGTGGGTCAATGAGAGCATTATGAAAGGCAAAATGATAGCAGAGATGTATCTTCTTCTCTTTCTGTCACTTAGACCTCTGTCGCACACTATAATACTCCAAACCATCCTCAGTAAAAAGAAAAAAGCAGCACTCACTTTAACCCAATAAAGGCAACCATCTTGCTGACTCACAGCAATAGCCTTCTTAGGAGGGATGCCAAGGATATTATGGAAATGATTCATTAAAGGCCAAGGTTTTAGCTGGTTTCATCCAGCTTTCAGGGCAGCCTGACAGTGGGACATTTGATCTAGATTGCAAAGTGGCCCATTTCCCTTAGACATCACCACTGCAGTCTGTTTCAAGGGCCTAGCTCTGCCTCTAAGCATCCTGGCCATGGGGCAATCAGCTGTTCCCATATCCAGCACTAGTGTTTACAATTAGAAAATGTGTGTTGTTTTAGGAGGGAAACGAGCACCATTTTGGACAGGCAATGTAAGCAGAAGATTACCTCGGAGCCCGATAGAAATGAATCAGGTGTAGACTGATGGCGGCCACGGCTCATTAAGAAGGAATGTGTGTGTGCTTAATTGATGCACTAATTCTCAGCCACTCAGGAAATGGCCCTTGGGTGGGTCTTCCAAATGGCATGCAAATATTTACTATGGACACAAACATTTTTGTAAGCACATCCATGAAAGTCAACGCCTGTAAAGTGAGGGGAAAGATTGTCCAGGTCCTTGATACAGTGCAGTGATATCATCTCTCAGTCCTCCGCCACTCAGCTGGGCTCTGAAACACTTAGATGACTCATCTGCGTGCATGAATTCTTCTATGCTCCCTTTCTCTCTACCCCGAGAACTCCTTGTACTGATGAGTTCAGATGAAGTTAAAATCCGCCCCCATGCTTCTCATCAAGGCCAGATGCAGGCCAAGAACTTCAGCAGTCAGGTCCCATTTTGTCCTAGTCTGAAATGGTAGCATTCAGCCATCATGCTCTGTTGTTTGTCTGTTCTGAGTAGGATGCTTTTTCCCAATGGATTGCCCACATTGCTTAACTTTTCAGCTCTGATGTATCATATTTCCTTTATGGCGCTGTACATCTATGGGTTTCAGTGTGTGCACTGTGAATGACTTGTTTGGTCAGTGCAACCAAAGAAGTGGGTCACAGCGCCCTAGTTCTCATTGTGTGGGCATGCATGTTTGTGCATACTCCATTTCAGCGTTATTTTGTCCTGACTGACTTTATCTGCAGAAACACTTGCGTGCTCTCGCTCTCCCGCTGTTTAGTAGCATGTTGCTCGCTTGTTGAACCTCTCTCAAGGTGAACAAGAGCTTTTAATTCTACTTTCCACTCGCGCACACGCTCACTTGTGGAGGGCTTGGAAGAACCGCATTTGGTCAGGGAGCTTATGTTTTGTCTTATTTAATCATGTCAGGCCATATTGAATTTGCAAATAGCGGTCACGCCGCATGTGTAAGTGAGCTACCCCGTTGAGTATGTGCAGCAGGACTAGGCTGCAGATTACATGATATAATAGTGTTTAGGCATCGCCTCTCCTTTTAAATTCCTTTAACCTTGACTCCCCTTAAATGCAGGGAGAACACATCTGCCAGGCTGGTGTCAGACATTAGTAATACACACCGCTCAGGCAGCATTGTCACTTTTTATTAACGCCCAGAGCTTTGCATGGACACCAGCTGTTGCATCAAGTGGAAGAGCCTTGGCGGGATGAATGACCTTGACTTTATCTGCCACTCTTTTGGCTCTTCCCCCTTTTTTAATTCTTTTGTTTCTTCACCTACATTTTAAATGGATTACCGTTCCTGACGATGATGGTAATTTAGAATCTCGCTTTTTGTAAAATGAAAGAAGACTGCATCGCTACCTGGTGTATTCGTGTCCATGTGCCTGTGGTCGGTGGAGGAGGTATAATCTTTAAGGCAGTGAAGGGAATGAAATTCACATTTTTAGCGGGAATTGACAAATGTTCAGCCTTACTGGCTATGAGAAGTGACTGGCAGATCAGTTTAAGAGAAATCCTGTGGCACCCTCGCATGTCTTCCACAGTGAGTCATAAAGACTGCAGGCTCGCAGTTTGTACAATAAGTTGCCAAGGAATTACCACCAAAAAGTTTGGGCAAACTAACTTAATGCAATGCTTCAAGCTGTGCCAATGACAAAGCTGACAAAGGCAAAGTAGATAACATTCAAACTAGTGAGAGCACGCAGCCAGCCCCCTCTGCTATCTTTCATTTGTATCATGAAATTCCTGGCACTAGATGACCAGTTACTTTCCATCGTCAAGAATAAAGGTTCCAGAAATGGGATAAATCCCCTGTGCCCAAAATCTGCTGGAGATACTTCTTGGATGGAACTTCATCACAGTTGGTTTATCTTGTTTTATGTCACACAATCAAACTTGTATTTGTTCGAACAAATAACTTTGTCCAGTAAGCTGTAGTTTTTTTTTATAGATTTCCAGTTACAAAGAGAGAATTAATGTTTCATTATAAACAGACAATTAGATTTCCACTTAAAACAATAATTGCAACAAAAAAAAAGGACTTGGTTTGCTGCAAGTTAGAGTTCGGAAGGTCAGACCTTAAAAAGCAATCCGAAGTCAGCCAAGAAAAATTCTAATCACTCGCTGTGATTTTAGGATGGAATTAATCTGCATGGGCACATTTTTCTCAGCCCTCTGGTACTGCCATGCGTCTTTTGCATTCAAGACGGAGGCTGAGAGGGCAGTGACCTTTCCTGTTGCTTGTGCCATTTTTAAGTAGCAGAGGAGTGAGAAAGCGAGAAACAGATGAAGAATCAACTTTTCAGGGTATGATGAAGCCTCAGCCTTCCCCTGTCACTTGCCCTCCCTCCCGCGTGTGGATGACTGTAGGGGTAAAAATCACTTTAGAATGGTGCCTGCTCTATCATTGGCTGACATTGTCAAGGATAATGGATAATCACCACAGAAACTGTGGAGCAGCTCATTGGTGCTGTAGTGTCCCGTGGTGGGGGAGGGGGGAGGTCAGGCTTTTTGGGTGCCACCACCAATGAGATGACATGTTAACAGATGTGTAAGGTCATTTTCAATGTATACACTGGGGGAGATAATGTAATAGTAATGCACACATTCTCAGTGAGGAAAGGAGGAAGGCTGCATGCTTTAAGGGCTCAGTATAGAGGACAGTTCTCCCTATATTAAGGTTGTGTATTTCTTAACAGTGCTTAGTCACTGTGGTGAACACTTTCTTGTCTTTGCTTTAGCAGGACTTTTGACACAGGCTCAAATGTCCTCACTTTGCTTGAAGAGTATTTTGTATGAATGGTGAATGCAATAGCAGTGTTGGGTATATTTAAACTGATATAGTGCAGTGTCATAGTATCCTTTTACTGCCTTGCCTGCTCTTTATAGAAGTGTCTTTGGGCAAAAACATAGACAAGGTCAACTGTAATTCCAAAGGTTCACTGCCAGCAGCAGAGAGATTAACAGAATTCCCCATGTTGAAACTGTGTCAGCGTTTCTTTTCCATTTCCATTTTTCCCCTCACAGACTAGAGGGCTCTATCACAGCATATTAGTCACTTTGCCAAGCCATTCTGAAGGTAAACATGTTTACTTGTTTACTGCGCTGATCAAACGTGGTGTTACAGGCCGTTCCGTTATGACAGCGATAAGCTCACTGGCGGGAAAATAGTCATAATCCTGTGCATCTAAGATTAACATGACAGCAGATGTCAGATGGTCCAGTATGACCAGGTTGGCTTTTGTTGTGTTCAGATTAAGGTCAGCAGTTTAAAGATGACCTTAAACTGTAATCGATGCTGATAGGCCAAGATCAGTTGACTCATTTTATTCTATTTTGAGCGGGACAGTCTAAATACTCTCGTCAACTTGTGAACCTTTGGTTTGAAGACGTCTTAAAATGGCCAACCTGGTTGTTTTCCTTCTGCTATTCAGACTTAATTGTACACTAATCAATTTAAATCCAGCATCTAATCCAATTTCACTTCCAAGGTGGCATTAAAAGTGCCACCCAGTTGCCCTGACTGTCATGACCTGATCCTGTCATAGCCTGTAAACCTTGACCTTGGAGATGGATTTCAGCCTCATTAGGAGGCCGGTGCCTGGTTGTTTCTAGCCCTTGCCTCAGCTCTCTGTGATGTATTTAAGCTGGTGGCTGAGCAATTTGCCATGGCCTTTCGTCATAATCAAGGGCTGCTGTCCTGTCATGTGACCTGTTATGTTAGTCCACTCAGCGGACGCGAAAGGTGAGGACGGCTTTGGGAAAGGACACGGACGGCAGCTGAGGCGAGGGGGAAACTCTGTATTAATTAACCTTTATGAGATGTGGCCAGGACTGTCTGAGGTGTCCTGTATCCACGGAAACCACGCTGACAGGGTTCAGAGCAGAGGTCTCTTAGGGCAGCACTGCTGACACTGTCATGGCAACTGGCACAATGCTCACCCCGGTGTCACTGTTCTTGCCCTCCTGACAATGGTATGGTGTGACAGGTGCACCTGATCCTTAAGCAACCCATAATACACACACTAAAAACACACCAAGACTTGACAGTTGAGTGCAACTTGTCTGTTAGCCATGTCCTTATAATGTTTCTCTACTGCTTTTGTACTGTTCTTTTGAACTACAGTCCCGTCACATCAAGTCAGTTTGAGTTTTGCTTTTGTCTTCTGATTTAAAAAACAGCTCTGGGTCAAAAGAGCTAAGCTTGCCTGGACAAAGCAGTAGTGAGATCTGCATGAACATTTATCTATGTATGTCCTCATCCTTAGGTTCGTTCATGTATCTAAGCATGAATTCTTAAATACTCGCTTGTGTGGGTGAGTGGGTGGGTGGAAGTTGCTCTACAGTGGGCTGCGCCGTGTGAGATGCAGCTGAAGTGCATAAGGAGCAGGAGGTGGTGGAGGGGGATAATCCACTGAAATGACAAGCTGCAGAAAGAATTATGCACAGCTCTCACAAGGCCCTTCACTTTTGAAAGACTTTGCTGTGAGAGGCTTACTGCTCAAGACCTGAATGTTTTCAAGGTAGTGGGTTTGAATTTTCAATTTGGATCCAATCAAGCCTAATCTACATTTGTCGTCTGTCGGGTGGCTGTGAGGGAAGAGTGCAGAGCAGAGAAAGAGCCGTGTGCAGTCAATCTGAAATGTTGCTAAGTAACAGAGATGGCAGACAAGGTGGTGAAATGAATGTGATATAGTGCTGTGCAAATCCTGCTTCTCACACGTTTTCTCCTTTTCTCTCTTTATTTCCCCTACCCAACAATCCCTCCCCACCTCCTCTCTCTCTCAATCACTCCCATAGGTCCCCCCTGTGAGATCTGGAGAGCTGAAAGGCGCCGCTGACAGGACCAAAGCCAGGCCGTAGGACCGAAATCCCAAACATCCACAACCACGGAATGTATCAACATCTCTGTGGTGAAATCCCGCTGACTCCTTGCACTCTTCTCACATAAGCCTGAAGCTGGACCTTCTGAGATCCTGTAGCGGTTAAAGGCGTACAACAATGCCTGGGAGGCCCACCTGCCCCAGAATGCTTCCAAGCATGGTTGCTGTTTCGCAACATTGCTGATTGTACCCACTACAGAGAAGGATCCTGTCCAGCCAGTGTATCCTGTATCCTCTTCTGGTGCAATATTCTGCCCTCTTTTTGGTATTTAAGAAGGACATCCCATTGTCAACCAGATGACCTAGATGACATTTACTTCCCAGTAGCATTGCTGAGCTATACGAGGGGATCTGAGTATTGAACATGACTCATGGGGAGGAGCCTGGCCCTGAGACACACAAGGATTCAGCTGTTCTAACTTATCTGGAAGGTTTACTGATGCATCCAGTGGTGGCCGGGCCTGGGGCCACGGCAGGTGGGAGGTCTGAGGCTGCCCACAGCAATCAGGAGCAGGGCGACAAGGTGGGCGGGCCCTTCCAATTACCAAACCATGGCCCAACAGCACCTAAGACTGGAACCAATGGGCCCACACTAGGCTCATCACAGCACCTGAAGAAGGCCCGCTTGCTGCGCTCTGGAGCTTGGAATGATCCGGGGAACCAGCGGATGATTTCGCCCCCGATGGAACAGAATGGCCAAGTAGGAGGACTACAAAATGGAGCCCTTGAGGGATCTCCTCATGCTGGAGAGAGCACCCTGTTGGCTTCCCTGCTTCAGTCATTTAGCTCACGGCTTCAGAGTGTGGCAATGTCTCAGCACTCTAATAAGTCCCCCAGTGAGTGTTCCTCACCATCCAAAGCACCACCTGCAGACAAAGAGCCACAACCTGTTTATGGGACAGCTTCAAGCCGTTTGAAGGGCTTAATGAGAAAGAGCAAACTTCAAAACCATAACAGCACCCCTTATAGTCGCAGGGGACACAGTCAGGACAGGCCCCCAGAGTCACCCCGGTCAGCACACAGCGCCACTCCTCCTGCTGCTCCCACAGCTAATGAATCAGTGTCTTGTGCAGAGCGTTTGAAGGCAGTGGCTAATATGGTGAAAATCCGTTCAAGTCCAGCACCTTCACCCAAGCCTAGTGTGGCCTGCAGTCAACTGGCACTGCTGCTGTCCAGTGAAGCCCATCTCCAGCAGTACTCTAGAGAGCATGCTCTCAAAGCCCAGCTCTCAGGAAGATCTGCCAGCGAGAGACTAGCTGCCATGGCAAACCAGCAGCACGGCCCAGACAAAAGGCCACCAAGTGTGGGGGGCACTCCAGACACACTGAACTCCTTAACAAACCAAAATGGAATGACAACAACAACCACAGTAACAACAACACTCCCTCGAACGGCCCTGTCCAGCCCACAGAGCCCCTCTTTGCTGCGTGGCCACAGCCAAAGCTCCCCACCTACTCCCCCACACGCTCCAAGCCACGTTCACAGCCAGCCTCCAAGGGAGAAGCGAGGTTTTGACACACGTCCAGCTCGTCCCCCTCAAACATGCAGCAGCCTGCTGCTGCTGCTACTGAACAACCACAACAACCAGAAGCAGCTGACCAAGAATGGGCACCTGGAGGACATTGGTGGCATTCTGCCACCAAGCGGCTCCTCTTCAGTCACATCGGACAGTGAATGCTCCACCCAGGAGAGGAGTTTCACCAAGGACAGCAGTGATGCAGAGAGCTCCTACTCCAGTTGTTCTCCCATTGACCTCTCCATGAGAGGGCGTGTCAGTATAGACACCGGGCCCAAAAATACACCCCCTCCTTCTTCCACCTCAACTTTTTCTTCTTCTTCTTCTTCTTCCACAGTGTTTTCTTCCACCCCAGTTACATTCTCTCCGCAAGTTTCTAATCAGCCCTCCACCACATCTTTTACACCATCCTCTATTGCAGTCTCCTCTGTTTCCTCTGCTATGTCTTCATCCTCTTCTTCTTCTATTTCTACCTCCTCTCTGGATAAACTAACAGAATCTTTAATAAACAAGTGGAAGCCAGAGCCATCAGGATCAAATGTGTCCAAGAACAAGGAGCCTGAAATGAGCCCAGACCTGAAACCCCACCCTAAGCTCACGCTCATGCAGCTTCTTCTTGAACGCAGAAATAATGAAATGGTTAATAAAGGCATAACTAAACAGGATATACCACTTGATATAACTATGGCCACCATGTCTCGAAGCCAGCAAAAAGGGCACATGCCTTGGGAAGAGACCAGAACAGAAAGCCCCCTGGAAAATCCTGCAGCCCCAGCCCAATCTGTCTACTCACTTAATCGTGAGCCAAGTGGTGCACTGTCCCCATATCCCTACCCATCCCCCAATGTCCAGTCCAGCCCACTTGATTTGTGTAAGTCTAAAACCTTCCCTGCTGAGAAGGCTTCAGAGCCTGCCTTCAGTGCCAGTAAACTGTTACAGAATCTGGCTCACTGTGGCACGACTTCTTCCTCCCCACCCATCCCCTCTGGCAAAGTGCTGGGCCAGGAGCTTGATGCCAGCAGGCCTCTTGCCCTCTTGGAAAGGCTCAATGCTCCACTCCACAGGACCACCACTACGCCACTTTCAGACGGAGCTTCAGGCAGTGGTACACCATTCAGTGGCAAGGAGTCTTCTCCTCCTTCTTCTTCACAAATTGAGAATCTCCTAGAGAGGCGCACTGTGCTGCAGCTCCTTCTAGGAACCGGTTCAGCTACTGCTACAGCCGGCCGCAAAGATAGGGCCAGTGGGAGTGGCAGGAGGAGCGTGGAGGTGGCAGCGGGATGCTATGAGAAGAGCCCTGCAGCCTCCATCATCTGTGACAGCTCCAATGGGCCCCGTTTGGATGTAAAGGTCAAATCAGAGCACACAGAGGAGGTAGGACCATCTTTTGCCAAGTCTGACGACTTGAGTGGAAAAAAGAGACTGAGTGGTTATGAGAAGACTAGCCCCTTCTCAGATTCTCAGCAGGACTTAAAAACAGACCCAAGGCCTGCAGAGGTCATATCAAAATATGGCCTTCTCAGCCAGCTGCTTAAACAACAGACTGCTACCTATTACACCACTGCTGCTATGCAGACTGAGTCACAGTCCAGACAGGTTAAAGAGGAACAGAGAGAGTATCCAAGCCCCAGTCCAAAGAGAAGACGTGTCTGCTCTGAACAGACTGATAGTTTGAATAATATCAGCTCTCCAAGAGCAGTGGACAGTGGTACCACACACATTTTCACCTCTTCTACTGTTCAGATTGAGCCTGACCTTCAGAGGAGTCTGAAGGAAGAGGAGGTTCTAAACCGGAGCCCACCAAGTGAAACCCTCACCAGAGAGAGTCGAGGTTTCAATGTGCTCAAACAGCTGCTGCTCTCTGATAACTGTCTGAAGGAACTGTCCCAGCAGCCACGTGGGGCGCCAAGTCCCTCTGTCCTACAGGCCAATGGCAAAGCTAACGGTAACATTCTCAGCCAGCCTGCCCATAATCTAAACTTCCTCCACCTACCCAGCTGGCAACCCCATGGTTCCCTAAACTCAGGGCTTCCAAGTAATTTAAGACCACTGCCCACCCCTCCTGCAGGTGACAGCCCCATTCGCACCCCATGGAGCCGCCATCCATCTCCATGGCCTGTCACACAAAAACGGGACCCCCATACTCTAGTCAAACAAGAACCCGAGAGCCCTGTTCGGTGGTGTAGTCAGGAGAAAGAGGAGGAGGAGGAGGAGGGTTGTGACTCAAACCCAGACTCTCCACGGCTCTCGCGTTCCAATCCCATCCTTTATTACATGTTGCAGAAGGGCAGCCTTCAGCTGAGGAAGGAGGTGAGGGATCAGGCAGAGGGAGCCCAGTCTGCGGTCAGAGTTAAAGAAGAGCCAATCAGTGACATGCATGCCTATGAACGCAGTCTGAGCTCCACCCCTCAATCCCCATCCCATAATGACAAGCACAGCCATGAGAGCCAGAGGCTGAGTCAGTCGTCTGAGTAGAAGTTGTATCAACAGAATAAAATTCATGGACACTTTTTTTCTTTCTTTGAAAGACTTGCCAAATTGGTTTGATTATAAAATATTTTCTTTTTTCTTCTTTTTTTTTTCTAATTGAAAAGCATATTTGTATTGCTGTTTCCGTTTTAAATGGTGAGGTCATGGAATGGTACAAAAGAGGTCTATTTCAGCAAAACACCTAATTGATACAACCAAAAACAAGTAGACATCACAAATTTAGCTCTTTCCATCCATGTACGTATCATGCACTGCATTCATTTCTTTGAAGAGTCCTCCTTTACAATTTCCTCTTCTTTTACACTTGAGGATTTCTATCTGAATTATATACATATCTCTTTTCCTATGTCCTCTTTGTTGCCTCTCATAAAACATTAAGAGAGAACATTTCAAGCAACATTTATTATTGATGATTCAAAAAGTGTTAGTGCTCAGTTCAGTGGACATTTATTTATTTTCCCCATCAGAACATTTTCAGATAGACAGAGCCCCATTCATTTTACATAAGATTCCAAAAAAAGTCGTTCTCCAGCAATCGCAGCGCTCTATTACAACAATGTACATGATAGATTCATTCAAAGGAGGACCTTGAAAACAAAATTCACGCTGCTATATATTCAGCAAGGATTTTGCCATGATGAATGCTTTGTGTTGCTTCTCCTCCAGATTCATGGTGCTGTATATTTACCATTGGAGAAAGAATATATTATTGGAGGTTTAAAGGGTAACAACTCGCTGTGTTTTGCTTTTGTTTGAGCTGAACCTTTAAGGCCAACATTCGACAGTGCAAATTCAGGGTAATATGTTTGCAGATTGTGCAGTTCTGAGCAGATGGGTCAACAGAGCGTGTGTGGTGATTACAGTTGAGCAACTGTGTGTAAACAGGTTTCTGGAGCAACAGTTAAAAGGCAGCATTGTCTGAGCAACTTATCTTGCCATCCTGGTAAAACCCACACCACTTTTCTTTATGCACACGGCGCTTTTCTTTTCATGTCAAATAAAGACTACCTAGAGTTTGCACTATCGAAACAGAGTTCTTGGTGTCCATTTCAAAATACTTTAATGGCATGTAATGAAAAAATGTCAGTATTGTTATCTGTTGAGAATTTGACGATTTGTGATATATTTTCCTTTCTTTTTTTTTCATTATTTCTGAACTGTTGTGGTTTCCGGACATCTTTTATTTTTGTGGCAATCTCTTCTTCATAAAATGTCAAAAGAATTGCATGATAATAAAGAGACGACCACAGGTACTTCTTCTTCGTTTTCTAAGCAGCTGGATATGTGTACCTGCCCCCCCACCCTGAAAAATCACTGAGACATTTTTTTGTGTCTTGAGGGATATCTGGTATCTAGCTCCTTATTTTTGATCGTACTGTATTCTGTTCAGTTGATTTCACACTGCTTTGTCCATTTAGTCTTGTGATCTTTTTAATACATTTACTGATGACATACGTCTCTTCGATTATTAAAACATTTTCACAATGGTTGAATATATTTGTGTAAATAGTACTTTCAGTATGAAAGATAACTATTTTGTAATGTTTAAAAAAAAAAAAAGATATTACCCTAGTTTTTAATGCCCTGACATGTAAATACGAATTATATGCGTACAAGTGTACATACTAGCAGAGGATGCTATGCCCATCTTTTCTTTTTTTGGCTGGTTTGTTCTTTGCATGTGTCTCTATGTGGTAAATGATAATCTAATTCTGCGCTGTGTTGTGTAATAATGTCTGACTCTCCTCACTGCTGCCTGTTGCATGCAGACGCATGGGAACTACCTGTGTATCCCTACTGGTGATGGGGGAAAATGTCAAGTCTTAAAATAGGTCTTTTTTATCACGGGAGAGAGAGGTTGGCTTAGAATATGAGCAGTCCCTAAATAACCACAGACTGTTGGGCAAGTTGATTTAAAAAATGTGTGAAAAATAAATGTGCATTGAATATTTTTGTGATTTTTTTCTTTTTTTCTTTTTTCTTTTTTTTTCTTTTTCTTTTCTGTTACTGGTTAACAAAGCTCTGTGAACGAGCACAGGGCTCTAGTGGGGGATTGACGTACAATCATAGATCTGCATTGTGCATCTAAGAAATACATTTGTAGCAGCAAATATATATATATATAAATATATATATACACATATATATATATATATACACATATATATATATATACACATATATATATATACATATATATATATATATATATATATATATATATATATATATATATATATATATATACACATATATATAAATATGTTGTTGTTTTTTTTTCATGTGAAGACCTGAGACATTATTTCACTTATTTTTTATGTTTTCATTTTTGGTGTTCATTTGCACTGATATCTCAAAAATAAAGTACTAAAATGCATGACCTAGTATGGATGTGTTCCTCTTTTTCCACTTTGCAATGATTTTCTCAAAAGGAATGTGGAAGAACATCACATTTGTTAGATGCTACCTGGGGCGTTACGTGAGCTTAAATGTTTCCAAATTCGTGTGAGTGGCCACTTTTAAAGAGCATCTTGATAAACCAAAGCGACCTTTAGGGAATCTTGATGTTCCACCGTGGGCCAAGTCAGACTCTGGCTTCACGTTCAAGAATGTTATTATTTTAAAGAGACATCAAAGCCAAAAAGCACTTTCTGTAATCAAAGACTGGTCTGTTATAGTAAAGTGAGAGGATGTCCTGTATTTGCCCCAAAACTTGCTCATTTGGCTGCTGTTCACCACAATGCTGAGTCTTAACAAAGGCAGGAAAGACACTGAAAGAAGGGAGGACTTATGGAGGTCACCAGATGTACACTAAATGCCCAAGGATTTGCCTCACACAAATGGAACATATCTTTTAGTTGGAATCCATAATAGATGCCATTGTGTAGCAGTGCAGAACCTTAATTCTTGAATGAATTTTTGTGTGAAAAACTTTTAGTCCATTTAGTCATCATTTTCTTGACATGAGAAAAACAGCTCTTAGCGTGAGACTTTCAAAAGGTGAAGATGAGTTCAAGCTAAACTTCCCTTGCTCTGGGTTTGTATATTAAGTCCAGTTAGCAAACAGACAGCTTTTTGTCTGTGCTGCACTTTTGAAATTACAGCATAGTTCCTCAGCCTTGACTTCCCTCTTATTTAATCCTCCCCATGACTGACTGCACTCTCTTTAAACTCCCAGTAACCTTTCCCCTCTGCGAACTTCTCCATTTCAAGATTCTTATCAAGTCTGAACCACCAATAATCTTGATTTCCTCTGACTGCTGAAGCACCGGCAAACATAAAGGACGGAGGCGCAAGTTTAAGCAGAGGTCAAGGTGTAAAACTTGACAATCGGCTGTTTGTCTGTGGCTTCGCTCTTTGATTTCCTGACCTCAGCGGGAGACCAGAAGGATGTGAGCACTGCACACATGGCCACCGTTGACTCAACTGTAGGCCAAGGACACAGAAGTCCCACAACAGACATTTCATAGTTGTGAGGTCTCCAAAAAAGATTTCCTGCCATCGCAGTTGCTTATTCTCTGACAAACAACTTAATGACCGCACTTAACGTGCTCAGCCAGGGGTTTATCTACGTGGGAACGCATGAACTGTTTTAAACACCAACTACTTTTAAGCATGGCGTGTCGATTTAACTCTTAATGCGAGACTTTCTTGGTAGGTGCTTTGTTTATTCGCCATACAGAGCTTACACTTGTCACATGCTGTCATGGTAATATGTGTGAAAAATAAACTCACAGATGTTTGATCACCCTCTCCGCATACAAGTGTTTGAACTCTAAGCACATGATTTAACCTCAAATGTCATGCAAACAGACACACACGCTCAAGAAAACCTCATTTAATTTGCATTTTATGGGTCTCATGATCCCATTTGTAAGGTAATAAAGTCAGAATATATTGATAAAATGCCACACTTTACTCCTATAGATACCACTAAGAATCCCTGTAATACTACAGCAGAGACTGGATGAGGGTTAAGCAGAGCAGAGCCTCGAGTCAGACAATAAAGAGGTTGAAGCAAACACCTGGGGAAACTCCTGCTCTGTGAAAAGAGGTCAGAACGGTTTGTTTTCCCAACCTTATACCGGTCCTCCCACTGGGGCATGTGCTTTTGAAGATGTACCTCTTTGTGAAGTCTTTTCCTTAACCCCGGGGGTCATGACCTTTTACCCCACCTCCCTCACCCCGACCTGGCTGATCCTGTTTCCCGGGACAGGATCAACTGTTGGCCTGCAGCTGTGCCAATCCCTCCCCTCCCACCCCCGCTCCCCCAACTCCAACCACACAACACACTTCTCCCTCTACTCCCTCTACTCCCTCTCCTTAGCAATACAGTTGAGCCATTCCTCTAATGTTTCATGTTAATATGACAAGTGGCAGCACGGCTTAAGTCCCCTCTTTTCTTTCATGCTTCATAGCCTCTTGACCCTCACTGTTTCCCATGGCCTCCTAGTCTACATTCAAAATGCAGTAATTATTTATAAATGACTAATAGGCTCCATGTGTGGAGGGGCTGCAGAAACGGCGGAAATGGGGTGAAAAAGCTACTTACTTTAAGAGTTCGGGTCAATGAGAGCTGTTTCATAAAGCTGCCTTACTGATGTCCACACGCACAAACATGTAAACAGACCTCATGTAATATTCATGATGAGTCAAAGTCCCTGTGGTCCTCAGAGCAGACTGTCAGCTGGAGGGATCTTGGCTGACATTGAAAGAACATGGATGATATTTGACATGTCAAATAAGTACAAGGGTAAATGTTTTACAAACTGGCGAGGGAGAACTGGCAATGTCAGTGTCCTGTCAGCCAAAGTCTTCTAATACCACTTATACCATCCTTGGAGACATCTGGATATTCCAGTCGGTGAAGTTTAGCACAGGGTTTCAGATACAAAAGGTGAACACCCCCCCCCCTCGCTCTCTAACTCTTTCATGCGAAAAAATATCATCATCAGGAAATGTATTTACTGTTGTAATTTCCTGTAAAGTGCGACAGAGTGGTTGATCCGCAGGGTCATGAACTTCTCAAGTAAACATTTCTCAAAATCCCCGGTAGAATGAGAAAGGGCGGTTCAGTGTCAACTGGTCTGGCGTGGACCAGATTGGGATGTGAACTTAGTGCTGCGGGGGCTAAGGACCATTTAGGACGAAGCATGTTTGTGCTCTGATGTTCCTCTCAGTGTGAAGTCATGCAGCTGCATCTGGAGTTCAGAAGAAATATAGTTGCATACGGATGCAAGATGCAAATTGAGAGCAATTAGTTTTTTGTGTGATACAGTCATTAGAAATAGGATATAGACAAAGCTACCAACTTTCAGATGTGAGGATTCTGTCATTTAGCTGCTGTTCAGTATTTTGTAATCCTTGACAGCTGTACGATAGCTCCAAATCATCATGTCTGATGCTGTCATGAAGTTGTTGGCACTGCACACGTTTGAATTATTGACCAATTATTGCCAAGAAGCATGGCTCTATTGATAAAAAAAGTTTGGCTTGACTCTAAAAAAAAAATCTAAAAGAAAAGAAATGTATTATTTGCTTTAAATTTTTTTAGGGCAGTTATGTTACTCCCTGCCTCTCACCTAGTGGCAGCACGGATTGGCTCCAGCCCCCCTGCGACCCTGAATTGGATTAAGCAGGTATAGAAAATGGATAGATGGATGAATTTATGTTTCTAGGTGATGCTGCCAAATGACTTCAATCAGCATGTAAAGCCACCAACTCGTGAACGTTTTCACTTATCTGATGTATCTCAATGTATGCTGCATGGATTTGCACTGGCCTTAAACTTTTTGCACACATTTAGTGTTCTCAGCCGTTCTCATTTTGTCCATTTTTGGGATTTCAATCAACAAATACCAACAATCAACATCAAATATTTTGGGTTTGTACTGTCTGGAAAGAAATAAAAGTCAAAGGAAATGTAAGAATCGCTGCATTTTTAGATGGAAATCTATTTCAATCCTGTCCCAGCCTGCTCTGATTTGTGGTTGTTAATCCCATAATGTGAAAAGGGTCTCCAATTTGAGTTGAATGTTGGTGAGTATATACCAATCAAGTGCAAAAAGAACTCGATACAAAACATGCCCCTTGTAATTTCCATTAAAAATGTAGTGATATCCCTTTCTTCTCTATACCTGAAAGCAAAATATAGAGAAATTTGTGTTTAACTTTGCCTATATAGTTCAGAATAAATATGTAACATAACTTACAGACCAGGGGATCGACTGGTAGAAAGTGTAAGAGTCATACCCATTATATGGTAAAGGTTCCCATTAAATAGCTGACATCCTCAGAAACGACGGTCTTGTCACGATGCCCTACATTGAGTCAAGACAGGGTTTAACTACTTCATTCTTTACACTGTCACAAAATCAATGCTCATAGTGCACTCGAAGGTAAAAAAAAACACAAAAAGGAAAAAGGAAAGTACACAATCATTGTTGTTTAGAATTGAATGCATTTTGTCCAACAAAAAGGGCGAAACGTTCCAGCTGACTGTAATCTTTGCTGTGCTATAATGCCGAACATGTGTTTGTGTTTCCTTTATCATATGTTAACATCTACAACAGACTGTTGCTACTGCGTTTGGTGCTGAATGTTAGAATCAGCCACTGAAATCTCTACGTGGCACTGTAATTTCCCCTGACTGCAAAATACACAGTCTTATCTCACTTATTTGAAGAACAAGACCTCATATTTGGTCCCATTCTTTCGTCTGGAGACAAAAGCTTTCAGGTTATCTGTCACTTTTCTGCGAATAAATAAATATCCCATTTTGAGTTTTGAAAATACTTGAACTTTACTGCATGAAATAGACTGAATGTGACTGGATGACTGATTCATTGAGAACAATGTTCCATTGCAGCCTTTAGATATGCAATAATTATATTATTAATAATAATAATAATAATAATAATAATAATAATAATAATAATAATAATAATACATTTTATTTAAAAGTGCTTTTCTAAATACTCAAAAATACTTTACATAAAAACAGAAAAAAAGCAAAACAATATAAAATAGTACATATTTATATTGTATCATATTATATATATATTATAGTATACATTATATAATATATTATATTATAATCAAATAAATATTTATTTTCCTGTTGACCCCATGTTAGTCTACATTACACCAGACTTATGTGTATTTGAGCAATGAAGCAATTGCAGTTGCGAGAATTATTATTTTCCTCAAACCCAGCGTCCCAAAATATTTTCATCCAGTCATTTTCTTCTCTTGCTCATTCTGTTTCAGGCTCCCAAGGAGCTGGTACCTATCCAAAGTGTGCATTAGCCGAAATAAAGAAATGAATTACACAAAGTACAACTAATGTCTAAAGCAGAAAAAATCCCATTAAAGCATTCAGGAAAGAAAGAAGTTCTGCTTCTGCTGCTGTGATACAATAAGCGATGTAATATTTCACTGTCTTATTAAGTGTGCAGGAAAAGGCTTGAGATGTGGCAGGTTTGCTTACAGGACAAGTCAATATCCTGGAGCGCTGGATCATCTAGCAGATGGATTATATTTTAAATGCAACTAAATTCAAATCACAGTTATTCCGAAAGGACCTGTGTCAAAAAAGAAAGAAATGGAAAGAAAAAGCACTCTGGACCTATGTGTCGTTTATCAAATTAATTTTCTTTATTGAATTTATTACCTCGACAAGATGCAGTCTCCAGTATTCATGTTGCTTACTTTAATACTATAAGAAAGTTTTAAATTGCACCCCTTTGTTTAGGCTAACTTAATTTGGATGCAGATGCTCATAAGAGTAAAGTTTCTTTTGTTATCTTTATCATCACAAGTCTTTTAAAGTTGAATTGAGGTATCCACACACGGTATTGGTGTTGCACTATTGAATCAGACAAAGAAAGAGAGTGGATTTGAATGTCCTGGTGTGTGAGAAGCTATTACCATACTGCCCTCAGGCTCACTTTCTGGATCAGTTTTGATCTTCCACAAACAAGTCGGAGCTCTTTACATCAGCTCGGATTTGCTCAGACTGCAGTGACTTCTGTGTTCATACGGCCAATTGATTCATCAGCTTATCTTCTGATTAATTTACTGACAGCTTCCTGGATTCTCAGACTGATCGCTCTACTTCTTGCCTTGTGGTCCCACTGTGTGATCTGTCTGCTCAGACAAGATACCTGTTCTCAGAGGCTGTTCTGGGAGTTGAAAGCAACCTTCACACACTCCACTAGTCGGTCAGTATTTCAGCTAATTGCACAAAGAAATGTGAAATATTGAATAGGTGCAGAGCAGAAAATCTTAAACAGACTTTGTGATTTATAATGCTGCTTGATTTACCGAGCGCAGTCATTTCTGTAAGTCATTTCCCTTTGTGCTGCTGCTATTTGCGTCTGTCATTATTAAAGCTCTGGCTTCAGAGGAGAACAGTGCCATCTGCTGGTAGATAATACTGAATAACAGCTTGCATGTTTATGTCCACTTTATGTTCATGTATATAAATTCAATATGGTCAACATAAGCACATTTTTCTTACAATGGAATTGCAAAAATGCACACAGATGACCTCCATCTTGTTTTAGATCCACATTGCTGTAGACAAAACATACTCCCTGTAACACAAAAGTTATTTCTACATTCATTAATATTTATATGTACCAGTGAGTTGACACAGTTCATGTTCATAAACCATTCAGACGGCTTTATTTGGAACTATTACAGCAACGCTTCTTCTGAACATCTAAAGAATGACCCACTTCTGTGTGAAAGGACTGTTTAATTCCATACTGGACCAGATTGAAAACAGTGTACAGATTCAAATGCCTGATAATTTGATGTTGGAATCCATTTATCTGTCTAAATGAGTATGCACGTCTTAATTCAGTGCCCCTTTTTCCACAAATGACAAAGAATCTGTGCTGTTCAGAAAATAAAATGCTTTTATGTCGTATATTCAACAATACAGCGGGGCACGGGGAGGATTTCTGGGTTCACATGACATGTAATCCAATAAAGCTGGTAGAGGTGAGGAGCTGCAAGTAGTTATTGTGATGGGACAAATAAACAGAAATGCTCCAAAGAAACTGATTAATTCTTAATTTTTATCTCAAGTGATATACATTTGTGAAATTTGATTTGAATATATTGTGAAATAACTATACACTGCTAACTCTAATCTATCCTTATAATGTAATGTCATTTATATCAAATAGTTCATCTGTTCAATATTAAAAATGGGGACAAAATGAAGTGATATCAAGGCTTTGTGCTTTTGTTATAGCACCTCCTGGAGGCCAAATGCCAGCTCTCACCTTCAAAATGGTGAGGGCGATCACTGAGAGACAAAAGTTGAGGATTTTAGTGTAGGACAACTAAAGGGAAAGTTGACTGTTGTCCACATGAGTAGTAAAGAGGTAAAAGTAAAAGCTTTCACTAGCAAAACAAAAAAAAAAGTGAAACAGAATGTGTCATTGGGAGATCTGACATAGTTTGTCAAAATCACTTTAAACCATCTTAGACTGAGGGACAAAAGTCTTGTCGATGAGTTAAAGTTGAAGTTGAAGCTGTTGCCGACACTGCATGTGATGTCATCAGTTCCGTTGTTGCTAAGATACAGACTCAACACCCCAATTCTTTTGTGGCAATATCTGGTGATTTTAATCATGCCTCACTCTCTGCTACACTGCCAACTTTTCAACAGTTTGTCAGCTGCTCTACCAGAGAAAACAAGACATTGGATTTGTTTTACACAAATGTCAAGGATTCATACATTTCCAAATCAAGACCTCCCCTGGGAAAATCAGATCACAACCTTGTTTTTCTCTGTTCAGCATATAAACCCCTTGTCCAGAGACTACCTGTCACAAAAAGGACTGTTAGAAAGTGGTCAGAGGAAGCTGAAGAAGCCTTACAGGGTTGTTTTGATGCAACCGATTGGATTTCTCTTTGTAAGCCACATGGAGAGGACATTAATGCCATGACTGAGTGTGTGACTGACTATATAAACTTCTGTGTGGACAACACCATCCCCACCAGAACAGTGAGATGCTTCCCTAATAACAAACCCTGGATCACCAGTGAGCTAAAGGAACTATTGAACAAGAAAAAAAGAGCCTTTAGGGAGCGAGACAGGGAGTTACTGAGGAGTATAAAGAAGCAGCTCAAAGTCAAGATCAGAGAGAGCAAGGAGGTGTATAGAAAGAAGCTTGAGAGTAAACTGCAGAGGAACAATATCAGAGATGTGTGGTCAGGAATGAAGAAGATCACAGGTCTCAAGCAGAGGGAGGATCGGATGGATGGAAGTCTGGATAGAGCAAATGAGCTGAACACATTCTTCAACAGGTTCAGTTCAGGAACAAGCTCACCATCCTCCCCTCCTGTTCCCAGCCAAAGAGACATCCCACCCTCCTCTGACCCACAGCTTTCCTGTAACATCTCCACCTCCACCTCAGTCATGGATTCTTCTGCTTCCACTAGTTTGTCATCAACCCAATCAGGAGATGCTGCTGTCCCCTTTGCCTCCCCCTCCCACTTTTCTGTTTCTAGAAGTCAGGTGAAGAGGCAGTTGGAAAGACTGAACCGGAACAAGGCTGCAGGTCCAGATGGTGTCAGCCCCCGAGTCCTGAAGGCCTGTGCAGAGCAGCTCTGTGGGATTCTGCAACACCTTTTCAACCTTAGCTTGACCCAAGAGAAGGTACCACTGTTGTGGAAGACATCCTGTCTGGTTCCGGTACCAAAGAAAACTCACCCCTCAGACATCAATGATTACAGACCTGTTGCACTGACATCCCACATCATGAAGGTCCTGGAGATACTCCTGTTGACCCACCTGTGTAAGCAAACCAGCACATATCAGGACCCCCTGCAGTTTGCTTATCGCCATGGAGTTGGAGTTGAAGACGCTATCATACACCTGCTTCAACAAACCCACTGTCATCTGGACAAAGCAGGCAGCACTGTGAGGATCGTGTTCTTTGATTTCTCCAGTGCATTTAACACAATCCAGCCTGATCTGCTTAGTCTGAAACTCCAGAAGACTCAGTTGGAGGCCTCAACAATCACCTGGATTAATGACTACCTGACAAACAGACCACAGTTTGTCAGACTGAAGAATTGTGTGTCTAACCAGGTGATCAGCAGCACAGGAGCACCACAGGGGACTGTACTCTCACCATTCCTTTTCACTCTGTACACTTCAGACTTCCAGTACAAGTCAGACTCCTGTCATCTACAGAAATATTCAGATGACTCTGCAGTTGTCGGGTGTATCAGAGATGGACAAGAAGCTGAGTACAGAGAGCTGGTGGACCGCTTTGTGGCATGGTGTGGGAACAATCATCTCATCTTGAATGTTAACAAAACAAAGGAGATGATTGTAGATTTCAGGAGAAACAAGGTCAGATCAAACCCTGTTTCCATCATGGGAGAAGAAGTGGAGGTGGTTGAGGAATATAAATACCTTGGTGTTCATGTGGACAACAGACTGGACTGGAGACACAACAGTGAAGCAATCTACAAGAAAGGACAGAGCAGACTGTACTTCTTGAGGAAGCTATGGTCCTTCAAGGTCTGCAACAAGATGTTGCAGATCTTCTACAAGTCTGTTGTTGAGAGCGTCATTTCCTCTTGCGTCATGTGTTGGGGCAGCAGCATCAGAACCAGGGACCTAAAAAGACTCAACAACCTGATAAAGAAGGCTGGTTCTGTTCTGGGGACGACTGTGGAACCTCTGGAGACAATAATGCAAAGAAGGATTTTGCATAAAATCAAGAGAATTATGGACAACCCTGAACATCCTCTCCATGAGACTGTTATCAGAAAACAGAGTCTCTTCAGTCAAAGGCTTCTTCAGTTTGGATGCAAAACGGACCGCTACAGGAAATCTTTCCTGCCCACAGCCATCAGCATCTATAATAACTCTTTGATTTAATTGAGCTACATCAACATTTAATTTCCCTCTGGGATAAATAAAGTATTTTTTAATTGAATTTTGAATTGAATTGAATTGAATATCACTCGCTTGGTAAAGAAGGTGCCTTTTATCACCGCACAATGGGGATGTCTTTTTTAAAGAAGAGGATCTGTTTAAGCATATGGGGGTCACCATAACTGAGGTTCTACACAGACAACATGTTAAAACCTAAGAGGGAATTTAGTGACCAGAACCTTAGGAAATCTCTTCCTGTTTTTTGAAAAACCTTTGCCATTTACTTTGGCTATTTTCTTTTCATGTCGTTATTATTATTTTTAGTCAAATTCCAACAATATTGTGTCACCTTTAACCCCTCGGCTGCATTTTGGAGGGAGGAGAGAAAAGACATTGTAATCAGTGGGGGAATGATGGCCAAATGTACATTATTCAGCTTATATTTGTGTATGTTGATTGTAGAAGAGACCAAGAAAAACAAATGTAGCCTAAGGTCTTTCTGTCAGTAAGAAACACAGGCATCAGTGAACAATAGCTAAAGGACAAGCCCTGTCAGCTTTCTATTTTGCAACAATTTTGATGCAGCGAGAGATCCGTTGTGTCACAGCAACAGCAACAGCAACAGCAAAACACAAACATAACAAGAACACAACCAAAAAAAAACTCGAATTGAAATATCACATGATTCTAGCACGGATGCAACATCTGAAACCCACTGTACAAATCCAGCTTTCCCAGAAAAGAGACATAACTCAGGCTGCATCCTCCCACGTGTAAAGTGCAGCTTTATGCTTGTAGGCTTCTTCGCAACACAGCCCAAGCTTCATGTTGATGATCTCTGCTCCGAGACAAGATATTTACCATCACCCTAAAGTCCCTGTACTTTTGGTCCATCAGCATACGTTCATGATTGCTACTTCGGTAAAGAAAAAAAGTAATTCACAATCATTTATCTCTGTGACTGTGTTGAAAGGCTGAACAGAAATCTTTCAAGATCAGACATAAAACAGAGGTGGTCATTCTTCAGTTGTATATGTAATTCAGTGGTCATAAGTTTACCCGTTTTCCTTGTTTGATCAAAACAGCTGGCAGGCTGGATTCTGCATGTGATCTCCCTGTAAAGGTTAAACCTCTGCTTGTCACTGTGGTGGTAAACTGAGCTAGTAACTTGGGTTGAGTTATTTTATCCCCCCTCTCTGGTGCAGTTTCAAATACTTCTTGAACTATGTTTCTTTTCTTTTCCTGTATAGTGTATGTTCTATTTTGTCTGAATGTTTTCCAGACTCGCCTTTTTCTCTCTCATACGGGACTCCAACAAGTCAGAGGGGTTTGGTAACTTCATGAAGGCAAATCAAAAGTTCAGTTCTCGCTGTCGACCTGCAAAGACACAAATGCGACTGAATTTATCTTGAATGAGACATGTCAGTCCAACAAGACTACACGTGATACTCAAACATTGTGTTTTGACAGTTTCGTTCAAGGAAAACACTGCGGCCTCATCTGGTTCTCCAACAGCTGTCGTAGCCACGAGCAACCACCGACACTTGTAGCTGAAGGTCGCCAGTTAAAGTAAAAACAGACCAAACTGTAACACCTGCTGCTTCTTCTTCTTCTTCTTCTTCTTCTTCTTCTTCTTCTTCTTCTTCTTCTTCTTCTTCTTCTTCTTCTTCTTCTTCTTCTTCTTCTTCTTCTTCTTTTTCTTGTCCTTCATCTTCTTCTGTTGACTCCAGGGCAGATGAGACACTACGTCTCAGACTTACGTCTCACAAAGTGATATTAGAGTAAAACGCAGTCCATCCTCATAGAATTTTAGCTGTATATCACAGCTATATAACATATAGGTGGTTATTGTGTGTGTGTGTGTGTTTAAATACAACATAATAGACATTGCATTTTCCAATACGGTTTTTGATGCTTTAAAATGTTTTTTTTTTTCTACAAAGATCCCCTTTAAACCTCTGAGGGCAGTGGTTTGTTGGATTGGGTCAATAAGAACTTCCGGTGTTGTCAGCACACTTTGTTCCAAAACGTTTTCCCACCAGGTAGCGGGACATCGAAGAAGGCGAACTGGTAATCACCTGCATGGAGAGGTGCTGTGTGATTCTGCTCTGCTTTTTTTTAGTTTTTGAGCAAAAAAGGAATTCTTAGATTTGCCTCAGAAGCCTCATATAAAGAGAGTTGAACGCCATTTCCCTTTTACACTTTAAAAAAATTGTGGGATGATGCCCGAGGGAGTGGCATGAAAAACAAATGGAAACTCCTTTTATGAAATGGGGATTCCACAGTGTTGTGGAAACTCTGCGTAATTACATAGATGTACTCATTAGGTAAATGATTTATTTAGCATTTTGATATTGGTGGTAGAAGATTGATCTGTTTCTGGGTAGCATGTGCTTGTTGTTCCATAAGAAACATCTGTGTGGGATAAAAGTATGCTTAGAAGTTAAACACTATGCCAGAAACATTGGCTTATGGAAAGAGAATTTTATTAATATAATTACAGACCAATAGAAAGTTCACAAGAAGACACAATGAAATCCTCAAAAAACATGGACACTTTAGGTAAATCATACAGTTCATTTTAATTTCTTATAGTTGTGAAATTCAAAGAGTTGAGGCCTACACTTTACAGTATCCATTTATCAAAACTGTCATTTCTTTTTTTAATGACAACGATTTTGCAATCCTTTCCTAATAGGATTGCATCTTTAGTTTCACATAAACAGTCACCAGCAGGCTCTGGCTGTGCAGTAATTTATCCCAAATAAACCCTCAGCCTTTGAGAGCAGAATCTTATTTTAGATCTCACGGAGGCCGAAACTAATTTACTTTTCATTTTGGTCGTTTCTATCCTGAAATAAATGTAGCATATATTTCTACAACCATGCCTAAATAAGTAAGAGTTCTCTAAAGGAATATTCGAATCTCATATTTGTATTATTTCCTAAAACAAATGTACTCGGTGACGCATATGCGGCTCAGAAAGGCGGGAGTAATCGATCCCCGCTCTTAGGCGGAGAAGAGCAATGTTTTCATGCCTGCTGACGAGTTGCGCTAGTCACTCTGCTATGGCGTCCGTAATGTCGCTGATTAAGAAGGGGACGTCATAGCATCTCGTTTTAATTCGCTTCCGTGACAAGTACAGAGTGTTTTTTCCCTCCTACTCTTGGTTTGAATTTAATAAAATTTATCTCTGAACCGGCCATGACCGTGGAGCAGAATGTCCTCCAGCAGCACTCTCAGAAGGTAGGCTTGTAGAAGATAACTTGATGGCTAGCTAACTTTAGCCGAACTGCATAGCTGCATAGTTTTATGGCTCAAAGAACACGCAGGGTCGAAAATCATCTTCTTGGTTAGTTTAGTTAACCTTTAATTTTTGGTTTATATAACTGTCGGCCGCTCATCTGCAAGCAAATGTTTTGAACTCTCCTGTAATCGCGTTTTAGTATGGCCTAACGCAACGTTATCCAATATTTTGCTAGCTGTTTGCTAGCTAGTGTTAGCTAACGTTACAACGTAAGGCAAGTTTAACCTTAACCGTATCGCGTGAGTTGGGTAATGTTTACGATAGTTGGCCGTTAACACGTATTTATATAATGCTTTGATTGGTAAAAGTAGCATCTTGGGCCTATCGTTTTTTTTTTTGTTTTTTTCTCAAATTAACAACGCCAAATGATAATTGACGTTACCGCTGGCGTCTCCGTTATCCTCGTAGAAAATAAATGTTATTTTAAACCAGGAGACATTTTGCTGAAGGCTTTTGGTTCCATAAAGCGTTTGAGTTTGGTTTCAATAAGTCGTTACATCGTGTTTGTATGTGCAAATGTTTCCTGGGTTACTCATCACATAGCTGATATCTTTGTTTACAAAGCATGGCCAGCGGCGGAGCTGGAAATGCACCCGAGCCATGACGCTGGGCGGCGATGAGTAGTTAAATGGAGAGCCAAGCGTGTTATGGTTCATAGCCGTGAAGGCACATTATTATGTTACATCTCATCATATTCTCAGCTTACGAAGGTGCATTTAGAGTGGACTCCGTTACTTAGGCTCCTAGTTATGGGATTTACTGTGTGGACATCATGCCCTGCATTGTTCAGCTCTGGTTACTTAAGTAATCACATGTTTGATGTGGCTAAAAACGCAGGTTTCAGGTTTGCGGCTGTTGTCAAAACCAAAGAAAATCATAATCATTGCATCGGTGTAAGAACGGTTTTCCACACGGTTGAGCTCACCTGTTCTTGACGTGCGTCAAAAACATTATCCAGCACTGAGGCTTCTGCAGAAATCTGGATCATGGGCAAAATAAATAGTTGAGCTTCCATCGGTAACTCAAACCTAAAAGTAGCTGTGTAACACAAACCAGTCTGACCTTCACAGATGTTTCAGCTAAACCACGAACAACATCAATGAGATTGGAGAAAAAAAGACTTAAAAAGATCTAGTTTTTTGATAAATATCGGCCCACTATTTCAAATTTTATAGGCAAATGTTGATAACCTTTTTAATTCAGAAAAATTGTGTACTAACTCATATTGGAATGGCAAAGCTGCTCAGGTCTGCTTTGTTTTGTCAGTGGCTGGTTTGGGTGTGTTGGCATATTGTGATATTGTACTGGGTGTGGTGCTGGTTTTCATGTAGTGACCTGTCACGTTGAAGCACCATCCTGTTTTGCCGTCTTGTTTTTGACGTGCAAAACCACCTCAGAATAGTTTAATTTGTTGTTTTGGCTGTAACTCGATTGCTCCCACTGAAAATTTGATGACCAACGTGATCAACAGCCATGCCAGACATGTCACATGGAGATGAAATGTAGGTGTTTGTGTGCATGTCTGAGCCGCCGCTCTTGTGGTCGACTTGGCCCAAAACTGTCACAAGTGCAACTTCCCTCATACTTCCCTGACCAGTGAGCTGTCATCTTTGCCAGGAAACCTGCACCTATCAGTCTCTCTGATGCTGACTGGCTACAATATTAAGCCTGATATCACAAATTTGCCATCCAACACCTTCTATTCATAGACTATTGATTCAGATGAAGTTGAACTACCCTCAAAACACTTAAAGGCTGAGTTATACTTCTTTTAACTGCCCTTGCGTCTTGCGCGTATGTTAATGGCTCGAGACGTTTATACTTCATTTTGCTTTGTCGGCGCTTGCGTGTGCTGCGTGGCGATTCACCGCCAGGACAGTAGGTGGAGTAGCGGGTTTTTTCAATGACAAGCCTACTATGATGAAAGCAAATTCACCACCAGGACCTCTTCGAGTGGATTCATGCTTCTTCTTCTTGTAAATAGCCGGTATTTTGTCAGATTTTCAACACCTTGGGGGTCTAAACGACTACTTTCTCGCCTGAAAATGTTTCAAATGTTGCTAAAGTTATATATTTACAGAGTTTATAGCTTAAGGGAAATCGGCTTTTCAGGCTGGCTGATTTGGGCTCGGACAGGAGTGAAGTGCACTGTGTGTAAACGCTCTGCATACTGTCAGATCGATGAGTATGCCGTTTTCAAGTAGTAGGCGGTTTCGACCACAGCCAGTGGCTTGTGCTTGCGTCTTGCGTAAAGTTTAGAAAATTGAGGTGACACACGCAAGCACGCAAGGGGGGGCTTGCAACCGCGCAAGGGCTTGCGTTGCGTCTTGCGTCTTGCGTTACCGACTATAAACCAGGCTTTAATTAGTTGGATAAGGACAAGAATCAATAAGAGGAAAAACAGAGAAGCTATTCTTCCCCTGTTCTGAACAGAGGTGAAATAGATATCATGTAGGGATGAGGAACTGAATATAATATGCCACCATACTGAGCATATTCCGACTCTTAAGGGTTATTCTATTTGTGCACATTGTTTCTTGTAAATTAGCATTTGTTGAGTTTCTGTCATTCAGTTTATAATTCTTCACGGTAACTTGTCATGAATTAGAGCATGCCTATTTCTATTAGGCTGATAAAGAACCAACTCATGATTGCCATTTGTGAGTTTGTTCCTGTGAGCTAAGTTGATACACAAGCATTAAGCTCTCTGCTGAGTTGTGCATCTTTGTCTTGCAAATTTGGAGTGTTGTCACAGACAAATTGGATTTGGTGCACATGTTTAGTACTCTAAAGCATTGACTCTCTTCCATTCTCAACTGTGAAAACATTTTCCCCCAGCGGTTAAAAACAAGTGCACAAGAATGATGTAACTGGTAGCAGGATATGATTTGGGTCCTATAGCAGGTTTAGAACTGAGCATCACGGTTCGAGATAATACAGCAAGAGCGGTAATAATAAAAACAATTATTTATGTCTTTGACTGAGCTTTTAGTACTTTAGTACTAGTCCAGATGATGCTAGATGTTCTTTGTATTTATCGTTTTGTGTCCCCATAGCAATTTAATGTCTTGTGCAAGGGTCAATAGTTAAACTGTGACTGTACATTAAACTATGATTAAATCAAACTCGGACTTTACTATTTGTTTAAAATGCAAATGACTCTGAAAATATGCGCTGGACACGATATTTTGGCAGCACAAGTTCAGCATCTTTATCTCAAGTGCGTCGACTGTGCCGAACTCACCACAGAACATACGCTGGATAGAAAGCCTGCATCGCTCGTTTGATTCTGCTGCAGCTCTGTAACCTCATATTACACCCTCAGGCGTGACTCTTTTTCATTGCCTTTTGTGTAGTAGATGTAGCAACAGCATGAAAGTGGTTAAAAATGTCAGTTACACTGTGCACAATGTTTTCATTGATGTGTGTTGTGTAATCAGTCTGTGGCTTGTGAAAATAATCTACTGTAGGCCTGAACCACAAGAGCCACATTTTCTTCTCTGTGGCCTGCTATGCCTGTGAAAGCTATCGTCAGCATGTTTATGTTCATCTACGCTAGAAAGAAAGAATTTATTGTCTTGGTCTGACCAATTCTCTGACTGAATTCTTATTAACGGTGCTCTCATTTACATACTTTATTGGTTCTTTCGTAAACGCCTATGGGATTGCGCCTCAAAAGTAGCTCATTAGGACTATACGTCAACTTGATATAGCTTTCTGTTGCCGTCTGTCGCTTTGCTCTATTGGAATCCTGATTTATAAGGGCAGCATCATGTGACCAAATCGCCATTCAAGTAACTTACAGATTACGTCTGTGCAGGGAATTCAGAGATACTCGCATATACGATGATCTCCCAAAAAGAAAGTTGGAAGCGGCAAAAATGTCTTGAGTCTTTTCTCACGCAGCATTGGGCCAACAACTTGCTTCTGCTCGTGTGTGTGTACTAGGACAAGGACAGTGGTCCATTTTGACGGGCAGATAGAACTCCAACCGTAGATCGACTCACCCGTGCACGTCACCATATGGAGTCTGTGCTCCTTCCACTAAAGATACATAAGACTTTTGTCTTTTTTTCACACTAAAGCCTCGTTCCCACTATGCGGTACGGTTCGGAACGCTACGGTATGGGTCGGATCACCTTTGGGGTCAGCTTGCGTTCCCACTGTACAAAGGGGACCCTCAGGGGTGGGTGGAGTGCGTGCCGAAGCGTAAATGGCAAATAACAGCAAATAACAGCAAAAACAAATAACATCCATAATTTCGAACCACCTCCAAGCTTCTTCAGCTTAATGCGACACTGGCTCGCGGTCCGGTTGAAACCACTCTCTGCCATTTTTGCGGCAATCAGCTGGAAAACTTTTTCGTTTTGCACAGCGCCATCGATCTCCCGCTGCACAGCCTCCTCACCAACAACAGAGAGCAGAGCCTGGAACCGGTCCTGTGTGCTAGGTACCCCAAGCAGAAGGGTGACGAAAATGGTAACGGTACGGATCGATACGCTTTCGTGGTAGTGGAAGCACTGAAATAAGCGAACCGTTCCGTTCCGACCCGTACCGGACTGTATAGTGGGAACACGCCATTAGTGTATCCCCATTATTTATAAAGCAGTTTTATTGCAGGCAATGAGGCCATCTGGCTGTGACATCATTAGCTCATCAGACTTTAGGGGACTCATTAGCAAGGGTGAGAAACAACAGGGACTTCCTGGTTATATTCTGTTCTGCGAGTACAAGTTAGAAATGAAGTAATGCCTCTGTTGCAAATTTAAACTGTGGTTTCACACGAAGCAGGTTGCTTCTGTTTCAGGCAACACCAATCTTTATAGGGGGAACTTCCTTCTTCTCAGCTTCGACCTCTGGATAGTGTTGATTCAGATGGCCAGATGTTCTTTGCAGTTTGTCATGGCTAAGGATATTAGTGGTTAATCATTGATCAGTTAAACCAGCTGAGAATTCTAATCAATCAAGAATGTGTTAACCGACAAGGTGCAAAGTTGATGTGACATTGGTATGACCCGCCAGGGCTCTAACTAATGATTATTGTATTTATCAATTAATCTTCTGATTATTTTCTCGATCGTTATGTCCATGAAATGTCAGAAAATACCGAGATGTGCCTGCTGTGCATTCACAAAGCCTAAGATAATGGATTCAGCCCGCTTGTTTGTCAGATCATCGAACAGACCAAATAATAGTTCAAATTTGGCTGCGATCGCGCAGCAAGAATTTTTCCATTCCATTAGCTTTTGATAGCAAGCGTCGCTATAATTAGTACATTGATTTGAATTGTTGGAATTGAATGAACCTTTTTCTGCAGTTCTCCTGCCTCCGTCTGTATTTATGGTTCTTTAAAGCAGCTCAACAGTTCACCGTGTTTAATACGAGCAGTTCTGATCGGACCCGGTGGTAGAGCATATTGTTGTGCAAACTTTGAACTGCACTTTGAATTGCCTTGTGTATGAATTGTGCTCTACAAATAAAATTGCCTTGCCTTGCCAAACTATTCAGAACAATTACAAATCAATCAGATATTGACTTAGTATCACAAGCTCGAAAAAGCTGCCCTAAAGCTTTGAATAGCCTTGGAATGGACACGTTTCTTTTAATAGACAAGTTATTGTCCATGATATTATTTTCCTTTTTAAAGAACTTGAAGTCTGCTCTGAACTTCCTTTTTGTTTTTCAATTGTTTCTCTCCTTCAATAGCACCAGCAGACTCTACTAAACCAGTTAAGGGAGGTCACAGGTACAACAGACATTCAGCTGCTTCAGCAGGCCCTGCAGGTACAGCTCTGATATCTATCAAATATACTGTCCATCCATACACACACCTCAGTTTTTATACCCATGTTAAACCTTTAACATTACGAGGATGCCATCAGTTTAGCCCCATCCCTACTCAACCAGTTAGTTGCAGTTTTAAATTGGACTAAATCGCTAATCGACTTGCGTTTTTTTCTTGTTTCTTGCCAGGTGAGCAATGGTGACTTGGCTGAGGCTGTCGCCTATCTGACGGAGAAGAATGCTAAGGTTCCCCAGCAGGATGAGACCACCTACTACCAGACATCCCAGGTGGCCAGCGACAGATATATCAGTGTTGGCAGCCAGGCAGACACTAGTGAGTAGCCGAGTTCAACATCTGTTGACATGATTGTGCATCGTTCAACTGATGGCACAAAAATCGTGCCTCATCACAGCTATGTGTTTGATTGGAAATCAACATGTCAGTGTAAAGCACGTGTGTTTTTACTTGTTTTTTTATTTTTTATTTTATTATTATTCAGATGTAATTGATCTGACCGGGGATGATAAAGATGATCTGCAAAGGGCTATTGCCCTTAGCCTGGAGGAGTCCAACAGGGCGTTCAGGGAGACGGGAATCACTGATGAGGAGCAGGCCATCAGCAGGTCAGCCAAAGAGTGTCGATGACTGATAGCAAACACGCAAGAGGCCACTTTAAAACGGCCTTTTTGGATTAAAAAATCCTCACTTAACTTTGCCTGCTTTGAATGCAATTTTATTCTCAGATCTTGGAATGTTTCGGACATTTACAGACTAATTTTGAGGTTTAATGTCATCGAAGCAGTGTAGCATTTCAGAGTGTTATTTAGACAACTCACCGTTTTAACCCATTATGACCCGGAACGATGGTTCGTTTTACCTTTCAAGCCTGGAGCAATAAATATATTGCAACAGCATTTTTTCAAGTCATACCATCTGTTTTGATTTAAAGAAAAAAAAGAAAATTGTTTTCTTTTTTGCCGTGCCACCGAATCAATGTTATTAACTTAAAATATCCTCAGAGGAGGGGAAAACATGTGCTTAATGTTTTAAGAGATACAGGGTAAGATGCATTTTATTTAAAAAAAAAAAAAAAAAAGGTAATTTGTTGACTGAAACATTTAGTGCGCTGCTTCAAGTGAAATCAAGATTTCTTTATTCATGATGTTGGATTAAATATAAAGATTGTCCTGGCAATGATGAGAAAGAAGATGGAGATTGTCCAGATTTTATTTATTTATTTATTTTTAATGTTTTTTTTTTTGTTTTTTTTTAGGGTTTTGGAGGCCAGTATAGCAGAGAACAAGGCAAGTCTAAAGCGTACCCACACAGAAGTATGGAGTGATTCACCCAACCCACATGACAGAAAGAGGATAGACAGCTGCCCAGTGGGTCTGAAAAATGTTGGCAATACCTGCTGGTTTAGTGCTGTCATACAGGTGAGTACATGCAGTAAAAGGCTAAACCTTTATAGATAAGATGCTTCTTCTATCCACTGTAAGCTTTGTATTCTCTCTTTTTTTTTTGTCCAGTTTCCCTCAGCACGTATAATCTGCCTTGTTTTTGCCTCTCACCTAATAGGAATAGCACATAGGTCTTGACTTTTTCATTTTATATCAATCTTAAGTTCAGTCTCCAGTTTGCACACGGGTGGAATATTCCTTATATTATTATAGGTTATTATTGCTTATTATTATTATTGCTAGCCTCAGGCTCTGTGGGCAGCTATGAACGGGCTGCTCATTGTCTGCAGCTTTAAATGCAAGTGAGTCGGTGTTAGCAGCCCCTCTGGAAGAGTGTTATGAGTGACAGAAAAGAGGGCCTAATGGGGGCAGTTCAGTTTATGCAGTTCACCGCAGGGTAGCTAACATCTAGATGTTGATGAGACGTTCTGTCACCTCTAACTTTCTCTCTGGGTGATCCTCTTGCATGTAAATATAGCTGAAATCACAGCACAGCTGTTGTCTTCTCCTTGTTTATGCTGATTTTGTTAGACAACGTGCAGTTATAGAAATCAGTCTGAAGTGGCAGGTTGGAAATCATTTGGATGAAAGGCTTTTGGCCCGGTTTCATTCTCCCATCTTTTGTCTGAAAGATAAATCCAGAGACAGTTCCTTTGATTTTAAGACACCCTTTAGCACTGCGAGCCTAAATGCCCTGTTCACAGATAACTGGAAGAAAGGGAAGGAAATGAAGATGATTATGCTGTGTGTGGCTGTAGATGTGCCACAGACACCTGAATATGGCAGAAATGACAGTGGTTTTGCATTCAAAGTTCCCTTTGATTCATCCCTCTGTGGCTCAGTGTAATTGTAATGACACAGAAATCGGTGCCGCATTCTGCTGCAGTAATCCTAGCAAGTCGTGGAAAAGAGTCATCACTGCTGGAAAATGTCAGAAATGCAGGAAAATTTGACCTCAGCTTGAACGCTGGTGGACTTGGTGGTAGAATGTGACCTAATTTGAAATATGCCAGATGAACACTGGATACACCATCACATGGTGCTTGGCTCCTCTGCGTAATGTTATCCACAAATTAGAGGGCACCGCTTCAGCAGGCCCCGTCTGCATGTAGATGAACAGAAGTAAACAACTGTCTCTCGTTCCCAAAGTAAATCGTCCAATTCTCAACAATTTGTGCTTTTGCTGTTTTTTTTCCCCCCTGCATGACTTAATTAACATCACCACATTGCAAGTAGCTCTTCTTATTGCACGTGTCTTGTGTTGCAAGTTGAAAAACCTGTGCTCTCCGACTGATAACAATGTTGTGACCAAAACTACTTCAGTAGAATTTAGCTTTAATTTCCAGTTTATGATTTAGCGTTGTCGGGAGAATGTCACACATGCAAAGAATTTGTGGCTTTCATCATCCACGGAACGTAAAAGTTATCCGAGCATTTAGAGAATCTGGAAAAAATGTCTTTACAAGGGAGAACAAAGAGAGCTAAATACTGTGTCGACTGCTGCAGGGGCTTTATACACAAGTCAATTGTCAATCCATTTGGTCTCTTTCCTTTCCTCCGTCGGGAAATCGTTAACGCTAAAGACCGGAGGATTTTCTCCTCTTTGAATGTCTCTAATATCTTTTCATCTCTCTCCTAAGTCCCTGTTCAACTTGATGGAGTTCCAGAGGCTGGTGCTCAACTACTCCCTGCCCGCCAGAGTCCACGACCTGCCCCGCAACCAAAAGGTGAGACCACAGCTGCAATAGCAACACCAGCGAGTGACGCCTTCGGAGGCTTTTTTAGCACAGTTAGCCGCGGAGACGCCCCCGTTAATGTCATAGCGACCCTTTTAACGGCGTGTTTCAGCAAGTTTGTGCTTAAACTCTGGGGGTTTGACCTTAGAGAATTGCGTCAGCATTCAGAAGCCGTGCGGTTGTGTCCTCAGGTCACGACAACTGATCATTTTGCTTTGATGGTTCATTTTACGAGTCAAGCGGGTCGAAATGTCTGATGAACTCTTAGTTGTTATTGATCAAAGCTTTTTCAGACTGAGTCACTCAGATTTGTCAGTCATGGTCCTCAGCATGTTTTTGTTGTCCCATATTCCCCAGAGAATCCTCAACATAGGGTTTAGCCTGCTGCTAATCTGGTTTAAGCCTCGGCTGTGGATATTTAGTTTGATGCTGTCATCCATTCATCTTAGATCCCTGCATTCTAATCATACACTGTGTCTTTACTTAAGTGTGAGATTGCGGGAGCTTAGCGTCTCACCTTAACACCAGCAGTCATGAAAAGTGCCTAAAAAAGAGTGTTTTCTTTATTATTCATTTATTATCTCACCACGAGGTTACTGGTCAATTTAAATATGAAAAGTTTCCCAGTTTCCCTTTAACACAGCAACCAAGTCGCCCATAACCATTAGTGATTTTTGTTCCATCATCATCTGACATTAGAAAATATAACAGAATGAAATAGTCTATTGCTGTTTGCAAGCTGAACGTTCAAACGTTGCTTCTTGTCCACAGCTCAAAAAGCAGGAGATGTCAAACAGACGCACACAGCCACCAGTTTGTCCCCGACCCACAGCGGCCTGATGCAGCACGTGCACACTATTGCCTTTTAAGCCTGATAGAATGCACATATTTTAAGACATGCAAACCGTTTTTTTTGTTGTTGTTGTTTTTAGAATTCAAGGTTTACCCCCTTTTTTTTTTTTTTTTTTTTTTTGATCTTTTTTAGTTTCTTCAGGCATTTCTAAACAAAGCCTTTAGTCATAATGGATCATATTTGAGAGGCAAAGTTGATTTTTCCCTGCAGTCTTTTCCCCAAAGAGTGACGTGGAAGGAGTAAGACGGCGATGTGAGCTCTCTCACTATCAAAAGATTTACACAAACAGAAAACTAAACGATTGGATATTGATGTTTACGCAGGACTTTAATGACGATGCTAATGAGAAATCATTGTTTGTGCTGTAGTTTTTGCTCATGTCCTTGTTTTGCTGTAGTTTTATTCACACAGGCAGTGCCTCAGCTGGCTGCTACCTGACAGCACTGTCAGCGCCACAACTTGATTGCATTTACTAATGGAGCATTTAATGGACTGCATTCATAGGACGCTTTGCTAGTCTCATGGACCGCTCAAAGCCATTTTACAGTAGAAGCCACATTCTCCCATTCATACATACAGTGCTTTTCTTATGAAGGGACCAAACCATCAACCTTCTGATAGGTGGACAGTGACTTAGCCTCCCTGACACCAATAAATCTGAAAAAGCTGACAGAAATGTTCACCTTGAGACATTTTTAAAACATTTACTAAAAATATATGATGGCAGAAAGCAGTTAGTGTAAAGGTTTCCAGTAAATCATTGCAAACTTGTGTTCCCCTGACCAGGAGCACAGGTACCTGCCCTTCATGCAGGAGCTGAGGAACCTCTTCTCACTCATGGTGGGGTCCAAGAGGAAATATGTGGATCCATCACGGGCCGTGGAAATCCTCAAAGACGCCTTCAAATCCAGTGAGTCACAGCAGGTAAGCATCTCTCTCTGTCGTGACCCGACTAACACACCAGACATCCTTCTCTGAGACAACAAATTCACGTTACAAGGTAACTGTTGATTATACATTCTGAGGTGCTCAGGAAAGAGATTAAAAAACACTAAAGTCTGTGCTTAACTTCAGCTTGTGATGATGAACCAGAAATGCTGGCGTTATCATTGGCATGAACTGAAATTTTAACATCCAAATGACAAAAATCAGCCTACTGTCACTTTAACAACTATTTATCTTGATTGGAACTACAGTAATGGCAACTTCACATGTGTCTCTAAAGAAAATGAATACATAAAATCCACTGTGACTCAGAATTGACTGTTTAAAAATGAAGAAGACATTTCTGGGCTGCAGCAGCACTGTGACCTGCCCAGATCAGAAGACATTTGAGTTTTCAGCTGCACGCTTTTCGGTAAATCTCGGTCACGGCTCGCTCGGCGCCGCAGCGACCATTATAATATAGTTTTCTCAATTCCAGTTTATATTAGACCACTGATTTATTAATTGTTCAAAATATCAGTGTCTTCATTGTAATTTCACAGCAGTTGCTCTTTTCCACAGCTTCTTAGCATGTAATGAAGCCCCCCCCAGTTGTTTAAAATGTTACTGTTTTGGTTTTGAGACTTATTTACCAGTTTCAGACACTGTGAAATGTAGAGTGGCGCAGTGCTTTCTTTGAGCGTTGTGTCTTTTCTTTTACACGAGTGTTTGTCATCTGACCTCAGAGATGTGAATAAACTCCGTAAAGACCCCGTAATCTCCCCCCCCCCCCTTTTCCACTTTACACCTATTATGAATATTTTATTTCTCTTGATCTCCTGTTTGTGCCTCTCCCACTTAGCCACTGGCTTGATTGTTTAATTTCTTAGTTGTTTTACAGACTCAGCTCTATTGAATCAAAGACACTTAACTTCTCTAAATCTCTGGACTATAAATCTTCAAACCCACACCGTCACCTTTGAACTTTGCTTCAATAACTGAACTTTTCATCCTTTCTATTGTGACAAAAACATGCTAAGTGTACAAAACTATTAACATTTTCTCCTTACATAAGCATTTGCACTAAGCCAGTGTCTGTACTAAGGCTAACTGAGGTCAGCGTTCTGGCCGGTGTGCTCATCAGTCATGTCTCTTCTCTGTGTATTAGTCAGGTTGGATAGTCACTGACCTGAATTATAGGGCACCATTGATGTCTATGAGAGAACGGCCTTAGGGCACACGGGTTCTTTTTGAAGTTCACTAGATTGCATATCCATGACAAGCAGATGTTATCTCATTTCTAAAACTGCTGTATATCAGCCCAAGACTGAAATTGAACACATAATTTGATTGATTTTTGGTGTCTGTACGCTCTGTTAAATACTGTAGTCGTGACCTACCTCTTAGAGCTGGAACTATGAATATGTACTCATTTTCGGTTCTTTATTCTACAGCAGGATGTGAGTGAGTTCACCCACAAGCTGCTGGACTGGCTGGAGGATGCCTTCCAGATGAAGGCTGAGGAGGATAGGTAAGCTCATCCGTGGAAAGAATGGTTATCAAGTCACACATGGAGACGTGTTTGTTAGCGTTGCCACGAAGCATATACAAAAGCAGAAGACCAGATTTATGATGTTAACTTTGAGCATAAACGACTGCAGCATGTGTTTCATAACAAATGTTTTTTCCAGAGAGGGCGAGAAGCCAAAGAACCCCATGGTGGAACTTTTCTATGGTCGCTTCCTTGCTGTCGGTGTATTGGAAGGTGAGGCGTAGTGTTTTTGATCAAACTAGAAAACGAGAGGAGAACAAAGCTTTAGCTCGGTCAGCTATCAGCATCCAGAAAGCAAGTGAGTCCTTGCCCCTAGTAATGAAAGGTGACCTTGGCTTAATGAGATTCTGCCCATGCAAAGCAGCAGAGCGGTTACATTGATCGTAGAAAACCTTGACGGCTGATTGACATTGCGTTTATTATGCATGACAATACTGGCCCAGAGCCACTTAAAGCTGGGCCAGTGGATTCTACTGCTCATAAAATGTCCTTAATGCCTCATCTGTATGTCCGCAAGCAAATACTCCCCATTTTCTTTTGGTTGGTGGTGTGATTGTCATCAGTAGTTGGTGCAGAGATCTGTGCAGCTTTTTAAGTAGTCATGATGAGTGGGTGAGTGCTGCACAAACAAGCTTAAAGGGTGAAATGTCACAGTTTTAGGTGGGTGATCGAAAAAGAATTGCCACTCTTAAACAGTACACGCTAACTTTCAGCATTTAAATAGCCACGACTTTGTTAATACTCATCTCTTTATCTCTATGTTCTGCTCCACAGGTAAAAAATTTGAAAACACGGAGATGTTTGGACAGTACCCACTGCAGGTGAATGGTTTTAAGGACCTGCACGAATGTCTTGAGGCAGCGATGATCGAGGGTGAGATCGAGTCGCTGCACTCTGCGGAGAATTCTGCCAGATCTGGTCAAGAGGTCAGTGCCAAAGCAGCATGATGATAGTTGTTTTCTGCTGAACTTGGCTGGTAATTTGGATACCAAAAAACAACGTTAGTTCTAATCCTTCTGTCTCTTACTGTAATTTAATAAACATGATGTGACATTGGTGTTTAGCTCTTCGTGATGATCTGTTTGCTGTTCGTTGTGACCAGCACGCACCACAGTTCATTGCTTGATCGGGAAAAACATATTGTTTTGTTGTTAATATACTTGGATGTCTATCAGAGGGTGTTGTGCATGTTTAAGCCTTTCCCCAAAAACTACAGATGGGCGAGGATTCTTGACTTTTTAGAAAGTCATTCAACTATAAGAAATCCAATAGTTTGTGACTATCGTCTTGATGTGGAGCTGTTTTGTTTTAACCATCAGCTGAAGCCTCACTGATAAGTGGTTTTCTTAAGGCTACACAGGTGTTTAGACCCAGTAACTTAAGTTCTCTTCACCCTTTGCACATGGAAATGTTTTTATTTTTGCGATTATACATCGCTGTTAGTTCTAGTGTTGATCTACTTTGATTTGCTTTCTCCAAATGTCTCTGATTGATAAGTCTGATTATGATCGTTCAAGGAGACTATCCTTCCAGGTGTTAATAAAGCATTGGATAGTTCTCAATAGTCTCTTTACTTGCTTTGTTTGCTTGATGCTGACCAGTAATTTGGTCCTTTCTGAAACGGAGGAACATTTCCATGACCACAAACGTAGTTGTTTAAGGAATAGCTTGAATAAATAACTTGTTGCTAGCTGAAACTTATCGATCGCTGCAGTATTTTTGCAATGGGAGGCTCTCGCTTTTTTGCTTTGTTAACTCCTAGTGGTCTTTTCTTTTTTTCTGGCCAGACAGTTTACGATTTAAGAGCGTTTAAGAGCGGTAATGGGTTTATTTATGTGGCGCCCTGTAAACCGGTGTTACACGCCGCTTTACGTGTGTCCAACACCTGAAGCAGAGAATGCACATCTGCTTTAATAACAGTCTTTTTTCTGTTAACACGCGTATTAGAAACATTTATCCATCAAAATAAGGAAGTAAAGCGAATGGGTAACAACTATTTACGATATTTTGACCTAATTTAAGAGTGAGGTTATTGGCTAGAGCCTTTCCAAAGGGCTGACCTTGTTACCCTTACGTGACACCTGAGGTATTTTGGATCTGACCTCTGCTTAGCTGTAGCCTTTACGACACTGTGCCGCGGCAGCTGGGAGCAGTTAATTACCAGGTCAGCACGCAGATGGGTATCGCACCCAGCCCTCTGGAAAAGCAGCAGCCACCAGGACAAGACATGGAGGGTGGGCAGCATCAGACACAGCTCTACCCAGATCGTGTAGGATAAGACAGTTTCTCCCAGAACAGTGATTAGCAAAGGTGATGCATGCAAAACTGCACGATAAGCGTCACATCCCTGTGTTTATATTGGATTTAAAATTATTTCCATATTCTGGATGTCATAGAACATTTGGTATATCACTATTATCCATCTTTGCATCATGACTTGATGTTCACCAATGATGATTATACAGGAATGTACGTAAAGAAGCCAGTTAGATGTTCATCCTCTGTGTTTGAGGCTCAGATTACAGATGGTAATATATTTGGCAATATCTTTTGATGGATGATGGGGGTCATTATTGGTTGTTGGTCTCAAATGTATTAATTAAGATCAACACCTTTAGTGTTGATTGATCTGGTTTTGTCATTCCCCTATTTTTTTAAATTGCAAAATTTTGCAGGGATATTAAGTGTCACAATGTCGGTTTCCCTCCAGTATCTTTCAGCTTGTTCTGTAGCAAGTAAATCCCCCTGATTTAAAAATCATTCTGGGGACCTCAGTTGTGTGTTACACCCTTGTTACATTTCCTATCTGCTTTCTTAGCTATTACTTTCAGTGTAAACCTCAAGAACAAGTTAGACTTGGTCACCTGAAGCAAAAGATTTTGCTACATCTGTACACACCTGCTCCATTTTATGTCATTGTAATGGTTTGCTTTTAATGAGATTATGACTGTTGAAAACTGTTGGCCTTTGGAAAAATACTTTAATCCAATTTTCTTTCAGCACTGGTTCACAGAACTCCCTCCTGTGTTGACCTTTGAACTGTCAAGATTTGAGTTCAATCAAGCATTAGGGCGACCTGAGAAGATCCACAATAAGCTGGAGTTCCCCTCCATGCTCTACATGGACAGGTGATAGAAATGTTAACGTTGGGTAATATTAATTAAGAATCTGTCAGCTCTCTTGTAAGAGTCAAGTTATCCCTGGTGTGTTTCAAACTGAACCCTCTGCTGTGATATACGTGTTGTACAGGTACATGGACAGAAACCGGGAAATAACCAGGATCAAGAGAGAGGAGATCAGAAGACTGAAAGAGCATCTAACACTGCTTCAACAGCGATTGGAGAGGTAAAGCTTGTCTGCTAATACCTGTTGATTTTAGCTAAGGTTAACGGAGCTCTCTATACTACCGTCCTCTGTTTTTTTTCTCAGGTATCTGAGTTATGGCTCAGGCCCCAAGAGGTTTCCTCTGGCAGATGTCCTCCAGTACGCCATGGAGTTTGCCTCGAGTAAGCCCGTGTGCACCTCCCCTGTGGAGGATATCGACACATCAGCACCCCCTGGTGGCACAACAGGACAACAGCTGCCACCACCAAGGCAAGTAAACTCCATAAGATCAGGGCTGCTTTTCATTTTTGCTAGCATATCTGCATTATCTTCAAAATGTGTGCTAAATTTATTGATCAAGCCACTTGATTACAGATTTCTTTCCAGAGAAACACCCGTATCTCTCTGCTTATTGCTCTTCTTGGAGCGTCTTTTCTCTTTGCTCCATGTCCCTCTCGTGTGCCTATAAAGCAGTTGGAAATCCTGGAGTTAGGGGAAATGTCAAGGAGATGAATTCATTGATTTGCAAGATGTTTTGTAAACTACCGTTAATGTGGGGCAGCTCTGTAAAGCTCACCAGAGACTATGTGGAATAAACACTCAACACTTGATGCCTCCAACCATCACAAGTTACTGTGACATTACCTCCCAGCTTGCAAGCCAATGAGTCAGTAAGAGATACTCTGACAGAGACATTTAGGGATGATTCCAAAGAGGAAACGTAAAAGCCTCCCAATCAATCCAGCTGTTTTTAACCAGCCAAATACTGCAGGTGTTGGCAGTGAGGAGTGGACTTCTTTTTTTTTTTTTTTTGACAAACGTGGTTCCGTTGATGGTTCAGGGTTGGTGGTGGTGCTAGTGGTTTAATTTTCCACAGCCGGAGAAGCACATCATTCAGTCACTTTAAACATCTTTCCCACTACATGTATGAGCTCCCCTCCTTTCTGAATTTCTATAGAGTACCATCGTGCAGGGAGACTGTTATCTCCATAAAAAAGAAACCGATCGCAGTGTTTCTTCTTCTCCCAGTACATGGATATCTTAATATCGCTTGCACCCAGTAAGGTATCAGTCAGTCACCGGCCTGTTTCACCTCCATCAAAAACTACTATTTAATCAAATTTTAGGAACATGAAAGAGATGAGTAAAGGAGGGTGCAGAAAGGGTAACAATGGTTGTGATGAAAGAACATTCTTTTTTTTCATGCTCACAAGTGTTTTGTCAGATTCGACTTCACACAAAGCTTTCAAAAGTTGATGCTGTGTTTGAAATATGCATACATCGATTTCAAGTAAACTTGAAAATTCTCAGCCCGCCTGCTACATTTGTCCAGAATGTAGAACATAATTAACTGCTGAATATATGACAGTTTGACATTTTTGATGTTCAGTGAAAAATCCTCACAGCTTCACCAAAGTTATTTGCTTTTGTTTTTTTTTTAATTGTATCTCTGCCTAAAGGCATCCATGTCCTTTCTATCTTTAATACTCGGTTAGCAGCACAGTTACCTTTCAAACAACACTTGGGCTCTTTATTCGTCTTTATTCAGAGCCCGCGTTGCAGCCGCACAGCTTTTCTCTAACTTCACACTGTTTCTCCCCCTGCAGCACAGCTGAGCAGGACTCCTTACCGCCCCCAGAGAGCTCAGGCCCTGCCTCGGGTCCCACGGCTGCTCCCACTGCAGCTCAGCAGCAGAGAGTACCTATTCATAAGCCTTTCACCCAATCCCGGCTACCTCCCGACCTCCCCATGCACCCTGCCCCACGCCACATCACGGAAGAAGAGTTGAGGGTGCTCGAGGGCTGCTTGCATCGTTGGAGGAGCGAGGTGGAAAATGACACGCGTGGTATGTCTCATGTTTCCGTGAATTTTTCGTGTCTCACACTTTCTCTGTAACGTTACATGCACGAAAATTTGATATGTGCGGTCTGATGCTCTTTCCCACCAGATCTGCAGGGCAGTATAACCAGAATCCACAGAACCATTGAGCTAATGTACGCGGACAAATCTATGATGCAGGTAAGCAACACACTGGTTTGTAGTCTTTTATTAGAATAGAAATAAAAATCTCATAAACCGTGTGCTCCCTTTGGTTCATGTATGCTTCAAAATTGATCATTTTCTTTGTATCTTTACAGGTTCCTTACAGACTTCATGCAGTGCTGGTCCACGAGGGCCAGGCCAATGCCGGCCACTACTGGGCTTATATCTATGACCCTCACCAGCGCTGCTGGATGAAGTACAATGACATCTCGGTCACTAAATCGTCCTGGGAAGAGCTGGTCAGGGACTCTTTTGGAGGCTACCGCAACGCCAGTGCTTACTGTCTCATGTACATTAATGACAAGAAGCCATTTCTTATAGAAGGTAACATTTGGTGCTGAATGTTTGTTGATTGTTCCTTAGGAAAAAAAAAAACAATTCTCATGTCAGAACTGCAACTCATTGGCCAGGTTTGACTAAAATAACTCATTACGAGCAGCTTGTATTGTAAGATAAATGGATTTGAGTGAGATCGGGAGCAGGGAAACTGTTGAGTCTTACTTTGCTGCACCCACACCTCGGGATGATGCACAGGCAGGCAGGGCGATGAGCAAAAATAGAGTAGAAGACCTAAGCGGCAGCTTTAGCCGTTAGCCACACTTCCTTTGCTGAGACGCAGTCCCAACATTTTCAACAGTGGCATGCAGCACAAGCTGTGTATGGAAAACCATTGCTTGAAAATGACATCCTGTTGTTGATCACAGAATCTTTGACCATAGAAATAACTCTGCGGTCCTCGGCTACCGTTGTCTTCCGTGGGTGTCCAGGCTATTTTTGTGGCGCCTCACCAGTGCTTTCTTTTTCCTCCTCGCAAAAAAACCCAAAAAGAACTCAACAAAGAACCTATTGTTCTGGTGGAAACATAACAGACTACCGCCAATTCCTGACTATAGAGCGCACCCGAATATAAGCCGCACCCTCTAATTTTAAAAAGAAAATCCATTTTTGTACTTGCATAGGCCGCACCGGATTATAAGCCGCGGGTGGCCACATAGTAATATGAGATATTTACATAAAAAGATGTTACACGTGAGGATTTTTAAACTTTTAGTTAAAGGGGAACTGCGGTATTTTCAACAAGCCTCTTTTCTGAGTCGTCTGCAATGTTTTAGAACCCCCCTCACCGCTTTTTTGATGTTTACTGCTGTCTCCAGTATTTGCCTAATTTTGATTCTTCTCAACCTGCTTCAGAATGGCAAGTCATGCGCATGTCTAGAAAGGTCCGTAAAAGCACAATAAACGTCCGTTTTCAAAATCATCAACTCACCGGAGTGGTTACTGGTGTGCACTGGTAATCCATATCAAATGGCGAACAGGCAACTTTTCGCCATATCGTGGCGAAAAGTTGCTTCTCTCGTGTTTTATTTGACATTTTGTACTGGATGTTCATTGATATTACTCCGCCACCGCTAAGAAAATAGTGCGAGCATGAACGAGCTGCCAAATAAAACACGACAGAAGCAACTTTTCGCAACGAAATTTACCTATCTAAATAACTGAATGAAAAACACATGTAATAAGCTTCTGTGCTCTCCCAGCAGACCTCACATCGTGTTTATCATCCCTCTATGTTGCAGAGGAGTTTGACAAAGAAACGGGCCAGATACTCAGCGGCTTGGACAAACTGCCTCCAGACCTGAAGCAGTACGTGAAGGAGGACAATGAGCAGTTTGACAAGGAGATCGTGGAGTGGGACACCCTGCAAGCCCGCAAGGCCCAGCAAGAGAAGCTTGCAATGGCTGCAGCTGCTGCCGCCGCCGCTGCTGCCGCCGCAGCGTCCAGCACTTCTACTACTTCTCCTTCTCCACAGCCCATGAGTATTGAGGCCAGCCCTCCAGACAATGCAGGTCAGGGGCCGACCTTCAAATTTATTTTGATTTTGGTAATCAATACTCAGTGGGAAACTAAATACAGTAAATTACTTGTTGCCTTGGCTTTATTTAACATATGCAGCAAGTCACAGGAAGCTGTAGCCGTGATATAAATGTGAGCTTCATGATCACCGTTCAAACCGCAACACTGAATGTTTTACAGATGAAGCACAATATGATGAAATGCTGTTGTTATTCAGCTAAACTGATAGTGGAACTCTGTTCGGGTTTAATATGGACATTGTGATATAAAGTCAAGTGTCAAAATAGTAACTTTTTTACTCATAATCCTGCGTATGGATACATAATGTCAATATTCTCTGCAGTCATGCTCACTACCCTTGTTAGAGTCTTTCATAAGATTTCATAAGATTTATAAATCCAGGTTAAAAACATTTCTTTTCTCATGTGTCTATGCATGAAATCTGCACGATATCTTTTAATTTATATGGACTGTTGCTTGTTTTTAAATTAATTTATTTGTTTCTCTTTTTATTCTTTTATGTATTTTTAATGCTTCTTCCACTCCCTGCTGCAATGCTTTTATTTTATGTAAAGCACTTTGAATTGTTTTGTACATGAAATGTGCTATACAAATAAATTTGATTTGATTTTTATTTGACTTGTCTGATGGCGGTGTTGCCCTCCTGCAGTGCCGCAGCACGACCCAGAGTACATGGAGCAGCCATCTCCCACAAATGACTCCAAGCACCTGCAGGAGGACACGGAGAGGGCCATCTCCAGGGCTGCTGCTGCTGAACAGGAGGAGAGGAGCCCCGAAGCCTTGTTAAATGCAGTATGTAAAACACCCGCAGAGACGCAGCACAGCTCACTTACAGCATGGAGGCTTTGCCACTTCATCGTTAGCCCCCGAATTTCGTACACGGCAGTTTGATTATATTCAACAAATTCCAGTGTAACAACCAAAAACATGACAGAAAAACTATGTGTTGAACCTCAACTCACCATGTGGACAGTAACACAACCCTAGATGAATACTAACGTTGCTATTCATATCATTTGCCATCTTAAAGCAGCATTAGAGAGTCTGGCAAAACATTGTGTGTTGAACCACAACTCGCTGAGTGGACAGTAACACAATTCTAGATTATTACTAACGTTGCGATTGATATTATTTGCTCATTTGAAGCAGCACTTGAGAGTCCTTTGCTCTTGAGCTCCCTCCACAGTTGTGGGACGTAACCCTACTGTCATAAACGCGCCCAGACATCAGAATTTACTGATGCTGAGGAGACCAACAAAAGAGAAGCCACAAAAATATAATTGGCGTCGTGTATTACATTGCCATTATTGCTAGCTAGCGGAGAACCTTTCGAAAAGTTGAGAACTTCTACGATAATGTCGTGAGATCTTCAAAAACAGACCAAACATTTTCACATGAGAAGAGCTTATTTCCATGTTGGCATGAAACAACTGAGGTGCGAGCTGAGGCGTCATTTGCGAGGCGGAGGTGATAACTATAAGGTTCCAACTTACATTTCAATGCCGGATGAATAGCATAACAGAGATGAATGTACTGATGTCATAGTGTTGAAGTGATCTCTGGCGTATATAAACATGCTGCCATGCAGCGTTTGCATAGAAATAATGTGTTGTATTTACATGTTTTATTGTAGAAATCAAACTCAAGCAAAGCAAAAGCGATCCTGTTTTTTCTCTGAGCTTTAAAAGTAAAAGCCAGTCTGATATTTTTTGTTGTTCTATCCATTGCTCATCCGCTGCCTTTCTTTTCCTCGTGAGTAGTTGCCGTGTTGTGTGGTATCGTAAAAGAAAACAATGCGTTGCCAGGCTAGAAAATCAAAGTTGGACCTGCAGGTTTGGGCCTGGGAATGTCACGGTTGTGTGTAGCGATGCCGATGACCCGAGCTCAGACCGATGGCTCACGAGGAAAAAATCCAAAAAACACAAATCCAGCATGTAAGCTGACTGAGGCTGTAATGAAACTGAAGTTGACAGAAGAGTGAAAGGACAGCATTAAAGAAGGATGAGGACCTGGCAAGCAAGAAAGGAAATCCTGGTGTGTCGGTGCTGAGCTAAACTCAGAAAAAAACACAGAGGCAAGCTTTGCAACTAAGATGAGGAATATAAATTGATGCCAAAAGGTTAACTAGAATAGAGCGTATGGAAATGATGAATGTCAGAAGTACACAATTTTAAGGTTCACACACTTCTCTGGTGCTGCTTTAAAGGACGATAAAGTGCCAATTCTTGCACTCGGGGATAGAAACGGAAGGAAAGCTTCAGATGATGCCAACTGCCTTCTGAAGACTTATTTTAGCTTCAGTTCAACTTCAGCAGGCATTTTTAGGGAAGGGCCACTAAAAATAGTTTGATTTTGCGTTTGAGCATTTGAGTTGTTTAAAGACACAATGCGATCATTCATGTGTCCACTTTGATGTTCACAGCTGCTACAGATTTAATCTCTCAGCCGAGCTTTAAAGTCTTGTAGTGATGAGATATCAGATCACTTAATTTCAGGAGTTTTTCCCCCTCTATATAATATTTCTTGTCTTTCCATCAGCTTTCCTTGTTTCATCTGTCACATTTTCTCTACAGTCACTTCCCCCTCCCTCCTCCCTTGAACCTGAGGTCCAGGTGAGCACCCCCCCCACCCCTCCGTCTGACCAGGTCACAGAGGATGAGTCCCCCGGCCAGCACACTGTCGAGGTGGCCATTCCTAATGTGGGGACCTTTGTCATTGAGTCAGAGGAGGGGGGGTACGATGACGAGGTAGTTGTGGGCCCAGCAGATCTCTTTTCTTTCTTGACAGAAGCCCGAGGCTGTTTGATTTCTGGGTTGAGATGGTCGCTGCCTGTTCACGTGGCTCTGCGTCTGGCACTGTATGCTGACTGATTCCAGGATTGGCATCAGGCTGATAACACTATGCTACAAGACTAACCTCTTTGTTGGCCTTCCTGCAAAACCCTTGGGTGAAAAGTCTGTTCTTGAGCTAATCTGCATTTTGAGCACCTTGGGCAAAAGGGCAGGCTGACATTTTCCAGAAAGCTGATATCCACATCTTCATGAGTCACAGTGAGGAAAAAAACTGCAAGTCTCTAGCACCATGTTGTGATACGGAGACGCTGTTGTATTTGTGATCTGACACTAAATCAGACGTACATGACACACTGATTTCATGGATTTCTCATGGAATCATAGTTTCTCTGATAGGTGGGCTTTAGGTATCAGTCAGTAGCCGGGTTTCCATTCTCGGGCAAAGCAAATCTGAAGCGATCTTTTGAAAAGCCGCACAGAGGAATGCGAGTCAGACTCTTTCCTTTACTGTCCCTCCGACAGGTTTGGAGCAAACCAACTTGACTGAATAGTGTTGCAAGAGGGTGGCGGTATAATATGTCCTTGTGGTTAGAATTTGGTCAAAGTAGTTGTCCTAACTGGAAACGAAACTCAAAGAGGGGAAAAAACAACAACCACTGCTGCGGACAGCCACTACAGGAAAATAAAGAAAGCTCTTCTGGAGGAGCAACGCCTCCCCAGGATATTATATCATGTGTGGGAAGACGGTTTGTTGTTTGTTGAGTCATTCAATCTTTGCCAGGTCATCCTGGTTTTCCTTTTGCCAAGTCATTCCCATTGAAATCAGGAAAAACCACCTCGCGCTTGTGTATGCATTTTTCTAGGCATTAATGGAAGTTTTTTTTTTCCACCTTTTCTCATCCACATCTTCTAATTGGAATGGAAACTCGGCTAATGCGCACTGAGATTTGAATTTCCTCTGTAGGGCCAATAATGCACTCTTGGCTGTGTGTCATACAGCTTTCATGTGGCTGCCGCGGTTTTCACACATCGCCTTTGGTGGGGCTGTGCGTTTCACCACTGAACCTGCTGACTGTGTCCCTCCCGGATTGTCACACTAACCAATGCATGAACTGCTAATTGATGTTTGGAATGCCCTAACCGTGGTGTGCTTTTACTGTAGTGCCTGAGAGCACATTAAAGGTTTTACCTTGCTCAGTGTTTCACAAGGACCTGTTGTTTTGTTTAACATGGTTCCTGCTTCCTGGGTAGACAATGATGACCCCCAACATGCAGGGTATAATTATGGCCATTGGCAAATCCAGCAGCATATATGAAAAGAATGGGCCCGAGGCAGCCTTTTTTAAGGTACAACCTCTCCTCTCCTCTCTCCACTTTCACTCACTCAAACTCCATTCACCTTTTTTAATATGCGTTCATTTCTCAGCGTCTACCTCAGTGCAATAAAGAGGGATGAAACGGCTAAACTTCAGCAAAGTCACATTGTAAACTGGAGAAACTCCAACCTCGAAGGCTGCATTTGCATTATTGAAATCAGTTTAGTCTTGAACGAAGCTCAGAAGTTGTTGACACAATGTTGTGATAAACTTTGTATGTGACATCCAAATTCCCCCAGAAACGAGGCGATTGAAGCCATGGAAACCGTGTCCTTTCCTTATGCCACGCAAAAGAGAAACATTTACACACTGAAAGAAACTTGGTGATTAATACAGTTGAAGTAGCCAACGATTATGTGAGAAACCTTCCAGTTATGGCTGTGTTCAGTTGCATTGCAGGCTTTTCCTTTCAGGTTATTTTTGTCTTCTATTTATTTTTTTTGATAAATCTGTTTTGTGGAGACACATTGCCAACTAAAAGATTAATTCACATGGTGTTCATTTCCTTGACGTGATAATTTAGCTGCTTTGCAGAATAGATGTAAGAGTAAAACTTAGTTTTTGAAGTTCATATCCAAAAGTCCTTCACAAGCTGTAGTAGGTTCTTGACGTAGAGCTGAATGAACGTTATTTTCTGTCCATTCACAACAGTTCTGATCCTGACTCGTTCCTGCGCTTTGTCTCTCTCGTCAGGCCATTAAGTGGGAGTACGCTCGTCTTCTGAGATTTGCCCAAGAAGACACGTCACCTGAGAACGACTACCGACTGCAGCACATCATCGTCTATCTTATCCAAAACCAGGCACCCAAGAAGATTCTGGAAAGAACTCTACTCACACAGTTTGCTGACAGAAACCTGGCCTTCGATGAGAGGTGGGTCGGGCTCTTCAATTTACCCAAGCTTGTATTTCGATCTTAAACGTAATTCGAGCCCGATGCAGTGATTGGTGTGACTGTGACATGCAGTGGGACAAAAGGCTGCACCCTGAGTCAGTTTCTGGCAACGACCAGCAGAGGGTAGTGCAGTCTCGTGCTCCTGATTCGTCAGCCTGGACTATTTTTATCCAGGCAACGCTTTCATGCTGCAAGTCTTTTGTAATAAGTGTTCCTTCTGTCTTATGTTTTAATGCAAATCTTCAGACACATGTTTGTGTGATCATATCTTTTTTTTTTTTTAACACTGCAGTCAAATATCAAGATTCCCTTCTTATTAACTCCATGATGTTTGAGTCCTTAAGGATTGTAAATGTGCTTTACTATCCCTCAAAACTTTCATCTTTGCTTGTTGGCCTCAATCCATATTCATGAGTGAAAAATTGATTTCTCCCTTCTCTATTTTGAGCAAGATAATTAGATTTATGTGTGCATGTGGCCTCAATAGGAGCCTCGGGAGGAGTGTTTCACTTCTCCTCTCAGCAGTTAAGAGTGATTCATTAGGCCATGTTAAGGCCTTGGGGCAGCGTAGAGCATTTCATCTCCTGGAGTATCTCACCATCTCGTTGCTAACTCCAGTTCCTGTTCCTGTTTGCACACCTCTTTGACAGATGTAAGAGCATTATGGATGTGGCGCGGGCTAAACTGGACCTGATTAAGCCAGAGGAGGTCAACATGGATGAATACGAGGTGAGAAGTGATGTTTTCTCTGTTTTATTGATCTAAAACAGTCATGTTTTCTTCTGTTATTGCAGCATCAACCATTGGATTTATAGAATTAGTTGTTGTTAATTGAACCAGTTTGAGTGAACTGACCCGTGCCATCATCTGTTCCTCTTCGACAGATGTGGCATCAGGACTACAGGAATTTCCGTGAGACAACCATCTTCATGGTGACCGGTTTGGAGCTCTTTCAGAGGTCAAAGTACGATGACACATTTCCAGACTATTTTAAAGTCAAACGTTAGATATTATCACACAGAATTTTCCATTGCGGCATCTCCTGCAGGGGGCAGCAGCTTACAGCATGTTCAGCTCCTCAGCTTTATAAGTTGTGCAGTGGGTTCATCGAGTTCTTTTGTCCTGTGAAACGGCTGACTTTCTCAAGTTCAGTTTATCTTTGATACAGTTTTATCTGATTGTAATATCTGTTTATCTCTTCCTTTCCAGTTACGTGGAGGCCCTGATGTATCTCATTTACTCATACCAGTACAACAAGGAGCTTTTGTTGAAAGGACTGTACAGAGGACACGACGAGGAGCTTCTCGGTTATTACCGTAGAGAGTGTTTGCTGGTGAGCCATTGCTTGCTCTGAGATGGTGATTTTTGAAGTGAAGTCAGAGGTTGTGACAAATCCTGTGTGACCTATTTCTTGAATTAAACAAAGTGATTGCAAAAGAGGGCATCAACTCTGCCGAGGCTCTATTTTGGAACGGAAATCTTTCTGTTTAGTAGTTCTTCCCTGTGATCCTCGTCTCTTCTTTGTCACTCCCTTTCCTCTGCACCAAACTTCCTTTGTGACTCAGCAAAACTGCCATAGCTGCCCCCCCCCCCTCTTCAGAACTGAGCTCGGTTACTATAATCAAATTGCTTTTACTGAGATATTGCTTTGGCTTGTTTGCAGCCCACAAAGATTTCACAGAAGGTTTTTCATCTGATCCTGACAGATGAAAATCCTTTCAGCGTTGCGATGTGAGCCCCATTTCATTTCTCTCCCACAAACCAGGCAGCACCCTGGTCTTATTGGTTAGAGCTGGGGGTATTTTGGTCTGATCACTGGTCTCCAACAGCCCTCTCACTGGTGCACTCAGTAACCTTACACCAGCATTGTGCTCATAATGTAATCATTGTAGTGGGAATAGGAAGCAGGAGGGCCAGCAAGTGTAAACACATTACCATGAGACACAAACGTGTCCTCAGCTAACCTCAAACCTCAGCCCCGCACAGCCTGATCGGTCATCTCAGATCTCTGGCCAGAACCTCAGGCTCCGTCCACACAGCTGTTTACCTTCAGCGCTTGTTTTAATTGAAAACATTGCCAACATTGACACAGTTAATGCACTTGGAAATTTTGCAACGGCAGCCTCACAATTCTCAGTTCCAAACTGGCCCGCATGAAAACCAGGTCGCTCCTCAGAGAAGAGTTCAGTGAGTTTGTCTGTGACGGCAAAGTGGTTTTTAATCCAAAACCGGGAGGAAAAGCGTGTATCCGCACTCAGGCAAGAACTTCAGGACTTATCTAATAGAAGAAAATGGAAAACGTCTCGAAAAAGCAACAAAAATAATGACGGTGTGGCAACACGTCATCACGAGTTTACGCAAATACTAGAAACATTCCCTTCCTTGAGTGTTGTTACGGAAGCTAATCTTAGTTGGTGTCAGTTTTTTTTTTTTTTTTTTTCCCCAGCCTTGACATGCTGCTGCCAAAAAGGCACTTGAGTCACTGTATGAGGTAAAGGAGAGTGCGACGGCACATGCACGAGGCAAAGAAACAGGAAAGTCAAAGGAACGAGTGGCCTGATCGTTGGCTGTTGTAGATTAGCCTGAATGTCAGCACCGTGTGGTGGTTTTTCACTAGTTGTGTTAGCTGATGTTCTGTCGCACCAGTAACGTGTCACTCAATCAAAGGGAGGTGCCTAGTAATTACTTCGGCGATCATACTCCTTCTAAACAATTCACATTTGAACGCTCACAAATGCTTTCCGAGGATCATGGCGTCCAGTGTCCGTCATAAAACAGTGCTCCTAAATCTACTTGGACCTTGTTAGAAAAGAGTTGTGTCGTGACTTTGTGTCTGCAGTTTGATACTTCTGTTACATGACATGCCAATCTCTCTCTGTCTTTGTTCGGTCTCTCCCTACAATCTTGGCTGTGTGTGTGTGTGTGTGTGTGTGTGTGTGTGTGTGTGTGTGTGTATATATATGTGTATATATATATATATATATATATATATATAAAAAATACGGGATAAAGAAACTGTTCTTTGTGTGGTGATGATTGGGCTCCGAGTACTAGAAATGCCTGATGACTTTAAAATGTACATACAATAAAAGCTTTAGTTTCTCAAACTCACGTGTGTCCCTCCTTCACCCTACAGAAATTAAACGAGCAAGCGGCCGCCATGTTTGAGTCGGCAGAAGAGCCAGAGGTGACCACCGGGCTCGGCATCATGAACGAGCTGGTGGTGCCCTGCATCCCTCTGCTGCTGGTCCATGAAACGGAGAGGGACCTGCTCGCAGTGGAGGACATGAGGAACCGATGGTGCTCCTACCTGGGCCAAGAGATGGAATGTGAGTCCTAGAAGGAGAATCCGCCTATCAGATAGTCCTGGAGAAACTGGTGGCCCTGCCGGAGGTCACCACGATGAGGCACCCGCTCGGGTTCTGCTCGGAAACTACTTTTAAGTGTGCAGATGATTGCAGCGCATTCCAGAAATTACGCTTTTTTTTTTTAATGTGTTGTCAGCAAAATTATACGAAAACTACATTCCTGAATTTCAGAAACATCAGTGCAGAGGTAGAGCACAGGTAGTGGCGTGACAGGTAGGAATGTTTGTTGTTGCATAGAATAGGAATTTGGCCTTTGTGGAGGAAGCTTTCTCCATGCGGGATGGATCCTACTCTAAAACTTGATAGCCATGGAAACGCAGTGGGAAAATACTCCTTTTTTCCAGTTGAGGCTGTTGCCAGAAATCAAGCCGGTTCTCTCTCAACTCAATTTAACCTTCAAATTTTTAACTGGGACAAGTAAGAGAGTGTGCATTCCCCAATCTTTGCTTCCCTTCACCGGCTTCCAGTTCGCTTTAAAATGAGTTTATTTTATTTTGAAGTCTTTTATTGTCTGAGCTGCGCCACCCATGCCGCCTCGCTCTCTCAGGGCAGCAGACCAGAGGCTTTTACTTATTGCAAAAACGCGATGCGAACTCTTTTGGAGGCTTTTGCAGCTCCAAAACCGTGGAACTATTTGCCAGTGCACGCCAGGCCGGTGCCTCGCTGGTTTTAAATCTGGTTTAAAAACACACGTTTCCATGGCCTTCGACACAGCATGAGATGTTGACTGTGACCTTATTATATCTTAAATGTACTTTCATGTTTGGTCTTATTGAGCAGCCATTTGGTTTTTCAAAGCGCTTTGTGAATAAAATGGTGTGATACGGTAGGTGTCCTCCTCCATGTTTCAGTTTTTTAATGTTGAATAGGACCATCTTAAGCCTTGCCAGCATACGTGACAATATTTTCAAGATGTCCATTTGTGCAAAGACAATTTAAGGCAATGCTTCTGAAAAAACATTGGTGGTGGAAAAGTATTGAGTGGGGAGCTCTCAGCGTTTATCAGTCTGTTCCATTATCAGTCCACAGAGGGCTGCTTGTCAGAGTTCCTGGCTTTTGTTCAGGAAAAGCTGAGTCGTATCACCCAGACCCCAGTTTTACAAGTGGCTTCAGGTGTGGAACATGCCTTCTAACTACACTTGTATCGCTTTGAAAATGTTTACCTTGTGATTTCAACGCTTGGGGATCTGATTTTTATGACCTTGTGATGTCTACACAGTTATTTACTCACTATCTTTCTGTGTGTCCTCTTCCTGACGGCAGCTAACCTACAGGAAAAGCTGACAGACTTCCTCCCCAAGTTGCTTGACTGCTCGACGGAGATCAAAAGCTTCCACGACCCTCCCAAATTGCCCAGCTACTCCTCTCTCGAGCTATGCGAACGATTCTGCCGGATCATGTCTGCCCTCGGCAGGGTGCCCACCGAGGGAAGATGAGCTCAGATGAGGCACCTCTCCCTTATCGCAGGCCCAACTCCGGGCACAAATCCATGGACCTCTCGTTAACCCTTGCCTTCCTTATCAATCCAGGGGTCACTCGCTTCTAGCTGTTATTACTCTGTTACTCATTTGCTGCTATAGGTTTTTATCATTCTGAATATTATTTCACTCTTATTTGAAGCAAAAACACAATAGAGGAAAGAGGAGGACAAGATGGACTGTTGGGAGAGAAAACAGTTGTGAGAAAAGTTTGGTGGATAAATGCTGGCGATCCTGCAGTGAGTTGAAAGCAAGCAAGTTCTGCTTCAGCTTTGCAACAAAAAAAGGTTTGAGGGTTTTTTTCTTTTCATAGTTAATTACTGTTGTTGCTGTTTGATCCATGCTCCCCCAGCCAAGCTCACGTCCCTTTCTAAAGCCCCACCCCCACCCCCACCCCACTCCCCGTGTGCGTGGTAAGGATCACACTGCTTCCCTGCTTCCAGTTTGGTACAGTATTACCATGTTTTTGTTCTATTTTTCTAAGGAAGTAAGGAAGAGAGCCTTCAGCTTTATCAGCGGCTCAGTGGATCTCTGGCGGGTCGCATGTCTTTGTGGACTGTGCCAGGATGAGATGTTTTAAGTGCTGTGGTAGACAGCCATGGACTTTCTGTGGCTTGTTAATAAATTGAGAGAATAAAATTTTATTTATGGCCCTTTTAGGCCAAGTAAACAATTTGTGTGTCATGTCGATGTTTCCTTTCCTTGCACAAAAAGTAAGCTGATTATTGACACCGCACTTGGCATTTAGCAGGTAAGTAGAGGTTCGCTGTCCAGGTTGTCTTGATGTGAGACGAAAACATCAACTAGAAAGGCGACTTAAGAGCAGACCTCAGTGCGAACGCTCCTCCTGTGATGGCCCAACTGCCATTTTATTTGAGGAGGCTTTCATTAATGCGGGGAAGCAGACTCCAAAGCATACAGCATGTGGACAAAATGATAAAACTACAAAAGAAAATAACAGCCGCTTTTAGGCTTTTTCATCTTGTGAGTTTTAGCACCCCTTCCTTTGAGTCAGGCCACTTTCCGGAAGCATGGATACCTACTAGCAGCCGGAAGCTGACGGCAGGAAACTGCTGCTTTGTGAGAGGTCGTCAGGGTCCAGAAGTAAAGTTGTAAAATAAGTGCTTTTGCTTGTTTGTTTTTTTTTTTTGTTTGTTTTTTTTTGTTCTCCAATCTGCACCTCAGAGAAAAGTCCCTTGAAAATAATCCACCAATAGTCTTTTAGCTTGTTCCTGGCTGGATGTTATAAAAAAAAGTGGTTACACTGTGGAAAAATAAAGACAGGATGCGACGATTTGCAAATGTCAAAAGCTGAAATTCCATTCACAATAGAACTTAAAAAAACGCATTTAAGATGTTGACATGGAGACATTTTAGTATTTCATGAAAAATATTAGCCTATCTAGAATTCGATGGCAATAAAGAACTACGACTGCATAGCATCCCCTTTTCCTTTAACACCAGTGTGTGAGGTGGGATTGGAAAGGACGCTCTGCTTAATGAGCGGGCCTGATGCTCGGAACATCAGTCAGTCACAAGATCAGATTCACAATTAGGCGATTTGATTAGTTGGCCTCTGCTGCCCCTCGAAAAAATGTAACTTTCCACCTTTAGCTCCGCTACGCAAGTGATGCAATGGACGCAGAATTCAATTTTTCAATGCAACACGTCACTCCGTTCAAAGTAAACGAGGTGAAACGCGTATGAGTGAGGAGACCAGCTGCTGGATCTTTAGGAGAGGAATGTCGTGCCATTCTAGCCTGATTTAGGATCTTCTTTGTTGTTGTTTGTCTTTCAGCTGGTGAAAGGTCTGGACTGCAGGCGGATCAGTCCAGAACCCGGACTCTTCTACTTTGAAGACATGCTGTTGGAATAGATGCAGTGTGTGGTTTAGCGTAGTCTTGTTGACTTATGGAAGGCTGAAAAAAACATCAGCATGGGAGCTAATTGTTGCTCTAGAGCCTGTGTATACCTTTCAGTCTGGGGCCTGTCCAGATGTGCAAAATGATGGAATATTCATCGTCTTCACAATTTCAAATTGACAAACATTATTCTGAAATTGCTCCAAAATTTGTAGACCCACCCCCCTTGCAGATTGCTGAACCTCTGTCCATCTTTACTCCTGAGAGACTCTGCCTCTCAAGGTGCTCTTTTTGCACCCAATCGTGTTACCGACCCGTTTAACGGTATTGCTTGCAACAGGTTCTTCCGTCTCCATTTAAAGTAACACTTACTTTTCCAGCCAACTCCTATCAATTTGAAGCCGGTATTTTTATGGAAATCGTGAAATGTCTCACTTTCAACATTTGATACGTTTCCCATGTTCCATTGTGAATAAAATGTTGATTTATGAGATTAGTAAATCCTAGCTTTCTGTTGTCTTTGGGACCGGGGTTGGAGGAGAGACCTGGAGTGACCTGTTGCTTTAACCACATGTCTGTCCCTCTACCAAGAAGATGAGGCATGAATCGCACATTGTGTGTATGGTTTGTACTGATTGAGTTGTATATAACAGTGATAGCGCCCCCCCAACCCCCTTTTTTTCCTTTCTTTTAGACACACTCATAACTTTGGGGCAGACCGACAAGCTGCTCGCGTTCACACCATCTCTCGTTGACCTTGGCTGACTCTTTTGACAAATCGCATTCGCTTTAACATTCCTTTGTGTCTGGCTGCACCAGTGCTGGGCTGCTGGTTGACAGCTAGTCTGCTACAGTTGTTTCTGCCTCCTTCGACCTCTTTGGTTAGAGCCTCACACAGTCTCTGATTAGGTTCATGGATTTCCATCTAAAGCTTTTGTTCACTCTTCCCGCTAATCAGACTGAGGGAGATTCATCAAATCGAAGAAGGAGCCTTTGAGCTAATCACGGCTTTTTTTTGGTCTATTATTTGTAAGTTAATGTGTTAACAGCGCGTTCAAGTCTCTGTCCTTCAATCCCCTTGCAGGGTTTTCTCTCAGCTGAAGCGGTTTTCAGAGTCTTACCCTCGTTAGGCGATCCATCTTTGCCCGAACAGCTAGACTGTGTCATTCGAGACTCGCTCCCCTTGGTGAGCCACATCTATCTGAAGATCAATAATCCACCTCTGTGTTTGAGTATTTACCCATTGTAATAAGACTGGACGTGTAATGTGAGTTGGAGATCTGTGTTTTGTCCTTGTTTCACCCTTGTTTTAAGAAAGAATGTGCAGGAGTTTCTCATCTGATTGGCTGTGTGTGCGTGTGTGAGCAGTTTGCGTGCAACCACCTTTGAGTTGGCCTTTTGATAGTCCCGTCTAAGTAGACCTTGTTGGATTGCAAATGTTTACGGGGCATTAATTATCATTTTTGGCAGTGGCATCCCCTAATTTTGCTCATTATTTCTAGTGACTTGAAGGGGGGCATGAAGCCAAGCTCTGCCATGATTGTAGAGTGGAAACCGTGTCAGTTTATACAGTCTATGATGCTGATGGACGTGCTTAATGAGCGGTTTGAATTTGTTTTCCAACTCCATACAAATTTGAAGCCCCATAGACCCAATTCATGACCTGCAGTTGTTTAGGGGGCAAACAGCTGAGTCAATATAAACCCTTCTGCCAAGTCTATCTAATTGTATATGCAATGAATATGGTGCTTATTTGAAACGCTGATCACGTGTAATCAAAATGAGTTTGCAGAAAGATTAAAGAATATGATGTAAAACTTGGTCTAATATTTTCACTTTATGAGCTTGTTAATCAAGTTGGAATTGAGGCAGTACAGTTTAAACACTCTGTGTCTCTTTTAGTAGTGAATTTAGAACATCTTAATAAATGTGTGTGTGTGTGTATATATATATATATATATATATATATATATATACACACACATTAAACTTTCTTTCTTTTTTTATTCATGCTGTGGGGCTGCATCTGCTCGTGGAGGCATAGAAAGTAGCACCCGCTAATTTTGAGCTCAGCAGCTTGGATCTTTTAAGCAGCAGCACTCCAAAGCACACATGCAACACCACAAAAGAACTATTGATGAGGAAAAGATTGTCTCAACTTGTCAGCAAGTTGAAAGTCCTTTCTTAATCCCCATTTAAAACCTACCATTGGGGGAGAAAAACCTTCAGATGAGGTTTAGACCGGGCTGATGGAAAGGAGGCTCTGACTGGATCTCGTCTCCACGTGTTTTGTGGGTGCTGCAGGAGTATGTGGAACAGAGGTCCCTGTTGAGGGCTATTCGGTCCCTGTATCACCAGAGTAAGGCTGCCCCTTAATAAGAGGAAAAAGATGGCTGGATAGATGGATGTTCTTACACTGACTGATTTAAAAAAAAAAAAAAAAAAAAAAATAAAAAAATAAAAAAGGATAAAACACGTGACACTACAATTGTCTTGATTTCACTTCTCGTCCTTTTTGGTATTTGGCACCTAAAACAGCTTGTACCTCTTCATTTTGAACACCTGTTCTGATAAATTTGACTTGCTCCCCTAAATGCGGCACCCTGGACTACGCTGATATGGCCACTGCTGCATTTGATTCCAGTGTTTAAACACGGACTAACATTTATGCAGTCAAAAGATCTGAGTCTGATCCAGCGGCACCACTGAGCCTCTGCTTTCTCCCCCTGATTCTGAATCAGTAACATTTTAATTTTAAGGGAAGTCCATGAAAACAACATGGAATTTGGAGGTGTGCATTTGTGCTCACCAGGCTTCTTTACCACTTGATAAATTTGGCCACCCTACCACTGCTGTATCAAACGGTTCAATGTTTGAACATCGCAGGGTTGGGCCTGTGTGAGTGTTGGAGTCTTGGTGGGAGAATTGTCACCCACTATAATGTCTTTATTAGCATGATCAGAGTAGCTCTGAGAGTATCAGTTTCATCCATGTCTAAAAAAAAAAGTAGTATTTTTCTCCCCAACAGTCCTGAAAACATCTGCAACATATAGAGCTCTCTGTCCTGCTGTTGTCGCAGACATGTCCAAGCTGCCTGAGGTCTGGCCTCAGCGGCTGAGCTGTGATGTTTTATGTGTGTGTCTGTGATGAAGCCACAAATGGATGTACTGAATAAACATCAAAAGTGGATCATTTCCTAAGCAGATTGGTGAAATGCATGGCATACTCTCCAAAAAAAAAATGCACTTGTAGATGCCTTAAATTCTAACTTTTGTTTGATGTATTTCAGCTTTTAACAGAAAAAAACAACAACAAATGCCCGTCATTTCTGATGAACGCCCCAACGAGCTTTGAAGAGTTGAACCATGAGGGGCTGTTGATCTGATATTTGTTTTAAAAGGAATGATTTCCTCCCCGTGTCGGATGTTACGGGCAGCCGACTCGATAATCACCATAAACAGAAGGGTAAGCCCAGACTTGTTAAATAAGACTGATTTACAACTTTGGTAAAATATTAGATGAAAACCTGGCCAACGTAACAGCTACTGTGCCTCTGCCACAGCAGTGAGGTGAAATCGTCACATTACCTGGGAATGATTGTAAAGCTGTTCCCGGAGCTTCTGCTGTGAATTAAAATAACATATCTGTCATCTCTCACGTGCCAGGTCGGACGTTACGATCTAAGCTCACAACCATGCAGGCTGGAATTGCTTAAGACATCGCCTTGAGCGCTTTGTCAGAGCCGAGCAGAAAGTATGCACACTTGTGCATTTGCATAATAATACTGTGCTTTCTGGGAGTCCCATCAAAGTCATGAAAAAGAAAGCCCTGCTTTCAATTGTAAAGGGGTTTTGTGTGTGTGTAAGGACTTAATAAACCAAAAATCTGATCATTACCAGGTTTTAAAGTTAGGAAAATACAGCCTCAGATTAACAACCACACATGACATATTACTACATCTCGTTATTCGTTTAACAAAATCTAAATCAAAATACAGAAGCTTTGTGTGAAAAACTAAGTCCATCCTTACTGATTTTATAGGAATTAAGAGGATTAAATGCTGCCAGGTGCTGATAATCGAAGCAACTTGATTAATTTATCATCAGCAGGTGTGCGCACCTCTGTAAAAGCAGAAGTTTTGTCAGTTTGTTGGTCTCTGGAGCATTCAGGTGTGTGTTAACACGATGCCAAGGAGGAAAGACATCAGCAGTGATCTTAAGAGAAGCAACTGTCGCTGCCCATCAATCTGGGAAGGGTTATAAGGTCATTTCCAAACTAGTTGGAGTCCGTCATTCTGCAAAGAGAAAGATTATTCCCAAGTGGAAAACATTTCAGACTGTCAGTCTTTCCATCACATGTTCACCTCAGACTCCACAGGCCTCAGTTAGCATTTTAAATGTTAAAGTTCACGACAGCACAATTGGAAAAGGATCTGAACAAGAATGAAAAAGAAAAGAATCGAGGCTGTAAGGTCCAGTCAAAGTCCAGACCTCACTTAAGAAAAAATTCACTGGTGCCATCATGGGTTCTGTAAGATACTGAAGCATGGGGTGTACTTAGTTTCTCCATGCACTGCTTGTGCATTTTGGGCTATTTTGTTCTCAAGTAAATAATGACACTGAGTAATTTGCCAGGTCTTATTGTTCATCTGAGGTTTAACCTATTTTATTTTCAGACCTGCTCAGGGCCCTCAAACCTCAGATCTGAGTCGGATTTTTTTTTTTTCCAGATGATGGTAAATAACAGTAAATACTTTCATCTTATGTCTTATAAATCGAGCAAGCAGCTTGGTTGGAGTTGAGAAACAGAGTTGCTTTTGCAGAGTTGAAAAATGCCTTTAAATGTGGTGCAGATGGACCATTTTTTATTCACACAGACAGAAGAGAAAATCCAGCTGTCTTCATTCCAGCACAAGCATTTCCAGCCAACCAGGTATCCTGTGGCTGTTATAATAATACCCCACTATTGTTTCTTAGGGAACGATTACTGCAGGAGTTTCTGGGGCCTCATTAACTACAAGTCTGTACCTCACACAAATTTCCCCCAACAAATTTCAATCAACTTTGTAATGTACCCACTGTGGAAACCTCATAGTTCACCCACGACTGTCGATCTTTGCAAGTCCCTCATTATTCCACATTTAATGGAAAATGGATTCAATTATACAAATAAGACTCGTTTTAAAAGATGGGTAGCGGCGTTTCATACAAAATAAAAAAACATTCCCAAATCTGGGCTCGGTGGTGAGACGCAGAGCTTTGCTGCACACGGGCAGAATGTCCACAGGCACGGGGGCAACAATGCTCACCATCTATAGCCTGCAGACCCGTGTAAAGAAGATGGAGTCATACACTCAGGATCTGAAAAGACCATGTGTTTTTCCCCGACAAGTCATTAAGAAACTTGATCTGTTTCTCACTTTGTCGTATCATCACAACCTATTTTGATTTTATAAATTTAGCTTTAGTTCAGAGTCTAATTGGATCTCACTTTAGCAGCGTATTAACAATATTCAGCTTGAATTTAACGGTTTAATTATGAGATAGGATATTCATCTTTTGTGAAATCATAACACATCCGGTGGGGTCTGGATATCACCTTTGTTCAAATAAAAACTTTTATGTGGATTGTTGTAAAACTGGATTCAATTCTCTGCTTTCCCTGCCACCCATTTCCCCAGTTTCACAAAAATGTTTGTAGGCATACAGCAAATTTGGGTCCTTAGAATAAACTCCAGACGTTTGTACCTGACCACTGATTACACTTCATTTAAGAGTTTGAATAACTCTACTTTTAGAGTTGATATTTGATCATATATTTTTTCTTTTATACATACTCCCTTTGGTGTTCGGACATACATATCATAGGCAGGTAAACGTAACCTTAAGATTTAGCCCACAGCTCTTTGGGAAGTCTCCCACGGTAAACTTTGGCTCACGTGGGTATGTTATTTGTTGATTAATGATTGCTCTTGTCATCCCAGCTTTTTTTTGGGGAACTTGTTGCAGGCCTTTTTCGTTCGTATTTTCCACTCCATCTCAACCTCCTCCGATTTTACTTACCTGCTCGTGTTTGCCTTTGACATTGCTCTGTGCGCTCCAAGTTAGACTAAATGATCTGTAACTAACAGCTTAGTCTCCAGTGATAAAACTCCAAAAAGGAAGCGGTCTGACCCCGTCCTCGGCACACACTTTCCATCCTGCTGTTCTACCTCAGTGGCGGCCACTAAAGCACTTGAATTTGATGGATGATGGACGTAAACGACACATGATTTCAACTTTGATGTGAACAAATGTTGCACGATCTTTTCTTCCCCTCTCAAAACGTTAAATGACTTTCTGGCTGACTTGGCATTTGTATTCCGACTTTAGAAATGGGCAATACATAAGAAACACAAACGCACAGTGGGAGCTTAGACCTCTGCAGCTGCAGGGGCTGATTCAGGCAAATACCTCTCAGAGCACAGACCATTCCAAGTTCACGCTGCTGGCAATTTGCAGCCGTCGCATGAATAGAAAGCAGGGGAGAGCATTCTTTGCATACCCATTCGGAACACATATTTAACATCATTGTCCATGTGGGTCTTTAACCCCCCCTTGAACTGAATATCAATTAACAAGCACCTCTTTATAGTCAGGTCTCAGAGTAAGCTGATGGTAAAGAAGGGATTTCAAACTGCTGCCTGTTCAGTTAGCATTTAATGGTGCTTTCTGGGAGCCCTGCCCTCGTTGGCCTGTGTTTTATGCTCGGATAAAAGTTGTGCCGGGAGAAAAATGCCATCTGGGCTCTGTGCCAGTGGCTGGTGTTTCACAGCAGCTACTGCCACACACAGAGATGTGATGAAAAACTTGGTGGGAACGGGGAGACTGAGGTGAGGAGGTGGGGGGAGCCTCTCAAGGTGCCACTTCCATGGAGACGCAGCTGGGCCAAACAAGACTTCCATCGGTGGACAAACAAAAGGTGAGGAGGCTGTCTGACTGCTTCATTACTTGAAGCCCAGCAGCCACAGCTAAAGTGCTGAGTTCTGCTTCTTTGGACTGTCGGTGAGGGCAGCGCTAATCAAAATGACGTGGTAATGAGTGATGTTGAGCATAAATCTTTTCTCAAGGCGTTTGATGTGTCGTTGCTGTTGGCTCTGTTGCCTCGGAAATAAGTATATCAGAATAAGCAGCAGGTTGGTGTCTATTCAGGCATTTCCCCCAAATATATATTTTTTTTCCCCAGAGATTAAACTCAAATTACACATGCTTTCCATCACTGGATTTTGTTTATTTTGGAAACTCAATCTACGGCCTTAAAGGGATAGTTCGCCTCTTTTGACATGAAACTGTATTACATCCCATATTAGCAATATCATTTATGAACATTGACTTACCCCCCGCTGCGTCCTGTGAGCCGAGTTCCAGCCTCGTTTTGGCGTTGATGAAGGTAGTCCGGCTAGTTGGCTGAGGCTTAAAAAATAAAGCGTTTTGCTTCTCAAAACAATATGCGTTCAAAAGAGGAATACATTTGCATCACAAAATCGTTAGCCAGAAAAAGTCAGACCTCACATCGCTTGGCGCTATTTTTGCCTCCCTTGATATCAATGCGTACAGCCACCTAGCGATAGCCGCGCCTGTTACGGTGTTTACTGCTCGGAAGCAGGGGAGTGCTCGGTCTGCACTTCGGTCTGCACGGTTTACACAGTACGCAGTGATACAAAGGTAGAGAGAAATAGCGCCAAGCGATTGTGAGGTCTGACTTTTTCTGGAGAACGATTTTGTGAGCGGGGGGTAAGTCAATAGCCTGGGTGCCAGCCGAACTTAGCCCCGCCCATAAAAGTTTTGGTCGGGAAGTTCGGTCTGGCTCTGCTCAGTTGGGAAATCATTATGGTCGACCCAATCAGATTGCCAGGGCGGGCTTTATACGATGATGGACAGATGATCAACAGGGACATTATCGACTGCGTCACTAAAGAGCTGAACATGGCTGCCGCTGGAGAGCTAGGGTGTGTAGATTCTGCCATCGAGTCTGTTCTACAGGATCTCCACATTGCATTCATTTTGAAAGACGAACAGAGGAACGCGATAAAGGCTTTTATCGATAGAAAAGATGTTTTTGCCGTCCTTCCTACAACAAGTGTGTGTTGCTTAATCTACGTCACATACTACGTTGCTCTGATTGGTTGTAGGTCTATCCAATTGAGCGAAGAGGCATTTTTTTCTCCTGGTTCGGTTGAAACACGCCCCATACTCAAAACTCTATCCAGCGGTATCAGACTCACATTCTGACTAGAATCGTGAGTATGACGTAGTCAGGCTAGTAAGTCAATGTTCATAAATGATATTGCTAATATGGGATGTCATACAGCTTCATGTCAAAAGAGGCGAACTATCCCTTTAACTTTTTATGAGCCTGTAAACTAATGCTCGAGCTTAGCCATCCACTTCCCTTCAGTCCTTGCTTTCAATATGTTCTCCAATCGTAGACCGTCGCCAGAAAAAGTGCCAACAGTCTTTCCCCGCCAAACATGCAGTGTGGCATGGTCTTCAGTGTTTGCACTCAATCAGCCCACGAACAGGACACAACATTTGTTTTCACACAAGGATGAAGAAGTGTTGTGGCTCTGAAATTGCAACAAAACAGCACTGAACATGGAGCTTTCACTGATGAAAGTAAAGGCAGGTAGTAAAAGATGGCTTGCGTGTATAGTTCTGCAAATGAGATATTGCATGGCTCACTAGCTTATACAGCTTATACCTAAACCGAACTAATAAGTCTTTTTAAAGCAGTGAGTAAAAACTAACTGCAGTTTACGTTCTCTGGAGTTCAATTTCTTTAGAGATTTTTGCCAAAGATAACTTTTTGAGCAATCCAGATTTAAAATCCCAGCAATTACGTCTCTTCTATGTGGCGTACAATACAAAAATGCTTCAGGTTAATCGTTCCTACGAAGTTTTTTTTTTTTTTTAATTGGATGTGATGGGAAAAAAAACAAAAAACTCCTTTAGTGCAATTGAATACTTTTCTTTCAGGAGCAGCCAATGAGAAATTAAGTCAGCATGAGGAGCGAGGGAGACGCACTCCCACAAAAAGCACTCCAGACATTCAACTTCCCATTTGAGCAGAGACACAATCAGCAAAAGAAAAAGTGTCTTGGCTCCCAGTCTGTGAAGAAAATGAACTGATGCATTTAATATATGATGAATTCACTGGAACTCTAGGCTGTAAATCACTACCTTAAGCCTTCTCAGGCCTGTTTTCTTCTTTAATTTGCCCTCCCTCCCTCCCTCCCCCAGCCCCATGGCCTAGATCACTGAGGAACTTACTGAGAGCATTGTTCCTCCTGCCAGCTCACTTGGCATATCTACTTTTATTTAGAACCCTGTGGCTGTTTGGCAGGAGGAGGGAATAAGCAGTGTTAAAGGTATTTATGAGGTTGTCCTTAAAGAACCTCTCTTTATATCAGTGGTTTGACTAATGCCAGTGACAGGAAACTTGACGTTGGCAGCAGCTATGAAGAAGTTGTCTGCATGACTGATGCTGCTTGTGATAGCTGCCAAGCCAAGACGCATTAACTGTAGTAGCTTTAAAACAGACTGATTTCCATGACAGACGCAAAATTTGGGAACTAGGCTGTTAATAATTAGAGTTCCCCAAGAAAGTTGCAAATTAAGGCTGAATCCATAGTCTTAAAATGGTTGATAGCTATCAGCAGCAGGCGGATTATTGAACCATTCTGCAATGCAAGAACATTCCTGTGGCGTGAATGATTTCAATTCTGCCGCGTGACTTTTGTATACTTTAAAAGAATGATGATTAAAAAGTGAGACGTGTTCTTTCATTCAGGCATTCTTGTTACAAAGTTGTGCTGTTTCAATTGCATATAAAGAAAAAATCCGACCTAACCTTTTGGGAGTCAGTGCGGCGGCCTCAGTGCACCAAGAATTTAATGCAAAACAACAAAAGGTTGCATCTTCCCACTGTCCTCGTGCCCAGTGCCAGCCCCACCTGTCTGCACAAACAGCTGTCTCACTGGGAAACAGCAACGTGTGACATGTTGCACCGTGTCATTATTCACAGAAACTGTCAAAGAATGGATTGAAAATGACACACACCTTTAGTGTTTCCATTCAAATTAGGCGGGTAAGGAACAGTCAGGTGCTGCGAATCCAGTGCACTTGATTAATTGATCATCAGCAGGTGTGAGCACCAAAATAAAAAACAGAAGTTTTGTCAGTTTGCTGGTCTTCCTCCGAAAGGGAAGTCATCAGAAGTGAGCTTGGGGACGCGACTGTTGCTGCCCATCAATCTGGGAGGTGTCAGTCGAGAGAAAGATTATTCCCAAGTTACAAAGTTCAAAGACAGCTGTCAATCTTCCCAAGAGTGGACGTCCCAGCAAGTTCACCCCAAGGTCAGACCGAGCATTGCTCAGAGAAACTGTAAAAACCCCAAATCTACATCTCAGTCTCTACAGGCCTCAGTTAGCATGTTGAATGTTAAAATTCATGAGAGTACAATAAGAAAAAGACTGAACAAGTATGGCTTATTTGCAAGGGTTGCAGGAGAAAGCCTCTTTTCTCTAGAAAGAACATGACAGCACAGCTCACGTTTGCAAAGCAACATCTGAACAAACCACAAGACTTCTGGAACAATGTCCTTTGGACAGACCAAACCACAGGGGAGATGTTTGCTCATAATGCACAGCAGCACGTTTGGAGAAAACCAAACACAGCATATCAGCACAAACACTTAATACCAACTGATGGTGGTGGTGGAGGGATGGTAATTTGGGCTTGTTCTGCAGCCACAGGACCTGGACACCTTGCAGTCATTGAGTCCACCATGAACTCCTCTGTATGCCAAAGTATTCTAGAGTCAGATGTGAGGCCATCTCTCTGACAACTAAAGCTCGGCTGAAACTGGGTCATCAAGAGGACAACGATCCCAAACACAGCAGCAAATCTACTAATCTTTTTTTTTTTTTTGTCTAAATATTCCAAAGACATGCAGGTCTACATTTTTAGCAGTACGTTGTTTTGTTATAACCTTGTGTTATAACCGTGTTATATCCTTCCTCTTTCTTCAAGCTGAATCAGCTCTTAACACTTGAATCTTCTCGTTTGACTGTTCCTCTTTTCAACATTTATTCAGTGTTCTAACCCCAGAATTGTCCAAACATCATCTGATAAAGATAATGAACACCAAAAAAAAGGAAGATTAGAAGTGACAGAGTGTGTAGGCCTCAGGTGTTTGCAGTCAGTTTCATGTCATATTAACTACCCCTCTTGGCCCAAAGAAATCCATGATGGCTCAATTATTCCAATGTACCTTTTGACAGATGAGAGCAAAAACTCAGAATACAGAAGTCCTCATGTCACCGTATTTAGTGCGAGTGACCTCCAGAAATTGAATTAAGTGCTTAATTTAACCTCAAATTGTGAGGAATTTCCACTGAATCAGACACTGTCCAGTTTGCTTAATTTAAATCTAATATGTACTAGATTAGATACATTAGCATTATTTACAAACTGGCACACATGCTACGATATAAATAATAATGTAATAATTGAGATGGCGTATATCAAGACAGACATGGACATATCTGCAGCCACCATTTCACCTCTATTTTGACATTTTTCTGTCCAAAGAGAGGTGTTGCGTTGAATATCTGCTGGGTCATCGTGACTATTCATCCATCACATGAGCAAGTACGCTTTTAAATTTTCAGTGGTAGTTGGATATCTTTCAATAGCTCTGACTATAATGAAGGAATATGCTGCATCCCGCATGGTAATCAAATAGGGTTTTCATTCTATTGCGTTGAGTGTGTTGTTTAGTATATTTTCTATAAAAAGGAGAAGGGTTATTCAAAGGTTTGAAGTTCTAAAATTGTTGCAGCGATGGCAATTAGTAATCAAGGATGAAATTACCCAATACCCCCTAAATCTTTCCTGACCGTTGAAGTAAAGCATGCAAAATTTTAGGTTCTCTACAACAGTTTGAGGAAGCTGATATAATGCCGATCCCTATTGTCGGAGGGTGACATTTTGACGATATCGCTCCCACTGAGCAGTGGCTGAACAGCATGTCTGTTTGTTACCTGTGGAGGGCAGCAGCAAGCTGGGGATCTGTGTTGGCTGCCCACTGCTGTGAAAGCAGAACAAGAACAGGAGGGAGAACAACAACGCCGCCGCTCCATTGGCTTCAGAGAAAAGCTGAGCCTTCCAGCCCCCAATTTTAAAGTGACAGAGGTGAAGTTTATTCACTTTGAGCACGTTGATGTTTATTAGTTGGCCATATATATATTTTCCTTCAGTCTACACGAGGTTCAAAAGGATTGATAGACATTTAAAAGAAGTGTGTCATTAAAGTATGATGATGAATACTGAACGTTTGAGCAGAGGCGTTGGTCACGTGATCGCCAAAGGTTTACATTTTTCACATTTTGACCAAAGCTGCTCATAAATACTCTGAAGTCGGCATATATTTGTTAACTTTATCATTCTTTTTTTTTTTTTTTTAAAGTTAGACTTGTTTAAATTAAGCTTAAATATGTTTTTTTTGCAGTTGTTTTTTTCCCCAGGATTCAGAGTGCCAGTTTATGGCGGGCACTGTGGCCTTTCAGCCCAGTATCTAATACCTTTCATAATGTTTCTATTTTATCTTACCAGCACCCCAGGATAGTAAGCACTAGTCACCTTTCCACAGAATACATTTGAACATGCCACAGAAAAAAAAGGTATCATTGAGAAAAGGGGATAAACTGAAGAAATGGATAATGTATAGATTGATTATAGCCTGCTATTATCGCCATGCTTGGTCGTTTGCCTTTTTATATTTATTTTTTATGACATGGTTCAAATTTGAGCTCTAGTAAACAGGAGCTAAGCCTGCAATGGTAGTTACCATAAAATGGACTTATATAGTATGATATTTCTAGATTTGATCTGTGAGGATATTACCGTGGTTAGAAATAGCTGGAGCTGTTTAGGTTTCGCTCACATTTTCCACATATAAGGTGGCAAATGTTGGGATACTAAAACTCGATTTATAAGCCGGAGTTTTTATGATTCAGATTCCAGGAAGCTCGCTTTTATCCCAGATGGACTCCCACTCAGAAAGTTTGCAGTGCCATGAACAAGAATGATTTTTAAAGATATTAAATCTGAGGTGAACTTGTTGCATTCCAAAACTTTTTGACTTTGTGGTTTTAAATTTAAGTTTGCGAGTCTAACCCTTTATTCGTGCTTTGTTATTGTCCGTTTGGTAAGTAAGAGGAGGTGTCAGCAGGAAAAACACTGGAAAAGCACCTGCATTTTGTACTGAATATCAACCCAGAGAGAGCAGCAGAAGTCAGGACCAGAACGGTGACACCAAAGCACTGAAGTTAGTCTTTTACTTTTCAAAAACCTTTTGTACCTCAAATGGTACTCGATGTAAATCACTCAATGTGAGACTGTACATGAAATGTACAACCTGCAGTGTTGAATGTGGAAAAGTGACTCTCTTACATCACAAGTGATGTAGATTGCATTAAAATCAAGCTCGTAGTTTTTCATAGAATGAGACTTTTTACAGTAAGGTCCCAGTTAAACTTTCAGAACGTTTTCATCGTTTAACTGCCTTCACAAACTCTTTTCTGTGATCTGCTCACATTCACAAACTACAGATTAGCTTGGTCTATGTGACTTTTTAAACTACATATATACTTATTGACAATTAAATGAAGAAGGAGACACTTTTTTTTTTTTTTTTTTTAAATATTGCAATAACGTTGCAAGGGGAAGGATAAAGCTAAAATAAAATGCATTGTTATAATACGATTATTACGAATAGTCACAAGTTTGAAACGTTTCTTCCACAAATGTAAAACTGTAAGGTGAGCTCTCAATTAAAAAAAAAAAAAAAAAGTGCGTTTTCATTGAAATCTCTCCCTTCTGTCCTCCATCAACAAAACAACTTCCAACAAACACAGAAATATGAGCGAATGAAACGTGAGTAAGCGTCCGGCCTGGCAAAATATCTCAACCTCATTATGCCTCTATTCAAGAAATAAGAACAGCCTGGAAAGAAACGCATAATGTATATTATTCTTTTAACAGGATATTCTTGTATGTGCTGAATTGATGGCTGGAGACAAAGTCAGAGGCTGAAACCCAAATGCCCAGCTGGTAAGTGATCTGATCTCGTGTCCTTTGGTTTTTAGTCTCATATCACTGAGTGAATGTCGGGTGATTTATGTCATGTTTGGGATTTTATTCATCACAGAAGCATATATTTTACACTTGGGATCAAAACTATCGATAACACGTGCCTGATTAATTCAAACTTGCAAATGAAGATGGCATAAAATGGAGAGTGAAGTATGTATACTGGAGTTAAACTGGATTATAATTGTATTAAATTGGACTGTGTTTACCTGGACTTTGAATCCAATCCTTTTTTTGCGCGTTCTGTATAATCACCAAAGGTTACTTATTTGTGACTTACCGCCATGTAAACAACTGAAGTGAATTTAAAAGTTCTAAATATATATATAGTATATATATATATTAGAAACTGCCTGTAAGCCAGCATGCAATGTTTTGCCTTAATATATTTGTTCATGAGCTTTTTTTTTTCTTCTTTTTTTTTCCCTGAAAAGGTTTGTACTTGTGGGGAGTTGGTGCATGAAGGGGCTGAAAGAAAGACACAAAGCAGGAGGGACCTGTACTTGCAGGGACACTTGAATGAATTAGAAGAAAAGGTTTTTACAGCCACAGTTCTGGGTCCTGACTGGCAGAAAGTACCAACGTCTCTGATTCAAATGATGCAAACCTCCAGGATTGGAAGGATTTAAACGCTGTGTGAGTGTGTGTGTGTGTGTGTAAGAGTGAGTGAGTAGGTCGGTTTAACTACCATTTATCTGAAAGCTGGAAAGGACAAGAAAAGGAACAGGGGCGCATTTTTATGTCTGAATTCCTAAAACTTAGATTCAGACATGACGATAACTATCCTTGATATTTTTGTACTATGTGCCACACAAATTTAAACAGAATTCACATGTGAATCAAATCTGTCATTTCAATACAGCACAGAAAAGGAGTATAGCTCAACATCCCACAGCAATGTTCCAAACAATGGGACTTTTCTCCAGAATGATTGATTCAAACATTTAATTCATCAAAGCACCTCAAAGGAAAAACTTAATTTGAGTTATTTAGTCACCGAAAAAGGGAAGCGAAGGGGTCAGTTAATATGATATTATCGCCTCAGCCAGAACAGTTTAATACAATTACTGCTGGCGAGTGAAGGCATCTATTGTGTTCCTGTAACAGCAGCCAGTGTTGCACCGATTGTGAGGGTGGTGTAAGTGTCCGACAGAATTATCTTTGTCAAGTGGCTGTCCGGGCACGGTTATATGATCTCATGAGGCACAGCCCCCCACACACACTCAGTATACATAAGTATACACCAACGGAACTAAAACGCCACATCATTTCCACACACACACACACACACACAGTACACCTGACCCGGAGGTCAAGGTGCAGTGACTCTGAGGTTTGTCTTAACTGGGCCTCTTGAAAGTCTCGCTTTGCATTCCAGCAACCGGAGGAGGGGGTGGCCGCGGCTTATTATTGGAGCGGGAGACCGAGAGAAAGAGTGAGAGAACAGGGAGGGAGGGAGGGAGGGAGAAGTGGGGGTTGAAAGAAGCTGGAAGGTATTATGGACTGTTTCCTTGCCTTCCTAGAAGCTCAGAGCTTGTTCCCTCCCACTCAGAGTTCTCCAACAAAGTAAAGGAAACGCTGAAAACTTGAACCTGCTATTCTCTGGCTGCCTCGGCCTTCTAACCAGCTCACTTGTTTTCCTTCCCGGCCGCTGCTTGTGTACGTTTCTGCCGCTCTCGTTCTCGCTCCCTCTGTCTGCCTCTGTCTCTGGGCTGTGTGTAAGAAGATCACTTTGTTTCCGTTGCCTTTTTCCGCGGTGCTGCAGACACACATGGAGGAGAGGATTGAATTTGAGGAGATACTGACGGGGGTGCACAGCTGCAAGACTACCCTCCATCTCCACACCAGGACTAATGCACTCCCCCTCCCTCCCTCCCTCCCGTCCTCACTCTCCTGCTCTCTGTCTGTGTGTGTTTGACTCTCGCTCTGTCGCACTCTCTGCTTTCTGCCTCCCGGAGGGGTGGGGGGTGCCATATGGGAGCTCTGAAAAATTAAAGTGGATCGGAGATAGACGAGAGAGGAATCTTTCAATCTTGGGCTCCGGTGTCGGGATCTGTATGGTAAGTGCTTCTCTGTTTCTCTCAGAGCACTTTTCAGAAGTTCTGTTTCTGAGACTCCACACATGCCTGAATCCAGCGTGCGTTTCTGCGTTTTTCTTGTCAGTTAGCTGTTTGAGGTTTTTGTTGTCGGACTCTCACTTCACAAATCCTCTAAAAGTTCAAGCTAAAAGTTTTTCGTTCACCTCACTCCGACATGCTTAACTTAGTGTTTGTTTGTTTTTTTTGTTGGAATTAATTTGCGCGCTCTGGCAATCAGAAGGTTATGAATTGAAGTTTTGAGGGTCAAGGTGGAGAGATGCGGGGGGATGGAAAGGAGGCCTCGGGGATGGGGGGAGAAGGGATTTGGAGGGGGTCAAAGAGAGCGGCACTTGGCGGAGGAAGCTTTGTAAAAACTTTTTTTTTTTAGTTATGTCATTGTGAAACATGTGACTGACTTTTTTTTTTTTTTTGCTGGAGCTCGAATGCAGGGGATCTGCAGGGGAAGCAATTTCTCTAACTGACCAAATTCATCAGTAGTTCAGCGGTTTCACCTTTTAACGAGCTCAGAATATTTAACATGTGCTGGAGTACGACTATAACACACTGAGGAATATTTAAGACGCGCACAAAATGTTCCTCTTACTCTGTATTTTAATCTTTGGTTTCTTCAACAGACGTAACAATAAAGAATTGTGAAAAAAAACAAGCATAAAGGAAGGAACGTGTCGTTGAATAAGTTCAGATGCAGAAACAGGCCTTCAGTGTCAAAGTTTGCGATGCCTATTCTAGACGAAGCCTCGATCCAGATTTTATCGGCCTTTGATGAAAAGCTTCAGGAATCCAGATTGTTTTGTAATAGCTTTATCAAAAAATGACTGCCAGTGCAGATCATTAGCAGTCTGCTTGTCTTCCCAGAATGTTAAAAAGGGTCATTGTTGGTTTTGTTGCTACCGCACACTAATACTTAGCTGCAGGCTCCCTGAATAACCCCTTTGTCTGATAAAATGAAGGAATACCCCTGGATCTGCATATCCGCATTTGTTTCTGTGTAGATTTATGGAACATTTTACCAAAAAAATGTTAAGCATGACTAGTTATTGCAATTGAAATTCTAAGTGAATTTTATTATTTATAATATGGAGTCAAAAAAAAAAAAAAAAAAAAGTTGTGTAACAATGGTGCACAGTTGAGGTAGAGGAGTGGTATTTCCCTTAACAAAGGTGATCTTTACGAAATCAGAGCTTTTTAGTAAGGAAATCGTGGTTTTCTTTTCTTTTCGGGTTAACAGTGTATTTAACCCCTAAGACATTACAGATAGCCTTTCCTCTTAAACGTGTGCTTTTGAGTGCAGTGAACTGTTTGAAGTGAGCCAACTCGTTTTGGGCAGCTGCTGAACTTCAGAGCCGGGATTTATGTGTCTCACCTTGATGGTTCGTTGCCTGTTTGGAGGTTTGACCTCTTCCTTGTCTCGCTGAAGAAATCAGAACCCGTCTCTGTCTGACTCATACGGCACCTCCCTCGCTCCCACTGTTCATTAGACATCTCAGCAACATGGGAATGAAGTGCCATGACTTGCAGTAATGGGCTTATTTCTGTCGTGAAAGGTGCTTTTAAAGCACGATTTTAAGGGCTGGAGTTTTGCCTGTGTGAGTGTATTTTTGGTCTGTTTAACTGAGAGAATGCAGGGAGCCTTGTGCTGGATTTCAGACACTACCGCAGCTCCTTTATAAATACACATAAACTGTGTCTGCAGCAGAATCTTTTTCTCTATTTTGGGCATGTAGGTCACAGTCTAATGGGGCAGCAGAACCGTCCGCCTCCGTAACAAGGTTTTGAGAATATTTGGGATCTGGAAAAGAGGTGGCTACTCTCTTTGACTGCCTGTCAAACACGAATATCCTGCTCAGCACTTAGAATTAAAGAACGGCTTTCGCTCATATTTGTGTCTGCAACTCCAAAGCTTCTTTAATCATTTTTGTGTCAGTTATTTGAAGCACAAAAATAGCTGTCCCCATTTCAAAGAATTCAGGTTAAAAAAAACCCATAAAAACAAGTAAACTGAACAGAAGTGCTGTTGAGTCTCTAGATGACGATAGCTGGGAATGTGTCTTCAGATAACCTGCCTGATCCCCACAGCTAATTTTTAGCCTCTACCTCGGGCCTCTCTGGTTATAAATTAGCTCGCTTGTTGTGTGCAAGCAGTGGAAAGGGAAAAGCTCACTTAGTAGCAGTGATTTATTAGCTGCTGGCCTGCTGCTGACATGTGAATGACACAGGTGCCATTGAGGATGAAAACAGAAACTCAGAAAGCAGGCAGGATCTGACTGATCCAGGAAATAGGTGGCGGTGTCCTTCTCTGCCATTCGACCAAGAGAGAGAGACCGCATGATTTACACTTTCGTGTTCCTGTCGAGTTATTCGCAGGACACGTGTACAGTGCCACGCTGCGTTCAGTTTATGCTAACCATGCTCTTAACAGATCTAAAGAGCTACATCTGCACCACTCCTGCTCAACTTGACTTATTTTCTAGTTAAAATCCCCCAAAGATCTTTGGATAATAAGTTAAACTGAAGCACCTTCCAACAGCTGTGCAAAATCAAGAGATGTCATGCTACAGTATATGCTATATACCGTACATGCTAAAAGTCATTTAAAGATCATTGTGTTATCCATCCTGTAAGTTGAGTTGTGCGTATTTCCATTACAACCATAATGCAAGTAAGATAATTTTGTTAGGCTGTTTTTATGTATGACAGTCCCAATCTGGGTATTATCTTACTCGAGTTATGATCAGATTACTAGAGTGCACGTAAAAGCAGCGAGTTGACCCCTTTGCCCTCTCCTGCCCCCTTCGCAGCACTCTGTAGGTAAACAGACGGCTCCAGTTTTCCAGTGCTAAAGAAAAAGGGTGTGAGAAACACACCACGCACATTACTGATTTGAATGATGACTGGGAGGCTGCTGTGAACACACCTGAGGTCCTCAGTAACGGTGAAACAATAACTGAGCTGTGAGTGAATGAAGGGATTTGGCTCATTTTGACTTTTGCTGACTAATGTCGGCACACAGTGTGTGACTGTGAATCCATGCTGCTTGGCAATGGAATATGATGGGAAAGGTTATTAGAATAACAGTTCATCACCGTGGAAGGCAGGAAAACAGGAGCCTTGCCTCCCCATCTTTGTGTCCTCTGTGTTCACACAGATCAGACTTGACATAATCACGACTTTCAAAGCGAGTCTTCTCCAGTTTATTTATTCAGCTTTATCATTGCCTTTGTTCTTATTGTGACAACATCCTGCTAAAAACTGAGTCCTCCCGACGTGATCTTCCGTATGATTATCCTTAAGCAGGAGTTCCAGCAGTTTTGGATTAAAAAGTGTTAAACTGAAAGGCCAACTTTATGCTTCTCGTGCCAGTGGAGCCACTGCACTCTCTGCATCAGCCTCCATGTGACCACCACTGATCTGGCACAGTTTGAATTCAGATGGCAAAGGACATTCTCAAGATGGAGATTTCACCTTTCGCTCATCATTCTGCAGGCAGAGATAATCTCGGGGAAAGTAGTAATTACCCGGAGTCACATTCGGTGTGAATGCAGCACGCCATGATTTGTCACAAGGGTTTTTAAACGTATTCCAGGAAAGTCTTGAAAGCTGTTTTGTCTCTAACCGTATGGTAGAGAAAAAAAGTAGAAAAGGGAAAAGACCATTAGTTTAACTTGATTTGATGGCTAGCATGAAAAGGGAGATTTATGCAAGAAGTGTCATTCGACACTACGATAATGACGGATGATAACTGTCATAAGTCGGTCATTATTGAATTATTAATGACTTGAGCCAAGTCTTGGGCATTGTCAGTGGAAAGTAAAACAGATGTTTAGTGTTCACTGTTTGCTGTGATGAATTAATACCCATAGCTGTATATTGAATTTAGACTATTATTATCATATGAAGAAGAAAAGTAGAACGATTTTTAAATTTTTATATTTTTTCGTTAGCCTGAGATGAAATTTAAAACGTTGTTTGGACACTAAATTACAGCTTGCACGCACGCACATGCACGCGTACACACAAACTCACATGCAGCATTGAATACTGGCACAAATGGCCCCAATGGGTTGGTTATTAAGGGGATGATGTCATGTCTATGATGGAGACTCTGTGTCTCTTTACCAGTGATCCATTTCTTATCCAGCTGTCCTTTCCAGCCCAACGCAGAGAGAAATGCAGAACAAAAGAAAAATAAGAACATTTATGCTTCATTTTCCTGCCTTTAAAACATAACCAGCATTACACGTTTTGCTTAATTTAACTGACGAGGGCGCCGCAACACGACACGAATGAGATTTAGTGCAAATGTGAAAGAAATATTTAATATCAACGAGTAAAAAAAGAGAGCCTTCTGGTACAGCAGCTCATTCGGGTGGTGTCATCCCAGAGACTGGAGCAAGGGGCTGACCCCAAGTTTAAACATAAAGAAATTTCATTTCAAATAGAGCTGACCTTTTTTTTTTTTTTTTTTTTAAACCTTTTTTTTAATTACTTGGCTTTTATTCTGCAAAAGTTTTTCATGCCATTTTGTCTTTGAGCAATTTTAGAGATGTGGGTTTTGGACAGCTGCCTGCTTCTTAGGTCAAGAGATCATAATCAATTTGTCTGCCTCTCTTTGAGCCAACAGGAGTTTGTTCTCGTTGTTTGCAAGCCGAGGGGTCTCAGGACTTCTTTGTGAGGTATGTGTGTGCGTGTGTGTGTGTGTCCATCCCCTGTGTTTGTAGCCACATGATTCTCTTTGTACCTTTTTCTTTTTTTTAAACAACTCTGCTTCATAAACGATCCCGTCTTTTGTGGAGTTGGGGGTGGGGGGAGGGGAGTCCATACTGCGCTCAGGGGTACACTGGGAAATGGCTTCCATACATTTAGTATTTCCTTTTTGAGGGCAGTGCGGTGCGGCAGGGTTGTCACGTCAAAGCTGTGCTGCGAGGGGGGTGGAGGTGTTGGATAATGCAGACACAATGGGCTAAGTCAAACATTAGGAGTGAGACAAAGGACACTCCACTCAGGTCACTGGGGGCCAACTCTTCCCATTATCTGAGGGAAGTGATCTTAACTGAGGGAGTTTTTAAACCCATCAGCAAATTAGTGGCTGTGCTGAGCTGCTGCTGTGTGCTTGGGTCATGATCGAAGCCTTGACAATGTGTCTGTTTATAGAGGTTGGCTGCGAAGCACAGGATAGCAGTCACAACACGACATAACATGGGGCTGGGTTAGCAGCGAGCATGCTATCATGGCCGTGTTATCATTGTTACAACCGTGGTATTTACTCATGGGAAGCACAGGATAAGTTATTTCTCATCTGCACTAAAAACAGCACAAGCAACATAAGTCAAAGGGTAAGCTGAGGGTTCCTACACCATATGCGACCAATTCTGGTTTCAGATGAGCCAAAACGAAAAAAAACCCCAAAAAAACTTGTGTCTGTACAGAGTAAGTGCTAAAACTTAGTTTTAAATAAATCAGTTGTAGTTTTCCCCCTCGATAGTAAGGTATAATCTTTTTAAATGATCGAGTAAACACATTTTTAGTTCCCTTGAATTAAAAATGATGTTTGTTTTTTTTACTGAGGAAGGCATGGCCTTTTTTAATGGACTTCCTAATAAACTGCTGATAATTATTGCTGTCAATGAATCTTCTGATTATCACAAGACAATCCCGTCACAAATTCATGAGAAAAATAATTAGAAAATAGTTGTTTCACAGTGATAGAAGAAAGAATAGCCTACAGATCTCTGCATTGGACAGAGAATATCTGGGATTCTTCCTTTAAACATGTTTTAAATCACTGGTCAATGATGGGCAGTTGCTAATTTATTTATTTTTTTAGCAAATTATTGCTGGCTGAAATAATTGAATCGGGGGACTTGCCACTTTAGAGCTCAGGTGTAGATCAGCTTTTAGCATCTTTTATGAGCTAAGCAGCCTGTCAAGTCCTCTAATTTATTACTTTAAAACAAGGTGTCAATTATGTGGTAATTACACGCTCTTAAAGCTGTTGCTTAACTGCTTCACATCATCAACATTTATGCAGTTTCTCAGTAAACATTTAATTTACTTTGCGGCTGTTCGGCCACTAAGAAACGGCACAATCAAAACAATGAACCTTTTGTGTAACGAAGACGAAGGATCGTTGAAGAAGCCACCCCAGATGAATAAATAGATTAAAAAAAACAAAAACAAAAAACAACAACAAGTAAACAAATGCAGCCAAGCAAACAAACAGAGCTCTATTTTAAGAATCTTTCAAATGGCTCAAGTGAATGTCAATACTTGCATGTGGTTATCCAACTGTGTGTCTTTTTCGTATGAAACTCTATGCGTGTTTGTGTGACTGAAGGGCCATTATGGGACAGGCTTTTAAGGGAGATCTGGGAAGTGGAAACCTAATACTGCCCGACTGCTGCTCTTGTGTACATGATCCCCACAGCTGCTGGAGAGAGAGCAACAACGGAGAGGAGAAAAGGGAAGAAGAAGGGAGGAGGGGGCAGAGGAGTGCACGGTGCGCTCAGTAATTAGTTGTCTGGTTTTGTATTGACCAGTCTGGTGCTTAAGCCTTGGGGACTGTTAAATTTGCTATTGAAACTGAAAGGATTATGCACCCAAAAGAAATTAAACGGGAGCAATAAATAGATTGTGGGCCACATGGTGGACTGCAGTTTTTGTTTTCTCTCCCTGTAGCTCCTTATCCTTCCTCCACCAGCCTTCGTTTTTCTTACTGTTTTTTTGCCACAAGCCGCCGTTTTTCGTGATATTGGGGGAAATTGAAAAAAAAAAACATTAAAGGGTCATGACAGCTTTAAGTACTGGTAATGACTCTCCATTTTGAGACCTGACTCCTAAAAAGCAAACTGGCACACTTCCCTGCTCTTTGCCAACCTTAAAATCTTGAGTCTTGTGGGGGCTAAGTTTAGGCTAAATCTAAAAACATTTCAGTGTGTTGGCTGTGGCTGAGGGGTGTCATGCGGGCGTGTAATGAAATCGCTTTGAATGGAGACGTGGTGATTGCAAGTGGGAATTGATGTCTCCTGGCCAAGCCGCCTCGTGGGAGGAGAGATTTGTGTCTATGTTTGCTCCCACCGGGGGTCGGTCTTCTTTATCACAGTGGCCGTGCTCTGGAGGGGAGCATCTTCCACGTGCCTGCAGATGCTTCTGGCCCAGAGAGACGAAGATTTCTCTTCAGATCAATGTCCACCAATGACACCAGTTTTACTCTCTTTTTGATAAGTGGGTGCTGAAAATGGAGACAAAAAAAACCCCCATCAGCTTTGAATTAGACGGTGTCACAGTTTCCTTGTCATGCCCTGCAGCGTCTGTTACGCTGCCCAGCGTTTCAAGGAAAATTTATCTAGCTGTTACATAAGGGATCAGAAGTCAGCATTAGCCTCCATCTGCATCGCCCACATGAACCTGCTGAACTGTGAGTCTTGAGAGTATCTTGTGGATGTTAGAGGGGTGATGTCATGTTCTCTCTCACTGTTTGTGTAGCTGGCAGGGGCCGGCATGCTGCTGGAGAGGGTCACACACTATGAGTCAGTGAAGACCAAACTAGCCCAGTGGGACGTTGTACAAAAGTCTCTTTCTTTTTTTTTTCTTTTTTTTCCCCGCCCCTGCTGCCACAAAACTCTGTGGTGTTTTTTTTTTGGTAAGTTTCTGGTTTTCCGTTTATTTCTGTTTTGCCACAATGGTTTTGGATATTGCTTGTGATAATATGCTTTTTCATCTTTTTGTTTTTTGGGACTCTTTATCACCAAGTCGTACAATCTGGTTACGATCCCTTTACCTGATCGTCCCAACCGGAGGGACTGGGTTCACAGTGACCTGAGCAGACTGATGGAAAAGACATCATAGATACAATATCATGTTTTTTTTTTTTTTTAAATAACACCAAGTAAGGTTTTGTGTGACATCCCACAGCTGGATAACTTCACATTAAAGATAACAGTGCAAGAAGAATAAGCTGATTTCAGCACAACAGCACGGTCAAACTTTATAACATATCATCAAGTTGTGTCGTTGCAGGAGGTCCCACAGTGACTGTTCCTAACAAATATCACCTGTGTCTGGAAGGGGCAACCAGGGGAGGCCAAATTCCCTGCTGTGTGATTGGCTCATTCTAAGTAAAAACATGTACATACACATCTGGCTGTGCGCTAGTGATTAGCATTGACAGATGATTTCTATGCAGTATAATTCACGGGGCCCGACACCCCAGCAGTTGTGTAATGAAGCCCAGGGTTCCTTACCCCAATGGGGCAAAATCGGGGGGAAGGAGGAAGAAAAAGAAAAGACCAATCAAAGGAAACTCGGGGGAGAATCATGTCTCTGCCAGGGACTTTTGGCCTGATTCGCACTGACTGAATTTGTATTAATGCAATTAACTCAGACATGGGATGGCCACAATTAAATTACTCTGCAATGTTGTTGCAAAATAGTGAGCCGTTTGCCCTTCATGCAAAATTAGTTAGGATTTTTGTTGTTAATCTGTTCTAAAACAGATATAGGCCATTACTTTCATTTAGTCTACACTTCGTAATCAGTCGTAGAATTTAAAGGAGCACAAATTTGCTGGTAAACAGACTCTTGCTTTAAGAAACAACCGTTGTAACGAAATATTAACTTCTAAAACATTGCTCTTATTTGCTCGTAATTGCTCTTATTTTTATTAATTTTTCAAGAAAACCTTTGCTTCATTTGTGAATCACTGCACGGTGCTGTTAACAAAGTCATAAAAACATTGGAGTTATTCGAATAAATTCGAAGTCGGTTACGACAAAAAGTAGACATCTGAGGTAAATCAGTTTGGTAAAATAAGGATAAAGATCGCTGTAGTTCATAAAGCCATGAACTTAAGTGATAAATGATTTTAATAGGATTACTGGGATTAAAATGTGAATATCCTTTCTTTTACTAAGCTAAATGAATTGGATATTCATGTTTTTCTCCTTCTAACATCTTGTCAGGTATGCCTGATTTTACTTGTATTGTTTTTGCTGTGCTGGTCGCTTCAGTCAGTGTGAACTCTGAAATTAATTTCATAATCAGGAGATCCAGCAATAGAGACCCCAAATAATTGTTTATTTTGCGGAAAAAAATGTCTTTATTTTCCATCGAAATGTGCTTTTCTCTTCTTTAGTCACTTCCTTACATTAGTTTAATTTTCCTCATTGTGTTGCTCAACATGTAAATTGCCTAGGGAACATTTCAGAAATGGTGTGTGACGTCTGTTCTGAGACTATGAAATGTATTTTTCGTTGTGGTCCCTGACTGAAGGAGAATGAACGATTTAATGTATATTCATTCCAGGCCTGTTTGCAGTGAAAGCAGTAAATCTGAAAAGGTGTTATTCTGTGCATCTTTGTACAACAGTGGCTTTCCCTCAGATTGCGATGGCAGACTTCTGGCTGCTGGCGTTTATCTGCAGTTATATACCGAGTAGTCTGAGCCCCCCCCCCCATTTAGGGGTCCCTGTCTTCCCCTCCCCTCATCCTTCCCTGTAATAGATGGTCCCCTCACGATCGGTTTGAGCCCACCTTTAAACAGCCAAAGGGCACTGGGGTTTGTCTCCGACCAGACGATGGACTGCAACAATAGGAGCGTGTAACATTGTCTGTGTGCGCACGGAGGCCCACAGCTGTCTGAACCACACGTTTAAACACGTGATGGCGTTGTGTTGACGCGGCTGGCTTCAACTTGGGCCTGCCAAGTATCAGAGACAGGATATAGGACATCCAGGGTATGCAGACTTACTCATTTTCAGTATCTTGGTCTCTTTATCTGTTTTTTTTTTTTTAATCAACTGCTGTTTCTCCAACATGGCTTCATGCTTCACGGGATGCTTGATGCGTCCGCCTCTACATCACGTTCAATGCCGTTTTCATGCTTCCTGCTGTTTGTCTTTCAGGACAAACCCTTTGTCTGGCTGATCCCTTTATGCAGAGTGGCTGGGACGTAGCCAGCATGGAGCAGTTCGTGTGTGTGTGTGTGTGTGTGTGTGTGTGTGTGAGAAATTCACGATGAAGCATCTCAGAATACGTGTATGCATTTCTATTTTGATTAATAACTTTGACTGGGCTTGTCTGGGGAATGGAGGGATCGCTCACGTGTGTCACGCTGTTTTTGACTCCTTTGTCATTACTTTATGTTAACGGTCTCTTGGTGCTGATATTCCTTTATCTGTCATGGGGAAGGATGTAGTATCCCAAGTTTTCTTACCCTGTGGTAGCTCTGGGACAAGGATCTTGCTTGTTTTTATTTTTTCTTCTTTAGCATATTCCACATTCATATGGAAATGGGGGGCAGAGGAGGGACAGAATCCCACACCAGCTTGATCTTGTCCTGAATAGCTGCCAGTGTTTGGACTGACCCTGAGCTGACTTAAAGCTACTGGCCAGCCTCTGCCATCTGACCACAGAGCCGAGGGCCAAGCACATTTTTAGCTCTTTAATACATCTTATGTCGCTGCATACATATATTTAAGATGATGCTCATAGCCTTACTCAATGCAGTTGGATACGCTCGAGTATTTGGAAACACGAAACGCAGTGTTATTCTCTGTCAGTGTTTGACACATACACAGACGGCCATGCCTAATCCCTGGGTGACCGGGAGTGTTGCAGTATGTTCCTTTTTTTTTTTTTCTGTTTTATCTCACAAACTCCTTCTTTATTTCACTAACCCTCACGGATACAGTGACTAAACCACGGTGCACTTTTACTATCAACTAGCAGATTTTAAGGTTTAATTTATGTTCATGTTCATCTTTTTTTTTAAAAAATTTCCAATTGAACCGGTCAACATATCATTCAGTAACAGTAAGAGTTTATTTTATCTACATTATTTATTCGTTCCTTGCCATTTAGGAAAATTCAGTTTTGAGTGTCTTTGCTTTATTCGAGTTACTCGAGATTAAATTCAGGTGGGGCATGAAAAAAAATTTTATATGAAAAAAATCTTTTTTTTGGTTTTCTGTGGGAAGATAAATAATATAAAAAGAGTATTTGAATTGTGCATGCTCTCCAAGAAAATGAATTAGCTGGATTAGGATAATCTGCTTTTGACCCTGCAGTCTGTGAATTAATATTGTGTTTGAGATGTCCCGTTTCTAATAAAATTTGAGTGTGCTTCCTTCTCGGGCATCTCTGACACAATGGGCCTCACAGACCGAACCGCTGCAGTAGGATCTAGCAGCGGGGATCCATCAAACAAGATTTGTCTCGGTGGATATGCTGGTTTTGTCCTTTAGGATTAGAGGCCCACCACCCATATTAAACCCAAGCCTAAATTACTCTGCCTTTAACACATATAGACCGTTAGCAGAAGTGTGCCTATACAATTTTAATTAGTTTTCTTTCTTTCATTTCTTTCCTTTTTTGTTTCCAAAATTACCTCTTCAATGTGAGGAAAGCATTTTACATAAAAAAAAAAATAATAATAATGTTTTGGCAAAGAAATGGTGCAAAATGCTTTTCTCATTCAATTTAATTTAATTTAGAAATTTTCAAAACACCAGATTTAGTTGTTTTTCATACATCAAAGTAACACTTATTTTTCAAATGTGACTTTTTCTTATTTTACCACTGCACATATTAAAGATAATCAAGATATTATTTTACCAATAAATTGGGATATTTTCTGCTTGCAATTGAATTCTTTGTATTTTTCAGGTGGCTGTAACGTCACGTCCGCAGGAACACACACTGGTGTGTGTTGCGGCTCAACTTTGAAGCAAAAGTGTCTCGGGCTATAAAAAGAGCAACGTGTCAAAGGAGGGCCTCAATGTGTGTGTGCTGTTTTGTCTCTCCATTTGCACCCATTCAAGAGACAAAGAGTTAAAGAAGCAGACGATGGGCTTGTTAACACACACAGGCATTAGTAAATTAGTGTGTCGTTGCGAGGGAGGGGACACTCCTCTGGTGTTATGACGGGAGTCTTTCACTGACGATGCACTCCACTCCAGCCCTACAAGTGTCCGGCCGCTGAATAGAGAGGATTTGTTGCTCTCCACCTAATTAAACAGTGCTTTGAGAGGTGGTTATGTTGAGGAGCCCTTTGTTCCAGTCCACCTTGAAAAGCTTTATGTTTTGACTTTGGAGACAGTGATGGTCCGGCCCAGAGACCCGGCCACTCGCTGACAAATATGGGAGCTGGTTTTTATACACAATGATCACAGCATCAGTGGTGTCCAGTGAAGGATTTCTGCTCATGAATTGGTGCGAGTTTTAATGTAAACGGTGATTGGTTTTTCGAGAGATGATGTCGTGCTCAAAAATTCTGATATTCGGTGAAAAAAAATTCCTTGAAATGTGAGGATGTGGTGAGACAATATGTAGCAGCTGACTGCAGGGGTTTTAGGAAATGATGATGCCCTTTGTGCAGCAGCCTGTGGGCTTGACCTGAGGGATGGAGACCCACGCCTGTGTGACTCTGAAAAGGGACACCACATCAGGAGCAATGGTGTCTGAGTTCAAGTCAGCCTAATCTGTTGATATGGAAATTGGTCGTGTTTGCGTTTGCCTTTATTAGAAATGAGATCTCAGGGTGTCATCCTAACCTGGGAGGACACGAGAGAGGCATATTGGTGTAATTTGTAAAGGATGGAATTCATTTAGATTTTTGACAATTTATTTAGTTTAATTAACATTTTTCTAGATTGATTTCTTTTCTGTGAAAAGGCCAAACATCTCCGGGGGTTTTCATGCTTTAGACTGACGAGGCCTTTCACCCAGACAACCCCGAACAATTCCCTTAGTTTAGCTGTCAGGGCAGTTTAAGTTTCGCTTTATGAAGTTTAAAAAAAAAAAAAAAAAAAAAAAAAACGTTTTTAGATGTTTCTGATTTTTTTTTTTTTCCCTCTGAGCCATGTAGTCACACAGTCTGCAGGGTGGCCAGTGGCTATCTAACGAACACCGAAAGGATCAGTTCAGAGAGAGCCGGAACTTCTCAGCCTTTGCAGACTCTCTTGTGTTTGCTTTGCTTTGCTGCCTTGTAATGACGTGTGAGTGCTGCTGACACGGGCTTTCGTCTTTGCAGCAGCAAGAGGAGACGTGGAGCAGCACTTGGCTTTTAGCTGCCTCCGTCTCCAGGCAAGGTGATGGCCATGATGTGACGCTGGTTTACTTTTCTGCTCCAGGTTGCATCTGTCGTCCGGTACAGTGCGTCTGTAGATATGTGCGTGGCAGAGATGGTCACGCGGCAGAAAAAACAATGCCGTTTTAGGTAGTTAAATCATTTATAATGTCATTTAGTTGCATTCACTTTAGTATATGCCAGGATTAACAGTGCCAAATCTAGAATACTTAGTTAGATTCACTCTTCTGAGGGATATAGGAAACACACACACACTTCATTAAAGGAATAAAAACTTTTTCTGTATGTATTTCATTGTGCAGTATTTCAAGGCACATTGAGAGAGATAACATCAATTCAAATTGGTTTAAGAAGTCTAAAATAGTTTCAGCTGGAGGTGGAAATATTAAGAAAGCTTACTGGGTATATTTTTATCTTCTATTATGAGCAAAGCACATCGTCCTGTAGTTTGAGAGTTTTGTACCGTTGTCAAATACCGGCTGGTGAGTAATGTGAGACAGGAAAGGCTGTCTTTGTGGTGGATGTAGCCGAGCCGACCCTGTTGGAGCGTTGTATGTTGGTTCAGTCGGGGGGATCCTTGCCCCCTCTGTCCCACAGCCCCCTTCTCCGCCATTGTTCCTGCTCAGATCAGCCAGCTCTGTTTTCAACGTGCCACTTCTGTTGTTGGTCCGTTTTCTCATAACCACAAAGATGTACGATGTGCTGCATTGTTTGGAGACTTGTGCCTGTTTTATCTTAAAGTGAAAGGCACTGCAGTTGCACATTATATTCTAACATTTTCAGGATTTTGCCATTTTTCTTACTGTTTTTTTTGAAGAGGCATTATAGGAGTGATACTTAAGTAATCACTGCCCATTATTTTTTTGCATCACCGTTTGTCATGAGTATTTACATCTGCAAGGCTTTGCTTTCATACGTCATGCGCTTTGATCTTAAAGTAATTAAATCTAAATGTTGATTGCGGCAAACAGGTTTAGCTGCTTATTTGCAACATTGTCCCCTCTGTTGTCTAATTGCATAATTTATTATCACATTAAACTACTTTCTTTTTTTTAAAACCAGCGGCAGACCTCCTGGCGTAGCCCGTTGGTTTCGTGCTGTCTGGACGTGCTTATTTGTAGCTGCAGTATTTTTGGACGCAGACTCGTAATTCACTGTCGGGGCAGCCTAGATTGTTGTGTGAACACAATGCATTTGCGTTTTTTACTTCACTGGTTCCTTTGCTTTCCTTCCTCTGCCTTTGAATTTGCTCATTTTCTGCCCTATTTCGTCCCCCCCACCCTCCCCCTTTGATTGGCCCCTGCAATAGCAACCTCTCACATGGAGCATGGGAGCTAGAACTGCGCCGCTTTACAGGCTTTGCTTTCTAAATTTGAATCCAAGGATTGTGTTTCTAACTTTTGCTTTTTTTAAAAAAAACATCTTTTAATCAAATTGAATTATTTTTAAACCCTGTCTGGGACTGGCACGGCTGCTAAAGTTTCGTAACAGATTACTAGAATGCATTAGCTCTATTCTTTTTAATATTCGACCATGATGACACATCATTGTCCCGTACTTGTGACCATTTATAAATAAGATTCTGTGTATTTCTTCTACAAAATTTGATATGTAGAATCATAAAAAAAATTGTTTTGTGGGGTTTTTTTTCCACACAATATTTCATAACATTTGAGCAAGGCAAAATAGAGCATGACAATTCATTAAACTATGGTGGCATTTAAACAACAACAAAAAAGGTTCTACTTGATACATCAGACGGAACAAATAGCCACCTCCTCTGAATGGTTAATATTGATATGTTGACAGTGATCGTCTCACCTTTAATTAAAGCTGTCATCGAAGCTCTTGTCTTCTCTCCCTTGTCAAAAGAGTATATGCTTCACCCTGAACCTCTTAATACAAAAGGGGGAATATGTAGAGTAATATATTTTCATACAAACTAACATCATTTTACCTGCGTAAGAATAATGATTCGAGTTTGGTTGTTGCTTTCAATTACAGGACCTGACAAAAATCTTCTTCTTTTTTTTTTTTAATTTTAACTTGAGATGACTGATCTGGATATTGTTTCTTGTAATTCAGTGATATGTACAACACCTCGATTATTTTTTGTTTTTATATTTAAGACTCGTTCTTATGCCAAATGAGAAAGCAGTTCCGAATTTTTTATTTTACCTCAAACTGCAACTTTTAGAGCCCAATTGTCTCTTCTTTATTTTAAATATATCATCATAAAATTGAGGTTTTTCATACAGATGGTGCTCATTTTATTTTCAAGCTTGTGACTGTTTTTTCTTTCATTTATTAAAACCTCTTAATTACAATTACAGTTTTGTCAGCTGCTCATTACTTATGTATTTTAACTTGAAGTTTTTAAATTCCTCTATTACATGATTTTAGCTTTTAGCTCTTGTGGAAAAGTTGAATCATTCAGTGAAGAACATTTCCCACCTGCTTATCCACCTTAAACCACTCTCATTGTAATTCAGTTATCAGTAAAGAGTGATGAAACCAACTTTTCAACACTGGACTTCACCCCAAAATAATATGAGGCCACATTTGGATCAAACTTTGCCAGAAATATTAGGCAGGAAATTTAGTTTTTGATTAGAAATGACATTCTTACAAGTAGTGAGGAAAGAAATCGCAGCTCTGGGCCCACATCGCAGACCTGAGAAGAGGGAGGGCAAAAAATGCTTGCTAAGCTATCCGTTTCACACACGCAGGGACAGAAGGTTCGATATTCATGCGATCGATGAATGAAAAGGCACAATGGCAAAATCGGACGGGCTCCTTTTCAAATCCACGTCTCCAATGTCCCCCCCGCCACCCCTCCACAGTCTGCAGTCGCTGGGCGGCTGGTGTAGCAGGCAGAGAGAGAAAGAGAGAGAGGAGAGCAAGGGTTACATCAAGGCTGCTCCCTGGACCGTGCAAACAAGTCTAGACCAGTGACCTGTTCAATGGCTCCTTTTGAGGAGTGGGGCAAGTTCGGTCAGAGCGAGGAGAAAGGCAGGCACAGCCTCTTTTCACTGCCCGAGCAGCTCACAGCCCGCGATCGACAGGAGGTAAGGAGGGCCGGGAGGGCAGGCATCTGCTTCCATGGTTACGGGCCGGGTATGGGGACCCTACTATTGAGGAAGCTCCGTTCTCATGCTCCCACAGAGGCAATGTCACGCATTTTAAAAATGCGTCAGGTTGGGGCGAGGACCACATCCAACAGCGGTAGAGTCGCTCTTTGAGAGGGGGAAACAAAATGATAGCACGTCAGGTTTAGGAGAGGGGAAAGAAGAAAAAAAAAAAAAAAAGTGAGGGGACGCCAGGATGGGGGTGGCGGTCTGTGCTTGAGAAAGAAAGAAATGCATCACATGATCACGGCAAATCCAAATTCAAAGTAAGATGTTTTTCAGCAGTCTGCTGTGATGCTTGTACGTTTTCTGGGTTTACAATTTTTTTCGCAGCTTTTGTGGGGAATTTGTTTTGTTCCGTGGAAGCCGGTAGCACAGATGATTTATACTCGGAGGGAGCAAAGGTCAAGGTTTACGTAGTGAACTCCTTTGTTGAGAGGCAGATATCATGTTAATGAGGATTCTCTCCAAACAGCAATCGCCTCACATTAAACATAAAAAGAAGGGGGGTAAAAAAAAGAGAAAGTAAATAGTGTCAGTTTTGTTTTGTTCTTGCTTTTTTTTCCAGCAGAAAACTTCACCCCTCCAAAATGTGCGCATTTATTTCCAAGTTTTAACAGATCAGCTGGAGCTAAGTCTGCATATCTGTTGCACTAATAGAATGTGAGTGTGTGAGGGCTTTGGATCAGTCGAATACGAGGAGTCACATTTGTTTGTTGATTTGTTTGTGTTTGGGTACAAGCTGTGTATGTGTGAGTGCGTGTGGGTTGAGTTGAATGGATACTCTGGGCTTTCCTTCATGAAGGAGGGGTGTGCTGGAACGTTGAATTTGGTCATGCAGCTGACGCTTTGCCCCCTAGCACACTCCAAACAGAGTGGACAGATGGTCGGCCCTCAGGAAGGGCTCGGGGCGTTTGGATTTGCTCGAAGACCGTGGGAAAGTCTTTGGCTGACTTCACCTGCTCAGAGGGCTGATGTGACTGGATTAAACGGCAATGAAAGAAGTGAGAAATTAAAACTAACAAGAGCAGCGGCGTACGAGGCTTTAGCACAAGTCGGAGCATTTTTCTCATTTTGCTTATGAGAAAAAGATGGAGCCGAGACCCATGAAAAGAAAACATTTGTCATTCGAGTTTACATTTTCAAGAACAATAAACATGACTTCTTTTATTATTGTTGTGAGTGTGTGTGGAACAGGAAACGGGGTGGATGGGTTCGTTCTTTTTTTCCTTGTTTTTTTGGATATGTCTTTGTTATTTTAATTGGAAACAGTTGATTCTCAGTTTGCTGGGACATTAGACAACATGTTTGGCTATCTCGCCCTCTGCTTTTGATTATCTCACTCTCAGAGAGAGACGGCCCTGTGCATGCTTTGATTTATTGTTATTTAAGAAGAAGAAGAGGGCTTTTTTCAGGCTTTTATCTGATTGACTCTAAGATGCATCCACGGTTCAAATTCATACTCCCCAAAAAAAACCAAAGGGCTGTGCGTGTAATGGGTCATTAATTATGCATTTGAAGTGAGATGGATTACCTGGGCTGAAACATTGTCTTATGCTCATATCATTTTGAGTGTAGGTGTAGGAATTTATGAAGACGGCACTTAAAAGTGTGCTGACAAGTGTGAACCTCCCATTTCAAGCCATGGAAATGGATTATCAAAAACAAAAATCACTGTCATAACTGAGATAATGATCAGTGTGTTCTGAAGCCCGGACAGGTAGCTCTTTATAGAACAAACTGCTCAAGGATCCCCTTCTGTGGAAGGAAAAAACAGATCCCTTCAATCTAACACCATCAGCTGCACTGCACTGTTGATGTCGCTTCATTTTGCATGAAATGTGATCTGCACTACTGTGACCACCTCAGTAGTTATTTTGAATATTTCAAGAATGACGTGTGTGTTCAATTCTATGCACGTTGAAAATTTATGGCAACATTACAGTCATAAATGTTTCGTTTCTGGCGGTAACTCAGTGCAAATATCTATGTGCACTTACAAATAATTGCGAGTTTATGACACCTGTTTGGGTTTCTCCAAATGTTGATTCACAACCACGAGAAGCGTCGATTGCTGCCACTTTGACTGCCTTCCTCTCAATGAAATGCTCCATTGCAGTTTGACTACAAAAAGCAGAGTGCTTAAGAGTTCAATTTAGGTACGAGTCAAGTGCTCTCCATCCGAGAAGGGTGTCTGTGTACGTTGTTGGGTGGAGGGGGCTGTGGAGGACTCATCAAATGTGGTCATGAGCTAAGCTTGACTTTGCAGTGTGTGAGGGAGCCTTTGAATTTTTTTTTGCATGGTGCAGCTTAATTGCAGGTGCTCTGTGCTTTGCAGTTTTAGCCGGAACTTCCCCTGCTTTTGGGAGGGAATGGTGGTTTTTCCAGTTTCATGTTTGACAGAAATGCAGTGGGAATTCATTTCAGAGGTGCCAGTGATAATGAGAGGGCCGAACAGGATTTAGATGAAATTGTTATTCTTTTTTAGTTTTTTTTCTTCTCTCAGGTCAAATTATCACAATCCGTTGAATAAATTACAGAAGTTTCAGCTTTTTTCCCCCTCTAATTATAAATATGTCAACTGTTCTCAGATCATAAAAAAGGTCTCGTATTTGAGCATGAAAGCGGTAACTAAACACATTTTCTGTACGACAGCAGAGTTGTTTAGCACTGATGGAGCCGGTCTCTGACAGTGGACGAACACTAATTGGGTTACTGGAGCTCGTTCCCTATTCACTCATACGCGCTATATAAATACACACTTAGAGACATTTTCTGCTCTGGCCTCGCTGACCTGTTCACATCATGGTTTATTTTTATAGTGGTAATTTGCCATTGGCTCCATGGTTTGGTTTCAGAGGCCCACACCATTAATCATGGAGGGCATTACTGCAGTATAATTACACTTACTTTGTGAGCATGTAACATTTCCCCGCATATGTGTTCTCTGTCTCTGCTTATAGCACACACAGTCAGGATAGTCAGCTACAAAGCCTGCTGAACACAACAGCAAAGGAAAGTAGAAAAAGCACTCGCCGAAATATCATGATAAATGAAATATCCTGTAAGGTGCTCGGGTCATTGTCCTTTTTAACCATTTATGGAAAAGAAATATGACAACAGGATCACCGCTGATGTTGATTGACACCAGAACATCCTCTTAAAGAATGTTGTTTGGAGGAACTTGAGCGAGCGAGTAACAAAAAGTGAAACCGCAAACGCCACGTGAAACAATTGAATGTGTGTTTCGGAGGAGTGATGAGCACATTGGAATCAGTGACAATGCTGTGTAACCCCTTTAAGATCATTATTCCACACAAAATGCACCCCGGGGTGTGTGACACATTTCTGAATGGGCTCTTCCGCGGGATTTAATGGGTTAACACCAGACAAAGGGAGCTGGGACCATGTAGCTCAGCAGGGGAGACCCCAGTGGAAACACCAGGCTGTTTTATAATCCCTGCGCTGTCCCATCCCGTTTGCTTTGCCTGCCATCACAGATGACTGACAAGCACTCTGCAAGTCGGCATGGCTTTGGGGTGAGAGGAGCCACATGTTTTCTACTTGAGCACATCTCTGCAGAATTTGATTTGCAAACTCATTGGCACACAAAAAGACACACAAACATCTCCAGGCAATGTGAGGACCCTTTTACGCTTTCGTTAGAAGCTGGCAAGAGAAATGATAACGAAAGACAAATGGTTTAATTCCAAATGGATGGAAAGGAACTTTGGACAGTTGCCTGACTTTACTTTCTTGACCAGATGTATGCGATTTCATGCTGTCAGCTCTGGTTCATCATGCGTATCTTGAAGTATCACGAAGCGTGCTACAGTACTACATAAGTACAAGGATATGGGGTTATTCTGAAGTCTAGAGGCCAAGCTGAAGAAATACAGATCATTTAACAGTTGTAGTTGTCAGTTCCACTGATGTTTGCAGCACATATTTTAGTTGTGCTATATTTACCCAGTCACAGTCTGGCTGCTATTTTGCCGTGTGTAATATCATTGCCATTTCACAGACTATAATTGCATTTTCTAAAAAAGATAAACTAAAGCAATTGTATTTCCTTTGATCAGAACCATGAAGTGCTTTCAAACGGTCAAATGCGTGCTTGAAAACAATACTTTACTCTTTATTTACAACAGTCCTAAGCGGTTTAAGTTGGTAGACTTATTTAAATTCCACACGTTAATGAAGAGAGAAGTCTTTATGTGATCCAAAAGAGATTTAGCTTTTCTCTCCAACATATTTGATTAATCCAGGCGTATTTTTAGTGTGAGTATATAAATACCCGTCTTTTACCAATTTTGGAGAAATTATATCTTTCGAGGAGCAGTTTGGTTCTTATCTACTAGATATTTATCCAAAAAAAAAAAAAGAAAACAGGCATTAAATCCCTAACTTAGAATTAACCTGTTAGAAAAATGAAATCTCATGAACATACATATCCTGCTGGTAAAAGAATTGAATGTCAGGTATACCGCACCTATTCCAACAGCTTTCTTGTTAAGCCAAACAGTTAGACTCACTTTGGTGCTATGTAGATGTAGTTTAACTAAATAATTTGGCCGACATCATGGACTGAAACGTGAACTTTTCTTTCAAATCTTCTTTTCGCCGTGTAAATGTGTCATCTTTTTATTTTCGGTCCTTGTTTGCAAAGCTGTTTGAATTAATTCTGCTGAAAAAAAAAAAAAACTTAAATCCAAAATGAATGGATGGCCATAGGTTTTTGTTTTTATATGACAGTCTTGTCAGATCAGAACATAGCTTTTCAGCCATGCTTAAATTAGTTGTGACCTCATTGGTACTCGTATGAGGCACTTTGATCATCTCCTAGATCTGGAGCATGTTTGTGGACCCACTCAGACGGTGCTTAAGAAGCCATTTACTAGCTCATGGCAATTTTCAGTGCTCATTTATCTGCTGATTTATCTGCAAGTCACCTGTTTTACAAGCCACAATCTGAGCTGTGGAGCTGTCACACTACACATCAGATTTTAATTGATCTCCTCTTGCTTATGAGTTTTAGCTTATTGACTGGTCCCACCGAATTGAATCTGATTGTTTTGGAAGGGCCTAATTACAGCTTTGAATCAACAGTCATTTTTCCATAGTCCTACACTAATTGGCTAATTTCTGGTGTTCTTCTTCGCATTGTCAGGCGATTTATTTTTTTTGATCGTGAGAGGTTGTGAAGAAGGATTATCTTTTGGAAGGCATTTGGTGGGGACTCATAGAAAAAGTATCATTCTCAGCCCACTAAATGAGAGGTCATTCTGAATGATCCACTCGAGATGGCCTTTAGAAAATGATTTGTGCATGGCAATGCTCTGAGGCTCTTTGTATTTAACTCATCGGTCTCTACAATCTATAGAAACACACATCAAATTGTTTTCACTTTGGAATCTCATCGTCGTGATGTGTGATAACAACAGAAGACTGGATAACCCAGACAGATGTGACAGACTTGTACCTAAGAAGAAAAGCTGTGTGTGCACTTAATGATAAAATAAATCAGAAGTGATAACAGAATCGTGTATTTACTCTGGATTCATTGGGAAGTGTTTTGAATCCAGCGTGTCTGAGCCTCTGGAGTTTAAGCTCACCTGAACTGACTCGTTGTCTTGCCTCGGTGTTTATTATTAAGGTTATGGGTATGCATTTTAGATGCAGGAATACCAATAATAAGCTCATAGCATTAGCCTCCATCGTTTTTGCTGTTGGATGATGAGTATTTGTCCCTTGTTACCACAATAATCTTCCTTCTAATAACGTTCAGAAAATGGCTAAATCAAAAACCAGAGAATATATCTCTGTTATTTTCCCAAAGGAGTATGTTCACAATTTAACAAAAGACAGTTTATCTGCTCCTAAGAAGGGGGCTTCTGAAGAGACAGTTTGTCTCCCATATATTTTAAACTGACTGCAAATATTTCATTTGTGTCAATACCTTCATCTAAAATCACCATCTTCATCACCTTTAAATCTTGATGCATTACTGATTTCTGTAGTATCCTTAGCCCCTTAATCTGTACACTGCATGTGTATTTTTTAATGACATTTGACTCATCGACAACATTATATTTATTTGCTCTTAATCCCATTATGGTGTAAATGGTAGTCTTGCTTTTCTCGTCTGTTTTCCGTCGTAATGCCTCAGCAGCCTTGAAGGTTACAGTGGTAATTAAAGCACAAAGCCAGATCGGGAAGGGAGGTGAGCTGAATACACAATAAAAGATTCCAGGACGACGGTGCCACACGGTCCAATCCATATTAATTGTTTGAATTAATTTGAAAATGCTCAGGTCAATTAAGAAGATGCATTCCTCTGGCTGTGTGTAATGTCATAATCATCGATCCACAGAGGTTACTTTATGTACCCATGTGTAGGATGCATTTATGCTTCTGAAACTCTGCCGTTTGGAATTCATTAGGTATCGATCCCTTTTGGGAAAGGTAAAAGCACGGTCTGATGGCAGCTTTGTCTGAAGCCAGGTGATCAATTCAGTGCCATTCACAAGCAGTCCTTTTTACTGTTACTGTTACTCATCAAATTTTGATTCTCTACCAAAAATCACTCGTTTCTGTACCATATGGCAACTTGAAATTCAGATGCAGCAGTATATACTCCAAATAAACCCTTTGCATGTCAGTAGTAGAAAATCATTTTTTCCTGCGGTAATGTCAACAGAAGCACTCGTGTCTGATTGGTGCAGTTTTTTTGAGATTTGAATGAGGTTTGGTTGCCTCAGCACAGCCTCTTCTTCTCCCCTCCACTCTTACGATCTCAGCCTTGCCCTCCATTCTCCCTCCCTGTGCACGGATTGGCTGTCAGTGAGTCAGCTGCAGCCAATGAGATGCGTTGAAATCCCAGTGTTTAGTCTGGTGCTAGGCAGCAGGATCAACAGACAGGTGGGTCAGGCAAAGTCATCACCATTGCTGGAAGTTTAGCAAAGCACTGTTAGCTTTTAAAGTAACATTATCTGAGGTTAACAGTGTCTGAACAATGTTTCTATAATCCTCAAGAGTTAAGTCGGGGTTTTGAGCATCAGCAACTCTCCTTTAAGGCCAGAATGCTGTAAAGAAACCCCTTGAGAGAACAAAGAGCTGTACGTGTGACTGTAGTTTAACATACTGGTTACACGGATGTTTGTTCTAACCAAAATGTATGTTAGTGGTAGAACAATAGAATTGTATGTTGCTGGACACCGAGTGTGTAGTTTATTGTTCATGTTGACAAATTATATTTGTTCTGAGTGATGTATTTTTTCTTTTGTGAATCCTTGTGGCTGAACACTGAGGAAAAGAGGCCAGACAAGGGGGGGGATATAACCAAGCCTCTCAGCTGGGATAACAGAGATAAAGTACATACTGTGTACAGCCTCAACGCCCCTCTTTTTCCTTTTTTCACTCTGCAATGTAACTCAGGAAACAGCCATCCAAAATATTCTGTGCAGAATGTCAGATTTCAGCAGTTTTTTATTATGTTACTCCATTCTTGGCAAATCAAGTCGTACATTCAGACACTATGAAATGGCTGAACCAGTATGTGTCTCATCAGACTGAACTTCACGAACTTGCGTCTGGATTAACCTGTTGGCTGTTTTCTTCATCCTTAAATTAATGGAGATAAGAGCTTTGTGCTGTGTCCCTTAGGCCTGTGGAGAATAAAATAGCTATTTTCTTCATTCAGAGTTTTGGCTGCTGGTCTACACGCTTTTGTTAAAGATATGAAAAAAAATATGCCGTGTTTTAGACTTTAAGGATTGCCCAGTAGAACAACTTCTGAAAATAACTGCATAGAGATAATGCTACTTAATTTAAAATCTGTAAGGGCACGTTTCTTTGTTGACTTCAGTGTACGTTAACGGGACATTTTGTTCATCATATGATGCAGTCTTTTCTGCTTTTTCAGAGCTGTGCACATCTAAATTGTTGTGTCGTCTTTCTTTGTCTCTCCCTCCCCCGCTGACAAAAGATATATTACATTTTATAGATTACCAGTTTGAAAAGTCTGTCTGATTTTTTTTTTTTTTTTCATCCCTGTCTGGGTCACCATGGTCCATGCCATCCCCAAGGGAAGTCCTTTACCCCCCCGTTCTCATTTGAACTTTGACCCCAGCCTCCTGCCTTCCAGGATATGAAATGACCCTCTCGGTGTGAGAATGTTTGGAACTGTTTTGTCTGAGTCTTCATTGTCGACTAGAGCGGATAAGAGGCTCAGATGGGTATTTGGCCATCTTTTTTTTGCAGTTCTGAAAGTTCTATGTCAATGGTGATTAAGTGGTGTAAGAGGATCGAGGCTGAATCTGAATTTTCACTTTATTTTCTTGATTTTATTTGTCTGTGAAAGGGTTGCGTGACATGGAAATAGAGGGGACACGGTGGTTACCCATTATCTTTTCTTCCAGACACGACAGATGTTAGACAGATGTGCCAATCGAAGAGGATGATAAGAATGGCTCATCAGTGAGCAGATTGGTGCAGTTTGCCTCTGGGTCCCCTTATATAAGAATTTCCTGCAGCAACTGATTAGCAATAAATGGTACACAGTTGTAACTGAAAAGCACAAACATTCATATTAGTTTGTTACTTCAGCGAAAAAGTGTTAATTTATGTAACCACGAAGGATTTTCCACTTCGATGGGACTGCTCTTTGATACGACACATCCAAAGTTCGTGGCCGAAGGTATACCACACATCTCAAGTGCTTTTTTCAGACGGCTGTGGAAATGTAAGCATGTGACAGTAAATACTGCGTAACAGGCTGCTGTTGATAAAAGGTAATGGCAGGAACCACCCATGAATCTGTAGCTCCTTAATTTAATGCTATCAATACACTAAAACGCGTTGGGATAGAGTCATGTTTACCATTGCAATGCATCATCCTCCTTTTTAATGACACTATAATGGGTTGGGAACTGAGGATGCTAATTGTTGCAGTTTTTCAAAGGAAAAGCACAGGATTTAAGCTGCTCGACACTTCTTGGTTGTCGTTTTCAGACTCTCCTCTTCATAATGCTCCATACATTTTTTTTTTTTAATAGGAGACAGATCTGGACTGCAAACACAGTCTGGGTTTGTGAAGCCACGCTGTTGGAAGTCATGCAGAACGACGTCCGGCATTGTCCTGCTGAAATAACAACGGCCCTATAACAACCAAAAAGACGTCACCTTGATGGTAGCGTTTGTCTCTCCAAAATTCCAAAATACGCCTCTGCGTCGCACATTTGCAAGTCATCCATGCTCATTGACACAGATGCACCGCCATAACAAACGCAAACGCTGGCTTTTGCACCTTTTAATGAGAACAGAGTGGATGGTCTACCTCCTTAAATCCACAAAATTACACTTTTCATCACCAAAACCAGAACACTTAGTAAGCTTGACTCGATAAAATACTACTTGTCAGCTGTAGCACAAAACTCTTTTTACTCTCTTATTGTAGACCTGACATTCGTCTTTTCCCAAAAGCAGCTGATACATAGACTTATCTGACTGTGAACGTATGGCTTCCCCTTTGTGTAATACAGTTTCAGGTTACATTCCTGGATGCAGGACTGTATTGAGTGATAATGGGATTTCTAAGGTATTCGTGTGGGCATATTGATCATGGTGGCATGACCGATTCTCGTGCATTCTCGTCTCAGCTGAGGGATCACAGGTGTATCCAGCAATGTTTCCTTACAATATAATGCACTGTGGATGTTAAAAGATCAAAGTTCTCAGCAGTTTTGCATTGGTACATATGTTTTTTTTTTTAACTGATCAACGATTCTCTGTCAGGGTTTGTCACAAAGTGGAGAGCAATGACGCATCGTTGCTTGAAAAGACTAAGCCTTCGTAGGATGATCCTTTTATACCCAATCCTGACACCCTCACCTGTCATCAGTTTATCTGCTGATTGTTGAATCTTGTAGAGGAATTATTCGTATTTTTACGTCTGTCTTTTTGTCTCCTAATTTTTTTTAAGTGTATTGCTGGAATCAAATTTTTGATTTGTTTTGGATTTTTCTTCTTTTTTTTTTTTTAACAGAAAAAATCTTTGTACTTCTTTCTGTTAAATAAGCTTTAAACAAATTAACAAGTTACATATAAAAGTTTTTGTCACATGTCAAGTAGACCAAATGTTCTGGGAATGTGTTTTGTGTATCTTTAATGTGAGACTAAATGGGTCTGCTGGCTCGAGTCCGATCTATGGTTACACTGTCATCTCTGATAGTTATTATTCTGTTTCTCTGCGTTTTCAATTAACCACAATGCAAACTGATACTGTCATACACCATGAGGTCATACGGAATCTTTCTATTTATACAATTACCGCACCACTGCTATGCTATGATTCACTGTGGGAACTAAAAAAATTAGGAATGGTTTTCTTGTCAATCTATATCTTCACATTAAACGTATAGACCTAAAGCTCATGAAAAAAACCGTTGCCATTGTTCTCCAGCTTTAATAACACTGATCGTCCTCTTACTTATATGAACAGAGCCAGAGTTTGGTGTTAAAATGTGTGAGATGCTCTCAGGGCAGAACTTTAATCTCGTCTCTGGTGGACACCTGGCTCTTTAGTGAGTCACAGGTCTGTGACATATGCTTGCGTTATTGTAACAAACCAACCTGACTCTTTGGCTTCTGTTCTGGCTAAATCTGAGAAGTATGCCACATTGGGGAAAACACAGTTGTCTGCACTTAATGCATAAGAGATTCATGCTCGATGTTCTGATCTGTAAATCGGAGCTTGACTGCTTGAAAATCATACCGCTGCCATGATATTCACTCTCTGAAGAAAGTAATGACTGAGGAAGAATGTAAATATATAGTATGTAAATAAATAGTATAATTTCCTTAATATAAATCAAATCTACTGTTTGTTTTTACTGAAAGGGCTCACATGGTTGAGATAGATTGGATTTTAAAGTAAAAACATGTGAATTTAATCTCAGCCAGCTCCAGATATTTGAATCAGGAGGCACAGTACAGAGTTTGTCATTAGTTTGTCGTGCATTCGGTCTAATGTATTTACTCTGTCAAAAAAATGTTGGCAACTGCGTTGAAATCTTAAGCAACCAGCACGCCCAGAGAGTTGACTTTGGAAGGCACTAAGCATTCCTGCTCCGCACCACATTAAGTCCCTACTTCTCTCCAACTCAGGGTGCTGGGCAGCCTGCCAGGTAGAGGTTGCCATGACACCACCCTTTGCACTGCTTCCCCCCAGAAGGTGCCAGATTTTGGGAGGGGGCAGGCGGGGCTAACGTTTTGATTTAGACAAAAGATGTCTTTACAATGTCAGCAGAATACTTAGAGGGAATGCTGTGGCTCTCTGGTAGGAAATCATGTGATCTTTTTACCGAGGTTTTGTAATTGTGCCAGGCAAGATAGAGACAGAAAGACTAGGAGGGAGAAAAGGGGGAAACTTTGAATAATGACGCCAGAAAATCGCTTTTATGCGGTTTGTTCTTCTCTTATCCTGGTTTGTGTCAGAGAAAATGGCGGACAGCACATTGCTGAACTGTGTTATGACGCCCGTTGCTCATCACTCACACCTTGGCTGAAAGTGTGAAAACAGAAACATAAAGGCAATATTTACTAGATCCGTCGCACAGCTCTCACTTCAGACTTTTCTTTGACGCCCTGTGACAGAGGGAATATTTTGTTGTTTGAGGCTCTCCGGCGGCACAGTTAATGGTAGCTGACCATAGCATGCTTGATTACACTGGCATTCCTCTCAAGCTTTGCTCTCTGCGGTCTTAGCTAAGCAGAGCTAGCCTCTCCACAGCCTGCTGCTGACCTGGAAGAGCACTGCTTTGGCAAGTCTGCAGGCTACTTTAGAAGAGCAGTGCACAACAGAGTTTTATATATATATGCCAAATGGGTTATGTGGTGGGTACAGCTTGTTTATAAGCAGGATTGTTCATAAATTCACGAACATATTTGCCTAAATCTTTGCCAAACTTTGAGGCATTTTACTTCTAACGTGGATTCAGACATTGAATCTGAATCCAGGATTTCTTTGTATTCAGCCCAAATGGAGGTATGCATTTTTCGGACTATTCTTGATTCACTTTTTTTTTGTAACTACTGAGACGTGTGGCGCTTCCAAACTGAGGCACAGCAACCTGGAAATGTACAGAAAATCTTGTTAGAAAATCTTGTTAAAATGTCTTTGTTTATTTTTTCCTCCCTTGGATCCGATGTCAAACTAGTTCCTGGCAGGTTTTGTAATGTAATATGATTTTATTTTATTTTTCTCACCATGATACTGTTCATTATGTTTCCATAGCCCCTGATTGAGTGTTAAAAGCTAATATTAATCCTAAGCAACAGGCTATAACAGTTACATGCCATTGTGTGGTATCTAAAGACAACTTTCTTTTTCCTGTTTTTAAGGAGGCAAACTAAAAGTTGGCCCACCAGCAAAGCCCCCCCACTCCTCATCCCCTGAGCAAGACGCATCCAAGGGTGAGTTATAACAATCCTCTCACCATCTGTTTGATGAACTTGGATTGTTTGGGGTGAATCTTAACAAAGTTTCTTGCCGTCGGATGAAGTGGATTCTCTATCACTGTCACGATCTGCATAAACGCTGAAGAGCGGCTTTGCTGCCAGCTTGTGTTGAGCACACAATTCGCTTGTAGTGACACGTTACTACAGTCTGCTTTATGCTGCTATGTTAGTCCTTCACTCAGTTATTTTGATGCTTTGGCCATGACCATTTGGCACAAACCCGTAGATCCGATCTTGTGGCAAATCTGACATCACAAGCTCGCTTCTGTGGGTCTTTGTCACTGTGGTGTGAACGTCGTCTTTTAACATTTTATCTAGTTTTCCTTAGTATGTATCGGTGTTGTATGTACATAATAACCCCCTGACAGTGTATTTGGAAATTAAGCTCGACGTCCCAACATTGAAGAGAAGCTCCATTGTCTGCATCCAATTGTTCAAACCTGAAATAAACTGCCAGACAAAGAAAAGTCGCTTGGATTTAACTCATTATATGATCTGGGGTTGCTTCGATTGGTAACATCAGTCTTTTTATGTCAAAATTTTGTCGGCCGACTGCCTGACTAAACTGAATGACCAGATTTTTTGCACCTGTAGATTTTTTTTTTCCCCCTCACGACACAGGCGTATCTCAAGATGAGAATGTAAGGATTCATCAAGTTAAAATTGTGAGAACGAGGTTCAGGGAGCCTGAGACCTGAGTCTGAGAACAGTTTCACACATTGATTGACCACCACAGAGTCCAGACTCTCCCATCATCAGTACAAATTCTTAGCAAAAAAACGAATGCAACTCTAAATGGAAAGGAATGTTGTGACAATGCGCAAGCGTATCAAAATGACGCCATGACCAATGCATGACTTTTTCTTTTCTTTTTTTAAATCAGCCAGGCAGTGCGTTATGATTGTGATAAAATAAATCAGGAACAACGTTCTCTCTGTTATATGTAGAGAAGAAGAGCCCTGGTTGAAAATGTGTGCATCCGGGTTGAGGTAGTAGGTTGTATGGTTTAGAATTATACCCTGGGAGTTAACTGTACAACCTTCTAGCTTTCCTTGGAGTACACGTATGACATCATACTGACAATACATACAGAAAATTGCTCTGCTTAAAGGGATTCATTCTCATGGTTCCTTTTCACAGTGTTAGTCGTATTTTTTATGATAATCTAATTTTCCCCCTACCTGTGGTTCTCATTTGAGAGCTGACCTTTAGAGATGGTCAGCCAGCCTGCTGAGGCGCAAAACCTTTAATTAATGTTCGCTTTACGTTTGCTGTATTTATAGGCGTAATGCATTGTGGTTAGTCAGAGTAATGACTCTGCATCGGTTGTATTTTGACCTTCCTTCACTATAAAACACATAAATCAAATTTATGAGCAATCTGCTGTTTTCTTTTGTCCAACTCTGCAACAAATTGTGGTTTCATACTAGTTAGTAGGGCCAAATGACACGTTAGATTTTTGTGCCAACAGAGTTGCATTTTGATCCACAAAAGATATTTGTGTGCTGCAGCGGTAAATATAACTCCTATTCAACAATTGCTAAAAATAAAAGGGTGTTAGAATGGCTCCAGCTACGTCATATTTTGAATTTTCTCACTAAGGACTTGATGTGAGGTGGAAACTATCTCACACAGTGTCTCACTTTTCAAACTGTTGCTCCATGTTTGTGGCCTGGTGTCACACCTCAGCCTGTTTAGTCAGCATGGGTCCGTGGCATCCTCTCAATCAACTGCATGTTAGCTACATGCCAAACATTACAACGCACAGATGGCTCGCTATAAACACGAGCTATGTCACATAATAATCAGAAACAAAAAAATCTGCCTGGTTCTCTGTAAGAGATTCTTCCTGATGACTGCACAGCATTGCCATTTGCACACAATAATTCGATATTTCTCAGCTGTTTATTTAAGTGAGATACTTTTCTCAGAGATTTAGAGGTTTAATTATCGCAGCTGATGCTATATGAAGCTGCCTGGCCCAAGTTGCCCTTGTAGACCTCTGTAAAATGTCACGTTTTCCAGCCTGGGAAAAGCTGATTGTTTATACGTTGTCTCCAAGCCTTGTGATACATTGTCGACAGTTCCATACAATGACCGTTTGTGATATGGGCTCCAGTTTCAGGATGAAACTTGCCTCGGCGACACTGAAGCCTCTGTTTACTGTGGACTTGTCCGCGGGATGGCTGCATCAGACTTCATCTCTGTCTGGCACTCAGCCACAGCTTGTAAAATGACTCCGAAGCAGCTAACAGGAGAAAAATGGCCTGGCAGATCAGCTTGAGATTGTTACTCCTCAGGGTGACTTAATTTGAGATGCAGCTTATACAGGGAGCGCCGTTGTAATTTCGGCTGTAGCTCTTTTTCATTGTGACAGTGTATTTTCAGTTTGATAGATGGCACTGCTTTTGCTACGTCTAGATCTGAGTAGGCTGCCTTTCTTTGGTTTGAAATGGTTTTGTTTGCATCATGTTAAGGATTGCATGTTGTCTACCTGTACATGTAGATGCCCGCCCTCTTCCAATCAGTGCAGAACTAAAAGGAGATTATCGGAAACTGCTATTTTAAGATCATCGGTAATGAAATTTGGTGGGCTACTAACACCTCTGGTGAGTGAATCCTGCTCAGACTCAGATTGCCATCACAGCCATTGTCATTAAACAGGTTTCTGTGTGGGAATATGATCCTGGTGAATTACCAGAAACCCAAGAACACCTTTTATCTTGTATTTTCCAACCTTTCCTCCGTCTGCCAAACATCGCCAGGTTTCACGTTTCTGCCGTTTTCCCCCACCCACAGGAAAAATAGTCTTGAATAAATTTTGAGAAGTGGACGCTGTGCAGGAGCACACAGGGGGAATATCATGGCAGGCAGAAGAGATGAAGAACTTGTTTAAGCAGGAACAAACAAAGTGATTTATTTTATCAACAGTGCACATCCATTTTACAGGACAAAAAAAAAAGCATCCTTCCTCTTCTTCAGCAAAGAAGAGAGAATAAAAATGTGCCTTGCTGGTGTTTATTTTAGAACCTACAATTTTTTTTCATCTCTCCTCACCTCTGAACCTCAATCGTTCCTCCAGATGTGTTGAGGAAAGCATTGCTGCTTCGACTCACGCTGTCTCAGCACTCCTCTGTCCAGCTGCTCCAGCAGTAAAGCTTAGAATCATTGGTTCCAGCTGGGCCTTCATTTATAAGATGGTTGAACAAATAAATTATAGGATGAGATTGGGCTGGGATTTTATATATATATATATATATATATATATATTAAGATATTTTTTCAGTCCTTGCAGCTTTAACAGCTCCTGGGAGAAGTATCTTGGCCAGCAATCACAAGGTTGTTCACATGGCTTTAAGAATAACAGAATAAAGAAAAAGAATAATAAAGATTCCCTCGATTGCTTTTGGTATGCTGCGGTCCAAATGATGTGCAGAAAAAAGTGTCCATTGTTACCCTGTTATCAGTGAAGGCAGTTGGCCAAATACCTAAACATGTTTCAAATAAGCAATGACAAAAGGGCTTATTGCAGAGAGCTATCAAACCCACTTGACATTATTTTTCTGAAGAAAAAGACAGAGCCCAGCACCTGGCCTCCTCACTATGAATTAGTTGCCCTTGAAATGTATCGACCACTTTCAGATTACAAAAGTTAAAAAAAGTGAACAGTCTTTTATTCTGTGCATTTCTAAGCTGAGACAGTCTCGGAAAATGTAGACAATGTTTCTGTTATGGAGTTCTTTCTAGCTTTAAAGATGAATCTCTCTGAGTTAGAAATTCAGAAAAAACACTCATTTTAGAACATTGTATTTGCAAACAATGACAGCACACAAGTAATAAAAAAATGTGATACTTTTCCTTCCTTGAGTTTTTAGGAGCTATCCAAACGTATCACTGGCACTAAGAAACCAAATACTTGTAATATCAGCCAATTGCCGCTTGCATCTGGAACTGTTCTGAGAGCAGTGATTGGTTTCCCGTGGGTGACGTCACCCACGGGTGGAGACCTTAGTAACAAATTTTGAGACCAGAACACTGTCACTTCTGGCCAGAGTGGTACTTTAGCTCCCCAACGCATAAAATCTCACTTTCCTATAAAAACGAGCCGCCTCAAGCACTTTTTCTTCCCAAGGAAACATATTCCCTTAATGTGCCCGGGTTAATGGCAAATGAATAATCATAACACACCGATGGCAGACGGGGGTGTCATCGATCTGTCTGGAGTCAGCCCCTCTCCGCCTGCTGCATCAGCCACTCTCCCCCAATTGATACGCTCTTGCCCCTTGACCCCTGGGACAGATCAATGCCATTGATTGGAGAAGGGCAGGGACAAGGGCAGGATCTGCTGACTGGCCCGCCAGCTAGTGTGACAAGACATGATCGTCATTAATGTCCCGCTGACTGGCTGACTGACTGGCTGGCTGGCAGACTGGTGTGGCGCTGTGCATCACATATTCCCTGCCGCCTGTTCTCCTCCCCCTCCAGCCTCCTCCTTTTTCCTCGGCTCCTTTCCTTCACTCCTCCCCAGTCTGTGCTGACTGCGATGCAATGACAGAGATGAGTCCATTGTTTGGATAGCTGTCTAATGCTGGCATGTGGCACAGATATGCATCTGGAGGCTGCATGGGGATATTTTGTGCTTGTATTGTGCAAAACAAATGGTCTCATTGCAGATGTGTGCTGCATGTGGTCTCATGGCTCATTGTGAGAGCTTTTCACCAATCACAGTGAAGTCGGCCTGATTTTTGGGTGCTTTGAAAAGCTGTCTTGATGCAGTTCAAAGCGACGAAATTAGAATCTTCTTCAGCCACACCAACTTTCCTCTGTGTTGTCGGATAGTAGGCAAATCTCTCCCTAATAAGAAAGTCGACAGGCCCTGATTCCCACAGCATCACTGAAAATACATTGATACCTAACAATAACCGGATTGTATATCTGCCTTCTACTTTGTTTACTCTTCTGGGCTCGTTTCATCGCTCCGGTGGGTTATATTTCCAGTCTGCAGCAGAAACAAGACGGGCAATGTTTATGTGTTTATGCGTGTGTTTGAGGAGGGGTGATGGGCAGGATGCGGCGACGATTCCAGACAGACTATGGTGAAACGGCTGTAATGGAGCTGATTGATCACCTATATTGCCGCCTGGTAGCCCCGCTGGCTTAAGCATACGGCGACCTCCCAGCCCCCAGTCTCTGCGTCACAACCAGCATCACGGACCAATCTGCGAAGACAAACCTTCCCCCATAGACTTCAACCTGGCCACGGTTTTGACATTGGCTGCAGGGTTTACTTTTTCATGTCTCGGGCGCTTTGCTCGCTGCGTTTCTGTATGCTTCTGTAGGATTGAGGGGAAACGGCACATTTATTGTCATTGATAAATTGACATTTTCCAGTTTTTCCTTTTTCTGTGTTGCGGTAGAATTAAAAAGCTGTGTCTTTCCATTTGAATTGAAGGGGATAATCAATCAATGATAACATTTGCTGATCGCTCTCCCTGCCCCCTCGACGTGACACAGGGTCATAACCCTAATCTATCCAGGGTGCTGAAGGTGATTAAGCTCTGCGATTAGAACAAGCTGTCAAGGGCAGACCTCATTCAGACAGAAGGACAATTAGGAAAATGTCCTCTTTTTGAATTTTATTTCTACTCCCATTTCCCACATACTATTCTTCATGCTGATTATCCTCTAGAATGCAAACATATCACCTCGGTTGACATTATTCCAACAGCTGTTCAACATTAAAAAACCAAATGATATTTCAGCTGGGTATTTTTGGTTGTGAAAGGTAAAGTAATGACATTTGAATATTTCACTTAACCTTTTAGGTTTTGTGACACGAGATCCTACAGAAATCTTCAGTGTGACTGCAAATTGTGTTTGTTGAGCTCAAAAGCGCCTCCGATTGAACAGATTTGAATAGTATAGAAATGATGAAGCGTTTCCAGTCCTCTGCCTGAGGACGTCTCTACATGTAGACATTTTTCGAATAAACATTTCCTTGTATTTTGGGTTTGCGTGCGTGCAGATGTGGACGCACAGAAGACGCGATTTGATATTGCAAGTCCTTACAAGAGCGATCAGGAAATTCTCCGACTCTCAAACAGCTGTGTGCCTCGAGCTGCAGCTCGCTGCTTTCAGGTCTCGGTCACAATATTGTGACAGAGCCTGTTTGTGTTAGTGCTTGTGCTGACCACATCACTGTCTGCGTGACAGTTTCTGTGTGTGAGCAGAGCAGCTGTAGTGTCACTGTTGGGCGCCTCTCCATTCAAGCCACAATTGGTTGTCTCTGTTTTTCTTGTTTTGTTTCTTTTTTCGTTGTTGCCTGTGCGTATGTGTGTGCTCGTCTCCAATGACTGGCAATTTCGTACCAGGCTATCTCACTTCACTGGCGTTTGCGTACGTGTTTGCTTGCGACACTACAGTCCACATTACGAGACAGCGGGATCGCTACAGTGCTTCCTCCACCACGGTCAAGCAGTTCACTGCAGTGTGTGTTTGTGTGTGTGCTGCTGGAAATTGATCAGCACGGGGAGGAACGTGTTCACCAGCAAAGGCTGGGTGGAGGGTGTGTGTGTGTGTGTGTGAGAGAGAGAGGGGGAGAGACAGAGCGAGGGCTGTCGCTGCAGACTCCTGCTGCAGTATCTCACTTTGGCCAAGCAGCTGCAGACAGGGAGAAACAGACCAGCGAGACAAGCAGACAGGTACAGACCTGGTGTGATGGGAGGGGATGGGGGGTGGAGATAGTGATAGAAGGCTGTAGAGGCAGGACTTGGGGTGCAAGGGTCAGGTGGGGGAGGGGTGTGGGGTGAGTGCAAGGTAATGGGTTGTGGCGGCTGGAGGAAGCGAATGTTTTTGGCTGTTTTTTGTTGTTTGTTCAGTGATGGCAGCACATCGTGTTGGACCTGTGATGATGTAGGAAAGAAGGAGAGAATATAAAAGTAAAGAATTTAGATGACAGTGTCACGACATGGCTGATGTCCCAGAGTCTGGAAAAGGAGGAGGAGGTGGAGTTATGGTAGTGGGGGGGCTAAGATGCTGAGATGGAGCTGACAGCGCAAATGGGATGGAGCAGTACTCTGTGCTGCGGGTGTAGCGGGGTGGGGGTTGGGGGGGGTGTCCCACCTCATTGACCTGTGTTTGGCTGCGGCTTCCCGCGGACTCCTCAGCTTCAGCACACCCCCACCCACCCGCATCTCTTTCTTTTACACCTTTTTTTTTTTCTCCCGTCTTCCAGCGCTGCCCTTTTTTCCCCCCTCTGTCCCTCCTCATCCTCAGCTCAGAGGCGGATAACAAAAGGCGTAGTCGGTGGCAGACAGAAGAGTGAGTGTGCAAGGCAACGCGTCAGGTGGCGCGGAGCATTCATTTCCGGAAGCCTCCACTTTGCCTGGCGTTCCCTAGAGAGACAGTCGGAGACATCTATCCGACTCGTTTTTTTTTTTTTTTCTTTTTTGGACTGGGTGGGAGGAGTTGTGAGGTTGGTGGTGGGGTGGGAGGGTGGGGTGGAGGGGGTGGGGGCAGTCAGTGGTGTGTTTAGGGATACGATAGTCAAAAATGACTTTTTCATTCTGAATTTGATGATTTTTTTTTTTTTTTACTCCAGTTTGGCATTTTATGCCAAGTAATATCTGAATTCTTTGGCTCAGTCTGTGTTGCATCTTATTTAAGTAGAAGCTGTTTTGAATCCGACTGAAGCTCGTCGCCTTTGACAACTTACTGCGTGCCAAGCTTGCCGCCGTGGTTGCACAGTTGGGCTGGCAGGGTCTGGCGCTAAGAGCAATCGAAGGAAAAGTGGGAGGGGGGTCAAGTTTTGGAGGCAGCTTGCAAACCTGAGCTGGAGACGAGCCTGCTCGTTTCTGAATTGGTTTTGTGAAAAGCTCTCTTTTTATGTGGGGTTTTAACTACATTCTCCTTAAAGCCGTGCTGCCATGGAGCAGAGCATCAAAGCTGTGATTATTTTTCTTTTTTTCCTTACTGAATATCTAGCTGAACCTGTTCGTACTCGTACTATTGATGGAAAGCCAGAGGCTGAGGCTGCTGTGTGGCTATCTGCATCCATCAGTCAGTGTAAACGGATGGATGGTCCTGGTCCAGCCATCCTGGAGGAGAGAAATTTTGACTGGTGATCAGCTGACGCTCTTTAGGACAAAGAGGCGAGCCCGGCTGCTTGGCTGGGGGGCTTTTTTTTCCTTTTCCAGCACAAAGGCTAGTTAGCACAGAGCAGGCAGTGCAGGCTTGTCTGTTCGTCTGAGCCTCTGCCTCCGTCTGGAAGCTGCGATGAAGATCATTTAAGTCTGTCCGTCTCCGAAGAATTTACCGCTTTGTCCAACAAATATCTAGTCATTTCTGCACAATTTTTCTGCCGCTGTTGTTTTTTTGTTTTTTTTTGGTATCCTGTGCTATTGAGTGTTTGTAAGCTAATGTCTGAATATGTTTCTACCTTTGCATGTCTTTGTCCGCACAGGAATCAAGCTGAACCTTCTGAGCACAATAAGTTATCTGCAGTGGAGGAAAGGAGGGAACATGGGATCGTTTTTTCAGAGGAGAACAGCCTTTTTTTAAAGATTTTTTTCTTTCTTTTATTGCATATAGATACATTTTGGCAGTGGGTGTCTGTGAGCCATAATAGGGTACCTGAAAGCTGCAATGGTTTTGCAAGAAACCATATTTGTGCATTTGTAAGTGAGGAGGAGAAAAGGGGGGAAGGAGTCAGTGCCACTCACTGCCCTGCAGCTGACTGCGGCTCCTCTGTAGACCCTGTCGTACTTCACCTGCTCCCTGAGACCCTAACTTGTGAGCTCTCCTGATAAAAAATCACGGGTTAGGCTCTTGGGACGCGGGCGGAGGGCACAATCGACTTTCTACCAAATGTTCCAAGGGTGGAGTCGGAATAAAACCCAGGAACCGATTGAACTGTTCAAAATGTAAAGACAGTAGGGACGATGAAGAGACAAGAGTGAAAAGTTGACACATTAAAAAGATACAGTTGAGAACCTTAAAGAGAGAGTGTGTGATGGTGTTTCATCAGCCCCCACCCCCCACCCGTCATCATTCATAAAGTGTTAAACACACTGCAGCATTTCTGAGGTTGCGTATGCAGGAATGTGCTCGTCTCGTTTCCGCCTAAAATGCGAGGTTTTTCCAAAAATTCGTTGAGGACACCATTCGTAATCAGCGTCGTTGCCATAAAAAAAACGAAGGACCCGCGGATGCTCCACTGCTGCCAGCCAACACTGTGATGTCCTCTTTGTGTCAGCATATCTGCTTGAAATACCATTCTAATAACACATTATCTCATTAGAAATGGCAGGATAGTTCGAACCAGCGCAGCCGAGACTCGTGCTGCCAGAGTTAATGTGTCAGTTGCTGTGAATTTGAGAACTCCAGCTTGATTCAGATGCTGCAGGAGCATGCAGACACTAGTCCCTCTGCTGCTGTTGTCAACACTGTCAAACTAAACACTCAGAACATACATTTCACCGTTTTCTTTTTTAAACAGTCCACTAACTTATTCCCTTGCCAACAGTCAGCACATTTATGTAGTCTTTTTTTTTTTGTTTTTACTGTCCTAATCATACTTGTTTGTTTTATAAGGTCGTTTATAGTTCATATATTGCTGCATATCTAAGCCGACTTGAGCCAGTATAATAGATTAAATTGAAAATCATAAATATAACATATGAAACGTAAAATATAAATTTTCAGAACAAACATCAGAAATATATCCTGTGATAATAATTCCTTGAAAAATAAACTGAATAAGTTGCGAACGTTTGTGAAGCCAAAAGCATAATTTTTTTTTAAAATGTACAGTTTGCTTTAGGAATTCTCTCATTTAACAAGAACTGTTGATTTCACATATACCCCTTTATGTTTAAAACTGATGTGAATAGTCGGCATGTGAAATGGGTATAATATTAGGTAATCATCGACATAAAAAACGACTGACCGGCAGAGTCAGGACACAGAAGAAAGGTTTCATGAATTTTATTAAATAATAATCAGTGTACACACATCAGTTCCACAGGAATTGTGAAAAGTGCCATCGCTGTCAGACGTCACAACTAAATTGGTTCGTGACCTAAATCAATAACTTAACCTGGAGGCTGAAGACAACTCAGATTCTGTACAGCAAGACCGACTTTTTAAGTCACTGAATGTAAAATGAAAACTTAGTCTGCTCTCTTATGAACTTAAAATAATAGAGGTGTAATTAGACTAGATTAAGCCCGTGAAAGAAAAGGTTCTTCTTCTTTATGCCACTGAAAGGTTTGAATTCATTTACCATTACAGCCTTGACCTGGTTTTAAACTTGGTTTTTCCCAAGGCAAAATGCTTTTCTCAAAACCTAATTTCTGCTAAATTACTCATATTAGGAATGCAGTTCAAAACAATTGATTTTCTCTGTAATACCCTCCTCTCCATCTCGCCCCCAGTCTCCTTCTCTTTCTAATTATGTATTTTTTTTTCTTTCCTGTACCCCCATTTGGTGTCGTAGTGAACAATGCCGATGCCATCTAATCAGTGTGTGCCGATGCCACAGAGGCCCCAGCAACAGCTGAAGGAGTGCCATGCCCCATGAATACCAAACAGCCAGGCACAGTGCGACAAGTGCTGAGCAGACAGACACAGCGCAGCCAAAATGGAGCTGGTGCCCACAAAACAGCCAGACAGTTTTATTAGGGTCTGTCTGACACGCTGCAAAGTCTGGCAGCACCCGAACCCACTGATGAAATCCTCACGCTCCCCCAACAGTAACAAAGCAGCACGCTCAGAGCAATCCGCCAAGGATCCAATAAATATCACCCCGTAAAAAAAATCAGCTCCCGGCTTGTTTGTAACTCCGCTGGATGGGGAATACGAACTTTGTTCAAAGTCAAACAAGTTAGCACCGAGCAGCTGCTGGGTTGATGTTGTTTGTGCATCTAAACAGCATCACTCTGCATCTGACTGAGCCGTTTAAAAAGTGTTGCATCAGTTTGGTAGATTAATAAAAAAATTTTTGCCTTTTTGAATCTATGTTAATGTCAGTGTCGGATTCGTTTTAGCTCGTTTTCTTTTAAAACTGATCATTCTTGGAGAAAAAAAGCAAAGACGGAGCAACCTGCTTGATTCCCCAAAATCGTCTGGCAAAGAATGACCTAAGAGTGCGAAATGTGAATAATTTTAACACCATGATGAGTTCAGTCAACCTTACAACAACAAGGTGCAATTTACTTTGTCCTTCAATAGAAGTGCTTCATCAGGCCAATCCAACAGATTTCCCACAATGAAAATAATGCGTCAAGGACAGAATGCAGAAGTGTGCCTGCGTATGAAAGGAGTGACAAAAAATGAAGCTTTTAAATGTTATTAATTCTACGACTGAAATCATCACACAGAATCTTGTGTGGAAGTGCAGTGGCTCAGCTAGAAGTAGAATGTAAACACGGTGTAATACGCTTTTATCTTTACCATCCATAAATAAACTGCCCTCAGTGTGTGGTTTGTGTTCTCAGGTTTCAAGTTCGAGAGTTCGACTCAGACCTTGAATTTGTGTAGACGGACTAAAGGTTCCTGCTGATGAACCCGTGTGTGTTGCAGAGATTACACTCCATTGTTCAGAGGTGGTCAAGAAACCCACTCAGCTGCTACTACGCTCCTTCCTGAAAGTGATAAAAAGAAATGAACATTTATCTCGGAAAACTCGGATTTCACCTGGAGCTGACATGGAAGTCGGATAGTTTTAGAGCTTTTTTGTTAGTTTGTTTTTTGGTGGGGTTTTTTTTCATCTATTTTCAGGTTATCAGCTGAAGCTGCTCAGTCTTCAGTAGATTTCTTATCACAGCTGGGTGGAGGAGGAGGGCGCAGGTGGCGGTGATGGGGGGGCATCAGGTATGCCAGATAGAGCGCAGGATGGAGCGTGGGGGGAAGGATGTGGGGGTGTGGCGTCTGCGTTTCCAGACACTGCGGCAGGAGGGCAGACAGTCACCTGAACACACACACACACACATAAAAATGTGCTGATGACATGGTGGACATGCCCCTGTGCAAACACACAGCACATTTTATACACAACCAATTCAGTTTAGTTTTTAATTCAATCAAGGAGTATAAATCATAGTGCCACTTGTAATGTAATTATCCCTGTGCATCGAAAGCACAAAAGTTTCTTTATTATTCTCAGGGCGACGGGGATGAGAGATAAACTCCATTAACTTTTAGAGATTACGGTAAGTGCTCGGGGAGATAGGAGTGTCTGTTGAAGGGACAGTCGGGCGGCACTGAGGCTGGAGGATTTTCACAGCGGGCCTGTGGGTACGGAGCGGGAATCTGAAAAGTGGAGCTGATGATTGAAAACCAAACGGCAAAGCTCAAAGGGAGTGGGCTGTCGGCCTGGCAGACCAGAGGTCTTAGCACAGCCAACTGGAATATTCTCAGACGGGGTTTGTTTTTTGTGTGCACATATGTGTTTGTTTTTTTCCCTTTAGGTTGTCTCTTCTGCCCCTGCTCCCTTCCAAAGTCCCACATTATCTGCCCTTCTCTCTCTGATCCTCACTTCTTAGGCGTTGCCAGGGAAACCTGGTATCTGGCTAGCAGCTTGATGGAGTTATTGAACTGTGGCTGGGATAATTATGCTCTGTCTTGCAGGTTGGCTGTCCAGTGGCTTGGACACGAGTGCGGCCCATAGCTGGTTGCTGAAGGCTTTTAACCCTTTGGCCTCCGGACTTGGGCAGAAATGTCCAGTCGGACTTTGCATTTTGAGCTTCACTTTTGTCGTTTTATTTGTTATGATGGATATTCAAAAGACCTGACTTCTTGTTGAATGTGTCACTTAAAATCCATCAAACTCATGTTCAGCTCACCTAATCACATACTTTGCTTTATGTTCCTGTCAAAACAGGTCATGACCAAAGTGTATTTGCTGGATGCAGCGTGTCAACTCGCAGGGATATATTACAGAGCAAGGAACATTGTTGTATTTTTCCTCATTTAATTTAATTTAATTTAATTTGTCATTGTCGTCCTGGAGCCCTGGACTAGATTTTTCTTGGTGCTTAAAGGTAAGACGGAACAAAGCTGGCATTTACAACACGACAGACCCTTGCATCAAAGTTTTATGTGTGTGATCTGCGCTGTTCGTGGACAATAGTGTTTGTTTGTGCCTTGTTCTGTTTGCATATTTTCAGAAAACTTGTGAGTCAGTAAGTGTCAGACTGCGGTAACAGACGGCCTGTGCAGGATAATTAGCCTGGAGTCATTTGGAAACGGCTCAGCTCTGCCCAGGTGCCCACTGCGCACAGAGAGACCAGACGACCTTTTACTCGGCTCCGTCCCACTGCAGTCACTTAAAACAGTGATGGATGGCTCCCCCTTTACACCCTGCTCCCCAGTGGCTCTCGCTCTGCTTTCCTCTCCACCCATCCCGCTCTCATCCTCCCACCCCAAAACCTCTCTCGCCTCATTTTGTCCTTCTCCTCCTTGTTTCTCCACCATTCTTTACCTTTTACAGCCCCCATTTTCTCTGTTCCTCCAGACTGATGAGTGGGAAGAGGAAGAAGAAAGGTGTGGTGTGGAGGGGGGGGGGGGGGGGGGGGGGTTTAAGTGAAGTGGCCGACGCATTTACTGCTCACGAGAGAGAGAGAGAGAGAGAAGTAGAGTCAAGCGCCGCACCCCTGCCCCCACAACCCCTCATTAGTATGCGCAGGCTGTCGCTCAGGTGACATGGCCGCTGGATTCGGTCCCGACTGCAGGAACATCAGCAGCGTGGCGGAGAACAGGACAGCAGGTAAGGACAATGAGAGCAGGAGAGAGAAAAGGAAGGGAGAGGCACGTATGGACTAACTCCCCAGGACATGCACCCTTTCCACTGCTGCAATACAAACATTTCATACTTAAGTCCCAACTATTGCTCTTTGCTGAACTGAGGTGAGGTTAAATTATTGTTGGAAAACATTTGTGGGATTGAGCCATTTTATCTGTGGTTATTATTAAAATATCCTGAAACTAGCTGTGAGGTGTTTCCACAGTTTCCACAACGCATTCATTCACAAATGATTTCCTTGTATTTTATGTGCCGGTATGAAATGATTTGCAGATGTTCCTGTAGCTGCTCTTCATATTGTAAAGAGTGATTTCAATAAATCTCTATGAATGAATATGTTGTGTGTGTGTCTGGTTATTTGGAAAAATAATGTGATCAAACAATGTAGGAATCCTGCAGTTTCCTCTCTGAACATTTTCATTGTTTTCACTTGTGAGGCTTTCATTCCCCTTGATATGTAGGATATTGGTTTTGTTGCCAAAGGCAACAAAGAGAGAGGTGTATTAGACAAATATTCGTACACTCAGTGTGTGTTAGAGGAAAAGAGGAGACAAGAAAAGGGAAAGAAAGAGAGGAAAGAGTGTAGGCGTGCTTTTGTTTGCTCTATTTCTCTGTGTGCGTATGAACTAGAGACAGACTGTGTTTGTGTGCGTTGGGGGAGCAGTGCGGCCAGGCTGCAGATATCATCCATCTCCCTGTCACCGGCCCAAGGGCTGCTGGGAAAGTGGCAGACAGCTCGCCGGCTTTGACAACGAAGGCTGCATCCTAATTTTCTGACATAGAATGCTTGAGAAACCGGCGCCTCTCCTCCCCTCACCACCCAGTACGGAAACCCATTAACCCCGCGATCTGGGAACAAAGCGCCGAGCCGAGCCCAGGCCACCGCAGGCTCGGAGTCCTATCAGCTCCCGTCATCCACCAGCCATGACGGAGCAGCAACCCTCTGCATGAACTCGGCTTTCAAAAGCGGTCAGAGCCGCATTCATACAGCAGACACACTGAGCACAAAATGATATTCCTTTAGTCGGATCTAATTAGGTGGTCCTATCACTGATACTTGATGACAGTGCAAAATAAAAATCCTTCAAAACGCCGCTCTAACTGGATTACATGGTTTGTGGTTAGCTGTGACTAATTGCATTGTAAAGCTGTTTTCAGACATTCTATAGCATTTTTACCCGTGTTTCTACAGTTTATCTCTCTGGTCCTTGACATTATACGATAATTGGCATGAGGATTAAGTTCTTACACATTCATGTGTATCGTGTGCAACTGTCAGAAACTCTTTTAGTCGTCTGAAGAACCAGAAACGTTTTGCTCAGTTAAGATGTGTAGTTTCACTATGTTCTGAACTGCAACATCTGAACCTTCAAAGCCTGATGACATGCAGTGCTGGAACAGAAGAGAAGTCTTTACTGTTCAGGAAATACTAAAGAGATGTTGCATAGACGTGCTTTTTCAGGTCAGAAATGTAATTTTATTCACTTATAATTGATTACAAATTATTACATTTAATTTTCCAACACTCATCTGTTTTTTAAATCCAGTTTCCAGATATTTTTTAAATGCAAACAGTTGATTATTGGAAGTGGTGCACTAAAGACTCAGACAAATTTTCTGACCCTAAATATGATGGGAATATTAAATCTTTTTGTTTTTAAAGCGATTAAAAAAAAGTCCTGTGTCACAATAAGCCGATTCTTCTGAAGTGTAAAAATCTTCACATTCAAACTAACTATAGATGAGAATGACAGCGATGCAGAATTGCACCTCAGGTTGTAATAAATCGTTAGCATTCAGCGCAGCCCTTTTCATTCTGAGAGTCTTTGCAGGTGGAGCTTCATTTAGTCTCAGATTAGGGCTGAAAGTCTGCAGGAGGAGCTTTAAAACCTCTGACTTTATTTTTCAAAGACGCAAGCAAAAGGTCTGCATTAGACCTTCGCTCATCGTTAACAAACGGTAGAAAATGCTGGTGAGATCAAACACATTCAGTCTGTGCGTGTTCTCCAGTTTGTTCCTAATGATTTGAAACGGGACGTAAGTGGTGTATGAACAGGTGATGAAAGACAAGGTAGGACATGTAATGTTAGTGTGATGTATTGAATTACTTCATATTAGACTCTGACAGTTTTAAATGTGTTGGAAAGGTTTTAGATCAATTGCCTTTAACATGCTTACCAACTAACATTTGTCTAAAATTAGGCAAATTTAGGAGGAAAACAACATATTTGTCCAAACACATAAAGACGTGTTATAGGGTAAGTCATTGTTAATAAACTCGAACACTGAATGTTAACTTTAAAGGCTGAAAACAGCCCAGGTAAGTGGATTAAAATGACACCCACTGCAGTAATGATGCTGCATTCATGCGATGTGGGTTAAATACTGCAGGGGTTCCTACATTTATTTGAAATGGCCTTTCAACTGAGCTGCATATACAGTTTCAAAGTGGGGTCCAGTCACATACTGACTGTCTCACCCACTATAAACTGGGCCTATGATTTGTCAAGTGAATTAAATGATACATCCATCTAAAATAAAGTAAGCCAGAAGAACTGCATGACCTCAGTCTTTTTTTTCCTCCCTGACCTGAAAAAAATAGCACTGGAGCGTACAACTCTCTGGATTTGTCATCTGCGGTTTACATTTCTATGTTTGACTCGCCGTAAAACATGAACTCCCGAACTAAGTGCACATGTGAAAGGGCTTAATTTACAGACAGCTGCAATCAGCATGTCACTGCAGCTTCAAAGCAGTTCCAACACGTTTTTGCTTTTTATACCAACAAGTCATTTCCTCAGTTACTGGCACGTGACTAAAAGCACAGTCTCGGTCTCTTGTCTTTTGGCATTCTCACACAGGGATCATTTTATTCAGGAGGTGGTGTCTTCCTACCACAATGCTTGTGCCGGCAAAAAGTGAAACTGCCTCTTTTGTCTCTTTTTATGTGTCTGTGAGGGAAATGTAAATATCATTAGCAACTTATAGATAAACTACCAGCAGCCCATCCCCTGCTCTGTTTCGGTGCATCACCGCAGCATTTGTCTGTGGAGTGTGGAGGTTTGGGGAAGGAGCTTCCTGGTTGTTGTGAAGGCCCTGTGACGGTGATTCAGCTGCAGCTTGGAAACGCTACGCTGAGCTCTAAAAGCCCTCTCTGAAGCCTGGGAATCCAACCCCAGCGAAGCACAAAGGCCACTTTGATTTCTGATGGGTAAAATAAACATCATGCTTGTACAAGTTATCAGAATCTGCTGACTGTGTCTTTCTAAGTGGCCTATGGGAATCTCAAACAGAGGGAGAAGGGGGAAAAAAAAAGTCCAAGCTTCTTAAAATGTTGCCAATGAGCCTTGAAAACACATAAGCTCCCCTGAAGAGTGCGTTTTAAGGCATGCGTGTTTACAGCCCACACAATTCTGTGAGTGCGACTGGTGGTTTCAGCAGGAAACCTGTCAGCATTTCAATGTACACACTTAGTAGTTGTGCTTTTCTGCGTTCCAAAGTCAAGGAGAAGGACTCTTTTTACATTAGTAACAGAACCACATAGCAGTAATGTCTTCTTACAAATAAAGGTCCCGCCTTCAGAAATGATCGCAAGTAAAAGTACAAACGTGCCAGCATCGAATCATACAAAGCAATGGTATCCAGAATTTATGGATATAATTGCATTGTAATTGTTGCTGAATTACTAATGACAGAGAAAAAATATTGTTCCATCATTTACGACTAATATCACACTGTGTTTATAGCCAATACAATTTAATATTCAAAGTACATAGAAATTTCTAAGTGACTGCCAGACTTATCAGGACATCACAGTTTTCCCATAGCCCAAAATGTTACATCGTCCTTTCTTTGTTAAATAAATTCCAGCCAATATGAAAACTGTATAAAACTACAAAATAATAATAATTAAAAAAATAATAATAATTCAAACCAATGAAAGAAAGAGTGGCACGTCTTTGCATGTGAGATGCTGGTATCATGAAAGTTTGGGCATCTTTGTTGTTAAAAAAAATGTTTTATAACAAAAGTATAAGTAAATTAAATAAATACCATAACCTGAATGTTTGGCTTTTTTATTTATGCCTCTTGTGCAGGATGACTTCAAACATTAGATTTTAGAAGGAAAATTCTTTAAAGTTATTTGTTACTGAAGCTGAAGAATAAATATATTTATAAGTTCAATAGTTTTTCCCTGAAAAGAATTTCAAGAGTAGTTTAAAAGTAATTTGCTGAGCTGAATTTATTTTGTAGTTTCTCTGTATTTGATTAAATTTTAGTTTCTTTTTCTTCAGATACCAGTTCTTTGCTTTTACAACGATGATTCCACTAATTCTAGCTGTTGGTTTTTAATGCTTCACATCACTTTCAGACAAGTAAACCATGTTTTAAAAAGTACTAAAGTTTTCTGTACAGCCCTTTTGTCTTGAGAGACATTTTTTTAAACACCACTTTGATTCAAACTTAAAGGTCTCAATAACTTTTACCCATTCATGTCCCACTGAAATTGACTTCATGGTCCCGGATTTTCCTTAATTTAGCGCAATAATAAGCTTGACATTTTTGGTTTTCAGTCAAAAACTAACCAAAAGTTAAATGAAAAGAAAAGACAAAAGAATATAAGAAAAGAAAAGAAAATAATATTGAATAAATATGGGTTTGAATTGATATGAACCTTAGTTATCAGTGTTCTTCCTGAATGATGAATTCTTTGATAGTTTCTTAACATTCTATGAGGCAACAGTCATAAGGAAAACATTTCCAGTAACAGGTATATTATTTTCATTACATAGTCACATTTTTAATTGCACTTTTTCATGCACATTGGCAGTTTTGATTCATAGTGAATTTGTAGCTTTGTGTTTTTAGCTGGAAGTGACATAAACAAGTGGAAACACTCGTGAATTTGTGTTTATCGGTTTTAACTGCACGTTTCTTGTTTTCTCTCTATGTATACTTTATACACTGTATATATGTATATGTGGACATTTCTGGGATTTAAAGGAAAATGCCATGTCTACAATTATCCTATCCTCCATCAGCAATCAGTGATAAAGTAAATGATTTGCAGTCACAGCTTATTTTGGACCACTCCTCTTCTGTGACAATCTCCAGGTCTTCGAAGTTGGAAGGTCTCCCTCTTGATCAATCTGATCTTGAGTTCCCTCCATAGATCCAACGCAGGGTTCATGTCTGGACTCTAAAACACTGATACTGTTTTCTGTTAACTGTTTCTTTACCCAATTTGGCTACAAGGGTCTATTTCTACCCAAGGTCAAGTTTTCCTGTAGACTACCTGATATTTTCTGCCTGAATCTTAATGTACATACTGTGTATAAATACAAAATTGACGTATTTATCTTTACTTGAGTTCTTTTCATGCCACTTTATACTATACAACAACACAGAGAAAAATAATGTTGCTTTACTTCACTACTACTACTTATCAGCAAGTTAAGTTTTTATGTGTTCTGCACATGCAAACACAAAATATGTTTTATTATCAATGAGTCACCAGGCAGCATTTAGCTCACTTGTCATGGTGATTTTCATAATTTTCGGGGAAAAACAAACAAACCCAAAACTACTAATGGAGAAAGTAAATATTAGATTAATGCACAATGATAAATGGTCATTAGTTCCAGTTCGGCATTAGATTGTTCAAAATGAGCTTCAGCTACAATTATAGGTTACAGTTTACAAACTCAGCTTTCAAAATGAGTAATCAGCAGGGAAAAAAATTTGGAGCAGCATCTGTGTTCAGGAAAATAAAAGACTTGCTTTACAGTAAATAAGAGAAATAAAATCTTTTTTTTTCTCAGCAGTTAAGCTTTATAGCTCAAATAAACATGTCCGCACAACCCAACGGAAAAGTGCCACATCGCTGAATAGTCAAATGGTCGTTTTAGCTTTGGAACCTTTTGAGTGAAATGAACCAGAATTATCTGAGTAGCAGCCATGAAGAGAGCTATTTGATTTTCTATTTGAAGAGAGGAGCCACTCTGCTGCCTTTATTGTCTCTTTTAGCATAAGAAACACTGGAAAATCCTTTATGAAATAAAAATTTGGACAGTTCCCTCCCACAATTCCTTGCAGCTGCAACGGTCATAGCAACGCTATTCTCTAGATGTACTAACTGGGATTCATAGAAATAAATATGAGAATATGGTGCACTTTTGTGGCTTTTTTGCTCCTGTTTTGAATTACAACAACTATTATCTTGAACAACTGAAAAAAAATGTGGTTTCAGTGCCGTGGACACATCCCAACTTAAAAAAAACATGAATAAAAATAAAAAATGCAACAATGAGCTGAAGATTAGAATGAAATTTTGACATCTGTTACTATGTTTTAAGCACATGTACAATCTATAGGCACAATAATACACACACACTTATATGTGTGTATCTGCAGGATATTGATTCATCTTTATTTCACAGACTCACTCAGCAATGATGGCAACCACAGCTCACCACGCAGCCAGGCGAGCGTGTACCTCCTCTTGTCCTGCCATGCAAGCTGAGCAGCACAATGTAGGAGCAGAAAGCTCAGATATACAGATGTCTCCATCCTTCACAGGCTCATCGGTGCCTGCACACAGCACCGCAGCTTCTGCTGCTCAGGCAACAGCCCGTCAGACATTCGTCCATCAGTGCACCGACAGAAAACACTGCCGTTTCACTGCGGCTCGATCTCGATGATGTATATGACGGAAGAGGACAGACTTAGCGTCAGAATTAGCTGCTGGAACAGAGAAGACAGAGCTGCTACGCTCTGTATCGGTGTCATCTGTGCTCATGTTTCAGCTTAGAGATGGACACATTTCAGGCTGGGAAAGCAGCTGACAGCTCCTCAAACCAGAGGATAACTGATAACAGATGTACAGTTAGTAGAGCTCTCAAAATAGATTTCAGATGTTGACTAGAGCAAATGTCCTCCTCAGATGTCCCTCAGCTTCATGCAATAAGAGATTTAATGGAAACAATGAGTCAATGGCATTAAATCTCTAAAGTCAGATTCTCATGCAGACTGCATTGTCATTGGATTGGATTAAAATGTGCTGTCTGTTGACAAAAAGGAGCTCTACCACCATCTTGTGGCACAAATGCAGACATCAACATTTAATGCTGCTCCCTTTTCACTCATTCCCAACACCGTAGCATTGTACAGCATCCATGAACACGATTTATCGGCTCTTGTGTCACAGCTGCAGCAGCATATGCAGAACTGCCCATAGCCCTGAAAGTTTGCTCAGTTTTAGGTCTTTTTCCAGGAGGTAAAAAAAAAAAAGATTGTAAAATATCATTGAGCTAAGGATTAATCAGTTTAAAGTAGTAGTTTGTTAAATAAATAAATAACTCATGGTCTTGGTGAGATTTATGCTGGTTGCAGGACAGACCATCCGAGACACGGCAAATTACACACAACCCTCAGAGAGGCAGCGTTCACGCCTCTCTGACACCACTGGAAGACACTGAGTTATGATCAGCTGGGGACCAATGTGCTATCACTCATGCTTCTCTGCAAAGTTGTTCAAAACTCTGCTCACGAGTTTGTCTAATCTGACGCAGTGACTATCTTCTCTGGCAGATATTTAGTCTGAACCTAACTATCCATCAAAGAGAAAGCTTGAGCCAGCAGTTGGTGACCCCGAGCTTCACGGAAACACTGGAAACAGATTTCTAGGCTCAGTCCAAAAAACTAAGAACTGCTTTATACTGAATGTTATTGGTTTAATCTGGATGTAAACAAAATAGGACTGCCAGACTGTTTCCTGGAAGGCACTGTGACATTTTGCAGATAGAATAATAGCACCATTTCCTAACTTTTTCAATTCCAGACGATGGTCAGAGTTTTCTCAGAATTCTGAACTAAAGCTAACAACTGCTCATAAGAGAGCAACCAGGAGAGCAAATCCTTCAACATCTTGATCAACTTAAACTTAAAGATTTCACAACAGTTTGACACAATAGTATTTTTACTATAACTGCCTGACACCAAGGTAACATGGTGTAAAATTACAAGATAGCATGGGTTTGATCCTCTATGAAATTCTTAAGTTTGAGGGTTTTCTTTTTATGTAATTCCCTCTTCTGTGACCCTGTTACACTCAGATGGACACAGGAGCATTGAATAACTTGTGCTGTCTTTTTTCTGTTCCTCGCAAACATGAAACAGAAACATTACACTTAATACTGGCTCACTATCTCTTAGCAGCATTTTTTTGTGTATGTGTGTAGGTGATAACCAGCCTTGGCTGTTTCTCTCCGTCTCCTAAACCTGAAAACAACTTTTTCTTCTACCCTGCCTGCTTGCAGACTTGCTCTATACAAAGCACCACCTGGTGGCAGCAACTGCACACTACACACACACTTTTATGTAGATTCTACATGTTGTCATTCCATCATGACTGAACTGAATCGAACATATTCACAATTGAACATTTACCCTTTAAAATGAGCTCAGCTTGGCCTCTAGGTAGGTCCCCGATATTTAAGAGTAACTGGGCAAAAAGAAAAAAAAATAGTGAGAAAAAACATCTTGCGTGGCTCAAGGAAAGTTATGGGGGGGGGGTGTCTTCACCTGTAATATGTGACTCACAACATGTTTACAGTTGTGCTTCTCCTAAGTTAACACACCAGTGCTTTAACTCACACATGTTTTTGCTGCACACAAAACATACAATGAGTTCGAGTATTAAATGTGGCAGAGAGTGAACCATCACGGTGGGACTGTAACCAACTGTGGGCTGAAAGAAGCGACCGCAGAAAGCTTAAAGATGTAAATTAGCTTAATGGGCAGAACCAGTGTGTTTACAAGCTCAGGAGAAGAATGAGCTCCTCTCGCTGCCACGCTGTCACTATGAATTAGTCCGACATTGCTCTTTTCACACAGATCTACCAGTAGGGGACAGTAAAGCACCTTTTTACATCTTGACAGACTGCAGGGTCTTTTGTCACTGCAGCTGGGTTTAAGTCGGTTGCTTTACAGAAATACCCTCCTGAAGAGCCGGCCCCCTTACTCAGCCCAGTGGGGTGTGTACGCTCACATGAAGATGTATTCCATTAACTTTGTGGTTCATCACTGAGGAGCAGGAAACGTTGCGACTGTCTGGAAATCAGCACGCAATCAGCACAACACTCCTGGTAGAAAGTGCAAATGAAGGGAGCCATCACCTTACTGTTTACTCAAAGAAGTAAGCAAAGAGCTGCTCTGAGGTAGCTCAAATACTGAACCATCCTGAGGAAATTACAGTGGAAAATATGTTCCTGGTATTTGTAGTGTGTTTGTATGAAAAATGCCTGCAGCAGAATGACAATGAATGCTGAATATTACAGCACATTACTGGATTTTCTGAAACATTTTTATTACATGTCTCAAATCCTGAGTGATAAAAATCCTCATAAATATGGTGATCAGCCTTGCATTCCCTCTGATTCCACTAACAAGCCAGAGTGAAAGGCAGCGTCTTTGAGGCAAAAAAAGGCGCACATTTGACAACGTATCTGTGAGAACAGCATTGAACTGTTTCAAAAGCAAAGTTCTTTAAAGGAATCATAAAAGGCAATCTGCCACCATTTTTTCTTTTTTAGGAGCTTTTTTGAATGTGTCACATTCAGTGAAGAGTCTGTCACTATTAAGAGTGTCACTATTTTGTGTTACTGAAGTTGATGCGGCATTTGTTAGCCGAATAAATGAATGGATGAGGCTAAAAATGCAATAAACAAATATAATATATACAATACAGAATAGACAAGTAACAACAATTCCAACAAAGCTAAACTGCAAAGATTAGATCTTGACAGTCTCGACAGTCTAAGTTGCCCTCACATCCTCAGGAAAGCTGCTGCAGAGATGTGGGTCCTGCATTTCCACAGTTTTCTTGGATTGGCAACGTATGTTTTACATATGAAGATGGGTCTGAAATTGTTCACATTTGCTCCGGAAGTTTGCTTGGCGGTTTGCTGTATGATTTTATAACTAGAAGCAGTAATGATACGACTTGTCAAATATGTTAGAGGGTCTGAGTCCAGTTGAGGTTTTAGTTTTACCTGTTTGAAGTGGGAGCGCATCTTGAAGGGATAGTTTGCCTCTTTTGACATGAAGCTGTATGACATCCCATATTAGCAATATAATTGATTAAATTTGACTTACCCCCTGCTGCGTCCTGTGAGCCGAGTTTCGGCCTCATTTTGGCGTTGACGAAGGTAGTCCGGCTAGTTGGCTGGGGACACAAAAATAAAGCGTTTTGCTTCTCAAAATAATATGCGTTCAAAAGAGTAATACATTTGCATCACAAAATCGTTCTCCAGAAAAAGTCAGACCTTACAATCGCTTGGCGCTATTTTCTCCAGTGTTTCCCACAGAATTTTTGGAAACTATGGGGGGGGGGGTAAATTCACGCGGCGTAAATTTGTGCGACTGCCGATTGTATTTTATTTGATTGATTTGCACACATTCATTCAAATATAACAAAAAAATACACAATAAAACACAACAAATTAAAAAAAAAAAGGAATGTGTGCTGGAGATGTTAGAAACCCTTGTGGGCTTATAAGGAAACCTCATCTTGTCATTAAAACCCAATGATAACAATTGTAATAGAAAATATTTACAGGTTAAAACTAAACTTCATGAAAAATATGAATGGATCATATACAGTGAGTACTTATGCCTTTTTGAGAAACTTGAAAAGGTTTTCCTTGATAACAAAGGGTGTGGGAAGTACACAATGAGTTCAGGAACACATCAGAAGTGGTTTGGTTTTGATATCTTTAAAGCTGCGGTCTGCAACTTTTTTTTATTCATATTAGCTTGAACTGTCATTGGATTCTGGAAGTAGAATATTAAATAGGCTGTTTAGGAAAAATAACGAATTCTGTAGCTCCCTCTGAAGCCTGTAATCGTGCTTGCAAAAACCGAGCGCTCCCGGCTGTTTTTAACCAATCAAGCTAGGGTGGAGGAATCCTACCTGTCAATCACAGCTTGTGCACACGCTGCTGAGCGTCAGTCTGCCCCAGCTTGTGTGCGCACACACTGGTGTGAACTCACGTGCACAACCTCGTCCACAGAGGGGGAGGGGTTTGGGGGGCGATTCGGAGCTTGTTAGAGGTTGGGGGAGGGACCTGAAAGTTGTATCAGTTTGAATTTTCCGACTTTAGACTCGCAATTTTGAAAACCTGCACAGCTTTAAAAACAAGAGAGCTATTACAAAATAAAAGCCATAAATAAGACTGAGTCATATACACTGATTACTTATACCTTTTTTTTTTGTGATCAAATTTTTATTGTATTTTGTGTCAAACAATGAAAAACAAAAAACAAATACACAACACATGAAACGACAATGGACGACTATCAACATCCATACCAGCAACCCCCCCCCCCCCACACACACACACACACACAGGTCTCCTTCCTAGCTCACTCAGGTCTCATTCCCAGCTCACTCACCCGGTCCTAATAGAGAACACAAAGAAAGAAGTTTATCAAAAAGAAAACAGCTCAGGATAGTTGATGTGTAGATACAAGAAGTAGAAGAGGATAAGAAAGTGAAAAAGAAAGCAACAGGACATCATCACAGGCCATCAATGCAATAATCTGTCAATAAAAGATGACCACAAGTTAATATTCTTGCTCTGAGCACCGTGCATACCGGCCACAGATTTCTCAAGTTTAGCCAGATCTATGACTGTATTAATCACAAAGCATGGGGAGTTTTCCATCTTTGTGCGATTATTTTTTTAGCGGCAGTTAGGGCTACCAAACACCAGCGTTGATGCATCAAGGAAAGGTCTAGCTCAGTAAAATCGTTCAGTCGCAAAATCCTTGGAGAGCAAGGGATGGTACTGTCAAGAATAAAGGAGATCTTTTTAGAAACCATTTCCCAAAATGTTTTTACCCCAGGGCAGTCCCAGACCATATGTAGAAATGTTCCTGTAGCTCCTAAGGAGCACAGCTCGCATGTCGGTGATGATTTTCTTTTCATGTAAAATAATTTAAGAGGAGTAGTATAAAGTCTGTGAATAAAGTTATAATGAATCATCTGATGGTTAGGGTTACGTGATGATAAAACTATCTTTGGCCATACTGTTGTCCAGTTGATTGTGGAAGGTGTAATTGAAAGATCATGGCTCCAAAGCGTATCAACTTGTATAGGCTTTTCCACACATTTGGCAATGTGAGTATAGAGATTGGAAACCAAACCTTTGGTGGATAAACAAATCTTTTGTATTGGGTGACACTCCAGTTTTTCTCCCCAGGGGACCCCGTATGCACGAAGAGCACTACGGATTTGTAGGTAAAAGAAAAAAGAAGTACCAGGTAAATTGTAGTGGGATTTTAAGTCTTGAAAAGATCTTAATGTATTATTGGATGTAATGTCGGAGAGGGTATTAATCCCTTTATCACTCCACTGAGGAAAAGAAATTGGGTGTTTCCCCAAATAGAGATCAAAGTTATTGAATAAAGGGAGGTGAGAGTGATATTTCAGGTGGGTTTTGGAATAACATTCTACAATTCTCCAGGTGGCAACAAGGTGTGAGACAAGGGAGCCAAACTTGGATGTACACATTTTAAGAGGAATATTGGAATGGATTAAATCCTCAAGCCTATGTGGTTTAACCAAGTTTTCCTCCAAAGGTCGCCAGGCCACTTGTGCTCCCGTATTAAACCAGGTGTTGAGAGGTCGAAGAGTTGAAGCCCAGAAATAGTGCTCAAAGTTTGGGACCCCAAGGCCACCAGAGACTTTCTGTCTTTGCAATGTAGACATTTTAATCCTTGGGCGCTTTCCTTTCCACACATAATTACACAGCAGTCTATAGCCGCTTTCAGACAGACCGTTCTAAGAAAGTAGTTATCAGAACTACCCTCCTCGAATTTCGTTCTGATAACTATCCTTCCCCAGCGGAACTGTTTCAGTCTGCATTCGCACATGAGTCGGGACCTGATAGGGACTGATGCGCCGCGCGCAGCCGTCTGCTTCAGTGACGTGTTAGCCGTTAGCCGTTTAGCGCTACATTCAAACACAAAACAAAACGGTAAAAGTAAGGACAGTAGAAAAAACACCACCAAGAAGCTAATATGGAGAGCGGGGAGGCCACTGTGTTTATGGTCTGCATGATGGTGATATTAATCATGGACGATCACATCAGGCGTCTAATATCGAGGCTGGAAAAGCTCACAGAGAGAGTCAGGAGACGATACTTTTTTATTTCATGAAGGAAGAAAGGAGAGCAGAGCGCTGCAGACAAATGAGACCAGTGTAAGTTTAACTTATTAAACATGCGCCGGTTGCGTCCGTGTCATATGAGGAGACATTTCAGCCGTGATAGCATGACATGGGGCGTAGCTACCGACCACCACACACCTCCGTTAGATTCGTTCTATAGAACCATGAAAAGACCCGACCTCGGAGAAGGAGCTAAATAGTTATAGGAACTAAGGGAGAAAGCCCCGAGTTCCTGTATGTCCGAACACGGGATTAAAAGGTTATTAGAACTGCCAAAGGTTCCTACAGTCCGAAAGCGGCTTATGTAATTTCTCCCAATGATCAGGAGGGGGAGCCAAGGGTAACATGGTACTGCAGAAATTAACTCGTGGAAGGATATTCATCTTAATAATTGAAACTCGTGCGCTAAATGTGTTGGGAATGGACATCCATCTCGCTAGATCATTTTTCACCTGCTCAAGTGTCTTATTATAGTTAAAAGCCAAGGTAGTTTGTAATAAAGGAAAAATGGATAATCCCAAGTATTTAAATTGGTCAACCACAGGCACATTGGTTGGTAGCGATACTTGCTTCGTAATATTGTTCAGAGGTAGTAAAGCCGATTTAGACCAGTTAATCGTGTAACCTGATATATCAGAGAAAGAATTAAATATCGATAATACATGTGGAGTAGATTTAGTTACATCCCCCAAGTATAATAAAATATCATCACAGTAGAGAGAAATGAAATGGTCCGTTCCATGTACAGTAATAGGAGTGTGTGATGATTGACGCACCTTCTGTGCCAAGGGTTCAAGTGATAATACAAACAAAAGCGGAGAAAGAACACATCCTTGTCTGGAGCTGCGGCCAACTGGGAATAAAGGTGAACAAATATTTCCCGTCATCACCATAGCAGAAGGAGAAGCATACAGTGTTTTTATCATGTTAATATAATTGACACCAAAACCCATATGGCGAAGGACAGCCCATAAATAATGCCATTCCAAAACGTCGAATGCTTTTTTTGCGTCTAGTGATAACACAGCATAAGGAGATTTGGCCACGGCAGATTGCTCAAGTATATGCAATAATCTGCGAACGTTGTCAGCGGATAACCGCGATTTCACAAAACCTGTTTGGTCGGGATGTATAAGTTTGTTCATAAGTGGCTCCAATCTTAGAGCAAGTATTTTGGCGAACAATTTAATATCGGTGTTCAGAAGAGATAATGGACGGTAGTTTGCGCAGTCGTTCGGATCTTTACCCTTTTTATGCAATAATGTAATCGTGGCGGTATTCACATCCCTTGAAAAGGCTCCACTTGAAATCGCATGGTTTATCATGTTTAACAATAAAGGGCCAAGTTGAGACCAGAATTTCAAGTACAGTTCAGGTGGAATCCCATCAAAGCCCGGCGATTTACCTTTATTAAGACTGTGTAAGGCCGACTCTAGTTCGGACAGGGTAATTGGCGCATCAAGAAAAGAAGCCTCATGAGGTAACACTTTGGTAAGATTTAGGTATTTAACAAATACTTCACATTTCATAGGGTCATAGGGAACCTCAGAACGGTAAAGATTAAAGTAGAATGTACGAAACATTTGGTTAATTAGTTTCGGGTCTGTTACCAAAGTTCCGTCTGGTGCCTTTATGGATGGTATGTGCGCAAAGCTTTCGCAGAAGCGCAGGCTTACGGCTAATGACTGGCTAGGGCGAGCTCCTTCAAAATAATGGTTTTGTCGTGTGCGATGAATAAGGAAATCAGCCCGTTGTCATCTTTAACCTTTTTACGTTGTGATGTTAAATCTACAGAGACAGTATTATGCATAGCGTATTCCAGTTGTTTCAGATCGCGCTCCAATTCAAAGACTCTGCGCCGACGGGTCTTATTTAAATGAGAGGAAAACGATATGCAGTTGCTCCGAATGTATCCCTTCACCGAGTCCCATAATACACGAACGTCTTCCACAGAGTGCTCATTAAAATGTAAAAATTCGACCAGACCTGTTTCAAGCTGATTCACAAAGTTCTCTTCGTGTAACAAGGAAGTATTAAAGCGCCAGCGTGGGGCACGGTCCCGAAACGTCGAAATGTTACCTCGACAGATGACCGCTTTATGGTCAGAGAAAGCCAAGGGGAGCATATCAGTACTCACGTTATCAAGAAAACTGTTAGATATAAAGATAAAATCTATCCTTGAAAATGACTGGTGTCTTGCAGAATAAAACGAGAAGTCACGTTTATTGTTATTGGTAGTACGCCATATATGCATTAATGCAAAATCTTGAGCCCATTTCCTTAATGCACCCGGCGCTAGCTTCTGATCACTGCCCTCTGTAATAGCCATCCTATCTAAGGAATGGTCCCAAACTGCATTAAAATCTGCTCCAACTATCAATCGGTAGTCAGATAGGTCATGCATTATATTGGACAAGCGCGCATAAAAGTCAACATCAAAAGTATTGGGCGCGTATACAGACAAAAAGGCTATTTTCTTATTTTCAATAATGGTCTTCATAAATGTGATTCTGCCATCCGAGTCATTACCCACATCTACATTGGTGAACTGAAAGTTTCGTCGAACGAGGATTAATACACCTTTAGTTTTATTAAGAGCAGAAGCACTTGCTTATACCTTTTTAAAAATAATTAAATGGTTGTCCTTGATAATAAAGGGTGTGGGGAGTACACAATGAGTTCACAAACACATCAGAAGTGGTTTGGTGTTGATATCTTTAAAAACAAGAGAGCTATTACAAAATAAAAGTCTAAAATGGAATTAACTATGCTCACTGAGTAAATGTTCTACCTAAAATGATTTTTCTGGAAACTAAAAGGATGTGAAAGCTTTATAGTGAGTTCACAAACCCATCAGAAGTGGTTTGGTGTTCATTGGTTGAATATCCAGTGAGAACAAAAAAAGGCGTTGCACTTTTGCGACGGTCCCTAAGCGCTCCGGCTGCCGTAGTTCACTTAGAAGTATATTCGGCGCAGTTACTCTGATCTTTCAGGCTTACTTTGGTGAGTTGATAAAGCCTGTGGTATGTTAGTCTTAGTTTTCTGTAAATATTAATACCATCCTGAGGCTAATTGGTGCGGTTTTCGTGACGCTATTACAATTACAAAGACGGAAAATAGGCGAATGTCGAATATAAAACCAACTTCACCCCGCTCTGCCTAGTCGGGACGGTTGAAACACACATGCGGGACAGATGAAAACACCTTATTTTAAACAGAAACTATTGAGCTTACTATTTTTTTTAAGCAACATACCGGACAACATACTAGTGTACCCGTCATTGCTCAAATTTCACATTATTTCTCATAATATAAATAGGTCAAAAAAATATGTTTGTCAACGAAATCACGATGATTACAGCTGACCTTTATGCACGCGCACCCACTGATCTATAACGTGTGTGTCAATCGCCCCGACAGCGACTAATAACACATAAACCTTTTTTGCCACTAAACTTCAAAACTCTGACATTGCACACTTTAGGACATGTTTAATTACTAATTCACCTGTTGTATAGTCATATTAGTTGGTTTTCGAGGAAATCGCTGTGTTTCAAAAAAATAAAAAAATAAATAAAAAATAAATAAAAATAAAAAAAAAAATTTGCTGTGTTTCAAACGATTGGGATTCGGAAACTATGGCGGCCAAAAGGAAACTATGGCGGCACACGCTCACACGCCACACATGCCATTTCTCACGCTGAGAAATGATAAATGATAAATGGCGACACCTATTTATTGATTTACTGAATTTACAGTATATTCATATATTAAAACACTGATTTCTTATTACCACTCTTTCAAGAAGCTCCTTCTCTGGCTGCCTAGAAGGGTCAGAGGTAAGACTTTCAGTTGTGGCTGTTTGGGTCCCTCTGCTCAGTCTTGACTGGGATATGTCTAGGATAAACCACAAAAGAGAACAATAACTATTATTACTTTAAAAAGACAAATAATCTTTACTCAAGAATAGTAGCCTAAATACCAATTTACATCTGAAAAGGAATAAATAATGACAAGCTTAAACTATATAGTCATCATTACATACTAGCATCAATTTTAAGATCTTGTGAACAATTTCACTTATGCTACTCATAATCAGTTTCCAATAGCCTTTTGTAATGTCTAGGAATTCCAACTAAGGATACAGCCATATTTGCCCATATTCACATTCAAATAAATGAAGATATGACCTGCTGATGATCCTGACGGTTCTCTTCCACCTCGTCTACAACTTCTGCACGCATTCAGAGCATAATAGGTTATGTCCGCTGTGCATTCATGGAACGCGTGCTTGCAGCTTAAAGGTAGGGTAGAATATCCTGGATTTTGAGTCCAGCGAAGCTGCATTTTGAAAATACACAGGTAAAAAGTCCCAACCCTTTTCTTCACTTTCCCCCCGAAGGCACGCCTCTAGAGTACATGAACGTGCACGAGCACGAAGGTGCACGAGCGCTGTTCTGACAGCAAGCATCGATCGCTGCCGTATTTAGTATTTAGTATTTAGTTTATGCTAACTATACGTTTAATAATGCTAGGTGCTAGCCAAGCTGGCTCTAGTTTAGCTTCCTGCCAAGCTTCGTTCACGGAGCAGGGTACGCGCACAGGGGGAAGGAGGGGGAGGGAGGAGCAGATTGCAGTTTGATAGACGGCATCAGTATCCAATCATTGTGAACGGTCCGTTCAGTATGATTGGATACTGTTTTTCCTAGATTGTACGTTCTAGAGGCCACTAAAACTTTTCATATTTGTGTCAAAACTTTTAATTAATTGGTTGCAATGGGGGTGTGAAGAGCATTTCAAGCAATATGTAAAAAAATGTTCCAGAAAAAGATCCCCTACCCCGCCTTTAAAGCTATTTCAGACCTCACCCAGCAACAAGAAATTCGGATTTCTGATTGGCTGAGAAATTCTATTTTGTTATTTGTCGATGGGTTGCTAAATCAAGACAGCTGTACCAGAGCTATAGTTCTGAGCTGTACGAGCGCACAGTAACCTGCCATTGACCCGTTAATAGTATAGGCCATTAGAATTTCTGTGCGACGAAGTTTATCATTTCTCAACGTGAGAAATGGCATGTGTGGCGTGTGAGCGTGTGAACTTGTTGAAATGCGTGAGACTTGAGAGCCCTGTACTTAGCTAACTTTCCGCTTAGCATGCTAACTTCAGAGAGCATGCAAACAGTCACACATTTCAGTATACACGTATATAAAGTATAGTCAAGTATTTCCAATAAAATTTGTGCTGTATAAAACGTAACACTGTATACCATCAATACCTACAAAAGTTCTCTTCAGAATTCTTTGAACCAATGCTTGTTGCTTGAACTTGCTTCCATGTGCATCTTTGCAAAATTTCTCCACTCCAAATTAGAGCTCCGAAGAGGGGGGAGGGGGAGAGGCAGGGCATGAGAAGTAGCAACGCAGCTGCGTCAGGTTTTAGGTCTAGAGCACCAAAGTGCGTAAGACCCCACTGTGCTCTGTTTCTTATTCTTAGTATTCTAATTAAATTAGATATTATTATTGTTGTTGTTGTCATTGCTCTTGTGGTAGCACCATTTTCACATTATTAACTGTTGTGGTTTAAAATACATAACCTAATCCACACAAATCCAATGCGCTCCCTTGTGGTGGCTAACGGGGTGGCAGCGAGTGATCTGATGGTGGCTGTAGCCACTCCAAGCCACCACGTGGTGGCGCCACTGTAAACACCGTAACAGGTGCGGCTATCGTCAGGTGGCTGCACGCATTGATATGAAGGTAGAGAGAAAATAGCGCCAAGCGATTGTGAGGTCTGACTTTTTCTGGATGAACAATTTTGTGATGCAAATGTATTACTCTTTTGAACACATATTATTTTGAGAAGCAAAACGCTTTATTTTTGTGGCCCCAGCCAACTAGCCGGACTACCTTCGTCAACGCCAAAACGAGGCTGGAACTCGGCTCACAGGACGCAGCAAGGGGTAAGTCAAATTTAATAAATTATATTTCTAATATGGGATATCATACAGCTTCATGACAAAAGAGGCAAACTATCTGATTTATACTGGGCTGATTTTTAGCCCTAATTCTGACACATTTAACCATCTGACTAAATAAACTTAAAAAAGGAAAAACCTGTGAATTAGAGTAGATTTACTGGGAATGGGGCTGTATTCATTTGTAGTATGTTTGAGAACGCGTCTCCAGTGGCGGCGTGCTTTTTTCACCCCTGCATCCAAACGCTTTGCATTGCACTTGGTGATGTATGGCTTGGATGCAGCTGCTCAGCCATGGAAACCCATTCCACGAAGCTCTCTACAAACTGTGTTCTTGACCTAATCTGAAGGCCATGTGAAGTTTGAAGGTCTGTAGCGATTGACTCTGCGCACTATGCGCCTCAGCATCCGCTGACCCCGCTCTGTCATTTTACGTGGACTGCCACTTCGTGGCTGAGTCACTTTGTTATAATACCACTGACAGTTGACCATCGAATATTTAGTAGCGAGGGAATTGTGATTGGAACACCTGAATTTAATCATTTGCCAGTATAGTGTATTAGACCTTTTCAAAACTGGTGTCCTGTCTGTCTTCTCAGCAGTCAAATTCATCATGACTAATTTCAGGTTCATCATCATCCTCAGCAGGTTGTTTTTTTGTTTTTTTTTTACGTAAAGGCTTTGGAAGCATTTGAGAAAGAGATTATGTTACTGCTCACAGAGGATGTGCTTTACATTTTTCAAAGATCTTGTTTAACTTTCTTGTTCAAATACCATTTGAAGAAAATTGTGTGACTTGTGATTTGATACTTTTCTGAGCAACACACTGACAGTGTGACATTTCGTAGTGATCACCGGACTCCCCATCATCATTCTCTTTACATTGAGTAGCCACATCTGATGTAAAATATCTATAAGTTTCACACATTAGGCTTGATTTTTTTCGTAGATGATCCAAACTCATCCGCCTATCTTTTGAATGACCCGTCTTTCCTCACCTCTTCATCTTCCCTTGATTATTCGTCCGACTATCTGATGATCCAAACTCACACCCCTCTCTGTTCTACGATCCGTCTTCCTTCACTTTCACCTCTCCACCTTCCCTTGAATATCCCAATTTTTCCGTAGATGATCCAAACTCTCTGTTCTATGATCCATACTTCTTCACCTTCACTTTTCTTCCTTCTCTTGAATATGCTGATCTTCCAGATGAGCCAAACTTATCCCTAAATTTTTCTCTTTTTCTTTCTTCACCTCTCCACCTTTCTTTGAATTTCCCTCTGGCATTCCTGTAGTAGATCGTCTAAACTCATCCTTCCAGCTCTCCTCCAACCCTTCCTCTTCCAATTCTCCTTCTCTCTTCTCCACCTGCACCTCCTTCCTGGCCACGTCCGATGTGTTAACACTCTTCTTTTCTTCTATCTACTGACACCTCACCACCCACTTTCTGTCTGTTCCTCCTCCATCTTTCCTCCGCCAGCCTCACCACATTGACTTACACCTCTTCCTTACAGACAGCACAGTGTCTCAGTGTTTAGCACTGCAGCACCACAAAAACACCTCCACTTAAGCCGCGTTGAATGTACTTCCCATGTTCTTCCCTGGGTTTCCGCCAAGACGCTCCTGTTTTCTCACACAATTCAAATGCATCAATCAAAAATATATACAAAATAAAAAAAATATTAATTATATTTCTGTATGTGTCTGCTTGTTCTCCATATAGTTGTTGGAATGAAGATTTAAATATGACTAAAGCTCTACTGTGTATTATAGCTACTGGATATAAAGAATATTGTGTAATAAACAACATTATAGCACTGTATATGACTCCAATCACATTATGTAGCTTCATAACAGCAGAAAATGTGCAATAGGGAAATTTTTTGTCCACCGTTCAAAACATTCAAATTTGTGTCTCAAATGCTGGGACAAAACTTTATTCAAATGAAAACAAACATATTGCCAAATTATTGTTCAACTCGTTGTAGAACTCACTTATGTATTTTTTTTATGTACAAAACTCTGATACTAAAGCATCTTTTAATTTTTTTGTCAAAGCCTACTTCTACCTGCATGCTTCCACAAGTTTTTTAGAAACCTGCAGGTTGCACCTTAAGCAACAAACAAACAAAAGAAATCTTTTCACTCGACCTGTTTCTTCTAGAAACGTAATATTCTGGACTCCAGTTTTCCTAAAATACCCTCAGAAAAGTCAAGATGTTTCACCTTCCTCACTCTGCAAAAACTCAGGCTTCTAAAGAAGAAAAAGATAGGTAAAAAGTCATTAATAGACGTATATGTATATGACTCATAAGTCCCGTATAGTCCTGTAAAGTGCTGCCCCTACAAAAGGTAGAAGGGAAATATGACTCGAGCACACGGCAAAGACTTTCATTTAAGAAAACAAGGTGACGCGCAGCACTTTGAATCATACACTTTTGTGTGACAGGCGACAGAAGGCGTTATATGACATTTCACATCTGAGTTATGAACAGTTAATATGACAACACCACTAAAACACCTTTGTGTCTTCCTGGTTCAGTTTACACGATGTCGTTGCTCTGGTTATGGTTATGGTTAAGACCAAACCCACTCTTTTTACAACACGACCATCACACTCATGAATGCCTTTTTCACACTTCATGTGCAATTGCTTTCAGCATCACTCGAAGTTACTTATTCTCCAAACGCAATTATAGGTTGTACCTGCCTGTCTGGACCTATGACCCATGTGCACATTGTGGCAAGAAAGACAGACTCGTTTGAAAGGTTATGGGGGTGGGAACTCCTCGAAAAGACGACCTTGTTTTCTTTGGTTGCATTTGCACTGCAGGACACCAAAGTGACAGCCAGTGGGTGGTCGACGACTGAAAATGTAATTCTGCTTTGCATACAAGCTCACTTTAAGACTTCACTCTTGGTACAGTCCTCTGGGTTTTGTTGAGGGTTTTAGAAGCTAAGGTTAAGAATCGTTCTTTACATAGGCAGCTTTTTGTAGCTGCTTATATATTTTTTGCACACACAAAAAGTAAGAGGAACGACCTTCAATACTTCTGAGAATTATGAAAAGGTGCCTGCAGTTAAAGTTCAACATCCAGCTGCAGAGTGTGGTACTCAAGCCCAGAGAGCTCAGCTTGACAGTCAGTTTTCTTGGAGGAGAAAGTGAATGCTAAGCTAAAAATCAACCAATAGTCCTCTGTTGTAGGAGTCGTTATTTCTAAAGTGTGTGGAGGAAGAGTGTATAATTTGTGGTCACAATATTTTGGTAGCACAAAAAACCAGGTTTGATCACAGAATTATATTTTCACCTACACTGAAAGTTTTAATTACACTGATATTTATTTAATCCGTTACTAACAGCTGCTAACCTACTCTTGACCCAATTATACTGCCAGTGTAGTTCTATTCAGGCCATATTAGCTGATTTTAATTAAACAAATCAAAGGAAAACTAACAGAATTTCTCAGGAAAGGTGTTAGGTCACCATTTGCCAGAAGTCTGTCAGACTCTACTGGAGCAGTGTAACATCATCCTTCCAGAAGACATTCCCTCGTTTGGTGTTCAGGTGACGATGGTGGAGAGCTTGTTCTCTGAGATTCATCCAGAACTGTCAGCGCTGGCTCATCTAACTTTCTGTGAGTGAATGACAAAAGAAACGGCATCTGCAGTCTACCTGAATCTTTCTTTCCTCTCATTTTCGTGTTGTCTTCCAGTGGAACTTTATTCCAGTAGTTAGAAAAATACTCCTTTTTGCACATTTAATTATTTTCACGTTGACTTCTCCAGTAGGGAAACAAAAATCACTTCTGACATCACACACTGTTGAAGCAGATGGTGCTGGGTGTCTTAATTCAAGTCAGCCTAGCTGTCAGTCCACACACTGTTGAAGACAGACACCTGACTGTGAGGCCTTATGGCATTGCTTCGCTAATTAAGCTTACTTTGAAACTTTCCATCCTCTGGGAATAACAGAACTGCTAAAGACGATCAACATGATGGCCCATGTCAATCAACCTCCAACAAGCTACTTTTAGCTTTAAATCACTAACACCTACAATATATATATATATATATATATATATATATATTTTTTTTTTTTTTTAAGATTACATGCTACATTTTCTACTTTCCTTGGACCACTATCCATCTCTGCTGGAGGCAGCATGCCAAGCTAATGTCTTTATTATGAACACAAAATGGTATTCCATTTCAGTATGATGTGTGCTTACGGCATCTTGATCAAAGTCCAACTTTCAATCTCTTTTAGCTCTGTTTTTGTTGGGATTTGTGGATTTTAAGACTTTGGATTTGTTTTTTCTTTTTCTATTCTATGTTGCACCGCTGTGAGGTCAAGTGTTTTTTTTTTGTCCTGTCTCCATGTCTTGTTTTGTCATTTCCTGTTTTATTTTGAAAACGTAACTCTCCTCTCGTTTCAGGTCTCTCGCCCTTCCTCGTACGTCTCGGTCGGATTGTCTGCTGAGTATTTCCACCTGTTCCCTGTCACCCTGTGCATTAGAGTCTGCGTCTCCCTTTGTCTTGTGCCAGTGTGCCGTATTCGTTAGTGTCTGCGTTCACTCTAGCTGTCCCACAGTTAAGTCACAGCTTCGTTCACAGTAGTCATTTTGGATTTTTCCAATTCCTCCTAGAGAGAGATTTTGATTTGTAATTTTCACATCTTAGTTTGGTTAAACCTATTGAATGTTTTCATAGCCTTTTGGTTTCCTCCGAGTGGAGCAATTCTTTGTTTTCTTACATTTTTCATAGTCAAGTGCCTCCAGTTGTCAGAGTGTTTTTTTTGTTGTGATTTTTGACCTTAGTCTGCTTGACCTTGCCTCCGTAGCGGGAGTGATTTTCTGTTACTTCTAACGTTTTACAGTCTATTGTGTTTTCCTCCTTTTAGTAGAGCGACTATTTTTTTGATAATTTTTATAACTATGCTTCTTCCATTTTTGGAGGAAGTGTTTTGAGATAATTCTATAGCCCGCATTAATTTCTCTCTCTCGGAGATTTGATCCTGTGCCCTTCAATAAAACATTGTTTATTGAAGAACCTTATCCCTGCATCTGCGTCCTGAGTTCCAGCCTGGGCCTGACATTCTGTTGTCTTTTTTGGACTCTTCTTGTTTTGAGTTGTTGGTTTAAATGAGTATTTATTCAGTTTGTATTTATTTAGTCTCGTTTTGTGCTTTGAGTTTCTGGTGTTTTCTCTGGTTTAATTGTTTCTTAGTTCTTTGCTTTGCTCTCCTGTGTTCTTAGTTGGTTGTTTGTTTCTTTAAAACTCCCTGGTTTCTCTGTGTTGCTCTATGTTCCTGCTTGGTATTTTGTTTGCAATTATAGTTTGTTTGTGATCTTGAGTTATAGGTTTTTGTCAGGAATTACTTTGGTTTGTATTTGTCTAGTCTTTAGTCAGTTACTCTCATGGTTTGTCTTTGCAGTTTTACTTTGGTCAGTTAGTCTTGGATTGCCCCAGTTCTGTTCAGTTTCTTGTTCTGCCTTCACACCAGTAGTTGTCCTCAGTTCCCCTGTTTGGTTCTTTGCTTTAGACTCACTTGTATTCATTCTGCCTCAGTTGCTGTCACTCACTAATCAGTCCCCCAGAGTATTGTGTGGTCATAGTCTTTGTCAGGTCCTCGCTGGTACAACCCCATGGTTTTCTCTTGTTGCCTTGTTAATGCCGATTATCACTGTCAGGTTTTTCGGTTCTTTAGTTTTTGTTTCTTACTCAAGTTTAGTTCCATGGTATTCCAGCTCGGCTGCGCATGTTGTTACCGGTCAAGTTCCCTCCAACCTCCTGTCTGCTTGGTGTATGCATGTGGGTCCTCTCTTCACTTCATCTTCACAAACTGTAATAGTTTTTGTCTCTATCAACTCCTGAGGGACTAATTAGGTTGTTTTCTGCCCATTGGTATGTTCTCTGATCAGTTTTTAACTGTGTCTGCTATCTACTGATACTGAGCATGCAGTGTACAGTTGGTTTTTTGACCTTTTAGTCTAACAAAAAAAAAAAGTATGCTGAATGCCATGAGAGAAAGATCTCGACTAGCCCTTATTCTCAAAACACTGAGCTTGAGAAGACCTGAAAGAAAATCCAGAGTAAGATTCTAAAACCCCAATTCTAGGTAAATTGGGATACAGTGTAAAATGCAATTGATAAAAACAGAATGTAATTATTTGCGAATTTCATAAACCAAGATTTCATACATAATGGGAGATGGAAACAAATGAAATGTTTTGTGAAAAACATTAGCTCAAAATGAACTTGATGGCAGCGACATTTCTCAAAAAAGTTGGGACAGTAACATGTTTACCAGTGTATAGCATCCCCTCTTCTGTCTGTAAACATCTGGGAGCTGAGGACACCAGCTGCTGGACCTTTGGGAGAGGAAAGTCGTCCCATTCTTGTCTGATATGAATTCCAGCTGCTGAACAGTCCTGGGTTTGCTCATGTCATTCTGTTGTAACAGATGCTGTATGTGGTTTAACTTTGTCTTGCTGAAATTTTGTAAGACCTTCCCTGGAAAACCAGTATATACCTTTTAGTGCTGATGGCGCCTTTCCAGATGTGCAAGTTGGCAGTTCCAATGACACGAATGCAACCCCATACCATCAGAGATGCAGGCTTTGAACTGAGTGCTGATAACAAGCTGGATGTCCATGACTTCCACGACAAATTTCAAGTTTTGATCCATCTGATCACAGAACAGTTTTCCATTTTGCTTCAGTCCATTTTAAATGAGCTTTGGTCCAGAGAAGACCGCAGGGCTTCTGGATCATGTTCACATATGGCTTCTTCTTTGCATGATAGAGCTTTAACCTACATTTGTGGAAGTTCCGCTGATCCGTGTTCACAGACGATGATTTCTGTATGTGTTCCTGAGCCCATGCAGTGATTTCCATGACAGAATCATGTCTGTTTTTAATACAGCGCTTCCTTTAATTTTACTTTCAACTTTCAACATTTGATGTTTTCTATGTTCTGTTGTGAATGAAATATTGGTTTATGAGATTTATGCTTTCTGGTTTAATTTATATTTGGTATTTGGTATTTTATTAGGATCCCCATTAGCTGAAAAACATATCAGCTACTCTTCCTGGGGTCCACACAGAACATAAAAACAAACATCAACATACAAGACAATATATATATATATAAAAGGAAGAAAAGAATGAATTCTCTTCTTGGGGGATAATACACTGAAACAGACAAAAACAAAAACAAACAACAAAACACCAACAATAATAAGTAACTAACTAAACAAAACAAAAAAATGACAGTACATAGGTAAATGACAAAACTCAACCACAACAGAAAATATACTACACCAAAATATTAACACAGCATCCTAACTTTTTCAGAGTTGGGGCTGTATGAGCGAAGGATCTTTTTTGTTGTGATGGGATTTCTGTGAGAGTGTACATTTTGTCATCATGTCTGAGTGGGAGGAACTCGTCAGATGTGTTTATGGAGTTACTTACTCATATACTTACTGTTTATGATACTTAAAAAGTGATGCTGACCAGAACAGGAAATTGAACAATCCGAAGCTACGCACCAGCCGTCTTTACCATCTTTGTATCAGAGTCGGTTTTGTCCTTCAGACGGATCCAGAATGTATGTTTGCTTAACTTCTTCCAGCTTGAAGAAAGCGTTTAAATCAGATGAAAATATGTTTATAATAATGATCCAGTTCACAGAGAGAGTGCAAAACGGCTTATAAAAGCAGGGGATGCATATTTTCTCCAGGGTTTGGATTTGGCGTAAAAGTTGCTTTGTTTTGTGCTACAGTCTTGTAGCTTGTCACTGGAATCAGTGGTTTGTTGTGACCCTGTGACAATGAGTAAACACAACAACTACAGCCCTGCAACAGATGTAATATTTGAGGAACACAAAAATATATTCACGTCCAAGCGTCCCTAATATTTTATTTAAACCCAAAATATTGAGTCCCATTCAAAAGGTCATAGTCTAGTTTTTAACTCCCCAATGCAATCAGAAGCCTTATCTGACTCTTAATATTGTCTGAGTCTTTTTCTTAAATTTATTCCCTGTGTATTCGAATGTTAATGGAGAACCCTGTTCACAGTGGGGTAGATTTCAGTCATTTTCTTCTGATCGTGTCGTTGCATTCTTAAATTCAGAGCTAATAATGAAAATAGATTAGCCGGAATTCTTCTTAACGTTTTTTTTTTTATACATTGCAGTAGCTGTTATTCAACCAGCAGGTGGCACTGTTTTTCCAAGTGAACAACAATTATGGCAGGTTCACAGTGAACACAAGTGTTTGCTTCGTGCCTCTGTTTGGAGTTAAAGATTGAAGACTGTGGGTGCACAACACATCTTAACATTTAAATGAAATGTGTTCTGATAAACCGCAAACAGCTGTATACACAACCTTGCTGAGAGCACCTTTGTCATCTGTGTCTATTATGGTGAAATGCATTCAGGTTATGCCGATGTACACAACTTGACTCCATTCAAACTCAATGCATTTAATGGAATAAATCGGTGATAGAATTTCATACACAGTTTAGAGATGTTTCTTTTTGTGAGCATATTTCTGCATTCAAGTACAGTCAAACTGGCTGCATGGAGAGTCCATCCGAGGTTTTTATCCATCATTATCATAAACCTGTGCCAACCAGTAGATAGTGCTTCTGTGTTTATCATCTTTGTTAGTAAGGATATTTCTATGAACATGGATGTATGATAAAAACACAATACATGTACTAAAGCAAATTTATAAAGAACAAGAGATAATCTATCCTGTATTTACACTTAAATTTGTGCAGTCGGGCACTTTGCTGGATTATCCCAATTTTGCAAGCTGACAAATCATGTCAAATCCTCTCTGAGTGTTTTTCATATTTACTGCTCTCAGAGAGGTGGTCGAGGCCGTGAGGCTTTCATGGCTGTTAAGGGATTTCACAATGAATTGTCATGTTTTTCCAGTGACCTCTGATGTGCTTCCATGACCTCGCGGCCACACGTGGTGCCTGGCATGTCACAGAGTGAGGTGGGCCTCTTACCTCAGTCAGCCTGTCTATTCCCTGCTGAGAATTTGGTGCAACACTTCCCTCTCTCAAATCGCTGCTGAAACAGTCATTTCAAAGATTACCTGTAGGACATTTTTGCAGATCATCATCTGGGAAGGTAATCCTGTGGAAGTCTGCTAAAGTTCCTGCTTTGTAGTGCCTGATCAACAGTATGAATGTATGAGTCAATCATCTGTCTCATGTCGGAAGTGAATGGGTCAAAGGAAGGCTGCTGCGCCCTCGAGCGCTTGAAATGCCCGTCCTGGTTGCTTTGTGCACATAGAAGCCTCTCCTCGGTGACTGTGATGTTTAGGAAGGCTGTGATGAGACGGAGCTGGGGGAAAAGAGCTCTCTGCAGGTCCTCGTAATGCACTACCAGCAGACGCTGCCCAAACTTCAGCCAACTTAGAGCATGGGATGCCCACCAAGGGGCGTAGTTGGAAACAAATTCTGGCCATTCTGCAGGGAAAAGAGGGCACCTTTGAGGGTTATTTACTGCTAGTTACATCATGTATACTTGTTAGATTTTAAGTGTGTTTTACAAACTATCTTCTTCTGTTAATGTTGAAAGATGAACAGCATACAAAAGTTTGACGATTAACAATCGAAAAGACATCCTTCAGTTTAAGAATTGTCCAAATTGAATGTCTTTCAATTTGGAATCCTGATTTCAGGGGCACTAGGGACATTTCTTGATAATAAACAATACATTACAGTGTTACTGTCCTATTTTTATCAGTATGATGCTGCAGCAGTAGTTCAGCCTGCAGTCTCTGTAATATGCATTGCCTACAGAACAGTTTTTCTTGAGATTATTTCTTTGATTGAAAACTGTACAAAAAAAGAACATTTTACGTTCCTTTAAATTGAAATTTTCAGTGTTCGTAAGAAAGATATCTCAAGACCTGCAAACATTTTGCCAGGCATATAGCTTAGATCGATGCAAACAGATCTTTTAAACACTCGACAGTTAAATGGTAGCTTCTTTTAGCATTGATTTCACAAAACACGCGGTTAAACAAGGGTGATTTTCTCTGTGCCAAAGGTTACAAACAGACTCCTGCACACATACGAACTTGCAAAAATAAATTGATATTTTGGTGCTAGATGTTGGAAGAGATGTTAGAGGTTTGGAGGGGTTGGATGTTCTTGTCGTGGTCTTGTAAATAAAAGTTTAGGGCTTCAAATTTATCCTAAAAGGATATCCGGGAATAAAAGCTTGTGATGTCAATCTGTCATCTGATGAAGGCCCAGAACCAAAACAAGGCTAAACAAAAAGTATGTTTTGTTTTGTGTGGGAGTCACACTTGTCTCACGTATTAGATGTGCCAAGTGTTCCTTTCTTCAGATTCTCTGTGTAGGAAGTGTTGTTGAATTGATGCCGAAGTCAATTTCTATTACAAGTTAGGAAAAGGCCTCCCAGTTTCAGCTGATTAAAAAAAAAAAAAGCTAAGTCTTCATCTCTTTAATAGAGAATCTTTCAAAGAGAACAGTGAGAGAATGTAGTTGGCGTGACCACAGCATAAAAGAAACCAGAAGTGTGGGCCTCATTATAAAAATGTCTCTGCTTCATGATGACCCTTTACAGCACTGACAATGACTATTCTTTGACAAAGCCATAAACCACTTGACTCTATGGGAGTGCGTTACCTTTACTGTTCCACTGTGCATCTGAGGCATGTCCCAAATGTCCGGCACACTTGCGATTGAATTCAGCCATCAAGGAGCGGTAAGGGTTTCGAATCAGGAGGATAGCAGAATCAAACATTTCAATGTCTTTCTGACCACTTTCATGGGTCTTTACACAGATGCTGCGGCCACTCTTCCAGTAGTCCTTCTCTCCTTTGAAACCTGGTACCAATGAATAAATGAAAACACAATGGTCAGCTCTTTTGGAATAATTCACCAGGCACTCACTCAAATGCTCATTACAAGAAGAGAGCCCTCCCTACCTCTGTTGTACAGAGTGCCATCGAAATAGAAGCTGCCAGTGTAGTAGCCTGTCACGAGCTCGATCAGGTGCCGGACCCAGGTGTTGCCTGCGCCAGGAAAACTAGAAAGGGCCACCAGGGAGGCAGATCTCTGAGGCAGAAACATCCTCTCTTTGCACCTGGAGTCTGGAATAAAATATTGTCTGCTGTATTTACACCAGTTGAGAATCTGCCGTGAAGCATTGTGAGTCATTTTCAAAACAAGTAACACAAAAAGCCCTGTGTGACACAAATTGCGGGATGATTGCGAAAGCAATTAAATAGATCACAGTTGAGATGTCAGGAAATTTGGAATTAAGACTGCTTTCAAATGTAATTTCATCCCCTGTCATTCACTTAATGGTGTTCCCAAGGAAACAATACAACACACGGAGGCAGTTTCAGAATATGGACTACTGTCATCAAAGGCAATTCTTATTGGACATTTTATAAAATGAAAGCACAACTGGAGCTTTCACTGGGGTTAGTGATCTGTAAAAATGACTGACATGGCAGAAAAAGATGGGAATAAAATAATCAAGTATTTATTGTACTGTGCTATCACCATCTGTTAAACCAATCATTATGAGGTTCGATTTTTACCCCGTTGCATGCAGATGAATGACAAAAGTCTCACCAAGCACAGGAGTATGATACACCTGGTAGTAGTCATCCTCTGTTGGGACAGTGGGTGCGGAGGTGGTGGTGGTGTAATTCGGTGCAGCGCTCTCGACACATTGCTTATTGTCTGACTGCTGGCTGATGCTGAAAAGAGATGACGTCCACATACATAGACAGTGGGGCCTCTTGAACACAGCCAGTGGGAGCTCCTGCCAACCAAAAACACAAATTCTCCATGTATTTCTCTCACTCTCCAAACTGATTTCTCTCTTCAGACTTCTATTTCAGCCAAGAGTGATGTGTTAGCTCCGTTCAGCAGGACAGTCTCCATCACATCCCCATTACCTGCCTCATTTTTGTTCATTATTATTTCTCACTTTTCCAGTCACAAAAGGTCACATTCAATGTTGAAGCGTGAGGAGGATGCAAGGTTTTTATGCATCCGCACACACTACACGATGAGAATGAATCCCATTGCAGTCAACACCAGATGATCTGCAATCTTTCCACCAGCTATTTCTCTGTTTTTGGAGGAGCTGCAGCCGCGAACATCTTACTTCTGGAATCAGAGAATCTTTTTCTCATTAGAGCCACATAAAAGCTTAAATATTCAGCAAAGTCCTAGGAGCCCTACACTCCCACATATGATCTCATAGGGGTGGAAACAGCTCTATGAGCTCGCCTATGCTGTTTGAGGGGAGAACGGCCTGTAGGCTGACTATCAAACTTCTAATTTCTAAAGCAGTAATTCAAACCTTATCAGTGCAGGTCTCAATGCAGGATTGTGTGGTTAGGTTCAGTTGAAAAGTGTGGATGGGGAAGGTGCTGATGGTGTTCGTCGTCAGCTTGAAGCAACCACTGTAGTGAATGTTTCTGACTGGGGAGAGACAAAAAAACAAGAGGATGTGATAACTTCTAAAATGGGACTGAAACTGAGTAAAAGACATGTAAATCCTAAGTATGTCTGCAGTAATTATTTGTCTGTACTTGACTGAATTCTGCTACACTGTATAATGTATTCATAACTCTGCTGCTAATCTCAAGAGACAATGAAACTTCCAATCATGAATATTAATACTGTTAATGATTATAAACTCCTTTTATAACAGATTCGCCCTCACCAACACCATGAAGGAGGTGTATTTTACAGAGCTGAAAACATATTTTAAAAGAGCAAACAATGGCCTTTCACTGTTGCAAAGTGGGTTGTTTCGAAACGGATTACAATATGCTTTAATCATCAGCATAAACATAGAATATGCGAGAAGAACCACATCTCAAGGATTTTTTAGTGAAAGAAAGACTTAAGATGGAAAACATGTGGAACACACAGGTTAAAATCATGGTGTTGGGCTTTAAAACTCTGACACACATGTTGAAGCAGCCACACTCTAATCAAACATGGCCAATTAAGCTTAAGTCAAAGATGCATCTGTTTAATCGGCATCCCAAAAAAACCTGAGTGTAGTCTCTGTCAGACAATCAAGGCATCTTCTTTGCTCACATTTTTGTCAAGAAAAAACCTTGCTGGCGTGAGAAGGTAATATAAGAAAAATGCAGCAGGATTGAATTCTTCTTATTTGCAAACATGAAAAGAGCAAAACCACAGGTTTCAGTGTCCGATGTCTTAAGGCTCTAGCATGGTTGCCGCGTCTGCTCGCGCGAGCGGTGTTGATGACGTCACGAGTTCGTGCCCGCCATAGGACCCTATATAGTGGCGCAAGTCGTTGCGCGCCAGTAGTTGCAATTTTCTCCGTCACAGAGGTGGCGCTGCTACGTGAAGGTTACCTCTACTCTACAACCATGAAAGTCGAGAAGAAAACAATGCCGCTGTCAAGAGCAAGAATACTGTAATTAATGATACTGCTGCAGTTTTCGGATCATTTTAATTTTTTAATTCAGTTAAAAGAGGTGAAGGTTTGAAGCCCCCGGCATCACCAATTGGAGTCTCTGCCCTCTTCTTTGCCTTCACGTATCTGTCCCGTAGCTTCTTCCACACATTCTTACAGAACTCTCCCTCTTTCCCCAAAGTTCTGCCAATCTCTGTGCAGCAGTTTTGGGAGTTTACGTGCTCCCTGTACTGTTTCACTGCAGTTTCGTACAGCTGCCTGTACAAACGCACCTCCTCACTGAGCCGGTCTCACATCTGTCCATCCGGTTCGTTGTGCTCGGCGCCGCCAAGTTACAAAAATCGACTGGTGCACGACAACGCGCTGCGCCGTCTTTTCAAGGGAAGCGCCAGGCCTGAAACGTCATTTTGACGTCACGGTCCACCACCGCCGTGACAGACGCGGCAACCATGCTACCGCCTTTAGGCTCTCTGCTGCATGTCTATTCATCCCTGCCGTTTTTCAGTCACAAGCATGAATAAACAGCTGAGCGCTGTCGTGCACAAGGACCTTCGATTATTCACATTTAGTGCTGTGGATCTCTAAGCATACAACTGATTGTTAGGGCTGTGCAATACTGCAAAATTTGGTATCGATCCAATACTAAGTAAATACAGTGCCAGTATTACCGATACCAATACCGATACTTTTTACTACTAGTGTAGGGGAGATCAATGTATCATAATTTATTAAGTGAATGCATCATCAATATGCAAATTTGAATGAAAACTTGAATTTTTATGATTATTTAATTAAATATGTAAGTTTTCCTTTAATTAATCATGTTTATGATGATAATTAACACAGGACAAAGTTTACAGGCAAATAAAAATACTTTTATTAAGGAACACAGAAATGTTTATAGAAAACTTCAAACTTAAATTTCCATTTTGGGGTGGCAATCTGCTGCATGTCTTCCCCATCTCTCTGTCCCTGCTTCCTGTCTCTCTCTCCAACTGTCTGTCCATTAAAGGCATAACCCCCCCCCCCCAAAAAAAAAGAATTGATCTCATCACACAAGTATCGATCAATACCCAATACGATATCGATATTATCGATATTTTAAATCGATCCGCCCACCCCTACTGATTGTTGCTAGTTTTGTTTTAGATTTGTGATATGAGGCTGCATTTACAGTGGCTTCATTTTCTAATGACAGTTTTGAGCGGATCACAACAGCTTCACGTTTATGCATTTTTGACTGCTGATGACAGCTCACAGACGACTGTCAAGAGTACTGTGGCGCACTCTCCGGCACACGAGTTTTTCAGGTGCACAACAGGCAGATATAATGACTGTCAGAGCTGTGATGGACAGACGGAAAGACTTGTCACCTAAAAGAAAGAAATTCTCACACATCTCAGAATATGTGAACACTTTACAGATGTGAGGGCCTGTAAGGCTTGTGGACACATCCCTATCTCCAAATGTCTATCTGCCATGCCAGATATTATGGCGCAGTTGGCGAGGGAGGAGTGAGTGAGTATGGGTCTAGAGTCAATGAGAACACGAGAGACGAGGTGAAGGAAGATGAAAGTAAAAAAAAAAAGGAAAATAACAAACAAACATAACAAGATTGCCGAGAACAAGATAGAGGCCAAGAAATAAGCCTTGATTGGGTAAGCAGAATGAATTCCCTCGAGAATGGGGTTATTATCACAATCAGCCCAAGAGTAGGAATATCAGAGACTGAAGTGAATACATCTCCACATACAGATGTGTTTCTGTTAGATATCAATATGGCAGAGAGAGGGAAACTAGATCTATTGACAGCTTTTTTCCAGCACATGTTAGAGAATACTATTCACAGTACATGCAAATCTATACAGACGGGTCAAAATATCCAGATCTTTGGTCAACTGGGAAAGTATTTTCACTTCCTCATAGGCAGATTGTTGCAAAATAGTGAACTTTAAATCATTTACGGATTTACACAATAGAAATATTGGCTGTGCTCCTGGTCCTGCAATGGGTCAAAGAGAAGAGGCAAAGAAATACTCCAATAGGCTCAGACTCTGTTTGGGTTCTCAAGAGCTAAGGGTCCTCCAACTCCAGTTGCAAAACATTCCAAATATAGCATTACAAGTACATTCCAGACTCATTTAACAAGGCATGTCTGAAGGGGCCTGACGAGATAATTCACCAATACAAGCACTGCATAGAAATGTCTCAGATTTACAAGTCTTATTAAGTCAATAAGAAGTCAATGCATGCTTTGAATAAAATGATAATTGAGTGGCAAAGGGAATAGAACAATAGTGTGAGGGGGCATCGTAATAAGAAAGTCACTATAACCGCAAGAAAAACATGTTGGCTAAGTAAGGAGGAGATAATGGAGCAGAAGGTGGCAGTAATGCACCTGATACGGTAGCTGCCACCTGCCATTGAAAACCAAAGAAGAAGAACAAACACACTAACATGGTGAAGGAGTACAAATTTCTCAGGAAACTGAGCAGAATTTGTTTAATGGTCGGCGAGAGCACCCATGCCTCTGTGATGTTTCTTGCATGTTTCTTGAGAGAGAACTTCCCTTTTCTTTTCAACAAACAGGTGAGAAAAACAGATTTAATCACCAGGTGCTACTGGTATTATAGTGTAACGTTAATCATAGGAGACGGACTTGTTTGCATGACAGCTGGAACTGCTTGATAAAGATCAGTTGAATGAGTTGGGGGTTAAGTCTGGGGAAAAAATCTTGTAGTATGTGGCCCCCTGCTGCAGATCTCTTGTGTAATATGAACTCACTATGCTCACAAAATTCCTGATAAATAGAAAAACATGCCACATAGTGTGAGCACCACAACAATCTGCGCCATTGAAATTCTTGTAGTGTGAACGTGTCTAAACACACTGTGCTTTAAATGAAAGAAAGAAAATCTTCATTTACGATAACACTAAAGATATGAAGAAAGAATTGTAAAAGCGCATTTCTAATAAATATGTTCGGTGACCTCTGAGTGAGAATGATAAATTCCTGGAAATTGTGTATCTGGAATTTAATAAGAATGAGCTACAGTGTCCATGTTTTAGGTAATAAGGAACATGTCCTGTGTGGCTGGGGTGTTTTAGGACAATATTAACCTCGGAGAAATAAGATATGCTGCGTGAATCGGTTTTACATATACGTACTGAATCCATAGTGGATTTCTTTTCTTTATTTTGGATTTCCAATTAAAAAGCACTGGTGGATGTCTTCACTTGTGTACAGACATCCACAGTGCAGTTTGTGCATAGTATAAATGGCAAAGAGTACTGTGTCATCATTGAGGAACATTTACTCACATTTTCTGTGACCTGGCAGCTGCTCCTCCACCATATAAATGGAGAGACGTCCCACACCGCCGCAGGGTGACCCCCTCTCCCCACGGCACACCAGATTACACTCCTCCTCCGGAGCCTTTAGGCTACTGATCCGGTTTCCACAGTGGCACTCGGTCCCATACTCCAGACCTGCGAATTGGTACCCACTAACCACACACACACACACACACAGATATAAATACAGTTATTGGCTTAGCCAAGGGCAGTTAATTTCCTGAAACTGTTACCCACAGGCTAAGCCTATCCTATAGGACACGAGGAAGGATTTCAAGCTTATCATTCAGCTCAAACTTCCCAGCTTTAAATTCACTGTTTACCACTTTGATATTTGTCAGTGCTGCTCCCTCTGCACTCACCTGACTACGTAAGCCCCGTTCTGGCTGAACTGCCGTCACCTCTGATCTGTACTTTAAATATCCAAGCGATTGTGACTCATCCCACCACCCCCTCTCCTTTCATCCTGCCTCCTTGGGAAAGACAGAGACCTCATCAAAACTGACCTTTTCATGTATGTCCTTTGAAGCTTCCTCATAAATTGCCTTGACTTTTTACTTTTGCTCATCGCAGTAATTGGCCCGCTCAGGTAACGAGTGCAGCAGCTTCCTTTAGGGATGGGTGGTGGGCGGCTTCTGTGTGCACTCAGTGGGTTTGAGATGTAAGCAACTGACTCTAAGTCTGACTGCATCCATCAGTCCTCTGCTGCTCTGTTTTAGTGGGGCTCCACTGCTGCCTCGCTATGACTTAAAAAGGAATATTCAAGCAGGTCATTCCTTGAGTTTGCTTTGAAACATTCCACCTGCCACTTTGCATTTCCTAGCAGGTTTATTAGAAAGCCATACCAATGCTGCTTATTCAGCTCACACTGACCCTATTGGTGATTTTCAAAGCATGGCTGCAGAAAAAGCACATTTCAAACTGCTGATTTATTCACCAACTGCTATAGTAAGCTCATTAAGCTTTCTACCACATACACACGCATCCCTTTTCCCTTCTTCTGCAACTGATCAAGCCTTCTGTCCTGGCCTGCTCTTCATTCTCCCCTCTTCCACCCGCCTCATCTTTTACTGTCACCCAGCCACCTGGCTCTCCACTAGCTCCAAACACAGAAGCCATTCATGGAGGAGACTGAGATCCAAAGCATTTACTCACACAGCAAGGCCTCTGTTGTCCCTTCATACAAGACAGCCGTGCGTGCATTACCTTTCTGAGCAGGTGTCCTGACACAGAGAGCTGGTCATTTTGCGCAGGTCATAAAGCATGGTTCCTCCCAGGGCTCGATCACTGGCATTGTGCAGAAAGCATCCCATGTAGGTTCCTGAATGTGTCAAAAAAGTAAGATTAAAACTCAGTCAGGCTGAAAAGTTTCTTGTTATGGCACTCAGAAAAAATCCTCAAAAGGCAGAGGCATCGGAGTAAAACTAAATTGATCAGTGATCCATGCCAAATGTAACTGACAGTAGCTTCAATAATGCCTACTTTCAAAACAAATTTCTCCATTTTTCAGCTCATCATATGTAAGAAAGTACTCTTTTTCTTTCTTTTGGCAATGTCTCTAGGGTTGTTCCATCTGAAATTGTCACCCTAGGCTCTGGGAAACAGTACTCTGAGATTTAATTGAGTAATTATTAACTAATTGAAAAATAATAAGCTTTTGAAGCTCTAATAATGTGAATTATAGCAGTCACACGTTTTTATTTTGATTTAAAATTAAACAAATTCCCTGAAACTTAATAATTACAGGACACACACACACACACACACACACACACACACACACATGCTTGTTTCAATGTCTTAGTGGGGACCATCAATTTTAACAATGCATTCCCCTTGCCCCTTATTTTATACTAAACCATTGCAAATGAATGCTGAATCTTAACCTTTACGGTACACCTAACTAACCATAAAGTAATTTGAACCCTAACCTTAAAAAAATTGTCTTAACCTTCAAATAATCACTTTGGACTCACTGAGTCTGCGATATGGTCCCCACATTTACAGAAGGTCCCCACAAGCTGACATCCTATCCGCTAGTTCCCATCATGATACAAAAAAAACCCAAAAAACAACAACCCACACACACTTAGCTGTAACACTCTCTATTGATTTGATTTGGTCATAAATCAGCCTTGCTGTGTCTTTAGTTTGACTCTGGACACATTCCCTAAGAGCAACAGCCCCAAAGCAGTCTTTCCATCATCACTTACAGTAAGAAGAGCAGCGTTTACTGTCAGCCATAATACCAAGCTAATTCGTAGCTGATGTGACTTTATTTCATTTCTGATTATTCCAGTTATTCTTAAACCTACACTCTATCAAACCTACATACTTTCTCTAGAATAGAAATCTCCCTTACAGAGAGAAAGAAGTAACACATAATATGCTACAGAAGATTATTATGTCTTGACAAGATCAAGTCGCCATATAAAATGTCACCCAAATTCAGTCTTTGATGTTTTGCGTTTCCTTGCTACATCAACCTTCATTCAGATTATGCATAAAAGCCTTCTTTATGAATGCCATTTTCTGTGTGGAGGGTAGCATATGTATTTCTTTTGTCTGCAGACTTCATTTGCATCTTTTCCTCAAGTCTGAGACCAGCATATTTTTAGGTTATGTGCTAAATGCTTTTATCCATACAGAAACTGCACACTGTGAAGGGGTTGACATATGTCTTTTAGTGCGTGGAGTGCATGCTGATAATTCCTTAGTGTTGGCTTTTAGGTTTAATGCACAATTCCTAGATTAGATTTGTATTTATAGATTATTTACAGGTTTCAAGGACAAAGAGGATTTGGCTTTCGATGTGAAGTTTACCCCTTGCACTGAACGGACTCATGCCAACAGCTCAAAAGGGGGATTTTAAAAGTGTTGGAGGAAATACATGCCACTGGGACTGAGGAGATGTGGCAACAAGGTGTGCAGACAGAATGGAAGCAAGCAATGGACTGTGAAATCTCTGGCAGCCAACCATCACCATATCGAATTCATGATTCAATCAGTCTGCGATGTCCTCTGAAGCCCATCCAGCCTGTTGTGCAGCCACCAGCCGCCTGTGCCCCAGGAGACTAATGCTGGAGTATACCAGCAGTTACTGCTTGAAAGCACTAAGAGGCAGGGGCTGCCAAAGTCGGTGGAAAGAAGTATCTCTAGAGGCATCACCCAAGGTGAGATTCCCCTTCGCCCCCCTAGCCCGCCAACAGGGTAGGTCATTGCTTTAATCAAAGTGAAGGAGAAGCCCCAGGCAGTTGCAGCTGAGGGTTAATGGAGGGAAGCAACCTGAATTCTCACACATGATAGAAATTACTACACTTAGGCCTGACACTGTGTGGCTTTTTTAGACACTAAGACAGATGGCTGTGCTGGAGCCGATTCCTCCCTGCAGGATTGGATGGAGGAGGCTAATGACAGGATGGCCAAGTATGAGGACGTGTGCTTCTGCCAAACCTAGCAACTGTGTATGTTCATTAAAGTGGGCGCAAGGAAGAATCACAGTGATTCTGCTGGGTTTTCAATATCCCCACAATTGTGAGAACAGGCATCAAAAGCGTAGCTAAGAGAATCTGAATGCGTAGAAGACTGACCTAAGACAAAGGAGGATCATCTCAACAGGATTTCAGTTTGCGGTTCTTACTTTGCTACTTCTCTATTTCTAACCGGTGATACATCCGCACATCTCTTGGTGTGATATACTTGTGGAATATATATTTATTTTTTAAGGAATTTGTGACTCATCCATGCAAGTCTCCACGCGCAGCCACGGAATGCATATCTCATTTTGATTCGAAAATGTTGAAATGAATAGGTCGGGAGCCTGAATCTATGAATATCTGGACCCCCAAAAAATGCATGAGGGAACCTTCCACAAGGCTGCGTAATAGCATTACTGTGGCATGCCCTGTAATAGCTTAGCCTCTGAACAAAGATGGGGCAAAAGGTCAAATAAAGAGAATTCTTTTAGGTATTTTTCAACCTTATGCTTGTCAAGAAGGGAGTCTGACAGATAGCAGCATGTCACAAGCAATAAAACACAAGTAATTGTTCAAAGACCTCAAACAAACAAGTCGGTCATTACAGTTGTATACGCATTATGCATCCGTTTTTCTCAGTGTTATCATTTCTTCCACATCATGAGTCTATATGTGTCTCATCATGACACAGTGTGGCCTTGAAGACACTACTTTTTTTAATTTTTTTATTGTAGTTTACAAAACCAATATTTTTATTCAACTCTATCTGTCTGTGGACAGATTTTGTCGCCACAATCTTGATCCCAACCAAGCAGATTGCTGTCAGAATACTTTAGAATTGTACAGCTGACACCAAAGTGTTGAGCGAGTTAGAAGATAGGTGTGGTAAAAGAACTACACAGGCTTAATCCCATCGAAAGAGGGTCTCTGGTCAGCAAGATTATTTCTCTTACTTCTAGTTTGTATTCTGGTCATAAAAAAAATAATTTACAATTTTTTTAGTGAAAGGATTCTTGTTACTTTTTTTTTTTTCATTATATAATCAAAACAAACAGCGGCCAATTATTTTTGATGAGATTTTTCTCAACTCATGAAATAATCAGTACCATCTCAAACGTTTGGGCTCTCATCCAGGGATTTCAGCTTTGAGATTTGGATAACGAGATTGTGTTGGATGGATGAGAGCTGTTAAATGACAGCAAAGCTTGGCTGAGTGCTTTATAATAGTCCTTATAGTCCATTGTGCGTGCTAAGGAAGAAAGTGCTTCTTAAGCCATTTAAGATGTAATTCCACAAATGATGAGTACAACCAAGACGGGTACGTTTCATATATATTGAGCTTTTTCTTTTGATGAACTATTTTGTCACTCTGTCCACTAATTGCCTCAGTTTTTTGTGGGAGGTGACTTCTTCCAACGACCCTTTGGTTGGAGAAACTGTCCAAAACACGGAGATAATCAGTTGACATCTCATGCATGTTAACATAGGATAAGCTGGTACCGGCAGACATTTCTGTCATTTAGTTTGACATTATGGAACTCGTTTGCTTTCTTGACACAAATAAATTGAGCAGATTGGTATTACGCTCTTGTCTGCATGCTAAACATGAAATTACAGCAAATTAACTGTTATCTTAGCACAAAGAGTCAAACTTGTGGAACCAAGTAGCATGGCTTTAAGATGTGCACCATGAAATGCCTCTTTAGTTCAACAGTTAGCATATTAAAAGCTGTTTGTTTCATACATCCAAAAAAAGACACGTCCTTGTTTTATGAGATGTGAGCTGGAATACTTTTTGATAAGAAACCGTGGCAGCTGTGGAAAGAGCCATGCCAGTTGTTTCCACGCTAAAGACCTGCTGGCTGTAGTATTAGTGCATTTCCTCAACAGATGTGATTGTAGCATCCATTTACATTTACTATTTACCGAAACAATTTACACAATTAGATGCTTGGAAATGTACTTGATTGTTGGTTTGCTGATTGTTTCAGCATCAGCTGAAACCATTAAAAGAACAGTACACCTGTTTTTTTTTGGTTAGGAAAAATACCACAATTAAAGCTGCAGTCTGCAGGATTTGTTGTTGTCATACGTAAAGTCCTACTTTTTGGCATTTTAAGAGTTTACATGATCTATCAGAACGCTTGAAGTTGAAAACGGTGACCTCCGTAGTCGCAAAATGCAAGAAATGCTTATTTTTTAACCGAAAAATAAAAAGTTATTCAACTTCCTGTCCCGCCCCATCAAAACACATGAGAACTCGTGCACGTAGACGTGCACGCCAGATGCGCTTACGTGACTCCTCATTCATCAACTCACCTGTCATTTGCGATCATGGAAGACACAGTAAGTAGACTAGCCCGTAATGAAGTTCAATAGTCTAGATAAATAAGCGTGGGGACGAGCCTACCTTGTATCGCGCGTGCACAATCGGTGATTGACAGGCATTGGTTTCCTTTTACCGGTCCGGTCTGCAATTTTGTAAACAAACCTGCTGGCTTTGGAGGGACCTAGCGGGACATATGGGGGACCTAGAGAACTCATTTTTTTTTGTATTGGGGTATTTAATGTACTACTTTCAGAATCCCCGGACAGTTCCAGGCATTATGCTTGAAAAAGAGTTGCAGACTGCAGCTTTAAGGAGGCCCTTAACTTTTCAACCAGTTACTTCCAGGGCAAGTGGCACGACAGACCTGAGTAATTGCATTCTGTGTCCGGAGTAATACTTTTAAAAGAGAGCCTTTGCCAGAAGGCTCTTACTGAAACTGATCTCATTCCTGCCGCCAACGTTTTTCATCAGTATTACCCCCCTTAGTGACTGAATGGTCATGTAGTGTCTGTTTATATAAAAAAAAATAAAAAAAAAATAATAATAAAAAAAAGGATTAAAAGCTCTTGTAGGATGCTTTTTAAGAATGAGCTGGAAGAACAAATGTTTCACTGGAGAAAATTCTGATCTATTTATCATTTCAACAAAATGGCAAAAGCACTGACAGGCACTGTTTAACAATCGAGTAAATCTCAAGGGATATGTCTAAGTACTTCAATAATCATGAAAGCTACTTGACAAAGAGCAAAAGCAAGATACTGTGTCATTTTTATCCTCGTGGTCACTCGTTTATTTTGTGAAAGTTACTTTGGCTCTGCCTGCCTTTTCCTCATCTGGTTTGGAGCGGATTGGTGAGCTCTCTCCCCCGTCTACAAGATTCTGCAGCACTGACATTAAATGTCATATAAATGTATAATGAAGCTCTTCGAAGTGTTCCAAGGTCATGATTATCTGTTCATAAATGTAGAACGAATCTCTGTGAGCATTACGAGTCCTGAGCAGGGAGTGCTTTTGCTTGGCTCCCGTATCGCTATGAGCTTAAAAAAGTAAAGCACAGAATAGAGGATAAACTTGTATATTTGCTGCTTCATATATTATTGACCAAGAAAATCACATCTCACCTAGCGCACCATATTTCTTTTTCCTCTACCCTCCACTTTTCTGTTTCAGACAGCAGGAGTGTACGAGTTGTCACACGTTTCTTTTTTTAATCTCCTTTAGTTTAATGGCAAAAGAGATGTACAGCCTTGGCTTCACACTTACAAAGGCAATTAATAATTGGTAAAACTACACACAACCCAAGGCCCGCTTTGGAGGACACACTACGGTAAAAGTATCTGACTTTAGCAAAAGCAGGACAATAGGAACCGATTGAATTGATCAAATTACATTTCTGCATTTTCAACAGAATGCATTAGGCTTGCTTCTTTCCTGTGGTGTAAAATCCATCACATTTTGCGTTCACACAATGCTGGTGAGTCCAAAGAGTCAGGAGTGACACTTGTGAAGTTAAAACTCCACTGCTTTTGATTTGCGACCCCAAGCTAAACACACGGCCTTGTTTCATATAGAGACCAAATGTATTTACAGACTCAGCCGAAATATCTGCAGTTATTTACCTTTGTGTTTGCTGTTCCGATGCAAAGACACTCTTTGTTCTGGACTGTCTGGCAACAGATCGTGAAACCAGCGGCGATGTAAGTGTTGGACCCCTAGGCTTCGAGAAGCTTCCCAGTATCGCCCTGCCTTGGCTCCCACTCCGGATACAGACTGAATAGTGGCCCATCTGGAACGTGCCCTTATGCCCAGGCCCGTTGTCCTGAGGGCAGTTGGAGGTGCTGCAAGAGACAGCAAGGGCGGCAGGCTGGCAGGGTTTGGCTGAGCCACTCTGATGCTGGAGCGCTGCAGGAGCAGGATGCTGCCTGCCATTAGATAGGCGATTCCCAGGCAGAGCAGCAGCATCTGAGCCCTCTTCAAGAGGCAGTGCAGCTTGCAGAAGGGTGCCCCCATACCTGCACAGTTCTCTGTCTCTCACGTCAGTGAAAGTCCATTTGATGAATTGGGAGCTGTACGAATTTTGTAGAAACTCGCAGCATCCGGCTGTGGTGTACATATCCATCCATTATTGCCACACAGTCCAGCAGCAGTAGTGGAACAATGGATGTGTCACAAAGAGGGGGGCGTTAATATCCCAGGCTGTGGACAGTGACTCCAGGAAGATATTCGAGGGAAAGCTGGGGGACAAAATGGAAAACCCAAGCAGATGCATGTAAAGCACAACCATAAGTCAACATATGTCAGTATATTTAAAAGGACCCCATGTATAAGGCTGGTGGAACAAATGCACTGCTCATTTTGGGGTATGGGCTTGTGTTTCTCTCTTGCAGCATTTTTCTACACATCCTTTGGGGTCTGCAGCTTCATTGTTTTCCTTCCTACCATTTGTACTCAAATAAAGAACAACCTTGAAGTTGCATCCTGCTATTCCTGTGACCTTTCTGTGCAATTTTTTATTTTTTATTTTTTAAAAATCTAACCAAACCTAATATATTTCTTTTTAAATAAGGGATGACACTCAGGTTTTACACTACCAGATTATGTATTTTGACCAGAAATAAACCAGAACTATCTCTGCGCCTCATAATCTGGGTCTTGGCTATCACAGAGAAATAACATGAAGTGATAAAACCTGTCTAAGAGGGCATTATGGGCGCTCATGAAATGGGGATTATGATAGCAGCATGCAGACCAACTCTGGCTTCATCCGTGGATGAGTGATAAAAATATGCAAAGATGAGATGCTGAGGCTCTACGATTAGGATGCAGAGCACCCATGTGGTGCTCTGCATCCTAAGTGTTTTATGAAGCTTGACACTTTGAAAAGAGAAGCAGTGAATTGAATATCCTACTATATCCATTCATGCCTCGTTGTCTTAGTGGCCCTCACTCTCCGTTATGCCCTTCAAGCTCTACTTTTCCTGACGGGGCTTTCGGGACACACTGCAACACCCCACAAACAGTAACAGGGGTGCGGTGGTGCTCCCGAGGACAGAAGCAACAGTTTGCACAATGAACAGTCTCCGATCAAGTCCGGATAGCCAAGTTATGTTCAACTTCAACGTTTTTACTATTAAAACAGGCCTAACTCACAAACGCTGTTTCCATCCCTAAACACACACACGCGCGTCTGATTTGGTTTAGTGGGATGGATGGCACGATGAAAGACAAATGAGGGTAAACACGCATCACCTATTTAAGGAGCCGAGGTCTTCCATCTTAAAAAAAAAAAAAAAAAAGAAAGAATCCTCTCACCGTGCCTCCACCATTTACAGTAGAGGGGCTCTGAACGTGCGGCTTACTTTCGGTGGTGGAGCGGTGCTCATCCTTCCGATCACTCATCAGTTTACGGCTGTTATGATCGCTGTTTTTCCCGCTTTGTTGACCAGTAGCAGTCTACTCGGCTCTCCAGAATTTCCCAGAGCTGGTGTTATATAAGCTCCGTCTTTCTCACGCAGTCCAACTCTCTCACTCTAAAAGAGCCAGCGTTGCTCTCCGTCGCTCCGAAAAGGCTGCCACGGTGATATAAAGCACAGTCAGTATGCGCGTGTGTGCGTACGTGCGTGTGTGTGTCGGAGAGGAAGAGGAGGTAATGGGGTGGTGGAGGAGGAGGGGTAGCCGGGCTCATTTGCATTGGTGATCTAAACGCGTCACTGCTTGTCCACTGTGCAAAGGGGAGAGTCGTGTCCAGCAGTGCGCAGCTTGTACTGAAACAGCGCGTGCCGCAGCTCCACATCCATCGTGCACTCTGTGCAGGACAAGCATATAAATGCATGTAAATCTAAAGTTCTATCCGGACTCAAGGTCCTAAAAATAGATGGGTATAATTTGGAAATCCAACTGTCGGGTAATTTGCCACCCTGACCGCTTTTATTCCCCTTATTCATGGTCGCCTTTACTTTAATCGAAGCACGACGTGAATTGTCTTGATTCATGCATGATGCGTCATTCAAGAGTGGTTGACCCGTGACTTCAGCACCACGAACAGCGCTCTTTCACAGCCCTGAATACATGGCTGTTGTGTTCATGGGTGCAAAGAGCCAAAAGCATAAGCATCTGCAGTCTTTTAGATTAGCAGTAGTGCCTCAGAATCTCAATTCTGTTGAGGGCTGTTATACAGAACAGCAAGGAGATCTTCAAAAATGACTTTTTCTTGTTTTTTAGTGGTTTTGAATTCGGGTAATCTGGGACAGGTTTGGCAATTTTGACTTCTACAGCTCATTCCAATTACTAACACGTTAGACCAACACACTAGACCTTTCTGAAATCCCTGAGATGTCTTCTGTCCACACATAAATTGTGTTTATCGTGTCCAGAGGAGATATGCCACACCTTTTTGGATTTTTGCTACCAAAAGAAAAAAAAACATGCCTTGATTTTATAATATGGGAAGGTTCACTTTGTAGTGTGGCATTCATTAAGGAACTTAAGCTCAGTCACAAATCTATATAATCATTATATAAAAGAGAAAATAAGAATGTTGATATCTATGTAGACTATGGAAACAATAAAATCAAAATCATTAATAAACATTTTCATGGTGTTAATTCATATATAGTAGTCAAACTGTATGGCATCTTTTAAAGATCAACTAAAACTGAACCAATAACTAGCAAAAAGTGGATTAACCTAGTATCTGTTTGGCTGCTCAGTTTAAGTCATCTGATCATGTAAAAAAAAAAAAAAGACAATTTACAGCATAAACGATTATTTGAGGATAAAACACTGGGATTTAATGTTAAGACACAAGGCTGCTTGGCTACTGTTTAACTGTTGTATTCAGATGTGTCACCCAATGACCCCCATGTAACAGTGACAGCTCTGTATAACCTTAAGTGCAAGTTTATTGATGAACAAAGATCTAATAACCTTAACAAACTATACAGTTCTGTACAAAAATTAGAAGTACCTTACCATTTTCAGACAAATGTTAGTTTGTTTTTTAGACCTCTTAACACCAACCAGTGAATCATTCGAGCATAAAAAAAGGCACCTAACTCAAGGGATGGACCAGTGTTGTGTCTACCTATAACAGACAACTTAACAAATAGAATCTTTTGTTCATTTGTTCCAAATTCTTTAGTTGCATTTATGAAAAATGCGAAAGAGAACACATTTTTAAAGACATAAAATAGTATCTTTGCACCAACGAGGTGATTCCGCGCTGAAAACTTGGCAGGGTGTGCAGTGTGTCCTTAAAAAGTGGAGGACAAAAATGTGTGTCGGGTCTAAAAGACTATTGAAAAGCATCTGAAAGACTTGTCCTTCAGAAATGGAAAAAAAATCCAGCAAAGACCTAAGAGATGCATCTATGTCATGGTCTGTGGGGCTTGTTGTGTTTGGATGTGTATTTTGTTATGCTGTTAATTCCAGTTAGTTTTTCTTCCTGCACTTGAGTTTCAGGTTTTTGTTTCTGCTCTACATTAAGCCATTTCTTTCCCTCAGTGCATGAGCTCCTTGGTTTGCTTTGTTCAGTGCAAGATCTTTGCCATAGTTTCCCATCTTTGTTCCATTGTCTGTGCCAGTCTATACATACACTACATGAATAAATGACAAGAGAGTTTGTATGAAAGGATTGTGTCGAGGAACAAAGGTAGCCATGTCAAATATTGATTTTCATGCTCATTCGAAAAGTACAGGAAAACCTTCTTTGCCTTATATACTGGGTTTCCATCAATCTCTGCTTGTTTCAATAAGTCACTGCACTCATTTTCCATTTTACTGTCAATAAGGAATAATGAGTGGCTCAAGATTTTTTTTAACAGTTCCGTATATCTTAATTTTACCAATTTCAATTTTTTTATGCAAATCAAATCAAAAAGACTGGTTTGGGCAGCAGTTATATGTTGCCTGTTAGATGAATCAGAAGAAAGGGACAAATCATCTATATGGTAATTTCTTTTTTTTTTTTTTTTCTTTTTAGAGCATGTGGTACTCTTTTGGGAATGCGATGACTTTGTCAGTCACTTTAATTTGGGGTTAGATTGACAAGTCTGAGGAAATATTGAGTCCTGCCACATCACGAAGCTAGGTCTCCACTGCACTGACATCTCTTTTAATATTGTTTTGTCTGAATTTTCAAAAACAGCCATCCTAAAGGCCAAATCCCTTGAATGGTCTGACAGAATAAGTTCAGTGATTGTTCTTTTTTTTCACTGAGTCTAAATGTGTGTGTTGGATGGTTGCGTGGTTTGTCAGTGTCTTACAGAGGATGGATGATTGTAATCTATTCTCATGTCACTAGCACTTGAAGGTAAAGGTAATTTAGAGACCTGTGGTAAAATGTGTTATGTAAATAAAGTACCATTGCTTGGCCTTAAAACCACTGCGTATTGTGTATTACTGTCTTGGTTTGTTATTTTACCAAGTGGGAGTAGAAAACTATTAACTTCCTGTTGCCCCCAGTTGACAGGTGCTTTGATGAGGTTTGTTGCATATCCAGTATATGAGGAGCACTACTGCCTCCCCCACTGAGCTTAACAGCCCTGTTATTCTCCCAATCTATATTGATATTGCTTGGCATTAACTTACACCTTCACGATAGGGTTGCCACCTTTTGTAACTCGTCCTCTTTGCATGAACAACTGCGCAAAAAAAAAGAAAAAGGCAGCTCATCCACAGCAGTAGAAGGACACAGGAAATCCTTAGCTCTATGTCTCGCCTCCTGCTTGCTTTTTCAGAGGGACAGGACCATCCGTCCCTCGCTTTGCAGTCAATTTAACCTTTTTCAAACCCTTTCGGCCAGCTAGTGCTCGGAGCAGTGCAGAGACAGGAGGCCTGAGCTGTCAGTCTGCAGTCTGGACAATAGAGCTCATCTCTCCCGTCTCTGCCTTTCTGTGCCGACATTGATCACCTCAGACAAGCCAGAAACACTTGCTGCTTTCGCCGCGCTGCACAATCCCTCAGTCTCTCCTCCATCCTGTAATTCTTCTCCTGTCTCCTACAGTAATGTTCTTCTTCCTTCTCAAATGGAGAGTCATGCCACTATAAGTCTTAATTTAAAGAGGGTGCTTTATGACCATGGAGTGCCTATTTTCCAATGCAGCTCCTTGCAATACAGTTGGATTTATTTAAATGCAAACGTTTCTGCTGTTGCTGAAAAATACTGGATGAATATGTGCATAGAGACAACATACTTATGGTTGAATTTGGATTAGCATTTAATTTTTTTTTTACAAAAGAATCATTCTCTTAGATCGGTCTCTATGATTCAGCATGAAGAGCACTGAGATTTGTAATGAGCAAAGTCAGGATATGGGATTTTATATATCATGGTCAGTTTTATACACTGATACATAATAACACAGACGCACTCTAAGCCTTTTGTTTTCTTTTCATGTTTTAATCTCCAGTGCTACTTGATGTTAATCTCCAAAGATAAGATGGTTTTTTTTTACAGTCTTGTGATTATGGCTGAACAAGGCAGTAGCTGGATCTGTGGGTTTTGCAGGAACAGAAAGCCTTGACACGATACAGTTGTGGTCTGTTATTCACTGGCTTGAATCCACTCGATCAGAGCCTTGGTTTCCCAATCTTTTCATTATAATGAAATCTTTTCAATAATGACTCCTTTTTCATGTGTTTCAAATGGATCTTTTTCATTTGTGAAACCTGCAAAAGTGTAAACAGAATGCCACTAAATGTCAGTTTTCAGTCCACACAGATGTTTTCAGGCAGCTTCATGACCTCCCTTGATAGAAACACATGTTATTATGGCATTGCATATAAATAACACATCAATGTGGAATTTCAACACATTGACTTGGCATGGTTTTCATGACGGCAGGTCCTGTGATTGACATGGACATACTTTCCATTTTTTCTTTTCGTTATGATGTGACGGTTAAATATCTACACATTTATATAATTTTCAGATGAATGATGAACTGGACATTATTACTCTGTGACTGAAAAAAAAAAAACAGAGCTGTGCTTCATGAAAGGGAATTTTTATAATGTTTATTGGCAACACATTCACATGGGTTGGACAGTTGCGAATGAATGACACACCAAATGACACAGCTAACCGTATTATGTCCTGTTCCACCTCACAGTAGTGCACATTTGTGTAATTATCATTATGAAAATATTTTTATGATACTGTTTTTAATCTTACAAATATCATCCTCTATGCAATTTTCTTAGTGTGGCTTAGTTTCTCCATCCTCTTCAGACTACAACGTTTTGGCACAATCTGCTGTCTGCACTTTGTTGCCCTTCTTTTGATCTTCTATGCAACTGTAGAATCACCATCCCAAAGCTTTGCAATATTATCTGTAGGACCACAGAAAGGGATAAAATAGAAAGTCGGTCTCAACTCAAAATTCAGAAGAAGACACGTGTGAAATCACACAATTTCCGTAAAAAACTAGACTCTGTCTTTTCGTCTCAGGAGTTATTTGCAAATCACTTAAACTTGTTGTATAATTGAAGCTAGTTCAAAGACATCACATCACATTACATTTACAGCACACGTTGTTTGCCAGAAGGTAATTAAGAAAGGATGCAGAATTCTGAAACGGATGGTCCTCTAGACCAACGAGACCAATAAACTTGAATGAGAAAGATGGAAAAAGCAAAGTGTGTGGGAGTGAAGAAAGCATCTCACCTCATCTATGAAACATGGAGGTGGAGGTGTAATAGCCTGGGCATGTAAGGCACATCACGGGAAGCTTATCTTCATCAACAATGTAACTGCTGGTGGTTGCAGCAAAGCAAAGTAACTGTATAGAAGACCCTAAGTATGCTGTCCGAGCAACAGACGATAAAAATGGAAAAAAAAACATTGCAACAACAGTGTGCAATTTTGACCCCAGTTGTGTGAATAAACAGGAACAAGCAGGATATGATGGTGATGGCATTTTAGGCCTGTCAGAACATCACAAGAGAAAGAAACTACGCACCTGGTGATGTCCCGCAGATGACATTAGTCACATATATATGACACAGTATGTTCCAAACATTACTTCCCTCTTAAATGATGGTGCTGCAAATAATAAGTGCTGCATGTAAATTTTGTTGGTCAAAGCAAATTCTGTGCACAAATATCCTCAAATAAATTCTGGAGGATAAATTTGAATCACAAAACAGAAACAGTCCATGCACAAATTATGTCCCACCTACAAACATTAATCTGTTATCAATTCAGTTGTGTTTTACAGTTAAGTCCACATTTTTTTTCATTTGAAACTCATTTGCTAATTAACTATAAAACATAATTATTTGGGGTTTAGAAAAGTTTTTAAATGAAATTAGCTTTAATCTGTGTGGGTAAGAAATATTATGATCAGCACTAGTTTGGTCTTACTTATTCTAAGTTTTCAGAGTTAGACTTCCATTTTTATCTGGGATTATAAAAGTGTGGAGAAAATGTCATCTGGAAAAGAATCTATTAGTAACAGAAGTCTGGGTTTCAAAGATGACCTCAACAGGCCGCTCCTGCTTTGAAACCTACGAAGGCTCCTGCCATTTCAGCTCACCAAAGATTTCTTGAGATTCAAAAACTCACCAGGCTCTGTGCTGTCACTTAGATCCCCTGGGCTACAATTCTACTGCTGCCTCTCTTATCCACAACTCTGCTGTCAGATACCGTATCATGGCTGGTGCTGACAACAAAAAAAAAACTCTTCTCCCATGGACACACATTTTGAGCCTTGTACCTCTGCTGATGTCTGCTGCTGGATCTCTGCCATCCACGTCAATCTTGACAGATCTTTCTTTTTCAAATCCTTCCCTTAGAACTCCTCACTGGTTTCTGCTCAGACTACCAAGAGTCTATCTGAAAAACTTTCAGCCTATCCAAATGCTATCCAAATTTCAGCTACTGCTTGTCTGTACTGCTACAACTCTCTCCTGGCTTGGCTCCCAACCAACCTTTCCTCAGCCTCTACAACTGATGTGGAAAGCTGCAGCCCGTCTTATTCTAATCCGCACTCTATTCTTCGATTTCATTCCCTCCTCGCTCGCTCTGTGGCTCCTCATATTGAATTCAAAACCTGAGCTCTCTTCTTCTCCTGTTCCCAGTGGTGCAGTGACCTCTCCACCCCTGACAGGACTACACAGTTGCTTTCTGTATCTATTTCTAAACTAAAAACTCTGTCCAGCTTAAATATTTCAAACTCATCTTTACTTCATCCTTCTTGAAAACTTGTATCTGATGTCTCTTTAGAATGATACACAAGGGACCTATTTCCCTCCCCTACATTTTCTTTGCCAACATGCTTCTCTATACGTGAACAGTCAGCATGCATGAATTTCAGAGCGTGGGTTAGGCTTTAATGTTTCTCATCTGCACTGCAGAGAGACCTTTCAAACAGTCTGTATATAAATTGTATTGTTTGACATACATTCATGAAAAAAGAAAGTACATCTTCTTTCACTTGAAAGGTGTTACATATCTGTACATTATAATAATCTAACAAACAAACAAAAATGTTGCTTCTTCTTCTTCTTAAAATGAATTGAATGCAACTTCAAATGATCAGCAACACATGACACATTACATGGTGTCAGATTTACTAAAAATATCTAGAAGCAGTGTGTGAAATACAAAGTAAACCCTTTGTGTTCCCATAGTAATTGAGTAAAAGTAGTAGCCATGCGCTGCTAATCAAATACACCTGATTAGTTGAACATCAGCAAGTGTGAGCACCTCTATAAAAGCAGATGTGTTGAGAAAATGCCAAGGAGGAAAGACTTCAGCAATGACCCTAAAGAAGCAACTGTTGCTGCCCATCAATCTGGGAGAGATTATAAGGCAATTTCTAAACTATTTGGAGTCCATCATTCTGTAGAGAGAAAGATTATTCAAAAGTGCAAAACATTCAAGACAGCTGTCAATCTTGCCAGGAGTGGACGTCCCAGCAAGTTCACCCCAAGGTCAGAAACCGTGCAACACTCAGAGAAACTGTAAAAACCCCAAATCATGTTAAAGTTCATGACAGCACAATTAGAAAAAGACTGAACAAGTGTGGCTTGTTTGGAAGGGTTGCAGGAGAAAGCCTCTTCTCTCTAAAAAGAACATGGCAGCACAGCTAAGGTTTGCAAAGTTACATCTGAACAAACCACAAGACTTCTGGAACAATGTCCTTTGGACAGACCAGACCAAAGTGGAGATGTTTGGTCATAATGCATAGCAAGACGTTTGGAGAAAACCAAACACAGCATATCAGCACAAACACCTCATACCAGCTGTCAAGCACGGTGGTGGAGGGCTGATGGTTTGGGCTTGTTTGGCAGCTTGGACACCTTGCAGTCATTGAGTCCACCATGAACTCCTCTGTATACCAAAGTATTCTAGAGTCAAATGTGAGTCCATCTGTCTGACAGCCAAAGCTTGGCTGAAATCAACAGGACAATGATCCCAAACACAGCAGCAAATCTACAACAAAAAAATAAAAGAATCAAAATGATTTTTTAACCATGAAAGTTCTTTTTTTTTTCTAAAACATGATTTGTCACTTTGTCAATTTATCTTTCAAAAGTTTATTCATTAAGCTTTTTCAATTTGTAGAAGATTAATATGCTGACATAAAGCTTTCATACCAGAAATAATTCTTAGACAGATTCTTGGGAATCTCTCCATTAGTCATGCATCTGGTGCACTATGCGGCACCAAGTCAGGTAAACTGACACCCCTACAACACAACTATAATGTATTTTATCCCTAATCAGTTGTTTCTATTTGACAAATTTCCCCCCACAAATTTATGGCACACATAAACACATTCATTTTTCTGCATAGATTACAATGACTGCAATTTCAGTCGAGTCATCAAACCTCAGTGTGGAATAGTTAAAGGGCTCTAAACCACTGTGCTATCTTTGTTCTTCGCACCAGGCATGATTTCTGCCAACAAGGGCATGTCAATCAAAACAACAACAAAGGCAAAGAGCGCTTATCATTATGCTAACAAGTCTCCTTTGCATTTGTATTGCTTCTTTGCATCTTGGCTTCTCCCTGCAATGATTGTGAGAGATGGAATATAAGTGGGGACAGAAGAGTCAAAACAGCCTGAGGAGAAATTCTTTGTTATACAGCATCAGAGTAAAGTGTCAAAATGTGTGCTACATGTAGTCGTGAGACTTATATGTTAGGCTAATAAATAAAAAGGCCAATATCTCCAAAAAGTGGATCATTTAGGGGCTGGAAATTCCTTTAAGGCAGTGGAAGGATGGGATTTCTGGGTTGTGGTTGACAGGAAGTGACAAATCGTAAGTTACTGCCAGGATTTTATGATCAATTCCACCAAAAAATCAAATACCTACTCTCATGGACACTTGGCTATGTTGCTAATAAAGGGGGAGCAAACTTGGCAACTATCAGTGGGTCCTCAACAGAAGAATAGAAAAGTATTCGAAAAGAACTTTCCAGCGTGTCCATCTAACCAGCTGAGTTAAGTCAAGAAACAGCCACCAGCATCAGCCAAGATTTGTTAGTTGGAATGTGCAGTGGAAACTAGCAACGCTGGAGAGGAAATTATGGAAACTGAGAACAGCCAAGCTTGAAATTATTTAATTAATGCCGATATCTCAACATCAAGGCTTAATTATCTTAGTATCTCGAGCTGATAAAGCTAGTTTAGATGTGATAGCATGTTAATTTATGCAGTCTCAGCTTAATAAAAAAGTGTTTGCTCAGGATAAGAAGTTAATCATGAGTAAGCAAAGAGACTTACCAGACATGAGCAGTACCTTGTCGGAATGCATGGATCCTGTGTTGACAACTGGAGCAACTGATTTAAGCTGAAAATGTCAGATAGCAAAGAGGAATGGCCTCATGTCTTCAGCAGTTAGGTCTGATGTCTGGTTTATTTGAGCAGCTGCTGGCTAAAGGAAAGAAGTGGAAACTGGTCAGCCTCTTGTGTTTTCCCAGTATAAGAAGACGCCATCTGCCTTGATAAACTGCAGCGAGTAAGACTACACATTATTGCCATGACGTAGTGTTCAGTTATGGATCACCTCATATTCTACAGATCTGATTGCAAAAGCTGAAGTCAGTGTGAGCAAAAAAATCCACTCATTTTCACATTCTCCACAACTATTCAGTGATCTTGTTTTCCTGAAACTGCCTCCTGAACAATCTCGTCACAAGAAAATGAGGAAAGGGAAAATTGAAGAATTTTGTATTTTTTTCTTGAGACAACAAGAAATAAAAAATGTTCTTTGTTATCTCAAGATAGCATCCAAATAAAGGCATGTGAAGGTAGACTGTTGTTCTCAGCTTCCACCAGAAATTATTACTGTTGTATTGCTACGTCATATTTCACATGCTATTTATAAAAATGACATATTATATATAATATATATATTATATGTAATATACAATACAATGTTTTTAACACTGGACAGCTTGTTTTTGGACATCTTAATATAGAGATTTTACATACTTTTCAAAATGAAGCTGGAGTGAGGATATAACTAGTTGAGCATAATATGAGCTCTACAAGAGGAGGGGAATGGCTAACTTCCTGCCGTCTTATTATTACAGTGTTCAATAAGGTTGCTCTATTAGAAATCACTGCTCTCAGCTAAGAAACTGCTAAACAAATTACATTAAACAATTTGAATTAGATTAAAGTAATTACATCAGCTTTTACGGTTGATTGCAGCTGCATATAGGTGGATCTGATTACCTGTGGGCTACCTTTCAGTCTTCATGCTAAGCTAAGCTAACTGTATATTGATATTATTGCAGTCATGGTTAGTAGAGTTTGCGTCTTGTGTTGTTATTACGTTAAGCACTTTCCTGTCACAACACCAGTAACAATAATTTCAGTTCTGCTACACACATACAGAATGTTTGAATGTTTTTACAAAGCCTGGTCTCCACGAGGTTGAAGCTGGACTGGAAGGAATTCCTCTTCCCCTACAGAGGTCTCAGAATGGTTGCAGCAGGGAGACAGGGAGACAAAGATGTGATGAAGCTTGAAATGATGACAGAATGACTAAAGCTGCAGGCTAATTGGAGAGTAATTATCCTCAGCAGCACTGCAGTTAGCAAATACGCTTTGTGAGTTAAAGTCAAATATCGAGCTGCCAAATGGTACAGAGTTGTAACCGAGGAAATTAAACTCTTTGCAGTAACACAGCTTTTTTTGCTCCCACCTATGTACCCTGCCAGCTGCTCATTTCAGCCTTTCTGTCACAACTTGTCCTGGGATTACTGTTTTGTGGGCAGACTGTGCCTCTGTAAAACCAAACCATCATTGGCAAGTTCTTCATGCAGACGATTCATCCATCTTTCCACTGTTTACTGAGTTATATGCCAAGAGCTCTCCTTTTCTTTTGACAGAGCATAAATCACTGATGATGGAAATCATTTGAATCTCTAAGAGCATTTTTTCTCAATAGGATGCATTTACTTTATCTTTCTGGTATTTCACCACTCCCTGTCCTTGAAAGAAAAAACTATAATGAATAAATGGCACTTCGCTTCTTTACTGAGCACACTCTATTATTCTGCATATTATATCCTAATGAAAGTGTCACTGCAGTATGCACACTGAAAACCCTGAATTTACACTTTGCCTTTGTACAACATACAGACTTTCTTTCATTTTAAATGCAAGGACTAAAAGCCGTAACACTGTCAATGTCCTCCTGGTGAGACTGTCTGATATCTCCGTATGACAATAGCACATCCTCATCCTAGTCATGCTGTGAGCCTATTTATCAGTCAGAAACATGATATGTTTGGACCAACCTCCCTAATGAACCAACTCTGACCACAAACTGCAAAATCGCCCTGTTCACATTTGGCGCTAACATACATCCTGGGTGATCCAGTTGTAAGTGGGAAGCTCTAAATATGTGTATTAACACCTCACATTTCAGTGCAGCCTCACATAAAATAGTTCTGAGTACCACTTGTGATCAGATCTCAGTTGGATATAAATGTGCAGCTTAGGTCACACAGTCATGACATGAACTGGTCTTTTTTTTTTAATAAAATCCCAAATACATTCAGTAACCGAATAAACGACTGCACCTCTGAAGGACCCCTGCTTTTTGCTTTGCTATCAACATCAAATCTCATAAATAGTTATTTAGTACACTGAACTGAAGAAATGAATATGCTAATAATGGTCTACCAGTACTTTTTAAAAAAAAGTTTTATATCCCAACAAATTTGACTTCTTAAAAAAACATTCTTTAATATCTTTACGAGTTGGAAGCTAGAAATTTACCAGTTGTCCTTGAATGGATCATTATTACAGCATAGGTACAAGCTGACCGTGAGGAAGAGAAAAGGTGGAGTCGAGCGGGTCACTCTAAACCCTAAAATGATCCCTACTGATAGAGGTCTACATTAATGGGTGAAAAATGAGTCGCTGTAGTGTGTCTCTGTTATTTTGACGAAAGCATTCCACTGATATTTTAATACGACCTCAGGAAATTGTGTTGGCTTTTAAAAGAAGGGCACAACATGTCCGTTTTAACACTTCGGATTCGCCTGAGTCATACTAACTGTGGAATTATTAACAAACATTTCAGTAATGGTCAGTTATGTAACAGAGATGATATGAGAAAAGTAAAGGAGCATATAATAAATGATTTGTGAGCTTGTAGAGCTCATTGTTGGCACAACACCTTTCAACGGCTCATATTCTGATGGATCACTATCAGACCGTCTGCTATTTTTAAAGCACTTTCCCGTGTTCACGAGTGCTGTGTATATGTTGGTACACATGCAACACACTGTTGGACAATTAAGATTCTTTCTAACCCTTGCATTAGATAAATGTTTCCTGGACAAAAAACCATAAAGAAGCATCTCAGACAGAAATAGATTCATGGTGGATGGTAGTTGGCTTGACTGTTTACAATTTAAGATTGACCTTTAACCATGACATTTTTTTTCTTAGAACAAAGAACTGGATCTGTTTAAATTTTCCAGGCTTATCTCCCGGAAAAAAATAGAATTAGTAAAATACAATACAATAAATACAACGTCATTTAAACAATACAAGTGGAAAGTCAGTCAGTCACTTTGTTGAGGTCTGACCAAAAGTCTATATTTGGAGGTAGGAGAAGATGTTAGTAGGGCCGCATAGATGCATCCCTTTAAGAAAGAGACCCAGTTTTGAGTCCATTGTGGAACCAGTGTTCCATTTTCCCACTTTTCAATGTATTAAAGACTGTTGTACGAGTGAGTATTGAGTTGTATTTACAGCTGCTGTGTAGTTTTAGTAGTTTTTCATTGAACCTCCATTCTGTGCTTTAAGGTTGTTCCAAAATAAATAACCTGATCAGGTTTAGGAAACTTTGAACAAGCTAGTGTTAGCTGACCTGAAACATGACAAAAGCTCTCGATTTTAATTAAAAGTCAAATCACTCAGCAGTGCTGTCAAAACCACCTCGTCAATTTTATTAATATGTATAAAAATACAGTCATTACAATTGATCTTTAACTGGACATTTATTTATGTACCAAATTTTATGGCATTCTGTTAAAACTGGTCAAGACAGAGAACCAAAAATGTCAAACTGCTTGTGAAGCAAGAGGAGTTCACTGAAGTTTGGATGACAAATTCTCAAAGGGCCGTGAGACACTGCGATGAAAATTCATAGTAATTCCTTAAATCAGTCTATTGATTTCCCTCCATCTGGACCAGAGACATCTATTGACTGAATGTCAGACAGAGCCATGTCATAAACATAGCTAAAAATGGCAACATCAAAAAAGGAAAAACATTGTATGTCTAACTGATGCTTCTAGGTTTTTCACCTTTCTGCATCAATCTCGTCTTCCGATGACACAGCTACTCAGGCTCTTGCTCTCTGATTTAATCAGCAGGTTTTAGTTTTAACGAGAGTCTTTTTTTTTTTTTTTCAAGTGTCCATCTTGTTGACATGGTTCTGCCGTAAGATGGCCAATGCTAACCGAGCAATCTTGTTATACGCTTGCTCAAGGTCACTGAACAATCAAGAGATTGACTATGAGAAAGCGCACTTTCTTTCTTTTTTTATCTCAAAGGGATAAACTGGATTAAAATATTGTGAGAGCTACGCAGTTAAAGCTTTAGAGATTGAAAACACAACCAGCGTGTCTCTACATGCCTTCCGTCTTTCAATCATCCACATGTAATCAAGGGATGGAAACCCCCATCCCCTTTGCAGATCAGACAGAGGGGAGACGGCAAAATCTATCAACTTTGTAATATGTCTCTTATGAGCTTTGTGTGCATCTGAGTGAATTCACATCTGCTCAGCTCAGTTTCCATAATAACACTCAGCAGATATGGACATTAAAACTTAATCATAAGCAGTGAGTCATCCAAAATGTGACACTCTGTCAGTATTAATGTTAAGAGCAATAATCTAGGATATAATTAACCTCAATATAAATATTGCATGGCACATAATCCACATCTGACTCTCTTGGGTGTTTAAATGTGTGATTTAACATCATGCATGAATGGAGCCACTACATTATTTCCAGTTGTACTGCTCCACCTGTTCCTGACTTTTTCTTTCAAAGCCTTTTTAAGGAGCCTCCACTGAGATTTCCATGTAAAACGAACATTTTCTATCAAAGAAGAATTGTCATCATCAGTCAATTTAAACTGTTTTAGCTATTGAAGACGGTATAGAATTTTGTAGGACAAGCACATTTTCACTTTTAAGCAGTCTGAAAGTAATCACCATGTATCTTATCTGGTTTTCTGAGGGAGAAATCATGTCATGTTTGCCTACCAAGTATATACGTACCAGTCATCAAAAGTGCAGATACAACCAAGGGACACCCCTGCGGCTCATTCGTCTACCTTTGTGTGCGTGCTGGAAACATTTTTTTCATCTCAGCGGTGACCCATTTTTTCTCTCTGTTGTTCACAAGTGTCTCTTCATGTCAAACATGTTTCAGCAATAAAACTGTGTTTGGAGCCAATAAAATTCAGGATACCAGAGACTCGTGAGATTCTCAATGCTCCTGGGATGTCTGAATTTAAGCAGTCTTTGTAAAGGAGAAGCACAACAAAAAAGTCACCTTAATGTAGAGAATGAAGATATCTGTACAAAGCCCTATTGCCACTGAACAGTAGAGTCTGATACCAAAATTGGTAGTAGTTCAGATCATATCTGCCAAATTGCATTTGTTAGATATTAAATCATTGGCAGTGATTGCAAATAACCATTCAAGTTGAATAACTAATGCAATAACTAATAACTAAAAAAGTTCCTTCTTTAAGTGTCCCATCCAGTACATTTCTGGAAATTTCAGGCATGCGCTCCACTAACCCTTGCTGTCAGTCCAGGAAAAGTTGACTTAAGTGAGATTGGTTTTATAGCTGTTTCAACAAAAAAAAGTATGTATGAATACATGATTTTAATCAACATGGCATTGAGACATAAGTAAGATTACACTAATGTAAATAAAGGAAGCACAGGGGTCACCTTTTTATAGTGCTAGCAAAGTGAATTGCAGAATAGCATGCTAATGTTAGCACTTAGCTGTGCGTAATACCTCATCAGATCAGATTTTATTGTCGTGTACATGAAGGGATATAAAATATATATATTTTTAGAACAAAAAAAGAATAGCCAACAATTACCTGCTTTACTCTGTTGACAGTTGGTAATTCATTTTTGAGTGATATATTAAAGATCATGTTTAGCTAATGCTGTTAATTAATTTAATAAATTGATAGGGTGCTATGCATCATACAGAGTGCATGCATCTTTCCTCAAAATACACACATAGTAGTAATATGCAGTAATTGCATTGCTATTTTTGGCCCTGTTTTTGTCATGATAACAATCCGTTTGCATAGTCCAATAAAAGAAAAGATGAGAAAATTTGCATCTCCCAAAAACATCTCCTTATGTTAATAAGGCCACAACATAACATCTCAACCGAGTCACACAGAACAATAGTAAAGAAACAGAAAACTTTGTATTCATGACGATACAGATGAAGTCTTCCGTTTTTTCATGCCACCCAGCACAACTGTTAGAGTTTTCTGTGTTTGGCGGAGAGGATCTATGCAGCTGGTAAGCCAGAAAAACGATATTTTGATATGATATGTTGCAACAGTCTCTGTTTTAATGCAAGCCATGATGTTTTCCTAACATTAATTTAAAAGTAAACAAACTCAAACTATCCTTCAGAACGTTCAATTCATATTTTGAGCCATTAACTCAGCGCAAGAATTTAATCAGAGCAGGTTTCAGGGGAGTTTTTCTTATAATGGTCTGGTGCTTCACAGGCTAGATTGCTGTTAATATACAAATATTGACACCATCCTTTAGAGACACCAAACCAAACTCAAGGTTAAAAACCCTCTGTAAATGAACTTTATCATCTCAGGTAAAAATAAAAAGCAAATGTGTTCCCCTTGGTGAACCACAGCATTTTTTTTTTTCAGTTTGATTAACTTTTTTATCCTTCAAGGAAAACACTTCCAATTGTAGACTCAAGTCTTTTGCACACCTTAGAGATTTAAGAGTACATTTTATTATCATAGATGTTGGCTCAACATAGTTTTGCAGCATCGACGACAAAATGTTCCTGAAGTACAACTGGAAGTATACAAAATTTGCTCCAAATTGTGAACGCTTTGTACAAGGCAGTTTATGCTGCAAGGATATAACATTCTTTATTTTGGAGTTATGGCAGAGGGACCTATTTGGTGTTCAGAGTCATGCCTTGACCTCTTGGGATAAAAGTAGAAGGACATGTTTTGATGTGCACAGTCACATCTCTTTCTTTGAGGCCTTTGCTCTTTCATCCTTGTTGCACTCTGCTCGTCAGCCCATCTCTCACGCTCTCTTGAGCTGCAGTGATAGCCTCCAGTGTTTACGTGTCATACCGCATGACTTATACATGAAGAGGCTGCTCTTTATTCATCTTCGGGACTCCCACAGAGTAAACGCGGCTCTCCACCGTCTGTATCACTTCAGCTGTTGTGTCTTCCCTAACCTTTTCATCTTTTCGCATTTACAGACTTTAACTCGACATGCATTGAAACCGAGGAGTCCCTGGGAGACCCATGGAAGTGAAAGGGACAGCAAAAGCAGCTGCCTTACACTCTACAGTTTAGATTTTAAATTGGTTTATATAGATTATTTTGAATGACTGACAGTTTTCTTGATATTTTTTAAAACAAACTTGACATGCCTGCTGGTGTCAGAAGCTATGGCAGAGCTTTAGAATTTTGTGAGGAATGGCAATTTGCACTTGTTTTTCTGTCTCTAAATAATTTTCTGAAATAGATCTCAGACGTATCATCACTGACCAGCTTTGAGTAAAATGTCTGAAAATCACAGAATGGATTGCCATTGAATGCCATTAAATCTAAAGCCACAATAAAAAAAATAGAAACTAAACTGCAGCAGTTACACAACCCCCAGTGATAATGAGTTCTTGGACCACAACAGTATCGACCACCAACCTGCTAAGGTTTGTGCAAAAAGAACACATGCCAGGGGGACAATAAACTTTAAGACAATGCCACCGTGATCGTCTACATCTAGAAGCCATTACTGAGAACCCATGGGTCAGACCACACCAATTGTTTAACAAACTGCAAGCAAACACCGCACAGTTGTGATGGTACTGTACTGGCAAAATATATCCACTGGCAAAATATGTCCACTGACAGAACGATATAGACAGACGTATAAAAAGAAACTTACAACTACACATTTGTGCTCTGTCTCAAATTAGGTGTATCTTAAGATATTCAATTCCATGAGTCTGGCAGCGAGGTCAGTAAGAAATATGACATTTTTTTTTAAATTGGGAAAAAGTATGTAGCTTTTCTGACTGCACCAAGTAAAAGAAGACATTCCTTACTGTAGTGGAATGTAGTTCAGAGTCATCTGCACTGTTATTAACTATGTTTTCACATGTTTCAGCAGTACCAGAATCACTGGCATTCTTCAAGGTTTCGTTTTAAGGGTATATCTCTTTAAGGAGACCTGTCAGTCAGAGGTCCTGCTGATGCCTTGGCATAACATTATATTGTTTGAACTAAAAGTCTTTTTACCTCACATTTCTGAGTTGCCACTCCACAACCAGCTTTCTTGCAGGACCTTGGACCTCACAGGTAATACAGTCTATTAGCTCTGCTGATTTCAGACAGGGCACTGGATTCAAATTAGTGTCTAAGCCACTTTATAGAATGAAAGAAGGAGCATCCAAGAATACATCAACGAGATGGTCACCCAGGGGGATGTGATAAGAGTCTCTCGGGCATCAGAACGCAGGATGCTGTGGATATATAGGAAGCGTTGCAGAAGACAAAGATTCACAACAGGCTGTATCATAAGCAGATAAAAGAATTCCTACTAGTGGCTAAAAAAAACATTATGAAGTACAGCACAGATCATAGGCTCTGACCATAGCAACATAACAAAATGTCCTCAGTGACAGAGCTATAGAGGCAGGTCTTTACCACAGGAAACAGGGCCTTAAAGATGCCCCCTGAGACTCTACAACATATGGTAGCAGGATGTAAGATGCTATCTGAGAAACGTGTGCTTTTGTTTGCTAAGCCGATTAACGCAGGTCTTTGAATAATTCAAGCATAAAAAGTCACCTAACTCCAAGGATTAGCCATCCTTCACATAACTGACAACTTCTCGAAGAATCTATTTTACACAGTAACTTTTGACACACACCGATCATTTTCACAGAGGACGAAATAAAAGGCAGCCAACATCCAAAGAAGAGCTTTGGGATGTCCTTCAAGAAGCCTGGAGAACTATTCCTGAAGACTGCTTAAAGAAATGACAGAAAGAAATCTTGTCTATGAGGGTTCAGATGTGTTGAAGAATAAAGGTGCTCAGACACTGTTTTTGCTTTATATACTGTATTTATATTTATTTTTGCACAATTAATACCTGTTTCCTGTTTTCTTGGCAATAAATAAAGAAATGAGGGATGTCTCAAAACTTTTGCACCATACATAAGCAACTACAACAGATGTGGAAACCCCCAAAAGTCGCCTTAAACTGAGATGAAGGTTTCAACAGGTTCAGGCTCAGTTCCAGTATAGTTAGGATAGTCTGCAGTACCTCACACCATTCCCTCAGGGGAATAAAGAGGGACATATTTTCTTTTTATATGATATTTATTGTTTCTTCCCCCCTCTGTCAAAGTGATTTCTTACATCTTTCTATAAATTTCCATTACATTTTTAAAAAAAGGTTCACTCTCAGCCACCCTTTTTCATTAGAGAAGAGTTCAGACTATTGATGAAGAGTGCATTTAGAAAATTATCTACCACAAATACCATTAAGACCGTCAACTTTCTTTTCATCAACAATTCATTATGGTTATTTTCTCTTTAATCTACTCTAATGCTTCTTCTGTGGAAACTTGATCAATATCATAGCTCTAACAGTTTTAATCTGACTTATCCAGCTTTTTGAGAGGTAACAGGGTTAAAAAGAGAAATCTTCACTCCATATTTGTTATTTGATTTCTGTTCATATCCACCCATTGTGTTAGTTAAATGCGAAGAGGAAACTGCAGGATTTGCAGCAGTGAGTAGGCTTTTTTTGCTGCTGCGATTGATTTATTTTACATATCCAGGCATTATGTTTTGAACTCCATTTCACAGGTAACATTTCCAGTCGGCCTCAGAGAGCTCTTCAGCATACTTACATCCACAACATGTTTTATCTAAGTAGGTAGTTGCTGCAACTACAGATTTCCTCACTTATAAAGTTCAATCCCAAGCTGTTTTCATTTGATTTACTAAAAAAACTTACTCCAAAATCTATAAAGCTCAAACTGGGAGATTCGAGAGGCTTGTTTTCTGTTGAAGGTAAACTCAAAATGGGATCTTTTCCCTAACAATCCTGTAGATAAACCTAACAAACATCCAGTTTAAGTCAGATATATGCAGCAACCAGCTGAGTTTCCATTTGATGAGCACGTTCACTTGTTAGCCATATTAGAAATAGTGCACCAATATCTGACAAATCACCTAATTTGTTTTATTCACTTATTGCAAAAAAAAAAAGCCATTTACAGAAAGTTTTTAGTATGAGAAAATGAGAAGTCAAAAGTGATTCATTTTAATTTGGGGCTGTATCTGCTCCATCTGATATGTTTGTTTATCAGAACTACACTATGATTAATTGCTATTCCTCTTGCAGAGAGCTTAATGAGACCTCTGATGAAAAAATTAGTAATGCTCTGCAGGAAGCGTAATTCTTAAACTCCCGCATGTTATATAATTCCATAATGATCTTAATAAGCTGTTTGGACTTGTTGGATGTTGCCTCAAAATATAATCATTATAGAAAGGAACGGAGGCTGAAGATGAGAGATTGCAAAAACAAATGCATCAAATGTTCATAGTCAAAGGCCTTTTTGTCTTAGTATTTTCTCAGAGAATTATATATAACTCTTTTTCTCATAGAAAGAAATTAAGCTTAGTTTGAGGGAAATCAAAGCTATACCTGTAGAGATGACAAAGGCACAGCTCTAGATTTCATCATCAGCGTCAGCTAATGAGACTACTCACAAAGCAATTAGTCTGATCTAACTCTACCCTCTCTTCCCCAACATGTTATTAGGCTACACTAATGGGCTCATAACCCTCATTACATATAGGCTGTGGAGGTGCTCAAAAGTTGAAAATGTTTCAGAGCTGATTATACCTAATGAGCTCATTATATTTGGCAGTGCAGCCTCACTTTTGAGTTTCAGTGTCTTTGAAATAGATCACATGGCATCATATCATCATATGGCTTCAAAACCAAAGAACATGTGTCCAGCAGGAGTGCGAGATGGGATATTTGTTCCTATGTCTCATCTCCTGAACCTTCTCTGAGAAACTCTCAGCACAGTAAGTGCCCCTGTGCTCAGTCTGATGATAGCCTTGTATTACTGTACCTTGACAAACAACAACAGCCCCGACCGAATTTCCCTTGACATGCCGAGAGGCTGAGCTCAAAATGTGCCTCAATTTTATGTCACTGTTATTACTGTCATAATTTGTTCTCTCACAAAATGCTCTTGTGCTCTTGCAAAATCGAATCCTTGCTATTTTTATCTACAGGTTTCCTGTCAAGAATACCAGATTATACCCCTGATGGGGCCACAGCTTGTGTGTACAAGGGGTTATTGAGGTCTTTTACATCAGTAATCTTATTCATGCCTGGGGGTCAGAAACACAGAGATGATACACAGCAGATTCAGTGAATCATCGCAGGGCAACAACAGATTTATTTTTCAGCGTTTCTCCAGACCGCAATGGAAACTCATTTATATGCTGCTCTTTGCAAGCAGATGATAAACTGCCATTGTTGCCTCTAAACTTATTCCGTCTTTACCTCTGATTTGAAAATATGTGTTTTTCTAAATTAAGACACAGAAATAAGATGAAAAAATAAGATGAAAAAAAAAACTATTAAATGTGTTGCTCTTGTAGCTCAGCAGCTTACATAAGAGCAGAGTTGTCATGGTGAAAGTAGCAGTGGAAGTGAGTTTCCAGGGCCCTGACATGAACAACCGGAAAAACTAGTTTGTTCCCTTTTTTTATGGTAAATCATCAACATTAAAGGTGAGCTGTTTGTACACCTTCTCAGTTGAGTGAGCAAAAATACTCTGAAGGGGATACACAACCCAGTCTCATGGTAAAAATAGACACTGAACCTGGCACAACTTTCAAAGTAACATGTTTTAATGGGAGGTGTCTTTCCTTCCTGCACATGTTAGTGTCTTTCACAGATGAGGCAGGACTTTTCTCCCAGTGAGTTGAAAAAAAGGACATTTAGATTGTGGAATACATTTTGAGAGTATCTAGTAGAAGGCGTGCATTTTAAAGCCTGTGTCTAACCAAACAAAGTAACTAAGGGTTTGAACCAACGACAACCTCGGGTCTACTGGAGGAAAGTCTCACTATTCTACTTGTGTGGTATATTCTTGTATATATATGCATACTTTGAATTTCCCCCATTGGGGGATGAATATAGTATTTTTCTATTCTATTCAGGTGATCTGAAATGAAAACCTAGAGTGTGAAAGGAAACTATCTGGAAAGACACCAGTCTTGACATTTCAGTTTTATTGTCTTTTTCTGGTTTGTGTTGCCATCGTTATTGCTTCTGCTATCTATATTATTATTCAGAGATTCACTATGTTGCCTCACCAGATGAGCTTTCAGATCTGTCATGCCACTGATTTATTCAATCGATGCGCTACAGACCTTTGACCAATATTTCTTCATTCTTGTAAAATTCAGATGATTTCTAAATGTTAGATTTGATGGTGCATCATAAACAGTGTAAGGGTTGAATGCTAAACATGTCTTACTTGTATGATAGTGGGCGTGTACCCTACTTACGCTGCTAAGTGGGGCATCTGGCAGTTGTTTAAATGGTGGGAAGACTCCACTTATTTGTCTCACCTCTGATGTAGGAATGGTGCAGATCCACTCTGACATTTTTCACTCTAACGCCAATATAGAAATCCTGCTTTCAGACTATTGGGCCATGTACCAAGCTAATTAAATCATGTCATGTATTAGTTAACCTTATACCAACAGTGTGAATGCATAGAAATGATAAATAAAAAAATAAACAAGTTGAATTTATCAAAATGTCATGTTTTTCTCTATAATGTACACAAGTAAGATGAAATAGTGGAATATATCAAAGGGTGTATTTCTTGGGGGGGGGGGAAATCCCTTTGTTTTTTGCTCGAAAGCACATATTTGGGTTTGACTGCCAACAAAAGAACTTCAATATGACATAATCCTGTTACTTTGTTTGGCAACGACTCGGTCTGAAAATATCTCAGTCAGTGAGCTGTTCAGATTTGCAGCCTAAAGTTGGCCACAGTATCGGCTCAGAATCAATTTATCCAGCCTCCCCATCTTCACCCATAACATCACATCAAGCTGCATTAGCTGTACCTCACAAATACAAGGTGGGGACTCTTTTTTGTTTTATTTCTCCCGTTGCTCTGAGCAGACGTTTCTCATCAACAATTATATTGTTCACTTTATGTAAGGAAGAAATGTGCTAATGCTCCAGCAGTACTTTTTAAAATGTTTTATTAGATGTTCAGAGAGTGAGTCGGGACAATATTGTGCGGAGTACTAGCTATCCATGGTCCAATAAATGCACATGACTGAAATGTAAGCATTAGGTATCATCAGGTTGATGTGTGGTTTGCCTTTTGTTCGAACGTGAGCTTTAGATTAGCCTCTGTTTGCTCTCTTATATGCTAAAAATGTGCTTCAGCGGTGACTGGATGTAATCTAAGTTTGTGTGGTAATCCAAGACTATACTACCAATCTCAGAAGAGGTGCAACCCATAGCTGCTGTGAACACTCCTCTATAGACTGAGAAGAGTGCTGTTGAACTGTGTACACAAGATCTCATGTAAAATCTATGAAGCTATAAACTGCATTTTAATTATGGAATGGCATTATATTTTCACGACTCAGTTATTCTCCTTTTTTCCTGCTTATGTGCGCATTTAGTCTCTTTTAAGACTCCTGTTACCTGTAACAAGTAATGTTAAAGAGTTATCGATAGCTATTCATCTCCAGCATTGCCTTTTGCAATAAGATTTTTTGCTGAGCTTTTCTGTTTGAAAAACAAAACAAGAAATGGCAAAGAGAGAAAAACATCACTGGAGGAGCTGGGAATAAACAGATCCATAGATTCATCCTTTTTTTTTCTGGTCTATTTTTATGTCCTGGTCTGGATTTTAAAGCTGTCTCTAAATCACCCCATGATCTTGCACTACAGCAGCGTTTTACTCCAGTAGACATTTTAATTAATCAGCCAGGCTCCAATGCACAAGAGGAGGGACAAATGTAGAGGAAGGTACTCCCTCAGTATTTTTTCCTTTAGAGTAGCAGATACAAACTTTGTGGAATAGGTTTTGCCTTTTGATAAAGAAGCAGAATTGTCATTTGAATTCCATCTTAAATGACAATTCTTGGTAATACCAGAATTATCTTAAGACAAAGCTTTGCTGTAATTCACATCACATCCTTCATATCTATTGAGTCTAAGTTTTATTCAACCTTGGGCACAATCTGGCTTTGCTCACGCAGTGCATTAGCTGTCATTTAAGAGCATAATGACTCACTATCCACTGTTCCTCCAGGCGCCATCAAAGGTCATCCCTTCAACTGTGTCACAGTCACTCATCAGAATACAAAGGCTGCTGCGAAAACATATCTCATCTCCTTTAACAGGTGCCTTTTGAGAGCTATGTCACAGCAGTGGAGCATTTTATCATTCTCTGCACCAAATGCGTGTTCAGACAGAGACTCAAAAACTGATCCAAACAGTTCTTTGTTCAAGGACATTTTGAAAAAAAACCTTCCACTCCCGAGAAGGAGATAAAGACACCCACTGTGCATGCTTTGAAGATTATAAGGACATTTGGCAATGTCATATAGATGAGAATACATGTTTAATTCCATCGTTATTCTTTTTAGCCTGTAATTTTCCTCGTAAGCAATGATGGTGGGTGGTTCTGAACAAATTGACAATCACCTGTGTAAAATGTAAATCAAAACAGAATTAGATGATTGGTTATTCTCATAAACCAATAAGTTCACGACACAAAGTTTATTCACAACAGAACATATCATACATACCGAAAGTGAGACATTTAACTCTGTATGAAAACTATTAGCCAGTCTTGATGGCAGCGACATGTCTGCATGTTTGCAAGTTGCCAGTTCCATAAGTACAACTGCACTTCCAAACTATCAGAGATGCAGGTTTTTTCAGTAAGACCTGATATGAAGCCTCCCTCTACTCTTTAGTCCGGAGGACACGGCGTCCATGATTTTTTAAAGGGATTTCAAATTTGGGTTTGTCTGAAAAACCACAGAAATGGTTTCCATTTTTTCTCAGCGCATTTTTGTTTTTCTCTGGAAATAATGTTGAACAGATAAACTGAAACATTCCCTCTGTGCAACAGAGTCACGCTTATAGACCTCGATGCTTCTGTAAAGATGTGCCAAAAGTGCAGACTTGAACCTAGAGCATCTTTGAGCACAAAATTGTAAACAACTAAATTGAAAAAGTCACATCTAATATCTACAGTTACTGATGGAGTTTCCTCACACTCAAGCTTTAGGTTGGTTTTATGCAGGATGACAGATACCAACATCTGAATAATGCCACCGAAGAGCAAACAGCAGGGAATTTTTCACGCAAAAAGCTGACAGAATCGGTCATTGTTGCATCACAGAGTACATGCACTCTAAAGCCAGCAAACAGATAGTTCTGCCTCATGTACAAAAGCTAAATGATAACCATAAGTCAGAGGCAGCATTTAATTGAACAGAATTTCTGTAGCGCTCATTAATCTATGAAGCTTTGCATACATCATTCTGCAGAACCTTGTTTATAATTACAATATTATCAGTAAAATAGCATGGTAAAAATGTTTGACACATCTGTAGCAAGGGTGACAATTAAAAGCACTTACTGAAATAAAAACGTGCATTCTCCGATTGGTAAAGCTACAGCCTTTCTCAGAGGGGTTGGAACATGTCTGTGCACTGTGGCAACAGGAAATGTGTCTCCAAATGTCAAAAGGAATACTTTGTCTGTGAAAAAAGTTTCCAGTCAAATGATAAAAGGTTTCTGCAGCATGCAGCCGAAGAGGGAAACCATTTCTTCCAGTCGATGCGCACACACACAGCAGCCATTAGGCTCCAGAACCTGAGAAAAAGAAATCCTTAAAATTGAACTGTGTGTAAAAGAGAGTTAGCAAAGCTCACACAACCAAAGATTTAACTTCTTCCCCATTTGTACGCTTTGGTTGTGGTCAGTTTCAGCACTCAGGAAACAGGAACACAGCCTCAGTCCATTTTAAATCAACTTTGGCTCAGAGAAGATTTTTCAGGATCATATTGTGCATGGCTTCTTCTTTGCATGATTCAGTCTTAACCTGCATTTGTGGAATTCTTTTCAATTCTATGGTTGAGGAACATGATTCTGAAATAGCTCCACAGTTTGTAGATGCAGTTTTTTGCATGTAGCTATCACTCTGCCCATCTGTACTTCTGATCTATTGCCAATAGGCCTAATCAGTTGCAACGTATTCCTCCTGCTGTTTCTTTTTAGTACAATTTTGCAAACCTTTTGTTGCCCCTGTTTAAGATGAGTTCATATTTTTCATGAACTTATAGAATGTCTCACTTTTCAACATTTTAAATCCCTACAATGCTCTTTTTCAAAATAAGATATTGGTTTATGTTATTTGCAAATCATTGCGCTGTTTTCATTTACAACTTTTTTGGGAACACAGGGTTCTTAGAATTCTATGAAAAATTCACACATTTTACACAAATTTTCTGCTCCGATTCAGTCTGCTCATTTACATCAACACTCAGCAGAGCTGACGTTCCACGTGCCAGCTTCAAAGACAGTTTTGGTCCCAGAGGAGTCGTTTTGGAGATGGAGCTGTACAGACTGGTTGCATATCTGCTCGACTGCTTTCACTCCCAAACCACACAACCAGCTCATCTCTCCCGGTCTCACTCTGCCTACTGTGCTTTTCTGCAAGACAGCTCAAAACGCTTTGTACTGGATTAATCTTTGTCCTTTTGAGACAGATAGAAGACATGAGATCTGAAATACAAGGATTTCATCCTTTTGACTGGAAAGTCCAGCCTCCCACAAAACACCTTCTTTTGTCAACATGTTTATTTGCAGTCCACCAATTCCACCTTTTGTAATGTCTTCTTTGATTCCTGCATCAATCACTCAGCTTTCCCTAAGCTTGGGCATTGCCCACAGATTGATTACCTTTCAGGAGTTCAATGTAATGACAGGGGGCCAAGCTAATTTCTGAAGTGATAAATGGCAAGCTAAGTGACTGCAATCCACTGGGAGCAAATAATCATGGGGCTGCTTTCTGATGTGGTTCCAGCTTTGTCTGAAATCTCTAATTCCTTATTTCAAGCATAAGGAAAGATAAAGACTGCTGCTAAACAATAATGGAAGAAAAACAAAGAGATAAAATCAGCCAGAATGAGATTACCTCTTCTTTCATTTTAAGCTTTCAATAAAGAGGCTTGAAGGCCAGATATGTAATGGCAGAACAGTGAAAGCTAATGAAACGTCACATCAAGCATTGCGTCAAAGGGTTATGGGATTTTAGTCATTAAAATGTTTATAATTGTAGGAATAAACCAGGCCTGCAGATGAATTTGAGATGAAAAAGTGCATTCCAAAATTGGATTTCATACCTGCTGTTGCCTTACTTTTGAAACCTTTAGGTGAAGAAGTTCTATCCCAAATGTAGGATGATGTGTTCACTTTGACGTTCAAACGCAAACAAAATTCCTGTTGTTTTCTTTTTTTCTACAAATTTTGTGCCTCATGGCCGACACTCATTTGTGGCAGAAGGTTTGTACTTTCTTAAAATGAAAAGCTCCATACGGCTGAAGAAGAAACTAGTTGCATCAAAGCACACTCAACTAACCTTTAAGAATACATCCCTGCTAGACTTTTAACACTTTCTTCTGCCAACAGTCTGTGACTGAAGTCAGATAGTTAACACAACCCAGTTTCTGCTGTGCATAATACCAGCTGCTGCGTAACTACCAGCTTACATTTTAATAAGCTTTCTGATTATTCCCCCAGCTCCCTTGTGTACTTGGAATAAACCATAAATATTCTTAAATGCAGAAATTGATTTTCCTTCACATATGTCAATTAACTTTAGCACAATTTACAGATATGAGATTAGTTTGTGGCACAACAAAATGCCTTGGCATACTAAGAAAAAGGTAATAACTTGAAAGAAAATGTATTTAGCTATTAGTAATTTATATTCAGCTATTCGTCTTCTTTTAAGGAACCAGCTCCCAGTCTTTGTTGGGGTCACTGTCTGCTTTTAGTACAAAGCTTAAAACTCTTAAACAGCGTATTGTGACAGTGTATTTTCTTTTTGACATTTTTTTCTTTAGTTTAACTTTTTTCCTTTGATCTTTATTGCTGTTTTCATTGTCATTTGGAAAATGCTCACGATCTATACTTCATTTCAGCATTTATCTGTTGAAGTTTTGCTTTTTTGCTCCTTAAAGCACTTGGTGCTGCACTTGAGCTGAAAAGTGCTACATAAATAAAGCAAAGTCAAGTTGCCCACACCTTAACACAGTGACTGTACAGAGTCAAGCCACACGGTTTGTCTTACCCAGTCAGGTTGTACTTAATTCCTTAGTGACTATATGAATCATGGTTTCTACCATTCTCAATGTTCAGCCTTTTCAAATCAGATAGTTTGTTTAATTTCTTTGTGTCATTTCAGTGGATCGATTGTTAATTGATCTGGACTGTCTGTTACAAAATGTTGTCAGATTTCCCGATCATTTACGGACTAGAGACTTCTTCTTCTTCTTTCGGCCTCTCCCTTTATCAGGGGTCGCCACTGCGAGTCAATCTCGCATCATCGATTTGGCACATGTTTTACGCTGGGTGCCTTTCCTGACGCAAGTCTCACCATTTATCCGGGTATTTATGGACTAAAGACAAAAAATATTGCTCCTACAGTTACGTTTTCTGCACTTCCAACCCAGTCTCACTTGAAAATGTGCAATTGGCACGTTTGTTTCAGTGTCCAAAACGTAGTTATGTCTTAATCCACAGTAGGAAATTGTGAGATGGTGACGTATCCCTGGGCTGTTGTTTAATGTCAGGCAGCGCTCACACGACATGATGAGAATCACAGGTTATGAAGAGTAAAATCTTTTTAACAGTCTAACCACGTAGTTTTCTAACATTTGAACCTAACAGTATGCATTAATTCTACTTTTAACCATCAGGCCTGTCGCAAACGGCTGAGAGGCCAGTAACAGTAACATGGACAATGGCTCAGGTTATCTCATTGCACTACAGAGAAAGTATGCCTGCTTTAGATTCAAAGGTTTTCTGTATCACAATGTAATTTGAAAAATCATCTGGTCATTGTGGGTGTCAGATAAATTAGATAAATACAGACTTTTTATATTTATTCAACAAAAAGTAATACACACATGAAAAACTAAGAACACCTTCTGGTGTCATTTGGCATAGCTCAGCCTTTTCTCCATGTTTCCCTTTCTTAAGAATGGCTTCTTGACAGCCACCCTTCCATGGAGACCATTTCTGATGAGGCTTCAGTCAACAGTAGATGGATCAGCTGAAGGTCCAGATGCATCTCTCAGGTCCTGTGTCGGGTCTTTGCTGGATTTTTTCTGCCTATTTCTTCAGGACATCACTTTTGGACACTGTTCATCTGCTGTAGATAATTTATTTTAGGCCTGCCACTTCTTCTTTTGTCCTCCCCTTGTGCAGTTTCCTCAAATTTTGCCACACCATGCAGAGACATGCCTAGTTTTTTTATCATTTCTTAAGTTAGGTGCCTTTTTATGCTTGAATGATTTATAAGTCATTGTTAAGAGGCTTCTCAAACACAATGAAACACATTCCTTTGACTGAAAGTGAGTGAAAAAACAGACAATGTCCAAAAGAAAAAACTTTGAAAGACCTTCAGAAAGCCTGGAGAACTATTGCTCAAGACCACTTGAAAAGATTACAAGAAAGTCTGGCGGCTTGGAAACAATATATGAAGAAACGAGGGGTGGCTCAAGAATTTTGAACAGCATAGATTCAATAGAATTGAGACAGCTATTGGGCATTTATAGGAAATTGCTACAGATACCTCAAAGAGAGAGGAGAATAGAGGTTTAATTTGAATTTTAGCGCAAGCTCTTTTGCTACATGTCCATATGAAATTGTTGGCTTGAAAAGGCAGTTTTACTGTTGTCATGGTGGAGGTCCGTCAGTGATGCTCAATGCCTATGAAAGCGTAAGTGGGCTGGTCATTATGTGCATTAGGAGTAAATGAAATAGAGTAGCAGTGAGTTCCATTCCCTGGGTCTGTCATGCTCTCCACCTGCCTCTGCTCCATGATAAGAATAACTAGATATTGGAACAAAAAAAGGTCTTCAGTTTTGAAACCTATCTTCTAATGAGGGTTGTTGTTGGACTCAAATAACATTCTGCTAATGGACTCGCTCTCAGACGGCAAACTCCATTGACCCACAGTCATCTATGTCTCTTAGCCTGCTCATCAGGGTAAGTGTACAGCATGCAGGCAGGTACAGAGGCAGAGCTCATTCTCGCAGCCTTCAGCACACAAACTCAATTCTGCTTTAATGTCGTTTCGTGCTCGTAAATTATTTCAGTGCATCTCAAGCACTATTCAAAAAATCGCTTCTAATTTTGTGTGAAGTGAAGTTTAATAGAACCGTATTTCTTCAATATGCTACAAAGTAATCTTTGGCACATGCCCCAATTAAGGGTGCGTGACAGGTGTCATCATTTATTGTTTTATTCCCTCATTTTCAATAATTTTCCCCTTATTTTAGTTATATCTCTTATTCAAAAAAGCTTTTCTCTATAGCTGTCTTATTGAAAAAGAAGGCAACATAGTCAATTCATTTGACAAGCACATGAATCGGTGTAATCGGTGCACACTGTAAACAAGATATCTTGAGCTACAGTTAAGGCTCACGGTGTTTAATCTTTTCGATTCCATGAAATTATATGCAGACCAACTGATTACGAATAACTCTTTATTGGAGTATTACCTTCCCATAGTAATGCACTTTCCTCATGCTGCCCATTAATTAACTGCCATGCGTCGAACAAAATGATCCATTTCTTCCTCCAAGAAATCAATCACAGATATTTTTGTACCATGAATTGGATCAATGCCCTTAATTATCGGAGTGAATTCTGCTTGCTGCTTTGTTTCTTTGGTTTTCATTAGTTTGCTGAATCATGAGCACAAGTTAATCTTGTTCATTTCAAGTCATTTCTAACAAACAAAGCAAACTTTTATGACAGAAAATGTACCACAAATATGGAAACCATAGTATGAAAACAATAAAACAGTCCTATAAAAATCCCTTCAACAGTAATTTAGTATTCTGTGACATGTAAAGAGTTTTACTCACAACCTCCTAATAGAATAACTTAATAGTATGAGTTTTATAAGCAAATCTTATATTTATAGCACTCATTGGTGGCTCGAAGTTGTATACTGCAGCAACACAACACTATGCCTGCATGTACAATAACAAACAAAAATAATTTATTTTTACTTTGGCTTAATCCGCAAACAGTGAATCATTTCCCACCATAAGCTTTTTGTGGTTTTGCTAAGTGGCCATTCATTGCATTAACATAAAAAAAACATCAAATTTCAAATTGGATGCATGTCTGTTTCACATTTAACTAAACTCACAAGTTTCCAGTTGACATCCATTTCTAAAAGATCAAAAGGAGCTTGATGAGCCTTTCTCAATCCTCAACACTTGATTGACTGTAATTTTGTGCAGACCTCTCATGATAACATGTTACGTTTCTCGCTGACTGTAAGTGCAATCAAGGGTGCCTTTAGAAAAGACTTTGTTCAGGCCAGATAAGATTAAAGGAAGATCCTGGTGTGACAGTTACAGTTTGTGAACTTCAGGTTAGGCCAGCTTGAAAAAATGATTCTACAGCATGATATCCACTTGAATTGAAGACATCAATGAAAAGCCAGAGAAATGAGAAAAAAATCAAGGATAACATTGACCTGCGCTGAGAAAAAAAGTCTGATAACCAAGCACTACTGCGTATCTTGAATCTGATATTTTAACTTTCCCTAGAAATCTTTAATCAATTTCCAGTAAGTCATTAATTCAAAATTCGTTCATTCATTAATTTCCTTATACTCACTTTATCCTGTTCAGGGTCGCAGGGGTGCTGGAACCTGTCACCCTATTTAAAAATATCTTATTTCCAGTGTCATGATCAAAAAGACTGAGCCTTCTTCAAATATAGTGGAGCAGCCTTTGCCATGTAAAACATTTAATTATTAATCTACAGGTTTAGTCAAGCTGGAAAGAGGTAAAAGCTCAAAACTTGCTTGTAATGTTCATTACTGCCCTGAGTGCAAAAGCTATTTAGTGGGCTTTATTGGAGCTGCTGCTTTTCTGTACTTTTAACGTTATACTGTATAAAAGTAACTTTTTGAAACATGTTTAGAAAACATTTGCCACACTTGAGAATTTGGTCACTTTGCTCTTTCGCTGCCCCTGCAGTTGTGGGATGTAACATTACAGTCAAATTTCTCTCTGAGCCCTGCACTTCGACCCCCCCCCCCCACACACACACACACACTAGAATGTGTTCTCATGCTGAAGATGCTGGCAAAGACACCACCAGAAGCCACCAAAAATGTCAAGTGACAAGTTAGAGTAATGTAACAGGAACTTACAAGAATTAGACTGCATATTTTTTTAATGTCAGTGGTGAACAATCAGAAAAAGACAAAAAGAAAAAAAGTTGAATTAAACATAGAAATCTTTGATTTCCCAGACTAAAAGGGAATTTTGTGACACATGTTCAGGTAGGTATGCTGAAACAAACTTAAAGCTATGGTAGGTAATCCTAGAGAGCTAACAAGAGAGCTAGCAAGATTCGAAAGTGTCCCCTCCTCTAAGCTCCAACCCCCCCTCCCCATTCCGTCAGTGCTTCATCCAAAGCCGGTAGAACCGCGTGCGGACACGGAGCAGGGAGCCGACAGAGGGGGGCGTAGGCAGAAAGCAGAGGCATCTGATTGTTTTTTTGTAGGCGACCAATCCGAGATCAGCGGGACTGGTCAGCTTATTTTTTAGTCCTGCAGCTGCCATAGAGGTCTGATTATTTTCGTCCCTTTTTCTAAATACATCTTGTATAGATTTCTCTCAGGATAGACGGACCATTTCACCCAGTATTACAAAATGGGTTTCTGAACAGGATTACCAACCATGTCTTTAACCTCTATATTTTTAAATAGAAACTAAAATGCTGTCAAAATGATTATTACCTTTTCTTAATTCAAAACCTGCACCTTGACACTTTTATCGACTGGGCCAAGAAAAAATAAACATGACACTGCACGCAACAAGCGATCTAATTGGTTATTGCTTACCAATAGCAACAAGTGACACGATATTTGACATGACATCCGTCTAATATCCTTTTTTTTTTCTTTCTTAGAGCTCTCTCCTATAGTTAAAAGTCAATCTGTCTGACTCTAGTCCCCTGGGACCTTCAAGGCAGTATAAGACCCATGAATGTGTATAACGAGTATCATTGTACTTTAAAATGAGTCAAATACACGTCGTTTTAAGGTTCACTCACTTCTCTGGTTTTGCTTTAGGTAATTATATTGCAACAATAGTTTTAAAAAGTTTTTCTTTGGGTCATTCTTCTCTGAAAGATGATGATGGAGGAACACTCATCAGCCATAACACCATGACCTCTGACAGGTGAAGTGAATAACATTAATTATCTCTTTTAAATGGCACCTGCCAGTGGGATAAATTTGACCACAGAAGAACATTCTGTTCTTGCAGTTGGCGTGAAACAGAAGAAATGTGCAAGTGTAAGGTCAAACTGTGATGGCTAAGCAGCTGGGTCATAACATCACCACAATTTCACAAATGGTCTGGAGTGGTCTGACTTATCAAAAGCGTCAAGGAGAGAAAACCAGCAGGAAGATAATGGCCGGTCGATACTCATTGAGACAGCGGGGATAAAAGGCTGGCCCTTGTTGTCTGACTGAATAGAGGAGCTACTGTGACTCTGGAAAGGTTCATGCTGGTTCTCATAGAAGGTGTCAGAACACACAGTGACTTGCAGTTTGTGATAATAACAGCGGTCTCGATCAGCAGGATATAGTGCCCTGCCACGCTGCAAAAATGTCTCAAGAGTGGTTTAAGAAAGACAGCAATCACTTTGAGGTGTTGGATTGGCCTCCAACTTCTCCAGATCTTGATACAATCAAGCATCTGTGAGATGTGCAGGACAAACAAATCCAATCCAGGGAGACACCCACCTAACAACTCCCAGGACTTCATGGATCTGTAACTTGGGGGCAGGCATCTACTGTACCAAGTCATACCATCAGAGATAAAGTTGAACAGATCAGGGCTGAAAGGAGACCTACTTAACATTTTACTGGTGTTTAAAATGCCATGGCTGATCAGTGTATATTTCCTTGTGCAGTTGATCATTTTGATTTATGCATCAAGAGGATGACCATGATGATACCAAGAATATCTGATGATACCTATGATCAATAATGTTGCAAATTCCATGATGCAAACAATTAATACATTTCCACCACAGGTGACTGTTAATGTTAAAAAGCAGATCATGAAATTAAATGATGACATACTTGGTCTTCTCAAGCCAATGAGATACAGGAATTTTAGGGTTAATCATTGCACTCTGATACTGTAACATTATAGCAACAATGGACAACTTAATGCAGATCATATCAAAACTTAGCTGCATAATTTTCTCTATTATGGACTAATAAACTGGACCTGCAGCAAAGATACTGCAGACGACTGGCAAGCTCAACTAACTCTCTATTTTCACATTTTTCAGTTTCAAGCAACCTTCAGACTCAGCTGAGACCAACTCAAGTGACACTGCTGGAAGCCTTTTATCAGATTGTGTGCAGTCTCTGTGGAAATGATAAAGTTTTCAACATTTTTTGGTACACTGTGACACTGTTAAAGAAACTTCAATATGAAAAACTGTTAGTTTACTTTCAATGATACTCCAAAGCTTATGTAGAGTTTCTAAGTACCAAGAAACAAAAAGTAAAACCTAATTTTGGATTAGCCTAATCATAAAATATAGATTTTTGTGTAGGATCAAGTTAGATAACATTAATATGAGTCATCCTTTTTGAGACGTTGCACTATTGCTTATCAAATGCAGAAGTGTTGTAAAGAGAACAGTGTGTGTCCTTATGGATAAACTCATTGAAAAGAAGCATGTTTTTTGCAGCCCCACTGTTTTTGTATTTTATTTTTGATTTAAAATGCAACAACAGTCCCTTATGGTCCTTCCATTAACGGCCCCATGACTTCTGTGACTGTCATGTCTGTATCTAACTGTTACTGTGTCATGTTACCCGAGGGTTTCTCTGTCTACAGCCCAAGCAGTGACAGTAGAGCTCAGAGGACCCTCTCTTTATGATCGGCCTTTTTGGGTGCTCTGTTCATCTTTGACGAAACACCAAACCCTTTCCCTGCTGTTCAGCAGCTCCTCAAAGATCAACTGCTCAACTGTCACGGGGTTCTATTGCCAAATGTGGGGGCTGATGGATACTAGCCTCTCCTTCAGCCGGCTGTTTAGACTTGCAGGCTTTACGGCTTTAAGTATGACTCTTAGCTGTTCAAAATTACAACAAAATCTTTTTTACCTCTTCAAGTGCTTGTCTGCAATATTTTGGATGAAATTCTTGAAAAGGGACGGTTTCTTTTGGCCTGATTTAAAGGCTGACCACCCTGCATCCAGCACATTTGGAAGGCTTTATTGAACTGCAGTTAAAAGTAAAGCTCTCCAACTTTTGAAGCTGTTCCATTTTTTAAATCAAAAAATGTATTCAAAAGCCAGAGGACACACTCACATTAGTAGAAGGCCATGACTAAAATAATTATTAATCATTGTTGTTCATTTTAGTCTAATGGAAGGAAGAGAAAATGCTAAACTTAATTCCTAAATCACAGAGCACTACTTCTAGTTAACCTCAAGCTCTACAAAATGAATGAAAAAAAAATAGTAATGAAAATAGTACAAATACCATCCCGATACAAATTTATTGGGAAAAAAATCTGGAAATCTCATGAAACTATTTTGGATTCACAATAGATCATCAAAAAAATGTGAAAAACAGACCGAAAAGAAAGAGAAACTTTTAATTTCATGAAAGATTTTAGCTCATCTTGAAGCTGATGGCAGCAACACATCCCAAAGATTCCGAGTATCTGTAAATATCTCGGTGCACGTGGAACATGGCCAAAAATCAACATGGCGAATAGGAAAACTGTTCTTTGTTCTCCGTTCCCAGATGTTTATGTGCTGTTGTCAAAGGAAGAGAGGATGCTAAACAGTCCTAAACAAGGTTTACATTTACGAAATTCTGTGTTAAGCACTGTTGAAAACGCATATGCACAGTGGCCCTCATTTATCAAACTTGCGTAAGACGAAAAACGTGCGTAGGTCGTGTGTACGTTCTTTTCTGCGCAAAGGTTGGCATTTATCAAATCCATCGTGAGCGCAGGAAAGATGAAATCGCCACGACAGGTCTGAGGCCGTGTACGCACTTTTCCATTTTGACTTGCGGTGACTGCAATAGCATACATAAACAGCAGCGTCACTAGTGCGTGCCTTATGAGTCGCAACAAATCCCTTGGTTAAAATTACAGACTTATCACTTCAAAGAAGGCCCATGTTTTATTTGACTTCAACATAAATATAAACATAAACGCAAATTAAATAAATTAAACAAGTACAACTCCGTAATTGGAAGAGTGATGGCTCATTATTCAACCGCGCACCCTCACACCGAACAGGAGAGGCGCTTTAACACTGCGCACTGTGGAGAGGTTAGGGCACCTAAAGGGCAGGTGGATCTGTCTCTCGGCTGCGGGGGAACCCTTCTATATACGCCCGAAAAGGTATGCAATATTATTATTGCATGCGGGGTTCTCCATACATTGCCCAAAAAAATGGAGTGCCATTTCCAGATGTACATCCAGAGGACCCCGTACCCAGAGATCCCACCAGCCTGCACATTCTGTTATTCAAGGAAAAAAGACGTTGCTCCGATCAGGCCAGCCACCCTCTCCTCCAAGGCACTCAAATCCAAACCTGGATCGGAGCTCCCCCCCACCCCCCCACCCCCCTGTTTGTGACATGCTGCGTCCGAGAGCTGCGACCTTTTTTGTGGCCAATTTCATATCGGACCACTTCTTCCTGATCTTATTGGAGAAAAAGTAAAACATCGTTCAATTTTAGATTTCATTTAATCTGGAGTTTATCACATTTTATTGACCATCACAGTAGGGGAAAATACATAACTCGTCCGGTCTGCGATTTACATCACCAACGCTGTTGACAGCCGTCCCAGCTGTCAACGCTGTTGGCAGCGTTTCTTTGCCGTCTTTTGTCTATCCATGTCGCAAATCTAGAGGTGCGGCCTTTTTATAGAAGGCGTGGTTAGGATAATTACGATGGATTTCACCCGCCAGATTTATCAACAGCCGCTCTGTTTTACGATGGGATTGGTGTGGTACGCATGTTTTGTAAATCTCACTTGAGCTTCTGCGTACGACGAGTTCTCCGCTCATATCTACGATGCTTTCTACGACGGCTTGATAAATGAGGGCCAGTGTGTTTACAGCCTTTTTGACAGGACTGATCTACACCTTTCAGTGTACAGGTGATGCAGCTTAGCGACTGCAACAACAATGTCTGGGACATCTTGCCATTTTTCAGTGAAAGCACTTCATTCTCAAAGTCATCCCACCATCTCAAGGTCTGACCGGGATGGCGTCAGGTCCTGTGTTGAATTTTTGTGGCAGTGTGCTCCATAATGCATTTTCATGCCTCAATATACTGTAGTTTGCAAATAACTGAACATTTATTTCCAAACATTTCACAAGTCCTGTTAACAAGTTTAGCACCAGCTATATATATATATATTTGCCTTTAATGTACAGGTCAGTGGATAGAGACGGAGGGGGGGGGGGGACTAGCACAGTTGGGACTTGAACTGGTAAGCACTGCATTGGGCACCAAGCAACCCCCATTGTTCTCATATTTCTCATTTTGTTATCTGCGTTTTGGTTTGGAATGTTCTTTCAGCCACAAAGCTTGTCTTTTAGATGGCGGAAGTTCCTGTAATCTGCCGCAGATGACAGCAGCTACTGAAATATACAGAAAGATGGGCATGATTGAAGATTTAGGTTGAGCTCTGCCACATTTACAGCATTAAATTGTACCCGCAACCAGCCTCCCCCGAAATTAACAACCAACCAGTGTGTAAATAAACTGACATCAAACAATGTCAAGAACAAAAGAGGTGTCTACAAGGTGTCTACAACCATGGATGTGATTAAAACACATGATATAAAAATGTTAAATTAAATATTTTACACACTTCGTCCAGAGGACCATAACTGTTTATCATGATTATTTCATCTAACCTAAAACAATCCCAGTGTACTACACATAATCAGCTTTCTGGGCCTCATCCATGAAATACAAAAACAGTTCACATACATCTGCACAAAATAGCAGCAAATAGAGATGTTTCACTATCTTTTGAGCTACAAACTGTACATGCTGATGCTGGCTAAAAGAGGGACAGGTCTTTACATTGCAGCAATTTCTATCTGATTAAATCTGATCTCAACTGATTGTCATTTCAAAGTCTGATTGATGTTTTCCATTAATTAACTTGTCTAACTTTTTTTCACACACACACACACACACACACACGCACACACACACACACACACACACACACACACACACACACACACACACACACACACACACACACACACACACACAAATGTAATTCCTTTATGGATGTCAGAGCCTCTGCTGTGTTGTACTCACCGCTTTGATATCCTTACTCAGCAGACACATCACTCCTCATAGTGTATCAGCTTGTACCCTCAGTACCTGGCAATTCATTTACTGAGTCGATGAGCTACAAGATTAATCTCTTTCTGCACCTTCTTTGTTTCATCTGTTACCTGAAAATAACATTGAGCACAAGATGAGTTGCAGCTGTTTGACTTATAGATTCAAGACTCAAATGATACAATTCAATAAGATGAGAAGCCATATCAGTCTGTAGATGTGAGCAGATGATATGAATGTGTGACACTATTCATGTTCACATTTCACAAGGTTGTACGTTTATGCAAAGAGTTACTTATAATGCAGACTGAATATTTATTGTCATCTGGGAGCAATTTTCAGGGCCTTTGATGGCCACTCAACACATTCGACTTTACAAAGATATATAGATACATATCTCTATCTCTATAGAGATAGAGAGATGTATATATATATGTACTTCAACCTATCACCTGACCTTTTCCATTCTATCCTGTCTTGTGGTGTTTTCAGATTCCTCTCTTCAAGCATTTATCAAAGTGTGTTACTTAGCTGACATGAGTTAATGTGCTATTTTAAGCCAGATGAAGCTCGCAGCGGCTGATAACACAGTAAATTGTCCTTGTCTTAATGAGCCAGTTATGCGCTAGATTGTCGTGGACAATCTATTATCTACAGAGGCTTCAGCATCCTCATTAGTGTCTTGTGCTTTGTGTGGCATAATTCAAAATGAATACACCGAAAAGATTCTGTTTGCCAGGGGTGATGCAGACGTTATCTTTCCAGTTGTAATCAATTAATACAGCATCTTCTCAATAAAAGCGTCTTTGTGGCTGCAACAAGGTATATGAAATCCTTTTGTCTTATATTTTTAAAAAAGTCTCCCTTTAAATGCAAATTCTTTTGCCAGTTTTAAATTAATTTCTCTATTTAGATCTTAGAAGTCACTCTCAGGGGGTTACAAGAATTCATCCATTTTTCTTCATAAGGTTTGTCTTATAATAAAACCAAAGCGATATATTCTAAAAAATCCATAGCCTAGAAAGGAGACATGGTATTAAATCTTATGGATATCCTTCTTTAACAGAGAAAGCCTGAAGCTGTCCTTATAATCAGCGCTTCCTATGAATTGTCTTTCAGGATCATTGACCAGCAAGCTTACTCTTTCTTCAATAAAACAGCTTGACATTTCAATAGAATCAACCGAGCAAAGTACATTAGCTCTGCGGCGTGTATTCTTTTACTTGCAAGACAACAGAAGCAGAAAGGAAATTGATGGTGCTGGAAATTTCTCCCACTTGTGCTGTTAAACATAGCATGTTAAGGATTGTCGAAGCTTGACATTACAAAAGAAAAGAAAAAAAGGTTGCTATAAATTTATTGTACTTTATTTTAATTTAGGAATTTATTTCCTTTACGGAAGGAATTTATTTCCTTTATTGAAAGAATTTACGGAAGGAAGTTATTTTATGAAGTTTCATGCATTATTTCAAATTTTCACTTTCATACAATTTCTCTCTAACGCTTCAGGAAACATGGAAACTGCAAGAACTTATTTGACACCACTTAAACACAGTATTAACGGGATTCCTTGTTAACATAATATGTGCCACTGACGAGGTTTGGTTATTCAAGCCAGGTTATTATTTGGGAAACATCCGACACAAACTGCAGTCTAAGAGTGATGAATGTTGCCAATTGATCAGTAGTCTCAGCCACACTTTAGAAGTGGACGTTTCCCACACCGACAAAGTATCCAACAGTTCACTTCAACATACTGTCCTGAGCCACTTTTTGGTACTTGTCTGATGCACTACTGCACCTCATGTAAATAATAATACAGTCACTTTACACTTTTACACTTTACAAACATTTTTTTTGCACCACACTTGCAGTTACTTGTAGCATTTTTAGTATTGTCTTTGTTGTCCCAGCTGTTCTTTGTTGTTGCGCTGTTCTTTGTTGTTGCTGTTTGTTTGCACTGAAAACTTCTCGAGAAACGTTATTTCATTGCACTGTGTACTGTGTATATGGCTGGAATGACAATAAACCCTCTTGAATCTTGAATCTTGAATCTTGAACATGGTGCCTTCCAGGTCCTCCTACCTGGGTTTAACTGGGGAGGGGTCTCTCAGTATGCTCTCTTATTTGGATGCAAGTATTCTAGTGTATTTGTGAAATGGCTTTAGTTGCACTGTTACTGCACTGCTATGACAGAAGGAATTTATGTTTTCTTCAAACTACAAATGGTACCATTTAAAGTTTGTCTGACAACACCACCTCAAGGTGGTGCTTCCGCCCCCAAGAAAACAGAGATGAGTATAAAGCACCCAGATTCGAAAGCACACCAACAGATGTGATTCCAGTGTAAAGTCTCAAAAAACAGTTACAAATCTTGTTTCAGGACCATCATCCAAAAAGCAGGTCACTACCCGTCCCCCAACCCCAGCTTAATGGACATTTGGTCAGAACTTATGAGCAGAGCAGACAATTAAAACAGCACATGAGTCCTGAATTGGGTGAAAGAAATGAAACACCTAAACATGCAAACTACACAGCATAAGTGCATTAAAAGTATCAAAATCAACGCCATGTATTTGGTTGACACCTCAGTAGCTCTGTGTTGACCTATTTATTCAGTTGCTTACATTTACATGGCATACAGCTCTTTCTGCACATCCACAGAGGTTAACATGGATTTTGTTTTAAAATTCTGTGAGAGTTTGTGGATTTTTTTACTTTGAATTTTATTTCCTTGTCTTGGTTTTTCCGTATTATGTTCGATTCTGTTTTCTTGTTTGGGTTCTTTGTGTTTTGAGTAATTGGTTTTGAATTAGGACTTGGTCTGTGTTTGTTTTGGTCTAATTCCTGTCCATTTTATGGTTTGTCTGTGTTGTTATTCTTGCCTTTGTCTGTACTCTTAGTTTCATCAAGCCTCCAGGTTGCTGTCTACATTTGGGTCCTCTTGTCTCCACCACCTCCAAATTGTAACCCTTTCTTTAGTGAACAAAAACAACCATGTGATTTATTTCATGAATAAAAGTCTTTACAAAAAAACCTCTAAAAAGTGCAGCATGAATTTTCAATTATTTTGAAGCAGAACAATGTCAACAAAATTATGGTGTAAACAAAATTGATGCAATCTTTTGTAAACAATCCTTATCACACTTAGTGTAACACAGTAGAAGTAAAACTGAACATCTGAAACAGTAAAACCAAAAACTATAAATGAGAATAATATCAAATGGTAATTGTTTCCCACTGACATTGAACACACAGTTTTGTTCCTTGATGACATTGAACTCAGCATTCTTTTGCTAAGCATCACCTCCTCCACATGAACGTGCTACTTTTTCATCTGTGTGCTAATGCCCAGTCTCCCATTGATTCAGTGATATGAAGGGTGAGTTGAAGCTGTTGTATTCATGCGTGGAAAATAAATGTGTGTATAATAAATTACACCAACATATGTATAAGCTGAGAAATACCTTTGTAATGTGCAGCTGCATCAATATTGCAACTACCCATGTAGCCTCCAAACTATCTTATATAAAGACAGCTGTTGTGGCTGAACAACAACAGAGATCAGGATAAGAGGTGTACTTACCGATCAATTAAAAAACACCTTGATGGAACTGAAGTATACAAAGTGACCTGACAATGATCATCAAGATCAGACCTCATTCTAATACTTGAGATTGGATCAAGACATCCGTACCCATTACACAACATGATTAAAAAACTGAATAAACAGAATCTGAAGGTGATAAGATTAGAAGAAATAGAAAACAAATCTGACCTTCAGTCAAAGTATACCATGAAGCATGGCAGCCTGGAGCTAGTAACTATGTGATTTAACATGATTTTCTTGCCTGTTGAGCATCATAATACTCCTCAGACATCTCAGCCGTGATGTGGCTACTCTCCTCCTCTGTCTGAGTGGCAGACTTCCTGATACTTTTGGGACAATATATACCATATTTGAATCTTTACTTATGTCCAACAACATGGCCACCAAGACTCTGAAAACAGTTGCTTACAAACATTTGTTTTGATTTTCTTTCTTAAAAAGGCTAATGTAGGTTCCTAAATAGTATCCCGAATACTGTTGCAAGAAGCTGCAGTCCATGATTAGGCAGGTGGACACAGCTCGACAGCCGCGAGTTAGAGGTACGACCAAATTTGTGTCATAAAGTGTCATGTCAGAGTTGTGAAGAGATATGCCAATTATAAAGTCCTCTCAGCCAATAACGACAAACTTGGGCTGTACTACACCTCAGATGTACCCATCCTGCTGGTGTTTCTTTACGCATCATGTCTTTGAATATTTGATGCGTGATTAAAAAGCACCGCTGCATTCTAGCACAGTCTGAAGCACACCAGCAGCTTGTTACCCCATAGTGAGTCCTCTCTAAAACGAACACTAAATTGTGAGTGAGTGAATGAGTGCACAATCTGAACACTGCCTCAGCAGAATACAAACTTGCTAGGGGCGATGCAGGCACAAGCGATTCATTTAATGATGTGGAGTAGGAGTTTAATAGATAGATGAAACATCTGAATGAGGGGAATTCACCTGAAGGATGACTGCATGTCCAAAAAATGATTTCACAATTTCAAAACCCACCAATTCATACAGACAGAGACACCAGATGGAACTAAGGGTGGCAATGGCACTTCTGTTCAAGTCTGTTCAATTATAAATTAGCTACCTTAGTCTCAGCAGTTTTTATGGTTCTCATTTTACTTACAGTCCATTCGTAAAGACAAATACAGTGTGATTTGCAGAAAACAACACACAGTTGGTAAATTACACCTGTGTGCAAGTGGCATATCCTGTAACTGTGCATGTTTTACTTTTTTTTTCCTGATTACAGGCAGAGGAAATGGGAAAACAGTGAGTATAACTTTTTGAAGGCAATCTGAATAACAGCAGTGATTCATGACCTTTTCATTTTACTGATGAAACCATTTGCACTCCTTGAAGAAAAGCCTGACTCCTCTTCAAAGATGCAGTATTTAAGATTTACTGTGGAGATATTTCAGGGTCATTTTTAACAACTACTTGAAATTGAAAAAAACGTGTTTTGAAATGTTGAACTTGAAATTTTAAAATCAAACAGTTGTCTTCAAAATGAACAGGAAGTACAGCAAAAGTTATTTTATGAAGTTTCATGCATTATTTCAAATTTTCACTTTCATACAATTTCTCTCTAACGCTTCAGGAAACATGGAAACTGCAAGAACTTGTTTGACACCACTTAAACACAGTATTAACGGGATTCCTTGTTAACATAATATGTGCCACTGACAAAGTTTGGTTATTCAAGCCAGGTTATTATTTGGGCAACATCCGACACAAACTGCAGTCTAAGAGTGATGAATGTTACCAATTGATCAGTAGTCTCAGCCACACTTTAGAAGCTGACGTTTCCCACACCGACAAAGTATCAAACACTGCAGTTCACTTCAACATGGTGCCTTCCCGGTCCTCCTACCTGGGTTTAACTGGGGAGGGGTCTCTCAGTATGCTCTCTTATTTGGATGCAATTATTCTAGTGTATTTGTGAAATGGCTTTAGTTGCACTGTTTCAATTCAAACTACACATCGACACAAGAAAACTCTAAATATATCTGGATGTGCAGCTTAATGCTCTGCCTACATGGAGGAGGCTGTGGCGACTGCTGACTGCCTGGTTAACACGAGTTTACCCACTAGAGTCATGTGAAAATTCTATGAGAAAAAATACACATCTTTAGATACCAAAAAGGTTCGTGAGGTCATAATTTTGTCCTTTTTTTTCATTCAAGACTATACTTGCTTTTATTTTGGACCACCAATTTTGCACTCCCTCAGAGTCATGTAGTTTTGCAGTTCATTGTCTACTACATCTCGTGAAAAGGTTAAAAAATGGAAAGCTTGTCCATGTTCTTTTTTTTAAAGTTTTCCTTCAAAGCACAACAAGAGGGATCAGGTCATTTGAATTTAGGATTTGCATTCAAAATATATTTACGGAAAGGCTAAAAACTGCAATAGCTACTGTAAAATCAATCAGTTGAAAATTCAGCGGGGTGTGATGATTTTAATCGTGGACAGACCTTCTGGCCTTCACAGACATGCATGGCTGCTCGTTATCCACCATGAGTTATTCATTTGGGGCTTACACAATGCTCTGTGGTCAAACGTGTTTTGTTCTACTGAGTGAAGTGCAATAACGTGTTTGATACTGATGCTCAGGCGTATACGAAAAACAGGGAGACCCTTCCACTGAGCGCTGCCGGGAATTAACGAAATACAAATTCTGATTGGAGCAGATAAAAACAAACATCTGAACACCTCACATTTGCAGTAACTAGGGTAAGGTTTGTCAATCCTGGCTTCTGCTTATTAATTAATTAGTTCATTTTTATTCATTAATACAGTATAACGGTACTGACATAATGTTGATTCCTGAACCTGTCAGGCGACCAACTGATTATGAGAAATAGGTGAAGAAACTTTTGAGAGCTTTGTTTTGCATCTGTAATGCAGATTTTCCCAGGGGTCTGGACCCCCCAAAGGATATTACTAACTGAGAGCATATTTTCCGGATGAAAAGAGAAATAGAAATCATACAATAAATGCCTCATGAATGCAAATGAAAACCAATGACAAGTGTCTTTGATCAGACATTCCATAAATTTTTAACCTGTATATACACACTCGTAGATTAATATACTTTAGAGAACAGCTTTATGCATGCAAGCTAAAGCTTGACGTCATGTTTGGAGATCATTCCCTTCAACCACACAGTCAATAGCCTTTTTAACTTACCAAAGCAAACAAAACCAATCGTTCTTCTTTTGACAGTTGGGGTTCAATTCTTTACCCTTTTCATATTTTCCCTTTCAGTAATTGTCTTTTCTTCATATTTCTCTGCCTCAGTAAAGGGAATTGATTAAATTGTGAGTCTCAGGGGTAGAAAAAAGGGAAAAAAAAGGAAACCTCATCCAAAGAAAACTACAGTAAATCCCCCTAGGCCAAGTAAGTCTGGCATATAATGCATCTTTATCTATGACTAATGACATGACTTCTGCAGTATTCTCATTACAGCGGAGTCCTTTGTTATTTCTCTCAGAGGACCAAATTTGAATGAGATTGTAGAAAAGTGTAGGAAAATCTATGTTGCCCTAAAACATCAACTCTCATCCTACCCTCATTTGAGCTAAGGATGTTGAAGTTCAGTCAGTAATATGAATTTTCTCTCAGGAACTGGGATGCATGAGTTTAAAATAAATGGCAAGATGCAGTTTATAGACAGCAAGAAACTGTTGGAGACTGTTCAGTTACAAACATAAATTTCAGTATATCTACCATACCGTTTCCCTTCATGTCTCCACTGAAAGGCTTTTCCACCTCTCAGCTCCATCGCCACGTTTCCTGCTGCCTTCTCCTCTTACAAAAGGGTTTTTAAACCAATTTCCCTTGAAAAAAAATCAATGACTCAGAGGTGGATTCCCAGACGGGGAGAGAATGAAATAATTAAGGTTGTAGCAGTTAAAGTAGCCGCTGAAATGAGCCTGTCCAATCACTTAGCAAAGTGTCGTTTTATATTCCAGCGAAGTGGCCATGTGTCAGAGTACAGATAACCTTTAAAATACCAATTTACTTTTCACAATTATTTAGACACACTCTCTTAACTAAATTATCAACTTTAAGCTGTCTGGCATTTGTGACATGGCCTGCCAGGGAACTTGGGGCGGACAGGGTGTAAAAATCCCATACCTTGGTACATTCATCTTAAAAAGTAACAGCTTTTTGAAAAGATATTCTTATTTAATCTTATATAGATGCATTTGTATGTGATGAAATGAAACATAAACAATGAGCCAATAAACTTACACCAATGTCTGACGTGTCTGACATCTGTCATTGCAAGTCATTTTATTTTTAGCAAACTGAGTAAAAGAAAAGCACCTCATGGGAAATGCTCACAGCTGAATGCGTCTCACATCATCTCAGTGAAGGCTTGTATTTACTGGGCTTTGAGTGAATAGGCCTTGGATTTTGGGAAAGAGGCGCCCTGACAAGCTGTCTTTTCAGTTAAACTCTGTTTGTTGTATTATTAGGTACCTTGCAAAGTCTCTAACTGGCTGTTTACTTTTAAAACGCAGTGTCGAATTAGCAGTCGCAGAAGAATGTCTTTTCAAGCGAACACACTCAATGTTCGATGTGTTTTCTCATTGACACTCATCTGTTTCCCCAAGGTTTCTTCAACATATGGCTCGTGAAACATAGCAGAAGGAAACGGGTGCTTTATTGACACAACCCATTTATTTCGCCTGGCATCCTGACTGATGATGTTCGCGGGAACACTGACGAAATGGCATCTATCTATCTAAAAAGAGGAAATCATGATCTTTTGTGTATGTCGGTAAGGAACAAATAATTAATTATCGTGTTTGTCTGACCAAGACCCGAAATCTAAATTGCATGCAAGCACGTTAGTCACTTGAATGACTCATGCATGTACTCACTCAACAAGACTCAAATGGCTTCCGATGGTCTGTACATGCTCCAAATTTGAATCTTTTTGTGTGTTTTTTGTAAAAACAGCTAAACGTAAGTATAAATGAATACAGCTGAATTTCCAATAAAGCAGCTGTCATTCACATTCTCAAGTTTCTTTTGTCAGACAGCTCAACAAATCAGAAATTATGACTTAAAATCAACCCATTAAGGCTCTGTTCTAATAAGAGCCTGATTTTATAACCGCAGCATCATCTTTAAAGATATCTGTGCTGTGAATTTGGCTATATTTAGAGTATAAGAACGATGATATTCCACAGAGAGATAGAATATCTTGAATATTTCACAGCATTGCAGCACTGGTCATACTGATTTTAATAACTTGATTCAGGCCCTGTGTGTGTATACTGGAACAAAGAAGAGCAATAGGTCCAGTTGGCAAGCCGTGATGAGCTGAAGCCGTGGTCAACTCAACTGTGGATGTCACAGTGGTGAGTGTGTTTGTAAACCAGGCAAAAATGCTAATGCTAAAAAATAAATATGATATTAAAAAGCATATGATTCTGTACCATGGAACATTGATAAAAAAAAATTAAAATGAAAAACACATTGACTGGCACAGGCTTTGAGGGTTGGAGAATGGCTCAGTAGCCTCTCTGTAAAAAGTGTCATTGAAGCCAAGTAAATGGAGCTCAAGCTCAGCAGTGACACAGACAAAAGAAAGAAACCCCAGCATGATACCTGCAATATGGCCTTATATTTCAGCCCAGGCATGTGGAATTTCCGCATTCTGTTTTCGCTGTGCACTGGATGAAGCCATCTTTGAGTACAAACGTCTCAATAGCAGGTTGCCAAGCATTTGTACTGAATGTGTTTTCACAACAACGATTCCAGTCACAGAGCTCAGAGGTTGTCTTTACATATCTTCTTTATCTGTGAAGCTCAGAGAAAATGAAAAGAGATTAGGTGAAACTGCTTCTGCTCCAAAACGAGAGAAACTCTTGTCGTTTGTAATTACATTCATAGCTGAAAATACTGAATTTGTTTTTCTAAATTTATTATATGTGTTTCTGCAGTTGTATCCCTGAATGAATTCTAATTTCCTATTAGCCCGAGACATCAGGAATTATTTGCCACAGCTGGTTTAATTTGATGAAATGCCAATCATCGCTTCGAAAAAAATAATTTCTTCAAATACAACCAACAAACCAAAACACAGAAATTTGCTCCGAACACAGTAAGCGAAGGCAGATACAGTAAACCATCCATCCATTACTTTGGGCTGGAGCCCATCCCAGCTGACATTTGAGAGGCCCCCAGGTCAACAGTCCATCACAGAGCTAACACAAAGAGACAGACAAGCACTCACACCCACATTCACACTTACAGCCAACGTAGAATCATCAGTCAACCCAACATGCATGTGTCTGGATTGTGGGAGGAAATCAGAGCACCTAGAGAACACCCACGCAGGCACAGTGTGAACGTACAAACTCTGCAGAAAAATGCCCCGGCTTATTTCAAGATGACGAACCACAGCACCGCCGGATTGTCGGGCAAGCACAGTAAAAAAAATATAAATCTAGCTTCCAGCACATAGAGGTTTTAAGGGGATGCATTGTATTGTCAAACTGGCTAATATGTTTATCAGTTTGATGACCAAGATGCTTTTGTTCTTTTTCTAAAAAATGTGTATTGAGCTCTCATAACCGGTGCAGTAATGTATTAGGTTAGCAGGTTTTTTTCACGCTCTTGCCAATACAGTTTTCCTATTATTTATGACAGTTATGAATAACACATTTCTTATACTGTGTAGTGCACACAGTTGCAGCTTTTGCTGGGAGAGCTCAACACAGAGCTCTAGGCAGGAGATGCTTTGAAGGATGCCCCCTTTGTGTTGTTTTGTTTTGTCTTGTTTTTTTTTTTGTTTTTTTTGTCAGATTCTCTTAATCTATTCATGATGAAGGTTTAATTGAAACATTCTATCCACTGAGCTGAATCTAAAGTGAATTCACTGGGCAAGCTGAAGGAAATGAACAGAATAACTCAAAGAATGACTGACAATGAAAAAAAAAATAACCTGTTCACATACTTTAAAGAAATACATAGGCAAGACAGAATATATAGACCAAACATGTCACAAAGCACTCCTCTGCAAGTATGTGTCTCCCAGGTCTAGTTATTTCTTCCTGCTGCATATCAACTAAAGACTGAATAGCTTGCTCCCATCTCAGGGCAGATAAACAACTCATTCTATACAAGCAAAGGAGGAGATGCTTTACTGAAAAGGCAAAGTTGCAGGTCATGGGACTGTGAGAAATCAAAGCTAGAAAATGCATTTGGAATGGGGCTACATTCATTTTGCCTATTCATAATGGGAAGGCCTCTGTACCGTGATGCTGAATACAGTCTGTCTCATCCCAGAGCCAGAGCTGCCACCCTCTATTCCCAGCTTATCCCCATGTCTCTGTAACCTCAATGCCTGCCAGGCAAGTTATCCATGGCGGATTGGGAGATGTGTCATCTTGTCAGACTGTCACCTTTTTGCTCTCATGCCACAGTGTGCTAAAGCTCAACTTCACACTTTCTGCAACTGTCTTTGAGGCATACACGGTTCTTTTATTGTCTCTGTTTTCATTGCGTACCCTGTCAAAATCCTAAAGACTAAACGAGTTCTAGTCTTCTCTCATTGTTTAATACATGCATGCAAATTTTACTCCATTACATACAGTTTTCCCTTTCCCTTTCATGTTCCTCAAGAAGTCTTTCCCTTTATATGCTTTGGTTAAAATACCACAGAGAAACAGTACAGCAGCTTTCTTTTAAGCCATTTTTGTACAGCTCTGTTCATAGTATTGAGTTTTAAGGTGTGGAGTGAGCCATTTTTGAGATTGGTCATATGCTTGTGCCCTACGGTGCAAACATATTAATGCAAATTTCATGCAATAATCCTTGGAGCACGTTATAACCACATGGGAGACCATTAGTAAATAGCCTGAGAGCTCACAATAGCACACACTGCAAACCAAATTCAGATTGCCACACACCAAGTTGATAGAAAAATATTTGAGAGACAATTTTATGCTCAAATAGTAGCATTTTCCCCATCTGAAGTTTGGCCACAGACAGCTAGTATTGATTGCTCTCATAATCACAACCTCGCGTTGACTCATGAACTGATTCAGGTTTTTGTAACACTGCACTACAGCTAGAAATGCTTAAGTAATTGCCCACCAATGGTTAGTTGCCAAATCAAAAACATGTTGTAATTATCGACTCGATAAACGCTGAGTTTCATGGTCTCTTTTTTTGTTCAAATTGCAAGAGATAATGTCTACAATGGGGAAATTTAATGGATTTCTACCAGTTTGTTTCAATAATGATGGATTTCACTTTTACACTACTGATGCTGTGTTCAGTGACTAATGGGAGCTGAATTTTCATCTTTGGAATGGGGAATAAAAGTCAAAACAAAAGCAAGAAATCAGATTTCCTACTGGTAAAGCATTACTAGCTAATTTCGTTCTTAGGTGAACTACGTAACTGCTGACGAGGAATTACTTTTAATGGCAAAAGCGTAGTTACTACGCACTCCTGAGATCCAGCAAATACAGTGTAAAACAGTGTGAAGCTGAAGTTGGTTGGAGAAACAGATGCGGAGGCTTGATCATTCTACTCTTAGCTGGTACTTTGACTTACAAATCCTGTGCAAATTTGAACAGCTCACTGAATGACATGTTGAGTCATGTTTCTGAGTTTCTGAGTTGGAGGTCTCTTCAGACACCCAAAGAAATGCTCTCTGGCACAGAGAAATTGATATTTTCCATAACATGCCCCATTTTAACTCAGAACAGTAGCTCTCACAATCTGAAAGCCCTACTTTCTTCCATTGTTTACACTTATTACAAGAGAAATTCTCAAACCTTTTACACATTTGATAGACTCATTTGAGACTGACTTTGTCTGGCAGAAACAACTGAGCATCTTTTTTTTAATCAAATTCATAAATCTTTTATGAAAGTATCATTTTAGATCAATTTCACCAAAATACAACCAGACGTGTATTTGAAAGCACTGAAATTCTGCGTTTTGTAGAAATAAGTAGTTATCCTGCTGTTATATTACAGTTCAACCTCTTTGAAGTTGTAGTCAAACAAATACTCTCGGCAGCAGCCTGTGAGTACAAGTTTACTGGTGTTTAATGTAACAAACATTTCTGTGTAGTCCCTAAAGAAAGATGTGAGGTATGTTGAGCAAGCATGCCAATGTGGTCACAGATTAGACACCCAAAACTTCATTGATTTAGCATCCTCAGACAGATTTACGTGAAAAAAGCAGATTAACTATTTGTAAAATTCACATAGAGCGATGGTGCTGTGATCAATCTGAGGTTTGTCTTCGTTTGGCTGAATGATGGCTCTTTGTGAAAACACTGTTGTTTCAAATTTGCATGACATGCACATACTGTGTCAATTTTAAATGGTGGCGGGCTCGCTCTGATGATACTCCCAATAGGAAGTCCGTGGTGAATCTACATTAAGTTGGTGGTGCAGTTCAGTCTCACAGCATTTGTAGCATTCAGCACAAATAGCCGAAGACGAGCCCCGGAGCAGTGGGCTGCAGCAGATGTGGCAAAACAAAGCTTGTAGCCTTCTGCTGTTTTAACTCAGCAACAAATGCAGTTTGGTCTCTGAAATCCACAGTGGGGATGTGGCGATACATATCCTCAGGTTTCAGAACTAACAGTAGAGATCAAGAGTACGTGATGGGGAAATATCCCACCGAGTGTGATATTTTTTCAGCGGGACCATGATTCCTGCTGTCCATGGAAACGATTTATTGCTCTCTCTTGATGTTTGTAAATAAAGGGTGTGAAATGAGATACTTTTTATGTTTGATTTTTAAAATTTAGAACTAAAAAGCTAGACTCAGGGCCAATCCTATTTCACTCCTTGCCTATACAACTTATGTTCACTTTATTGTGGTTATTCATTTTTCATTATAGAGCATTTGTGAATGACAAAATAATAATCCAATCTAATTTTGACATATGATACTTTCATATTCAACCTCCCTCGATTCCTCTAAAACAAGGGTTCTCAACCTTTTGCAAGCGGGGCCCCCCCTAAGATGGTTCATTGCAGTTGGGGTCCCCCCCTCCCAGTGTTGCCAAAAAAAAAAAATCACAAGAAGTCGCTATTGGCTCTCTGAAAAGTCGCTAGAAGTCGCTAGATTGCGTCATGACGTCATAAGTGACGTAACTACGCCCATATTATATATTTTCGCTCCTACCCGAGCCGAAATCAGCCGGCCTGAAGCTGATTTCAGCTCTAAACTCTGTAAACTTTAGCAACATTTGAAACTTTTCAGGCCAGAAAGTAGTCGTTTAGATCCCCAACGTGTTAAAAACCTGCCAAAATACCGGCTATTTACAATTTTGTTCCCACGAATTCGGCGCTACTAAAGCTAGCCGCAGTGAGCAACGCACTTCCGGTTATTTTGACAAAATAAAATACCCGTTGCCTTTTATCATAGGGAAAGCCATTACGATAAAAAGGTGCTTTTGTTTTGAAAACAGGAAGTGAACCTCAACCTACCCTCGTTGTAGCTAGCTTGAAACTGCCGTTTTGACAGGAAATGACAGTATGCCGGGTTGCCGCCGTCCTGCAGTGCTTCTGTCTCGGCTTGTATGGTGTCGCGGGGCAACTGATTTGTCACTCACAAAACAAGTTAAATTGTCGCTAGATTCAGCCAGATTGAGCCCGAAAGTCGCTAAATCGCTAGATTATTTTTTTTGTCGCCAGAGATGGCCAAAAGTTGCTAAATCTAGCGACAAAGTCGCTAAATTGGCAACACTGCCCCCTCCTCCCGACACCACCCCTCCCCCTTCACGGCCCCACCCCCACGACACGTTACGTTACGTTACGTGATGTCGCAGGCTCAAAATACTACCCCCTAGTAAATTTGAAATGAAACTAGTCCAACTTCTTGCATTTTCGAGGAGGGAATTTTCGTGATTTTTTTTTTTTTTCCGAATTTTTTTTTTCCGATTTATTTTTTTTTTTTTCGATTTTTTTTTTCCGATTTTTTTTTTTTTTTTTTTTTTTCCTCATCCTGTAGTCTACTCGCGCCCCCCCGGGAGAGTGTCCCGCCGGTTGAGAACCACTGCTCTAAAAGATCCCAACGGCCAAATACAGCAAGATGGTGCTCAAGCAAAAACTTATTGCATCTTGTGTGGAGGGAGAATCTAGATACGAGGATTAAGGAAAAGTAGATGGGTAAAGCGACAACAGGAGATATGGCTCCATTTAAAAGAAAAGGTCAATTTCATTAGAAAACCTAGTTTAAAAACCACAAGAGCTTACATGCACACAGGGATACGGTGACAAGGGGGAGGGGATACGGTGACAAGGGGGAGGGGAACCTATTCAGTGCTGAAGCTTACCAGTGGGAGAATTGGGTCCAAAGGGGGATGAGAAGTCCCAAAAATACAAAACAAAATAAAAGGTCACCTCAGTCACATGTGGCAGACATACTCAGTGAAGGGAAACCAAAAACCTGGGGGACATAAAGCACAGAAAGAGGGAAACCAAAAACCTGGGGGACACAGCACAGCAAGAGTGGAACCAAAAACCTGGGGGGGACAGCACAGGAAGAGGGGGATCAAAAACCTGGGGACACACTCAGTGAAGGGAAACCAAAAACCTGGGAGACACACAGCACCATAGACAGCACAGGAATAGGGGAACCACCACCTTTGGCAGTCAGCAACTGAAAAATATGGAGAATGGGTGTTAGTGATGCACTCAAATAAATCAAAATGTGCAGCCATAAATGAACTAAATTTACAATTCAGAAAATAAACAAAATAATCAATTATCACAATTACTCATGAAAAGAAAATATGAAATTACCTAAATTAATTGAATTAACAGTGCAAATTAAATTATACAATTTCAACTCAGACAATACAAACTGTACAACTTCAATACATCAACAAGACACTGACATTAACTAAAAAAAAAATCCTAATTACCACAAATTAACCTTTTAAATTTAAATTAATTTAATTTACATATAATGAATTTAACAACATTTCAGAAAAAATAAGAAAACGCACTAATTCCCAACCTCTTAAAGTATCTTATAAGGATTTCTAGGACTCTTTTTCAATCATGATATTTTTCCTGGCATACTGCATTAAAATAATGTGATTGGAGTGCGGAAAATGTTGTGAGACAGGCCTGAGGGTGTTCGAGAGGGGGCAGTCACAGGGCAAACTGACATAGGCGGCTCTTTTCTGTGCTCAGCATTTGGAGAATTTGGAGGGCTTTCAAGTGGAAGGTGTCTGGGATTCAAGGTGACTGAAGGTGCAACATTTCCTACGTGAAATAAACCTTTTTTTAGTTCGTCCCAACAGGTATAATGACTGAGCACCCTGCAGTTTACCCACACAGTATCATATGGTGCAATGGGCTGAAAAACACTGTCAGATATTCTAATTGTGATTGGAAAATTATAAACGGACTTTATTATAATTTAGAGCTATTTTAGTGCATTTATCATCTTTTAAACTCCCTGGTGGTCAGGCCCAGCTGCTGTATGTTATCTATGATAATGAACTCACATGAATAACAGCAGCATTTTTATTATGGAATGTGAAATAAATGGTGTCAGGCGTTATTATTGCCATCACCTACCACGTAGCTACATAGACACATTTGGGCCAAATATGAGTTACTTGGCAATTAAGGTTCAGTTATGGTACTGAAAAGTGCTTTGTGTGGCTCAAATGGGGCTCAAACGTGATGAGCAGGGCCAAGCTCGGGTTTCGACAACTGATGTGGCATCCAGATTTGGCCCAAATGTCCAGAGAAAATGCAAATTTGTGCAACGTTTGTTGGATCTGTGGACAAATTCAATAGCCTTTGGTCATTCTGAACCAAAGGAAGCCATAAGAAAACTGTAGATGGGGGCCAAGCTTGGGTAAAACATTCTTTACCTTCAGTGTATGAGCTGAATAAAAATATCTCTGGCATTATGTACTCTGTGCTCCAGGGTCTTGCTTCCATCTAGTGCTCACAGGTAAAACTGCACACCACTATAAATCGCATCAACAGAGCAAACTATATATTGTCTCAATTTTCAAAAGAAAGAGGAAGAGATAACACTTTATGAATGAATGGGGAAGTTTTCATATTCAACAAAGATGATGTGAAAGTAGAAGTATAAAAAGGAACACCAGAAAATGTGTAGAATTTAATGATGTTTTAAGATAGTACAATTAGTAAAATCCTACATTCTGAACTTATATTATTTTTTTCTTGTTATGATAACTTTGTGGTTGTGATTTGACGGGATCAGCCTCTGGACACTGAATGTGTTTTTTGCACAAAAGCAACAATCAAATTAAGAAAGTGAGTAATGAAAGACAATGATTATTGTGTTGGGATTTGTGGGAATCAAATCTGTTTGTGCTGTAACTGTTAAGTTCTCTGGTGCTTTCATAAACTAAATCGTTGACAATGTAAGTGTTCTTGCACCTCTCTGTGTGTGAGTTTTTCAACTCAAGCTTACTTTAGCAATGGCAGCTGGCTGCAGCTGACAATAAGGAAATAACAAAGAAATGTAGTCACAATAATGCAGTTATATGATAGTGGGTTGGTTTAGCAAAGTCTAACAGATCATCATGCTGTGTAATTATTCGCAAGAGTGAGTTACGTAGGCTCCCCCGTAGGATCTGCATCAATCAGGCACTGAAGCATAAATTCAGCTAAAAGTATGTAAAGCTCAGTCAAGCAGCCTGAAAACCGGTTCCAACACCTGAGACTAAAGGGCACAATGGAATTGCAGCAATGTATATTTCTACAAGATTCAGATGCTTTCTCCTGACTCAAAGCCACAGTTGAAAGCTGCTAACATGAACTGTCTCACTTGCTTGTGCAACCTGAATGACAAGACGCACAAGTCCAGAAATATTTGGATGCTCGCGCAATTATTATTTAATCTGTTTATCAAAACATGATCAGGCTACAGTTATGTAACGAATATAGGCAAAAAAAAGAGATACTATTCAATTTGAGGGTATTTGCATCTAAACGGGTGGATTTATAAACTGAAGCTCTTTAACTCATTCAGACTGGTTGCAGCATATGTAAGCATCTCCCTTTCAGGCCTAGAGTGATGTGAGCATCGCACTGGGCTGGTTATAATTTCCAAGAAAAGCAAATAGTGTATGTTAAATTTAGTGGTTTTACTTTCCTATTTATAGTTTCTTCTGTGGTTCAGAAATAAGGGTTTTAGTGGAAAGTTTTTAATTAATTTTTTTCAAATTAGGTCTTAAACATGCTTTGGTTAAATCTACACTGATTATACGCCTCTGTATAATGGATATAAGTATAACAGGAGAAGTGTGCATCATTTTATATCACCTAAAGGAACTCGCTTGACACTGCACATTAAAAATAACGTGGCAGCCTCTTGGAAATCAACAGTAATGCTCAATTTCAATAATACTTCAAGAAACCGCACCTCCAACTGTAGAGTGTCTGTGCTGTAGCTTTTCAACTGATCACTTGAAACCACCACTTCTGAGACACTGAACATTGTAAATATTTAGATGACAATTTTTTTCTGGAACCTGTGCCAGTCTGAACAATTAATGTCTGACGATGAGTGATTTAAACACCTCTGTCTGGACACATTTCTCCGCTACATCCAGCCTTCCAAAACAGCTCATCGCCACATAACGAACAATGCCACGTTCTTTAAAGGGGAGGCCTCAGATGGTAGAGTAATAGTCCCCTTGGATTGACTATTTATGCATTTAGAAATCTTTCATTTGAAAAGATTTGAAAAAGCTTACTAAATATCATGAAGTTGCAATTAACCGCAGAAGTCACCATTCATTGTGAATGCTAATTTTCATCTGTTTTTGATTCCTACATCCTCCTGAGGTTTTTTTTTTTATATAAACTTCCCTTGATGACACATGTACATAATTGAATTTTACACTCTGCAACAGTCGAGACAGTAACCAGTAATTTAGGTTCAGCCGTCGTACGTCATGGGAACAGCCCTAAGACAACGCCTTCCCTTTTGGCACCTGCAGAGGAGTAGCAACACTTTTACAAATTACATCGTAAAAGTGTTGATATGCACATGTCGTGTACTGTTTGTGTGTGTGTGTGTGTGTGTGTGTGTGTGTGTGTGTGTGTGTGTGTGTGTGTGTGTGTGTGTGTGTGTGTGTGTGTGTGTGTGTGTGTGTGAGGGATCAACATCAACACGCTTCTTGAAAGCTGACTCATCCCCCATATATCACACAAACACTCCTGTGTGTCTTGACATCATTTCTCTTGTGTTTGCTTGTTTTCGTTTCCATCTGAGTGGCTGCCTGGGTGTCGAGGAGGCGGAACAGTCTGAAGAAACGATGCATCACTGGCAGGCTCATGTGTTGTAAGCTGTTGATCAGTGAGGACACGAGTCAATGTGGAAAGTTGACCTGTTAAAGTACCCCCTGCGAAGCGGCTCGACAAAGAAGGATGTTCACACTGCGTTGAAAGATCTGTTATGACTAAGTGCTTTCATCCAAACTGCTACTTGTTTGCTTGATTTTTTTTTTTGCCATTTAGTCTACAAGTTGTTTGCAGATTATGGAAAATGTCAGTTATTGTTGGTTAACAGTATTTCTAACTGAAACACAAAACAAGTATGATAAACATTACAAAAGTTAACAAAAAGCCCTAATTACCCAATTGAATTATTGTTGAATTATGCAGAATTCACTTGTAAATTAACCACAAAAATCTAAGCTGAGCAAGAATCCCCTATACCTTTACTCAAATTGTGGTTGACCTTTTAGGCTGGAGTCACAGTGCAATATCTGATTCCCAGCTCTCCCCACAGGTTCAGTCAAACATGTCGCACATGGCTATTTGCTTTCGTTGCTCTCTTTTGTTGCTGAGTTCGAAAGTTAATAGAGAACCAATAAAATCTGTTTAGTTCTTCTGATTGATACTCTTTTGTGAGGGAACTAAGGGACAGTGTTTCCTGCCTGCTGTGGATATATTCTGGGAGTTCGTCTTCGTAAATAAACTAAAAAACACCAGGCAGCAGCTGCTGTCTTAGCACGGTTGCATGGTACCATCAGCCTACTTTCACTCTGGAGTATCTTGAAGACCCCGATGAGCATATAAACTGGCACTGGAGGGAGTGAAGATGAGCTTTTGTGCCAAAAAGGGAGGAGGAAGAGACATGCCGTCACCGAATGCTGTCAACCGCACTTGTCTCTCAATGGTGAGTCAAGGCTTCCCAGTGATTCACGTCTGTGCTGAGGCTAAACAACAGGCTCAAAGTGTCACTCTTCTTTTTCTCACCATCTACATCCTCCTCTTCCTATTATTTTGCTCCTCCTCCCCATTCATCACTTTATCCGTCTACCCTCTCCTTCCTGCCTGCTAATTGCTGATGTACCATACCGGTTATTTCTCCAATGAGCCCGCAGAAGTTCTCCCTGGGCCGACACTTTTCAGCAGCGTCTTGAGGCGCTTGTTGTTAGACCTCCAGGATGTTCAAAAAACCCATAACACACCCTGCTCCACCTGCAGGCCGGTGCAACCCAACAGGGGATTTCACCGCGCTGATGACGGGGAACTTTCTTCCTTCCTGAACCCACATAAATCTGTCGGTGGGTTCTGTCCTGTAGTCTAATATTAAAGCTGTTTTCCATTACATGCTGCTCTGCTGGGAAGGCAAAGCTATTGTTGTCTAACATGATCAAGTATGGCCGGGAGGATGGGCTGTAGTTAAAACTCACTCTTCTTTGTCTCAAAAACACTCTCTGAACCTTTTTTTAGAAGTGATCGCACGACTGCTAATGCATAGTTGTTTTAATTGAAATGTACATTAGAGGATATGCGGTGGATTTAAAAAAAATAAAAGAATATTGTTCAAAAGGTAGTAATGCACTGTTCATACTCCTGTTTTGCTTGTTGAATTTCAGGTTAAAATCATGTCAGATGTCCGTCTTGCTCTCTACTAATGCTTATATTTAGCTGTGTGTAAATAACACCTCGACTTCGCCTCTCAGAAAAATGACAAGAATGGACTTGTAAGGACATTTCTCAACTGAGTGAAGGACCTCTGTCATCTCACAGAATGGTAAAGACTACCATCCTTAGGCTATAATCAAACACACACCTCTGCAGGCATGTGTACACACATGGACATGCATGCACTCATTCAAGTTTTGTGTTAGCTTGATACGAGTGATTTGAGAACCATAAATAAAAAGTAAGTTTTTTTTTCTTTTGAATAAAGGAAGCATTGCAAGAATCGCACAGTTGTAACATTTAATGTCAAAGTTTATAGAACGGAAATGAGGCACAAACTCCTTAAAACTTAGAAAAACAGCTGGTTCTTTTTATGCAAAAAAACAAAAATAAATACATTGGAAAATGTTGCCCTTTTGTACCAGATCCCAGTCAAATGCTCTTAACATGCATGTTCTACTACAATTAAAAAAAAGTAAATGAACAGTTCTCTTCATTTTCATGGTCTTACATTTTGTTATGCAACACAGTTTTCAATAATGCAGATTTTGAAGAAGGCCAAAAACATGACAATTTCTTGACTTAAGTACAATCTTGGAAATAATCCACTGAAGAACATTCTTGAAATGCATGATAAAAAAATACCTTTCCAAGTGCATGCAACATTATGCAGTCTATTTGTTTGTTAAATTTAAAATGACAGCGGTACTGTAACACTGAGTCAAGGTAACAGCTCAAAAACCTCACATTCCTTTCTGAGTCTCTTGCTGTTCTTCAGTCTTCAGGGCTCACGGTGGTGGATTCACCCTGTTACAGTATATCAGAGCCCAAAGGGAGGCTGTGCTCCGGCTCCTGCAGGTAGCTCACCTGCCATGGAAGCCCAAGAGTGGGTGATGGATCCATAAAAGTGTCCATGTATCCCTGAGTGCAGGAGGCCCACATCCCCGGCTGGTACCCCATTGCCTCGCCAACCTGAGGGTATCGCACTGGACTGGGCGGATGATCACGGGAGCTGCTGCAGTGTCCATGTGAGGTGTAAACTTGTCCCTCAGTTGGATAACAAGGGTAGTGTGGTGACGGGGGACATGATGTCACAGAATTATCCATGTAGACATGTGGATCCGTGGACAGCCTGTGCATGTGAGGCTCTTGTTGTGGCTGCATCTGTTGAGAAATGGATGCGTGCCAGGGGACATAGCTCTGATGCTCCAGACGAGGAACAGTTACCCTGCTCTGCTCAAGGCGAGACGCTCCCACCACAGCTGACCCCACAGATGACCTGTGACACTCCCGGTGAGTGCAGGGCTTGCAAGGAGGATTAGAGCTCAGGAATACGGAGAGAGCAGAGATGCGATTGATGGCCCTCTGAAGTGTGGCAATCTTAGATAGTCGTTTGCCGCTAAGGTCATGATTCAGAGCAATACGAAGAGCATTGAAAGCTTGGTTGTAGTCCATTATGCGCTTTCGCTCACGGACATTAGCAGCCATCCTTCGAGCTTTGGAGCGTACAGGTCGATTGCGCTTCTTGGTGTGGCCTTCCTCTGGGTCACTGGGGCTGCTGGTTGAACTCTCGCTGTCTTGGAAGGATGGTTTGGGACTTCCTTCGTCTTCGTCTTCGTCTTCGTCTTGTCCCAGCACGCCGAGTTCCAGCTCTTCCTCAGAAAATTCTGAACCTTCAACACTGCTGCAACTCATTGTGTCAATGAAGCAGACCTTAGTCAAGTCAGAGCACAAGTCCTCTTACTACTACTGTAGATCTGTCCCTGTTGCAGTGACGAGAATGTGTTGGTAAGATGAGGCCTGCACGGTGTGCTGCGTTGGCAGGCTGTTAGCCCTCCTCAACACACTCCCTGAGAGCCTTGTGGCTAGTTCAGTGGGGCTGTCAGTATTTGTTCCTGCGCCGACAGCCCAGATATTCTCTTCCTCTGACTCCTCCGGTGCTCTGCGGTTACTTGTACTCCAACAAGACAGGTTGGCCTGCTTTTTAAAGATGTTACAGTCACATGGTACAGTCACCTGTGTGGAATAGTGCACTCTCTCTCCCTTTCCAAGTTTATGGGTGCCCTCCAGGCAAATGGCACTGTCACCTCCTCCTCCTGCTCTGACTCTCCCTCACATCCCTCACAGGATCTTACAGAAAAGATTTAACACTCCTTGTCTTTGTGAGGTATAATCAAAACACTATGTACAAAATATTTGCAAATAATACACAACCTCACACTTTAATATGTTTATATGGGATTTTATTTGGGTGGTTATCGCCGTTCGACAGCTCTCTAACTTTCTGCTCCATTCATGTCCTTTTACTTGAAACGTTCTATGAATTTGAGCTGTTTCGTAATTCTGCTGTAAATTACTGCTTCGAAATTCTTACTCTTTCAACTCAATTTACAAATAACATATTCAGAGAAAAAGATAACCGGCACTTCTTTTTCTGCTTTTCATGTTCCATCTTTTACTTTTTACAAAAATGAGAAATTAAGGAATATAAATGCCAGTAGATGCTCCATAAATATTTGTCTCAGGAATATCTGTGACAAATTGTACACTTATCCAAGTGGCCTAATCTGTTATATGCGTTTCCCCGTTTGTCAAGAGGGGGAAGAGAGGAACCCTCTTATCTCCCGTAGGTTAGATCCATCCTGGCAATTAGCCGTCTCTACAGTGGCGATTCTTCCTCTCTCTGCCTCTCTTTGCTCAGGTTTAAGGGCCATGTAATTTAGAGTAGCTGCCCTGGAACCCATCCCCATAAATCAGGCCTGGGCAGCACCTGAGGACAAGAGCAGAGCAAGCCAGAGACTTCAAAGAGAGAGAAAAACAAGGGTAAATATTTCACAATTAGGACCTGTGATTGCTGCCGGCTTATGTTATCGATCTTTCACAGTCTTTTGCTCATGAAGATGAGGATACATTTTGATGGAAATGTAACACTATCTGTTAAAATACTGAATTCGTTTCACTTTTGGATTAATTACCCTGTAAATCAATTACATACAAGTAATGTTTTTAAACAAATGGCTGTTACACAAGAGAACCATCATTTACTGTACTATCTCATTTTAACAGAAACATTTCTTGTCATGAACAAAGATCTGTGTTTTAAATATTAGAGCCACCAATGCAAGGTGATTCCATTACATTCAGTCAGGCTTCTGGCCTGGTTAACTAAAAAGCAAGCCCTCAGACACTGAACTGGGGGGGGGGGTCGTTGAGAAGCATTGCTTCCTTCCTGCACTCTTCCTTTTATTGTATGTGTAGACGGCAACCTTTAAAACAATTACAGTCCAGAGTTTCATTCATGGGAACATTTTCCGAGCCTTGTTACTGCTGCATCCAGGAGTTCAGTATACACTTAAGTGTACATAATGTAGGACGTGTAGACACTGAGGATCAGCGAAGATGTTTTTGAACATCTTTTAATTTCTTTTGCACAATTTGCATTGCCACAAATAAAAGCGACATGAACTTATCTGAGAGTATTCTCGATCTGTAGAGCATTTACACTTGTAGTAAACACACTGCTGTTTAAAAGAAGCAAGGACAAAATGATAACTTTTTACTTCGAAAATCTAGACCCCGACTTGGTCATACGTCAACATTTAACTTGTATTTCCAAATTCAGATCTAAATCACAGTGCTAAACCCATTTAGATTTATAGGCAGAATTACTTTCATTTTCAGTGGCATTTAATGCTCGCAAGTTCTAACTTGAATAATACATCTAAGCAGCGGAAAATATATCCATCAGTTGTTTCTTGCATCAGATTTTTTTTTTTGGCAAGCATCAGCTAAAACATTTCTTCCCAATTGCGTGTTGAAGCAAATGTGAAGATTTCCGACATGAACTTAGGATCATTGTGAGTCAAAAGTGTTGTGGTTAAAGTCTCCTCCACATCCACTAACAACTGAATCTGAGAGATGTTGTTTAAGCGTTTCAATATTTGTCGTTCTGACTTTATAATGTTCCATTCCTGTGAAATCATAAAGTTACCACTTACAATTCTGTGCTTACCACACCTATTTTGGATACTTTTATAGCTAAAATTGTTTGAAATGTTTCAGCCCATGTCACTCAGCTCCAAGGAGTGCATGAGCTTGATCACAGGCTGTGATTTATGGCTTCACAAACATGTCAGATTTACTGCTGTGGTGTAAAGAGCATGAAGACTACAGCCTCGGACTCTCCCTGTCCATTCATTTTTGACAAGTGACAAGACACTGGTAATTATCAGCCGCCTGGAATAAATCACAAGATTTTTATCACGCAGCTTGCCATGCCCTTGATGGAATAACCATTTTCAAGCAAGGGGAACTTATTCAACGCAGCTGAACCTAAGATTTGTAAATCTCCTGCTCAAGCCCCCATAATGACTGGTTGTTAGCCGTTTGTTATTAGAGGTCTGTGTGCCAAAAGTTATAGATGTATATTTCCAAAGGGGTAGTTACAGGTAATAAGTGAGTAAGTCCAGGTTCGCTAACCTTGGCTTTGCAGTGGTATGTTAATGCATGTTTTTGGTGTCTGCCACGGAATTTTCTCACCTCAATAAAATGGTTCCAGTCAAGAAAAAAGTGGGATTAAAAAAAAACAATCAGTGCATCAACTGAATACCTCTAGTCTGTGGTCATTTCATGGCAGTGATTTTATCAGAAACGCACCAATGCATTGCGTTGCTTTTTTCCCTTTATGGTGGAAATTTCCATTTTGTGTTTTCATGCACCAGAAATACTACTATGAATTGGAGTAAAATGGACACAATTTACAATGTTTTGAAGTTGGTAGAGGTAATATTAGTCGTTGGATGGCTCTGATGAGCTGATTCTGGTAGCGAAGCAGTCGATGATGACTAATGAGAAGGTGACCACTCATTCAAGCAAGGCAATAACTCATGTGTCTAATACAGCTACTCATTGGATCATTTATTGCCTTGGCTGGGCATTAACATGACAAGGCTATCTATTAGGTTTTAGTCTAGGCTAGCAACTAACATGCCAAGACTGTCAATCTACTAAATGTTCTACTGCTTTAAGAAATAATATACTGAAGTTAGTCGGCCAGATCAGTTGCTGGCTTTGTTGGCAGGGATAGCCTCAACTAAAAGTATAATGCCTCTGCAATTGCTCAATTGTCTGAAAGTCTTTTTACCTCATAATTCACCATGTACCACAGTCTCTGCCACCTAATGGATCCAGCGTTGTCCATCTCTTACAGGTCACGTCTAGCTCCAAAAAAAAGCAACAAGAGCTTAACAGCTTATGCAAATAAGGCAAAGACTTAAAACTGAAGCCCACAAACCAATAGCTCCCATGAAGCTGGTTATGTCCACCTTTTAGATAGTCCGTGATCCCCTCATCCTTTGCACTTTGCGAGCGATTCACCAGATGCAGCAGTGCGAGAAGTTCTTACACTTTTACTTATAAAAGAGTCCAATGTTGTACAATCCTGCTCCTGTTACAAGTAAGTCAAACAACAGTATCACACTTAATTAGTTTAAAAAACTCGTGACCAGATTAAGCCCTTTCAGAGCGTTGCTCTGTCATCATATTATGTTACTACCTAGACATTAACAATCAATGTTTTAATAGCACTGTTTGATGTAATTTTCAGACCATTCTCACTCCTCACGTATCACAGACTGACACTTCAACATGCTAACAAGAATCCTGTGCATTAGTTTTCAATGCACAGTGTACCTCTTAAGTGTAATTTCTTTTTTGTGGACGGTCTTCTAAACTACCAACAGTAGAGTTGTTGGACATGTTGCCATGGAAACGTGGAAAACGTTGATAAGGCTTTCTAACCATGATGCCAGTGCACCGTTTAAGGGATAATTATGCTCGACACATGAGACCCTGCACCAGCAAATTTATCACATTAGCAGAGCGCCATGACCGTTTATACCAACGTTTGAGGCATGCTGGACTAACGGCTGTATACATCCTGAACAGGGGGTGTGGCTTCTGAGAAAATAAAGAAGCATCCGGTGATTGACCAGGTTTGGATCCATAACAATGGATCATATTGTTTTTAAGTTGATCGCATATTTTACGTGTAAAGTAACAGGAGTTGTTGCAGGACTGCAAGCTGCTCTGCGGATCCTTTTATCACTTTCCATCTTTGCTGTCAGCACTTGATGTTGCCTGGCGTGTCTGTTTGTAAAAGAGACTCTTTGAGTGACAAAATGAGACCTAAAGTGGGAATCCTTTGAACATTTAGAAAAATAAACAAGTTGTCACTTTGGTGTGAGGAATGGTCAGATTTAGTGTGAGCTGATCAGTCAGCTTGTACTGCAAAGGCATATTTGAGTGAAGCACTTTCTTTTTTCAAATGGCTGTGTCTGCATCAGAGATCTTCTCCAATATGTTAAAAAAAAACAAAATGTAAAGACAGCAAGTGTGCTGACACAACGGTAGTGAATCATCCTGTCTGAAATTACTGGCAGTTACGTGTAGTTGGCTGTCGTAGCCACTCACAATGTGCACACTAGCTATAAAATCTCAGTTGTCGGGTTGAAACAATGCTCTGCGTATATAAGCACGCACAGCTCTGCACTGAAAGTGTTATTCACTGAATATCTGTCATCTCTCTGTTAGCTATTAATCACAGAGGCATGTTGACGTTTATTCTGAAACATTAGAGATGTTTCCAGTGGTTTACAACTCTGAGATCTTGAAATTGCTTTGATTTATGTGGAAAATAAACTTTAAATGGTATACAAAGAAAGAGAATTAGAATGTGAGTAAGACTTATACATTTTTTTTAGGGACTTTTTCCACGATGTACTTCCTCATACTATAGGGCTCTGTTTGCTGGAAAACAAACCGGCAATCTTCCATATCAAGTAATGGATCACTGCAGCTTATCTTGATCAACTTGGTATTTATTCTCATGTCAATATAGATCACAAGTTCAAGTTCAAAGAGTAGAAAACTGATTAATGGGTTATTTTTCTTGTTTGAGTCAGGTCATAAAGGCAGGCTCGTTGCCATGCGGAGAAAAACAGCACGCTTAATGTTTGGGCCACTAAAAATCCTGGAGTCTTTAATTTAGCCATAAGCGCAGCGTTACTATAACCTTTCCTCCTAGTGATTTATATTGTGTAGCAAAACCATGCAAATCTGTCAGCACTGATGTCATGACATGTCTAACAGTTTCCTCCACACTGGAATGTCAGTACATTTCCTCCCCTGCCCTAAATACTTGAATCATGATATGAATCACTCATTTTTACTAGATAGTATGTAGAAAAGTATCATATTAACAGCAAACTGAAGGGGTCGCTGAGAAGAAGCATATTTATTGCAGAGAGCAAAGGGCACACATTAAAGTGCTCGCTTAAACCATGTTTCATTTTGTGACATGCACATGCTGAAATTCATGTTTTCTGCAGCTTTCTGCGCGCAACAAAAATGCGCAAAAAGGCAGCGGTGTGTATTTATAGAGCATTCCTTCCTAAGAGAAGTCAGTCATTACGCTGGGTTATCATTAGAGGGTCCGTTTGCAGTGTTGGAACATGTGGTCAAGGTTAACTGTCTGTAGGCTAGTTCCCACACAACCCTAAGCACTTAAAGTAATACCTCCTGACCACTGAAGAAGTAACAGAGCATGGCTGTTAGCCTGGAAAACCAGCGCCAACTGCTGGACGGCAAAATGTTTTGCCTGCGGTTGGGTCTGGCCTCGATCCACTTGTCATTTTGAAAATACTGCCCTGAATCTGGCAGATGGCAACTAAACCAATCACAACGCAGAGATGTGTTTTGAATCAACGCGGGCGGGCCAGAGGGTTCTGGTGCGGGGTTTTGAGGGAGTGACGACAGAGCAGTGCGACGTTGGGCAGTGGAAGCGAACATAGACAAGCGAAAGCACAACAAGAAAGATGGCGGCGGCAATGGAACAGTGCTCGTTTGATTCAGCCTTGGCACACAGCCATTATAACGAACAGCCTTGCCACTCTGTATTAAGCCCCATTGTACCGGCTTTTTGGCTGCAGTTCCACCAGAATTCCACTGGGAGCGTCGGTGGAGACCAGAATGAATGGGGCCCTATGGAGCTAGATGCTACAAATGGTCAGTTTCACCTAAGTCTCCTCAAGAGCGCTCAGATTTGAATGTAGTTTCTGAGAGCTCAACATGGGTTTCAAGTAAAAAATCTACTGAACGAGTACATATATCGCTTTGATTTCTTACTGGTTGGCTTCTTGTTGTCCACAACGCGCTAGCATTGTGCTAATGACAGCTGGTCGACCCGCTATGTATGACGTCATATACACTTCAAATCCTTTTTTTAAGCAAATGAGTGGCTCTAAAAATCTAAAACTCAGCCATGGGTATTTTCTAAACACCCTTTTTCGAAAACAACATTCGAATTACTAGAGAAAAAATTATATCTTGAGATAAGGGCACGAAAGGGCGTATAGCTCCATAGGACTCCATTCATTCTGGTCTCCAAAATTGAGCGCCCCACGTGGAAAGAGGGTGGAACTGCAACCAAAATCGCCTCGTTGGAAACCGGAAATGCACCGTGAGTGGCGTATCTGTCCTATTATAGAATCTGTGCTTGGCATCAGTTTTGGAAGAGTCCCCTCCCACCAAAGCTTTCTGTCGCGCTTACTACGTCACAGTCAGTTGCGCTGATTGGTCAGAGCGTTGGCCTATAGGCACAGACGCGGTTTGAAAGACAACGGGTTGTGCTCATCAACAATGTTCCGTTGTATCCATTGATCGGTGCCAGACTAAATTAGACATCCAATCCATTTAGGCTGGTTTATCAGGCTACATGGCTGTGGTTAAATGAGTCTAATAAGTTTACAACACTCTCTTTGTGCAAATTGTTGGATCAGAGACGCAGGGATTGGTTGGCAGTTGTTAGAAGTCAGAGGTTTTATAAAGTGAGGAGTTGCAATGCAGTGTGAGTGATTGTCAAAATGAATAAGAGACAAATCAAGACAAATGTTGGCAATGATAGTGAGTCTATTTGTTTAAGACCAAAGGAAAGTTACAATAATTCTGTCATTACATGGGCAGTGATAATTGTAGCTTTGCTCTTCAGGTCAGTGGGTCGTAACCTTGTCTTGCCTCTGGCCTAAAACCTCTCAACACAAAAAGCTACAAAACCCCATGCACTACAAGTTTCTAGATGTGAATAAGATAGCTTTGCTCTTTTCCCAAAAGACTCAAATTTGACATTGACCTCAGCCATTTTTTTCCTGTACCAAAAATACACAAATGTAACATTGACTTAATCAAATTCAGACTACACAAACATCTCCACTATGTTCCTTTATCCTAAAGGTAAAATTATTCCAACAGGAAATGACCTTAGACCTTAGTATACTGAAAGATTAACATTTCTAGTTCTCTCCTAAAACAAGATCTCTGAAAAAATACTTGCTTGCTTTAGTCATTCTTTTTACCGGCTATTAAAAAGCATGGACTGTTTTGTTGACTACACATTCAAAGCTTTGAGTGTGTCTTTTGACCATCACATCGTAAGTTTTTGCCTCCAGAGGTGAAGCAGATTCAGATGAATTTGACTGAGAACTCAGTCTCATCGTGATTATGAAATTTATTTGACCACTGTCTTACAAAAGATTGCAGTTAATGCAATATGTGTCTATACTTTTAATGCACTATAGTTGTAGAAGCCCACTTATTTGAGAAGACCACATCATCTGTTTATCTTTTCGGCTTTCTGAACAAAAAATGCACGTCAGATATGACATGTTCACGGCTAAAAATGAGATGCAACTTATTGACATTCTTTAAAAGATGTAGATGTCAGCTGGCCAGTCGACTCCACCAAATGTCATTTTTGATGATAAAAAATGTCTTGTACAAAGTCTTGTACTTCAGTTGGGTAGCGAAGTGTAACTTGCATTTCCACCTTGTCTTGTTTTTTTTTTTTGTTGTTGTTTTTCTTTCTGTAGCACTGGAGGCAGCTATCCATCCATCCATTTTCTATACCGCTGAATCCGTCGGTTGGGTCGCGGGGGGGCTGGAGCCTATCCCAGCGGTCAATGGGGAAGAGGCGGGGTACACCCTGGACAGGCCGCCAGTCCATCACAGGGCCACACAGAGACAAACGAGACAAACAACCATACACACTCACAGTCACTCCTGAGGACAATTTTAGAGACACCAATTAACCTAACATGCATGTTTTTGGACAGTGGGAGGAAGCCGGAGTACCCGGAGAGAACTGGAGGCAGGTTTCAAGTATTTCTACGAAAACTTAAATTACATGTACATTTATGAATAAATATATGGGTAATTCTTGCAAACATGCATTTGTAAAGGGTGCACAATGAGGTTTTGTATTGTTTAGTTGAAAAATGCATGGACCTCCCTGGAAAAGACGTCTGCGCATTAATGCTTCTATCACAGAAGGGTAAATGAGTTTTGCCAAGGGTACTGAAACAGTTCCATACCATCACATAGCCTGGCTTGTGGACTTGTTGCTGATGTCTCTTTGGTCTTTTTTCATCTTTAGCCTGGAGCACACATTTCACGTGCACACATTTGTTTCCTCCCATCAACTACTTAACTTGCATCTTAGTCTCTCTCACCAGAGATGTGGAAGAATAAGTGGAAGAGAAGAGTTGAGGTTAGAGGCATTTAAAGAAATATCTTTGCCTCAGAGGGTCATTATAAGCACTGTCAGGTAAATATGACCCGTGACACAGCTGCATCATCTGACGATTGTTTTGTTATAGCCTGCCATTCAAAATTTTATGTCAGATGAACATTAGATATGTGGTAAAGTAGTTTAAATTCAATTCGGATGTTGCAGGAATTGAAATATGACCTAACCCTGCTTATTGCCGTGGCAAGCCTCCTCTGATCCTCACCTCTGGCTGCATTCTTGGAATTGAGACATCCTTCAAAATATTTGTCTGTGAGTAATTTCCAGTCCACAGGCAGGAGGACAAAGGAGACGAGGAGGCTGAAATTAGACAAATGAGCCGTTGGAATACTGATTGGTCTGAGCACAATGCATGTTCACACTGTGTGATGGTCCATCACAGATGCCACTGAACCCAGATAAGTCAATGCTGCCTCTGAGCAAGGTTAACATGAGGCTTTTTTCTTTCTTTCTTTCTTACTTTTTTTTTTTTGCACAGTTAAGTTTGAAGTGTCATTTGTGAATGTAACTTTTTATCCCTGTACTTGATAAAGATTTCCCGGAGTAATGTGGTAATATTAGCCCTTGCCCTTTACACAATCCTGAGTCCTTAATTTTTTATTTTTTTTTTAATGCACTGTAGAGGGAGAAATATGCAAATCCCATCCATTTTTTCTCCCAGGAACATTGTTTCAGACAGTTCGGTGATTTTCTTGCAGTTTCTTGACAAACTGGAGATCCTCTAACTTTGTTCCTCATAGCCTGAGTCTTTTGTGTATTCTCATGCTCATGCTTTAAACAAGACAGCAGCTGTATTTGTGGCTTTATGCAGCTTCTCTTTCCGCTTCAAGACAAACAAACTGCAAACATCTCTCCATCTTTGTATATTCTTGACTGGTGATCTGAAGTAAACATCTTGACACACAAAACATTTAGCTATACAGCAGAGACCGGGCCATCACAATAATTTGTCTTTTATATTAAAGATGATCTCACGTAATCATGCTCCATGGAGCTGAGATCTTCATCACAGGAGAAAGGTTGCCCTCAAGTGGCAAATAAATCATATGGACAGCTGCTGAGCTCCAAGTCTTTAAAAGTATTTTCTTTCAGAACCAACAGATGACAAACAGAAAACACAGTAAAGGCCCTCTTTTAGATCAGCTTTGTGGATGACAACAGCCTGCAAATCACTTGCTGCTTGGACCCTAAAACCGGCCAACTCAGACTACTTTACCAACCCAAAAATAGCCTGCATGTTAGCAGTCCTTTTTATATGGTCCACGGTGTGCTTTGTACAAATTCTTATAAATATATGTTTTTGAGGAACAGTGAAAAGGTTGAGCTGAAAACATTTATCTAGGGATGTACCGATACTGGTATCAGGCCGATACTATTCTAATATACTCTACTCGTTCTCGTTAAAGTTAACCGATACCAATTTATTGCATGAAGACCGCGATCATAGGGTGTCCAAGTCCTGGTGTGCCATGGGATTTTGTGACAACCATACCTTATTATTGCAATATACAACTACACAAAAATAATATTTTTTTTCATTTACCATATTAGTACTTTGTATGTACTCATTTCATAATACAGAGGAAAACTTATCCTCAGAGAACCCCATATTTCGCTGCGCAGTTGCGCAGGTGGGAATTATGAGACCCTGACACATCAAAGGCTGAAGGACAACATTAAAACAGAGAAAGAGGGAAAATGGAGCGCTTTCTTGTGCGGAGCAAACCACCAACCACCAGTGCAGACTACCGACAACCCACCACCGAAAGAAAAGAAAAAAAAACACTGTCAGCTGACAGTATCATGAAAGTTACCCCTCTTATGGCTTCAGGTGGACCGGGGATGTCAACAACCCTCAGCCCGAGTGCGTCCTGTCGGGAGAAGTTAGCTAATGCTAACTGAACTGCTAGCAGGGGCGAAGCTAGGGTATTTTTAGTGGTCTCTGTTATCCCTGTCAAGCCACAGTCTTTTGAAATGAAGAGGTCAAAATTGAATGTTGTAGGGCAAAACACTACTCAAAGCAAAACTAATACGGCTCCAAAATTTATAAATGTACTAGTTCGCCTCAATTAGTGAGAAATAATCTGCCTCTGTGAGCACTGGGGGCTGGGCACCCCTAAAGACCAGATCCTAAAATCGCCCCTGACTCCAAGTTAGCTAATTCTTCTGCACCGAACTACCTAAGCATCTCCCACCACGCGATTGAGCAACTTCTTCCTTTCCCCACTACCTGCCTGTGTGAGTTGGCGTTCTCTGCTCTGGTTAAACATGAAGAACAACAGGAGGGCACGGCTCTCTGTTGAACAGGACTTGCGAGTGGCCCTCTGCTCGGTGCCACCGAGGATTAAAAAAATCTGCGCGCCCCGACAGGCACATGTATCTCACTAATTTGTAAGTAGGCAAAATATTTACAATAGCACATGTTTCACTGATTGCTGAAATGTTGCATTGATAATTTGTAGTTTAGGACCATGAACAATGCAGCTTCCTTGCATTGACAGTTCTCTGTGCTGAATTTCTGCTGAGTTTGCTTTGTCTCGTTTTTAATTTTGTGACTTGTCTGGTTTAAATTAATGTGTTGCTGCTTTGATGAAGCCTAATTTGATAAAGTTTCAAATTAATTTTTGAAATATTTCGTTCATAAATATTTCACGAGTAATATAGTTGTCTTTGTCACATTCAATTCAATTCAATTCATTTTTATTTATATAGCGCCAAATACAACAAACGTCATCTCAAGTCACCTAAATAATAAAGTCCAATTCAAGCCAATTGAAATTCACTGTGTTTGGCATTAGTAAATAATAATGCACATTTACAGATATTTTACATGATATGAGTGATAACACGTGTTATAAGGGCTATTTTGCACAATAGGTGTGCCTTGAGATTTTTACTTGTCCTTTGGTGTGCTTTGGGCACAAAAAGTTTTTTTATGGTAGAAGTATCGGCATCGGTACTTGGTATCGGCAAGTACTCAGATCCAAGTATCGGTATCGTATCGGTTTGAAAAAAAGTGGTATCGCTGCATCCCTACATTTATCATCTTGAGTTACTTTGACACATACTGTATTACACACCAAAAACATGGCAGCAGATAAGCTTAGTTTTTAAAGCAATGGGACTCCCTGACACCAGTGGCCTTCCTGAGCAGGACAGTGTCCCCTGATACAGAACAAAAACTGCTTACCTAACCTGACCTGCAAACTCTCCAGATCCAGATCTGATCAACGGAAAGGGGGGTGTGCATAAACCAGTCTGATTCACAGAGACCTGGGGTCCGTTTCACAAAGCAGGTTCAACCAACTCTGAGTCTATTCCTGATCTCTGAGTTGATCTACTCTGAGATAGAAAACCCTGAGTTTTCGGTTCCAGAAACGCTGATTTGAGTGAGTTTAATCAACTCTGAGTAGGTTCACCTTGAGTTTAGCGCGTTCACCACAACTTTAAAAAGCCAGCATCAATGGAGCCCCGATTCGACGAGTCACCTTGGCAACGGGGAAGAGGAGGGGCTACGTTTTTCACCAACCTCGAAGTGGAAATCTTATGCGCTCATAAGGCGAGTTTCAACACGTTTTTAGAAATAAGTGCAACACCGCTGCAGCAGCAAAAGTGTAAGTTTAAATGTAGTTCTTTGCAATCACAATAATATTACAGGGGAAACTGCTTGAATGGTAGCCCATTCATTTATTTCATTTAGGTGCAATCTTGCGGGGGAGAAGCTCACTTGGCAGTTTAAGATGAAATATAAAAACATTGTTCAAACAGGTGAGACCTCGGCATGGAGGTACCTCATTTTGATCATGTTTTATACTATAAAGTAAATATTAAGTGGCTATTTGACTGTGCAGTTATTTTATTCCCAACATAATGCTGTTTTCACACACATAAACTATGTCTTCTCATCTATACCATCCATCCATCCATTATCTATACCGCTGAATCCGTCAGTCGGGTCGTGGGGGGGCTGGAGCCTATCCCAGCGGTCAATGGGCAAGATGCGGGGTACACCCTGGACAGGCCGCCAGTCCATCACAGGGCCACATAGAGACAAACGAGACAAACAACCATACACACTCACACTCACTCCTAAGGACAATTTAGAGTCATCATCTATATCATGTTCTGTTAAATAATTAAGCCTATTTAAACTAACACAGACTTCTACTGAGCCAACAGAAAGAAGGCAGATGCCCGTAAAACCGGTGCTGCCCAGCACCGCCACCTCTAACGGGAGGGCAGTGGCTGAGGGAATCCACCCCCAAGACACGAGTGCCTTTATAAAATATAATAGGCCTATATATGTCTTTTTTAAGCCTATTCATACAAATATTTATTTGTCTTTTATGTCTTTTTTTTCTTTTGTCCCAACACATTCTGATGGTGCCGCTCAAAAAGATAATTTTCTGTAAATGCAAAAATCTGTGCGCGGTCTGATAACCATCTCCGACGAATATTTATTTCTCTGCGCAGTAATGCTGCACCTTCATCCACGGGATCGTTGTCAAAAGGACATGTCATGTTCGTGAAAAAAATCGCCTCCTACTGTGCCTGATGGACTTATAGAAGTAGAAGAACTCGCTCTGCTGAATGAATGAATGAGGAAACCAAATGGCGTGTGTGGCTGAAAGAGGGCGGAGACAGAAAGAAACTCGAGGTTTCTTGAATAAAACCTGGTCCCGACCAGGTTAGGTTCAGAGAGTCTGTTACTCCGGTAACTGACCGTGAGGTTAAGTTACCTCTCTTTGTGAAACAGGCTAGAGTTACCCCCATTTCTCGGGGTTGAGTTACCTCCCTTTGTGAAACGGAAAACTCAGGGTTTCCCTCATTTCAGGGTTAACCAACTCAGAGTTTTCACTAAACCTGCTACGTGAAACGGACCTCTGAGCATTCAACCCACAAGAACTGCTACCAACATTCTGGTACCAGACAAAACGTTTGGCACCAGAACCAATTTGAGACCAAGACTAGTGTCTCAAGACAAAGACGAGACCAAGAGTTTTAGGGGTTAAGACCAAGTTAAGGTCAGCGCCACACTAGTAAAATGTTGTGCTTGGAATCCATACACGAGTCCTCCGTCCTTTAAAAGCTCCCATAAAAAACAGTGCAACAAGAAAAATGATAAACAAAAGGGATTCATGAAAAGTGAAATTTTTTCACAGTTTTTTTATTGTTTGTTGTTGTTCCTATGAGACGGTGTTCCTATTTCTAGCACCGGGCCAGAACATATAAGGGGAGCTGGTTTTTTTTCAAGCAATAGGATGCTGTAATGTTTGACACTAGTTCGGATTGTCAGAATTTGATACTACAATCTCCAAAAATGGACAACTAATGCTTTCTTGGGATTGTTGGATATTATTTATGACATTTTGACACATGTTGTAAAAAAAAAAAATTTTCAGGCATGAGACTTATGATAATCAGATTTAGGAAGTGTTTGGCTTCCATTTAGATGCAAAATGTTGCAGGAAAGTGAGTAGAATTTCTTAATCCCTGAAGTCCAGAAAACCATTAAGAAAATTCATAAATTGATATTATTTTCTTTAATATTAAAGTACATCTGAGAATGTTCATAAAATCAGCATAAGTAGCCCCTTTAGACCTCAGCAACTGAACTAGAACTTCTGGCAAAATTCGTTTGTAAGAACATGCTCAGCCTGCCCTGTAGATGGTGTAAGTGGGCTACATTTCCTTTGTTAGATTTGACAGACAACTGGATTCTACCTCTGCGTGATGCCGATATTGGCATTATCTCAATTCTTTATATGCAGATGGGAAATAAACCATATGACCAGTATGGCAGAGTATGCCAGTAAATAATTAGACCTAATCACAAATGTGATAAGACTGTTGTTGGTTTTAGTATGTTTGCAAACTATGCAACTATGCAAAGTATTCAAGGCCAGAGGATTGTTGCACATGTTTTAAAAAAACCTCTGACTGGTAAAGGTTTCGGGTTCTCAAAACCGATTAAAGATGCTTTGAATAATCATGCCTCTTTAAGGGTGCATTCTTGTTTATCAACTCCAACTCACCTTTTGGCACACCACTCTTTGTGTGCATTTCAGAAATGTTTAAACTTACATTACAACATTTTTTCCTCTCACACATATGCACCAGAGTGCATCATCATCATGTTCTGTCTTAGACTTTCCCCATGACAGGCTGTTGTGTTAAAGTCAAGACCACCTTATCTGAGATTGAGTCAGTATTTTGTTAAATTTCTGTCCCTTGAATCTAACTTAAGAGTTAATAAATGATAAATGATTTTTGGCATTTCGAGTCATAAATCAGTATTTTCTGCCCAACCTACTCTCACTGACAGAAACTATGAGTATTATGGGTTGCTTAAGTGATCACTATGGTTTTGCAAATGATTACATTAGAGTAAATGGTCTGTTCCGGAGAAAGTTTGGGATTGAAAAGTAGAGAAAAGCTGCAGAGCGAACGTTATTTCTGGGGAGATGTGTTTAATGCCACATTGACCTCAAACCATGAAGTGATAATCCATGAAAAACACGATTTTCTTAAGTTTAGTAATACTGATGATAGTGAAGTCAGACGCTTTAGATTCCTCATTAATACTCAAAGTAGTGGTCTCTTGGTGACATGTAGCTCTTAAAACTGGTCTAAGTGTTCTACTTTTGTTTTAATTATGGGGATTTATGAGAAAATTTGACTTAAAAGAAACAATTCATCACCTTTTATAAGTTAACAGTGACATGTTAGTAGATACCATGAAGTTCTTTAACATCAACAGTTCTCTTACTGTTATACTGTAAATCAATATACAGTAACATACTATAAGATTAATCACTTTAACACTTAAGTGTGCTTTTGGCCAAGCAACACAATTTATTTAATGAGTATATTTTCCATAGGTGGGGAGGCACATTACATGGTGCTTACTCTGCTGTCACATCTCTCACTCTCTTACCCGGGGGAGGAGGCTGTTTGTGGAGGGAGTGTTTGTGTTTGTGCTGACATGACCTAACACTGATGTTTTTTTCCCTTTATATACCCTGCACTGCACTGCCTGACTAAATGACAAAAATGACACACTTGTATTGTGTTGGCCACCTTTTGCTTTGATTGTGGAAGGCATTCCCCATTGCATTGTTCTGATAAACGTGTGCTACGTGCGTCACAATGTTTGTTTCCATGCACGCATTCATTTTTCTCCAAGGTCTTGTTTCCTTGTATTGGTGATAGGAGAGTCAACTGCTTTGTAAAGTCTTCTGCAGCACATCCCAAGGTTATTCATGAAGGTTTAAGGTCTGGACTCTGTGGTGGCCAATCCATGAGTGAAAATTAAGTCCAGTCCTCCCTGAAACATTTGATGATTCTCAGATCAAGTTTGGCACACATTGGTGAACCGTGATGCATCCTTGCTTGGAAAGACTAAGCCTCAGGTTGATGCTTCTTATACTCCTGACACCTTCACCTGTCACCAGCTAATCTGCTGATTCTACAATCTTCCAGTGTTTCTTGTATATTCTATAAATGTTTCTGTCTTCCCGTGTCTCCCTTTCAGCCTCTTTTGGGATTGTTGCTGACATCAAATTCTAGATTTGTTTTACCTTTTGAAATAGTGACATTGGTCAGTGACAATACTGGAAATCATTTTCCTTTGTATTTGTTACATAAAGGTTAAAAAATTAACAAATTACAGATTTCACTTTTTGTTGTATTTTAGAAAACATCCAAACTTTTATGGAAATTAGTTTTTTAGATAGTTATTTTTAGTTTTATTTTCTTAATCCTCACTTTAACCATTGATGCACCCTCCTTAAGTGCCCACCGGTTTGGATTGACAGCTTGTAGAAAGCTGCTGGTGGTATGGTAACTAATAGCACCTTAAACATTATTAGGAATAACTAACTTTCATGGATTTCTGACTTTTATCTTTGTCTGACATTACTCAAGTTGACAGGACATCTATGATACAGTGTAGTTGAATTCTGTTCGGTTCAATTCCATTCAGCACGATGCATTTCATATGAATTACCTGTAATTGATATTCAGCTGCTGAGAGATGGACTTTGGTGATCCTTTTTTTTTTTTTTGTCATCAAATTAACATTTCAAATTTTTAATACAACCAACATTTTGAGTTCTCAGAAATTTTCTTTCACAAAGTTTTTGTGTTGCAGTAGTGGTGGAGAGGACCAAAAGACCGATTACAGCACAAGAAGCAGAAAATAAATATATATAATTTATTCTTAAAAGGCAGCAAGTCCATAAACATAAATCCAAAAATTCTGAGCTGAAAGACACCGAAATGTTTTTAACTTTTTTAGTTAAACACAGTTAACGAGCTAAACTACACAACATAAAACAAAGACCAGGATCTGGTGAGGAACAAATGCCATTGACTATGAATAAACTAATGCAGGTGTGGTAATTGGAAACTAGGGCTAGGTTTGTATGGAGAGCAGAAAGCAAGACTAATTGAGAAAAACAAGGAACGCACTGTGAAATACAACAAAAACATGAAAGCATAAACAAAAGACCGTGAAACTCAATAGAAGCTCAACTAAACCTAACACAGAACCCATAGACCAACACACAAATACCATTTTAATCAGAACTAATTAAAATAATCCCAGTGGTAACACACAACACTCAAATTAGCCTTTTCATTGTGGGCATATAAGATTCAGCTCCATTAGCCTTTAGCATGGCCATGAAGAAACTCTGTGGCTATCTAACATTTGTTACTGGATTATGTGATGACTTGTGAATACTGGACTTTAAAAAGAATCTAATTCTTCATTGAGACAGCATTTCTACTTGACTGTCCTTCTGTTTTTGATCATCATAAACTGTGTTACCACTTAAAGTTTGATTTTGTAGCTTTGGTCTTCCAAAATAATCACTAAAGGGCAGTATTTGTCCATTCCTATGAAATGAATTATGATGAATGTATTCATTTTTACATCTTTATTCTTTTTTTTTTTACCCTACACTTTATATTATAGGGTTTGCTCGCTATGGATTTCACCCTGTCATTCAAAAAGACGTTCTTTTTTACCTGCTCATCTTTGGTAATTCCTACATACCAAAGAGAATACTCAGCAGCGCATCAGTGTTGCATGTAATTTGTAACACAGCAAGTTACATGTTCTGTGTCCTATTTCAGTCTTTTACCACCCAAAAGCTGCTTCCTGTGAAGAAAGCAACACCTATATTCAATGTTGTTTTGCCTCCTGTCCTATCATTTTTTATCAGTGCTGCTGAATGTGTTTTTCAGTGGGAGGTGGTGGTGTCAAAGATAATTTTGCTTGTCAGGAGTTTCAGCCATTGTTGTAATTACTATACTTTCGCTCCTCTACTCATCTCTTTGCACTGTTTACCACCAATTTCTTTGTATGCTACTGACAGTGCGTGCCACTGGTTCCTTCTTATGGCTCCAGGGCAGAGTAGACACTATAGTGACTTATGTCCCATCTAGTGGTACAAAGGGGTATCACAGGAAAGTCTGGTCTGCCCATAAAGTTTTATACCTCAGCTGCATAGTACATAGACATTTTTATATAACATCACAGGCATCACTTTATCAAATTCTAGTGATATCTGTAGTTAAATATTTGATGTTTTAAACATGTTTTTTTTTTCTACAAACAGAAACTGTAACTCATACTAATCAAATTGAGATATGATAAAGAAAATCTAATTGGTTTGGATCCAGTTTCATTCAGATCCAGTTTGTAAAAAGATTTTAATCATGCCGTCTGTATTCGCATTTTGTCAAAGCTACAATACTTTTTTTCATTATCTCAATCACTTACATTGTGCATGGATTGCACCCCATGACCATGCAGACCATCCATCTATCCATCCATTTTCTATGAATCCAACTCAGGGTCGGGGGTTGCTGGAGCCTATCCCAGCTGTCATTGGGTGAGAGGCAGGGTCCACCCTGGACAGGTTGCCAATCCATCACAAACATTCAGACTATAAAACTAATAATTTGATCTTGGGCTCTGGCAGCTAAGGCTAAGTAGGTTTTTATGCTGTGAAAAGTGAAATCTTTGGAACATAATCCAAACTTACAGTCACTGCAAATACATGTAACAAATCTGAATTTATGTTTTGTAATGCTGTTTATAATGCTATAAGTGTGAACATTACTGTTTTTTATAAACAGAAGGCACAAAAATGTATTTTCAATGACAAAGATTACTGTACCATCAAAATTGACTTTTTAACTCCAAGTACCTACAGTTCGAGCCAAATTCTTAATTTATATACATAGGATATATGTTTCGGAGTACTTGTAATTTATTGTTTCTTATGAGTTCTGATGACGCTCTGCTGCTGTGACTGTGGGATGAAATTCACTTTAAAAATGTTGATGTTGCAGTTATCGTGATGCATTGTGTTGAAGATTTTAAATATAAAAGGTATAGGATTTACTGGTTCAAGAAACTGCTAAAAATCTGTTAATATGTGTCTGCAGCTGTATCTTTGCCTTAATAAAAAAAATGTTGATTTAAAAAAAAAAAGAAACTGCAAAAAATCTATTAAATTATGAACTAAACATGAAAAGTAAAAGAAAATACACAGCGAGCCTGAACAACAAAACTCGGTGGTTGAAGATAGTGCTCCACTTCCTCATAAAACTTTGATTACCACTATGCCATGGTGATTCTATTTGTAAAACTGGTATTTTTAAGGAACAGTATATAAATAAAAAATGTTTCCAGAGCTGCAGCACAAACCCAGACCTAAACTTAAACCAAAGGCATTTTTTAAAATGTGTAACTTTCCTATTTACCTATAATTTCGTTTCTGGGGGATTGATATCCACCTAAGTACATCTTAAAATGTCTGCAGCTTCTGTGCCAAAATGATTTATTTGCAGTAACAGCATCACATGCAGGTTTCCTTAAAGAGAGCGAGTGATTAGTGATCTGAATCAGTCAGCTGCACCGTGGCTCATGTGTGCATGCGTCCTTCTTCCCTCTCATTCAGCTGTTTTAACACGACACCTCCCCCCCCTTCCTCCCAAATCCTGCTCCTGCTCCGAGTGCAGTCATTTCTAGTGCAGAGAAATGTCCCTGGTGACACTGAGGGATGACGCAGACTCTCTCTTCCTCTTGCTGTTTCACTAACCCCCCTCCCTCTCCTTCCAACTAACACCATCTTTTCCCTCTTTTGACTTGCTCTCCCCTTTTTTTTTTCGCCTTGGTACTACCCCTTTCTCCATTTCCTCTCCCAGTCTCCCCTTCTCCTCTCATTGCCTCCCCCCCTCCTTCTTGCTCTCTCTCTGCTCCGGCACTGCAGTGCTGATTGTGATTGAACACACTTTCATACACACACTCACGCAACCACACACACATACACACACACGGGAGTGTTGCTGAGAGGGAAGGACTGCAGCAGCATGCAGCAACCACGGCTGAGCCGTACGGGGACTCGAGGAAGGGGAACTCAGGAGAGGAAATAGTGTGCTATCTCAGACCAGCCTGCGTGTGCATCTTTGCAGAGGTGGGAACGATGCATTTCAAGAGCGGATGGCTTATGTTATCAAGCCTCCTCTGCACTGCCTCTGCATCCCGTTCACCCTGCTCCTCCCACTCCAACTCTTCCTCCTCCTCCTGTCTACAGCATCATTAGACAGGACTACAGATTGACCGGGACTGGCGAGTGGTGGATGGCCAGGTTTTGCCCCTGCTGAAGGATTCTGCTGTGGCTATGCTACATCTACACCCTCACTGTTGGCTGGATTGTAAATGACATTCGGAGCCAGAAAATAACCCCTAAGACACACGGAATCTTGGATCTGTTTGTCGTTCTTTACTAGTGTTGTCACTGGCGCATTTCTTCTTTTTCGCTGGCTGTTTTTGCCTTCTCTGTGACTGGCTAGCAGGCACTGCAGCATCAGGACCGCAAGATCCATGAAGTGGTAGGGCATAAGGACCCAGGGGCGACCCTAAGGAAGGGCTTGAGTACTTCCACTGCTACCACTGCTGAGGTGCTTATCTTGATTTTTTTTTTCCCCAGAAAAGGGTGTCTGGTCGGGGTTGGGGAGGGTGGTGACAGCACAGGTACCAAGGCCCCTGCAGAGCCGAGTGGGTGGCTCCTGCGTAGAGGAGGCAGGCAGGACGTCCTGTGGGAAAGGGAGAAAGAAGGGCTGGCTCAAGCGTTGGGCTCCTGATGGTGGCTATTTTCGTCTCCCATAGCTGAGTGATTGGGACAGCGGGTGGAAGAGAAGATGCTTATGGCCCGAGACACAGCGCGGGATGAGGCTCAAAAGCTACACAGGAAGTGGCTGAAGCACCAGGCCTTTATGGCAGAGCTGGCCCGCAATAAAGAATGGCTGGCCAAGATAGAACAGGTGAGTGGAGGTGACCCGCGGAGGCAGGGTGGGGGAGCACATGCCAAGAAGAGCACATGACTGAGAAATAGTGTTGTGGGTGTGGTGGCAGTATAATCGAATTGGTAAAATTAGGTGAAATGTCATCACTCAGCTTTCATTTCATCCTTAGCTCAGGGACATCCTGTTACTCTCTCAAGGTTATATTGATAGAGCAGCTATGTTATTTTCAGTTTCACATGTGGTGTGATCCCTGTGGTTCTTTGGGTCTAATTGCACTAAGGTTTGACTAATTGGAATTTCATTTGATGGCTACAGTGGATCATATAGAGAACATGCTAACCTTGCAGCAATGAAGGCCAGAAGCACAGTATTTACATATTGTATGATAGCTATAGCTGATGTAAGGTCAGTTCACATCATTAAAACATTTTCTGGTTTGCTTTTTTCTCATTCCCATCATGCTTTGCTACCCAGACAGGGCAACATCCCATCCACACAGAATGTTCTCCATACTTTGACACAGTGAAGCTCAGGTGGGCTCTTGACATGTGTATCAGTCAACGAGTCTCCCATTCTGGTTATTGCAGAGTGAATTTTGCCTGTTTAAGTCACATTTATATTGCTGCTGTTATTTAGGAAATTAATTCAACCTGCTGACAAGAAATATGGGTAAAAGCTACAAAGTTTGCATTAACCATCGTTTTTTGCTTATGGGCATTTTAAGTATTTAAACAGATGATATAGTAATAGACTCAGAATGATCTTTAAAAAAACTGCGATCTGGGTAAACCAAGACGGGCCTTTTTACTTTCAGCCCCTAAGCATAATTTGTGAATGTTAGCAAAATGTCAGACAGAAACCATTTTTGCAGCTGAAATCTCATAATTCCACCATTTTACCTTATACATTAATCATGATTTTCTCAGGATATTAAAGCTGCGAAATGTCCTTTCATGCATCTCAGTGGTAAAAAAGCTGTACCACACACCCAAATTATTGTGTTAAAACCGTTCTGTCAGCAGGGTTTTGTACCTTTTATAACTCAGGTTGCTCAGACTCCCATCAGTTCTCCATTTATACTTGTGCCATAGGAGGGGAAATGTTTCAGGCTCTCTTCACTGTATTTGCATCACTGATAACATTTGTTGACATTTCCTTGTGTCGTAATTATCCATTTTCATTACATACATTTAGAAATCCATTAAACTCTATAGATTTTTACACACTATTGTAGTAGCATGTGCTGTATTATAAAATATTCATAGGACAGGGAAACTAATTTTAACCACAGCCCCTGAGACAACCTAAACACAGTATATTACCTAATGATGAGATCTTCTGTAGCCATCTTGGTTGTCCATTTGTGAAATGTGTTTTAGGGTTTATCATGTTTTCGTCTCAGTGCTCTCACCTTCAAACACCTTGATTTTGATCAGTCACAATGCAAACAAGGTATAATATCGCTTGTGATAGGCTTGTGTTGCTTCGCAGTCTAGGCGCATTTTTGTGCTCAGAGTATGCAGACATATTCATTTGTGTTCTCATGAGTGACATATGCTGTGATTTAGTTCCAGAGGGTTCGGTCTTTCTTTCGGTATTGCCAGCTGAGCAGTGCACAACAGTGTCATAATGCTCTCTTTTTTTATTCACTGGAAGACAGAAGCACCTTTTCTGCTTCTTTTCTGCTTCATATATTTAGTTGGTCTGATGGTTGGACAAAATAAAAAAATATTTACATACAGAACCAGTGAAATATCTGGACACACTATCCATTTAAAATGAATGGAGAAGACATGAGGGCATGTGACAAGTCCAGTCTGGTCTCACAGCAAAAATGGGAAAATTTGTATTCGTGTGGTTGACCACCAAATCTGTATTTTTTTTAAATGCAATCCAGTACATCTTTCAAAGTTATGTATTTCATCAGGTCATTTGATTCATATATCCAGCATCCTTCGTGTGTTGATCTTAGGAGTCAGTGAAGAAGATTTTGATTCGGTGTGTTTTCACTTTCAGATACGGCCAATAGTTGCGTCTGAAGAATATGTGAGCTCTTGTGGTCGTGAGAGCATCTGCATGTAAATTGTAAAAATGGCATCCATGATGGTGATGGTCGGATTGTGTGTTTGTGTGACTGTGTTTGAACCCAAACTGTGATTATTTTCTGACGGTACCCAAGTAATGGTTTAGTCTAAACCTAACTAGGAAGTGGCAAAAGTGTTGCCATGCTATGGACTGAAAATAACTCAGAAGTGAAAGATTAATTTTAGTATTGGTCTCAATGTCATATCACACAAAGACCTATGGTTCAAAGCACTACACTTAGCCACAGCATCACAGTGACACAGCATTCCTGTATGGAGTTTGTTTTGTGTACATTAGCATGAAAAAAGAGAGAAAAATAAAATCTGTGGACAAGAATCAATCATTCAAGTTTCATGACTATTTCAAGTTTTGCCGTACGTCAGGGTTATCAGCTCAAAGGACGTGTTGCTACTGAGGAGCTCAACAATGAAACGCTGTGGGGAGTCTGCAAACTTTGGTACAGATTATGGAAAAACCACCAGCCAAGAGCTTTAGAGCTTCAGGCTAACCTTGAGTGATCTCGAACGGTGGTTTAAAGGTCTATCATAAACTTCCACACTGCATGATCAAGTATGAGTACACAGGCAAAGGCTAGAGAGAGCATCAGTATTGAAAGAAAAGAACACGAAGGTAAGACCAGTATTTGAAAACACTTTCATCGCTAAAGCACAGTCTTAGTGGGACGATATTTCATTGACAGAAGAACCAGATAAGAGTATTTGGGAATGCGATGCTTCAGTTTGTCTATAAATGTTTAAATGAAGCTCACTTCAGTTTGAACTTGAACTTTATGGAAGTCCTATAATGCTGTCGGCCTGTTGCCAAAGTTTTTGCAGCCAGATATCAGTGAATGGTGATAGTGGTTGTGTGTGGAGAACAATTTTTTTTTCTATTTCTTTAAACTACATGAAATCCTGTTTATTTTGTTCTTGTTTAGTCATTTTGGACATCTTATATCAATATTTATATGCATTTCCATATCTTCTTTAAGATATACAAATCTTTTTGCCGAAAAGAACAGAGATACCAGTAAGTCTGTCCTGAACTGTAAACTGCACAGTACCTTTGTTTGGAATGATTCACAATTTTAATATCCCTTTAAAAGATTAGATATATTACATTAGATATATATTTTAAAACGTATAAGGTGAGGTCATAGCAAAGATTCACCATATGTAGAGGGACCTACAGACAAAGCGTGCACAGTGAGACGGGTGCAAAACTTGACATAGCTTTTGGACCAGAATCTGGGCCAGACATTGTCATTACATCATCTATGGCATATGGCTCTTCTATCACTAAGCCAGTAAACCATGAAAGCATTCAAATCTAAATATTTCAAGTGTCCTTTTTCAAAGCAAGAACTTATTATTTTTCTCATGTAACTCTACTCAGGGAAATATGGAGATGCTATCTACATCGAATGACATTTTAGTTTGAAATGAAAACAGGTGAGTGAAACAGGACACTGCTTTACTTCTAAATCCTCAGCACATTTGTTCAACCTTTAATGCCAGATACCAGAGATATAAACTGAAAAAATTGACACTGAGTCCAGAAGATGGCTCACCTGTGCTGACCGGCACAAGTCTCTGTGTTCGTAGACCCTTACAGGTAGTTAAAGAGACCATTATGTCTCCATAGCCCTGCTAACATCACTTAATATACTCAGCAGCTATCTCTGTCGTTACCTGAGAGACAGAGAGAAAAGATGACACCGCACCCTGCCATGATCTGAGAACTCTGCGTCCTTTTGGAAGGGTTCCTGCCGCGGCCCGTTCCTCTTCTCTCTTACAGTACTTACTCAGCACATGAAGCCACCCGCTCAGCCCCAGGCTGACTCGTGCATGTGGAGGATCTGTGGGTGCTTCTCTGTTACAAGAGGGCTCACAGCTGACCTTGTGCCAAGCCTCAATATGGATCAGGGATCAGCACTTTGTAAACACATAAACAAGCCAATACCTTGAACATTTACTGTAGATTCGTATCAAACTAGTGAACACACATTTGAAGATACAGGCTGTTGGTATGCCTGCTAGGCATTGCTGCCTGACGCACCTCCACCAGTGCCCTCTATGCAAATGTGCTCCCTTGAAACACCTATGGGCAGGAACGGGTCATCAGCTGGGGAGCACCAGTCACAGATGTTTCGCTCCTTTAACCCTAGTACATCTCTTGGTGGCGGAGCAATGGCTGGTATCCCTACCTGCCACCCCCTGCTGATGCCCTAGGTGTTCTGCCCCACCCTCTATCTCTCCTCCTTAGCCATAGCCAGAAGCTGCCCTTCTCTGCCTCCTCCGCCAGTTCCTTAATGGCTTTCCGGCTCCGTGCTCCTGTACAGCCAATGTCTCGAAGCAGGCGAACTATTGAAGAGCCCACGAAGCCCCTACACCCCACCTCAACAGGGCATGTAATGGCTTTCCAGCCAGCCTCCTGACACTCTGCCGCCAAGTCTGCATACTTGGAACGCTTGCGTTCATTGGCAGCCTCCATCCCTTGTTCCCACGGGACAGTGAGTTCCACCATCAGGATGGTCTTGCTTGGGACTGACCACAAGATCAGATCTGGCCGGAGTGATGTTTCCACTATCTCCCTGGGAAACTGGAGCTGTCTCCCCAGGTCAACCCTCATGGTCCACTCTCCACCGGGTGAGAGGAGTCTTGGTGTTGCTCTCTGGTGGGTGGGTTTGGGGTTCTCCCCAGCTCTAGCAAAGGGGATGGGCCGTCTCACTGGGGCAGGAGGTTGGCTGTTGGCCTGTTGCCTGCATGCTTCTGCCACCTCTGCCAGCTTTTTCAGCACCAGGTCATGCCGCCACCTGTAGCGGCCTTGCGACAACGCCATCTTGCATCCTGAGAGGATATGCTGGAGGCTTGCGTTGATGGTGTTGCACAGGGGGCAGCTTTCTTCCGCACCAAACCATAGGTGGAGGTTTCGGGGGCAAGGCAGAGTGTCATAGGTGGACTTGATTAGGAAGCTGAGTCTGGCTTGGGGGGTTTTCCACATATCTGCCCATGACATGGGCCTGACTGTGACGCCTTCCCAAGACATCCAGCCTCCCTGCCGGCTTTGGGACACTGCTTTGACGGGTAGCCGATCTTGTTCCGTCCTTGCCACTTCTGCCACCACCATGGCTCTTCTCTGTTCCTTGGAGGCCTTGGACCAGAAGAGGGGGGCCTCCCCTCTCCCCAACCCTGCTCGATGCTTATTTATATAACTCAAAATGGTTACTTGTTGAACTGGTCATCAGTGTCTTAAGAGTTGCTGGTACCCAATACAAAGTCATCTCAGTGCACTTTCATTGGAAAATACCCAACATGATTACCATACGCAATAGCTGTACTTTGGTACTCACAGATAAAGCTGCAATTAAGCTGCAAATAATAAATTCCACAACCAGACCACCTAAGACATTTTCACATGTCACAGTAGGAAAAAATGGGAAAATACTTTTACTTTGTCATTTATTTTTTAGAGAAGTGATATTATATTAGATTGACTGTCAGTGGCAAAAATATCAGGATGTTTTCTTTAAGTACATTGTGTAAAGCCTTGTGTTGCAACTACAAATTTGAAGGTGAAGGTCCCTCCAAAATTTGGCCCATCAAAAGTATAATCTCTTCTGGATTAGTTCAACTCATTTCAATCTTTTTTTATTTGTGCAGCATAAATAAAAGAAAAGGTAATACTGGGTCAATTTATATAGAAAAGAAACAAAAGTGTTTTTAGAATAACTTGTGTGTTGTTGTCTTCCTGCAAAGCCCACTTTACATTGAGCTGCAGACAGATGTACTTATATTTACCCTTAAAGGCCTACAGAAAGCTGACACTACACCCAATACATAATGATAATACATACACAGAGGAACAATAATGATCATTGGACTCTACACCAAAACATTTCATAAACGCATGAAATTTGCGATTTTGAATTTGCCGCTAGGAAACCTTCCTGGAATTCCAGACTGGGGGCGGGGCTTCCGTGCGACGTCACAAGTGCCATGGTTTTTCCTGGCTGCCTCAGTGTTGCCAATTTAGCGACTTTTGGCCATCTCTGGCGACAAAAAAAAATAATCTAGCGTCTTAGCGACTTTCGGGCTCAATCAAAGAAATCAAAAGCAAGCAAAGAAATCAAAGAAGCACTGCAGGATGGCGGCAACCCGGCATACCGTCATTTCCTGTCAAAACGGCAGTTTCAAGCCAGCTACAACGAGGGTAGGTTCACTTCCTGTTTTCAAAACAACAGCACGTAATGGCTTTCCCTATGATAAAAGGCAACGGGTATTTTATTTTGTCAAAATAACCGGAAGTGCGTTACTCACTGCGGCTAGCTTTAGCAGCGCCGAATTCGTTGGAACAAAATGGTAAACAGTCGGTATTTTGTCAGGTTTTCAACACGTTGGGGATCTAAACGACTACTTTCTCACCTGAAAAGTTTCAAATGTTGCGGGGACAGAGGAAGCAGAGAGACCTGCGGTCGGAACTTGTGTCTGTGCCTCCCTGTCCGCCTGCCTCCTCTCTGGTGAAATCAGCCGGAGCCATCCCGCCGTGTTCAGCTCCCTGCGGTGCGGACACTCAGGGGGAATCCACCTGGCGGAGAGCGGACACACCGCGGGATGGTTGCCCTGAAATCAGCCGGCAGAGCGATCGTCAAGAGCCCCGACGTGGACATGATCGCTCTGCCGGCTGATTTCCACTCTCCACCTGGCGGAGAGTGTGTTCGCTCTCCGCCAGGTGGATTCCTGTCCGACCGCAGGTCTCTCTGCTTCCTCTGTCCCCGGTGGTGTGAGCTGCTGGTGCTGAGGGCAACACACACACTTCGTACATCTACTCGCAATAAAAACTGCACTGAACCCAACGTTTTATATTTCCAAGCGACGTCCCGCGGCACACATCGAAATTTACTGTGAAGAAGCTGTCCAGGTCTGGCAAACTGCTGGCTTCGCTACTAGAACTACTGGGGGTTGTTCCAGCAGCTGGCACTCGTGACGTCACGCACCTGTCGTTCCAGTTTGCCAAATTCGAGTCAAATGTGGTGATAGTTTATTGGGCCTAATCAGGACTATCCAGGGGCCTAAAATTATTTTAAAATCATAAAAAAATTCCATGGTATATAAGGAATCGATCTGCTATTTCAGTTTTGTGCAAAAAATCACCTTTCTGTAGGCCTTTAAAGTTTGCTGGTATAGTTCATAATTCATTGATCAGTCAATGATATCAAGACAGCCTGGCCCAAATGCAGCAAAGCAGCTCCAAACCATTATACTACCACCACCATGTTTTACACGTAACTTAGAAGTTACCCTGGCTTCTTTTGTAACCTTCAGGATTATTACAGACATTTCTCTTTGAGTGATCTTTGTTGGCTGACTACTTCAGGGAACAGGCTAAACAGTCGGCATTTTGAGGTCTGACTGTGATTACGCACAACTGTAAAGAATGACATTTGAGCTTATCTATCATACAACTCCATACTTTCTCCTCTTACTTTTCTTTAAAATGTAATTTTTGTTTTCAGTCATTCTTTGATTCCACTTTCATTTACCATTTGTTAGATTTTGAAATAAATAAGTATGTGGTTTGGTTAAGGTGTTAAAAAACTACTTGGTTAGGGTTTCGGAAAACAGTGTTGAAATAGAGAGTCTCATTACATTATGCTCTATTTTCTGAACACACCCTACATATACGAGACATATTAAGTCTACCGTTGAATACATGCTCATTTTCAGAGATGTTGGGACTATTTCAAAAATCCAACAGCTTAAGTCTATACTTTCTTCATTGACCATCATTTTTAGAAAATATAAACAACAATAGAATTTGATTCCAGTAACACACAAAAAGTTGGGAGAGAGACGAAGGAAGACGGAAAGGTTAATAGAAAACACAAGCAACAATATTCTGGAAGTTTCTACGATCAGAAGAATAATTGGGAACTGGTGAAGGCGTCAGGATTTGGTATAAAGAAGCTTTCACCAAAGGGTTAGTCTTTCCAAGCCAGGATGTGTCGTGGCTCACGACTTTGTACATAACTCAACTCAAAGAATCATTCGTCAGTTCAAAAACATGGAGGAAGGCAAGGAGGAAGCTACACTTCAACTTTAAGTGGAAAAACTGCAGTCTCTGGACACAAGCTCATCCCAGAAGGACAGACAGAAACTGGGCGTGTGTTCTGTGGTCAGATGAGTTGATGTTTCAGCTGATTATGGGACAAAAAGCAGATGTCAGATGTTAAGCATCTAAGAAGTAGTTCCCAAAACAATGAAAAGTGTCATCATTAGGTATGGTGATGTAACACATGCATCTCTCATAAATTTTTTTGTGTTGTCGACATAATATTCTATATTAGTTTGAGTTTTCAAAATACAATCAAGTTGATAAGAGAGAAACTAAAATTAATTTCTTTGGATCTGTGTCTGTTAAACAAAGGTGTGAATTAATTAACAAAAAAAGTTCCCAACTTACCTGGTTATGGGATTTGTACATTACTTTGAAAGTCATCCAATGAAATTCAATTTGATCAAAAAAAAATGTAATCGCTATAGATGTGTTATAGTTATGAATTGAAAATAAAAGAAAATAAGACAAAAATCCATAGGAAATTAGAAGTAAATCAGAGAGAGAGTTGAAATATGAATGGATTTGGGTTTTGTTTAGCTGATGATGTCACACACAGCGTTGGCAGGTCACACAGGTGAACTCTCTCAGTAGACGACATGGACAGGAACTCGCAGCCAGCAGTTCAAAACCTGGCATTCAGAGGCACTCCTTCTCAGTAACATACCCAGATTACACCATCTGTCTTTAACAAACACTGCAATCTATCATCTGTTATCTCTCTGTCTGCAGTTTTGATTTGCCCATACAGTCTGAAAGGTGGATGGAAATGTGTTACAGTCATTTCTGCAGCCACGTCTTGGTGAAACAAATAATATTGCCCTCCAGATATTCCTGCTTTATTGTCAGGGCTCCAAGCTTGTCCATTTTATCTGCCAGTAATCTCACCTTTCCCATGGCAATCAAGGCAAGAAATTGTTTAAATTTCCTCCTCCTTTCTCTCCATTTTGTTTCTTCTCTGTATCCTTGACATCTCTTCAGCTCATTTGGATTTGAACTCTTATTCCAGGCATTATTTGGGCTTTGTAAAGCTCAATAAGCTGCTCCTTTTGACATGATTATTCATAGCAGATGTGAAAAAGTGCCTGGGTTACTTGCAGAGATAATTCCAACAGTACAACATCCAAAAAGACTGGTATTCAAAAGTCATGGTGGCTTATACAATAAAAAGAAATCAAAATGTTGGTAAATAAATTTATTTCCATCAGCATGGATACGAATATTTGGTTCCAACACTATTTCACATTTTGCCATATTACTTTATAAATGTAAAAGCTTGTCGTGGTCATTTGATCTTGCATATTAAAAACCCAGATCAGTCGTGTGATGCACCTGCAATAAAAAAGCTACCTGTAAACATCACTATAACAGTATTAACAGTATTTGTTGAGCAGTGGAGCTGCTCCAACTGCAAGCGAATTCTCAGCTCATTTATTGACCTGGTGACTACAAAGACTCTGTACAAGTATAGATTAAATGTTATAGTTTTTACACCAGTAGAGTAAATCATGGACTTTCCAGTCTCATAAAATATTGCTTAAAATATTTATAGAATAGATATATATAAAATAGAACAATTTTCTATAATTCCCACAAATATAACCCATAACATGATGAGATTTTCATACACATCCCACAAGTAGATAGAACCAATCTAAATAAATATTGACAAAAATATGATACAATTAAAAAATGAAACAAAGTAGAAACGTTAAAGAGCTTTAGAAAATGCAGGGATGGATGGCATTCAAACTCAGATCTGTCTGTGCATTAATGCTACCAGCCATCCCCACCTACCTTCAAACAAGTGATTTTGTGGATGTTAAAAGTGATAAATATGAATTTTGTACAGTTTCATATAATACAAATCATAGCCATGTCACTATTTAAAGGCAAATGTAGCTATGCAATAATTTTGGAGCCTTGAAATTGTAGCTATTTTATAAATTATGTGATTTTATTGTAAAACTGCTACATTTTCCACCGTTGACCAACATAGCTTTTACATGTTCATGAGTGAGACTGCGTTGTTATGTACATATTTACAAGTCCAAGCTTTTCAACAAATGATTGTGGAAGTATAAAATGGCACAAATGAAAGAGGTTTTATTGATGAATTTACTGTCGTTAAAGGGATAGTTCGCCTCTTTTGACATGAAGCTGTATGACATCCCATATTAGCAATATCATTTATGAACATTGACTTACCCCCCGCTGCGTCATCTGAGCCGAGTTCCAGCTGAGTTTTGGCGTCCACTAAGCTAGTCCGGCTAGTTGGCTGGGGCTTGAAAAATAAAGCGTCTTGCTTCTCAAAAAAATATGCGTTCAAAAGAGTTTTGCATCACAAAATCGTTTTGCATGAAAAAGTCAGACCTCACTTCGGTTGGCGCTATTTTTGCCTACCTTGATATCAATGCGTCCAATGTAAAACTGTGCAGACCGAAGAGCAGACCGAGCACTCCCCTGCTTCCGAGCAGCAAACACCGTAACAGGTGCAGCTATCGCTAGGTGGCTTGATGCATTGATATCAAGGGAGGCAAAAATAGCGCCAAGCGAAGTGAGGTCTGACTTTTTCATGCAAAACGATTTTGTGATGCAAATGTATTACTCTTTTGAACGCATATTTTTTTGAGAAGCAAGACGCTTTATTTTTCAAGCCCCAGCCAACTAGCCGGACTAGCTTCGTGGACGCCAAAACTCAGCTGGAACTCGGCTCACAGGACGCAGCGGGGGGTAAGTCAATGTTCATAAATTATATCGCTAATATGGGATGTCATACAGCTTCATGTCAAAAGAGGCGAACTATCCCTTTAACCTCTGCAGGAGTAGTTGCTGAGATTACTCCAACACAAGGCGTGCATTCGTCTGAGATGTAATGTTTGTTTTCACTCTGTTGGTAAAATATTTTGTGGATGGATGAAACCAAAATAGAAGTGTCAGGGTTTGATGAGAAGCCTGTATTTTTGGTAGGAGGAAAATACTGCATCCCTGAAAAAAATATTGCTTCTCTGCCAGTGAAAAACAGCAGCGTTGACATTAGGTTTGGAGCTGTATTGTTACATTTAGGCATGTGCAGTTTGTTATCATTGACAGAACAGTGAAAACTTAATAATGCCCAAGGAATTTTAAAGGGAAGTGTCAAGATATTGGTCTATATCTAAAGAGAAAGTGGGTTGGAATGTAACAGTGCATGCATTCCATGAATACTATCATGTGGAAAATGGTAGGAAGATTGATGAGTGTAGTATGGATGCAAATTTTACCAATATAGGTTCTAACTGAAACATTATGGCAGCGCCTATTAGATTCCCGTAGTCTTTTCTTAATCTCCTGCAGGATTTAGATCTTTACCATTTGATTCCGTACATTTGGACTGTTCGTACACTATTCCATAGATTTCTTCTTATTTTGTCGCACCTACTAATTTTCCATTAAATGTAGTAAGGAAGTTCACAGCAGAAACAGTTGTCCAGGTAGGGCAGTCAATTCAATTCAATTAATTCAATTCAATTTTATTTCTTTGGTGCCAAATTACAACAAATGTCATCTCAAGGCACTTCAAAGTTACAATCCAATTAAAGCCAATAAGAATCCAATTCATTGTAATACAATCAGAATCAAATCCAATCTATTAAACTCCAAATTAGTCCAATTCATATGTACAAAGCCAATTAAAAAAAAGTAGCCTCGCAAAGGAAACCAACAGATTGCAACTAAACTTCTCTTTTTATCCAATCCCCCATCCTGAGCGTGCTAGAGGCGACTGTGGGAAGAAAAAACTCCCTTTTAAGAGGGAGAAACCTCTGGCAGAACCAGACCCAGAAAGGGTGGCCATTCATCTCGACCAGCTGGGGTTTGACAGGACAGGAAAGAGGGGACAACAAACACCAAAATACCAGACCAGGGATACCTGCTGAGAAAGAGAAACACAAGAGTCATCTAGTTTTGTGTTGGTGCTGTTATGCTCTGCAAGTTGTATAAAGCAAGCTCACTAATCCCACCCACGGTTTCACTGTGCTGCATCAGCATTGTAACAAAGCATGCAAAATTTGGCAACACAACGTTGCCAAAAGACCATGAATTTCTCTGTGGTAGACTTCAAAATATCGCACTATGTTAGCCATGACTGCCTAGGAAATTCACGTCATAAGTGCCTTTTGGATCCAACCGTTCTCAGGCAGTCGCAGAGCATAGCACACCAGCAGCCTCATTCCTGTTCCATAAACCTTTTATTCTTTCCCCTTTTGCTTTCCTTCTTCCTGTAGCTTGCCTGTTCCCTCTCTTCTTTCCTCCCCCTCTCTGATTGCTTCTCCCTCTGCTTCACACCGTGTGTCAGTAAAGCCAGGAGAGGGAGAGACTTGCTTTCTGCTGGCTCTGCATTATGAGAGGGAAAGCAAGGCTGAGGAAAGATAGCAGCCAGAGAGGGATGTGAGAGAGTGAGCACCAGCAGCAGTTAAGCAGAGAGCTTGTGCCAAGAGAAGGAATGCAGCACTGCATTATGAAAGCCATACGATATAGGTCCAACTCTCTGAAAGATGAAGGAAAGAAGCAGGATTTAGAAGATACAACCCATCGTATGCATGGTTGTTATTATGATATAAGCTTAGTAAAAGCTGAATGCATCTCCCACCATCATATAACACAAAGTACAAATTATTTTTTCTTTAGATATGTAAAAAACTGCAACATTTCCATTTCTTCAAATCCATGTAGATATTCTAAAACAGATGCAGAAATTCTCTGAATCCTGTCATAGATGGAAACCACCCTGTTCTTCCTTCCTCGTTACTGGAGGAGACCGGAACGAATTTATCCCTTGAAAAAGCTTAATTTACACAAAGGAAAATGCTGCAAGCTTTTTTGATCTTACTGCATCTTCTCATCCCGATCACATTATAAACAAAGCCAGAGATTTAGTGAGGGAAGAAGAGCAGAGAAGCGCAGGCGAAGGACAGATAGGGGGTTTATTAGACGTAGTGTGCGTGACTTTTAGGTCAGCCCGGGGCCAAACGTTGCTCCATACACCTGCATATCTGCAAACAGGGGGGCTCCAGACTTAGCACGGAGATCTGTTGTGCCGAGCTATTTTTGGGACGAGCCTGAATTTAGCCACTCACTTTTTTCGCATTGTCTGTTATGCTCCCAGTTCCTTCCTGACATGCTGGGCTACATACAGCATATCGAAACAAGGTCTGCAGGTTTATGGTGCAGTGTAGCATGATATTTTTACAGTATACTCTTGGTGCAACGGTAGTGATTTCAAACTGGGCTGTTTTCTTGAGAGAAAATTGACCGATAATGAATGTCAATGTTTAAAGAGTTGTACCTTGTGCTTTAAATCTAAAATGGTGGACAGATATGCACTGAGGCAGCAATCACTTCAGCCTATAAGAACTTACCCTCAAAGCAAAACCTGACATTAAAGCAGAATATGAGTGGAAAGCAAATAAAGTATTCAGCCAAGAAATGACAGTCCCTCATATAATGTCATTTTAAAACAGGATAAACTTAACACCTGCAAAAACACATAGAAACTCACAGTAAATGAATGTCTGCATAACTGTGTACAGCAGTGTTTTATCAAGTGATCATAAACCCTCTCATTTTTTCTATCCAGGAGGGTCTGGAGCTGATCCAGGAGAAGCCGGAGCTGCGTTTAGTCGTGCAGCAGAAGCTGGTGGAGATCAGAGAGTGCTGGTCCGACCTGGAGACCACGACTAAGGCCAAGGCCCGTCAGCTCTTTGAAAAAAACAAGCCCGAGCCTGCGGTAAAGAGCTACTCGGACCTCGACAACCAGCTCTCCCACTTGGAGCAGCAGCCGCCCCAGCTGGAACAGGCACACCATCTGCCCACCTTCAATGAGCAGCTCCAGAAATTCCAGGCAAGTCTCAAGGTCCTCTTTGGTCTCTCTGAGAAGCTGTTGGCTCTATCTCATCTGTTGAGGGGGTGTGACAGAAACTGAAATTATTTAGAGCTGTGAGAAATCCTCATATTAGCTGAGATACTGCCACCAATTGGTTGTTGACGGACGTCCGTGTATCATCCATCTTGCCAAGCATATTGTCCTGCACAGTGGCACATGTGCAATCAATTAGGTAGAAACATTGATTAAATAGTCTGGCTTCAATTGTGGTATATTTACCCTTTTAATGCAGTGCAATAATTCTGTAGCTCACCTGTACACCTGACTAATAAACAGTTTAAAAGTATCTTGTTTTTTTTCCCCTACTCTGATATTAGTCCATAAACTCAAGTGTTTTAAGTCCATATGTGGTGTAGAAATGGAGTATATTACATCTTTGGATCTTGATTCTTAAATCTCAGCAGACAACAGTTTTCACTGAAGTTTAGTAAACTTGAATTGCACGTTACAAGTGTGGGCTGAAATTCTTTTGTCTGATTGTCTAACACAGTGTAAAGGGCTTAAATGCTCCTCAAAATTGTAACCAAAGTACAACTTGAAGGTGAATAATCAAGTGACTTAAGACAAATTAACATGTAGCAAGAACTAGCTTTTTTTAAAAATATATCTCCACATCTGCACAACAATAACATTTAGAGCTTCAGTTCAGAAGTAAAGTATGTTTTAGTATTTTAGAATTTTGTACACACAAAAACATAGCTCAGCAGTCATGTAGCCTAAGGCAGGATCAGTTTAACAATAAACTCATAACAATCAGATAATTATGGATCCACGCAAGAATTTTGATGCTGAAGAGATAAAAAATGTGAGTGCACAACTATATGACAGACCCTCTTAGACCCTTATAATTATGGGTCTAAGAGGTGACAAAAAGACAAAAAAAGGACAAGCATTCGGAATAATATTGGCCATATGAAAGAAATTAATTTATGGTTTGGGGGAGAACTGATGGAGGACCGAGCCAGTGTGCAGCTGAGTTAGCGATGTTAGCTAATGATTGTTAACATTGTTTTCACAGTACTGCAAAGTTTGCCCTCACATGTCAGAGTATCACAAATCTAAAGGTAGAGTTGGCCTAATAAACAGTAACAAAACCAGAACCCAATGAGGAACTGGAAGGCTATTGGTCCCATCACACACTGTATAAGAAGTGTGTGATTTTTAGATGCCAGAGACGTCAGAGTGAGAAAGGGAGGATAAATCAAGAGGGAAAGACAAACTATTAAATTGGAAAACAAGACTTATGTATCTCAGCACTTTGTCGTTGTCTGGTTCTATACCTCGTCTGTATGCCTAAGGAGACATACAGCAGAGAGAGCTGTTCAGAGTGAACCATTGTCTTTTTTAATCTCACTGGATTCCAGCGTCTACATGCTACCTGGAGTGCCATCAAATCTCGGGGTTTATAATCCTCCTGTCCAAAATGAACGCCACACTGTCGTGTTTGTTGTTACAGCTAAATCAGTGAATTCCTGTCTGTTCATCTGCACAAAGTGAACTCTGGCAGAAAAGCAAACCCCTTTAGGTTCTTTTAGTTAGAATAACTGTGGCTAAAAAGGCTGGAGTTTGTGCAGCCTGCAGTGCTTGTCTGAATCCTAGTTTCATTGCTCTCCTTATTTATTGTGTAAAAAAATATATATATTTTTTTTTTACTTCTCCCTTACCTTTACTTTATCCAACAGGAATATTTCTCTTCACACATGAGAAATGTTTGTATTACCAGTGAACGCTCTAATTTGCCTTGATTTAGCTAATGTTTATGACAAACTTTGTAGTTTAGCTTATTGTAGTTAACATAATTTTGCACTGCTCTGTCATGTGTCCAGAGCAGCTTCTGTAATGGCTTGTTGAGATGCATAACATAACACTGCTGTGGCATTAAAGTATGCACCATATGCTACTTTTTTTTCTTTAATAGAGGCAAACCATTATATAACCCTGAAAGGTTATGATATGGAAACAGCGTTTGTTTGGCCATCCTTCATATGTCTGTAACATGACCTTTCGCTTCCCTTCGGTGCAGGCCATGGAGTCTCAGATAGGAGACTTTTACAAAGATGCGGGTGAGCTGGGAAGTTTCCAGGGACTCTGTCTACCCCAGCAAGGCCTGATGGCAAGTGACAGGGAGGCCGGCGAGCAGTCAGGCATGGTGGAGACCCGCATCGTCCGCCTCATTGAGCCCCTGAAGGAGAGACGCCGCATCTTGCTGGCCTCCAAGGAAATGCATCAGGTTGCCCAGGACCTTGAGGATGAGATAGTAAGTCGCACACTTAATTTCTCTGTTCTCATGTTAATTTTGAATATTTGCTCTTCTTTTCTATTGGCCAGAGTTTGTTCTGGTAATACAGAACTAAGATGCATGATGTTGAACGTCAAGATATTTTGTCTTTGCAGCAGCTTCCATGTCTGATCTTGCATTTAGTTCCCTTAAATGTTATCCTAAGAGCTGGAATAAGGGCAACTGGACTTCTTCTTGTTGGCTTTTGGTTCTTGATATATACATATATGTATATATAAATATGAACTAAAAACTGCTCTTAAATGTGCATTCTGAAAAATGTAATAACCTGCTTGTGATTGCTTTTTGATAGCTGTGGATCCAGGAGAGGCTTCCATTGGCCTCCTGTAAGGATTACGGAAATAACCTCCAGAGTGTACAACAGCATGTAAAAAAGAACCAGGTAAGTGTCATGGATGACATTTGACCATGGTCAGCTGAAAGATGATCTAATCATTGTCAGCCTTGGAACTTACCTCTGATTGGTCCTATAGACACTCCAGAGAGAGCTGACAGGGAGGCGGGCTCGGGTTGAGGAGGTTCTAGACCGGGCAAGAATTATTGCTTCGCTGAGAACTCCTGAGGTGGACTTTGTGCGTGAGGGGGCGGGGCACGTGCGCCAGCTGTGGGAGGTTTTGCAGCTTGAGACTGAAAGGAGGTCTGTGATCCTGGATGCTACGCTGCAGTCACAGCAGTACTATAGTGAGGCAGCTAAAGTGGAGTCCAGGCTGTCTGGGCAGAAACTCCATCTAGCCAATGAAGAAAAAGGCACAGTATGTACAACTCTTACATTCATGGAGGTATTTTCTGGCAAAAATCTACATCACAGTAAACAAGTCATACCTAATATGCCTTGGTATTTTTTTGGTGTGGATTTTTCAGGATGAGGCAAGCACCCTGCATCTGCTGAAGTCCCACCTGGCTCTGGAGCAAACAGTGGAAACATATGCAGAGACAGTGGGCATGCTATCCCAGCAATGCCAGCGTCTGCTGGAACTAGGACACCCAGACAGGTGGGGCCTGACCCCCTCGATAGATAATGTTTCATTTTTGCAGAAACTTTCAATTCTAATAATTTACATATCAGGACACAATTCTTTTTCATATGTCTTTGAGCATGGAGTGTCAGTAAATGTTTGCCTTGTGGTTGTGTCACTGTGCGTTCTCTTAATCTTAATCAGTGAGCAGATTACAAAGCAGCAGTCCCACATAGACCGACTGTATGTGTCGCTGAAGGACATGGTGGAGCACAGAAAGATCAAGCTGGAGCAGCAGTATTGGCTCTATCAACTCAACAAGGAGGTAGAGGAGTTAGAAAAGTGGATCACTGAGCGTGAGGCCGTGGCCAGTTCTACCGACCTGGGTCAGGACCTTGAGGATGTGACGGTCAGTTATGTCAGGTTTTATTGTCTGTTTTACATTTGTGAGGCAGCGCCATCAACCACAATTATATAATTACATCGTTATGCATATTCACTTCAGGAATATATTGCGAAACAAATCCTTTAACCAAGTTTTCAACATTTAACTACAACTAAAGATGCATATCAACCAAGAGCACTGCATATTTAATTAGCTTTTTCAAGGACCTCAAAGATTATTTCTGAACTGGGCCTTTTGCATTTCCACTGAGGCCCAAGGTACACAGTGGATTTGTCAAATGAAATCAAATAAAGTGTAAAAATCCTAAAAAGGTCTTCATGTGAAATAAACACAAGAAACACAGCTGTCACACGCAGAAGTACATAGTTTGAACGTGTGTTTTGTAAAGCACATCTACAAGTGGGTATGAAGAGTCGACTCTTATGTCTTCAGTAAAAACTGCGTACCTCATTCACTTTCTCCAATAACACAAGTGGATGCAGAGTCCTGAATCAAACATCACATTCTGCAAAGACGACATTATTCATGTGCTCACTACAGTACAAAGTCGGGAAACCGTATAACAGGGCGCAACAACAATTTCAAAGAAAGATGAGACAGTCTAGGGCCACTGTGTGTATGTCTTCATGCACACAATAACTCTGCACCAATTTGAACACTGATTTACTTAACATATGAACATAACTCAAAAAGAAATTAAGTCTTGGAACTCCACATTTCCAGCCTCAAATAGGTGGAATACCTCCATTCATCCATCTTCCATTCTCACTTAATCCAGTTCCGGGCTGCAGGGGATCTGGAGCCTATCCCAGCTGCCACTGGGCAAGAGGTGGGAGCCATTTTGTGGATAGTAAAGAAAGGTCTCACAGGATAAAATGTTGGGAAGCATTACCCTAAAAAACCCTAGTTCCTGGAAAATATTCCTGCAGTCAAAATGCACCTTTATACATTTAAATTATGGCCACAAAAAAAGTGCCATATTGTAATCAGCAGGTCTCTGAAAGTGTGTTCTTTCCATTCTGCTGATGTGGTGCCTTGCTTCCCTCTGGGGGGCCTCCCCCACGTCTCTTTGCTCCATCCTTTCCTCTAAACCTTGACAGTGTGGTGTCATGTTTCATTCACGAGTTGTCTGTCACACACGTTCAATACATTTCATGTAATAGTCAAATTAATCATTATTCTCCACACAGATTTAATTGCTGGTTGTTTTATTTATGAAGTGGTTAATCATTTTGGCTGTAAGAGTGCCAGCAATGTTTTCAGTGTAGTCAGATTCTATTAGATTCATTAAACATAAAATATATTGGTACTGGAGACACCTGTGACTCCTCTCCTGTGAAATGGGTTGAGGGGATTGGAACATCATTGATGGCCACAGACCGAAACTGTTTTCTGAGTTAAAGACAACATAAACAAAGAAGAATCAGGATGGAGGAAAGCCTCCGGTAGTTAACAGAATGAAAAGTATCCACCGTGTTAAAAATCATGATACAAGCTCCACAATGGAAGTATAGATTTACAGTGCTTTATAAGCTTTATAAGTATGAGTTGTTTGTTTTCTGTATTCCAGGTGCTTCAGGAGAGGTTCACTAAGTTTGCCTCAGAAACCAACAGCATTGGCGAACAGCGCATGGAGCAGGTGAACAAAATGGTGAATGAGATGATCGACTGTGGCCACTCGGATGCAGCCACAATCGCCGAGTGGAAAGACGGTCTAAACGAATCATGGGCAGACCTCCTGGAACTAATGGAGACCCGCAGACAGATGCTGTTAGCGTCACACCAGCTGCACAAGTTCTTCACTGACTGCAAAGAGGTATAGTGAAAACAAATATTCGGCTTTGCCTCAGATACACTTATCAACCTGTTCAGGTAGACATTCTGGTCGTGATGTGCGGCTTCTATTTTAAGCACTTGTGATGACGCCGCTTTTCCTGTGTTGTAGGTCTTGGCTCAGATCGCAGGGAAGATGAAGCAGCTGCCAGAGGTGAGGGCGTGCCAAGCCAACATCACCAATCCGGCCACCCTGCAGAGACTCATGCACTCCTTTGAGCATGCCCTTCAACTGCTAGTTGCACAGGCAAGCGACAGAACTTCTCTCTTTGTATCGGTTATGTTATGTGCTATCTGCTCAGGAGGAATGAAATGAGTAGTCAATTTCACTAAAAGTCTTTTTTTCCAACCCACACACAAAAGACAAACTCTATTCTCAATAAGTCCATATTAAAAAGGACTTGTTTATTCTATTTTCAATACACAAAACCCCAAATAAATGTTCAATTTTTTCTACAGTTATTCCTTCAAAGTTATTATTCAGATTCTTATTCCAGGGAGACGAAGAAACTAACTGCCACCATACTGTTTTGCTGCAGGTGAGGCAACTGCAGGAGAATGCGGGCCAACTGAGGACCATCTACGCTGGCGAGAAGGCTGAGGCCATCATGGTGAAGGAACAGGAAGTGATGGAGGCGTGGAGGGAGCTGCTGAGCTCTTGTGAGGCCAGTCGCGTCCAGGTGACTTCAGTGACCGACAAGGTGCAGTTCTTCTCTGTGGTGCGCGAAAACCTAATGTGGATGGAAGGCATCATGGGCCAGATAGGATGGGACGAACCGAGGTATGAAAGCATACCATTGTTGAGCTGTGTGCCTTCTTTTGTTATGGGATGTAGAAAAACTATGGTGTGAATAAACGGTAGAGCAAGTTTAGAAACACGTGAATACTAACGAGTTTTGCACGTTAGTATTCAGTTCAACTGTGTGTTCATTTCTGTGGTCTTGTGCGGTTCCTGTAGACAACATTCATTATGTTTAGTGTGGAATTAGGCGTCTTTGCCACCTTGTCCTAATATCAACACTTTGCTACTCGTTTTTTTCATTAAATGTAACAGGAGGATAAAAAGTTCAGACTGTTATCACTGCTATCATTTTATATTACAGTCAGTCATCAGACACTTTAATCCAAAGTGACTTACATGTGAGGAACACATTTGGAGGCAACGTGGGGTTTACTACCTTGCCCGAGGATACTTCAGCATGTGATTTGGGGACGTTAGGGACAACTCAGCAATCTTCCAAATGAAAGACAACCACTCCACATCCTGAACTACAACCTCCTCATATTATTTTGTCATTTCTTTCTTTCTTTTTTATTTGGCAATTAATTTTGTCATTTTCCCAAATCGGTTCCACTGTGCTGCTTGCAACATATGGCTCAAAAACTAGTAGGAGTTCTTGATATATCAACATATTCCTCAGTCTTTTGACAGGAAAATAATTATCTAAGATTGTGAAAATGTATTCATAACTTCAAAACAACTCCTTGATAAAGGTCACCATGAGCTGAAGGAAAATGCAAGTTCCTACAATGAGCATTTCACTGGGGCTTTTTTTTCAACTAAATCAATTGATTATTTATGAATATATACTAACTAACAATTATGAAAATTTGCATTGGTTTCAGGACAGCATCTGTTCTTAGCTGTCTTAGCAAGTATATTTCATCAACCCGTTTACTTTCCTCAATTATAGGGAGATTACGAGCAAAAACTTAGGAGCAAAGCACCCTGCTGAGATAAAAAAAAAGAAAAGGTCGGATTCAACCAGCAGCCAAAACTGGCATCAACGCACACGTCACATCAGGGTTACAGCAGAAGACGAACATCTTGTACAGTTATTCATTGAATCCACAATTACTGTAAATAGGAGCCTAATGGTGAAAACAATCGGAAAAAAAGCTGAAAAAAAAAAGCTGAATCCAATTGTTCAAGCTCTGTAATATGACCAAATTATGTGGTTTCTTTTCCTGTTTCCACCTTATATCAGGATTATGTAGCTTTAAAAATGTTTGTGTACAGTCTGTAAGAGTTGCACACATTCTCAAGACAGTTTTTTCTTTATAAATACCCGTTTGTGTGAAGGATAGACGTAGACTTGTTTTTGGTGTGTATGCATTGTTTCTGCATTTGGCCCTCTATCAGTTTTCAGTTGATATGTTTATCTGCCAGAGGGCGCTATTTGATTTCTTGTTTAGGCTTTTTCTTATAATATTCATAGATTTACTCAAGCCATTTGTGTGGCGATAGTGGAGCTTCACACAAGTCAATCCATCATCATTCAACACGCAGTATTCTGCATACAACAGTGTTAGGATTCACTAATAGCATTTAATTAATCTCATTCTCATAAACTGATGTGTCTCTCCGCAGGGATTTGACAGCTTTGGAAGGGATGATAAAACAACACCAGGAGCTGAAAGCCAAAATAGATGGACGCAGCAAGACCATACAGCAGTGTGCGGATCTCGGCAAGATTTTGATAGCCGCAGGCAACCCTGCATCAGAGGAGGTAAGCTAACAAACTTCCCCTCATAAAACAGGAGAGCAAGTTGCAACCCTCATTCAATAAATGTTGGGACAGTGTGTAAAGTATAAACAAATGGATGCATGAAATGGATTAGCTCTTTTTGAATTTTATGACAGCAACATGCCACAGTTTTAGGATGGGGCAGGAAAAGGATTAAACTTCAGCGGTACTGAAAAGAAAGAAGGTGTTGTGATCATGTTTAACGTGATTGGGTATTAAATGGGCACCTTAAAGTGGCAGAAACTCAAAGAAGTAAAAAAAAATGGGGTTATTGCTGAATGAGGTTCAGTGATATTAAAAAAAACAACATCTGCAAACTGTAAAAAAAATTTTTTCCTTGATTTAGATTTGTGAAGACTTCATCGACAGTACATAATAATAATATAACATAATACATAATCATGTCTGCTTTTAATGCCGTGCCACCTGGGATGATCACGGGCATCCAGAGTTGATTTTCTGCCATGTTGCTTGCACAGAGATGTCTCCAGATTCTCTGGATCTTTTGATGAAATCACTGCATGGGCTCAGGAACACTTCCACAAATCATCATCAGTGAGCACAGTTCATCGTGCCATCCACAAATGCAGGTTAAAGCTATATCATGCAGAGAAGATGGTGGTTATTCTGGATCATGTTAACATGTGGCTAATATGGGAACATGATCCAGAGACATCACCATCTTCTCCAGTTCCAGGCAAAGTGGAAAACTGCTACGTGGTCAAACAAAACTAAATTTGAAATTCTTCAGTTGGGTCCTTCGAACCTAAGTGGAAAGGGAACATACAACTTGAATCCTATATCAGACAAGACTGGGACAACATTCCTCTCTGAAAGGTCCTTAGTTCCCAGATGTTTATAGACTTGTCAAAGAAGAGGGGATGCTACACAGTGGTGAACAGTGTTACTGCCATCAAATTCAGGATGAGCTAATAGTTTTCATTCAATTGTAAATGTATATTTTCGTCATCTTCTATGTTTTCTATGTTTTACTGTGAATAAAATATTCGTTCATGATATCTGTTTTTATTTACACTTTACACAGCATCCCAACGTTTTTGGAATTGGAGTTTTGGAAAGTCACGGAATTACTTTCTTGAGATTTTCCATTATGTTTTGGTCGTGACTACAATCTGTCTGTCTCAATAGATAAAGGAGAAGGTGGACTGTCTTCTGACTAAGCAGAAGGATCTTGTTGAAAAATGGGACAAACACCAGGAAAAGTTACTGCGCAGTGAGTAACAGGATGACAGCTTAACACATCACTCAGGTTAAACGGGAAATGGGCTTTATTCACTTTGTACTGTATTGAGCTGTTAATGTATCATAAATTATTGTATGAATCTTAGCGTTTTTGTTTGAGCTAACATCCCATATTCACTCGCAGATGACTTCAGTAGTCGTACCAGCTATGATCTGACTGATAAAATCAAACTCATAATGCACTGACCTGCATGTAAATAACAGATTTCCACTTTAGCATACATTCAATATAAAATATGGTGAGATGGTAAGTATGCTATTCGTATAATGTCACCTGCAGAGCAAGAACATTTCAAGTTTGCCCAGGAGACAGTAAAGGCAGAAGCCTGGCTGAAGGCCAAGGAACCGCTGATCACCTCCAAGCAGCAAGAAGGAGGAGAGGCCCATGCCCAAGCCGATGAGGTTGAGCAGCTCATACTTCGCCATGAGGCCTTTCGCAAGGCTGCTGTAACCTGGAAAGAACGCTTCAGCTCCCTCCGCCAGCTTTCCGCAGTAAGCTTTACTGAAGATAAATGTTTAATCAGTTTGATGGAGTCACAATTTAATGCTGCTACAGAAAAAAAAAGTGACCTTAGGATGTTGTGATTGCTTTGCAGACATCTGCGCATGCCAGCAGTTGCATCATCATAAGCTCAAAGCCTTTTGAGGTGTTTACTGCATGTGTACACCCACCGCACCTATTCTGCCGCCCATGCTGCATTGTTTAATCAAGCATAAAAGTTGAACGCACATCTTCCCTGATTATTTGTTTTACCATCATTTTATTATTCATCACCTCATATGTGGTTAAAATTTGGTCATGCTATGAGTTATTTATCTAACTGTCTCTATAGGCTGAGAAGAAAAGAGAGGAGGACAAAAAGACAACTCCCCTTTCCAGTCGAAGGATGTTCCCACTATCTTGTCTGACTCCCAGTGTTCCTTCAACCAGTGCTACCTCCTCTTTCCTGAGGCAGACGATTCAGGCTCACATAGAACCCAAACCCTTACAGACCACTTTGGAACTGGGTGCAGCCTCTGCAACCCAGCGATTGTCTTCAACACTAGCCAGCTATAACCCAGTTATAAACGGATCAGGCTACCACGGACTGGAGCAGCAGAGTGCTGGGAAGTTGGTTAACACCTCGTACCTTGGGATGAACCAACAGGCAGCTGGAGGTGGCAGTGACTCTGGTTTCTCCGCGTCACAGAGTGGTGGAGCAGACTCCTCAGCTTACCATGGGATAAACCATCAAACTGCTGGTAGTGCAGAGAGTTCTGGGTACTTTGGAGTGACTGCTGGATGTGTCAGTGTTTTGCAAAACCATCTAGCGAGCGGCAAGTTAGGAAGTTCAGGAAACATAGCTCAGCAGCCAAGCAGTGGTGGTATGGCGAGTCCTGGATTTCTGCCACAACAAAACATGAGCAGTTCTGGATATTTGGTGCAATCACAGAATTTGGGAGGTTCAGGATATTTGGCACAACAGCCTAATATGGGGAGCTCTGGGTATCTGGCACAACAGCCTAATATGGGGAGCTCTGGGTATCTGGCACAACAGCCTAATATGGGGAGCTCTGGGTATCTGGCACAACAGCCTAATATGGGGAGCTCTGGGTATCTGGCACAACAGCCTAATATGGGGAGTTCTGGGTATCTGGCACAACAGCCTAATATGGGGAGTTCTGGGTATTTGGCACAACAGCCTAATATGGGGAGCTCTGGATACCTGGCACAGAATTATCAGGGCAGTGGTGGATTGGGAAGCTCGGGGTATCTGGCACAAAATAATTACAGCAGTGGAAGTCTAGGGAGTTCGGGTTTCCTGGCGCAGAGTGGTGGCATCATGGACCCTAAAATGGCGTATGCATGGCAGCACCTGAAAGCTGACTTCATGCAGCCCAGGATCAACCACATCCACAAGGCTATAAACCCCCTCCTTGAGGCCAGCAGAGTGCAGCGAGAACAGTATGGGGACATCCCAATGGCAGACATGGTGGGGCCAGAATCAGGACTGGAGCTCCTCCACGGCCGTCTCCAGAGGGACCCCCGTGGCAGCCGCTCTGATCCTCAGATGGACCATCTGAGGCGAGAGAGGGAGTACAAGTTGGGAAGACAAACCTCCAGTGAACAGGAAATCCAGGCCAGGCTGAACGAGCTGCCCTTGATTGTGCGACAGGAGCGCTACCGGAGGCGCGTGGAGAGGCAGTCATCCAGTGAGCAGGAGGGGAGCAACAAGCAGAGGCTACAGAGACAGGACTCGAGTGACCTGGAGGGCTCTGTTAAGGATGGCTCTGACAAACGCTCAGGGTATGTGAACGGTCCGACTGTTGAGACTGAAATGGAAAATTATCGTAGAGACATTTTCTTCACAGTTTGCCTAATCAGTGCTTTCCAGTGGGATCCTAATGATTTTTAGGGTTTTGTGATAACTTTGGTTGCTGTATGGGTAATTTCATTCTGTTGTCCCTGAAGGGAGAAGAGAACTACCATGGCAGAGATTGTTGAGCAGGCCCAGGAGAGAGAGGCAGCAACTGTAAGTTATCTTACATACATAATTTCACAGTGATATAATATTGCAGTGGATCCTTATCTGAAATAAGGCCTTAATATGTCCAAAAAAAAATGTTAAATTTGTGTTGAAAGTCTGACGAGTGGATCTTACAGCACTTCTGTTTTCAGGGCACGATTACATACGTTGGCAGCTATTGTCATCATGAGAGATTTGTTGTTATTGTGACGTTTGAAGAAGTCTGGAATCTTGCTTGCCTTAACCTGCAGGAACCCTGTGGTGTTGTGTTAGTTCATCTTTGATTGGATCTAGTCTCATATTCTCTTCTTTTTTTTTTTTAAATGGGTTTTTCAGGCACGGGGAGAGCCTTATCGACCTTCTAGCAGCCTCTCAGCGCCTGTGACTCGCTGTGATGGGCGTCCTCGCGCCCGAGATCGTCCCAAACCAAGGAGGCGGCCCCGTCCAAAAGAGCCTGAAGAAACTCGCCGTTCTCGCTCTGCCCCGGCAACTGGTGCCCCAACAACACCCCAGCCACCTTCACACACTGCCCATAATGAAGGCTCCCTCTACCGTAAAAAGGCAACCAGCACAGACCTTGAAGCTCAGCAGAGGAGCCCAAACAGGTACAATCATCACTGACAAATTACATTAAAGACGGACTATTTTTCTAAACCCCACCCACAACCCAAAAAGAAATCAAAATGTTCAGTGGTACAATAGAAACCATGATTTATACCACTGTTTTACATCTCAAAGCCAAGTTTGTGAGGTTCTAACAACAGTGAGTCTTTTCAAAACCAACAACCCAAGAGGAAACAACTGAAGAATGGATGGATCAAACAGTTTATGTACTCTAATGAAAGACTGAAATGTTTGTATGTCAAGGGAGGCAAGGAGCACATCATGAACAATGTAAAGTGATTTATGGGGTTACATTCTGTAAAAAAAACATGGCCCCTTCTGACCTGAAAGCTTCACATTGGCTGTTCTGGGGATCAGGCTAATGATAGAAACATTAAACTGGTTCAAATCTTTCTCTAAATGTGAATTAAAGTATGACAAGTCCTTTGGTCATGTTTCTTTGAATAAAAAAATGTAATACGCCACCTCAATCTAACAATACAGGAATACCAGTCTACTTTGGTCTTTGACTGAAATTCTATATATGGACATAAACACTTTTTCAGCGAACAGCCAACCTTTGGAACGAAAGCCAAGTTGTTATAACCTTTGAGCAAGAGTTATAACCTCGGTAATAAAAATGTATTGTTCCAAGTGCTAAACTGGAAGCCTGCTTCAGACTTATCTCTGTTTGAGAAATCAAATTTCCAGTTTAAAAAAGTTGTCAGACATTTGGTGGCAGATCTGTTACTTTTATGACTGTAAACGTGTGTGAAAGAACTGAGAGCTTCACATCAGAGTCCTGCACGGGTCCGTTTTTTGAGACCCGCACCCACCCATATCCAGAGAGTACAGCACCCACACACCCGCGAATCCGTGGTTATTTCAAAGTTAAATCCGTACCCGCCCGGACCCGTTAACATTCTACCCGTTACCCACCCGTGCCCGTGAAAAATCACACAAATTGAACTTATTTCCATAGAGCACTTTATTTTCAAAGTAACCTCATGATGCATATTTTTAAATGCGCCTCTGAAAAAACAACAACAATGCTCTCCTTGTCCTCATGCCTTGGTGGTTTGTAGCTTTGGGAAAAAAATCTTCCAATTGATGATGATGATGATGAGGCGGCACTTGTTGCTGTCGTCCTGGCGCAGGTCTCTGAATGTTTCCTCAGGGAAGCGTTTCCAGTTTCTGACTATCGTATGCCAGTATTTTGTGACATGCTTTACACGCCGTATAGCCAGTTACCGTGTTGCCATCCTGGTCTGCTATTAAACCAAACTTCATCCAGATATCTGACTTTGCCCTGGAAGAGTCGTTGTTGACTATTTTATATAAACCGTTGGCCAATCTTGCTTTGATATGCTCCGACATGCTGATGCTGCTAACGTAGTCCCGACTAACTGATGTCGGTTAGCTATATGTACAGTACATGTACAGTATGTACAGTAGCACATGTTTACTTTGCCGTGTTAGGTATTTTCGCTGCAGTGATTTGTTTAATTTTTCCCGCGGATGTGAGTGTGCTGTCTGCTCATTGGTCACAGAGTAGGGAAGCGGGAGGACTGACAGAGAATAAGTTTACCGTAAAACTGCTTTCACAGCGGCATGTATTCATTCATTCCATTGACATTTTGAGAACTATTATTGATTCTCACGGTAATACAGGACAAAGTGCGTCCAGTTTCAGTTCAATATGGAACCGTAGCCTACTTTTGTTTGTAAATAGCCTGCTGGACAATTACATATTTCAAGGGACGGTTAGCAAATAATAGCCCACTAAAAAGGACCACTGTTTTTATTCACGTGCTACCTGTGCTACCCACCCGTATTTAACTTACCCGCCCGCATACCCACCCATGAAATTTCTGTATGTTTAAAACCCACCCGTTTCAGCATCTATTTACCCGTGTCCGCGGGTACCCGTGGGTACCCGACCCGCTGCAGGACTCTGCTTCACATGTATAGCAACGGTGAAAGCGGGCGAGAGTTTAGCAGCCAACTCAGTCATTACATTTCTAAATCTTTTGCTTGTTGTTGTAGCTTTCTAATGACTGTCATCTGTAGAAATGTTGGGTGTTCTGTCCCTATGAAAATATTCACTGGTGGGAGTAATGGAAGTGAATTAGAGAACATTTTTTAGTTTAGTTTAAGAGTTTTAGTCTATAATGATATACATAAAGTGTCTTTTGGATTTTACAGCAAATCTTGGGCGAACGTATATTGTGTGCTGAAAGAGGGAAAGTTGACTTTCTATAAGGACGCCAAGAATCTAACCGCAACATATAATGGGGAACCTCCTGTTGACCTTGGTGACTGCTCATTTGATCCCTCAATGGGATACAAGAAGAAGAAAAATGTCTTCATTCTTAAGTAAGAACTACTCCATTTTGGCAGTAACTGTGATTTTTAATTGAACAGCGAATGTTTGTGTTATATTTATAAAAAGAATATTTAAACAATTGCAATATTTTATGAATCAGAAATGTAGTTAATAAATACTTGTGATGATTTTTAACTGATTCATCTATTCATCTTTTTGTCACAGAATGAATGATGGAGTCAACTTTGTATTCCATGCAAAAGATGAGGTAAGAACATTTAGTACAAACATATTTCATATATCTTTAAGACGTGCAAATAATGCATAGCAGATCTTTTTTTTTTTTAATCCTTGAATCCTTGACTTATAGACACATTTGATGAAACTTTTACAATGCCCTGACAATAACACATGTGAGAAGTAATGTGTGAAAAAACTGGTTTAAAACATTTTTAAACATATCAATATACTATATAATATTTAAATTTGAAGGTTTCACTTATCAGAATATAATACAATTATCTTGTCCTCACCAGAGGTCCGTTTCACGTAGCAGGTTTAGTGAAAACTCTGAGTTGGTTAACCCTGAAATGAGGGAAACCCTGAGTTTTCCGTTTCACAAAGGGAGGTAACTCAACCCCGAGAAAGAGGGGTAACTCTAGCCTGTTTCACAAAGAGAGGTAACTTCAGCTCTCGGTCAGTTACCGGAGTAACAGACTCTCTGAACCTAACCTGGTCGGGACCAGGTTTTATTCAAGAAACCTCGAGTTTCTTTCTGTCTCCGCCCTCTTTCAGCCACACACGCCATTTGGTTTCCTCATTCATTCAGTCAGCAGAGCAAGTTCTTCTACTTCTATAAGTCCATCAGGCACAGTAGGAGGCGACTTTTTTCACGAACATGGCATGTCCTTTTGACAACGATCCCGTGGATGAAGGTGCAGTATTACTGCGCAGAGAAATAAATATTCGTCGGAGATGGTTATCAGACCGCGCACAGATTTTTGCATTTACAGACAATTATCTTTTTGAGCGGCACCATCAGAATGTGTTGGGACAAAAGAAAAAAAAGACATAAAAGACAAATAAATATTTGTATGAATAGGCTTAAAAAAGACATATATAGGCCTATTATATTTTATAAAGGCACTCGTGTCTTGGGGGTGGATTCCCTCCAGGGATTCCCTCAGCCACTACCCTCCCGTTAGAGGTGGCGGTGCTGGGCACCACCCGTTTTACGGGCATCTGCCTTCTTTCTGTTGGCTCAGTAGAAGTCTGTGTTAGTTTAAATAGGCTTAATTATTTAACAGAACATGATATAGATGATGACTCTAAATTGTCCTTAGGAGTGAGTGTGAGTGTGCATGGTTGTTTGTCTCGTTTGTCTCTATGTGGCCCTGTGATGGACTGGCGGCCTGTCCAGGGTGTACCCCGCCTCTTGCCCATTGACCGCTGGGATAGGCTCCAGCCCCCCCGCGACCCGACTGACGGATTCAGCGGTGTATAGATAATGGATGGATGGATGGTATAGATGAGAAGACATAGTTTATGTGTGTGAAAACAGCATTATGTTGGGAATAAAATAACTGCACAGTCAAATAGCCACTTAATATTTACTTTACAGTGTAAAACATGATCAAAATGAGGTACCTCCATGCCGAGGTCTCACCTGTTTGAACAATGTTTTTATATTTCATCTTAAACTGCCAAGTGCGCTTCTCCCCCACGAGATTGCACCTAAATGAAATAAATGAATGGGCTACCATTCAAGCAGTTTCCCTGTAATATTATTGTGATTGCAAAGGACTACATTTAAACTTACACTTTTGCTGCTGCAGCGGTGTTGCACTTATTTCTAAAAACGTATTGAAACTCGCCGTATGAGCGCATAAGATTTCCAATTCGAGGTTGGTGAAAAACGTAGCCCCGCCTCTTCCCCGTTGCCAAGGTGACTCGTCGAATCGGGGCTCCATTGATGCTGGCTTTTTAAAGTTGTGGTGCACGCGCTAACCTCAAGGTGAACCTACTCAGAGTTGATTAAACTCACTCAAATCAGCGTTTCTGGACCCGAAAACTCAGGGTTTTCTATCTCAGAGTAGATCAACTCAGAGATCAGGAATAGACTCAGAGTTGGTTGAACCTGCTTTGTGAAACGGACCCCAGGTCTTAAAATTAGGGAAATACAACCTCAGATGAACAACAACAGATGGCTTATTACATCATGTCATTACTTCTTGAATAATAACAAAGGCAGAACCAGGGTGAAAAACAAAGTCCACTGCATACTGCTTCCATAGGAATTAAGAGAGTAAGGGGTTAACTCCTGCTAATTAAAACAACTCAGTAAGTAAGTAACAATCAGAGAGTGTGAGCAGCTCTATAAAAGCAGAAGTTTTGGCAGTTTGCTGTTCTGGAGCATTCAGGTGTGTGTTAACACAATGCCAAGGAGGAAAGACATCAGCAAGGATTTTAGAGAAGCAAATGTTGCTGCCCATTAATCCGGGAAGGGTTACAAGGCCATTTCCAAACAATTTGGAGTCCATCATTCTACAGAAAAAAGATTATTCAGAAGTGAGAAATATTCAGGACATCTCATCAAGTTCACCCCAAGGTCAGACTGTGCAATGCTCAGAGAAACTGCAAAAAACCCAAGAGCTACACATTACTCTCTGCAGGCCTTAGTTAGAATGTTAAATGTTAAAGTTCATGACAGTACTATTAGAAAAAATAGGAACAAGTATGGCTTGTTTGGAAGGGTTGCAGGAGAAAGCCTCTTCTCTCTAAAAAGAACATGGCAGCACAGCTTAGGTTTGTAAAATTACATCTGAACAAACCACAGACTTCTGGAACAATGTCCTTGGGACAGACCAGACCAAAGTGGAGATGTTAGGTCATAATGCATATCAGCACAAACACCTCATACCAACTGTCAAGCACAGTGGTGGAGGGCTGATGGTTTGGGTTTGTTCTGCAGCCACACGACCTGGACACCTTTCGGTCATTGAGTCCACCATGAATTCCTCTGTATACCAAAGTGTTGTAGAGCCAAATGTGAGGCCATCTGTCTGACAGCTAAAGCTCGGCTGATATTAGGTCATGCGAAAGGACGAAAATCCCAAACACAGCAGCAAATCTACAACAGAAGGATGTTCTCTCTGATGTGGAAACCTCAGAAGAGTTTTATTGCACTCTTGCCGCCTGTAGGGCCCATAGTTCTGAGGACCTATTTGGTCGTTTTGATTGGAGGACTTTCTGAAATCTACATGTTCTTGAATATAAGTAAATAGAGAAATAAATAGCTTATTTACTTGTGACAGATTATTTCAAAATTGTTGTATTTGTTTCACTTAATCATAGGACCTGATTTCCTCATTCAGGGTTTTAAACTTTTAGTCAATTTTGAGAAGGTACAACACTGCTAGAGTCCCACTGGGTAATAACACCAACGTTAGTTTGTCCAGTTGACTGAAATTTAAACTGTTTCGGTTAGTTATTCAGAATGTCTGTTGCAAGCTTGGATTTTGATGTAACAATAACAACCAACTCCCAAATCAGAATATGAACAACATGCAAAAGAAGGACATTGTATTCAGATTCCTTAAATAGGCTGCCTGTTTCATGCCGACCTCTGCAGGAGGACTTGAAGAACTGGACTTCAAACATCACCACCTCCATAGCTGAGCATGACGACATGGCCAAGTTGGACAAGCCAGGCACCTCGACCATGGACCCCGACCGCTCGGAGAGGAAGGAGAAGTCAGAGGGAGACGCAGATGCCAGGTCAGAGAGGTCTGAGCTCGCAGAGGGGGAGGAGAGGTCTGAGAAGGAGAGGTCAGAGAAAGGAGATGGCTCAGAGAAGTTAGACACATCTGAAATTGCCGACAAGTTCGAGGGCGGGGCCGGGGGCTCCAGCACGTCTGGAAAGAGCAAATGAGGAGTCCCTTTGTGTTTTAACATTATTCACTGACAAAAATCATAGGAGGCAGTGGATGGGAGGGATGGATGGATGGAGAGCATGTTTGCAGAAACTCAGTCACAGTAGCTGAACACACTGAGGCCACAGTCCTTGGACAGATAAATGTAACTGTGACAGACTAATCTCTCAGCCCCTTCCCTTCACCCAGGCAATACATCAGTGCTTGCATTGTGCCACCTGCTGGTTGATACGGAGGTTGGCCCGGACAGACAAGACTCCAACAAATGGTCCCAGGAATTAGTCACTGTCATGTTCCATTGTTGATCGTTTAATCTCTTGGATTCACAGCATCTTTCTGTATGTATCTTTGAAAATGTATTGCTCTGTCTATCAAGACAAACCCAAGAAGTGGTGAATGACATGTTTCACAATATTAAAAAAAAAAGCGGAAAAAAAAAGGAAAAACATTTTTTGAAGCAATATACTTTTTTATTTTTTTCTCTTTGTTAGAGAGACAAAGGGGGGGAAGGAAACAAGAAGTAATGTAAGAAGCAAATGTAATCTCTATGATTTGTCACATTCACTTGAGCTTACTCCAGGCAGTTGTGCACCTTAGACACTTGACACATCTGTATAGTAATCATAGTGGCATTTAATCCCATCACATGGCAAGCTTTGAATCATGTTAATATAATGGAATGCTGGTGTTAACACCTAACCTCAGTGGTGTCAATGAATGCACATTTCTACAGTTTCTTTTCAGTTATTCTTATTCTTATGATTATTATGAATATCATTATTTTTTTAACATGATTATCCATGTCAACAAAAGAGCTTTCCAACCAATTCAAACCCATAAACCCGAGGTGTGTTCAACGTGACAATGCTCGAGTAACACTAAGCCTATGTGGCACAATGCCTTTGTATACGTGAAAAAAATCAGAACATTGCATGAAATAGTCTATTAGTGCACCTGTTAAACTTGCCTTTTATTTTTCTGTTCTTGACATAAGTTGGACCGTATAGAAATTGCAATAATTCAATGTGAGTGGGGGAGGGGAGGGGGTGTACTTTGCTATCTTGGTCCACTTATAAAAAGCCAGGGGGAAGTTTGACAAAGCAGCATTGTCATCTCTTCACAGTAAGCATGAGAACAAGAGGCTGCTTCGACAGGAGAATCGACTCCTCTTTTATTTTCCACAGAATGTACTGATTTCAGCTGTGAAATGTTCAATCACCACCTGGTTTGCGGTGGCCCTAAATTGTAAAACCCCACGAAGCCGTACCCTGAGAGTTAAACCTCTCTGTGTGCCCTTGTGTCTTTCATTTGAAGCTCAAACCGATTGGATCCGCTCAATCAAAGGCGAGTTAATTGTAAAACTGTCATGATTAAAGTCATGAATTGTATATACCTATCTTTGTATGTATACCAATAAATCCTGTGCTCTAATAAAACAGTACTCTGATCTAAAATGGGTAAAAGCTAAACATTTGTATTAAGCCACAAATAAAATACAGTCATCACTCAGATATATTGATGTTTATTACGTTTAAATGAAAAATATGCAAATTAGGAGTCACTATTAATTATCATAGTGTGTGTATAAGTACACCAGTATCTAGTTATATTCAACACCTTTTACCAGGGAAGAGCAGCAGGACATACAGTAGGTATGCTTGTTGTATTTTTATATGCCTATATTTATTCGTATCAGATTCAGGACTTGTCCCACAGCCCCAATAAGATCCTGTTACTATAGCTGAGTTGTCAGTGTGTCTGTGAAAGATGTGCTAAATTTATGCAGACATGAAAAAAAAAAAAATCAACTAACCTGAGCAGTTCAGTACATGCTGCTCCAAATAACCAAAATACTGGTGACTAAACTAAGATATAGTGTGCTGTGATCACGGAGATGAACAGGCGTCGGTCCAATTATCATTTGTTTGTCATGCAGGTCATTTTTTTGCACATGTGAGTCCAAATAAACTTTCTGTAACGTCTTGAAAATGTGGTCATTTCAACATTTCACTTATAGTAATGAAACGGGAAGTAAATGACGGGCAGGAGCTGAGACTCTTCCCGGATTCATCGGTTACGTTGTTTGTTCCATTTCATATTTCACCTCACCTGTGTGAAAACGACTTCTCCCGTCTTCCTTTTTAAAAACGCCAAAAGTACTTGTTAGATGCAACACTATGACTTGAGGATTGTGGTGACAGAGGGCTGCGTCTGTCCACAGCCTTCCAATTAGAAGAATGAAAAGTTGTGTCTCAATGTGAATGTTTTTATTTGTCAGTCACTGTTTGTTTTTACATAAGTGCCATGTCATGCAGCTTGCTGGAACAGGAGAGAAAACGCTTGGTCATTTCATTTGAACTGACACTCGTCTGACAGTGGGCCTCTCATTGCAATACATGTTTTTTTTCCCACTGGATTAGGAACTACGATATTTTCCTGTGACTGTAATTGTCCTAATTCATGGCAGATATTTAGCCCGCGTCGCCATGTGCATTTGAAATGTTTGCTTCCCATCACTTTTGTGAAACACGCGGGGGATATTTTCCACTATGTCATAACTTAAACAGCCAACATTGGATAGGCAGCATAAACCGTGACTGAAGACAAAAATATTGTGCAAACTTTGTTTCATTCATTGATGGTCTTACAAGTGTGTATGTCTTTGTTACTTTACATTACAACTTGCTGCTATGACATAAAATAAACCTCCAAACTTGCTGACGCAAACTTGACGTGGATTTGATGTAGAAACACACGCAGGTCACACACGCAAACTCATGAAATGGAAACTTCTCGTGTTTATTTCAAGTACAACCCCGACATAAGAGTTGTAATCCTGTCCATTATTCCATTTTCCATACCCACTTCATCCTATTCAGGGTCACAGGGTGGCTGGATCCTATCGAATGGCAGGGTCCACCAGTCCATCGCAGGGCCACCACACAGACAAACAACCACGCATGCTCACACTCCCATAGTCAAATTAGAGTAACTAATTAACCTAACATGCATGTTTTTGGACTGTGGGAGGAAGCCAGAGCGTCTGGAGGGAAACCTTCACATGCATGGGAAGGACATCAAACCGCCACACCACTGTGCAGCATCGGGACACCATGGGCAACATAAATAAAAACAGAATGCAATCACTTGCTAATCTAATAAACCAATATCTTATTAACTGTGTGTTGTTTAACATCGTCTTGCTGAAATATGCAAAGCCTTCCATGAAAAAGACGGTATCTGGATGGGAGCACAAGTTACTCAAAACCCTGTATATATATCTTTCAGCACTGATGTTGCCTTTCCAGATGAGCAAGTTGCCAGTTCCATAACTGAACCCCTGTACCATCAGAGATGCTGGCTTTTGAACTGAGTGCTGATAACAAGCCGTATGGTCCCTCTCCTCCTTAGACTGAAGGACGCAGCGTCCACGATTTCCAAAACAAATTTAAAATGTTGATTCATCTGACCACAGAACAGTATTCCATCTCTTTCCAAACCACTTAAGGGAGCTTTGGCCCAGAGAAGACAGCAGGATATCTGGATTATGTTCACATCAGGCTTTTTCTTTGTATAATACAGCTTTAACCTGTATTTGTGGATTGCACAATTTCTGGAAGTGGTCCTTAGCGCATGCAGTGATTTCCACGACAGAATCGTGTCTGTTTTTAATGCAGTGTTGCCTGAGGCCCCAAAGATCAGGGGCATGCAGAACTGATTTTCATCCATGTCTTTTGCACACAGAGACATCTCCATATTCTCTGAATCTTTTGATATTTTCTGATGATGATTTTTGCAGATTGCTGATCCTCTGCCCATATTTAAGTCTGAGAGACTCTGCCTCTCTACGGTGCTCTTTTTATACCCAGTCATGTTACTGACCTGTTACCAATTAAACTAAGTAGCTGCAAGTTGATTCTTTTAAGAACCACTTACTTTTCAATCCTTTTGTTGTCCTATCCCAACATTTCTTAGATGTGTTGCTGCCATGATATTTTCCATGAAATAGTTAAATGTCTCTCTTTTAACCTTTGATATGTTTTCTATGTTTTATTGCAAATAGGATATTGGTTTTGAGAGATTTTCCAATTATTGCATTCTGTTTTTATGTACGTCTACACATCTTCCCAACTTTTTTGAACATGGGGTTGTACCAGATAAGTGGTTCTGCACCTAGTTGCACATTCGTAACACTAGCAGTCACTTCTATAGTTCTGTTAGACCTCAGCTGAAAAATACATTATAATCAAGACACAGCAGCAGTACTGATTAGAACATGCTCTGATTAATAAACACTCAAATATCCCAATCCTACAAAATAATGTTGTAGTAGTTATAATACAAACCTAACACCTCAGCAGGTGTTAACACACCCAGTTTAAACACTAATCCAAAGTGTCTTTGAAGGTATCTTTTTGTTGAGCTATCAGTATGTGTGTACCGAGTGCCCCCTGAAGAAAGAACTGAAGCAGCCTTCAAGTACTGACACCTTGCTGCACAACTGAATCACTGCTCTAACTCAGCTGGAAGGCTGGTATTCTGAAAACTGTGCTTGTGTCGCCACTTCAGATCTGTGCCGTTTGCCTCTGTACAGGCAGTAAATGTCCCCCCACGACAACATCCGATGTTGGATTTGTAGCTGTTCTTACAGCCACCAATGGAAAAATATCCCATCCAGACTGCGTGCAGCCTTGTTTAAATTAAAATGTGAATGGACATGTCAATAATTCATGGATAAAAATAAAGGTTTATGCTGTTTTCGTTTTGCACTAAAGTACGGGCTTGTGCACCGTGTGAAACAGCAACGTGATGCAGGGTCTATTCTGTCGAACAAAAACATGCAGTGCTGCACAATGTCTGCACCACTTTATGTATGTTTTAGGAATGTAAATTTTAACTATGATTTGTTTTACAAACTGAATAACATCTGCCAATATCTGTCTGTGGAAATATAAGATATGGGATTGTCTCATAAAATCTGCTGATCCCTTCATTTTTCCATTGTCTTTTTTTCCTCTCTGTACAATAGATTAGTAGCAGACACTTTCCAGTGTTGAGATAAACCTTAAAAAACTCTGAGTTGGATTTTAGTTTGACATACGGTATATTTTGAATGTGAATCAGACATTGCTGATCAGTTTGTATGATGAATCTGGCCTGGGTGTATCTAAAGAAAGTAAAGGATAACCACAAATAATTTAGGTAATATTGGCCTCCACAAATAATTTTTATTATGAGATGTCTGGACAAACTTAACTTTTTTTTTTCCAAGCAGATTTTGGCCGTAAACACAGCACCGAGCACTGTGAATTGCATTTCCTCTTTTCACCAGATACTGCAGATATTTGCCAAGTCAGAGTTAAACTACAATTACAGTTATGGGGGTGGTTAAAATAACAAATTGTTATGAAAGCTTATGGGGTAGTTTCATAGTTTTATTTGACAGGGTAACATCTATTGTTCTGGTAAATTAACTGTAAATACTTTGCTGCTGAGCCTGCAGGAGCACAACTCACAGGGATCGAATAGTTTATTTTGCTCATCCTTACTGAGTGAAATAACCCACAACAGTCTGAGCAGCAGCCACGATAACAGCTGTTCGAATTCTTCCGATGTTGATGAGAGGAGATCCAATGCTTCCTTTAAGAACTCCTTTAGCATAAGACACACTGGACCAACCTTTGTGAAATAAAGGAGAGAATTCCATCCCACAATGCTTTGCAGTAGCAACGTTCACAGCAATGCTTGATTATTTTCATTTATTAGTACCATGTTTTATGTAGATGATTTTGAGAACAAGAGAGTGAGCAAACCTTTGACAATAATTTTTAACTTCTTAAACAATCTTTCCTTCCATTTGTAATTACAAGCCTTTATATTATCCCCAATACAATATATATGACATAACCTTTGTGCAACAATGTGACAAGATTGCATCAGACTAAGTATCTGAAGTCCTTTTTATAGAATATATATTGAACCTCTTCAGTGCTGTAAAACCCACATCGCAGCTTAGTGCAAGTGTGGTTAAATTATCATTGCAATGTGGTTGTCCTTTCCCAACCACCTTTCCTAAACATCAGGACGTCTTCCAACGAGGAGCTGAAGAAGGATGGAGCTGAAGAAGGATAATAGGTTCGGATAAGATGATAGCAGATCTTGTTTTTGTTTTTTTTAACCATTCAACCGGCTCCCAGATGTGATATGTTTTGCTGCTCTGAGTGCTTCCTGTCTGAATGTCTTCATGTGTCCTTGCAGGTAAACAAGTCCAGCGGCTTGACATGTAGGAACAAGGGATGTAGAGATCATGCAGTTCTGTGTACTCACTTATTTCTCAGTGAAACTATAATACACCCTCTTATAAATCTTGTCCTGAAACGTGCATCATATTCGGTACTTTTGCTGAAGGTCCATTTTTATTTAATTAAAAGCTGCACATCTCCGCCTCTCAACGCCCAGTACGAATCACCTTCATTTGACATGTTGTTATGCTGATTCACACATGAGATTGAAGCTAAACAACTGCATTAGACTAAGTATCTAAAGCACTGATTTGCTTTCTCCCTGATGTCAACAATTAGAAGGCTCAACTAAATATAGAAAAGCACTCTCACATGCCATTGTTTTTATCACAAGATGTTTTTTTTCGCTGAGTGGATGCAGTCACACCGTGTAGCCTACCTAAGATCGCTATCAGAGCTGACACATGACAAAAAGTGACTTGAGTTATTCGATCCCTGAGGAAAATTAGAAAAACAACCTGTTTTAGCATCAGTATCAGCTGTAGCATACGTGAAGGTTTGTTCTGTACAGAGAAGTTTCAGCCATTTAACCCGAAGATGTCCTAAAAATTCTGGCATGGAAACATTTTGTATGTCGGTTAAAATCAGCAGCTTTCTGAAAAGAAAAACCTAAATGAGATGGCTGGCGTAAGGACTCTTTGCATGTAAAACAGCACCAGTTCTTGATCCCAGACGAACTTTGTGATGTTGAATCAGAGCACTTTTAGCTCTCTTTCACCAGGTTGAACCAGCTGGGCTGACGATAGAGCCATTTCAGAGTAAAGCCTGGTTTATAGTCGGTAACGCAAGACGCAAAGCAAGACGCAAGGAGAAACGCAAGCCCTTGCGCGGTTGCAAGCCCCCCATTGCGAGCTTGCGTGTGTCACCTCATTTTTCTAAACTTTACGCAAGAAAAGACGCAAGCCTACTACTTGAAAACGGCATACTCATCGATCTGACAGTATGCAGAGCGTTTACACACAGTGCACTTCACTCCTGCCCGAGCAGAAATCAGCCGGCCTGAAAAGCTGATTTCCCTTAAGCTATAAACTGTGTAAATATATAACTTTAGCAACATTTGAAACATTTTCAGGCAAGAAAGTAGTCGTTTAGACCGCCAAGGTGTTGAAAATCTGACAAAATACCGGCTATTTACAAGAAGAAGAAGCATGAATCCACTCGAAGAGGTCCTGGCGGTGAATTTGCTTTCATCGTAGTAGGCTTGTCATTGAAAAAACCCGCTACTCCACCTACTCTCCTGGCAGTGAATCGCCACGCAGCACACGCAAGCGCCGGCAAAGCAAAATGAAGTATAAACGTCTCGAGCCATTTACATAAACGCAAGAAGAAAGCGCAAGGGCAGTAAAAAGAAGTAACTCAGCCTTAAGCGCTCATATAGAAACCTCCTAGAACGGGTTTGCTTTTCCACAATCTGGAGCGCCAATATCAGATTCACTTTATTGTGATACTTTGAATGTTTTTGAAACCTGGACCATTTTTTTTTGTTGTTGTTGTTGTTGTATCTCACCCTTCTGCAGCTGTTTAGTTTCTGTTAAAGGAAGTTTTTTTTCTTTTCTCCCATCGCCTTATATGTAGGCTATAGGTATATGCCCAAAATTGAATCAAAGATAAGTTTCTATGCACACCTTGGCTTGTCAACTTTTTATAAATTGGCTTTGCATGTGGATCTTCATCAATTTGATTTGTTTGGATCATAATTCTATTACCGTGAATTGGATTGTAATTGGCGTGAATTAAACTGCATCTTTTCAGTGCCTTGATATGACATTTGCCGTAATTTTTTAGTTGAAACAGAATTTAAATTCATTTAAATTCTTCACGAATGAGCAGCTTCAAAGCAATATTAAGAGTTTACCCACCGCTCTGTTTTTGTTCATTTTTTAATAACATAAAGTAACAACTATTTTTTCTTGAAGCACAACCTTGACATATGTTTGAAAGTGATCACAACTCTGTAATACATCTTTTTACATAAATAAAGAATAACTAGTAGATTGCCGAGGGCCTGAATTCATCCATAGGCGTGCCGCTAATGCTGTTCAGGCTGTGGGACATTTGGTGGATCTGCTGTGTGAAAAAAAAAAAAAAAAAAAAAAAAAAAAAAAAACGGGTCTGCCGTGTGAGCCGAACTGGGATTGGCTACTGGAACAAAGTGGGAGGGATGCTCTGCTATGATTGGCTGTTGGCGAGTGCGTTCCGCAGCTACGGAAGCCGTTGCCTTTGCGCGACAAACTAGCTAGTAATAGCTTCCTGAAAATGGCCAGCTGGGGAAAGTTCGCCGGAGTCTTCAGGAATGTTTTGAGGAGCTCCCGCACTCTGAGAAGTTTTTCTGTCCGTCGTGCGGTCAGCCCTGGTATTTTGGGGTCTGCCATCGGGACTGGGGCTATCTTTTATTACCAGTATCATGCTAACAGCAAGACTTTGCCCTTTGCTGTTCATGCAGAGGAAGAAAAAGTGAGTACACACCTCGTATTCTGTCTGTACGTTTCTGTCGTCGAAATTTACACCAAAAGTATTTTACAACTACAGTTTTGCATGTTTTTCACTATTCATCTAAAGTAACGTGCTGTTACTCAAAAGTAGACATAAATATTGATGTTACAAAGAGAGTGTAAATGCTTGTCAGTTTGTGTCAAATGACGCCTCCTACTGGTCACTCACTGACAATGTTAACATAAGCTTTCCTTTATCTTCACTGTTTGCTTTTCTATATGTTTCTGTGTGCATGCTGTTAAATATTAATCTAAGATAATAAAATCTTCACCTAAATTAGTTATTTCCCATTTGATTAAGGAAAAGCAGTCCAAAAGGAAAAGCTGTTTGCTTTTAATCAGGCCAATTGAGAGCTCATGAGTATGTTGTTATTGAATGTTTTAATGTCCTTTGTGTTGTTGCAGGAAGTTACAGCTCCCGTGCAGTCAGCCAGAAAGATCCGTTTCATCCAGTTTGCCTCAGTGGTGTATGAACAAGAGCCCTACATGACCCCAAGAGACTTCCTGTACTCTGTGATGCTGGAGAACGTGGATCGTAAGCAACATTAGTTACTGTACACGCAGCGCTTGTAGTCTCCATGTGCTCACTTAATACAGTCTTATCAATGGAAATAAATATGTCACGAGTGATGATGTACAATAATAAGTGGATTTTTGGTGAAGACAAAAGTAGAATATTCAGAGATATATGGATAAAGTACAAAATTAGAAATGTGCAAATAGATTGTTTACAGTCATGTGAACCCTCTTCATACTTTCTGGGTCTTGAAATGAGGTAAAAACCTTAGAAGAACAACAAGATATGACTGTTACACGCTGTCATAATTGATTAAACAAAAACTTGTTGTTTCTCTAATTCAAAGACCTGGTAAGGACATAATGCATATTCTTCTGTATGCTTCACCCCTCAGTTAAAGTTTTAATTTAATGCACTTATGTATCGCTCATTATGTTTCAGAGAATCAAAGGGGATTCAAACCCTGCATTGATTTAGACGGGTTAAACCAACCCGGATGGGAAGATTTTGTGTTTTATGCTCTTATTTAGTTCTGAAGTTGCACATTTCTGCTGTGTTGTTGACACATCCCCTCTATTTGTTCACATGTAGGAAAGCTACAGAAGAGAATTCTAACAACAGAGGTGCGTTTCCACCCTTAATTTGTGTAAACTACTCACAGTGATCGTGACTTTAACTATTTCATTCTGAAAACATTTCCAGGATGTGAACGATATGTTGATTGCTGCCCAAAAAGCTCGGCCTGGTAGCGATCTGTTCAGAACCTTGGGGGACAGTGGTTAGTTCAGTCATCCACATTGTTTTGTTGCTTTTCATTAACAGTCAGTATGTCTGTTGCTTGGTTGAATTTTAAAGTAGAGTTGCATGAGTTTCTTTATGTGTTGCAGGTTTGATATCCTACACAGAATATCTGTTCTTGCTGACTATCCTGACCAGTAAGTTTCTTCTTCAGTTTCATTAGCCGCATTGTGAGGTATTTGGTGGCCAAAAAAAAAAATTATTGTGTCACTCCAACCAAAACTGGACTTTTAAAATGCATGTAAACATGTTAGTCTGACTGGAATTTTAGAAAGTTGAGCTTCTCGAAGCTGGACTAACACACCCAGATAACACCTTTCGGAATCGAATTGCTGCCCCATGTGAACACTCAATTAGACTCATATGGGCCATAGTTCGCTGCACCATGGTTCCATCTTTTTTCTGAAATTGTAATTGAAAATCCGCCCATTAAGACTACGTGTCACCTCAAAGTCACTTAAAGCATTTCCAAGACTGACACGCTGCTCTAATAAAACCCTGATTTTTATAGCTGTGGCGTCATCTGACAAAAATCACCATTTGAGTAACTTAAAGACGACGTCTGTGCAGTGAATTCAACTGTACATGTACAGTGATCTCTCACAGGGAACGCTGGAAGCAACAGAATGTCATTCAGTAACCTCGATTCTCCTCCCGTGCAAGTATACTGGGACGATTTATTATCGGCCCAGTCGAGCTACTCAGCCGTGCTTTATAACCACGCTGATGGCTATTATGAGTGGATTTGCCAGTGATCTCGTGGCTTAACATGGAGCTTGACAGTCTATCAGCACTAGCAAAGATTGCAGTCAGCTGAGATTCCCTGAATGATATGACTGTATTGCTGTTGCAGAGCCAGGAACAGGATTTCATATCGCCTTCAAAATGCTTGATGTCGATGGCAACGAGCATGTTGACAGAAAGGAGTTTCTTAAGGTAAGACCTGTGATGTTTCAGTGTATTAAAGACAGAAACTTATTGAATAAACATTATTCAGGTTTGTTTGTGTGCACTCACTTTTAATGCTTTCGCGAGCGCCGCCGATGTCTCCGCAGCAGTAAGTATGAACCGAGGCTCCAAGCGAAGGTGAGGGAGAGCTGCACCGCAGCCGCTCGACTCTGTTTTTCGTCTTCTGTGTGCTTGCCCGAGTCAGCCCTTCACTTTAGTGGGGTTTTTGTGTCTATTCCAACCAGACTTCTCCTCTTTGAAGCCTGGAGAAATCGCCTGTACACTCAGCTGAGATTAGGCCTCAGCTAGTTCTCTTTCCAGTAGACTGCATGCCTTGTGTCATATTTTCATGTTGCAACTTGGTGCACAAGCCTAAAGCGGGTAGCAAACAGGCAAGTAGGGAAGTGAAAGTGCATGGATTCTCCTCTGCTCCTGTCTGTTGTGTGCGATGATAACATCAAGGTCCTGTTGGATCAGTGAACTCCACTTCTACTTCTATTCGGACTCTTCATGTGATACGGTTAAATACAACCACAAAAATCCAATCTTTTGTTGATTCAACAAGTGAGAAGAAGTAGGTAGAACTTATTTTTATGCCACCAAGGCGGGAGCAGAGTTGGGAGGACGTGATGTTTGGCTCTCTTGTTTGCGAGATTACAGAAAACCCTCAGAGCCAAGTTGTGGAGCATTTTGGTAGGGATGAAGATAGTTTTTGTTAAAATGAACTAAATGAATACTACTGTTTCTGTTTTTCCAGTTCATGAAATAAAGACTTTAACAGTACTTATCAATTTCCCTTTTTTTTTTTTTTTTTTTTTTTGTTCTGCCTAAGCTCAAAAAAATCATCAGCAAGAGTAAAAGTAAACAAGCCAAGGAGACTGCAGAGGTGGGTTTCACATTCCCTTAAAACACACAATTTTTCAGTCTTTATGACCATGAAAGTTCTGCCCCCCTAACTTTAAATCTTAACAGTATCTGTTCCTGCGCTGCATTTTGACTATGATTACAGATGGAGGAGGGAAAGGGCGTGAACACATCACTAGAGGCTTACTTCTTTGGGAAGAAAGGGGACGACAAATTGCAGTACAAGGAGTTCCGCAGGTAAAGATGCTGCCTGCGTTAAACTGACGCGCTGTTCTATGATGCATCGCTTTGTGGCTGAAAGTAGTTTTCTGAACAGCAGCGTTGACGTTCAGAGCACCAACCAAAGATGGAAATCTCTTTTTTCTTTATATTTTTTCTCCAAGCAGCCAGACTGTTTGTAATCTTTTAAAGCAATAGCGCTGCCAGATTTCAATGTTTTTGGGGGATATTGGCTACTGTTTCTCTCATTTTTCAGGTCCTTTTTTTTGTTTGTTTGTTTGTTAAACCCCTTCACACTGACTTATAAATTATTCAGAGCATAAAAAAGACACATAAGTCAAGGCATGAACCGGTTTTAAGTTCAAAGTTAAAGGGCTTTATAAGCATCTGTTGAGATTTTTTTATAGTCCTTACATTTCTCAGTTCAAACAACCCGCTCTTCTTATGATTGAAGCGTCAGGCAATTGTTTTTTTTGTTTTTTTCTTTTGAGCCTCCACAAAGAAACATGGCTGTGTTGAACTTGCTTCATGGTACGCCCCTCACACCTGTTGGACATTGTTCTGGATTAGATCCTCAGACCTATACAGACACCTGCCAGCATACATTTGCTTTGACTGCACAGTCACTGAACCAATTAAAGCAACAGCCTGATGGTGTTTCCTCATCTTCCATTACAGAAGTGTAATTTGTGGTTTAGCGATGGACTCCCATGAACAACCGCATTCACATAAAAACCCCTAAAAGGCCAGCTTGTTGATGCAGTGCAGTGTTCTGCTGGGAAACGTTTAGCCCCGGCTTTCATGCGGAATTTATTTTTAAACTTACGTGGCTAAATATGCTGCAGATCAAGTGAATGCCACTTCTCCCACGGCAACAGCTCACTGTCCCACTCCACAAAAACTACTCGGACGCCGATCGCTCAACAGTTCAGGTTTCCACAGACAATACTGAAGGGAATCAAAATACAGAGAAAATTTAACTCTTCTTCAGGTGTGAAAATAAACTGCACAGCTGTACATATTTTGTAGATGGCTCAGTGTTTTTTCTACCGTCGCATGCCTCCACTTCTGCAGTCAGTAGGGGGAAATAGAGCTTTTACTGCAAGTTCCTGTATTTGTCCTCTTGCTGTTCAGGTTTATGGAGGACCTGCAGGCTGAGGTCCAGGAGATGGAGTTCCTGCAGTTTTCCAAAGGTATGGACACCATGAGAAGGGAAGACTTTGCTGAGTGGTTGCTACACTACACCAACGAAGAAGACAACGAGGTCTATTGGGAAAACATGAGGAAGAAGATCCCTGCTGGCCAGGTACAAAGACATCCACGTCTCATGTTAGTATAGAGATTTAATGTGGCCTGGACATGATCTGCCATGTTTTCCCTCCTAGAGCATCACGTTTGAGGAGTTCAAATCTTTCTGCCTGTTCACCAACAACCTGGAGGATTTTGCCTTTTCAATGAAGATGGTCTCTGGGGCCAACCGTCCTGTGGGAATGGGTAACGCCTCCCCGTCGGTCAGAACCGAGTAGATTTCTCCTGACAATGTACACGCTAGATGACCGCACTTGTCGTTCTTGTAATTGCAGCCCAGTTCAGGCGAGCTGTGAAGATCGCCACGGGCCATGACCTGTCAGAGAGCGTGCTGGACACTGTGTTCAAACTCTTTGACATGGATGGAGACAACTGCCTGAGCCATAAGGAGTTCATGGGAGTGATGACAGACAGAGTGCTGCGTGGCCTCAAGGTAAGATTAAAATATGTGTGCATCTAATCATAAGCTTTGCACTGTGCTGTAATGAAATGGAGGCTGAAAAAAGAGAAGGCAGGCAGCAGATCTGAGAGGATACGCATAGAATTTTACCTTTTTGTTCCTCTGCCTTTGTCCTGACTTCAGGTGCAGCCTCACAACAGCGTCCTTGGCTACTGGAAGTGTGTGAAGCGAGAGACGCTGAAGGGAGCTCAGGAAGCCCTGGGACACACCGGCAGCCCCATCTGAACCACGATCGTGTCCTTTAACACATCTGGCAGATATTTTACATTTCATATATTTATCATATACGTGGTGTGAATTATACAAGTATACACATGAAAAGATCAATAGGATATATACCACTGTTTTGTGTGCATGTTTACATGTCAACAAATGTGTGGTTTAAAATTAAGATCTGTGGGTTTGGTTGTGGTTTTTATATTGTTTGGCAGTTTGAATGGAATGGCCGATCACCTTTGCACTGTACTCTTCTTCACAAGCACTTACAGATTCAAGTTGCAGTCAGTTTTTTTTCCAGAAAGCAGATTAAAAACTCCCAGCTGTGGAACATTGAAATGGATTTCTGAGTGCACATTATCAGGTTCTGAGCCTGCTTTTTGCCCCGATTCTTTACGCATCGACAGGCAACACCAAAGTTTCCTGATCACATTAGTAACATGGCCGGCAGCATGCAGACGCTTTAAAAAAAAAAAGAAGTATTTTGGGGTATTCTGGCTGTTGTTCCACTTCCTAAACACACTTTTGCTTCTCAGAAGTCAGATCTGCTCCAATCTTTTCTCTGGCTCTGTAATCAGGTCATTTAAGTGCATGTAACCACCGTCAGTTGCTCAGTTTACATAAATGTTTAACTCTGGTTTAAGGGATACTCGCCAGTTGACGCGTTCGCTGGGCTGGCGTGGTGATTGCTGTTTTTTTTTTTTTTTTCATGCGCTTATCAAAATATTTATCAAATAAAGTTTTGAAAAGCACATCAGAGACTCCTGTCGGTAACAAAAGAGTACGCGGACTACAACTATGTTTTCATTTATTATAGAATTGACCTGTTAAGATCACATACGTATGTGGGGTTAACCATTAAAGATTGTGGCGCTAATTATCATACCATACATATAATTCAAAAAGTAAATAGACAAAAACAAGCTTACGTCTGTGATACGTGGACTAATTAGTGACCGATGACATGGTTGTCAGTGAATACAGCATACACAGCTACAATACAATAAAATTACACTGAGCATGAAGCCATCTTTGGTCTTCTTATCACTATAAACAAATACATAGAAATTTGTATTGTATCAAAAATAGAAATTACATAGCCATGTTGAAAGTAAATTCACATTATTGACATGAAACACGAGGAGAATACCTAAGAGACGTACTGTGGGGTTACATTTTTTTTTTAATAGTTTCTTTTTGCCAACTCCTCAGCATTAAGGACCAAATGGTTTCTCTGTTTTCTGAACATTCGTTTTTCCACAAGAGTTGCATGACTTGTCTGGCTGTCAATCAGTGTCGCTGTCCTGCATCATACGGAACAAAACGCTTTTATAACATTTATACCGAAAAAGAAAATGGAAATAAATGACAAATTAAGATTGTCAAACAAACAAGCGTGTGCTTTCAATCCCGGGGTGTTTTTTTTTTTTTTCTCTCTTTCTTAAAAATGAGGCCTCTGCCACACCGGACAGAGAAAAGAGGGCGAGGTTTGGTCGGGGCCGGGCCGAGCGCAGACGCACAGGTGAGTCCCTCTCCGAGCGGGCGAGTCTTCAGTAACCAGTCTTTGTGTCGTGGTCCTCCCAGGGGGGTTCAGAGATACTCTGCTCTTGGAGGCACACATGATAAAAATGCAGCCAAAGTGGACCTCTGTTTGAGATAATAGGGAAGTGCTTTCAAAGTGTTTGATCCACTGTGGAGAGAAGAAAAACACGAATGAACCTGTGAAACTGACAATGGACTGCTTTGTTTTACATTCGACCATAGATACTCTGAGCAAACACCACCGATCGCTCAGCCCGACGGGGCAACTTCCGATTGTTCCCTCAACATAAAACCAGAGTCAAAATGATCCAACTTGGACGACACGAGAAACCAGGAGTCCTGCAACAAATGGTCTGAAGCCCGTATCGCCCCGATCTGAATGCCGTACAGTCCTTTTAAACCAAAGAAGCTCGAGAGCTGGTTCAGAGCTGGTGCTAAAGCCGTTTGACTTTCTGTCCACAACTTTGTTGATGCTTTTTTTCTGCTTGTATTTCTGGCATTCGTTTCCATTCACTTACCTCTGCTTTTACAGATATTTTGCAGATGTTTACACTCTGATGTAAATTTCCAATTCAATTCTGGCTAATCGGAGCTAACAAACAGTGATTTCCTGAGTTATTTTGGAGAGAAAAAGACTTGTTTAAATAAATCAAAAAAATGAATCCATATTCACATTTAAAAGGGGAAATAATGAATGTCTTGAATTTCTACCCCCTCCAACTTTGATTCTGGCCTTTCCTTTTTAGAAGATGATTTCATTTCTGTGTTCATTTATTCTTGCTGAAGCAGCGGTTTAGATTGACCTTTTACTCTTTAAATTTACTCTCTTCTTGTCAGATTTGACCACTCTTCTACCTCTAAAATCAGCAGCATCAACCGGGGCAGCAACTACAGATACTTACTCTAGTTGACTGATTTATTGCTTATATTTTTCAGTGAGCCTGTATATCTAAGAGTATTTAGCATGACACTCATCACTGTCTCAGTATTTGTTATTGTACAGCATGGAGGCTAACGCCAACTCCTACGAATAAAACAGATGTTAATCAACCAAACACACTCTGTTCTACGACTCTATAACATCAAGCATTTGCCCATAAAAGGATTGATGTTTTGCTTTTAAGCTCATTTGTGTAACTGTGAAGGAAAAATGTTAAGTTGTTGAGATACATACACACACACACACACACACACACGTTTCCTCCTCATCTTACCATTCACCACAGCAGGATGGAGACGTCAAGGATCACTCTCCTTCTTTACTGTCACATCTCCATCTCCAGCCAGGATGGTTGAGATCTCTCCCTGCATGAAGGCCCAAGGCACGGTGGATCCTGCCAGGGGGCAGCGCTCTCCGCTGGGGCAGTACACCTCCCCTCCTTGACCCTGGCTGCGAATAAATCCTCGCGTACAGGGGAAACAGAACTTGTGGTGTGGGACAGAGGGACACTGGACAAAGTGCGTGTCCTCCAGACGCTCTCTGCAGAGGGTGCAGCAGAGCAGGGTGCCCTGCGCGCTGCTCGTAGACTCTCCCGCGTTGGTGTTGCTGCTCTGCCCCACCGCACTCAAACCCTGCCCCATGGCAGCCTGGGAGACTGAGGTGGAGGCAGTAGATGGGCTGCTGCTGGTGGAGCGCCCAGCTGCAGACGAGTGGGCTTGGGACATGCTGGGGCTGTCTCTGGCCATCTGACTAGAGCTCAGGCTTTCTGCAACTCCCATTAGTGCCGAGATGGGCGAGGGCTGGCTGTGTAGACGTGGTGGACCCTCTTGGGGGGCTGCCATGCCAGGAAGGGGTTCGATGCTTGTATAAGGACCTCGAGGCCAGGGTTCTCTTGTTAGGTGATCAGGCCTCCCCTCACTCTCTCCATTCTCTGAGCCCGGAGAAGCCTTGCGACGCCTGGTGGTGCCCTTTGCTGGCCCGGGGCGTCCAGCAGCTGCCAGAGGCAGCACCGCATCTGGCAGTGGCAGAACCTCTGGGATTGGGGGCTCTTTAAACATCCTCACACCATCATTCAGCAGCTCAGATAGCCCACGCCAGTCTCCTGTGCCTTGCCTCTTCTCATATTCCACATAGCGCAGCCCAGAGTTCACTGCTTTACCTGCATCTTTGGCCGAATCGCGGAACATCTGCCTGACCAAGTCTGGGATTCCTGAGAAGATTATTCCAGAGCCGGCAGGATACTCCACGAACACCTTCAGCTCGAACTCTGGGGTTGCGTTGGCATCGAAGGCCAGCACGCGGCCCATCAGATTATGGTCTTTCCTGAAGCGCACATTAAAGGGGATGCAGCTGCTGAGAGCTATGAGCACATCCCGGACTGCTTTGGGACGGTTTGGCCAACCCTCCACCCTGCAGCGAGACACTTCACTAAGTTCAGCCATCATTTCATTGTTCCTCCACACAGCTGGATCTATACCCACAAGAGCAGAGGTGCTAGCTCCCACACCAAGAGACACAGCCTGTCTTCTGCCCACATCACCCATTATGGTGCCAGCTGAGACTGCAATAGGTGTGGCCCCAGCTCTGGAGCCTGATAAAGGGGTTAAAAGCCCGTGAGGGGCAGCTACTAGCCCCTGAGCTATCAAGGCATGGGATATGGTGCCATGGAGGCTGGGGACTGCACCAGCTACAATCCGGCGGGTGTTCGGGCTCTGACGGCTACCCTCTGACAAGGCCACATCTTCAGGTCTGTGCAGCCCGTTAGGGAGGCGAGAAGACACCCCATACTCACCCCTCCCCCTGTCGACACGCTCACCATGCTGCCGCCCCGCTTCAACGGGCCCAACCGAGCTCGGTTTGACCTGCTGTGGACCCGGAGACCTGCCGTCTAAAACTCCGTGTGTGCTCTTTAGCTGCCTGGCAGTTTCAATGAGGAGCTCGATGCGGTCTGCACCGTCGTAGTTGACACATCCCCGGCACACCGCTTCGCTAAACTCCCAAAGCATGGCCCACGGCATCTTGGGCAGATCGCAGAGGTAGCACCATTGCCGTCTAGAGGAAGACTGCGAGGCGGAGGACATGTTGTTTACAGGCCCTCGACCAAACTTTCTTCAGAGGCCTACACGTTACGGTCCGCGTTTTTCAACAATTATTCAGTCCTCAGATTCCACGAACCACATTCCGCGGATGACCTGAGAGAAACTAAATAAAAACTATGCTTTTAACTTTAATATTGGCGACAGTACGTAAAACTTAGCAACGTCTTCGTTCTCGATTTGTTCGCTTCGGTCTGGGTGGAAGGAAGTAAAATGTTATAAGACACCGGAAACACCTACGCGACACACGCCCGGTGCATTGTGGGAATTGCAGTTTCAGTATTACGACGCTCTCGTGGCGTTTTTTTTTTTTTTTTTTTTTTTAGTCGGGTTGTAAATTGTAGTAAACTGAACGTGGGCATAGGCAATGTTTCTCAATTCCGGTCCTCGGGACCCACTGCCCTGCATGTTTTCGATGTTTCCCTCCTCCACCACACCTGATACAAACGATCAGCAAGTCATCGAGCTCTGCAGTTGCGTTATAAGGGGCCATTCATTTGTGTTGGAGCAGGAAACATAAAACATGCAGGCCAGTGGGTCCCGAGGACCGGAATTGAGAAACATTGTAGCTTATGTGGCTCAACGGCTGATTTCATCTGGCCCAAACAGCCAGTACGACAGAGCAAATATCGATGGTGTAGATATTTGTGAGACGATAACGCATATTTTAACAGATTTCGCGGTCATGCACGTTGGCTGTTTAGAATGCGATCAATATAATGATGCCATAATGACGATCGTGTATGGACTATAATTTATCTGCGTTTATGTGTTTGATTACCTACTGTATGTCCATTATCATTGATAGATGGTGATTTTTATGTGGCTTATATTTAGGCTTATAAAAACATTTGGATACTGGATATTTGTTTTTGGTCTCAAAATGACTTTTTATCACTCAGCAGAGTTATATTTGCAAGATTTGATCGTTATATCCCTACCTGACAGCGTAGCCTACCTTTTGCGATGGATACTCCTACAGGAGGCTATTTGGTGTTGCTAATGTTTTATAATAGATACATCTGTCTATTTTTGGAGTTCATAATTTGCACAGAATGTATTCTACACTCGCTTATGATCGCACGAGATCGGGCGTGTTCAGGGTGGTATGGCCGTAAGCCATGATCAAAAAGGACGCCCCCTGGTGTTCACTGGCCTTAACTTTTATTTAAAGAAATGTCATGCGTGCATGAGGCCTGGATGATTGAAATCCACTTGGCTGCTGAATGTTGTTTGCATTATTTGCATAGTTTGAGTTGATGTAGACTGATGAGATTATGATATTACTATGTTAATGTTGTGTTTTCCCATGCAAATTAGGTGTTACATCATTAATTATGTGCTAATTTCCATACATTTCAGATGTAGAAATCTGAAAATGTGATAAAGTCAGGTTAAAGATTGTTGCTATAAAATATATTGTTTGTAAGGAACAAACCAGGGAAGTTTCATGTAGATATTTGATACTTAAATTTTCTATCCTATTTACCTATAATACATTGCCTATGTTATTAGGCTTATGCCTACGTTCTTGTGGTAATTAGGAGTCTTCAAACCCATTTTTGAGCCTGGCATACAGCAGATTTGAGTTCAGTAACCTTGAATACTCCTTCAAATGTTGTATAGTCCATTTTCTGAAATCCTGCCTATTGGGGGAAAGTGAAAACTTGTAGTAACATATTTGTTTCAGCAATAGAGAAACACCAGCCAATAAGTGTACAAACAATTAATTTTATTAATGGCAGTAACATGTTGCATAGAGTCAGATAAAGCACCAGATGTTTTTCTGCTCACAATATAAACAAAATTACATATATATTCTCATCCAACAAATGTGCTATAGTGCAAGAAAATATTATCATATGTATTATTATTATATTACATTCTATTCTATTGAAAGGCAATCATTTCCTCGTCTAAACATCTGGCGTACAACTCTTGGTTGCCACTCCTGACAGACTGGACTAAGAGCATCATGTCGTCCTTGTTGTAGGCCAGCATAGCACCTGCCAAGGCACTCATGAAGGCCCCATACTTGGAATGGCTCTGTTTGCAGTATCACAGCGGTGCTGCCGGTGGTACACAGCACCCTTCTGCACCCAGTGTTTGAACAGAGTCTCCAGGAAGGATGAACCGCTGTCACTGAAATGATATCAAGATTTCATACAGCATGTGTTCCTTGTAAAAAGATGTGATTTAATGTTAACTGTTTAATCTATCAGTTGAATTGTTGATTTCATTATCAGTTATTTGGAATTATTCTTAAACTTACGGGCAACAGTTGTTGTCTGCATATATGACCTTTGGTGCAGGAGCGTTTGCACGTTGGAACCGGGCAATCAGACCGCTCGCCATACGCCTGCAGCACCCCTCAGATCAGCTGCCACCACCACCGTCGTCAAGAACTGGCCCCATTCGTTCAGAACACTGGTGACATGCTGCATGGTGCCCGGGCCATCACCATATATCTTCTTGAGGACCTAAAAAGCAGAACATTCATATTACAGTGTTTCTTAATTATTTGTCCTGTCTTTCCTACATCATGTCTGTGAATTACAAAGTATTCTCACTCAACACTCAGAATCCAGATCAAAGTGATATTTTATACATACTTTTTTTGTACCATCAATGCAGAGGATTTTTCCAGTCACATTTTCCCATCAGATTTCTTGGCAGCAGCCTCTGCCACCCAGGGTCTACTGCTCTGCTGGGGGCATTTGCCACAGTCTTAGCTGCGTCTGAACACAGCAGCTTGGCCTCTCCCTGCCTATACAGAGGAATGTGTGGATACAGGTGCTGCTTCAGGTCGGAGTTCAACTGTTACAGAGAAGGCGGTGTGAGATATGACCTAGCGAGCACCTCCAATGCAATGTTGACTTTCCTTCCAGATCCATTCATAAGCATTCAGGCGTCGGATGTGGTCACCAAAAGACGTTTGGTCAGGCAGGCCAACGACTCACAGGTGAGGAAGAGGTAAATGAAGTAAAAAGTAAATGTAAACATGAAACCTGCTCACAATCGCAGTAAATGACTGTGAACTCACCATGTCCACCAGGGTCAGCAGGCCTGACAGGCGTGTCATAAATAGCACGATGAGCATTAAAGGGATAGTTCGCCTCTTTTAACATGAAGCTGTATGACATCCCATTTTAGCAACATCATTTATGAACATTGACTTACCCCCTGCTGCGTCCTGTGAGCCGAGTTCCAGCCTCGTTTTGGCATTGACAAGGTAGTCCGGCTAGTTGGCTGGGGCTTAAAAAATAAAGCGTTTTGCTTCTCAAAACAACATGTGTTCAAAAGAGTAATACATTTGCATCACAAAATCGTTAGCCAGAAAAAGTCAGACCTCACAATTGTTTGGCGCTATTTCTCTCTACCTTCGTATCACTACGGGCTGTGTAAACCGTGCAGACCGAGCAGTCCCCTGCTTCCGAGCAGTAAACACCGTAACAGGTGCGGCTATCGCTAGGTGGCTGAACGCATTGATATGAAGGGAGGCAAAAATAGCGCCAAGCGATTGTGAGGTCTGACCACTGCCGTCCCAGAGTCACCCCCCTAATGCCAGCCATCACTGCTCCTCACACCACAACAACCATCTTTTACAGCCACAAGCTACCTCAGCCTCTCACCAACTGCACACCAGTCACAGCGGGGTGGGGATACAAACCCTGGTTCGGGTAGGGGGAGAAATAAAAGAGGTAAGATGAGTAGGAATGGGATTCAAACCCTGGTTCGGGTAGGGGGTAATGAAAATATAGAGGGTGTCAGAGGTGGAGGCAGGACAAGACACACTAGCAGATTCAGCAGACAAACTCACCTAAACCATCCTACAGTCACTAAGAATGCCAGCAAAAACAAAGCCATACAACTTCCTCTCACCAACTGCACACCAGTCACAGCGGGGTGGGGATGCAAACCCTGGTTCGGGTAGGGGGAGAAATAAAAGAGGTAAGATAAGCGGGAATGGGATTCAAACCCTGGTTCGGGTAGGGGGTAATGAAAGTATAGAGGGTGCCATTGGTGGAGGCAGGACAAGACACACTAGCAGACACACTAGCATATTCAACAGACAAACTCACCTAAACAGTCCTATAATCAGCAAAAATGCCAGCAAAAACTAAGCCATACAACTTACTCAAAGCCAACTCACCCAAAATGGCCACCTGATTTCAAAAGGATCACATGGGCCAAACCCTCCACTTAAATATCCTGAATTTCTTCTTTGCTTCTTCCAAGAGTCTGTTTACCCTAAGTGCTCCCCCTGCTGGGCCCCCAACTGCTATTGCTTCTTCTTATCCAAATCCACTGACTGGATTTTACTGCTTTATCTGACAGCTCTTTCACTATTTTCCTCACATTCTGTCCACTTACACCAAGCTCCCTCAACAATGAGACAACAGACTTTGCAACAAATCCTCTACATCCTACTTCCACTGGACATATCCTAACTGGAAGTAGGATGTAGAGGATTTGTTGCAAAGTCTGTTGTCAGATGAGATATGCCGGAGGAGATGGAAGAGACTCAGGGAGGGTCGAGGAAGAGAGGACCGCAGAGTACACGCAGGATGAGATGAGGGAGCAGCAGGTGAGGACCAGGAAGTAGCAGTAGCACCAGGAGCAGCATCAGGAGCAGCAGCAGCAGCATCAGCAGCAGCATCAGGAGCAGCAGCAGCAAAGTGACGTGAGAGGTTGGTTTTCAATGAAGACACCCACAGCAAGGGAAACATATGAGAAATAGTGTCACATAGATGAATAACCCTTTTTTTTCTTTTTAAATGTCACTAGGTTGTGGTTAGGGGAAAATCAAAGTCTAGATACTATAATGGCTAACTTTATGATGTATTAATATGGATGCATTTATAAATTGGTTGGTGAGTTCAAATCTATCAAAAATATATTTGTTTTATTGTTACTAACAGACATCCCTGATCAGTCCTCCGATGCCAGTGACACCGAGGCATCTGCTGCTGCTGCTCCTGCTCCTGCTCCATCGACGTCAAGAGCAGTCACAGGTAAGCACATGACAAATTAGATTACATTTTTTAAATGGTAAGAGTATGAGTTATGCAATTATGTTTTCACTACAACAACTACTTTATTTGTTGCCTTTTCATGTTTGATCCATAACTTTGTGTCTTTGCCTGATTTCATCATTTTCAGTCAGAAATAATGTCATGTCAAACTGTCATTATTAAAAAAAAAATCTGATCTAATTGAATCACCCTATATTTCAATTTTCATACAGCACCAAAGATAAATGACAGGCAGGGTGAAATTGAAGCGCTTCTGCTGGAGGCCCTCAGAAGACCAGCATTACCACCCACACCACCCCCATCGGAGGATGAACTCTTCCCTAACCCTAACCTATTTAGTAGTCATTTGTTATTATGTTTGTATGTTAGCAGTGGTTTTATGTTATTATGTAATATTATTGTGTTGTAATGCACTGTAGACATGCCCAATTAAAGATGTTACAACACAATAATACTGTAAAATAAAAACAGACACAAATGTTCTCTGTGGTATAAATATGGATTAATGACACAGACACAGGTATATATTTATTTTGGTGCTCATATTAAAGAATATTTGCCCTGCAGTAATGTGTGGGTTACTAATTTTGAATTTTAGCCGAATGAATAAATAGGCAGCAGGTCTGTGGGCTGTCTGTGGCAGTAGCACGACGAGGACGTCAGTAACACCCACTTTACGACAAAAAAATCAAAATTACAGCAACCCGGATTTTTTTAAGTAAGCGACGCACCTCCACGTTATCAGTGCTAATGTACAGTAATTAATAAATTATAAACAGCATAGTTTGTGCCTGTATAAGCTTGCCCATAGGAAACCGTTTCATGGCCGAATATCTCAAGAGAGCAGCCAGACGCCTCTCGAATATCTTCGGAACAGCTCCAAATTACCAACAACAAGCAGGGGTGAGTAGAACATCATGTTATAATGTGAAATCAAGGGCCCAATGTCAAAAAACCGGTCTTATCCTTTAAAGGGTTTTTTCCTGGAGTTTTTCCTCAGTTGATGTGAGTCAGTGTGCTTTTCTTTCTCAACAGGAACATTTCTATGATCACCAGAGTGGTTCCGGCAACCGAGTGTGGAGGTTGAAAACTGTTCAGCGGAACTCTCAACCTAGCATCCGTTCAGATGAGAAGCAGCTGACTGGTGATGAATGCAGGGAAGCCAGGTGACAAACAACATCACCAATCATTGGCCAGTGTCACTAACTCACCAGAACTCCGGCTCAATTCTCCTCTCATAACAAACTGATTTCCCTCTGATGGATGATATTTCTCCTGATCCTTACTCTTTCCTGGGGTCTTGTACACCATTTGGCTCATTATTCTAAGTCTATGGTCTGTCATGTGCTTGTACATTTAGATTTTCCACCTCCTCAGTCTCAAATTTCTTGTGTGGATCCATATATTTTAATTTATCTGGACTGTTGCTTGTTTTTAAATTAATTTAAATTATTCTATTTGTTTCTCTTTATATTCTTTTATGTATTTTTAATGCTTCTTCCACTCCCTGCTGCAATGATTTTATTTTATGTAAAGCACTTTGAATTGTTTTGTACATGAAATGTGCTATACAAATAAATTTGATTTGATTTTGATATTTCTTATTATCGAAGGAGTCCTTGTCCTTGCCTGGCAGCTCTACTTTTTGCTATGTCTCTGCTGAGTTCTGCATCTTTTTAAATGAGTCAAAAACTCTGATACAGTTCTAGATGTTGTTGCAGTGCAGATAAAGACATATATTTATTCAAAAACCTAGTTGTGTTACATGTTCTTAGTCACAGTGAGTGGTCGCCGGCAGCTGTATGAAGGAATAACAGATTGTCCGTTGGATCTTTAAGAGTTTACATGGTAGTTACTGCTGAACCCCTCACCTCTGATCTCAGAAATGGGGTGTCGGAACTCAAAGTCTCATCTTTGTGGAGCTTAAAGGGATAGTTCGCCTCTTTTGACATGAAGCTGTATGACATCCTATATTAGCAATATCATTTATGAATATTTTCTTACCCCCTGCTGCGTCCTGTGAGCCGAGTTCCGGCCTCGTTTTGGCGTTGACGAAGGTAGTCCGGCTAGTTGGCTGGGGTTTAAAAAATAAAGCGTTTTGCTTCTGAAAACAATATGCGATCAAAAGAGGAATACATTTGCATCACAAAATCGTTTTCCAGGAAAAAGTCAGACCTCACAATCACTTGGCCCTATTTTCTCTCCCTTCGTATCACTGCGTGCTGCCGGCTGCCGACAGCCGCGCCTGTTACGGTGATTGCTGCTCGGAAGCAGGGGACTGCTCGGTCTGCACGGTTTACACAGCACGCAGCACGCAGAGAGAACTCTTTGAAGTTCATTCATATCATATATACCAGAAATATACCTGCTTTTGATGATGGATACATGTATTTATTCCGGCTGCCTCTTTGTTTGGAGCATCCCTTGTGCACATCCTCAACAATTAGCGCTACGCGCTTGCAATTTTCTGCACCTGCAAAGGTCATTTAGCGTAAAACTGGTAAATTTAAGGGTACATTTCAGTTATTTATTAACCCGGTAGCTGCATTAACCTAAAATTTAATTTAACCCGTTAGCAGAACCAGCGGAAATGTAATTTTTCCGTTCCGCCGCTAATTCGACTGCGACTGAAATCCAGACTCATCAGACCAGGCACCGTTTTTCCAACCTTCTACTGCCCAGTTCTGCTGAGCCTGAGTGAATTGTAGCCTCAGTTTCCTGCTGTTAGCTGACAGGAGCCTCTGTTATTAATCATTTTATTTACACATGCACAAAAGCTGTTAAATAAAGACGATGCCGACTCTAAATTATTTCCCCCATCGCTTTGGCGCCACTGAGCCCAGCTCCACACACACCAAAGATTGTCAGGTTTGGATTTGAGTTCTACAAAGAAAGGACCTGCCGTTTTCAGAATTAATCTAGAAAAGATAAATAATGTGTAAAACTTTATGTTGCCACTAAAAAAAAAGCTTTTAAAACACGTAATTTTGCTCCTTTTTCAGTAAAGACCCCATCAGACCTTTATCCACCGGGTTAGATTAGAGTGTAAAGGCTGCTTTAAGTGAGTGAAAACTTTACTCTTTGAGTTGCGGCGATCAGCTGTTTGTGTCAACGAGCAACTGAACAGATGAAGCTCAAGCTTCATGTAAACCTGGAAAAAGGGCTGCAAAGTGTTGCTTGTTGTCCAAGGATTCTATTCATTCATTCTTAGGCCAGAAATATACCTGCTTTTGATCATGAATACACGTGTTTATCCCGGCTTTCTCTTTGTTTGGAGCATCACTTGTTCACATCCTCAACAATTAGCGCTCCGCGCTTGCAAAGCTCATTTTGCGTAAAAAGTTTTAAGGGTAAATTTAAGGGTAAATTTCAGTAAATTTCAGTTAATTTGTTAATTTATTTGTTAAACAAGGAATACATTTTTGTTAAACAAATTAACCCGGTAACTGCAAAATACCCAAAATTTAATTTAACCCGTCAGCGGAACTAGCAGAAATGTCATTTTTCCGTTACGCCGCTAATTCGACTGCGACTGAAATCCAGACTCGTCAGTCCAGGCAGCGTTTTTCCAACCTTCTACTGCCCAGTTCTGCTGAGCCTGAGTGAATTGTAGTCTCAGTTTCCTGCTGTTAGCTGACAGGAGCCTCTGTTATTGATCATTTTATTTACACATGCACAAAAGATGATAAATAAATACGATGCCTACTCGAGATTATTTCCCTCATCGCTTTGGCACCCCCTGTAGTGCAGTTCCCACTTTTGGGGCCACTGCAGCAGCAAAATCTTGGGTTAAACAGGGCCTCCTGTCCCAGCTGTCAACGCCACGCAGACGTATATTTATAGTGTCAGTATCCCGTCGCTCTGTCACGCTCACACAGGGTCACCTCTGTCTGAATTAGCCTCCCCCCCACTGTTTGAATTGTTGGAGCTGTGTGGGTGCACAAGGGTCGGTGCAGGACTCAGATAGAGAAGCCGTGATCAGGTTTTACATCTGGAGCTGATGCCTGTTACAGCCCAACATTTTGTTATTTAATTTTAAACTTTATTAACAATAATATACATAACAAAACTGTTTAGCCAGGGGAAGAAAAAAATTATATATATATATAAATCAAAATAAAAGTATAAATGCACAAAGAAACGTATAGAAACATCATGCATATAAATTGCATCACTGTAGAGAAAAACATTATTTAAATAAAACTTTTTCCAAAATAAAGTTTGTTTTTAAAGCCTTGGGCATTTCTAGACCATTGATGTCAGTGCTGTATTGATATAGTTCTATAAAAAAAAGTGTAAAATTTGGTTTGCTGTCAGTCAATTTACCTAAAAATAAAACAAGTTGTACAAAAAAAAATGAAATCCTTTTCCATTTGGTTGTTTTCAAAGTAAAGAAAAATGTCCTTTTCGTACAAATGTATTTAATGTCCAGTTTTCTTTTCAATAAAATTTTGTACATTCAACCAAAACATTTGACAATATAAACAGTGAAAAATAAATAGAATAGAATAGAAATAGAATAGAAAAATACTTTATTCATCCCCCAATGGGGGAAATTCAAATTAGTCAAGTAGCTCAAAAAAATTATAAACATTTACAATGATTGTATATTAACAACAACAATAATAATAACAATTCTCGTAAAAAATACTACTAATAACTAATAATAATAAATGACTAAATAAACAAATAAAAATAATAATAATAAAAATTAAATATAAATTAAATTTATAATTGTGCAATAGATTCATCAAACAAGCCACAGAAATCACAAGAGTACTCAATATCAAGTTTAAATCTTTCTAATGTTTTTTTTTGCTTGATATATTTTGTGTATAATTTTGAAAGATACTTCCTTGATCTTATTGGTAAAGATTTTTACCATCATAATTCAGCGCTATAGTAGCTTAAAATAAATAAAAGTGTAGTTTTGATTTTTGCTTATTTATGTATAAAATTGGTAAAAAAAAAAACTCTAAATTAATTTATTATTCTAAATATTGTTATAAAATATTTTCTCTTTTCCCCTAGCCTGACTGCCTCTTGTTGCCTAGCGACCGATAACGCTGTGAGTTGTTCAACGTGGGAATCGGCAGCTTGAGTCGGGGTCAAGCGAAAAAGAACGACTTAATACTTTATCCGGTACTACATTTCATAATAAAAGCATTGCTGGTCAAAAGTAACGTTTTTATCTCCGTTTGAAATAAAATTTCACTCTGATTGTTTTAAACTTATAGAGGAACTTATCATTTATATCGTATTTATTAAAATAAAGAAGTCTCACTTGGGAAAAATATATCACGCACTTAAATGTAAATTGTACTGTGAAAGGGAAAGCTCTGTACTTCCGGTAAAGACGGCTAGCCTTGCCTAACAGCCGAAGGTTCTTATTTTCTTTTGAACGATATTAGACTCTCAACCAACACTGAGCAACGCTTTTCAAATTAAACAGACTGTGCGCGCTCTCGCGAACCGGAAATCAATTTCTGTCAGTAATCAACTTTGGGCACGACAGCTGTCATTCCTCTTATATGACCACATCAATAAACTTTTGATTTCGCTATATCGTCAAATTGCCAATACCTTTAATTAATTTACCTGAGCACGAGCGTTTGACTCCATCCTGTTTTTCCTCCAACAGTACAAACGTGTGCGTGCCTGCACGTGTGTCTTGGCGCTCAGATCTAAATATTCCCACAGATACAAATATGTTTTACACATACAAACTATTTTTAGAACTCCAAAACTTTGTTACATATGCACAAAATGTTTTTACATAGACACAAAATATTTTTACAACTTCAAAACTTTGTTACACATGTGAACATCATTGTAAAATCTGTCTGACCCTTATTTGTTCCCACACTTTTGTTCCCCTTTTTAGAGATTTGTCTCCAGGTCGCTTAGCGACCCTTCCTCTCGCGAGATCAGGGGTTGCTAAGAAACTGGCGTAAACAGTCACTGATAAAACTTCTAATGTTACGCTATTTGTAAGGATTGAGAAGAAATCATCCAAAGACTTTTAAATCCGTGTAATGGAGGTGAGTTTGGTTCGTAAAACCTTTAACAGAAATCTAGTTAAAATGTAAACGTAGCTTGAAAAACGTTCCATGAACAGTCAACCTTTTGCAACCATTTGCAACATGTATGTTAATGTTTTATAATGTTAACTACAAATTCAAAACTAATGTTGCAAGAGTTGTTGCTAAAAGTAGTTTTAGCTGGCTTATATTTCACACATCATCATACGTATGTGTAATATTAAAAAAATGTTCAAAGAGTCAAGTAAGTGTTTATTGTAAATTGCTCTCACTGAAACTTATTTACTTAGAAAAGACACATGTCACCGTAGCAGTTGAGTTTGATAAACAGACGAGGAAAAAAAATATATTTTGAACCTTCTCCAATGTATGGAGTGGGTTCCTAGCAACCAGAATAAATCCAATTATTTTGAACTAATTCTGATTGCTTTGGACAGGTCTAACCTGCTCAGATCCTTCTCAAACTCAGATATATTTTCACCTCCAGTCTGTGCCTCTGCTGTTTTTCCAGGAGCAGGATGTAATGGGAGATGACTCTTTTCAGTCCTTGGAGGAGTTCAAGAGTGTCCTCAGTGAGTTGGTTGGGGACAAGAGCCTGGACAAGATCCGGGCGGAGTACGAGAAGCTCATCCATGCACTGAAGAAGTCACGAGAAAATGAGCAAAGGCTGATGTCTAAATGCAGGGAGCTGAATGCAGAGATTGTGTCGACCTCGACTAAAGTGGCAGCTGCCCTGAAACTGTCCCAAGAAGATGAGACAACAATAACTTCACTGAAGAGGGTGAATTACCACAACACCAGATGCTCCAGTTTAGTTTATTAAGTCTTCTTTATTCGTTTGTGTGACTGTGGCTCTGATTCTGCAGTGTTTCAAATACGGGAGTTATGTTACTTCAGGGACTGTGTAAAATCAAAGTATACACATGCACACAAATTTAGCACGACGTGTTTGTTGTTAAAATGTATCTTATTATTTAGAATCCACAAATTTGAAATAAAATGTCAATCCTTACATTTCAGGAGCTGGATAAAGCTTGGAAAATGGTTGATGCTGCTCACGGTATAGAGAAGAAGGATAAAGAGACTATCCAGAATTTAAAAGAAGAGGTTTCCAACCTCACAAAAATTACTGAACAACAAACTGGCTTCTCCACAGACCAGGAACGAAGGTGAGTCAGTTGTCCTCCCGACACTTTCTGCTATGCAAACACTGTAGATCAGGTGGACTAGACCGGCTGTAATGTTTTCTTTTTTTTTTACTATTTTCTCTCAGTAATCTATTAAGAATGATTGGTGAGTTGACCGAGGAGAAGAATCAGCTGGGGACAACAGTGGAGGGTCTAAGAAAAAAACTGAACAAGGCCATTACAACCCAGCAAGAGATAGAGGCCCAACGGGACAGTGCCCTACAGAGTATATCACAGGTAAGTATGGGGCAAACTCTTATAGACAGAAAACTTTTTTTTTTTTTACAAGACTTCTAAACTTGATTTGATTGTTTTTACATTTAGATTAATTGATTAATGTCTTATATGTAATTTTTTGAATTGTGTACAGATGGACAGATACTTTATAGGGATTTTTAGAAACAAATTCAATGCACTTCATCATTCAGCATGTCTGACTCCAGCTCCAGCAGGAGCTCCAGGTGCAGCAGAATGAGATTTCCAGAGAAATGAGACTTAAGGAAAAGCTGGACAGGGAGGTTAAGCAGCTGCACCTCGACACGGAGGCCAAGATGGGTGACATCAAGGCTCTGAATCTGCTGGGCCAGAAGGCCAAAGAGGAGCAGCAAAGACTGGAGCAGCAGTTAAAAGAGCTAAAGGTAACCAATGGGTCAGGATGCATTATAATTATGTGCCATGCAAAACAGAAAATGACCAAATTTGGTTTCAGAGGAAACCAGTAAAAACGCTTATTACAGCATCACACTGTATTCACAGAAGAGATATTTTACATATGTCTAAAAACAAACAAACAAAAAAACAATTTGTTTACGGGAATAGAGTTTCTTTTACTTACAGTAACAGAAGGACTCAGCAGAGTACATGCCACGTTTCTACAAGAAATAACAATGACAACAATATCAATTGCTAATTAAGCCTTAACAGATCTTTGATCTTGTTTCACTGGGGCTGAACTCTTGTCATTGCTGTACAAATTATTCTGATTTCATATCATTTATCATCATAACAGCTTTGGTTTAAGCCAGTTTAAAGGCCTACAGAAAGGTGATTGTTTTGCACAAAACTGAAATAGCAGATCGATTCCTTATATACCATGGAATTTTTTTATGATTTTAAAATAATTTTAGGCCCCTGGATAGTCCTGATTAGGCCCAATAAACTATCACCACATTTGACTCGAATTTGGCAAACTGGAACGACAGGTGCGTGACGTCACGAGTGCCAGCTGCTGGAACAACCCCCAGTAGTTCTAGTAGCGAAGCCAGCAGTTTGCCAGACCCACCTGGACAGCTTCTTCACAGTAAATTTCGATGTGTGCCGCGGGACGTCGCTTGGAAATATAAAACGTTGGGTTCAGTGCAGTTTTTATTGCGAGTAGATGTACGAAGTGTGTGTGTTGCCCTCAGCAGCAGCAGCTCACACCACCGGGGACAGAGGAAGCAGAGAGACCTGCGGTCGGACAGGAATCCACCTGGCGGAGAGCGAACACACTCTCCGCCAGGTGGAGAGTGGAAATCAGCCGGCAGAGCGATCATGTCCACGTCGGGGCTCTTGATGATCGCTCTGCCGGCTGATTTCAGGGCAACCATCCCGCGGTGTGTCCGCTCTCCGCCAGGTGGATTCCCCCTGAGTGTCCGCACCGCAGGGAGCTGAACACGGCGGGATGGCTCCGGCTGATTTCACCAGAGAGGAGGCAGGCGGACAGGGAGGCACAGACACAAGTTCCGACCGCAGGTCTCTCTGCTTCCTCTGTCCCCGCAACATTTGAAAATTTTCAGGTGAGAAAGTAGTCGTTTAGATCCCCAACGTGTTGAAAACCTGACAAAATACCGACTGTTTACCATTTTGTTCCGACGAATTCGGCGCTGCTAAAGCTAGCCGCAGTGAGTAACGTACTTCCGGTTATTTTGACAAAATAAAATACCCGTTGCCTTTTATCATAGGGAAAGCCATTACGTGCTGTTGTTTTGAAAACAGGAAGTGAACCTACCCTCGTTGTAGCTGGCTTGAAACTGCCGTTTTGACAGGAAATGACGGTATGCCGGGTTGCCGCCGTCTTGCAGTGCTTCTTTGATTTCTTTGCTTGCTTTTGATTTCTTTGCTTGCTTTTGATTTCTTTGATTGAGCCCGAAAGTCGCTAGATTATTTTTTTTTTGTCGCCAGAGATGGCCAAAAGTCGCTAAATTGGCAACACTGAGGCAGCCAGGAAAAACCATGGCACTTGTGACGTCGCACGGAAGCCCCGCCCCCAGTCTGGAATTCCAGGAAGGTTTCCTAGCGGCAAATTCAAAATCGCAAATTTCATGCGTTCATGAAATGTTTTGGTGTAGAGTCCAATGATCATTATTGTTCCTCTGTGTATGTATTATCATTATGTATTGGGTGTAGTGTCAGCTTTCTGTAGGCCTTTAAAAGAATCAATGATAGTTGACATAAAGGTAGCAGTCATTTGATTTTTGATTTTCCAATATAGCCTCCTTTGGCTTTGACCTCAGCTCCACAGACTTTGACCATCCTGGCCGGTGTGTTTTTCAAGGGACTTTTTAGTAATCTCTCCCCAAACAGACTTTCAATAAGTTTTTCTTGGCTGCATAACTTAAACTATTCAGTCATCCCAAATAATGTGTTTGAGGTCAGGTTGCTGAGTTGGCCATAGACTGGTAGGGAGCCTTCCATCTCTTTAATCTTAAATATTTAGCAAAACCTAGAGGAAATTGTGTTGTTGCATGACAAGTTGGGCCTTATCAAACAAGTTCCTGAAGGTATGGTGTGACGCTTCACAATGAAGTGGTACCTATGTTGGTTCAAGATCATTGTTTGCAGCAAAACACTATGACACAATCACAAATGCTCCCCTGTTCTTCTTAGCAGGGATTATCTCAAGCCCAATGTGTGTATGTAAATTTCTGTTTCTGAGGTGGTTTCTTTCTGCAAACTTTGCCCTGCAAGCTGTGACCTGGATCTGTCTCTGTACAGTTGATGCAGACACCGTAGTTGAACACATTGTGTGTTAGTAAGTTGAACTGTTAAGTTAAGAATCTGTTATGCAAACTAGACACATAGAACAGTTATCCTGGACTAAGTTTCTTTGTTTATTCATTTTTAAATGTTTAAAATCTGTAATGGAGATCAAACTTGTTAAATTATTTATGATTAACCTTAAAAACCAAAAAGCTTTTTGCAGTTTGGCAGGGTATGAGAGCAACGCTTCCCCCTTTTGAAGCAGTTTATTTATTCAACCTACTAAATTTCAAGATACTTGAATTCGCTCTCAAGTTAAGGTAGCAGTTTTGGGAAGCATTGTGTCTGTAAAATTAAACTTGTGTTGTTATGCAGTCTTATGTTAAGTATGTATGTTTCGAGCATCCCTTCACACAACTGGATGTCAATTAAACCAACTTACGTAAAAGCTGTGCTGTGAAACCTAGAATTTCTTCTTATATTTGTGGAGGGTATTGCATGTGAATAAAAGTCCAAATGCAAATGTCATCGCAAGTTGCATACCTCCACCTTCTCCTCCATCCTTCCCTGACTGTAACAGGTCCTGCATGAGCGATCCACCAAGGAGCTGGAGCAGATGCAGGTGAAGAACGCCAAGCTGCAGCAAGAGAGTGAGCAGCTCTCATCAGCCAAAGAACGCCTGTCTCTGGAAAACCAACAGCTAGCAAATGAGCTGAAGGTACACATCTGTCCACTGAGATACAAGGAGAAACACCCCTGCTATGTTTGTTCAGATCTACAATAATGTAAATAACAGAGGACGTGAACCACTTGGAGGCACTGTTTACAAAATGATCATTTTCAAAATGATTTATGCCAGATGCGTGCACACTAAAATATGCCATCCAGTCTCCTTTCTCAAAACCCCTCTCCCTCCCTCTTTCCGTATAATTCCATGATACATCACTTCCCTTCCTGCTGGCTAGATGAGAGAAGAGGAGGTGAGTCAGATGCGTCAGGAGGTTGCCAAACAAGCAAAGATGAGAGAAGCAGTCCAGAAGAAGTTCCACCAGTTGGAGGATCAGAAAGCCGATGTGGAAGTTCAGAGGGAGACGCTCAAAGCTCAAATTGCTGGTCTGGAGAAAGGTTTGCGAGCTTGTCTAGTTTGGGACATAAAGGGTTATGTTCTGTGTTGCCAGTCTGTGGTGTAATATTTAATGGACTGTAGATATATGTGCTAAATAACTGAAGGTGTAGGTAAAGAAAAAAAATGCATGGAAACACATTGCACATGTTCTAAATACCAGTGTATGTTAAGTTTACAGTCTAACCGTTTGTCTGAAAACTAATTAGCTACTACTTTGCCATCATCACGTAAATGCATCTTTGTTCGATGCCAGAATTTGCAGAACAACTCAGGTTCATTACTAAGATTGCCTGGACGTAATGAGATGAAGTCAAATTGGAAGTGGGATATGGTTCCGGAGATGTTCGTGTGAAACTCGAGTCCTCAGAGTCACAGACTTAGTGGGTGGATTGAATGGCCTGATTGACAAGCAATTACTGCAGTTGCTAAGGGACTAGAGTTCCTCTAAATGGAATGATTTTGTGAAGTTGCAGTTATGCTTACGCACTCAGAGAATTAGAGTTACTTGAGATATTCAGCTTCTCGTTGCTTTGGATCCTTAGTTTTAATTAGTCATTTTCACCACAGCTGGAAAGCAGTTTTTTTTTAGCTGGTGTTTGTGATTTCACATTTAAGCTGTTTGGTCCGAATAAACTTCAGTTCAGTTCTGTTTTCCCAATTTAGTGTTTTATTTGAGATGTTCTGTCAGATATGATTCTTCCCCGTCATCTTACAGCGGAGAACACGGCTTATTTTTGAAAGATTTTGAAATCTAATTTTAGAATCCTTGGTGTCTTGGTTTTAACTGGTTTCACTCAGTCATGCCAGCCACGTTGGGGTGGTTATTCAAAATTTTCTGTGGTGTGACAGAACACACGTTTTATTTCCGCTTTACTCAGACATTAAAATATCACAAAAGAAAATTTGGCAACGCACTGCTGTCAATTTTTCTCCCTCTGCAGAACTCGAATCTTCCCAAAAGCAAGTGGAAGTTGACAAAAAAGCCAAAGATGAGCTGATTCGAGAGCGGGATAACTTAAATAAGGTATCCAGCGAATCTTGGATTCATTCAGAGATAATTTCACGACACACTGTATTTACTGATATATCATTAAAGGCCTGTCCACAATGTTGTAAACACTAGATCCTATTTTAATGCTTACAGATTCAAGACCAGAATTAACAGATATTATTTGTGTTCCCCCGTCTGTATATGATATGTGCTTATGCTTGTTTTCTGCATTGACAGAACATGATCAAAGCTGTGCAGTCGAGTGAGAAACAGCAGAACCTTGGGAAGCTACTTGAGCAAGACAAGAGGGCCTTAGAACATGAGATCAGTGGCTACCGTCAGGAGGCCCAAAAGCAGCGGAAGATTATCCAGCAGCTGGAAAAAGAACGTGACCGCTACATTAACGAAACCAGCAGCCTCATGCAGAAGGCAGGTCGTGCAGAGAGGCTGGCCTGCGGCGTCAAATTGTCACGGTGAATTTAGATATCGCAGCCTAACTTTGATCGGCTTCGGTCTGATTGAGGGAACTTCCCTTCCTTCCACAGGTGCAACAAAAAATCAATGACGTCGAAGTCAGAGAAATGGAAATATTTGATTGGAGGAAGAAAGTTACCGAGGCAGAGTGCAAGGTTAAACAGCAAGAGAACCTGTTAGAGTCTGTTGTGTCTGAAAGGAACCTCTACAGCAAAAACCTTATCGAGGCTCAGGTAAGAATGACGAGTTTGTGTTATCTGCTGTTATTTGATTACAAAACTCATTGCATTTTTACACTTTAGGTAGTCCTGCAAAGTTAATACTAGTTTATTGCTTTGGCTGCTTCAGTGGCCAGTTGAAATCATCTAGAGAGCAGGACAGCTGTCAATATGATGAAATACAGTTTGAAGATGATTAATTAAAGGCCAGTGTATCTGTTTCACAGGCTCTTGTTCCACAGCAGCCACACTAAAGGCTCCCTGTTCTCCTGATGTGTTGCATAATGTTTTAGTTTATTGGCTAGATTAAATGATTGCTGGTTAATGTTAATTATGTCACAATTGCATTCAATCAGAATATCACCAGTATTTCTTGAAGAATTATAAAAATGGACGTGAATATGCTATTTTAGACATTGTCTTTGGCTGTTGGGCTTGGTGACTTTCTTCACAATTTCTTCGTCTTCTCTGTTTATTGTCGTGTTCCCCTTCCTTCCACTCACTGTCTGTCTCTCTGCTTTAGGAAGAGATTGCAGAGATGAAGAGAAAGATGAAGACTATGAACAACCAGGTTACCAGGCTGAGAGATGAGATCAGTGGGAAGGAGCAGGCCCTTGCCAAAGATCAGCAGGAGCACAAGCGTTTAGAGAAGGATAACGAGGCCCTGAAGGTATTGTTAAAGCCCGCCTCAGTCAGGGTTTAGGGAGGATCTTTAAGCCAGGTTTGAAAGTTTCAAGGTGAAAAGATTTGCTGATGAAAAACAACAAAAGATACCAACTACAACTGGAAACCGTTCTGGTTGATGTTGTTGAAACCCAGCAATAAAAATCATAAGGGTATTAGCAAAGTAGTTGATAGTGATTAAATCTTAAAAATAAAGAGTATTCAGTATGTTCCTCTTGTAATGATACTTTGATGCTTTTAATCTTCACTTACGGTCATTTACAAATTCAATTAAATTCAATTAAAAAAAATACTTCATTTATCCACGTGTCTGACCATTTCTGTGTCCGTCGACAGGGAGAGCTGCAGTCAATTAAGCTGCAGCTGGAAGAAACAAAGCAGCGTGTTGACAGTCAAAGGGCCGAACAGCAAAAACTGCAGAAGATAATAGCCGACACAGAGGGTGAGCAGATCCAACAGAAGAAACAACTGGAGCAGGTAGAGAAGGAGGAACACGAACAGGAAGAGAAATATTACAGAGACCATTGTCTGAATGGGTATTGTTGTCTCAAGGTGATAAGAGAGCGGGACAGCCTTGGCAAGCAGCTGATACATCGAAATGATGAACGTGCACTGCTGTATGAGAAGATCAGGATCCAGGAGTCAATCCTGAGCAAGGGGGACTTCCACTACAATCAGAGGTTGGAAGACATCCACCTGCTCAAGCTGGAGATTAAGAAGGTCCGACGCAAGAAGAGCATCCTGGACAAGACTGTGTCCAACGCAGAAGAGCTGAGGTAAAGGAAAGCAAGCACATGTGGTCTGATCAGAGTGAGGAGAGTGATGAAGGTGGAGAAGGACGGCATGATACAAACCGTCAGGACGCAGGGCAAGATGGATGAGGTGACCAACAAAGGGCTGTAGGTAGAGTAGAAGAGGAAGATTCAAAGAGAAAGGGAGCAAGATGAGGAGAGATATAGAGTAGAAGGTAAGAATAACCTCCTTAAAATGTCTAAATCCCGAAACCACAGAATATCATGTCTTAGAATTTGTTTGCTTAAAAATACAGATTCTTGTTAATAGTAGACTTCCCCCATTTCTCCCCAGTAATTTGTATGGTTTTATTTATTTGACATTTTGCTGGTATTTTCCCAAGTCTCTGGTTTTCTGATGGGAACTTAGGGCTAAATGTATGTCTTGATTATTTAAATGATGTTTATTTGAGATGCTGTGCTATAGGCAGGAACTGTTCCACCTGCAGAAACAGCTGCTCAGAGAGAGAGCAAGGAACAGCGTCCTCGAGGAACAGCTGAAGCCCATAAATATTCACAGATGGAGGCGACTGGAGGTGAGGTCTTTCTGTCCAGGAGGAGTCTAACTAAGTGAATCAGCTTGAACTGACCACATCCAGTGTCTAATATATTTGTTTATCTCTGCCTTCAAAGGATGAACATTCGCATGTCTGGTTTAAACCTAAATATTTAAAGAGCAAAAGGTCGGATCATGAATGTATTGTACATGAATCTCTCCTTCAGGGCAGTGACCCCAGCAAATACCAGCTCATACAGAAGATTCAGTCCTTGCAGAAGCGACTGATCGCCAAGACCCAGGAGCTTGAGGAACGGGAACTCTTATTGCAGGTAAACTCTCGATGTAAAGTCATTATTGGCAGAGTTTGTGGGCAGTTGTCAGTTGCTTATTGCATTTATTGTATTAAAGGAATTTGCTACCCTTTGAGTGACGCATTGATGTGTTTAGAGGTTATTGGACAGCAGTATGGCACAGAGGAATAAGATGCACAGTTATTAAGTTATATTCTCCATTGGTTTGGGTCTTTTCGTGGGATTTAATGGCAGTAACTGCAGCAGTTTTTCATTTTAAAGCCAGTAGGTGTGTGAAGTATTCAGTAACAGTAACAGGAAACTAATAGAGATGCAAGCTTTCTATCTATCATGCTGGAGACAGATATGCTTTGACGTCTTTTTCCTTCCAAAAGACGTCCTTCCTGCAAAAAACAACAAGGCCCAAGTTTTTCAGCAAAGTTTTGTTTTCTGATATCCTCACATAGGAAAAGGAGAAGCTCTATGTGGAGCTGAAGCACATTCTGGGCCGGCAGCCGGGTCCAGAGGCAGCCGAGCAGCTCCAGCAGTGCCAGTGGACCATCAGAGACAGAACCAGAAAGCTTAAGGTCTGACGTTATCTGATTGCCAAGCTCATAATTTTTTCAACATTAGATTCTGTTTTCCATTTTGACTCCTCTGTATCTTACTCAGTCCCGTAGAATTCTTTAAGTGTGAATTTAGACTTAAGTGTTGTCAAATTCTTTTTCATCGTAAATGTAAAGTAAGTACTTCCACTGCACAGGCACTGATAGCAGAGCTGAGGATGCTCGACTCAAAGATGAACGAGTACAAAAGTGAGAATCAAAGACTGGCCAATGAGCTGGCAAACATTAAGAAGAAATATCTCAGCCAGAAAAAGCTCCACAGGTAAGGTTTATCTTTGCTTCACGGCATGGGAGTCATTTGTGACGGAAAGTGAACACTGCTGCAAAGCTTCTTTGTGTTTATAAGTGAACAGAGGGCCAGGACCAAGTTCGAGCAGCTGGAACCTCTGCCCCAGCTGAGCAGCAAACCTCACTTCACAGGAGGAGGCTTCAGGATCGACAACCCTGTGAGACCACAGTGACCATCACAAAAGAAATAAGTTTAAATCCAGTCATCTTACACTGTTTCTATCATTTCAGGTGAAAGAAAATGTCATAATTTTATCTTATAAATACTCAGTCTCTAAACTAATTGTGTTTTATCAGGCTTTTCTCTGAAAAGAAAAATCCCTCCTCCACTCCGATTGAAACATACCCGATTAGGTTTTTTTTGTTAAATATGCTGTGAAAATGTTGCGCCAAACAGAGTTCCTGACATTGTTAGTCATGAAACTTTTAAGCCTGTGATAACCTATGGTCACAAGACCAGAGCAAGGCCTTAGAAAGTTTTGAACTTAAACATCTCTTCTTTGGCTGATGTCGACAATCGGAGAGGTAATGGACAAAATTCAATGTCAGTTTGCAAATTAACTTCTAAATAATCTCAGAAAAATAAGTTTTTCTGTAAGCTGAACATAAAGATTTTAGATTAATGCTTTTTGGAAATCAGGCCATCTTTTACTCCGTGACCGGCTTAGTGTAATAGATGATTTGCTCAAACTTTTGCATGCATATAAAGTTTAGACACAATACTGTATTTCAAAGATATGAAACACTGGTTGCCTTACTTTCAAATTGCGTTTCTTCCCTCTAAAGAATTATTTATTTCACTGACATGTAAAAACACTTTAATTTCAGTAATCAAAGGTATAGAGTGGTCACATTTCTTTGAATGTCTTCTTACTGGCAGTGCTAATAAAGGGAATAAAGTTTCAAACTGGGAACTTTTGTGGCTTTGTTACTAACAATATTTAGAACAAACCTTTTCAAACGAGAAGAAAAAGCAGAACAGAGTGGACATCACGTCAGCTCATTTCTGAGTCAAAATATTATTTATTATAATGAAACAAATCAACAAGGACATAGTGTGCGTTTTTAAAAAAAACAATGTTCTCTTTATGAACTTATATTGTGGACACATGACATAAAGTTATCTTCACTGGATGTGAATGGGAAGCAGTCTGTACATTATTATGGAAATTATGTCTAATCTGCAAGGTGCTGTGAGAGAAAGTAAAAAAAAAAAAAGATTCATACATGGAAACACGTCCTTCCAAAAATTAATTTTTATTACAAGAATACCACATTTAATATCCAGAACGTAAATAAACACATACCTACTGAGAGCAGGGAGTCCATATGATCGTGTTTTGTATTTTATTTTCAGATGATATCGCACGGCACTGGTACCCTCAAATCCATGCCAGTAGAGACACAAGTAAGAGTGCAGAGGGGCCATATGACACGAATCCTGTCTTTATAACTGATTCTGTCGTATAACTTCTGAAAGCTTTTGTCGATCATTTGCCATGTTGCTGTCATGATGTCCCTGTAAACACCACTAGATGTCAGAAAAGTATTGACTAGTACCTTCCGTCCACTGTTATGATACCCGATAATACTGTTCTGTCATCACTGTCAGTCCAGTACTTTAATATCCCTTTTCTGTTTTTTTAATGTCCTTTTTAATGATTTTGAAATGCCCATTTTTTTTTCTGTTGTGAAACAAGTGACTTCACTTCCCCAAGTATGATTTCTTTAATGGTGCCTTTTATACCAGTGAAAGCATGAGAGATAAAGGTTAAGAAAGGTTACCGTCAGAGGGAGGGAATCTCTCTCAGGTAAACATTGCCCTCAGACATTTCACATATTTTATCTTAGACTGTAAAAGGTCTGGACTCCACCACTACCATGTGTTGTGTTCATGTTTTAAGGTTCTCTATGTACCCTGGACACATGATGGATATATTGTCTCTCAGCTGGAGATGTCACGGTCTTTCTTTTGGCCAGATATGTGTTGGAGTGACCATGTGAGGTGGCTGCTTGAACTATAGACCGTTTCATGCTAGTGAGCACAAAGTGTAATGGGAATGGAAAATGTTTCATATAAGCCATAAATTTAGTGTTGGAATGGTTACTGCGGGTAAGATTAGTTTCAGCATTGCTGTGGATGCGTGATATCATTACAGTAACAGTTCATAGCTGAGAGGGGTCTGTGGGTGTAATCAGCAAACTCATCTCAGCGTCTTACTGATAGTATCAACAAAGAGTTTACAGGCTGCAAATGAATACTGTTGATAATCTAGTAACAAGCCACCGATACTGAGGATCCTGTGACTATTAGTTAGATCAGTACCTGTGTACCAAAAGCAATTGAGGAAAATGTCAGCTATTGAGTCTTTGTGCTCACCAGCAGGAAACAGCCACCTGTCCAAGCAGCCACCTCATGCTGTTACTATGATCATTTTGTTCCCAAGGCAAAGACAAGAATATTACTTCACCAGCTTTGTGTTTAAAGTGAATGGAGAAGATTAAAATAAATAGCCCTGTGATGGGCTGGCGACATGTCTACTCTCACCCGATGATAGCTGGGATAGGCAAATTCTCAAGTAGAGAATTGAAGACTCGAATTTCTGAACATGGTAGTACTATAAGATGCAAAAACCAGTTGCAGCACATTTTGTTGAACTCAACCATTCTACTTCATCTCTAAGATACATCGGGACTGAGAAGGTAACTCTCCCTTTCAATATGAGGTAACTTGGATGTTTTACTTCTTGGAAGGGACTGGCTTTATGGTCTAAAAACTCTCACCACATGGTCTAAACATGGATTTTGATTTAAGATGGTTTTTTTGTTTGTTTTGCACGTCTTTATTAGATCATTTCTGATGGATGCGTTCCCATTTATTTCTAATGAGCCAATTGTCGAAAGAGAGATATTATGTAATCACCATCTGATGTGTGACAAGGGTATGACCTACATAACAAACAAGAGCCTTTGTCTTACTGCCGCTCATCTTGAGGAAGGCCTCGGGACCCAAACGTCAGTAAGTACATTTGGAGGGAACCAGAGCGTGCAACACTTTTTATTAAGTTTTTCAAACGAGGGGGTAGATCAGGGATTTAAACCCCAGAAACTCCGTATGTTGAAACGTCCTTGGGTGAAACACAAAACCTTAAAGTGTCAATAAAACCACTGATGTGTGATTGTAGGGAAAAAGTGTTCCACATGCTGCATATAAAGTGCACATAGAAAATAAGTTCTATATGAATTTGTTTGTAAATGGGACAATGAGAAATAATATGCAAAGCACTTTGTAGAACCCTTATAAAATGTGTTTATAAGATATGTCTGCATCTAAATGTTTGACTACTAGCCTATCTTTTATATATATATATATTATGTGTGTATAGAGAGAGAGAGAGAAAGAGAGAGAGAGAGAGAGAAAACAAATGGAAAAAAGAGAAATTTGGAACTTAGAAAATATTAACTCTAAATTTTTTCAGGAGGTCAAAAAAATAGAAACGTATCCTTCATGGCTTCAGTAAATATCTGTGACCTCAAAACAAGAAAAGCTCCACTTGCCACATGCTGTTTGCTATTCTTTAACCTTGTGAACTGTTATTACAGTTACTCCGGCTTTACGTATCAAACATAAAGTAAGCTGTGGGATATTCAGGAGCTGAAATGGACAACACAATCAGTCTTGTGTCCTTCTTGTTCTTTTCTGCTGCCTGTGGAGTAATTCCTTTGCCAGTGCAGCACAACATTACCATGGCAACCCATGCCTGTGCATTTCTGGGCTGTTTTGCCGTAGAATTGGGAGGCCTCTGACAGGATTTGTGTCCTTTCTTCCCCTCCCCTCCCCTTTTTTCTTCTCCTTGTTGAGCTTTAAAAAGCAGCTGCCTGCAGAGTCTAATGATGTTTGGTGGGTGTCTTGGCCTGCTCGTCATGATGGCGGAATCTCTGTTTATTTCTCTGGTGTGCAACTGTGAGCAGGTGGGCTCAGCACCTACTGTGTATTGACGTCACGCATCAGTGCGAAGCTCCTCTTCTTTTCTTTGATTTGTCTATCTGATTGCCAATAGTCAAAATAACTTTCGTTGTAGGCGAGTTTTCATTAAGTGACCACGAGAAAATCTTCATTGAAACACCGCCTGACTGCTTATTTTGTTGAGTCTCTCTGAACCATCTGGCTGTAAGCTTTATCCGTCAAATCTGCTCATATCTCAGTGCTGGATGTTTCAGTCAGAAATGATGTGAGCCATGAGACTACGTGTACACTATTACATGTGTGGATTTTAAACAGGGAGTCTCAGCCCTGGCCAGAGGTTCAAATCAGAGATTAAGCTGATATATGAAGCAGGTTGTGATGAAGGGAAGCATCATTAGCCATTGGGACGCAGTGCAAAATCTAGATAAAACAGAAAGCAATGATTGCAAATCTCATAAAATAATATATTTTTCACCAGAGAACATAGAACATGTCTTTGATGGCAGCACCATATCGCTATAAAGCACTGTGTAGCAGCCCCTCTTCTTTTAACCACAGTCTGTAAACACCTGGGAGCTGAGTCAACCAGTTTTTGAACCTTTGGGAGAGGAACGATGTCCCTTTCTTTTGTGATGTAGGATTCTAGCTGCTCAACAGTCCTGGATCTTTTTTGTTGTATTTTGTCTTTCAGCTGGTGAAAGGTCTGGACTGCAGGCAGGTCAGTCCAGAACCCAGACTCTTCTACGACAAAGCCATGCTGTTGGAATAGACGCAGTATGTGGTTTAGCGTTATCTCGCTCAAATGTGCAGGACCTTCTCTGAAAAAGACGTCATCTCGATGGGAATATATGTTGGTGTCAAACATATATATACTTTCAGCATTGATGGTGTCCTCAGCTGTGAAACCTACCTGTTCCATAGATACTAATGCACCCCTATACCATCAGAGATGCAGGCTTTGAACTGAATGCTGATAACAAGCATGGCTCCTCACCTCTTTAGTCTGGATGAAGTGGCGTTCATGATTTCAAAAATGATTTTCCAATTTCAAATCGTCCGACAATAGAACAGTTTTCCAATTTGTTTCTGGATCATGTTCACATATTGACTTGTCCCTTGCACGATGGAGCTTTAACCTGCATCTGTGGATGGCACGGTGAGCTGTGTTCACAGGCAATGATTTCTGGAAGTGTTGCTGAGCCCATCTATTGATTTCTTTGTGAGTCGGGCCTGTTTTTAATGCAGCGCTGCCTGAGGTCCCGTGATCATCAGCATCCAATATTGATTTTCATCAATATTGCAAAGAGATGTCTCCAAGTTCTCTGAATCTTTGATGATATTATGTACTGTAAATGATGGAACATTCACTTTTTAGGAACAATTATTCTGAAATTGCTCCACAATTTGTGGCTACAGTTATTTTTGCACATTGCTGAATCTTCTCTCTAAGGTGCTCTTAAAAAACAAAAAAAAACAATCATATTACTGACCTGTTGCTAATTCACCTAATTAGTTGAAACACGTTTCTCAAGCAGACTCTTATTAGTACAGCCTCTCCGGCCTCTTGTTGCTGCCGTCAAACTAAAGTTGAAATATATTTGTTATGAAAAAGTAAAGTGTTTTCTATGTTGTATTGTAAATAAGATATTGGTTTATGTGATTTGCAAACCATTGCAGTCTGTTTTTATTTACATTTATCCAGCATCCCAGCTTCTTTTTGGAGTTTGGTTTGTTCAAGGAAATTAAATATGCTGCTGTATCTTCTTGCGAATTAGATCTATGTGAGGGGTCCAACATAAAGGGACGTCAACACCCAGGTGCTAACCTGCGGAACTTGTAAAACTTTGCATTATGGATTTCAATTGTAAATAATTGACGCTCATACAAAACACCAAAAATAAGTATTTGCAATGATAAGAACATGTTTATTACACTGTTCAGTTAGTGACTGTGTCGTCCCCTGATACAGACTGGGATTATCCATATCAGTCAGCCAGGACACTGAAGAAAAGTAAAGAGGAAAGAACTCTAACTTATGCTTTAGATTTGTCAAGTTCATTACAAATTAATTCATCTTCTGCTTTGCAACTTTTCTATGAGAAACAATTCATGACAAATTTATTTCTACTAAACCAATCCAACTTAAAGGACAAAAATCAATCTAAATATGCAGATTCATGTCCCACGGTTGCCATAAACATTTACTCTGTTCCAGTCCATTGAACATTACATTCAGACTGAGGAATGCTTTGCCTGATGAAATAAGAGAAGTTGCACATCATCGTGTTTTCTGCCTGATGCCTTTTCACGTGTGGCTTTACAAAGATCCTCAGCATTTCAGTGTGATATGAAAAAATACATGTACAGTAAGAGATACTGCTGCATTTTGCAAGGAACTTTTAAAGAGTAGGTCTAAGAATGTTGATTTCTCCTGACTCTCCATATTTCAACACCTCGTCTCTATCCGTCTTAATGGTGGTGTATCTGTTTTATGCAGCTTGTAATCATGCTGGTAAGTATTTGTTGCTTTTTGCAATATCTTCTGTTCTGTTCTGACCTGTTCATGAGCTCTCTGTGCTCATGAACAGGTTCAAAATTGATGTCCTTGTATTTGTCTTGGCTCTATGGCAGAATGATTAAGCAGACAAAAAAAGAGAGAGAGAAAATCTAGAGACGCTATAAATAAAAAGGTGTGGAATACAATGTGCTACCCCGCTACAAGCATCATCTTCTTCCCCCAAACCTCCTGCTCCTCCTACGTCTCCCCTCATGAATATTGGGGGCTCAATGGAAGCAAAGAGGAGGCAGGGACAAAGGGAGAAAAAAGCGTGGAGGAAGGGAGGGGGTGAGCTGATGTCGTCAGAGGCCCAGCAGTGCGCATGCTCTGTGTGCGCTGGGCTGGCTGGCCATTGATTGGAAAACAACGAGCTGTGGGAGGACAGATAAGGGTGGCTGTGGGCTAACGGGTGAGGGACGGGATACAGACCAAAGCTCTCACCACGCTGCCATCTTTACCTCTCGGATTTTTTTCTCTGTCTTTCACCCTGGAATGATTGTAACTGCTGCTGCTCACCGGCTTTTGCTGCAAAGGAAGGCCCAGATTCTCCCGGTCTGAAACGATCCTGACTACACACTTAAGCCAAAATAAAACAACGGCTCATCTGACTGCAGGTAAACAGCCTTCCTAATGCCCTGAATCTATCATCCTGCCGTCCATTCCTCCTGTCTTGACCCCTATGTGCATCATCTTGCCGTCATCATCGTCTTGTAACCATGGTTTCCTCCATCTCCCCTCCTCTCTCCTCGTTGCTCTTCTCTCCCTCCCCCACTCGTTTCTTTTTTTGCTTTCTGATGAGTTGATGACATACACTCGCTTCATTTCCATTTCTGTCACTGCTCTTGTGAATATCAAATTATAGTGTTAAACACTGCATTCACATTAACTTGGGACAAAATCACTGGTAATTTAATTTGATGTGCACTTGATTTACTCATGATTAATACCTGCTATGTGAGACTGAGGCTTATTTTGACTTTGATTCATCTTTTGATTAAAGAGCCTGTGTTGATGAATGATCAATATTGTCATTCCACATTCATGACACGTCAGACACACCTTCTCAATTTAATGAAGCTGATTTGTACTGTTTTTGCTGTCATTTAAGAATATTCAAAAGAATAACCTCTGTGTAGAAACGGGACATTCTATAAGATTCCTCTGTTTCAGTCTGTTTGCACAAGCAGCTGTTTGGTAAAATGCAATGAGGGTTTTGGTTCTCTTGCCGGTTGATTAGCTCTCTCATACCTGCGTGCTTATGGAGTGGGGAGGCACACCTGAGACCACCACCACTGTCAGTGAAGGTCACATGTGGAAATAAAGAGGTGCCAGAAGGGGAAAAAGAAAGAACAAAGAAGAGCTAATGTATAACCCAGCACACCTTGGCTGTACCTGTACCTTCATACAAACCCCTCCACACCAATTCTCCAGCCAGCAGCTCCAGTGAAGATGCTGTGATTTCGTAGTTAGCTTCTGTGAAATTCACGTGTAATTGACACAGCTGACTTAGCAGTAAGTAAAGATTGAACAGCTTTTGGGAAAATAAACAAGGGCTATGCCAATTTCAATCGGTGCACTGGTGCGTCCTACAAGCAGTTTCAAAGACTGGAGCAGTGAGGCACTAATTCCCATTTCTGATTCCCTTATTCCTGTGGAACTAATTAACTGAATTGGGTACATTGACGGACAGAACCTGTCACTGTCACTATAGAAGGCCAGGGTGATTGGTTCCTCTTCTGCAAGGATTTGAGTCATATTCTGAAGTATTAATCCAGAGATGAGAAAGATGTGTTTGAAGGGAACACAAACAAACTAATAAACTGCAGCACAGCGAGGAGGGAGACGGGGTGAGATTGTGAAAGACGATATCCGGCTGTAGACAAGAGCGGCACTTTGCTGACTGGCGTGATGAGGAAGAAGAGGCTTGCACAAGCTTGTTTTTAAATGGGCTTCTCTGTGCTCACCCACTTACACCAGGCCAGCAAAGCACAAAGGATGAAATTTAGGCCTCACTGCTGTAATGACACTGCGTCAAATAGCAGTACCAAAGCAGAACTTCTGTTAAAAGTTCAACTGAAGCACCAACAATCCGCCCAAGGATGAGGGCTGCTTCTTTTAGCAGATTTATGTTTGATTGATAGAATCAAATACTATTTTTCTTTAGTTACTAATTGCCTTTTGACCTTTTAGAAGTCACTGCGCTGATTGTGTTTTTTACTCAGCAAACTACACAAGACACAAACATTATGCTTCCCAGATGTCTGAGTGGAATGAGGCTCTAGGTTTCTTCCAGACTCATTAAGTAGACCCTTGAGGGTGCCATGACAAAATAAACCAGTCATGATTGAGGAGAAGTGCAGTTTGTAAACAAAGAATATTTTCATGTATAGTATTAGACAGACTCCTACACAACCCTTTTCAATAAAACAGTCGAGCCGTAAGAGCTCATACTGAGGAGACAACCTCTGCCGGTATAAAACGTGTGAGTGGTATCATGTGCACTGTGTGCAGAAGCCAGGAGCAGCCTTTGCTGCAATTATTTATTTTGATGCCGTTATCTTGAGATCATAAGTTGATGGTCCTGTTATTTTGAGCAATCAATGCCTGTTTTTTGCATGATCACACGTTAATTTGTGTCGACCTCAAGGGGATTGTGGTGGGCTCAGAAATGTGTGTTTCCTGTGTTAACACCGAATGTCATTGTTCATTATCACTGTCATGACACTTGGGGGGAATCTGTCACATTATGTCGAGGCATGCATGTGTATTTCTGTTTGCTGCGTTGAGATTTGTGAATATCTGCTCTTAAACGGAGACGGTGGCATCTGTGGGCATAGATGACAATTTAAAAAACGGGAACTTTAAAAAAAATGCTACATTCATTCATTTTCCCTTCGCAAATCATAACAGGCTGATGTTTTTCATAATGTAAAACTGTCACAAAAGGGATATTGCAGAGCTGTTACATGCTCAAAAATGTCCACGGGGATAGACCCTCAACTGTCATCATCACTTCATTTTCAAAGATATTAGTTTGTAATGATCTGAAGATTTTTGAAGGCTGTTGGAAGTACATCGTGATTTTATTTGTGATTTTTAATTATATTTGCTTTTCAAACTCATCTATGCACTGCATTAAAATCAGAAGATAAGTCTTTCTCTCTAAATAGAGTGAGCTATCTTACACTTACATTGGAACGATTGTACATTATAACACAGTTAATGACACGATTTACACACAAAGGATCTCGATCAAGTGAACTTTCTGACCAGCTAAAAAAAATAGCCTAATTTCTCGAAGCCTAATTTGCTTTGAAAAATGTTCATATAATTCCAAGGCTCAGAATCTTTGACACCTCATTAGTTAAATCCCAGTGGGGCTGCTTAATTAACTGCAATTTACCAGTGAAGCCAACTGGTTGGGTTCCCTCTGGGACCTGGTCCCCTTCTGGCACATCTACCTCCATCTCCTGTATGTCTAGACATTATGGTGCCACTCCAGATGAGTCGAGGCAGGACTGATTTAGGAGACATCACATAAATCCTTTTTGGGGTATTGTTAAATCTATCAGATGAAAACTGACAAAAATCACTTGTGCTTAGATCGATCCACTAAGCTCATTAAGAAAATTGTGTTGGGACTCAAAATAAGCTTAATTTATGAACCTTGCAGAAATGAGCAAACCCAGTGCACTGCACACTGTCTCACTTTCACTCTTTTCGGTGCAGGGCTCAGACATCATACTAACAGGGGACACCATGGAAGCCCCTCTTGTGTGCTTGGATGAGGAGTTTGAGGACCTCCGGCCCTGTCGGATGGATGAGCTGGAGCATCCGGCTCTCAACCACTCCTCTTACTCCACCACCACCACTGTCCCCCTTGCCTCCATCACCCGCGAGGACTTCTCTGAGCTGGAGAACTTCTCTGAGATGATCAGCTTCAAGTCGATGGAGGACCTGGTGAACGAGTTTGACGAAAAGCTCAATGTGTGTTTCCACAACTACAACACCAAGACCGAAGGTCTGGCACCCATACGCAATCAGTCACACAGCCAGGAGGAAGAGGAACAGCTGCAGGATGAAGAGTGAGTGAGAAAAAAACTGTAGCACAGTCTACTTTTTGGAATCTCTCCGGGACTTAATGTGTTTTTGTAGCTGTTCAGAAATGATCTGCTTGTGTTGACTTTGGTTTGGCCACTTGATAAACAAATTGATGAAATTGATTTAGTATCTGGGGTTAAATTGACTTTGTTATGCCGCCAGACCCTCATGAGAGTGATGGCCTATCCAACAGGTCATCAAATTAAAATAGTCTTAGGCCAGAAATATACTTACTTTTAAATCACATGTTAACGTAAGCTACATGCTCTGTCATGGGTGTAATTGTTCACAAACTTGCCAGTCTACTGTACTATTACCAGAGGGCACATCTGATGACTCGGGACAGAAAAAAAACACGGTATTGGCACAGTCCCCGCTCAGTTCCTCCAATACTTTTCTCCATGCACCGATGTTTGTAAAATGGAACTAATCCCACACCAGCAATTTTCACAAGCACATTTGTCTCTTTGCAGTGGCAAAGACAAATCGTAAAGATACGGGTGATTGCGGACTGCCTAGACAAGCTTGTCCTTAGATTTCCTGTCATGTTTTCTCCTGCAGATCCTATGACTCTACATCCAGTGAGATTTGGCCCTACTCTGCCCCTACATATTGTAGCTAAAGCAAGCATTGCATCAGTTTCTGAGGACGTGCACAAACGACGCTCCAAACAAATGTCAGATACGCAAGGCAGCCATGATAAATACGTGTATCAGTAAATAAAAGCGAGTATATTGCTGGCCTACGGCCTTTAAAGTACCAGTACTGTTAGGCAGTACTTTACACAGAAAGTACTACTTTACTCTACCAAATATAGCAATATATTGTAATATCCCTGTCAAAGTGACATCACACTCAAAATAGCACCCATCCTTCTATTTTAATGTTGATAACACAGCAGCATAAGCATCTTACTACCTTTCTTCCCCATTCACAGCAGATGCTTGAGGCCAAAGTGGGGGCTCAGCATCACAGCCCAAAAGCCAAAACAGTTCCGCATGTAGACCGCAACATAGCCATACAAGAAGTCAGTCATCAGCATGACTCCACCCTCCCCAGCGCCACCTAGTTAGGCCGCATGCTGAATTATTCAGCGTGCAGTTTTGTACGCCTCACTTGTCTTTGGCTCGTTTTCAGTCGCTGCCTCTCCACCAGCTGGTTGCCAGACCCTCCTTCTTTTAACTTGTATGCTCTCAGGCCCAAACACAGGCGTCCTATCACTGTGTGGAGCTGAATCACGCCAAATATAGCCTGACAGCAGGTGTGAGAGGAGAGTTTTTGGATGGGACTCTCTGATTTCAAACACTGTTAACCTACTGGTATGGTGTTTATTACTGAATAAAGCTTTGACTGTGAGTCAGAGCAGATCAAAGTGATGTAGATTCACAGATCTGGCACAGATCGCTTGTTTTTCTTTTCGTATCACCCTTAAGAAAACCAGTACGTATGCATTCCAGTGAGTTAATGCAACAAACCCAACTTCCTGTGGTTTTTTCATGTAAACAAAGTCTTACTGTTTTTCCCCTTTATAACAATCCGTGCTGTAATCTCATGTAGCCTCATTCATTTGTTATTTAGTCACCTCAGAGTTACACAGATTCAGGATGCACAAGCAGCTAATAATAGAAACCGAGGCAGTATTGATGTGCTCTGGCAGGATTGCACTGTGTTATGACGTGCGGGACAGTTTTCAGGATAGTCCGGTTCAAACCAATAGCACCAAACTCATAGGCTAACAAAAATGATCGACAATAATCTGCCGTTTGGTGACGAACATGCCGGCCTAATCCCTGTAGACTCCCGGTATGAAATTTGAGAGAGTCCTGCAAGCTGACGGAGAACTAGAATATTAAACAGAGTGATCGCTGTAGGGTGGCTACTCGCCAGCAAACACAGCAGGGCAGCTTTGTAACATGGAGCTGCAGTCCCTGCAGGACAGATGATTAAACCATGTTCCTGTGCTGAACATGCACAATGTGCCGTGCGGGTGTTGCTGTGGTTTCTACAGTGAGGTGGGACTTTTTTGGTTTGCTTCAAGGTTCAGCTGGTACGACTCGGTATATTGGCCACTGTATAAAGCTGAAGCCAGTGGTCAGTTCAATGCAGATACGTCGGTCCATGGTGTAAAAACACAGCTTACTAAGATAAAGGTTTGAAAATGATAGAATTACTTTATGGCAGTTCCATAGAAAGAAAAAAAGGTATTTTGTGTGACCGCTTATGAGACCTAACATTTTCACAGTTTTTTAAGAAATTAAGTTGCTGCCATCATGCACAGCAATGCTAACTGTCTTTTAAGCAAATAGAGCGACAAATTAATTAAAAACTATAATGCCACTGTGGCTCAGGAGGAGTTAGAGCGGTTGTCCGCAAATTGAATGTCACACTGACACTTTGACCCTCATGCATACATCATTGTATATATGTGTGTGTGTCGGTTAAATACTATGAAGTGTTGTATGAACGTGGCTTAGAGTGGTAAATAAGAACAGAAAAGTGCGATATAATCGCTGTTACTATGTATCTATTCCAATCTTTATTAACTTACAGTCTGCAAAGAACTGTGTAATTGATCGGCAGTGACAGCGTAAGTTTAGGCACAGGAGCTGTACAGTACATACCAATAAATAATGTATGTATTTGAGTATGTAGATGTGTCTCTGAGGGGAACCAGTGTGGAGAAGTCACCACTATGTTAACTCTCTGAAAAAGTGAATTAGCATTAATGTCAAACTAAGGATTCAGTTTTGTTCTAAGTGTGTTCAAAGTTTTCATTACAGTTTTTTTTTCTTTAGTAGGTAACGATGTATCTTCACAGCAGTGTTGTATTGTTAAAGGGATATATATATATTTTTTGTATTAAGAGTGTGTGAAAAACTTAAGAGTTATCGTGCTCCGTTTGGAGACTCAGGAAAGATTCTTGGCTTGGCTACAAAGCTAAATTATCCTGAAAGAGGGACAACAGAAGAGCGAATCTTCACCTAAAAGAACTCAAACATCATGCATTCATTGTCTCATCTGAAGAGCATCCATGTTGAACCTTTGCAAATGGGACACAGTGCAAAACTCCACAATGTGGCTTTCATTTGGCCAACGATGAAATTTTGATGTTTGATTTTTTTTTTTTTTAGATGGCAAAAATTCTCCAAACTAAGAGCGCTGGCTGCTGTCTACTGCATGTAACACACTCGACATACTAATCAATCATAAGTCAATTCAAACTAAGCCAAATTCTCATTTTAATGTTAGGTACAACCGAAAGCATCATGAGCTGTTTTATGATATAAACAACAAGGTACCCTGAAGTCCAGTGACATTCTGAATCCAGGCACCTTATCCATATGCCATTAGAAATGCACCTGCAACTGCTGTGCAGGTCAAAAACATATTAAAGGAGAAACGCAAGCCATTCAACCCTGTTAGGAATCAGAATGTGCATAGCCTGGTGATGTGTTATTATCATGTAAATGAGAACGGGGACGGCACTGCAACATTACACCTTCTTCTCAAACACAAAACTATTTCTAACTCAAATTATTTCGAAATTTTGAATGCACACAAAAAGGGCAAACACCATTCCAAGCTTTTTTTTTTTATATGTTTTTTTTTTTTTTTTTTTTTTAAATCTAAGCGTATTGAAACTTCAAATCGCTGTGCGTAGCCATGGCAGGCATGACTGGTGAGGTAAGCTGCGAGCTGAATGGGGTCCACTGTGTGAGCAGGCAGGGGCAGTGCCACTGGGCGCAGGGCTGAACCAACGTCTGAGCAGGGAGAAAAAAACAAAACAAGAAAGGCACACAAAGGCCTCGAGACAAAGGAGACTCTCTCAGTTTTGTCCTTCTTCGTCAGACGGTCGCTCACTCCGGTTCGCAGCCAGAAGCCACTGTGCACAATGATGTGAGAAGCTTTATTTAAGTCTCTACTAAGGATACCTTTTAACAAGTAATAATCTGTGCTTTTTTTTCTGTTGTGCATTGTTCCTCTGCACGTTGACCACTATCATTGACTTGCCATCGTGAAATATTGACTGAGTTGCAGGCTGCTAAAGACACAACTGAGTAGATCTTTTATAAGAACAAAACAACACTCCAGACTTATGTTTGGTGGGATCATAATGTGCAGAATGACTTCCTGAATAGTGAAATTTAAAATAGCAGACATACTTTGTAGCTGAGGGGGAAAAATAGTGTCCTGTTGGCTCTTTTTGAGATTTGTCTCTGGGGACTGCCTTGTTTACATGAGTGTATGTGTTGTTTTGCAGTGTGTGGGATGCTCTAACTGACAACTACATCTCCACCTGGGACGGCCCCAACTCTGAAGGACTCAACGGCAATCTTTCCGACCAGGAGGTACATGCTGCTCCACATCTCTTGCTTAACTCAAGGACATTTCTATCCTGTTGTTCCCCCCCTGACACAATCATTTTGTATAAGGTTTCAGTTTAGCATTTATTCTGCATATTCTTAGGTGTGAAACCATTTCTGGACAAACCATGTGAGCAGTATTTGAAATAACATCCCATGTAATGTGGTTTTATGTAGGTGGTGTGAAACCGTCACTTAACAGCTAATTCTGTGGTGCTTTAAAAGCACAGAGCTCTGACCAAGAAAGTGTGCTCCCACACATATCTTCCATCTTTCTGCAGCTATCCTGAAACAAAGCATGTTGTACTCATCCGTCTTTCCCCGAAGAAGTGCCTTCAAGCACCAAAACTGAAAAGTTAAAGGAGAACTGCGGTATTTTCAACATTAAGCCTCTTTTATGAGTTGTCTGCAATGTTTTAGAACCCCCCTCACCGCTTTTTTGATGTTTACTGCTGTCTCCGGTATTTGCCTAATTTTGATTCATCTCAACCTGCTTCAAAATGGCAAGTCATGTGCATGTCCAAAAAGGTCCGTAAATCACAATAAACGTCCGTTTTCAAAATCATCAACTCACCGGAGTGGTTACTGGTGTGCACTGGTAATCCATATCAAATTTCGTTGCGAAAAGTTGCTTCTGTCGTGTTTTATTTGACATTTTGTACTGGATGTTCGTTGATATTACTCCTCCACCGCTAAGAAAATAGTGCTAGCATGAACGAGCTGCCATATAAAACACGACAGAAGCAACTTTTCGCAACGAAATTTGATATGGATTACCAGTGCACACCAGTAACCACTCCGGTGAGTTGATTATTTTGAAAACGGACGTTTATTGTGATTTATGGACCTTTTAGGACATGCACATGACTTGCCATTCTGAAGCAGGTTGAGATGAATCATAATTAGGCAAATACCGGAGACAGCAGTAAACATCAAAAAAAGCGGTGAGGGTGGTTCCAAAACATTGCAGACGACTCAGAAAAGAGGCTTAATGTTGAAAATACCGCAGCTCCTTTAATACTCTCTGAGACAGTCTCGTGTGGACACTTGAATGAATGCTTGACCAGCCTTGACTGGTCTTCCATTCTGGAGAGTTCTCCCTCTTCGTCTTCTCCTATAACTAGTTGTTCGAAAATAACTGTAGAGCACACACTTAGCGGTCGAGGTCGAGCAGATGCTTCACCGCGGGGATGAGAGGGTCATTGAGGAATTTCATCACAGAGCTCATATTCAGCTGCATCCTCACTTCAACACAAGTTTAAAGTTTTACACAGAAACAGGAAGAAGAGATAACAGAGCCTTCATAATGCAACCAGATCAAGCATTTTTACTGGTTTCTGTGGGTATTTCAAAGATACCAGAGGCATAAAATATGCTTATTTGCTGTGTAACATGGATACTTGTAAGGAAACAAAACGTTATAGAGTTGTACCTTTGGTCAGAAGTAATGGCACAATGCAAAAGTCTCGTGTGCAGGTAACATTTCTAAGGCCAATTTCAGACCAGAGCGTGGCGTGGCGGCAGTGAAACGACGGCAGTCTTACGCCGGTTATCAGGCGGTGTGTTCAACTTGGCTTTTCACACCGGACAGTCCGCGGCCGCGGTAGTTCTGCTCCAGCCCTGTCTGCATTCCCCATTCATTTCAACGGGACACCGCCGGCCGCCGCCGGCCGCTACCGCCCGACTACCGCCACGTCGGTGTGCAAGGACAGATCTGTTTCCATGTATTTTCACCTCCGCCGGTGAAAATCGCTTCCGTTCCGCCACGCTTTGCCGCCCTGGTCTGAAATGGCCCTAATCCTGCTGTTCTTACTCAGCATCACCATCAATTATACTAACGTTTGAGTCTTTCCGAGCCTGTGTGTTGTGATTGAAGCTATCACTCAACTGTCAGTGGGGTTACATGGCACTGAAAGGATCGGATTATTGGTTAAAGCAACCCGTGCCAACTGTGCTCACCCACAGTCTGTGTGCACAGGTGTGAGGCAATTATCATCCCATGGGTGTCACACCTTCAGATGTGCAGAGTTCACCCCACTTAAACCAAAGCATTAAATTACCAAGATAAAACACATCGCAAATCACAGTTCAGTCTTTTTCTTTTCGCACCATTTACAAAGATTTTTAATGTCTCGTGAATGAAAGCATCAGCTTCATAGCTGTCATAAATCTTCAAAAGACTACACAATCATGATAAATGCAGACCCCTCCAAGTATCATGGCTGGAAAATAAAGATCCATCAAGCTTCTTTGTGCATAAGATGCCATGGGATTGCATCATTTAAATCTTGGTATTGTTCTGTTTGGTTTTAAGTGGATAGAACGATGTGCACGTCTGAAAGTGTGATTGCCAATTACTGAAGGACTCACCCATGGAAGAGCAATTGTCCCACACCTGTGCAAACAGAAAATAGAGGAGTGCTATCAGTTTAAGTTCACTGGTGAGCCATGGCTCATTTCACAATACCCTGAGCAAAGCTCCTTTTGAAAGAAATGCTACATGCTAATATCTCCACAATACTAAAATGCTGCGTTTTAAATCGTCACGAAAGCTCTCGAGATCCTGGCCAAAATGTCTTTTTTTTTGTATAAACTTGATGACAAAAAGCAATGATCAAATTCTACACAGCAAATGTCTTTTAATGGTTAGGTGAAACATTAAGGGTTCATGATGTTGATCATCCACTGATTAACATCCATCAAAACTTCAGGCTATGATAAAAAAAATAGTTGTTCAAAATTTCACACATCAAAGCACAAATGTCAGACTCGTGGTGGTGCTTTGAGAGTCAAATCCAGAATTTACCCAAGTCATTGGAAATGCCTCTTTAAGATGTTGTGTGGCCAGTATGAGCCGAGCGTAAGGAGATTTAATTTTCTTGAAGCCATGAGTGTGGAAAGTTTTACATAAACCCCTCCAATACACAAAAAGGAAGCAGTCTGGAGTAAAAAAAAAAGGGGGGTTTAAATAGCCTTAGCATTATTATCGAAAGCCTGCGACTGATTTAAAAAAAACACAAGATTAACTAAAGTTTTGGAATGTACTCAGAAGCCATCCTCTGCCACGACCAATGCTGTGTTTAATGAGTTAAAGGGGCAAACCCGAGTTATTGCCTTGGAAGAATTAAACGGAGTGTTTTTTGTCTGACTGTTTATGATAATCATAAAATCTTGAACAGGGTCGTCGTTTAAATTCATCAGTGCTTGAAGGTTTGCGAGCCCTTGAGGATTTAATCAATCAATCATAAAAACTTACATTTCTGTGAAGCGCTCTCTTCAGGTCCTTACAAAACATTTTTGGACAAATTGTCCATTCCAAAATATTACTTTCGGTCTTTGGTGGAACGACTCGCGGCCACCTTGCTGCACGATCTGCTTGCTCATGAGTTCAGTTCAGACAGATGTGGAGTTCTTTAAGAAAAGTGTCTGAGCTAAATCTTGGCTAAGATGCAGCAAAACAAGCCCAAACCATCATACTACCCTGTTTCACAAATGGGTAAGATTCCTTTTATGATGAATTAATATATCAACCTTGTTAATTGACATTCTCACAAATATATCTTGAATTTCCACTACTTCTACACAATCTTTCTGGATGCTAATTGGTGCAATCCTTACTCAGATGGTTATGTAGCATCTTTACAGTCTGATGAGAAAGAACAATTCTCTTTCTGAGGTCCTCAGAAATCTACTCAGTTTGTGACACGATCAGGCGGTCAGTGTTGACCAGACGCTGACGGACCCCTATTCTTGAAATAAAACACCGGATCAGAACTGATTTACATCTCAACAATCTAACACTCTTTATTTTCAGCTTCAGATGAATGACTTAGTGTTAATATTTGCATCATTTGTTGAAATGGACCCATCTTATTTATTTTGTGGGACTTTGCTGAGGCTTCCAGGTCACATTTATATTGAAATATCAGGCTTTGAAACCTTTTAGGCACCACTGTATTTAAGCATAAGACTTTCAAATGATCTAACCTCTCGAGGAAGAGAAGATGTTTTGCAAAATTGTTATGTGTTGTGTATATTTAGTGTGTAAATTTAAAGCAACGAATCCACAGCTATTGTAACGTGTGTTTGGGTCACAATCTGCAGATTCATGAGAAGGAAGAGGAGGAGATGAATGAGAAGAATGATAACGCCAGCTGTTTGAATGAAGAGCCTCTAATCACAGCAGATCAGGTGTGTGTGTGCGTGTGTGCGTAATCTGCGACAGTGGAAGCAGGGTGCTACATGACATTTTGAATGGTTTTGTACACTCTGTACATGAATATAATGCATTTATGTTGCATTAGTTCTTTTTGTTGGACTCACTGTGATCTGCTTTGAGGTATCTGTTCCATGACTTTATGATGGTCCAGTACACTGAGTGATAAACTCAAGTCATTTCCAATCCAGCAATTAAAGATTTATGTGCAGTGGACAAAATCACGTAGGATAGAGTGGGGTGAGATGGGCCATTTTCTTTTAAATCATTTGGTCCTCAAAATAAGAGAAAATGAGAAAGACGTCAAATGAAAGCCTTTCACCAAATTTCAGGACTTGTCTTTTATCAGTTTGAATTACGAGAATTAATCACTGGCAAATAGTTCTAAAAAATATGGTTTCTCGTTAAAATCTGAGGCAAATTGAACCATGCTCCCATGGTTTATTAGGAGTAAGTTGATCCAGGTTGGGGGGTAAGTTGCGCTGTCTTGGGGAGCAAATTGACCATCAAACTGAATCCAAATTAAATTTATATCAAGCCCATGAGAAATGTATAGATAGCTTGCTTCTTTTAAAATATAAGATATAAAAATATTGATAAATACTGAAGTAGAATGGTAGATAGATAGATAGATAGATAGATAGATAGATAGATAGATAGATAGATAGATAGAAAGATACATGTTTTTTATTTATTTATTTTAGTCAAGTAATAAAATGAAATCAAAAACTGCTGCCCAAAATAACATTGGCATCATATAGTTGAACAATGGATCTATTTTTTTCCACTCTTGGGAACTTGCAAACAAACAAGCCAACAAGCTGCAGCTTGAACACCAGTGTAATTGAGTTTTAAACTTTCTCTTCATCCAACGTGAAAGTGAAATATGAATTATTGCCTGCTTCTTGCAGTTCTCCAAACCTCAAAGTTGGCTCAAAACTGGTGTTTTGGAAAGAGCTACATAGCTTTCTGATTCAGGCAAATATTTAGCTCAATAATTTGCATGATATGCTACGTTGGCATTTTATCAACATACAACATAAGAATCTTTAGCTCTTGATAAACTGGCCTTGATGCAGCAGCCCTTACATCTGATGTGTCAACATTTTACTTTTACAAGCGAAAAGCAGTTTTTAAATAAAACTGGTGTGCATCTCTCCTCCCGTGAGCTTCTTCTTTTAATAGTATGACAGAAATGATGGTTGCTGCCAAAATTAATTTTCACATGGCAATTAATGTGCATGGTTGCCAAGATACGGAGGGTGGCTAAGCAACTCTGACTGGCGCTTCACAAGACCCCTGAAGTTGTCGTGTGGTGACAGCAGCAGAACCTTCAAATCCTGTCAAAAGTGTTGATGAAGATTCTTAGTAATCCAGGTCATGGTAACCATAAGAGCTTGAATAAGGGCAAGTTGAACCAAGATGATTCCATAAATTGTTTGTGTAGCAGCTTAGACAGATGCCCAGCTAAAACCAACTCAAGCCTGCGTATGTTGTCTGAGCAGACATCAGTAATGGATTTTAGTCTGACATGTATTCCTTTTAGAGGAGGCTTTCTGCATTTTAGTGGCCACCGACAAATGGAGAGTGATAGCTGTGTGTGCTTCTGCCTATCCTGATTTCTTTCTTTTCTATCCGCCGAACTGTCTCTCCCTATTCTAGGTCATTGAGGAGATAGTTGAGATGATGGAGAACTCTCCGGATCCCGGTGAAACTGAGGAGGAGGAGGATGAAGAGGAGATCAGCCACTGCTCCTCCAGGACCAATCCCTCCCTGTTGGAGGAGATCAGGCAGCTGTCACAGGCCTCCAACAACAACTGCTCTTATGAAGGTAGAGCTGCAAGTGATCCGTGCTGCTGTTTGTCTGTTTTTTTTCCTCCTTCTTTTTTGTTTTTACAAAGAGAACGTCTTAATTGAAACAAAGCAGAAGAGTAATTTGTTCACCATTGATCATTAGGGCTACATTGCTACTTGTTTATTTAGAAGCTATCTAAATAAATTGCTTTATTCTAGGGCTGGGGAGTTAACTCGTTATCTCGTTAATTACTTAACGCCGCTAGATATTTTATCGCGCATTAACGCAGGTTTTATTTTTTTATTATTTTTTTATTTTAATTAAAAAAATAATAATTTCTGGGCTTTTGTGCCTTTAATGGATAGGAGAGTTCAGAGAGACAGGAAGCAGGGGGCAGAGAGAGGGGGAACGACATGCAGCACAGGGCCGTCCAATACGGGACTCGAACTGGCTGCAGAGAGGACTATAGCTGCTTGTACATGGGGCGCCTGCTCAAACCACTACGCCACAAACCACCCGTTTTATTAATTTTTTATTTTGTAAAAGTCTGTTGCTGTCTGCTGTGGAACCGGAAAAGAAAGTATTTGGCGGATCCACCAAACATGGAGAAGGGTACGGAACTTTTACTCGGCCATTTTCATTTTAAAGTTCTTCCAGACGGCGGAGTCGACAGAACCAAAGTCATCTGCAAACACAGCCAAGTTGAATTGTCTTCTCACCGTAGTAGTTCCAGTCTAAAATATCACTTAAAGGCAAAACACACAACTGATAGCAGCAAGTCATTCAAGGAAACAGACAGTGGAGCGAGGCTTCTACATAAAAACTACATAAAGATGCTGATGTTAAAAGTGTGTTTGCACAACAAATGTTATGGCACTTTCATTCATATGGCAGCACATTTAAAATAAAACTAAATGCCTAAAGCTATACACTACTTTTGAATTCATTTTTGGATTTTGCGTACAAATGCGATTAATCAGGGAAATCATGTGATTAATTAGATAAAAAATTTTAATCGTTGCCCAGCCCTACTTTATTCGTCAGTAGGTTCCTAATTTTAAAATAAATTCAAATTGAGCTCCTTGACAGATGAAGCACAGCATCAATAAGATATTGAAGCTGTGACCTTTGTCAGTTTAGTCCTTGCCTTAAACAAGCATGAAAACTCTTTGACACCACAATGTATTGAATTACCAACATAAAGGCCTGTCATAATTACTGTATGGACACGATGGTCAAAGTATAACATGACAAAGCTGCAATAAATATCCATCTTATGGAACAAGTTTTCTCTTATATTAAGTCCGTCCACAGCAGGCAGCTGATGCGCTCCTGGTGTCATGAGGTTAGATTAGTCATCTTGTTTCAGCAGGTCTGTAGGTGAGAGTTCAAGAGGACACGGTGTTCTCTGCCATAAGGTTCCCCGTCGGTGAGCATATTGGAGGTCCATGTGGTCACTCTGTTTGAGTCACACTAATGTGCTGTGACTACTGTGAGAATGAGGGAGATGGCAGAGCGCTATTGAACCAACCCCCCCCCCCCTTTTGCTGTGGAAACGAATGAACTTAGTAATGATCTACATTTACATTGTATGCACTGTAAGTTGTAAGTTTTGGCCTGTAAAAAAAAATCAACCGAGCTGGTACAGATTTAGATGTTTTGAAGTCGAACAGATGGACGGACTAAATGTATTATTATCATACGTTGCCAAATGATGACATAATCGGTGTCGCATGTTTCAGTAAATGAAGTCATCGACACAGGTTATAAGATTTGCTGATAGACCCTTGCTCACTGTGATTCTAGCATTTCCTCTCCAACAATTTGTTTTTATTTTCTCCTCCGTCCTGCAGGCCTGAGCTTGATGCCCAGCTCAGCGCTTGTTGAACTGCTGCACCGGGTGGAGGCAGCCATCCGTGAGTACTCCGAGGAGCTGGTCAACCAGCTGGCTCGGCGTGATGAGCTGGAGTTTGAGAAGGAGGTGAAGAACACGTTCATCACGGCACTGATGGAGGTGCAGAACAGGCAGAAGGAGCAGCGAGACAGCAGCAAACGCAGGCGCCGGGACAAGGCCCTGAGTCTGCAGGGGGGAGGGACGGTGTCCGTGAGCACGGGAAACACAGGCTCCACGGGCTCCACAGGCCGCTCGGAGAAGACTGGCACCATGCCTGTCAAGGTGAGACGCCTTTAGCTATTCATGTGAGTGGAGGTGGGGACCTAACTACACATTCAGCAGTAATAATAATTACACATAAGAATATTTCCAGAACATGTGCAGCATCCAGCTTTTATCTTATAATGTATATTAGAGGAAGGTGAGATCCCAGTGCCTGAGGGCTCTTCCTCTTCCTCTGACTGTTCACATAATGGATCTCAGATCCATTAGCCTCTAAAGCCTCTTCCAGGAAAGTCCACAGTATGTCCAATAACAGCCCAGTCCAGTCTACCCCTGTGCAACAACAGAGTTTAATGGATTTTCCCTTCATGCAACGTAGCAACTGTAGTTTTCTCTTTAACACCCGGTGGCTGGTGCTGCATTGAAGTAAAGTAATATGGATTTACTCATTATATATGTTACCCGCTATACGTCTCCAAAAAAAGTGGCTTGATCATTCAGATGCAAAAAACACAATGAATAAACGTCTCTGACAGAAATTTAACCTTTATTTAACCAGATAAAAGCCCATTGAGATTAGGATCTCTTTCACAAGGGTGACCTGGGCAACACGGGTCAGCAGCATGAGACATAACAGCAGCACAGCAGTACGTGTCAAACCAGATTACAAAGAATGACAGATAGAATAAAACAAACAATTTAGAGATGCAATCGTGATTTCATACTGAGACGTGGGAGCTGTAGCACAACCAACAATTTAGGATTTGAAACACAGGCACTGTTCAATGGATTGACGCTGCCTGTCTTTCAGGATAGAGCGGAATGCTCCAAGTGCGACTAGTTCAGAGAGTTTCAGCTCAGTCTGTAAAGTATTCCATGCCAAAGGGGTGGCAAAGCTGAATGCTCTTTTTCCAAATTCGGTCCTTACTCGGGGAGCAGATAAAACAAAGGTCGAACTGGAACGCAAGGCATAACAACTGGTTGTTTTTTGCAATAAAACACACAAATAAGAAGGTGTCAAACCTAAGAGAGTCTTATAAATTAAGGTCAGCCAATGCTGTGTAGAAGTCAGCTGAAGGGTCTCCATTGTATTTGTACAGCCAGTCTTTCAATCTGAAGACAAAACTGCATTTGTAGTTTGTGATAATTCTCCCTCCGTCTGTGTGTGTGTAGCGTTTCAGCATGGAGGGACTGTCCAACATCCTGCAGACGGGCATTAGACAGACATTTGGAAGCACAGGAAATGAGAAGCAGGTAAGCAGGTCAAATATATATATAAAAAAAAAGGTTTCACATTCTGAATTTGAACATTACTTTAAAACGGATCCAAACTCACATTTAAAGTGTAGCAGCATGTTCTGGGGTCTACGATAGATTAGATGAAAATGAACAGTTTGTTCTTGTGGTCAGCATGTTTAATGTGGCAGAAATTGGCTTGAACAAGAACCAGATTCTTGTGACCAAATGACTCGTTGAAGAATCTTCCAAATGGCGAGGCTAATCTGTCTCTGGGTATTCACAGGACTAGTCAGCAGTCTACCTCCGGGCTAACAGAGAACCTATGCTTTACCCCACGGCCATCTTAGAATGTGTGAGAGTGTTAATCCTTCTTAGCAGTTCCTGAACCCATCCTGGAAGAGAACTATGCAGACTCTAGTATCCCCCCACTGGATAGGCTGCCATTTTGTAATGACTTTGGCTCATTCATGTGTAGTGATGACGCTATGATGTAATAATTATTTACTTCATTAAACAAAACATGCTTGGCCATTGAATTTCCAGGTTGTTGGGGTTTTTTTTTTGTTAAGCCTTCTTCTGTCTCTGTTTCAGTATCTAAACACTGTAATTCCATTTGAGAAGAAAGGCACCCCTCCATCTGTTGACGACCTGCAGATGCTCACAAAAAGTAAGTACCGAGACCAGGGCGCTTGTATAAAAGTGATAAGTCTTTAATGTACAGAAGCTGTATATGCCGAGTGGATCCATACAGACTGTTTGTTCCTCATAGTTCTCTATGCCATGAAGGAAGACAGTGAGAAGGTGCCTACACTGCTGACTGACTACATATTAAAAGGTAAACTCAATGTAGAAAGTCAGTGGAATCGTATCTATCAAATTCAGCTGTTGCTCAATTGAACTTCCTGCTTCAAGAATACATAAAGGTTTCTTGTTTTATCTTCATTTCTAGTCCTGTGTCCTACCTAAAGCACCGCCAGGCCAGGGGCCACAGTGTGACAGAGAAATGATCCCCAGAGGACCTCTCCAACCTGCCTCGCCTCTGGCCCAAACTGCATGAGCTCCCCTCTTTTACCATTATCATCCATGGATCCTCACCATCGACATAATCGTACTCACCTAGACTACAACTACTGCCTCTCGCTGAGCTCACCTCCTCCCTTCCCACACATTCGTCTCGGGCCAGACCCCAAAATGGCCGCATTCTGAATGCCGAGTGGGACTGACTGCCAAACCCCACTTTTACAGGACTTCACTAATGGAGCATGACATGCTAGTAACGATCATGAGATCTCTTCGGTACAGGGAAACAGTGTTATCACTGCTTTGTTGTCTTTTTCTTTTTAATTTCTTAACTTTTCTGTCTCTGGGTTTTTTGTTTTCCTAGTTTCTCTAACAGGACTTCAGTGTTGCCATGTTTTGACATTAATTCATGAACTGACCTCTCAACCACTGGATTCTGATCATTGTTTCGTTTACTGATGCATAAAGACACTCATCCACACACACACACACACATACACAGTGTTGTTTCCAATGAAAATGGTAAATCCATTTGAATACAAAAGCCATGCACCTTTTTCTGCCAACTCAGTACTGTAGCTCCACAAGAATGACAAGAAACACACGACTATTACGGGTGCAGTGCAGTGCATTACAAAGCTTCTTTCACTATCTGAATATCCAGTGCTCTTCTGACTTATTTTGTATTTTTTTTTCTTATTTTTCGTATGTAGATATTTGATATAAACTCTGTTGCTGTTTTTATATTATTATTTACTGTAACATCAGAGCGACGGGCTTCTTTTCATTCCACCCCGTGCAGCCACCCGGAGGTGCATCACTTGAGTTTTCCTTGGATATTATTCCCCATTGAAACGGGCTGATTTGAATAAAGGTGTGCATATTAGCGTATTTATGGCTTCCTTTGCTCCATGTAGGTGAATGCTACATAGCTAATTGCAAATTCTAATAAACCTTCTACCCTAAGTTGTGCGCATCGCCTTCTTTTTGTCTTCACCTTCAGAGCTTACATAGTGCTGAAAAGTGTCACGAGTAAGGTTTTATATTTTAGGATTTGGGGTTTTCAAAACCACACATGCATGATTTTCCAATTCCTCTGGGCCTCAACCTGTGCTGGGGGCAACTTTCACAACTAACGTGAGAGCTGGCTGCTCAAACAAACTGGTCAAGGATCCCAGACCTAAATGACAAATTCAGGATTTCCCCAGAAACCAATCAGAAGTCCTGATTGTATCTTGGTTTACAGAAAAGGTCGAAGACAAGCAAACATTTTTACACGCAGTTATTTTGGTCATTTGGCCATTTTTAAAGGGCAAACAACTTTTTTCCCCCTCTTGTTTATAGTTTATATTTGAGTAAACTCTAAAATGACGGGCATTTTTTTAAGCTCAGCAGCAAGGCACATTTGAGAATTCATGTGATAAATTTGTTTGGCAATGCCAGGTTTTACTATTTTACTAACTGAACAATCAATTCACTTAAGATCATTATCTGATTTTCTATGTCAATTATTTAATTAACTGAAATGGCCATTTGGGATTAAATAAAGATTAAAAGAGTTTAAACTGGCAAATATTGTATTTCTGCAGTCTGACTGAAATCATTCTGATTAGAGACTCAAACATGATGGTGTTCAGATGAACATTAGGTAAACTGAGCAAACACAGAGTGCATTTACATGTTGCAAATAATTTATTCAGAACAAAAGTATTTGACGTGCACAAAGCTGGACTGACCTCTGGTCTATTATATAAATTCTAGCACTGTTTTGCCTCTTTTTCCTTCATCCATCTTAGTCCTAAGTACAGCATGTCGCTTTGCTTCCAAGTGGTTCCATCTGATTAAAAAGTTGTTGAGGTGGGTCGGATCAATCTGATCTTACTGAGGTGCTGATATAAGGCTATTTTAGATTTTTTTTAACTGAACGATTAATATAATTACAAGTCCATGTAAACACAGCTAATAGTCACACAGTGTCACACTTCGTAGCATTTAGTGTTTTTGAGTTCATGTCTCATCATTTCCTGTTTTATTTTGGTAGATCCTGTTCTTTTGTTCACTTCCCTGAGTTTCACAGCTTCTGTCTCTCACCTGGGTTTCTGTTACCGATTGCCACACCTGATGCTTGTTTGCAATTACCTCAGTGTGTGTCCTCCAGGTTTTCCTTTGTTCAGTGGCAGATCAGTGTTTTGTTGTGTTTTTTGCATTTACAGCAGTTTCAGAGATCATCTGTCAGTCTTCACCTCCTCAGTGAAACTTGAATTGTGACAAGCAGTATTTCTGCTAAGGTTGAACGTGTGAATTATTCAACTCTGATCAATTAGAGAAAATGAGTTGAAAAAAATGGGATCAAGTGAGCATTATTCAACAATGCCTCCTGACTGAGGGAGTCTTTCCTCTTCCCTCTCACACTCCTCAAGCTGGAAATCCAGGCCCTCCGTCTGGTTCCCTCCTCTCCTAGGCCATTTGTTGCCAGTCAAGTAGATTTTATCAAGAATGAAAACTAGCCAGAGTCAGGATTTTACATTACAAAAGCCATATCAACCATTAGATCTCCCCCTAAATACAGGGCACCCATCATTTATACATCAGTGTTTCTTCTAATGTAGTTCAAAAATGCAAGAGAAAAGGTTCTGCTGTGCCCTATGACAGTGTTTGTTTGCTTGAAATTGAAGACAAACCCCAATGTAGTTCCTTATGTGAATAATCATCAGTCACCAGATGTTATATCCTGCAAAAGTTCAACTATTCACCGTATGAATCTGTGGTGTGAATGTCTATTGCACTGGATACATGTTCGTGACAGAGTCTGAACTCTTCTTGGTCAAGTAATGTGGTCTTACATTGAGGCTGATCACCCACTGTCTCCTCCGTCTTCACAAACGGAGCTACTTAGCTGCCATCTAGTGGTGTGAATCTGGAACAAAGACTGCGCTTTTGCTACATTACGTGTAAAGAGAGAAATGCATCAGAAAAGTGACCTCTGTTTCAAAATACAGTATAATATAATCAGCTTATTTACCTAAATCTTCCCGAAGGCTTGATTTAATGACACTTTTGATCAGACTGTGCACTGCTTTGCCTATTCGAAAAGCGTCGCACCTGCCAGTTGATTCTGGCATGTTACTCAGGGAACCAAATTTTCTTTTCTGTGATATTTTCCCCTCTTCTGTGACGGATCACATTCGGTAACACACGGGGGCCAGATGACCTAAACTGTGTGTAATTACAAAGGCAGCAATGTGCAAACGCATGAGTTTCTGCAGGCTTGCGCCTCTCTTGCATCAGGGTACTACTCAGTGTAATGGGTTTTTCTTTTTAACATCTTTTTTCACGATGATTTTGTTTTTTCCTCTTAATTAAAACAATTCGATTCGATTCGATTGACTTTACAACCGTAAATGTCGGCCATTTCAAATCAAACCTCTGTCCCGGTGTCTCCTCCCAGTTTGGACCTCTGGGTTTTTTGCTGTACAGTTATCCTTCCCTGGCTGCAGAAAGGGAACATTACAACATATGTGCATTTTGTAAACCAACAACCACCCCTTGACCCAAAAAAACAATAAAACAAACTTGCAGACATATGTTCATTTGTATTTTAATTAAAAATATCATACAAGGCATTTTCGATTAACATAAATATGGGGGATACAAGTGCACACTGTACATTAATGTCCACAGTTTAGGCCATCTGTACAAATAAGAACACGTTTGGCCGCCAGTTTGTCCACAGAAGTTATAGAATCCATCCCGGTTTATAACTCAGTGTGACAGAGAGCACTTCTTTAGTTCGTAAAAGACTTATTACTTTATTAGGAAATTCTGTTCATGTGCTCGTATACAGTGCTGTATAAAAATAAAGGCTTGTCTTGCATACGTTTTTAATATTGATAATGTACACTTTTAATTGACCCATTCACACTTTAAAACAATGTCGATTCTAATAAATCCTAGTTATCAAAATGCTTTCAACTCGGCCGCCAATTTCTCTTGTCGGTTCTTTCCAATTTGCATTAGCATCTCGCAGATGCTCTTAAAAAACCATCAAAGCTTCACAGTGCAACCGCATTTTGCTTTGCAGAGCAGTCGCCATCGAATGTTATCGCTTTTGGTGCACACAGCAAACGTATAATCCAGTGTATCGACAATACAGCAGAAGTTGTTTTCTTCTCTCTCTCTCTTTTTTTTTTTCCAAATCTGAATATTAAATTCAATCATCACAAGTGTTTGTAAATCTTAGAAGTGGTGGAAAAAAATCTTAAGAAGTAAAAAGAAAAAAAACAACCGCAACGATTAAAAATAATACTTTGATATTTAATTCGGTGTAAAAGATAACCAAGCGTGCGGCCGTCTGGTTCCGTTCTTACAGAAGTGAGTCGACAGGAGTTTTTCATTCATATTTCTCCTTTTTAAGGAATGGAAAACTGTCTTTGAGCCAATTTCCAGCATTTGTCTAGTTTACTGACATGAAACCAACACATATACATTAAAACATTGCTGTAAATTGACAAATGTATTCTCTAAAATCTAAGGAGAGCTTTTCTCATACACATAAAATGGTTAAAAAGAAAAAAAAAAACAGCGATCTTGAGGCTTTTTCTTTATCAGATAGAACTGAATCAGCCTTTTGTTGCAGTTGTTGTTCCAATTTCCACACAATGTATCTGTCAGTCAAACAGTAAAAGGTTTGTCCAAAAGGTCTTCATCAAAAACGTCACATGGACCTAATTTCTTTTCTCTACTCTTGGAAACAAGCTCAAACATACGGAGGGAGTGTGTTGAAAGATCTGACACAGAACGCATTTCTTTGGTCGGTATCCAGTGATGCAGGCAAACACGTCACCTGCATCATACAGTACGATCCACACAGGCTGTCTGTAACACATTTAACACCCAATAAATATCTTATTTACAATTTCGATGCTGCAGGCAACTGGAAATCTATATTAGTAAAGTTACCACAGTGCAGTTCTGAATAGTGCTCAATATCATAAGAAGCTTTTGCTAATCCATGTTTGAAGAATAGTCTAAGAGCATTTTACAAAATGAAAAAAGCGAAGTAAAGACCAAACCCCAACCCACCCACTCCAGAGGATTATGATATTCTGAGGGGCCGGACTTAATCGTAGGCAAACATTACACTGTCTTCTCTGTGCTCTCGTACGACTGCTGCAGAAATACACTCATCGACACAATTATCGTTACAATCTTTGAGAGACATTCCCCACTCTGAACAGTACTACAAACATGTGCTTAAACCTGTTTGGGTCTTGACGAGTTCTGCTTCAGGTAGTTTTTTTTTTTTTTTAAGTAAAAAACGATGGACGGATAAAGCGGCCTGCCATCACCCTCCTCTCATTTCATCTGTGTATTCATCTGAGAGACTTGCGAATAAATACAAATATTTTTTTTTTAAAAGAACTCAAACATTAATCCAGTTTTTGTGAGAAAGGCGAGAAGAAAAAACTTTCGAGGATATAATAACATTGATGATTATAATATGAAAAAGAACATAGTGGACAGATGTATGAAAATCATATCTATACATACTGAAATCTGCAACATATACAGTGAAATGGGAATATAGAGACTTTAATAAAGTATATTCAAAGCAAGTAAACAGCAGGTCTGAGATTCTCGCCATGACAGCCTGTGGACTTGAAAGTATCTAACAGCAGGTGACCTTTTTCATCGTCTGTACTTCTTTGCTAAATACTAATGAAACAAAGCGTTCCCTTTAAAAGAAAAAAAACACCAGCAGCTGACTGTGAAAGTCAAACACGCCATTTTAACTCTCCACATCAGCTCGAGGCGACGTTACACCAGAGAGCCCGCCTGGTTCTGTGCAGGCACCATTATGGGCACCCCACCCATGCGGCTTATGTTGGAGGCTGTGATGGTGGAGGTGGGCAGCGGCGGTGGAAGGGGAGCGACCTGGAGCTGCATCTGAGGCTGGCTGTAGGACTGTGGCAGCGCCTGGGCCTGGGGTAGCTGGGTGTAGCGCTCCTGCACCGGCAGGGAGCTCCCGTTGGTGGTGGCCTCGGAGGAGACGGGCTGCTCGCGCGGCAGCGTGGCGCTGTTGTTGTAGCTGTAGTGGGTGGGGGTGGACGCGCCGTGGTGGCGGGAGGGTCTGTAGCCGGCTGTGCTGCCCGTGGCGGTGATGATGGAGGCGGTGTCTGAGGCGGGATGCTGGGGGTACTGCTGCAGGTGGTGGTGGTGGTTGCTATGGTGGTGTGTGGGGTCTTTGTGGTGCGGACTGGAGGCGATGGAGGACAGAGTGCCGTTCTTGGAGATGACATCGGAGCCCATGCCGCTCTTTGCCCAGGACACTCGTTTGGGAGCCTGAGCGTCCTCTCTGGAGGTGAGGAGGACATGAGGAAATGATGTTAATTTCACTAGACTCCACAAAAGGCCTTCATATGAAGGTACGGTATTGACATCTATTTAACCTTTATTCATACAGGCAATCTCATTGAGACATGCAGTCTCATTCTGAAGAGAGACCGGTTTCAAACAAACATACAAATTAATAAATTGGTTACAAACAAACTTAATGATCTGTACAGTGCGTACAACATCTAAATAAAAGCGAAAAGTACTAAAGTCAATGCAGCAGAATAAGAAAATGCCTCTTTGCCGAGCTCTGTACGATCCGAGGGAACACTGAAGGAAAGAAACGAGCAAAGGTTACGACTGCCCTGTCTGTGTGACATTTAGGAAGACAAATATGTTGGCAGCAAACCAAGCATGGAATTGTAAATCAAATTATAGCAATGCAATAGTCTGTATGGGTAATGATGAGCAGTTAACCAGAGAGTACAAAGTGCAATGGTGAGTGAGGGAATACAGCCTCCTATGAACCTTGGTGCTCCATAATAAACATCTGAGTTTCACCTTTACAGTGAGGAAGCATGGAGCAATTCTCTCAGTCAGTTCATGGAAAACTCTTCAGATGTTTTAACATCAGTTCTGCCACATGAACTCACTTGATTTCGTTGGCCATGTCGTCCTCGTGGTACCTCCGCCTCTTGAAAAGCACCAGGAAAGCCAGGCAGACGAAGAGGAGGAAGATGAAGCCCAGCACCGACCCCACCGTTGCGCCAACGATCATTCCCACTTTACTAGCTGGAAGAATGGAGCACACACTGATCACATGTCACCAAAAAAAAAAAAAATTCCACACAACATAGCTGGATCTGGGGATGAATTTTCTGTTGTACACAAATAAACAAGAAACGGCATTTTGATTAAAAACATTCCTCAGTTTTACACAAAGTCCATTTCATCACGAATGTTGCCGTGTGTTACGTACAGCTGACGATATCCAGGTTGATGACGCAGGTTTCTGCGCCGGCTGAGTTGCTGGCCGTGCACACGTACTTCCCGGACATGTTGCTGCTCAGGTTGCTCAGCTTCAGAGCGCCGGTCTTCTCATCTGAAACAACAGGATGGCTACGGTTTTCAACTCTGAGGATCGGAATTCATCTTTGGATGTCGGCTCTTACGTCAATGCTGTTAACTAAATGTCTCAAATGGCAGTTATGAGCATTGCTACTGAGAAAGTATGCGTTCAACTGGACTCAAACTGCCCAAGGTGTTTAGCACATGCTCCGCGGTTCCCATTTCGGTCTTTGAGCTGGACTTGAGAAATTAATCTGGCAACAAGAGAGAATAACCAGAAGGGACAGCGTGCATCCTATTTGTAAAGTACACATGAAATCTACAGAGCCTTAAAGATGTCACAAAATAAGTTTTGTAGCCTGTTGCAGTCTTGTTAAATGGCCCAGCCAAGCTTTGACTGATGCTGAATTGGAAATGGAACTTTTTTTTGAAGAGACAATAAGATTGATTGAGATTATTTAAGTAACTCCACTCACTGGCCATGGGTGAGAAGAAGACCTCAGAGCTGGGGCTGGTTTTCCTCCACTTGTACATGGGGATGGGTTTCCCACTGCTGGAATGGCAGCTCAGCGTCACATTTCCTTTAAGCACCGGCTTCCCTGACAGAGAGCACTTAGGAACAGCAGGAGGGACTGCAAGCAAAACACAGTATGTGAGTATTGTGAAACGTTAGCTTTTACAACAGAATGCCTCCTCCATAGTCAATGTGATTAGTACAGCTGTGACACAAGGCAAAGCAAACTGTTGTTTAGCTCACCCTTCACATTCAGACTGAGCTGAGCAGTCACACCAGGCTTATTGGGAACGAGGACCTGGCAGAGGTAGCGCCCCGAGTCCGACTCCTGGGTGTTGTTGATGTACAACGACACATCCTGGGAGGGCATGCTAGCGAAGAAACCGACGCGGCCATCAAACTGCGGGCTGCTCACGCTCGTGGATCCTTTGTTGTAGGATATAATCTGGATAGGAGGACAGAGGTCAGGGAAAGTCAGCCGAGAATTCAGGACGCTTGAGATAAACATTTTTTGGTTTTCTCCAGTTGCACAGAGGCAAGCCCAGCTTCAGAACGAGCACTCGCCCACATCCGAGCACGACGGAGGAAGCAGTTTTATAGACATCCGTGTCAATATGATTGCTTGGCTGTTATCCTGGGTCAAAAGAATCAGAGGGATTTATAATCCCAACATTTCTGGCCCAGAGGATGTTTGGCATTTCCCAAATGCATGTGAAATGCATTGCAGAGGTACATGAACTCAATTTGTTTCTGCTGGAAAAGTCTTCTCGCACAGTCATCTACTGCCCTTTTTTTTTATCCATTTCTATAAGCCTGGAGTTAAAAAGATGTTCTGTGTCACTTGTGTAAGGTTGGAGTTTCATAACATGCCATGATTCTGTGAGAATAAGAGTCGGAACTGTTTTCAAGAATTCTCACCTTTGAACTCTAACTTATAGCAATAGTTGCTAATGATGATCTCATTCAGAGTTAAGTTGTCACACATACAGCATACGTATCATAAAAGGGCAAAAAGCAGAGGGGTGCTTCCTCTGTATAAATCTGGATTTAACAGTGAAGGGCCTCCAGAGGTCACACTTCAACGTTTCAGTGCTAGTAGCACCAGGCTGCCTCTTCAGTGTTTTAATACATCGATGGCCTGTGGGACCTTCCAGGGTGGAAATGGCAGCTACATTCCAAAATACATCTATTTTACACAGTGATCCTTGCATTTAAACCTGTATTTCACTGCAGACAGTGCACAAACTCGAGATATTCTGGTTTGTCCTATCAACTTAATTTAATAGGTTGACATTTATCAACTTTTTTATTTCACACCTGCAGCACATTTCATTTCTAAATGACTCAATTTTACTGGTTAAAAATAAAGAAAACAACTTATCATTTACTTTACGCCATGTTTTTTTTCTTACCAAAACATAAAAAAATGGTCCACATGGTACTGACATGGTGCTCATTTTATCTTAGAAGAGACAGACCTGTATGTACAATCGGCAGATAATAAGTTCTATTCGGGCGATGGTTGATGGGTTATCAGAATACTCAATATGTGGTCTCTGTAGTTAAACCCTCCCCGAAGAGAAGACTTCTTTCCCAAACTTAACAACAACATATTGCTATGATATGTCGAAACTACAGATAATCTGTGGACCAAAACATAAGTGTGCTCTCCAAAATGGTCATGTTTTGGATCAGACTCAGGGACGGGGGGGGGACTTTCAGGCCGCAAGCTGAAGCTGAACAGACACGATCTCCGATCCCTCACATAAGTCTGCATAAAGAACCGTCATTCATCGATAGCGGATTTAACCTAATGGTCTGCAGGAAAGCTTTGTAAAGCACCAAAATACAGAGTTTCCGCTCACAAACGACTCAGACTATATGGTACAAAAAACTTTGCTGTGTGTTCATTTTTGTCCAGAGATGGCAACAATTTCCCCCCCTGTCTCAGAGGCATCTGGGATGGACCACCAGACGCTGGAGACTTGTATTAAGGTTGGACTGAACCAGCAAGAAGCAGAAAAAAACTGGTTACTATAGTGCTTCAGATTACGTTAAAGGAAGCTGGATTCAACCACGTCATTAAACTTCAGTGGACTGAGTCAATATCACTTTATTCAGGAGGATGAAAGCAAGTTAGGTGACGCAAAACACCTGCAAGCCAACTTCAGTAATGCTTCTTGCCAGATTTACTAGTTAGCAATATCCTGGAGTGGAGGACAATTTTCTACTTTCAATAAGTTTCATGCCAGCGGCGATGAGCCGTCCTCACTTTAACTGCTTGGATGTGCACCAGGCTCGTGGCTGCGCTTCAATGAAACGCACACATAAGGCTCTCAGAAGACAACGTGGCAATAAAATAGTGAGACTCTGTTCTTTTCATTCATCACTTTGGCTGCGAATAACAGTAGAGCCAGACACCGGAGGGCTGTTCGTTTTCTCTTTGATTGCGATCCTCTTTTTGGCTCGTCCGTTTGCACAGCTCAATAATCCAACCACGGCAGATATGTACAACAAGCTGAGCCACAGCCCAAAACAGAGCTGCTCAGCCTGTCTTACGTACGACCCCTCAGCTTCATTCCGTTCTTTACCTCATGAAAGACTTCATAAATATCTAAAGCACACATTTGTCCTACCTTCATTTCGTAACTTCGAAAGAACACAAATGCACAGCAAAAAAGTCTACTTCATAAAACGCTTCACATGCTCTCAGAAATGAATCAAAGACAAAAACTAAGCTAAAATCTTTCTGAGGAAGAGCTTTGCCAGATTAGGGGCATAAGAACATGAAAACCTTTAACTGTAATCCCAAATTATAGATCCTCAAACAGCAAACTAAGATTTGACGGCTGGACAGATTTGAATTAAAATATTTATAGTATTAATTTGACTTAATGACTGCACCTATCATCGGGTTCCTTACCAGCTGAGTGTCGTTTGAGACCAAGTTCCAAACGACGACGTTGGTGCTCATGTCACTGCCAAAGTCCGAGGTGTATGAGGCCCTCAGCACCACCAGCTGGCCCTTGATCACATCCATACTGGTAGCGGGCATCTGGATCTGGGCCCGTATGCCTGGATGGGGAGAAAAAAAAAATACTGTTAATGTCCTGCAATTTATCGGAACAGAAAAAAATTAAAAGGAAACGTGTTTTAATTGTTTCACATTTAAAATTACATGCACAAATGAAACAGCAACCACATAAATGCTTATCATGTCATGTAGAAATGTCCCAACCACATGGAGTCCTGTGAAATACGATAGTAAACACTTTTAAGGCTACCCAAGTCTGTGAAGTGACATAATGACTGAATGTGGAGCTGAAACAATGTGAGCATTTTTAGCCAGAGGGGGGCAACATAGAGCCAAAACACATTTATTACTCATGAAAAACTTCTCATTCATTCAGGCTGAGGAAAACTGATTCATTTACTTTAATTGAGGGTTTTCTCGTAGAGCATAAGCCTCCTCTTAGTTATAAATGAAGGTGGTTTGAATCCTTTTATTAGTCCTCTTTTACTATGCTGCCCATCCCTGCGATCACAGCAGAAATAACAGACAAAGGAGCAAAGAAGACGAATACATGCAGACATTTTTTTGCATTTGGGCGCTAAATTTAATTCGTTTAATTAAACTGTCACTCTTAAATCATTCACAGAATCGCTCCTTATGCGTTCTTTTTCTCCCTCTCGTCCGTTACCTTTTCACCTCATCTGGTATAGAGCAGATCGGTGAGGTTAGAAGTGTGTTTTTCAGTCTACGCCTCACTTTATTCCTTTTAACAAGCCAAACATGGAAGCCAATTAACTCTACAAGTCATTCTTGATAATTCACACGCCTGTCATCACCAACAGAGTGTACAAAAGTGAGTGCGCATTCTTCAGAAAACAAGAAAGGCGGAAATGTGGCAGGTGCACGCATATTTTCAAAATCTGATGGGACTTCCTGTGTGTGAGACTGACATGAAAACACACAATACAAAAAAAGGTGGAAATCCAGCTGGTGACAACCCACACGCATATGCCAATATCTCATCCTCTACACTGCATAGAGGTACCTATTTTTAAATAATTTATCATTCCACACATGGGCTACAAACGCACTGCATTCTGCATTAGCCCACTTTGATGTAACACACCATAGAATATGGTAGTAGCTCTTCCTAATTAGTAATACTGTATTAGTGCCATAGTTGTCACCAACAAAACTTTCACCATGCATCGATAATGATGAAATCAAACGTAACAGCAAAGTTCAGTTCGAAAGTGTTTGCCCAAGAGAGCCAAAGCTGAACCTCTTCACTACATCTGCTCAGGGTAGACACTACAAAGAAGACGCTTGGTCTACTAATGCCCTTTTATATGACTTGTGCGTGATGAAGTCCTCTGTATTAAAACAGTTGCCTCAGGCTTGCTGACATAGATTGCGCCATCGTATCGTGTGCCGTCCCCAAGTGGCAGCAAAACGCTGTAACGTGTAACATGTCGGCACACGTTTGTGCAGCCCTGACCCTCCTCCAAGGCCTGATCTCATATCTAGAAACAGTGAAGTGTCAATCAAAGTCCCAGTAGAAAGCGTGGTGCTTGTTTAATCCCCGCTTGCAAAATTCAAATTGATTTTTTTTATTTACTCTGCTTTAATCAGACAGGTGATACAGATGAATCAGCTGCCAAATCAGCACAGCGAGGCGTTTCTTTTCTCAGGCTTTGAAACTATTAAATTCATGACAATTTTTCCTGTTTTCTGACTTGTCAAATAATTGTTTTCTTTTTTCGGGAAGTAAGCACAAAATGACAATAAGTTTTGATTTTAAGAATGCAACCTGTAACTGAATAATGACAAATCAAATTAATCTTCGTTTTGTTATGCAACGTGTTGCTTAGTCATTACACACAAACAATAAAGCTGGCCTGCCATTGTGTCATCATAAAAGGATCTTGAAACAGCCAACCTTGTGATTGGTGGACAAGCTGCACCACCAGCTAAGCTGCAACTGACCAGTGAAGTCAAACAGGCATCATTGGCCTTAATGTGGCCCTGAACCTCAATCTGCATGACTTTAATTAATAGTTTTACAAAAAGTTTATCGTGATGAATACATTTTTCATTTAATTTAAGACTGGATTAGAATGGCTTTTGACCTGTAGAAACACTCTGACTCGGCTTTCAAAATGCAACCCGATGTCTTCCTGTCACTTCCTGGCTTCTGCCATTCTCATTTGTCGGGGTGAAATCAGAGCTGTAAGAAACAAGTAAAGAGATCTCTACAGAGAGGAGGTGCGTGCCGGTATAATTTTCTACCGTCACTATAGAAACGGATGGAGTGGACAAGTGACAGTGATGACAGAGAAAGTGTGTGGGCAACACTCCTTTGGGAACACTGCTCCTAATAGGTCTAATTAAATCATTAAGATATATGCAAAGCAACAGAAGAGCGTGAATATTGGTGAAAGAAGAGAAGGTCCTTGAAAACGTGGGAGGAGAAATGAAAGACAAGAGAAGAGAAGCGCAAACAAACACCAGATTTGTTTTGCGAACTGCTCTTCAGAAGATTTGCTGGAGCAACGACAGGCATCAAGGGCTTTTGTCAATTGAAAAGCAATTTTGGGGTTCTGTATCGTGCCCAAGGATACTTTTTTCCCAGCGGAGCTGCCCATACTCTTACTTTATATTACCCATACTTTATATTTTTAACTCGTAACCAAGAAATCCATCTTTCTGTGTTCTGACACTTGGATTGTGCTGGCAGCAGCTCAAGCAAGTCCGGATGTCCCTCTGCCCAGCAACATTCTACAACCCCCTTTTTACAGATTGGTATCTACAGTATATGTATATTTTTCTATATGTGTTCCTGGTTAATCCCTGAGCCTCCTACCAGTAGAATGTGCCCAAAAACACACCCACTGGAAGCCACCCAGGGTGCGTTCCGATCAGAGATTCAAGCCACCCAACTGGATTTTTGAAACCCCTCTACAGAAGAGTCACAGCTCTAGAGATCTCTAAAGCTGGAAGCATCAACACATGTAGATTAAAGATTTCTCCTGCTTGCACTCAGAATGTCATTCTTTTCCGTCACTACCCAAAGCTCATTACCCTGGATAAATGTTGGATTATAAATTGACCAGTAAATCCAAAGTTTTGTTCCCTGACTTAGCATCCTCATCACCACAAAACACAGGCATCGCTCATGACGCAGCAACTTTAACCTCACTGCGAACGTAACCCCGGCACTAAGGACAGACACTAATTTCCAACTTAGAATCTGCTGTTTTCCATCAGAAAACCATGGCCTCAAACTTGCAGTCCATGAATTTCTACTCTGTGGGAAACTGACCCAGTCAGGGCACGATGAAGCCAACAGATACAGTTCTGAGGCTTCTGTACCAGCTCTTTTCCTCCCTCTGGGCTCACCTTGAAATCCTGCCCAGAAAGATCACAAACAGAGATGAAGATGAAAGATAACCCTGACAGAGACAAAAAAACAACTTTCTGCTGCTGCAAATGCTGGGGATAAAGACATATCGTAGCTTGCACTTATACATTAGAAAATAACCATATTTTCCAAACTATTAAACAGTCTTTGTAAGGTCAGAAAGGCTTAAGATGCCACTTCTGAGTCCTGCTTTAGATAAAGGACTTACTCACTATTGTGAAAAAGGAAAAAGCAGCAAATGTAGAGTGCATACAAGACTTCCCAGCAGCAATCCAGACATCGACATTATATTGGGAGAAAATGGGCCAAATCCACAGCTCCTCATTAGTGTGGATGGCTCTTCATGATTTAGCCCGATCAGCCTGCAGTATTTTTTTTTTGCCATAAAAATCTTGCCAAGTGCTGCTTTAAGAAGATTTACTGACAGAAATCCTCCCTGATTCCAATGAGAGTGCACCACACGACAGGAAAGCGGAATACATATAGGGGGAGCTGAAAAATGGAGGGATAAATAGAGCAATGAAGAAGGACACTGGAATCACATTCATAACATTCACTTTTCATTCTTAATTTCACTGAGGCTTAATCTCTTCTTCTGTGGCAGGTGTTAAATCCACTCTGCGGGCTTTATTATGATTGGCTTTAAATATTCTAGGGTGACTGATGGAAAGGCAGATGGGAGCCAGTTCACTGAAGCAAGTAATGAGGTCGAGACGGATCTCACTGGAAATAATGTGGAAATTTCACTTAATAAGATATAACTCAGGCCTATGTGAGTGAAAACCAATTTTTTCTCCGATGTTTGGTGAAAGGTTAGGTGACATGAAACTTCTTAACAGTCAGTTTGCCAAAAAAAAATTTCTGGAACATTTTTAAGAATATTCATTTTTTAAGACTTAAACTGTTGTTATAACACACAATAGTAAAATAATATACTCTTAAATGGCTCAATTAACACAAAAACAGTTGTAGGGGGAAGGAGGGAATCAAGCACTGGTGTCACTTTTGTCTTTGATGCACTTTGGATATACTACTACTGTGTTTGTACTCCAAACTAAATTTCGTTGGCTTTTTTTTGACAATGACAATAAACTCTTGAATTGAATAGGTAATGACTAGCTAGCCAACTAGCTTGATTGCCCAAACACAGACTACAGTGTGTTATTAAATCTAACAAAAGTTTTTTATGTTTGTTTTTAAGAATAAACACTCTAAAAAGTAATTTAATTAGAGGTTCCATCACATCCAACTCCGTTTATTAATTTTAATACAACTGACTGTACGAATTAGCTACAGGTGCTACAATTACATTATATCTAATTTCAATATTTAGGCTGCATCATAGTTTTTATATTTGCAAAATGATTAACCTGTTGTTATTCTAAAAATCCAACACAATGTAATGACTCTGATGATTTTATTACAATTATGCTGTTCTGTTTTTTTTTTTTTTTAAAGCTGCTGGGAATCATGTATCTACACCAGTTCTGTTTGACCAGCCTGGTTACAGAGAAATGTTTGCATGTGACCAACACTTTCCAATAAACAATGAAAAGACCGGGTCATAAAGCTGTGTCACTTACAATGAAATGAGGCCTTTTAATTTTTCCTGAGGGTGACAGTAAAAGTTAGTCGAGCTGTCTCAAAAAACATGCCGTCAAATACGTGTATGATACAATGTAGTTCAGGACTGTCAGTGCAGTACATGTGATGGGACAGGATATGAGTCGGCATACCACCAACGGTCATCAGATTCTTCAGATTGAGTCTCAGAACGTCTATCAAAGCGTTTTCTGTACAGAGATGAGGATAGTTCACTGTGTCTGAGATTCTGTATGAGCTAATCACCTAATTACAGGAAACACTTCAGATGGAGCCCGTTTAACAGGTCTTACTGATGATAAGGTGGAGGCTGAACGGACTTTGATGGGGCTGACCTTAACTTGCGTCGTTTATGCTACAAAGATGGGAGGAGTGGGTCGGTCACTTCCTTTTAGCGTTATCAGCCACTTTGAGTAAACTGCTCGATCGAGTGATACAGATGGAAAATATGAATTTCCTGAGAAAACTGTTTATTTTTTCTGATTTTAATGAAAAGCTGAAGAAAAATATCAACCCCACATCCGCCTTAAGAATGGCAATGAAAAGAAGAGATAAACCAATTAATGGAGGACAGGACAGGGAGCACAGATGATGTAATCTTGAAGATCAAAAGTGAAGAGTTGGGTGGAGACGTGATGCCAACTCCTGGGACAGTTTATCCCAATCTCTACAGATTAAAGTTTGAATTGTTGGTCCCTTTTTCACACCAGACTTTAGTTCACATAATGACTACGTGCTATGTCGTTATGTCTTCCATGCTTGCTTTAAATTATACGCCATTCCTTCTAACATTATACGGTGCTGGTCCTTTGTCCAAAGTAATTCTGACAATAAACTCCTCCAGGCTGTTATCACCCAGCTAAGGGTTTTTATTTGAAGGAAAGAAAGATGCAAAAGTGACCATCCTGGTAACCATACCGTAATACAACCTAAAAACCCTTTCCCTCACTATATATGTTTGTGACATAAATGTCTTCATCCCTCACACGTAGTCATCACACACAGAAAAAGCTACAATGCAATCATGATATTTGACATTCACGTAAGATTGAACCTAATGTGCAGGCTGTAATACTGTAATAGTAATAGTCATTATAGAGTTCCAGTTTTCTGACAGCAACATATAATATCATCGTAAAATACATATTAACATGCCAAGTATGCTACGGTTGGATGAAGGAGAGAGTTGTAGTGGATAAAAGTAGCTGAAAATTTGTTTATTTTTTACATGTTGTTAGACAGTATTATGCTTGTTAGGGTTGAATTGTTCTACAGTCATGCAGAATTGTGTTAAAACAGCAGTGGAAATACTGATCGACAGATTACAGAAGATTCAACGAAAATTTTTAACACTTCTCTCATATTTATTTGGTTTGTTCCTGAGTTAAAAAGATTTGTGCAGCAGCTAATTTCTGTAGATTGCTGTAAGAGTGCTTTGGTTCCCCCTACAGTTGTGGTGAGTCACGTGAGCCCTGCAACTGCACAGCCATACATGAGTTTGCTGTCATGTTGAAGTGGCCACAAAGATTCCATTAAAAGCCCACAAAAGTATCAAGCAACTGAAAGCAAAACAATGTGGTGCAGGGCTAAAAACTATAGTCCTGAACTGCAGTATCTCAGCCCCTGGCCTCTCAGGGGAGGCCTTAGACCCGGGAATTTGTGTAACACAGATCACTGTAGGGCTGAGCAATTTTATCGATACTGCGATATATATCGATATTTCGTTTCCCGATAAAGTATTGATTTTTAAAAAAAATTTTTTTAAAGCAAACTTTATTAAAAAGTTAGACGTTAAAGTTAGTGAAAACACAGAACATTAAGGTAATACAATACAATGCCAGGGGGTCACATTATACAAAACAGTGATAAATTAGTTCATAAAAATGTTGTATAAAGTGCATAGCGCTCACGTTTTGTGACATGTTCGTTTGTTTCTGTTTGTCTGGCGGTATTGTCCTTTCGGTTCAAAGGTTGGATCACCAGTCCAGTCAGCGACGATTCATGTCAAATCACACTGTCCCTTTTTTCCCCCCAGAAAATGATGTAAGTGTATCGAATCGTATCGAATCGTTGGCTGAATATTGTGTATCGTATCGTATCGTGAGATTAGTGTATCGCTACAGCCCTAGATCATTGCATTACATAATGAGTCGTAAGCACGTAGTTTTAAGGTTAAAAACTGATTCCTCTGAACAGCTGATATGTCAAATTGAACCTCTGCTGCAGTAAGTGCCTGTCTGTTAGCTGGACTGTAGCAGTTCATACATGTGCTGTGTGAAATACAGTAATACAGATATCTTTCTGGGTCCAACCTCGTAGGGTTTGTGTTAAAATGTTAGGGGAAAGCACCCTGAGTGGAATGCACACATAGCACCAACGTGTTCAGTTGCCATTGGAATACAGAAAAGCAGAGCATGTGCGAAAAGGCCACTGGGCGTACAGAGCAGTGCCACAACCCAAGTAAAGTTCCCGAAGAAAAACCTCAAATAAAGATGAAGAGCCTCGGCAGTCTCGTTCCCCTTTAAAGTCTTAAAGCGATACTCCGGAATTTTTGACATTGGACCTCATTTCCGAGTCAACCAGAGTGTAAGAAATGTGTTTTATTTTTTTATTTTTTTTTTATTAATTCCATGCAGCCCTTGTGAAACCACTGGTCGCTGTTGCTAAGCTAGCGCAAGTGATCCACTTTTGGTAGCCTGCCACAAGAAAACAGTCTTGCCCCATTCAATAAACACTCAAAGCACATCAATTGTCTTGCCAGGCTATCGATGCAAATATCTACGTTGATAGAGAGATTTAGGGAGTAAAACCAACCTTACAATTATATTTTATCAACCGCAGCCATTCGTGCTTCCTGGTTTGAAAGTTTGGCAGCCGCGGACTAATATCTAGCACCAATCTTACCGGCTCTCGCTGCCAATAGTTTGTTTAGTGAAGAATGATGCTGTCACAACTACTTGAGCATACAAAAACTTGATCAAAGAATGGCAATGTTCGGTGCTTTTGATGACGAGGACGAGCCATTTAATTTTTCCAATGAAGCATACCTGTACGAGCCGGAATATACTGAGGAAGAGTTGAGAGAGATGGAACGAGAGAGGGCCGAACGAGAGAGCGCGTCTGTAGAGACAGCCGCAGCTAGAATAACCGGGGATTGGTGGTGTCGGTGCCGAAATTGCAAAGCAATGGAGACGGAGGAATAATGCTTTTGCTGCTGAGAGTGGGACTTAGTTATCCCACAGATGGAAGAGCTGGAGCTTGATAAATCGTTCCATAGTCTAGATTTGTCTGGCCATAGCACATCTCGAGATGTGTGCATAACGGAGCACCAGGACTTCTTACCACATCTCAACCGCGGAGTGCTAGAAACATTCTTCTCAGTCGATAAGATAAACTGGAAAAAACGACCCAGACCTGCTGGACCTAATGGCCAGTTGTCATTGCGGTAAGTTACCAAAACAAAATTTTGTTGAGATTTGTTATCTATTGGTTGAATGAAAAGACGTACCGTGTAAGCTATAATAACTAATAGTCCACAGTGTAACTATTATAATGTGCACTTATAATAATATGACCCGGATACGCAGCGTCTCCATCGGAGTTTGTACGTCTAATCCTGCAGCTAGGAGATAGAGTTTTGTTCTTTCGGATCTTTTATTGGAAAATAATGGAAACTTTTCGGAACCCATCTATGGGCTCTATTGTTGCAATTAGCAAAGGCACACTGGTTTACCATGTTGCCACGTTGTTGGTTTATAATCCGCTCGCAGCAAACTCGCTCGATCCAAACTCAGCAGATGTAGAACTAGCTTGGAACTAGCAGCTGAGTTAGTTATATCACAACTGCCGAGAGTAAGGTAAAATTCCGCTGACCACTATAAACTAGTCCCTCATATGATAAAAATCCATGTAATGCAAGGTCAGTTTTATTTCAAACATTACTCTATCACCACAAACCTTTACATCCACTGCCTGACATAATAATTGATGTGCTTTGAGTGTTTATTGAATTGGGCAAGACTGTTTTCTTGTGGCAGGCTACTACAAGTGGATCACTTGCGCTACCTTAGCAACAGCGACCAGTGGTTTCACAAGGGCTGCATGGAATTAAAAAAAAAAAAAAAAAAAAACATCTGTACACATTTCTTACACTCTGGTTGACTCGGAAATGAGGTCCAATGTCGAAAATTCCGTAGTATCGCTTTAAGACCTACAAATCTAAAGGAAATGGAGGGAAACAAGCATGAAGTGCAGCAACAGACCAAAAGGTCACCAACAAAAGGCCACTTAAATCACCCAATGAAGCAAGAGCACGGGATGAACCACCGCACACTTAAAAATCGCGAGTGCATCGTCTATCCCTCAGATGTTCACAGCTAAACTCGACTAGCATCCAGACAGCAGCGGAACTAAATGCTCTCAGAAAATAGTTCGAGAAGTTTCGGACAAATGCATATAGATGTCCTTGGTGAGGATTTGAAAATACAAAGTAATGCTTAGAAAAGAAACGCAGCAGCCACGAGCCAACAGAATCATCAACAGACACACAGTTATCAAAGCTCGAGGACCAGACATACAGTCCGCAAACTCTGAAGTGTCCCTCCCACCAGGTTTACAACAGGAATGTGAAGTCTGCACATTTGTCTCATATAAAAGCCAACACATTTCCAATCACTCACAAGGTCAACTATACAACAGTGCTTCTCCCTTCAGCTCCTTTATATGCTGTGCTGAATTATTCAGTCACACAAATTCACAGCTTTTACACATGTAAAACTCTGCCCGTATGAATATTTAATGGCTTACACTTAGAACAAACTAACAAACAAGCACTGCCTGTCGTTACACATTACTCATCTTAAAAAGAAAAGAAAAAAAACAAAACGCTGACTTCCAGAAACAACCGACAAGATTCAGTTGTTTTCGCGAGGTTCAAAGATTTACGATGAAGAGCATTTTTATGCAGTGACATGCATAATTCTGCCTGGTTTAATCTTTTCCTGCGGAGACAGAAGATATGAGATTTTACATCGGATTTAAGCGGAGTGTTTCACTGGGATCCAGAGTCTGCTTTTTTTTTTTTTTTTTTTTTTCCAAGTGCAACATTAGCAGCACATTTTAAACACAGAGAGAACAAATGCATCATGAATAATAGATGAAAAAAGACAGACCCAGTGGCACAGACCAATAATCTCAACTAAAGTATTTCAACTTGAGATAATAATAGATAATAAGATCAGTTGAAGAGGAAAATCAAATGTAAATTCCAGCTTAGAGAAAAATTAAAACGCGCAGGTTTCCACATTTTACAGATTGTTACCAGATAGCAACACCTGGGGCCCAGCGGCGAATCGACATTCCCAGACTAACAGCGGTTATGCCTGCATTACTCTTCCAAGCAAAAAAAAAAAAAGAAGTGAGAATTGAAACAAGTTAAGCTATAACTCTGAGCCTCGCAAAGACAGAAGTAGTACACTCAGACATAGAGCTTCTCATGCACACAGAGTGCTCAGGGCCAGGGAAGGAGGCAGAGCTCATCATCTGATAAGAGTGTGAGTGCAGTCCCTCGCAGGATAATTAAAGCAGAGACACAGCAGTGGGACTGCTGTGGAGAGGCATGCGTCATCTGCCATCGAGCTGCAAACCTACCAGCTCCTCATCAGCTGGATACGCTGAGGGAGGAGGGTGAGAGGAGGAGGGAAACAGCTGCTTAATTGGGGTAACAGAGATAGTGTGAGGCCAGGTGGGTCAGCGGTGTGTGCGTCTGGATAAGTCAGCGAGTGTGTTCTTATCTTTGGGTCTGTCATTCTACCTGCGACGCACATCTTCAGCGTTGGACTCTCTCCGTCTCCCTCGGCAGCTGCAAATGCGTCTTGGGACGCATCGGGAATACTTATTCGCTGTCTGTCCTCTGACTGCTAATTAAAGAGTGAACTGTAGATGTGCGCTCTTCCTTTGTCCTTGCACAGTGTGTGACATTGAACAAAATATCTACATACTGTACGCAGTTTACGTTGTGCTCCAATAGGGGAACTTCATTGCTGTTTATGTGTCATCTGCACGAATAATCACAGTTTCTTTTAACTAGCTCAATAGAGGACCACGGCTGTCACCGCTTAAGGCCGCTTGAGTCAGGCGAAAGAATGTCAACCACTTCACAATTCTGCAGCTACAGTTTAATGTTAATTTGCAGATCGACTCCAGCCAGGTCAGCTACTCGCAGCTAACGCTCGCTGGGATCAACACATTTCACTTTGTCTACCGGCAAAACAGTCCAACCTTCATCACATACTGCAGTTATCATTATGGGAGTGTACGACACGACCTGTGAGTGTGTTTAACTGGTGCCCAATGTTGGCGGATGTTGGCAGGGTTTCTGGGTCAATATAAAGTGTAAGGTTTGATTCTCCTGCCTTGACTCGTCCTCATCAACATCACTAACCTTTATTCAAGACACAAGGGTCCATATTGACAAAATAAGAACAAAAAAACAACATTGCCTTCAGAGTTGTAAAGTTTAGTAAAATGCAATATACCGTCGTGGCTTAACTCTGAATCATTTTTTAAAACCCCAACATGCACCCGTCTATTGTCTTTGTGTTACAATATGGAATGAGTTCCCATGTAATTTCTTAAAGGTGTTTAAATTCCCTTTCAGGAGTGGTTTGATGATTAAATACCTGCAACACCAACAATGTTCCCAGCAGCCTAAACTCTACTGTGTTTATAGAGATTAGAAAAAGGTTTGCATGCAAACACACTGAATTTAAGACGCTGTAGTGAACATAATAACCACTAAATCTATCAAACAAAAGCATGTTAACGATGACTTTGCAAGTACGTTAACTTGCAGAGCTTTGCAATATAATCGGACAATCACCATATGACTAAAAGTTAATGATCAGGCCTCTGTCTTCATGCTAACAAAACAACGCTTTTCTCTCAGTCAGTGGAAATCTAAAGAAATAAAGGGATAAAAAAAAAAGAGGAATTTGTACAGTTAATATCCAACTGAAGAGGAATTATGGTTGTATCGATCTTCATGCACCAGATTATAGGTCCTTCACCTAATACACCTGTCAAAATATAAAAGTGTGAAAGATATTTAGCCAACTTAAAATACAATTAAAAAAAGCAATTCCACGACTTTTTTAACATCTCAATTAACTCAGTTTAACTGAGTTTTTTTTCAAAATGTTTGTATTTCAGTTGAAACGAGGCTGTGGTTATTAGTGCTGTGAAAGATCACACTATCTGCTGAAAAAAAAGAATGTGAACGCCACTCCCAATTGTCTTTTCTCAGTCTTGTGCAGCAGTGGCCATATGTCGTTGTGATGAGCAGCTTTCTGATACCAGCTGAGCCCAGAGCGAGACCAGAGACAGCTTTGGGGAACTGGAGCTGCCTTCCATCTCACGGAGGACATCGTGGGAGCTGCGGCAGGGGTGAAATTGCTAAAAAAATAAATAATTGCCACTTGACTCAACTAGGAACTCAAATTAAACATATACTGCGGACAAAAACCCAAGCTCATCAATAGCAAAAACACCTCACTACCTTACCTCCTAAAGTTAGTAGATATATATTTCAGAGTCACTGAAATCTGTTGGGTGCCCTGCAGCAAACGCCTACACAAGAGTACATATTGGACAATTGAAATGTTTCGATTTTACTCAAGGGGTCAGTTTTTTACTTAAAGTCTTATAAATATTCAGAAAGCTGAGCCTCATCAATAAGGTGGCCTGCTGTGCAACATGTGACTCTACAGTACAGTCAAATGTGCAAAAGGAGGAGAGAAGACCCTAATGCAGATTTATAGTAAAAAAAAAAAAATAAATTGATTCATTCCAAAGAACTGTAACAAAAAGCACGGCTAGGCCGGAATTAAAACAAACCTAAACCTGCAAAACAAAACCTAAAGAATAGACAAAAACCTGACTGAGAACATCGGTGACAGTAGCAAATCTGACTTTGACAACTCGACTTTAACATGAATGTCGGCGACAAGGATAAACCTGATTGAAAAACATAAGTGACGGTGAGGATCTGAAAATGAGCACGAACAAACCGGGAGACTAAGGCCCCGTTTACACGATAGGAAGACGCAGATATTTTCCTGCGGTTTGGCCTCTCATTTACACCAAAACCCCGTTTTTAATCACAGAAAACGATTATTTCTAAAACCTCCGGCCAAAGTGGAGATTTCTGATAACGCCGGTTATGTGTTGCCATGTCAACTGGGAGCAACAGCGTTTTAGGTTCTTAAACGTCACATTATGCGCCAGAAAATGCTTAACGTCATGCGAGCGCCTTATGTTTACAGTTTGTTTGGCTACTGATCAGGATCATCATGGATGATGTTAAAGTTCTACTAATTTTTACGATTCTGGCCTTATTGCATTTGCCACCCCAAACCTGCTCGCACAGTTCAAAATAGAGGAGCACCACTCTTCCGTGGCCGCTCCTGTGTCCAGTATCCACTGACTGACTATATTTCCCTCTTATTGCCTTCAGTTTTGTTGTGATATTTGCTCGCGTTGTTGGTGTCGATTCTGAGGATTTTTATTGGCTTGCATGGCTTTATTCCTTTCCCTACACTGCCGCCAATAGGTTTGGCATAGTTATTATGGCGCTTGACGGCGTATTTATGCGGGTTGATGTAAATGACAAGTTTTTTGAAAACAATGTTGTGTGCACGATGTTATTATTGAAAACGGAGGGGGGGAAATGTTCGTTTCTCTAAATACCCGGCCACGTGTAAATGTGTCCTAAATACTGTGGAGGGTGATTGGTGAGTGAGTGCAGCTGATGATAATGAACACAGGTGAAGGGAGAGAAGCTGATGGCAGGGCAGGCGAAAGACTGAGGAAAAAAGTGACATAACATGGCAAAACTAAAGACTAGACAGAAACATTAAATGCAGAACATGATATGTTGCCAGCAGAAAAACAAATAGGTGCAGTAATTTATCCAAACATGAATGTATGAATTTGTACAATTATAACTGAAAGTCAATATTTTTTATGAGCAACTTCACTCTTCACTTCAACAAACTTTCTGTCATTTCTTTAAGCAGTCTTCAGGAATAGTTCTCCAGGCTTCTTGAAGGACATCCCAAAGATCTTCTTTGGACGTCGGCTGCCTTTTGTTCCGTTCTCCATCAACATGATGCCACACTGCTTCAATAGTGTTGAGCTCCGGGCTCTGGGGAGGATTCATCCCTCCATCAGACCTGTTGCCACTGATTTTCAGTCCACTTCTCGTGTCATTTGGCATAGCTCAGCCTTTTCTCCCTGTTTCCCTTCCTTAAGAACGGCTTCTTGACAGCCACCCTTCCATGGAGCCCATTTCTGATGAGGCTTGGGCCAAGAGTAGATGGATCAGCTGAAGATCCAGATGCATCTCTCAGGTCCTGTGTCAGGTCTTTCCTGGATTTCAGATACTGTTGATCTGCTGTAGATAGTTCATTTTTTTAGGCCTGACACTTCTTCCTTTGCCCTCCACTTGTTCAGTTTCCTCAAATGTTTTCAAGACACACAGCACACCATGCTGAGATATGAGACAAGTTTCCAACTAATAGCTGTTTGGGATCACCTTGTTGGTGCAAAAAAAAAAAAAATACTATTTTATGTCTGTCAAACGTAGCCATTTTTTGTACATGCAACAAAAGAAATGGGAACAAATGATGAGTCTTTGTGACAGGCTGCTAGTAACAAAGCGCCTAAAGATAAAATTTGAAATTGGTTCTTTGCTAAGTTGTCTGTTGTGTGTAGACTCAATACTGGTTTATCTCTTAAGGTAGATGTCTCTGAGGAAAGTGAGGACCTGTTCTCATTGACTGTGTCTGTGCTAAGAATACTCAACAGCTATGAATAACTAATGACATGACAGCAGTTGTGCAGTGTGTGTAAATGTAGCCATCATTAAATAGGACTGACATTTATGGAGTTGCAGTATTGTCAATGTAATAATCAAAAGGTGCTTAGGGTTAGGGTTACCCTAGGGTTAGGGTTAATAATGTTGCATTGACCACGATTAAAAAGGACACGAATCTGTCGGCAAGTTATTGTGGTGCATGAAAGAGTTCACATATAGATGTAGCTTTAAAAAATATCAGAGATTTGCAGAAAGTGCTTTAATCACTGCATTCATCTCGCCCTCATGTTTGGTATAGACTGAAGGTTTGTGAATTCTTCCGCGAACAACAAGACAACAGGCCAACCACCCCACAAATTAACATACGGCCAGTCATGTGGAGCAGCTTTTAGATCTGCAGAGCTGATAAAAAATAAGGTAAAACTTTATCGCGAAGGAAAGTTTTGAGGTCTGACTCCTAAAAGTGAGACTGATGATATTTCCAGACGGGGCTTTTGTCATTGTCCCCGAAGAGTTTCACAACTTCACTAAACTCCAAAAAAGGGTGGAGAGGGGAGGAAAAAGTACAAAGAGGTATAACTCCTTCAACATTTGTAGGATTTTGAACGTGTTTATTGGTTGTTATTTTCTTATTTTCACTTTGAATTTAAAAGACTTTAGTGGGTCAATCCAAGTCCTACCACATGGCTGTATTTTGGGGCAGGGTACTTTTCATTCAAACCTGGAAGAGTGTTTGGTTTGAAGCCATCCAACTGTACCCCAGACTCACCCCTTTAAGTGCCCATTGGTTAATACATCAGTGTGGATGTATCTGATTGGTTGGTTTGTATTTTTTTCCTTCTTGCATCTGCGTGGCCGTTGTTCGTGTGTCTCTTCTGTGCAGACCAAAACACACACACACACACTTCCTCTGCCTTGTGTGGATGATGGCCGAGAGGAAAAAGCTGGATGCCCTGATAGCGCTTTATTCCAGGATTAGCCTGTTTGTCTTGGTAAGCCACGTTAAAGTGAAGTCCAGTAGTCGAGGTCAGACAGGAAGTGGCTCTTTCTGAGGCACCAACAGCCTCTGTCGGACACACTTCACAGGCTTATGACTCCCGCATTTAAATGACGAATCACTGCCCTTTACTCATGGGTGGTAAATGCTATGAGCTAACATTTCACAAAGGAGAGAAGGCTGAGACCATCCATACTTAACTGCAACAGCACAATAACTTCATTGTTCCAAGAATAAACAATTATTTGCTCTGTGCTAAATTTAAAGAAAAGCTCTTGCAGTATTTACTCGGTGCTTTGTTACATTCCTGATACACAGAGGATGTTGAATGAGGTCTGGAATATGAATGTGAAATAACTCAGCAGGCATTACTGAACATAGAAAATGTCATGGTGGAACTTAAGGGTTTGAGATCAACGTTGAACTCACATTTCATTCAAACTTCCAGAGCTTTCAACCACTAACCATGTATTTGTATTATGATTTAAAAAGTCTTGATATACTCAACTATATATATATATATATATATATATATATTCAAAAAATGTTTTTACCATGAATCACAATGGCCGGATTGTATTTATTCTGTGATTGACATCATATCAAGGGCAAGTGAGAGTTTGCAAATCAAAAACCAATTGATGTATACAGAGTCAAAAGTACGCTGAATAGATATAAACTGTCTAAATGGTGACATTTACATAGTACATATGACTTATTAGTATTGGGCCTCTTCCAGCTGACATTATAGATCAAAAAGCAAAAGAACTGAAAATGATCCATTATTATTTTTATAAACAGATGCACATTATCCTTTGAGGTTATTTTTAGTAGTAACCAGTGTCTTCTGTTATCTCTGGGTCAAAGTCCAGGATGGGAACTGTGGAGCATACCCAAACACCTAAAGCTGGTCTAACTCCGGTTAAGGCGACAGATGCGAGTAATTCAACACCCGACTGCATTATCTGATTGTAAAGGTTGGTTGTGATGTGACGGACAGAATCATTTTTCTTCGAGGATCGTGTAAACTCGTTGTACATCTGCTGTACGGGACTGACAGTTCAATTAATACATGAACTCTTATTGTAACTCCTGAGAAACCACTCGGGCTTTAGCAAATTAGAAAAGTGCCATGTGACATATTCATTTGAAAGATGTCTTTGCATTTAAAGTACAGTTCATTGTAAATCAAGAAAAAGTCGAGTGAAAATGCTTCAACAACCTCTTCTATTTTCCACCTGCCACCCAGACACGTGCCACAAGACTTGAAGGTGCATAAAGTACATGCAAGAACATGCGGCTAGCAAATGACATTTTCCTTTCCTCTTTCTTTTCTAAGCTCAAGGGAGGAAGAATATAATTACTAGCAGGAGCGGAAAGTCTCCCTTATTAACCGAAGACTGTCACAGTGAGATCTGATAAGCTTCAATAATTTTGTGGCCTTGCCTGGCCCTTAGGCTCTGTGCCAATTATGAGAAGAAAACCAAACAAGTAAGTGGATGACCCCTGGCGATCTGAAGATGCCCACAGACATGAAAGTAGATATTCAAAGGGCAGATCATAGTCTGAATTATCAAGAAAGGTGACAAAGTTAATTGCTGCCGCGTTATTCTGTGCACAGACACACGCAAACAGATCCACAAGTCCATGCAGTACATAAGAAGGCAAGAGTTAAAAAAGTGGCATCCAACAAAAGCTGCCATCTGGAACAGTCGGTATATAGAAATATCTTGATTTCACCTGAGAACGCGTTGCTATGGGAAGGTAATCAGTGTCGATCAAACAAACGCAGAGGCGTGAGGCAACATTTCCTGTATTTATATCTGAATCGAAGTGTGAATCAAATGATGGAACATTTCCCACGAGACATATTTGATTTGTCTGGGGACCGCTGAGGGAATAAATCTGCACAATACAGAGTAAGTGACAGGTGACATGATCTGCTCGGGATGTCACTGGATCATAGTGAATTAAGCCCTGGGTTATTCTTCTTTCCCGTCCTCCCGTTACAAGAGTATTACCTGACATTAAAGTGCGCGTGAGACGGACAGGTGGACATGAGTGTGATGATATTAAAAACCCAAAAGTCTCCGATCAAATGATGGTAAACGTTTTTGTACAAGGTGCCCCCAAAGAAGATGGACGGACATGTGCTCTCACCGGTGGCTGAAGAGATGCTACATAAGTGGATCGCTAGTTAGCAGGCATGTGCACTTTGAGCTTTCGGCCTATCTAAATAAGTGCTATATATCATGTGTAGAATTTGTGTGTGTTTAGTTTCTGGCGTATCTCTGTAATCTTCTGCAGCACAAAGCCAGCCAAGCTAAGGTAAAACAAAGTATGGTAGATTCATAAATGTCTTAGTTTCAACACCAGGAAACGGCTTGTAGCTGCTACTGTTTTTTTTTTTTTTACCAGTTATGGACTATGGTGAGAGTCTCTCTTAAGAAAGAGAGACTCAATGGGATTACCTGAACAAATCAAGGTTAACAATAAAAAAAAAAACACTGTTTGAACTTGGAAAATCACTGTCATCACAAAAACTAAGATTCAGAGAAATTTCAGCTGACTTTTGGGGAACATCGGGCTGTGGAGCAACAAGCTATAAGAGACCGAGCTGAAGACAGACTCCATTTTTGGGGAGATGAGAGCAGTTTGTCTGGCACAGCAGGAGCAGACGAGGTCCATAATGATGCCATTTGGTCCTCCCACGGTGCAATGCGCACCATCGTACCGCCTGCTCTCTCTGGAATCTAGCAGCAGCAGATGCTGATGTTTGGATAGTTATCTCTGTGCGTGCGTCTGTGTGCTTGAATGACACATCCACCCGCCTCATTCAAAAAGAGTCTCCGCAGTCAGGTGCACGCATGTCATGGTCTAACTCCTAGAACCACGATTGGCTGGCCTGAGAATCTGATTGTCTCCTCTTATCAGGATTTATTAGCTTCTGTCTTACTTCAAGTGCTTCGTTCGATGTTACCTATTTTTGAAGATGTTACTCTTTAGTTTTGAAAATGGGTTTCTCCATAATTAAGGAGCCTAGTCTTGCACACCGTTTTGAAAAAGGCGAGGAAGGAGAGACTAGGACAATTATTGGAATCAAAGATAAGGGCTCTGCATTGAGTTGGGGAGAAGCATTCATCTTGTTTTGACTCAAAGACTGATAATGTGGAGGGCTGGAAAAGAAGCGGTTGTCTGCCGCGCAGCAAGCCAACTGAGGATGTCAGACAGCTTAACATGTTGATTTGACCCGAAATGCCAATGACAAGGGCTGGAAACTTTGTGCCATATCTGGATTCTCAGTCAGTGATTAAGGCAACTGAGTGTTGCTTTCTGGATTACATCATCACTGGTACACTGGTGTTTGACGCCTTATGGGAACAATAACAATGAGACACGGTGGCACGCTGTAAAATGAGAAGTACCCTGCGATAGAGCCTGAGAAAGGCCTGCATGAGGGGCTGGATCATGTTACATTCTCAGGAAGAGAAAAGTGGCTTTCCCCCGAAACACACCACAGCACTTAAATGATTCTAGCACCGCACAACACACACAGAGTCAGAGAGAGAAAACATTTTCTATGTTGTGATATGAAGCCACGTGTACACACCCTCTTAAGTCGTCACATACTGCTGCTGCTTTGTCAAGAGCCCTATGTATCAGTTTTAAACGCTTTTACCGTCCCTTTCCAGCACACAGGGAACTCCTAAAAGCTGACATATTGCCAGTTATGCTTCTGCGGCAGACAGCAACACCTCAGCTGCGCAAACAGTAAATTCTGGCTGTTCTTATTCATCCAGCCTTTACATTGACTTCCATTGTATTATACGGTTTGGTCTACCGTTATTATTCTTAAATGTTTACGTATTTGATGAAAGTTACTTAGGAGAGAGCTTCACGGACATTTGTTATGTCGCCATGATTGCTTGTACCACGACTGTTGAGTCACCAAATCAGAAGACCCCGCAAGCCCACAAACGATGCTTAATGTAACAGGTAAAACAGGGAAAATCTTAAATCATCTTCTGTCTGTGCTTTCGCTCCCCAACAAACACACAAAATGGCGAGCTGACTGATGACCATTCGCCAAGCGGTAAAACATGCATCTGTCACGTCACCATGCCCTACCAAGACGCCCCCCAGCATCCTCTGATAACATCCTGTCTGTCCCTCTCACGGAAAAAAAAATAAATGCATATCCTAATTAGCGAGGTCACAATCCCAGAGAGAGCATGTAGGGGTGGGGTCATCAAAAAATAAACAAAAGAGCTCTCAGAGGCGGGAAGTGACAGACAAAGTTCACTGTCCCCAGAGGAAGGGCTTAGTTTGTTGTTTGGTCTTTGATATCTCCTCCAGCCAAAGCTCCACAGACATGTATTTCCACGACGGCCCAAAGAGAGTTTGGAGCTCTTATAGCAGATTAAAAAAAAAACAACAACTGTATATTGGTGCGATAAATAAGTGTGGTTGTGATATTTACTGGGTACACGTCTGAAGAGACAAACAGAAGAGATGCAGCCCCTTGTGTATTCAGTATAAGCTATCAAAAAGCCACTTGCAGATGGATTATTCAGAGGGACATCAGGATGATGAATCTTAATCTCTGAAATGCGAGGAAATGTTTCCGGGAAAACACCAGTTTGCTTAGCTTTATGTTGGCAGAGGGCCAGGATAGATGACCAAAGAAAAAAATGTATACAGTCAATATCAAGAAATTATGTAAACATCCATCTGTAGTCACCCTGTTATGACATCCCGGATGAAGGTTTTAAGAAGTTTTTTGCTCCTCTTAGTTTCTTCAGAGATACATAAAAATAAAGGAGGGAGCCGCATTGTATTCCACGAGGTTAAAAATGCAAACTGATCCGAAAGGTTTTCCCCCAGTGAGGTTCTGTCTGCTTTTTCTGTATCACCTCTCCTTTCCCAGCTTTAGAAGTCAGGAAAAAAAGGGTTTGTTTTTAAATGTTAATGCCAGCGTGGCTTTGGAAGTGACAGTTCAGAGCTAAAGGAGAAGTCTTAATTCTAAGAGCATATGCACAGGGCACTCAAAGGGAAAAACCATACCTGACATGTTTCACACTCGCAGGATTTGGTACCAATTTCACCTTCACGCTGGGAGCATAAAGTCCACTTTACAGCACGGTGAACAGTGCAAACAACAACAGATGTTTCATTACCAGGATGTGTTGTCATCAATGAAATGGAAAGCAATGGTAGTTTGAAGTTACCTCATGCACTTTTCATTTTGTGCTAATTTATATTTTATTCTTAACCACATCCAAGCTGAAAGCTCGACATGGTTACTGTGCAGATTATGATTTTATGATTTTTGGCCTTGCTACCCATCAGCTATCAGATAATAAATAGATATTTCCAAATAGATAATACGATAATGCTGCTTGCATGTTGATGCATCAGTGCTTCATCATTTTGTTTTCTGCCCGATTTCTTAAGAGTATTTAGAAAATTATTCTTTAATACATTATAACTGTGCTGGAAAGTGAGCTTTTATACTTTATTGATATTTTATACTTTTATTGAATTCAATTACAGTTCAAAGACAATATTAGTATGTTTCAAACTAAAGTAAGTGTAGAAAGCCCTGCACGAGTCATACAGGCAACATACTTGGGAGTCATGTGCAACTCCATCGCCAAGCCTCTCAAACCCCGAAATGCGCAGATATTTGCTTGTAGAAGCTGATAATGGACCTAAATACCTGCATAAATATGTGTAAATAAACAGTATTATGGGTAATAAAGGCTTTAACTTACTAACTAACTAACTCCACCTTAACCAACTATACGATTCCAGCGCTGCTTACATGTTAAAGCATCAGTCCTTGCAACGCTTCCATGCAGTAACATTTCAACAGAAAAGATTATTAAAGATTATTATGCTTTCATCTCCACTATTTTGAGAACAATCCTGAGATATCTTTACAGAGTAAAAGACATCGAGCATATAAACTATTCAAAAATGTGTTGCTATGCTATTTTTATTCCACAAGTGTCGACATGGCGTAAATGTGCTTCTGCTTTTCTAGACCAGCTTCGTCTTCGGTTGACTCGCTGTGTCCACGGCATTTTGCCGTTGTCCCAAATAATTATGGCTCTGAATACAGAGTTTAACTTGAGCTCAGGAACGTGGTGTGGTTCCCGTGTCATAATGAGTCCCAGACGTAATGTAAGAATAATGAAGAGTAATAATAGCAATTGTGTCACATAATTACATTGTTACATGTAGACGACGTGGGCCTGTAGGGGGTTCGGGTCAGCTTGGCTATAACTGGCATCTGTGAATAGATTACTGAATGAACACCCTGAGACAAGAGCCTATTTTCATGCTGTAATTATAGTTGTTGGTGGAGAGATAATAATCATATCATGCTACAGCCTCTATTGCTGCCATAAAGACAGACATTACCACATCAATGCATTTTCAGCAGTTACACTGACTGTACAGAGCAGCACTTTTTCTACTGCTGCTGCCTGTGAATGGACAATGTTCCCACTGTCGCATCAGTTGGCGACAGAATAAATGACAGACCGATGTGCAAGAAACTAAGTTTCAAAGCAGAGTTCATGAAGACTATTTTCAACTGTCCCAAATGATGGCACAGTTCCAACTTTTCCGCTTTATGTGCAGAAAACATAAAACCGCTCATCGGTGGAAACCAGCGGAATGCTGGCGTTATTTCCTCTGGGGCCATTTCTGGAAAGAAAAGCGTACATGGCGACAAATATCAAATAGATTTCACAGAGAGTAACACTCAGACGTTGTGTTGCGAGCGTGACTGCAAACATTTTGAATATGTGTGTGTGAGGGCAGGGGTGTTTTCATGGGAGCTCATCCTCTCATCTCTCCTGCACTCAGAGTTGATTGGGTTAGATGGCGAAGCAGCGAGGACTCTTTGCTAAGCCTCAACACCCTTAATCCTATCAGTGTTCAAAGGCAGAGCTGAAGATAAGGCTCCCGAAAGAGACGAGCACATCTGGTGTCGGGGTGGAGGGATGGTGGCGGCAGACGGACTGGGAGTCAATCACATACAGCGCCCTGACATCCACCTGCAAACACGTGTAACTGATGAAACTTTGCCAGCAGCTATAAATAACAGCGGTAAACACGCCACTGATGTAAATCACAGGCACAGTGAGAAATATTAGCAGCGCCCGTGTTGTCAAGCATTATCAATCATCAGGCAAGCCGTCAGCCTGTCAGCGGAAGACGCGCTTTTAATGAGATGGAATCGGATTAAATCAAACAATGTTCTCTCTGAAAATGGAGAAGAAAAAAGTGGCATAAAACACAGTTAAGAAGGAGCATTAGAGCACATAGTGACAGTCAATTAGCGCTAATTGAAGAAGACGTCTGTGCATAACGTACGTCATTCTTTAATGAGTCTAATCCATCGAGACTAAGGTTTCGCATATTTTGCCAGAATCATTGAAAATGGTATTGAATGCAATTCTTTTTTTACTTTTAAATTGCTAAAACCCTAAAAGAGATTCAAAATGCAGGATTTTTAATGGCCAAAAGATTAAAAATCTACAGCCATGTTAGCTGGACTGAGGCTGCTTCAGAACAGCAGAAATATGTGAAAATGTCTCTATAAATTCACAAGTATAAGAGGAGGATGGGAATGTCTTTAGTTTTGCAGGCATTTGATCATAAAACATGTTGGATAAACTGAAATTCTGACCCAATAAAATGACAGATTATCAGTCAATATCATCATCAGAAGGGGAGGGGGGTTAAATGTTTCTCTAGATAGGTTTCTGTATGTGCAACTAGAGGGCAGAAAGCATTGCTCAGCAGAGTTTGTTTGGCAGACTCTTAAACGGAGATGGCAAAGGCAGTAAATTTTACAAATCACCCGAAAAGATGGATGGAAATTCCTCCAAATTTCAAGGGTGTCGCAGCTTATTGCCAGGAGGAGAAGAAGATTGTGGATCCAGGCCAGTAAAAAGGCAGGCTGAAGTAACTTCGAGTCCAAAAGGCAGCAGTCTGGTTTTTTTGCCCTCAGAACACAAAACTCTTGATCCTGTGCCACAAAAAACTCATCTTTTAACAACTGTATTGTAAAAATATAGGCACTGAAGGATTTGCATGCAGACAGACTTCCCTCCCTTTTGTAAAATTACCGAGTCACATTCTCATTATGCATCAAGCCGTGCAGTAACTCACTTAGAAATATGACACCAGCTCAGTCTGAGACGGTGGCTGGGACTGATTACATTGTTCAATAGAGACCTTGAGAGCAGAAACGCAACCTACATGAAAATAGAATGTTTAAAAAAATCTGGTAATTTCATTCAGAAATGTTGTCAGCTCACATTTCCCACAAGGTTACATTGAAACGCTTAACGAAGAAGTCGTGTTTTATGATTTAGTTATTAACAGTTGAGTCAACAAGAATGTACAAACAATGAAAACGTATGTTTGTTTTTTTTAAAGAAGAATCCTGTGACCACTAACTACAGTTTTAATCCCTGGACACGCGCACATACAGTACTGTTTTTTTAAGCAGGAGACCTGACTATAGGCCTCCAATCTAACTTTACAAACAGTGAGCAATGCTGCTAGTGTTGCTAAAAAAATCCTAAAAAGATACGAGGAAGTACATCGTTGCGTGTCTGCAAAGACTTACTGCAGAGAGTGCTAAGTGTGGAACCAATTTCAAGGCATCAGAATGATCTGAAGGGATTCTGAAAGGATAAGTATGCCAAAAAAAAAAAAAAAAAAATCACACACTGCACTCCGACTCCAAGTGGTAACCCATGAAGTTACCCATGAGAAGTGGTGTGACGTGATCTGTTCTGTCAGCATGAGCAGATGTTCTGTCTGCCATATCCTGAACGCACAGACAGTGACTGTGGCACCAACACAGAGCTGTCTGGGGCACAGCCTCAGAGGCTTTTCCCATATTTGTAAAAGAGGAAACGTTGAGGAAGCTTCGTGTGTCGATCGAAACGGGACAATCTGCCGTTATTTCAGCGTCACAGAGTAAGGTCGGGGCGCTGAAGGTACGGCTGGGCGGTATTACCAGCTCATCTGACAGGAACCGCTCAACTCGGTAAAAGGAACAACATCTGCCATATTTAAATAAAGGCGAACAGTCCAGAAAGCTTCATGAACTTGAAGGGTTGGCGCTGTTAGTTAGAGCCCAAAAAGCTAACTGTATGCACTTTCAGTTTCACAGCATCACAGCTGGTAGCAGCAGGTTCACTTTAAAATATCATGTGCCATGTTAGGCAGCTAGGGCCTAAAGATTTTAGGACAATCCCTGATCTGAATCGCAATATTATTTGAAGATTTAACGGAAGCTGTGATCAACTTGTGAGCTGTACACGCAGCTCTCTGGTAACAAATCCGTCAGTTCAAATGAAGCTTTGGCCAAAGTTCAAGAAAGAAGATCTGATCCATTTCATTCACTCTTTTTTTTTTTGCCTTTTGGGCTTTTCCTCTGCTTTCCTGCTATTCCCCTCCTTCGCAAGTTGTCGCCACTGCTTTGGTCCGACGGTCTTCCTGCTTCCTTTCTCCCCCACGCGATCGTCCTCTTTCCTGCGTTTTAAATGCCACCTCCGTTGTCATTCTCCTTGTAGACCACACATCGCACACAGCCCACCTCCTCCCCGGCTCCACCTTCTCCAAGACGGAGCAAAAGCTTTCACAATGGTTATTTGTACACCAACACATTTGTGTGAACCTTTCATTCGATCTGTTCTGACTGAACTGGCAAATCCCTGCATCCTTTATTCGGAGTCAGTTCACCATCAAAATTGAACTACAGAGAAAGTACAGAAGGTTTGTAATCGAGGGAATGAGTGGGAACAGCAGCATTTAAACATAGACGTCATTACTCCGAGAACCTACTGCCAGAGAGTAAAGGGCGCAGTGAAAATGTTATCCTGAGTAAGAATGGCAGCAATTCCTGCTAAATTCTTGCAAGAAGCCAATTTCAGGTTGCAACATAATAGCCGTCCTCTCTTTAAAGGACCAAGCTGCTGTATCGAACCCCACAGTAATGCTCCCCTCACGTCAACACCTGTTTGATCCATAACTGAAGCGAGAGTCAAAACGTCAACGCTGCTCCTTTCCAGGTAAGAGCCTCCATTTTCTAAATCGAGCCATTGTGTGCACCGCGGCCTGCCCCACTACCCAGCATCCATCGGGACAATGGACAATGGGGTCCAACTCCAGTTACCGAGCACCTGCACGCTTGTGTGAAAAGCAGAAACGGGAGACAGAAAGTCCCACGCACAGTTCAGACCCACTCTGGCCCCTTCACCAGCCACCCCAGCAGGTATCCAGTTGCAGGAACGATGGGCGTGGTTCCAGCTACACTCTGGCTAAATGAACAATCCCTTCTCATCTGACTACAGTCTAAGTTTCCACGAAGAAGCTTTGCAGCACCTTAATATATCCATCACCCACAAAAAGGCTTAAATCATTAATCTATGCCTTCTGAGCTGCTGAGGCCACGTCGACGTGATAGATGCAGCCGACTCTTCGGACACTTTTCCACAGTCTGGGTTATTTTTTTTCTCCACCCTGTCTCCACAATAGAGGCTGCCGTTCATCAAAAAGCCCTGAGCCTTTGTATCGAGATGCAGAGAACACAGAATATTTATTTTGGGGGCTAACAGTTATCAGTGGATTGATCGCTGTGGTCTGGAATTGGTGCTGGGTGGAGTAGAGAGCATCAACAGGAAGGTGGAATGTACTGAAAGGCCTTATCTGGGAGCACCAGGCTGCTGGGACGGGAAGTGGAATGTCAGGAGGGGATGAGGGGAAGTAGTCACGGATGTAATGTGCAAACACACATATAGACAATCGGGCACAAATACACACAAGCGTATAGCATTTTCTGCCTAATCTGTAATGCAAGTGAGACAGATAACTTTTTTATTTCTGCCATCTTCCAATTCTTCTTTCTTCACTCTCTGACTTCCTAGTTCCTCTCTTTCTCTCCTGTCTTTATCGGAGGGCTTTCAAATTGAAAGGGAAAGCAAAACAGCAAAACAGAACTATTACGCTGCTCAGGGTCTCGTGAATGTCAAGCCAAGGCATTTGCTCACAGAACGATAAGACCAGGTTCAAGTTCTGCAATAATTAAACAATGTTACTGTAAGCGGAGAATGCATCTAGACTCAAGAAGCTGAAATCATCAAACCTTTAAACATTTCAATTACACACCTAAATCAATGCTTAAAGTTCTTCTTTGCGGCCGACAAAGAAAAAGCGCTTGGACCGAGTTCCGTGTGTTAAACTTCCACCTGTTGATTTTACATTCTGATTCACGATACAGAGTCAGTTGGTCAGTTAAGATCTCGATGAAGCCAGGTGGGAGAAGAGTGAGAAATGAGAAAAGCATTCAGTGTCATCCTTTACTCTTCTGTGGAAAAGAAAAAAAAATAACTACCCGCTAGTTGAAAAATAAACAGATAGGGAAGTGCAAAGTAAGCGTGAGACTGGCGTGTTTGGATATTAGGAGAAGGAGTGTCCCCATAAGAAGCGAGTCTCCTCTGATCGTTTTTGGTTGCTTCGTCTTTGTCCGTGGAACCGTAAACTGAATTCTGTCTGTGGGTGGCAGTGCCCTGCCAGGTGACATTCTTTTAAGGTACATAGAGGCGGAGAAGTGGCGTTTGCTTGTATGATTGGTGTTAGATAGCTGGGTGCTGGGTGACGGACAGATTGTCACCATGTGGATTTGCCTGCTGACTTCATTCATAGTGTACATATGTGGGACTGAGTGAAAGTGAGCACACACATCATAGGGAGGACGCGTTTGGAAACTTTGTGTGAAAACACCTACTGCCTGAAGTAAAACTCTTGTAATCTGCTTTACGGCTCCGTCTCGTGCTGGATGAATGTCGCCTTTGCTTCTTTCCTCTTTCTTAAACGACAGCAAAATCATACAGAATCCTTTCCAGCGGAGAGTCCCTTCATTTATTATTTACATCTTGTGATGTGCCATTGTGATTGTATGTACATTACCTAAAAGCTTTCCTCTAAACAAACAGCCGGGCTGTTATGTACAAATTTACTGTTTCTACACTGAAACCGTTGGAAACAAAGCACGCTGTGCCAGAGTGAAGCCAACGTTTATTCAGCCAAAGACCAAATATAGTTTTTCTTCCTCTAAAATTACAAGACAGAAAGAAGGAATAAGAGAAATTCAGCCATTGTTACTCAGGACAGGACGATCCACATGTACACAACACAATGTGCACAGGTGTTAACTGAATGCCTTTCCAAAGAATATATAGCTCCTGTTTTCAATTTGTGTGCAGTTGTCTGTGGCCATGACCTCACCGGACAAAGACTCCCTCTCCTCCCAAAACCAATGAATTATTTTCAAAAAGCAACATTTCATCTGTGTGCATCTCCTCTCTGCTCCACAGGCTCACGTAAGTCAGCCTGCAGCAAACCGGCCCTGCGCCACTGCAGACTGGAGGTTAGAAAGCGTCTAAGCTGTAGTGTTGCCTGGCACCTTCTGCACCGGTTTTATTATCCCGTGAGTCAGCGTTAAACCAAGTATGAGCACAGCGTGATAAAAGTGGCTTCAGCTCGTCTGGTCTTTTCCGTGTCACACGTCTCTTGAGGATTTAACCCCATTAGGGCGCAACTTGTGTCAAGCGTTTCCCGAATGTGTTTTCAAAGGAACCTCACAGGAATCTTTGGCTTTTTATTTCATTTATTTATAATTAGGAATATATTCAACTGAGAAGGCCAGCCCTCACAATCTTAGTGATCTGTGAGATTGCCTTATGCCATTGAAAATGAACAGTATCTTAAACCTCAGCACATACTATAATGATGTAAATGTATATATATATATATATATATATATATATATATATATATATATATATCATGTGCAGGCAGAGTATATAATTCAGTAAATCTGACTATGGTTGGAGAGATATGTCAGTATGGCAGCGTTTATGTTTTTTTTAATCTCTTTTTGTTTCTGTTTTGGTCAAGCAAGACAGAGGAATTATGGTGACTTATTATATATATATATATATATAAAAAAAAAAAAAAAAAAAAACTCCGGGGTGATGACAAGTTCTCTTCAAAATTTCTCACAGGTAACTGTAAATGTAAATGTACTTTATTTATACAGCCCTTTACAGACGGTGTACCAAAGTACTTCACAGCAGGTAATAAATAAAGAGAAGACTAAGTAAAAACAAATAAAAACAATAAAAGAACAGTGAAGGCAATAAAATACAACAAAGTTGATTAAAATAAAATAAGATAAAAGTGCCATCATACTACTAGGTATTAAAAGCAATCCTAAATAAGTAGGTTTTTAGCCTAGATGTGAAGAGGCCCAGGTCAGAAATAAGACGCAGCTGGACGGGGAGCTTATTCCAGAGCCTGGGGGCAGCGATGGAAAAGGCTCGGTCACCCCAGGGTTTGAATTCTGACCTGGGCACTTCCAGCAAAAATTGATTTGTTGACCTCAGAGCTCTACCAGGATTGCGGACTGTTAAAAGCTCAGATAAATACATAAGGTGATACATTCACCTCTGAATCAAATGACACTAAGTACGGAGCAGTTTGAAAAGTGTCGTGAAGCAGAGGCTGGATGGGGATGACCGGCTGGGTTAATATAGTTGAAGGCAGGCCTTTTGTTTTTTTATGTTATTTATGTGTTTTAGACGGCACATTTTTAAAAAGTACACTTTAAGTAGATTTTTAAAAAGTTTAAAGTGCAGTTGAGTGCTTCTATAAATGTAAATGAGTACAAATTAGCTTAGTTTTACAGTTATTAAAGCCTGTTTGAAATCAGATCTTCTGTTCATCTGTTTCTTCAGTGCTTTACATAACGCTATGGCTGATCAAACCTATCTCTCGAGGTAACTTCTCTGCAATTATTCTTGTTTCTGTGTAGTGTCCAGTGTCAGCCTATGTTGTGAAAGACCAACGTAAATGATATGTAATCAAATAGTGATTGAAGAAGCTTCAGCTTTGTGAGAAAGCTGACAACATCCTTTTGTTCAGTTATGGAGCCAATCAAGCTAAGCTGCAGCCTAATGAGGCCTTATTTTCTCATTAGAAGTGAATGAGTCGCTGTGTGGGCAATGGACCTGTACAGGCTGAGAGCTCCCGGCCGGGTAAAGGGAACAAAGAAGTTTGCCAGCAAACTCTCCTGACACTCTTCTGTGTCATCTACACCTTCCAAACAAGCTTTGAAACCTGGCAACGGTTTCGTTTCCAACTCATCTTTAACCAGAAATGCCCGCAAAAGATTTTTAACAACTTCACTTAATCCTGTCCAGTCTAAATCCAGGTTATTAAGTTGTAGAGGATGCTGCAAGCTTTCACAGTCGTGGTGACAGTAAGCTGGAAAGCCCCCCCTCTGCACACACAGATGCAGGGGGGCTGTGCTGGAACAGACAAACATTCACTCACACACACACGCACACACACACAAACACACACACCTCTCACTGACACCCTGGTGTCTGTTGGCATTTGTGCCTGTGTGCAGGGCTGTCGCTTGCAGTGTGAAATAATGCATGCACTCCAGAGCAGGGCCACTATCTGGCATTTTATTTTCCTGGGCGGCCTGACGGTGAGGGCCAGCTTGGTAACAAGCCGCTCTCTGCCCTGAGAAAGAAAAAAGAAATAAACAGGATCCACACAACTCTGCAGAAAGGGCCGGTTAATGGAACCCACTGGGGCTCGCTAACTCCCTTTCCATAGTCAGAAAAAAAAAAAAAAAAAAAAGAGGGGGGTAGAGGGTTAAAGGACACACCAAAAAAAGCAATCTGTGAACACGCAGCAAGAAGTGCTGACGGAGCAGAAACCACAATGACGCCTGACAGCACCATGTGATGAAAATAACAACCGCCATTCATAATGCAAGACACTCTACCTTCCACTGAACCGAGCACTCTGGACTCTCCGGGATGTCGCTGTCCCCCCATCACCACTGGGCATTCTCCATTCAGCAGCTTCACACTTTCTGCTTCTTCCTACACAGATTACAATCGTCCAACATCAGGGATGCTCTCCTGGGAGCAGCGACTTTAATCATGCAATGGGTGGTGGTGATAGTGATAGCGCTCTCCACCCTCAGAAGTGAGTTGTTCGCACTTGATCTTCCCAGTAGGTCCTGAGGGCGGCAGGAATTACTGTGTTTGACTGTTAAACAAACAAACGATCACCGAGGAAGACAGGTAATAGAGTCGAGCCACGGCAGCTGAGCAACAGGAGCCTGTGATTTAAAAGTATGCTCTGGGCGTTTAGACTTATCACACACAGTGAAAACTCATTTAAACCTGCAGCATTTCTAATTCATGTGGCTGCTGTTTCTCCAAGGCTCACGTTAGCCATACAAGTTTCACTCGCCAGGACAATGAAAAAAGGGGAAAAGAAATCCATGCCGAGTCAAGTTCTGAACATAAAGCTGAACACTCAGATTGTAGGTTCTCTGTTTCTGCTGCTTTTGACACACTAACATACACATCAACCAGATTTTTCATTTGGCATCACAAATCTTCCTCAGTTTTAAGGAATGTATAGAAAATGACACAATCAAAGGAGTATTTGACAGATTTAAAAAGTAGTAAAGTGTTCTGGTCTCTATAAAAGTGACTATGGCCTGTTTGTTTCTTTTTGAACAGAACTCAAAACGCAGAAAAGGAAAAATAAAAAAAAATAAAACTACAGCTCCTGATCCCTGATAAGCCATGTCCACGTTCAGTTTTCTAATCAAAAGATTAAATAAAGTATTTATTCCTAATCTTTTTAGGAGTTTTTGATTTGAAGCACATTACCGGAGATCTGCTCCACCTGCTGTTTCACTGAGACTCACACTTGTTTCTCTTTATGTCTTTCGACTAACACAAATCCAGGGAGAAAGTTGTAAGCCACAGTTACAGTATTATCCCCACAAAACAATGTTGCATTCCAAAGTTTGGTGAAATTTCGTTGCTCACAGATACGTCCTGTTATTTGCTGCTTTGGGACCAAACACCAGCAACGAAGCTACAAGTGACCACAAAGACATCCACCTTTACCTCGCAGTGCTGAAACCTCGAGGTGTTAGAACTTTGGAACTTTCCCCATCATAAATCAAGGATTCATAACAATACTGTACTGTAACAACTTCGGAGGCTTAGGTTAATTTTCCTTTCTGGGATAAGTATTATCCAATATGGTGTGATTCAATGCAGTTACATTATCAGCCAGTATCTTGTTGCAAGCCAGCATCTTCCCCTGATTAACAACTGTTTAACTGTGTAACCCTACAGTTTAAGGACTTCTTGCACAGGCTACAGCAAACCTTGTAGTCACCCCTTCTGGCGGGCTTTAAACACCATGCAAACCATTTTGCATTGAATTTAACGACTAATTAGTTGCACCGAGGCTGCTAAACAGAACCAGCTACCGCTGCTTGCATCCGTGGAATCATGATAAAAGGATTTGTTAGTTCAGCTCATGATGAAAATGACTAATATTCTCATTGTCTGTGGCCTTTTCCAGACATTCCGTGGAAAACTTATGTCAGGGTTTCTGCTTGGCGAGAGACGAAACTTTAAAAGAACATCTTAAAAATGTTTCCTCTGGCTCGACATACAGACCGTAGGCTCTCGGGCTGGATGAAAAGAAAAGCACTGGCGTTATGCTGTATTTACCGCTGGCGGTCAAGGAAAATCCTTCATCACTTCATCAGATTACATTCTGATTAGGATTTTCCTTGATGTGCTGTGAATGGTTTGAGCGCAAAACAACAAGCTCCTCTGATTGTTCTTTTAGCTTCCCTAAATGTCTTTCTGTCAGTTCCAGCTCACCACAGCGGTTGAGAGGTGGCTTGGAGTTGCAGCACAAAACACAAACATTCATCTTAGCAGCACACAAGTTGCACCCACAAGTCCTGTGTGGCAGTTTGTGTGGTGTGGAGTGTAAAAAAAAAAAAAGAGGAAACAATTCTTTCTGTGGGTCCTGACCAGTGTTAGGGCGGGACGCAATAACACTGAGTCCTGGGCTGGCAAACCGATTGTGATCCCAACAGAAACAAAGGCTCAACTCCATCTCACGACAGAATGTTTCACAATGAAGGCACAGAACTGTACATCGGTTCCATTTTCTCTGCAGACACACAGCTTGTGTCACAAAACGGAAATTTGACACCTCACAACTTAGCAGTGTGGATATCGGACACCGTTGGTTCGGCTTTAAATGATTACAACGAGGAAGGGATGCTTTGAGATCCATCTCACACACTGTTTTCCACTGTCCTTTCACTTTTCTACTACGCTCTTATTTACGAATGATTCAGGCGAGAGACACTAAACACGGTTAGCTTTAGATTAGCGACACACATGTATCTCGGCCCAACACAGTAGCTACCAGGAGTGGTGGCTGATATTTATCAGGTGTGTCCTGGTTGTGTCCCATTAACTACGCTATGAAGCTTCATTTGCTTACATTTAATTCTGAAACAAAAACTGTTGGGCTATTTAATCACTGTGTTAAAGAATTTCTGCTCATTCAAAGATGTTTTAGAGCTATTATCTTTTATAATGCGTATTTCATTGTTTCCTTGGCATAAAAGAATAAATTAAATGAAATAAGCAATCGGTATCAGTTCAATTCTTATCTGTAACATCTGTATCGCCATTGGCTTGGAATTTCAGAGTTGGTGCGTCCCCAGTTTGGAGGTTACAATGGGCGTGGTTAGGGGTTAAATTCATCTATACTGCACATGGGTCATGGGTCGCTGCCCTACATACAACTGGCTGGTGATGATTTGCCATCTAACAGTTTCTGGCCATTGATTGTAAAAATGTGGGCAAAAACATTGATTATATGTTTTCTGGTGAGACTGGACTCGGCAGCTGGATCTAAGGGCAGGGCACGGGACTAAAGTAAAGTTGGAGCTCTGATGTAGGGGAGCAGGGGGATTGCGTCTCACACACTCGGGTGAAGGCTGCAGTGAGCATGCGTGTGAGGCATGTCAGTGCTGATTACAGCGTTTACTGAGGGCCTACTGGGCTGTTTCTGCCTTCACGGGTGCCTGACCTACCAGCTCTGATCAGGTTTCATCAGGGCTGGTCTGCTCACAGGACTGCAACCACTCACTTCAGTTCAGGTCTTAACTGGATGGTAATTCCTGCCATCCAAGCACACTTAAGGCTGAGTGTTTTTTTCTTAAATCCCTCATAATAGGATTTCTTTTAGCAAAGAATTTCTTATTAGCAGCATAAAGCTAAGTAAAATCACGTAAGCACACATAGTTCAGTGTAGTTTCCATGATCTTTCATGGCATAACCAGCAGATTTAAGGTTTGCACACTGTGGTATTTCATCACTGCAGCAGTGCATTAAAAAGGCCAATTCCTTCTAAAAAAAAAAAAGGAAAAACCCTGGATTATTTTTCCTCAACATCAACCAATCAATTGACGGATCAAAGTTAAAATATAAAGGCTAAATGTAGGGTATATGAACACAATCAGATCTTTTTAGCCAAAAAGCTATGAAAGAGTAATGTTATGATTACAATACTGTTTCCTTCTGAGAGAACAGATCAGTTTATGCACTTGTGTTTTTTTGTCAGTCTGCTCTTTAACACTGTTATATTTTCACCAACAACAATGTGACCTCATTACTTATGTATCACAACACACACACACACACACACACACACACACACACACACACACACACGCTGCTGTCTGGTCAAATACTTTGGCTTTGTCCGCCTCTCAGATTAAAGCTACCAGGCTAATTTGCTGCTGTGTCACAATTCCTACATAATCCGGTTCTAATCCTCACCGACTCGATTAAACAGCCAGATCTCCAGCTCAGTATCAGGCCCTATTTGTCACCCTCACCATTTGTACACTCTCTCCTCCACTTTCTTCCTTCTCTCTCTTTCCATGCCCTCCTCTCCACCTCCTGACTCAAGCCTTGTGTTATCTTTCTTTGCCTCGTCTTGCTCTCCTCGAGCTGCCAGTTCTCTGTTTTATTTGAACCCCCCTTCTCTCTCAGTGTACCTAAGATGCTACTGTTGCTTCTTTCTTTAAGCTTAGATAAACTCAGGTCCTCCATGGCAGCTGGGCCACCATAAAAGCTGTTTGACAGACTATAGGTACATGAGCTTAAAAGTTCCGATTATTAAAGTAATGGGGATGATTAAGGTCAAGTGGTCTTATTATAATTTGCAAATGTCTTGTGCCACAGCTAATTTTTTTAAATATTGCCATGAAAACAGGAAATAGTGTCATGTCTGTTAGTTTTGGTTGTGTTTTTAGGTCCTGTTTAGTTTTTAGTTTTGCCCTGTTTTACAGTCTGGGTCTGTTTTAGGTTTCTGTCATGTCTTAGTTTTGTTAAGTTTCAAGTTCCTGTTTAGTTTTTGCCATGTTTCTGTTGCCCTGCCATCACCTTCACTCGCATCACCTGTGTTTTTTCCCCACAGTTGCACTCACTCACCAATCACTCCCTCAGTACGTAGTTTTCAGGTTTCCCATGCATCGGTGCCAGATCCTTTTTGTAATCCGGCTCAGCCAACCGCTATTTGTTGCTCCTTAAAATAAACCAATTAAGGAATATCTGCACCTTGTCCACGCCATGCACACTGCCATACGTGACAAATAGTTGCACTGATTTATTGAAACGTGCAAACAACGATGAAAATAAACCAATACATCGGGCAAAAATGATTTTATACAATTCTAACATACAGAAAAATAGTTCTCCAGGCTTCTTGAAGGACATCCCAAAGCTCTTCTTTGGATGTCGGCTGCCTTTTGTTTCGTTCTCTGTCAGGATGATCCCACACTGGGATAATGTTGAGGTCCGGGCTCTGGGGAAGATTCATCCCTCCATAAGACCTGTTGCCACTGATTTTCAGTCCACTTCTCGTATCATTTGGCATAGCTCAGCCTTTTCCCATCCTCAAGAATTTCTGCAAGCACTGATTGAAAAAGCATCCAATGTCCAAAGAAAAAGCTTTGAAACACCTGCTTTAAAAGATTATAAGAGGGTCTGGCTATTTGGAAGCTAAATATAAAAGAAATGAGGGGTGTCTCTAGATTTTTGCACAGTATTCTATCTTAATAGTATTTCAAATGCAGCCTCTTTCACTTATTAAGTGTATTTACACTGTGACATTTCTCCTTATCTCCCACCAAACAATCTTGTGTTCCAGTGTATAACCAGAAGCAATTCATGTATGAGCAGATGAAGCTGTAAGCTAACGTTTTTGGGTTTTTTTATAGATGTTTTCAGATGACACATTTTTTCACAGTTCCTCTAACAACAGAGGAAAGCTCACGCTCTTTCCATACTTAATAGAAACTCCTTTCCTTTTGTCTGGTGTTTTTAGCTCCTGGTTCCGAATAGCTACCCTAACAGTAGGCAATGTGAACAAACCCCGAAATAAAGCCCATGAAGCTATCTAATCCTTCTGTGAGCTCCCTTAACCCAATACCGCTCAGAAGCTGCCATTGGCAGCACAGAGCATGGTCACATCCACCTCTGTCATCAGCTGATATCAGCCTATCATAGCTACATCTGTGCCGATGTATGTTGGCAGCATGTGCTATAATTAATCACACAGACACACGTTTAAACTGTTTACACAATTCATTCATCAAAAGCTGATAAGAGGAATGAGCCATCCATTAAAGACAGAAATCAAACTCTTTGTGTGTGTGTGTGTGTGTGTGTCGGTGCACTGGTGTTACATGAAGGTCTTCACAAGCACACAGACCAATAACCCTCCAGTCTTATCACGTGTTTCTTTTCCTAGTGATGGATTGCACAACTGCTTTTCTAAAACTTGCTGGCGAAAAACAAACACAACTTTGACGAGGGACAAGAGTCTAATCGCCATTTATCCTTGTGAAGGGAGCAGGCGTTCCTTCCTCACTTTGATTCTCGCGGCTTTGATGCCATGTAAAGCTACACTTTTGAGTTGGTCCTCCAAGAATATGGTAGAATACCAAGGGAAGCGGCAGCTGACAAAAAGAAATCCACAGTGATCCAAGAGATTTCACCTTTCTAAAATGAAAACACCAAATTAGACCGGGCGCATTTGAGAATTTGATCTGGAATCTGAAAATAAGTTTTTGGTTTTTCTTGCAACCTCCATTATTATGTTTTGCACACTGCACTGACAAGCACGCACTTCAGCTTTGACTGACATGGAGATAAGTGGAAAAGCAGTTTTTTTGTTGACGAGCCATACCTTGGCTTTGTCATGTAATGATGGAGAAAATTGCAGTAGCCAGCGAATTATGGAAAGCTGAACAAAGTGAGTAAGAGAGGTTACAAGAGCCAGAGAGAAAGAGAGGGGGAAAAAAATGGGTTTGCCACTTGACAGCCTGGGGTCTATTTTTACCACAGTGAGGAGGTACGAGACAGATGAGCGACAAGTTTCGGTGGTTAGGAGGAGTTCTGATGGCGTCTCCTGCTCCTCGCCGTGTGATGTCTTGCACACTGACAGGTAGTGTCAGGAGGGGAAGATGAGACAGAAAACAGTACTCCTGTGTGGATACTGTGCACGTGCCAATTTCGTTATCAAACAAAATCTGTAACGTTTTTTGGTTGTTTTTTTCTTGCTGTGACAGCGGAGGAGGTGCGTGACTCGAGAGAGTGATAATGGTTGAGACGAAGCCTACCTTTCGTCCTCCCGGAGGATGTGTTTTAAAAAATGAGCGAATGAGTGAGCGTGTGTGCGGGCGCGCGGATTGGAGGGGGTGGGGATATATGGATCTGCCATCATGATTAAAGTGTTCCCATCCAGGGAAATGGCGGGAGTACCGTGGAAACCATGTGGGGGTATACAACGATATTAAGGGAAACTGCAGTCTAAAGAACAGGGTCAAAAAACACTCTGAATTTAAATGAGGATTTTCATTTTATATGACAGTCTGATGAAGACATTTAATAAGGCCCTTGTGCCTGCGTATTATGCGATGTGCACGGGAGTGTGGCCTACAGTATGTGACAGGATCCCTCCCAGCACTATCACAACCACTGAGGTTTCATCCGGTTCTCCTTTAATAAACTCCTCTTTCACTGAGTTGACTCTTCATCACAGCATGTAGAAATGTAACCTTCTTGGAAAAAATAGAAAATGGAGCACCAAGGGGTCAATGCTTGTGTAAATTACCAATGCATCCACATAAACAATCCTTTGAGTGCAAATATGAGCACAAAAAGTGATCCCTTTGCCTAATTACTCTTAATGTTTGTGGTTAATGGGCTCTCACGGATGGTTGGCCTCAGGAAATCAGTGAACGTAATGACCAGTCACTAATGAACGCTCCAAACATCAATGACGATCCTCAGCTGAAAGGTTTTCTGCCTGTTGGCGCTTTCTAAAACGGGGGAAAAAAGTCTGACATTCGAAAACTCTGTCGCTTTTGTGGTACATGCGGCGAGCATTTCTGAATTCACAGTTGTGAAACACAGTCAGCAATAAGCTAGACTGCCTCAAAGTTGAGCTTAATCCTGATACATCCTGTTTAGCATTCGGTTGAGAGATTTCCACCTCTTCAAACACACGAGCAGGGGAGATTAAATGGGCTTTCTGTGCCTCTGCTGTACTGTACTTCACAGCCTCTGTACAGTAGCGCTGCGGCAGACACACACACGAGAAGAAAGACGAATTAAAGGGGAACACAGAGTGTTTTTTTTTTTTAATTTTCTCTGGCAGTAGAGGACACAGCATAGGCAACAGTGACATTTACCAAGGAGCAAACAACACAGCAAAAGGCATTCCCTCACAGTGTTTCCTCTGAGCTTTCCTGTCTCCTTTTTTTGGCACATCGGTTTGTATGCCATTGTTCTTGTTCGGAGAATCAGAAAATAGAGCTCATGTCAGGCATTCATTACAAAGTGATCTAGCCTTTCAGCGGGCCACGGATCCGTAGTGAACCTCGCGATTAACAATTGTTGCATGTGCGTACAGCTGGTCCTGAGCGGTGGATGCCGGTACATTGTGTGGCGATTTACGACAAGCAAAGGACAAAGGCCCGATGAAGAGAAAAATGCGAGTCAAATCAAACGGCCCCCACAGTCATTGCAGCAATAACCCCAAAACGACATGTGTCAACAAGATCCCCCGCTGTACAAATGACCCATGCTGACCTATAATAAGTTTTATCATGGGGTTTTTGTGAAAACAGGTTATCCCAACCTTTAGTTACACTCTATTCTTAAGTGACCTGTAATTATCATGTGGACGCCAACCGGTTCGGCCAAAAAAAAGAAAAAAAAAAAAAAAAAAAAAAAAAAAAAAAAACATCAAATGCTGGTGTTAAAGTGACAAAGTGTATGTATTAGTCAACCAAACACTGGACTGTAACACAGAGAACTGCTGTTTGCATCTTAGAGCAAACCCTAATCCTTAAACCAATGTCTTGGAAACCTGAAAGAATAACTTGATTTGGCCCAAACCCACATCTTTGTCTGAACCCAGCTACATTGTGCGCCAACACCTAACCCAACCAAATCTAGATTGTGGCATTAAGGTGCTTTCGGAGCGAAAGGCTCAAAGCTCTCTGAGGTAGAGGGTTGCATTAGGATTGCAAATCTTAAGACTGTGGGCGGTTGTAACTTTGCCATGGGTAAGAGTTGGTGGTTGGAAAATAAACTATGGTTCCCACAGTGATAACAACTCATTTGCTCGCTTTAACCACAGCGCTTGAATTAAAAAGGGGCAGAATAAAACTTAACAAGTTGTCTCCAGTTGTTCAGTTATGCATTTCATGCTTTCTACTTATTATTATTCAGTGGGAATTGGAAAACAGCTTATGGGTGCATTACTGTCACCTTCTAGATGTGCTACATGCTTCTAAGCTTTATAGCCATTTTTTTTTCTTGTGTTTCTGCGCGTCTATTAAAGTAGGTCAGTTTAGCCTTAGGCGCTGTTGTACCTCAAGTTTAACTCACACTTTCATCTACCCTGCATGTGATTTAGAAAGCTAACAAAGCATCTTTTGAATGCAACTTCCTAATTGTCACTTCACGCGAGAACTACACGCTATGGTGTCAGAGGACATAGTTATGTAAACACCAACACCGACAAAGGACTCGGTCCAGCTGAGGACGATTTTAGATCGGAAAACACGACTCTGTGTCATCGGATGACGTGAACAAACAACTTATTTTGTCAAATGCTGCGTTTACTGTCTGTTTGTGAGACAGAGTTTGTTAAGAGCCCCTTTTTTACAGCATACGCGACACTCTCCGACGGCTGTTATCACTTAGCCTGAGAATGAAGGAAGAGAAATCCAATTATGGCCGTATTGGCGGAGATCCCTTTGCATGTTGATAAAAAGAAAAGAAAATATTAGCTGAGAATTAAAACAGCAGAGGGTTATCTCTGAGAGGGGCTGCAGCACAGGGGAGAGCAAAGATGCAGGGGATATTTTTTAATAAATGGCAATTATGCTGTATGTGGTGAGGAGAGGGGAGGGTTGTGGGAGCGGCCGCACCTCTGAGCCATTAATGGAGATAATAACATCAAATGAACTCTCTCCAAAGCGTAGTTGTGTGTGACAGAAAAATAGATAAGGGCTTGTAATTTAACATACACCACCCAGGGAGGAGAGGAGCCGTGAAGGGAGAAGGGAGTTGGAGGGAGAGATGGAGGGAGGTATAAAGGAGTGAAATGAAGAGTGTACGCATAAAACCGTGAGGCCAAGGAGTGAATACAGAGGAACAAATGGGAGGGGGAAAGCCACCTCGCTCTAACCCTTCCAGATGACCCTAAACGCTGATGCTGATGAGATGTTGGAGCTGCATCCCTCAGGAGATTTGTAAGATGAAGGAGAGGAGGATTGGACAACAAGATGAAAAGGAAAAAAGGGCAAGGAGGAAGAGGCAGGGGGAGGTACATGCAGATGTAACAATGTTGATAAAAGTGTCTTTAATGTTGGAAGACATCTGTGAGAAGATAAAAATGAATCAAATGTGAGGGGGGGGGGACAAAAAGAGGATCAATTGAAAGCAGACCATTAGCTTTTACTCCATCAACCACAGCAAAGTTAGTATTAATGAAATGGTATGTAGGACGGAGCACAAGAATTTTCAACAAGGCAATAGCTGAGATGACAGGAGGTCCTGCCCTCTGGAGCGCGACAGAGACGAGCCGGTAAAATAACGTTATCGACAGGGTGGTTTCTTCCTGTGCCGGTTTGCTCAGAGCTTTACAGATTGAGAAATCTTGGCTGTCACCAGTCGAAAAAAATGCTCCAGTTTAATCAGCTCTGGGAATAACGAGACCACTGCAATGCAGATTTAATTTGTGGACTGTAATAAAAACAAATAAAATCATTACTTTTACTGGCCTGGATCAACGGTCTGAACACGGATGCTGTGAAATAAAATGTGAACGCTGCTTTTGACCTTATTGTTAGAGTCCTGATGGAGGGGATTTTGGATCGATTGTGGTCCGAAATGTGCTAGAAAATACTTCCAAAAGGGCATCATTAAAGATGCAATGAAATCACAGAGTTGATCAAAAAGAAAACAAGATGTTTGTATGTGGAAGCCAACTCAACTGCAGCAAGTTCACGAGCATTACCTGTGCTTTTTACAAGGGTGTTACATGAAGAAAGTCAGTAGGTGAGGATGGATTATAAAAAGTAGGTTTTATAGTATTATAAAATAGTTTCACCTCAGGAAAGCACACACGACGTCTTGCTATGGATGAATGGTACTTAATCATTCTTCCCTGAGCGCTGTCTGCAGGAGACAAGAGGCATAAACCTTACTTGTGTCTCCCACTGTCTTTCAAACCACGTCTCTTCGCTCGTTCTACCCGGCTGAGGACACCAATCCAGCCTCTGATGCCCTGAAGGCTTCGGCTTAATGTGCGACTGTAATGACTTTTTACACATAGCTGCTCGCTACCAGCTCTTACTCCATTACTCCATCAAGCTTCCACTGGTTTACACAGGTGTCAGGTGGCTGACAAAAACAAAAACAAAAAAAAAAAAACCCAACTCTGTATGTGTCCATGTGGTACCATACAGGGCTGATGCAGACATAATTATGGTGCTAATGATGAGGGTTTTCTGATGCTGAACACATGACTACCGGTACTTATCTGATCGGGAAATGAGCAGTTTTATTGCAATCCACCAGTAGAGATGTCCCTAACTAATCCGAGGGATCACTATCACAGCGATCCTGGGCAATATTTAATGGATCATATCGGCTAAAATTAAGCAGCTGAAATGGCTCTCCTGTCTAATCTCTGCTGTGTTTGGCTCACCTGCTGTTGTAAAGCTGTGCTCTCCCTGGCAAAAGCTGGCATCTACACCAAGAGTTCGTAACATTTCTCGGTTTAGTTGTTTTGTGCTGTCAACCAAAGATAATTTGTGAGAAAACTTTCCACTTTCCAACAATGCTGTAACATTAACATAAAAGCCAAGCGCAAAGTCTACCTGATAGCGTTGATCTTGACAGTTATTTGGAATGTTTTAAAGCTGGGCTTGATGTGAGTAGATAGCCAGTATTAAAGGCTGGTTGTGCTGCTTTTTACACTGGCATATTTAACTTGTGTATTCGATGTCCTGGACAAGCCTCTGCATCCTCACCAGCCTTGTGGTGGCAGCTTATGAGTCTTTGGGAGGTGCACGGGCTTAATTGTTGGAACTGGCTTCATTGACTGCACATGTGCAGGTGTGCATGAAGCATGCTAGTTGGGGCTTAAAGAGGGTGTCAGCGTGTTTGCTGCTTGTAGTGTGTTGCTGAAGGTCGATACTGGCTGGGTTCTAATACCAAATCAAGTACTTTTTTCGCCCCTTGTGTTTAATCTTCATTTCATGGTGTAGCCTATTTATTTACAGATGACATCCATTCTGACCCAAATTCTGCTTGAAATAATGAATAAATAAATGAGGAAAAATGGCAGCTTACCATTTGAGTGAAACCATGCAAGGTTCAGATGATGCCTGAACACAAAAATGAACGAGAACAACTTTCCGATAAATAATTACTGTTTTTTTTTTTTTAACTGTGATAAGAAAAATTGCATTTCTATCCAAATCTAAAAGCCAAAAGGTGAATCCTACGTGCTCCTATTTTGAGCTTCATTTAAAAAAAAAAAAAAAAACAGTACAAACCCCATTTCTAAAGTGCAATGAATTAAATCTGTTCAATGGTCTTCATTTAACAGACTCAAGGCCAAAGAAATTATTTTCTTCATTTTCACTGATAGATTTTGTTGTGTTTTTAGAATAAACAAGTAACTGTATTCTGAAAGACTCTGCAGGTTGAGGGTGTCAGGATTGGGTATGAACCTAAACCACACCTGTAACCCGCAAATTTGAACAATTCACAATGGAATAAATGCAACAATAGAAATAGAACTACAAAATATGTGCAATAATTTAAGATTGGGAGAATTATGAGTTCCCAAAACACTCGGGAAAAAAAAGCCACGATCATGTCAGAGTCCCAGAAGTCCTGTGTGCTTCAGGCTCCAAATAAGAATCATTTAACACGGCCTCTTATCTAAGTCATCTTGTCTAAACTCACGCCCTTAATTCCCGTCTGTGCACAGCTGTATTAACCCCAGATTTATTTGTTTTTGTTTTTGAAGGGCAGGTCAAAAGGATATGTGGTTGTTGCCTTCTGGTCGGAACATCTGTTAGTGGCACTAGAAGCAAGCTGCACTTCCTCACAGCAGGGCGAGAGCTTTGGCCAATCAGAGCTCTCACAATTCCAGTTACGTGACTGCGGTCCCGTGTGGGTTGAGAACATTTTACAAACCTTGGCCTAATGAGATCCTTTCAAGAACCGTTAGATAACGGTTGAGAAACGAAGAAGCTGAAGATGTTTTAATGTTTTTATTTTTCCCCCACAAACAATACATACTCTACCTTCTCCCTGATGTCCCCCTGGCTAGAGAAGGTTAGCTTTGAAATCAAACAGAGAAGACGATGTAAATCTAAGGCATCTGCAGACGGAAAAAAGAACATTTTGTGCATTGAGCGCGTTGTTTTAGTAGCACACAGAAAGACCTTCTGCTTCCCTTGTGACTCATCACAGTAGTTGTGGGTTTGACGTGGCTGCATTCATTATTTTTAAATAAGTTCATCTAAAATCTGGTGAAATGTGAAGGATATACTCTGATATGCTCTGCCCAATCCAAAGAGCGTCACTTCATCCTGGTATTGACACAAGAAAGAAAAACTTGAAACGTGCATTAACGTCGCTCAGCTGACACAGCTTGTCGGAACACGTGAGACCTCGTGGGTCATTTGTTTATCAGTGTTTTCACCGTCCATAGTGCTGTTCTTTCCTCCCAAGAGTTTTATTTATACTTTCCCTCTTCATTTTTGGCACAAAAAAAAATGTGACAAAACCCAAAACTAAGTTTTAGTGTCAAATGTGTACACACGACTTAAGAACTGCATTTTCTACATTCCCTCGAGAAGTACGTCTTTCCTTGTGACTGCCAATTTTACAACTCCCGTGACATCAAATGTTGTGAAAACATCTATCTGAAAAAAAACTTTGCGAAGGTGTTTGTCACAAGCGTGATTTGATACTTTCTGCTGAAGAAATGAGGAAATGCTGATTCTAGCCAGCGACACAACACAATGAAACTGCAAGAACTACATTAACATTCAAGGTTTCCTTCAGAGTACAGAGTTACTCAGAGTTTCCTCTGAGTACATTTTAAAATGCTTTCCCAACCTGTTTTCACGTACTTTAGGCTCGATGTGAAAAAAATACTGATTTGATCAAATTGAGCAGTACTTTTTGAATTAAACCCTGCAAAAAAACACTGCATTTAGCTTAATGAAATAAATCTGCAAAGCACACCCACTACCTCTTAGGTTTTGTTAGATATAACAATATCTAACATGTCATACGTTTTTTTTTATTAATTTTTTTTACTTCTACTGATAGGCAAAATCTAAATTATCAAGTAATCAACAGTTAAAACTTAGTTGCTCTGATCGGAGGCAGATATGAGATGGGGGGCTTATCCCATCCGCAGAGTAATGTGGTGACTGTGAGTACTGAGAAAAAACCCAGCAAAGCAGCCAGACCGGCCTTAAGAAGCACCTGATGAACCTCCTGTGGAGCTCTTCACTGTAAACAGTCATTAGCCAGTGTGCTGCCAAAGCCTGGCGACAACCCTCAATTAAGAGCTGGGTATGAGACGACCGCTACGGTCTGCATTGTGTGCAGTATAGCAGCACGCCGTTATTACGACTTGGGACGGGCATTACAGAAATCAAGATAGAGTCTCCAAAAATAAACTACTCTGCTTGCATTTATTTATTTACATGGCGGCTTTCTGAGTGTCTGTAAATTGCCAAAAGAAAACATCAGCTGGGAATAACTCTGTTTATGTAGCCCACATGCAAAACAATACTGAAAACTATGTGTTACTGTCCCCAAGAGATTCCTATCTGGGCCTGCAGGCATCTCTCCGGGCATCAATCACTCAAGTATGAAAAATATCAACAACCATAAGCGGCCTTTCTCTTCATGTGTAGTTTGCTGTTGCTTCTTTTCAAGAAAGGACAAAGCGGAGGGACTTAGACAAGAAGACAAAAGGAAAAGGAAGATGTTTGGGTGCCTGTGCCTTTAAGATTCCATGGGCCAAGGCTGCATGTTGGGAAAGTCGCCCAGTGGTTTTCTCATGACCCCTGAGCGACAAAGGCCTTCTTCCTTCTGGGTCCGAGGATGGATATGAGATGACACAGAAAAGAAAGAAAGGGACAAGCCTCACATTCGGCACATGTCATCTCCCCGTATCCAACCTGCATGCCGTCATGTCGTTGCTGTTTTCGTTATCACTGTGAGAACAAATTCCTTTTCTTCGTGCAAGTGTCAGAAACTCATCCACATATCCGAGAGCAGCATGTCACATGTCACCCGGAACTTTCCCACACTTTATCCGAAGTTGAAACTATAAATATGAATGTTTGTATATGCTTAAAAATAGGAGCAAGTAAGTGGATGTGGGGCAACTCATCAAACCTCCAATGGCTGGGCTGAACATGGTCTGAACAGAGCTCAAAGCAGCCCTTTAAAACAGCGGTTAATGGTGCTCCACATACTTTAATTGGAGTATTAATCCCGTGAATGGGACTTTAATCAGGGTAACATAATTAGATTAAGATGTTATTGCGACCCCAGGTTTAATTGAAGAATCGGTTTAAATGAGACTGAAGTATCAATGACGGTCTTTGTCTAAAAATGACTGTTCACATTTCTTGTCGAGCCGACACCACAAAGAGAAACGGAACCATCACAAAGACATCAATAACTGGCCAAAAAAGAGATGCAAAAAGATTACTTTGAAAATGTGAAAGAGGGGGGGGGGGCTAAAACAACCATAAAGGTGCATGAAATAACCACGTTATTTCAGCTAATTGCTCTTTGGGAATCACATTGTTGGGGCAAAAACACTAATCTATGTCTGCCAAACTGTTATCTTTTGCATTTTCAAAGAAATGGGAACAAATGAAAAAAAAATGTACAGAAATGAGGGGGTGATTCAAGGCTTTAGCACAGTACTGCACATAAAATACAGACCTGGTAAATTTGAGGGGTTTTCAAATATGCATATGTCGTCTCTTACATTGTGACAGCTCCCTCTGTTCCCATCACTGTGAGTCTGAACCTGTTCTAATCTTTCGTCAGGTTCTTGCTCTCCTGGGTTTGGTACAGAGTGCCAGTGGGTGTAAATACCGAGGATTACAAGAGACACTGGCACACTCGCACAGACTTACGATTGGACAGAAAACAGCCTGTCTCTACAGAGGAAAAAGCACACGGATGTATGTTTCTGTCATTTCGTACTGATAAATCCCTGAATCTCTCTCCTCAAATCAAAATTGCGCCAGTTGCCGGGAACACGTACACGAGGAGCGCGGGCTTCGAACTGCTGTAATCTCTGTTCAAAGTGGAAAGAGGCTTTGCCGCAACTCCATTTAGTATTATTCTACAGCAAAGTCAATTAAAGATAAGGCTGCCATTGTCAGTGGGATGAAGTGCCTCTCATAACCCTCATCTTCGATTTCTTAGGGGACGCCATATACATGCGTAATTTGGCATGAAGTGTTGCCACTGTAACAATAGAGAGTGTAACGGGAAACAAACCTATGCTGAAGTATTGCCATGCATCGAGTGTGCAAAGCCTCAGTAGTGTTGTTAAAATGGAAGAAGGATCACCGCCCAAAGTGGCCTGTGGTAAAATAACGCATGATGAAAAATAATCTCTTACAACGCTCTCACTCATAAATCACTGTCAGTCACCACAGAAAATCAGCACGGGCAGCAAAGCCGCATCACCTCCCAATGGAGCCTTTTGAAGTTTGTGTGGATTGACCTTGTTAAATAAGTAAAGCCCATTCTGAGACCCACCTGGAGAACAAATGAAGACGTTGGTTCTCCAGACGGTGTGTCCAGAATACAAATGTAATTGCACAGCAGTCGGTGGGGAGATAAGGCATGGCTAATACATCGCTGCCATGGACAACCGGCCTTTGATAAGGGACCTCTAGCTTCCAGATTACTTTGTGTGCTCATGTAAATGCACCACGTGGGCACAGTGCCAAAGCCAGGCCCAGAGTACACCATCCATCTTACTCGAGCTGGAGCATATAAATATATCCACTTTTAGGGGCCAAGTCTCAATTTCATCTCTATTACCACTCTACTCTTATCCTGGCAAACGACGACTACAACAAGCTGTTGGCGCAGTAACGGGGACAAAATTAACACTTCTGAGGAGCTGGCATAGGCGAGGTGATATCCTTGCGGAGGCTGGGACTGAACGATGAGCCCACATCTTTGTGATCAATCCAACCGCCACTAAAACTGGAGCACGCCCATATTGCAAGCTTTAGATGGCACGGAGAGAGCTGACGGGCTGGGTTTGTGACTTCTTTCTGTCTTTTCCCCACTTCACAAAGACGATTTCTGTAGTACGGCAGCTGAAAGTTGAGTCTTCACTGAAGAGAGGCTATCAAACAAAATTAAACTGAATCCTATACTTCCGATAGTTTTAGTGATGCTGGCCCCATTATAAATAACTTTATTTCTAAAAACTACAAACCTATGACCAGTGTACTTTTATATATGAATAAATCTTTAAAAAATATGGGGAAATTTACAGGATTGATTTTGGAGTGCAGAGGTTGTCGTATATCTTAACTGGCTCTTCAGGAAACTTTGACTGTTTGTCTTCTGCTGGTCAAACAAAGACCATTCTTCAGTATTCTAAGCAACCTCAATTAAAAACTAAACAAACTATTCCCTTTAAAATCAATTCAAAGCATTCGCTTGGCCACAGGGCCTGTGAGACAGTTTTTCTCATCCTCACCAGTCCATGAGTATCCAACAGGTCCCTCTGCTGCTGGCTGCATGCAAACCCAAAGGTTTGCCCCCGTAAGGACTGAGCACACCAACTACGTTTGCACCCGGAACATCTCCATTCATAAAAACAACAGACCAGCATAAGAAGACAAGGAAGAGAAAGACGACATGGACATGCCCATGCATGGGAAGCTTTAACACAGCTGACCCAAAAGGTAGCATGTGCACATCTTCAGAGTCCCACTTTATTTGACCCAGGAGCTGTGACTGAGTTGGAATGATTAGCCGGCTGCAGTAACCAGCCCCAAATTGTCAGTGACCAGATCAGCAGCTAGCTTCAACTGCCAGCTTCTCAGAATACTTAATTAGTCTTTCCTTCTGCCGTATCAGCTTCCAGTCAGAGTTTCAGGATTCCATCTTAGTCTCTGTGTTTTGTCGCTAACAGGAACTCCAGGAACAGGAAATGTAAAACATTAATGCGAGGGCTTGAACCACGCACTAATAAGAGTGAAACCCAATTTTCCATTTTAACGGTAAGAGTGGATTGATAACGGAAAGAGATTAAACTCTCCTTAAATGTGATTCACGGCTTCATATACTTCAGAACAAATGACAGGGAGGAAACTCATTTACGCAGTTTGGATAAGGTGCATAATCAGGCACAGAGCCCACTGACCCTAAGCTAAAGTAATAAAATTAGCTGACCCAAACGTGACTTCGCAGAGATAATCTTAATTGGTTCATGAGACAGAGAAGCTCTGTTTCGTGTTAGACTGGAAAGCTGAATATAAAAAATCCCCAGTAACAAGACCGACTTGATTTAGATAAAATAAAAACAACGAATTTAACAAAGGGTCATAGTGAAAAACCTGATCGCTGAAGTCAATCCGTATCTTAATAGGTTTCTTTTTCAGCTGATCTTACGTGAACAAATGGGTTTGGAAAACTTTCTTCGTGTGTTTTTAAATGTTGTGGCTGATAACACTAATTGCATGGTCTGAAAAAAGTGGAACAAAGCAACGCACCAACGATGAAAAACACCCAAAGTATTCAATTTGCCATCCTGTGAAGATGAGAGATCTCAGCCGAGTCAAATGTTTTGCAATTTTGCATAAAAAAAAAGACCTATTGATCCCTAATTCTGCAGCAAGACAATGAACCCAAACAACCAGCCAGAGTCTAAAGCCTGATTTATGGTCGGTGACGCAAGACGCAAAGCAAGCCCTTGCGCGGTTGCAAGCCCCCCCTTGCATGCCTGCATGTGTCACCTCAATTTTCTAAACTTCACGCAAGACGCGAGCGCAAGCCACTATCATCACATCACATCCGGCGGCGTGTTCATCTTACGGTTTCATCCCCTAATAAACGCCAAGGTAGCAAGCGAAGAAGAAGAAGCATGAATCCATTCGAAGAGAGACTTGCCGAAGAGGTCTTGGCGGTGACTTTCCTTTCATCGTAGTAGGTTTGTCATTGAAAAAACCCGCTGCTCCACCTACTGTCCTGGCAGTGAATCGTCACGCAGCACACGCAACCGCCGACAAAGCTAAATGAAGCATAAACGTCTCGAACCATTAACGCAAGCGCAAGACGCAAAGGGCAGTTAAAAGAAGTATAACTCAGCCTTTAGGACAAAGCATCAACGAGAAGAGCCCTGCAGCAGCTGATTTGGCCTCCGCAGAGCTCGGATCTCAACATCATGGAGTCAGTCTTAAGCCCTTTTCGGACGGGACTAGTTTAATGGGGGGACCTGGGGTAAAGTAATAATAACCGGGAAATGTAGTCCCGTCCGAACGCGCCATGTCAGTAAAGATAGCGGAGTATGTCGGTAAACTTTGCTGAGAATTCTACCTCCTGTGAAACGGTCCGGAGTATCTACCATAGGTAATACTAATCCCGTGCGAATGCGACCTTCGGTAATAAGTACGGAATATGTCGTCACATCCTTTTAAAGAGAGAAACAATTAGGTGTAAAATAGAAAATGACACTTAAGTTTCGTTGTGCAATCCTTTTTTTAAACTATACTTTACATTCAGGTAAAATAAGTATCCTGAGCAAAACTTTTGGTGAACAGTACAATACATTAAGGTCAAAAATGAATAAATCTTCTGTTCTGTTATACTGTACAATGCGTTTTAGTAATACTTATCATTCAGGTAAACAAACAAAAAAGTCTTCTGCGTTTGTATACAATAATTTTGGAGCAGAATGCTTTATATTCAAGAAAACTCCTCCCATGTTAGATGAATATTACAGGGATTTCTTCTCCCTGGCGTCGTCTGGTTAACCAACATTACCATACGTCCCCCCATTGAACTAGTCCCGTCCGAATAGGGCTTTAGACAAAGAAGAGAGATTGATGCAAAAGGCATAGCTAACACATAACCTTAAAAACTACTATGTGAAAGTGCTCCGGGGAAAACTAGTTAACTGATCAGCCGTTCATGTCATGGTAGTTTCAGTCAGTAGTCTAAAATTCTCTACTCTTCTGATACGTGACTGAAACACCAACTCAGGCTTTCTTCTTTGTGGGAGGATGTTTGTTCACTTCCGCCTCTATACTCGGCTTTATACTCATCGTGGGACTCAAGGAGCATTTTTTCCTGTTACAGCAGGCTGCCATTCATGATCATTTCCTCTCTGTATCTTGACCGCTCAGTGTTTTCAGGACACACCTGCAGGCCTTTTTTTTTTTTTTTTTCTTTTTTGATGGTGAGTCAAACGCTGAGGTCAAGGATGGCGACTGTGGTCTTATTGTTCATTGACAATAAATCACAGGCCGCCGTTAAAACTCCCGATTGGTCAGTAGGAGATATTGCTTGCAATCATCCCTTGAAATGCCTTACACCACAGTGTCACATGGGGTCTGGGTGGTAAAGCTGAGCTATTGCTCAGGTAATACTCCTCCCTGAAGGAGTAACAAGCAAGCTTAAGGTTGCCTGCGTCAGCTCATGTGATTGTTTTGGCAACAGCTTTAGGTGGCCGGGAGCAAAATCAGGCAAAAAGTGGCGCGCCCGAATTGCTTTCATACCTCACAGGGTACGTGAAAGTCACCAGTCTGTCTCTTGGAACTAATAGGCACTCACCTGAAGAGGATAGAGCTCCATGACTTAAATGAACACTCCCAGTTTTTCTATAGGAGGGCAGGGAGCTTTGTAAGAATAGACCGTGGCCCAGTTAAAGGTGAATGTTGAAATATTCACAACTACCACTGACGGATGAAATTTTCTGTTCATGCCGAGGGTTCATTTGAGTCAAAATGATATCTAAAATAATGTCATCCAAACCCATGAACATACAGCAAACCCCTAAGGAGAATGATTTTCAGTTAAAGCGTGCACCTCTCCATGAGCTCCAGTGTCTGATGGATGAACCCCTCCTTTGAGCAATCTCACAAATTTTACTCCAGAAAAAAAAACATTTGCAGCGACACAACCTTCTAAATAAGAAAATACAAAGCGGTTCGTTCAAAATACTTGTACAGCTGTGCCCCAATTTCTAAATCAAAGACACGGCGGGGCGAAAAGTAGGAGGCATCTACTGTACAGCTATTGGGGAAAGTAGGAGTTTAATACAGTGCTAGATTGAGGCACCGCTGAGCCAATGTTGCAACAGCTATAAAGGGATTATTCCTCCCTGGGAGACATAATCATGTGTTACACACTTGTTTCCAATCCTGTGAAAAACAAACAGGTGTTTCAGCCTTAAATCCAGCTCTCTTAGGACAGAGCTCCCTCAGAGTCAGAGCTGTCGTTTGATTTGTTATTCATTCGGACCTGATTATGACTCCTGCCAGTATCCTTTGTGTGAGAAATATCTGTAATATTTAAGAAAGGGGGGGGGTTAAGTGCCAAAAAAAATGCACTTAATGCAAAAGGAGAAAAAAATAAACACAACTGCTGAGCTGAGGATTTGCTAATCCAGTGGATGAAAATGTGGTTTTAGTGTCAAAATCAGTCTAAGTGCTCAATGAATGTCACCTTGGGACACATCAGTGCAATAATTCTATATTCATCATTTGCAATACTTTCAAGAATATCTCACGTGTTGTTGCAGATTTCAGAGATGGGGGAAAAAAAAAAACTGAAACATTTGTGAATACATTTTTTTTTTTTTTTATGTGAGAAAATAAGCTGCTTACTTACCCGAGAGCCCCCACAGAAAGGTAAATGAGAGCAAAATAAGTTTCCTCCAAGTAGAATAGACCTTCATGTTTGAAGCAGCCACTTCTCAGTGCGTTAATGTCCTTCGTTTATATGTGAGCTCTGATTCCGCCTCAGGCAAAGCTCCTCAAGTCTGTCAAGTGCGTTTCCTTCAGGGTCCCCGTAGACGCGCTGACCAAGGTAAGGGACACTTCAGGTGAGGACGTAACGAAAGCCGTCCTATCCCTCCACCGTAGGAATGCTCCAGGAGATATGGCAGTGATAAAGTGAAGTGGAAATTGGATAAGCACCTCCGAAACTGACGGTCCTCGACTCTTCCTCCCGTCCTCTTCCCGTCCTCCTCTCTGTGATCCTCTTCCTTTCCGCCACAACAGCGAGTACAATTCTGCAAGTTATCATACCGTGTCCCTTCCTGAGAGGGAGGGCGAGGAAAGGGATCCGTGACACCTCTTCCAACCACTCATACAGTTAGCTGAAATATCAAAACAATTTCCGTGTCCAGGCTCCATAATAAGACGGCACTAGAAAACGACACCATCGCTGAAAGCGGTGCCTGAGCGCCTCACCTTTTAATTTCGAAAGCAAAACGTACCCACATCCGGTTGTTTGGGCACTTATATCATTTAGCTTAGAACAGTTACACCTGTCCTGTGGCTCGGAGTCAGGTGCAGGTGTAAAAGTTAACTTTAAAGCACAGTTTTGGGTGTATTCATCAAACAAACACGACACATTTATAGTTTCAAGCCTTTCAGTTAAGCTTTTAGATAGATGCATACGGTGTAAAAATGTAATGTCATACCTTTTTATGTGATTTTTTTTTTGTAAAAAAAAATTAAAAACATCCGATATCTGCTTTGAATGTAGTAAAGTGAATTTACATTTGATCTAAAAAAAAATAATAATAATAACTTGATAAATCCGTTTTAAATACTAGCGAATATGGCGATTTTCTTGCTTGTTGACTCCCCCTACAGTTATGGGAGCTAGCACTACTGTCAAATAAATCACTTTGTGAGCCCTGCACATGTCCAGCCATATGTATTCATTTTTCTCATGTTGAAAAGGCCACATAAACGCCTCAAAAGCTGCCAAAAATGTCAAGCAACCATAAAGCAAAACAGTGTGCAAGAAACCAAAGTCATGTCTCTCAGTTCTAGGGCGCTATAGACTTGGGAATGGGCATAACAAAGGTCAATGTGCTTCTAAAGGAGACAGAAACACATTGTTTTAAGGTTCACAAACTTCTCTAGTGTTGCTTTGAAATAAAATAAGAAATTAAATATAAAATTCTACATTAAAATTTTTAAAAAACTGGTAAAAAGTGACTAAATCAACTTTAGCCGAGGTAGCCACAGCTAACCATAATTAGCCTCAGTTCAGCAGGAGTGAAACTTGGTTTATTGTCTTACTTTACTTTACTTGGGCCCATTACTCATACTCAAACCCCTACAACTAAAAACCCCGTCCCTTTCCCTCATCTTCCCTTGAAAAATCTGCAGCTCCTGTTCCATCATGTGTGAAGAGGTATGGGTCTGTAAGCAGAGAAACAGACTGGACTCAGCTTGACGTGAATTCCCAGGGTGAGTGTACCACCCTGACATAAAAATATGGCCTGACCTGTGCTCAGCGAGATGGTCAGTCCTCTTTATTTTATTTTCTGAGGTTGCTCAGTTTCCTCAGCAACAAGGGTGAGACTAATTCAGGTGGACTGCTCAATTATGGAAGGTGAACAAGGGTTATTCTATGATTAAATCCAAAGAAGCAGAGTCCAATCCATGTGGATGTTCGGTTGCGTTGTTGGAAACTGCTCTTGGGCATCCAGCCGTAATATGCAGCAATCGGGCAAAAGCTGTCAAAACTGAAAATCATTTGTGCCGAGCAGAGAGACCTATATTTGATTCTGGGACCAGAATGACAGTCTGCACAAGCAAAACATAGTGCTGTACAATTGTGAACAAACCTGACACCTGGAGGCCAAACGTAATGCTTTTTCGTTTCTTCTGTTATAATTCTATTTTTTTCTTTTTCTTTACGGAATCTTTTCTATGTCCAAGCTTCATCCCTCTACTCAGTTCACATATCCTCCTTAAACCCAAACAATGTCACAAGGTGATAAATATCTCTATATACATATCATAAAGTATATCATTCTGGTTGTAACGGTTTTCATCACTCACGCTCATCTCATTTCGTTGCACAGAACGGAGTGTGCAGGGGAAGCCATTTCAGCAAACACCAGCTTCATTTCAAAGACTCAACGGAATGTCTCAAGGAAATCTTTCAAAACTCTCAAAAATCACCCATAGCCCACTGACAGTCAATTTTAAACTATCTCTATGTCTGTTGTGTGCTCATACATCGACAAATAATTCTACAAAATGAAATATCATTACAAAACATAGGAATAATTATCTTATATTTGACATTAGGCGTTTTCTAAAGGTGCTACAACACAGAGGAGAGTTAACTTCCCATAGTCCAGTTTAGGTGTGGGCATACTATATTTATGAGAGGTTTCATTAAAAGGGAGGCACTTCATTCATATTCAGTGGGAGGACATAATCAATGCATGAAACCATGAATATGCAGTTGACGGTTTGCTTTTGGTATTCTTGAGAATGGAAACCTACACTCCCTGCAGGCTGCTGAGATGCTGTGTTGTGCTGTGCAGCGGAATTTAATCAGTAAAGTGGACAATTTGTCATTCACTGCGAGTTTTCAACCTTTCAGACCAACAATCACTGCAGCCATCCTACGTGGGCAAACAAGACAATACAGGCCAATCTGATACGGAATAACAGGAAAACACGAAATACCTCACAGACAGACATTTTTAGCAGCTGATGGTTCTACATCCAAGCGTCCACCAGAATGGACGGTCTCACAAGAGTCGGTCCTCTAACTCTGCCTCATTTTGTCTTTTTTAATTTTATTTCAACTAAACACACACATACGCAGTGCAATCGCCAACAAAATACTGTTAAATAGGATCCCTGAGACGGTGAATTAAACAAATTAGTGGTTGGATGTTCCCAAAAGTTTTCTGTGGGTAGATTAAAAAAGAGAGAAAGAAAACAAAGAAGTGAAACAAAGCAAAATACCTTGCTATTGCCATAGATTATTACCTGAAATAGCCAATTCCATCCTCTACAACCTTAAACCATCATAGAAATCAGAGAATTCATGTGAGCATAATCTTGAGTAATGTAATATTATGACATTAATCTGGCAGATGCGATTTACACCAAACTGATTAAGATGGGCATCAAACCCGTAACCTTCCAGCTGAAAGACCTCCTCAGGAGTTTATCCAAAACAGACTGAAGTGCTGCAGTGGACTGTTCACGGATCAAAGACGGCATTCAGATGGCTTCAGCTGATCCTGCCTGCTGCTGTGGCGGTTTTACCGCTACGCGCAGCATTCAACTGTTTGGGTCAACTTTGTAATTCTGTTGCTTGTCTAGTGGTCAATGAATTGTTTAGGACATTAACAGACTTGACAGATCTACTGACCCAGCAAAAAACCTTCTGGTCCCATGATGGCTACTTTGTTGCTTTGAAATAATTTTGTTTAAATCTAATGTGCCACTGTATTGATTTTCTTCTGTGTGCTTTCACAGGGTTTTTTTTTCCGTTGCACTTTGTTTTTTTTTTTTAAATTTATTTCTTATGTATGCCCTGTGTTACATTTGATCACACACCCTGCGCCTCTCCAAACAGGCCGTAATGTGTTTTATCACTGACAGTAGAGTCCAGCCATTTTCAGCAATGGCTACATATGGCCATCTTCTGGCCACACAGAGAAACGACATCTCTGGCCCCCGAGAAACGCTCATTCAGCTACTCTGCATTTACATTTACTGAGAATGACAGTTACCTCCTTATTTTCCCATTCGAAATAAGCTGTTAAGTTGTAAAAAAAAAAAAAAAAAAGGTCAACAAAGCTACTGTGCGCAGCTATGCTTGTAAATTGTGAGCTCAGGGGACATTAATATGTTTGTGCTTTTCTTTCAGATATCTACTGTCTTTTAGCTCCTGTGTATTAGTGCTGTACATGTCTTGACAAAAAAATCTGTTACCGCCATTAGATGTCGAGGTTTTTCTTAAAGATATTCAGTTGCTGGTGGCAAAGAAGGAGAAGTTAGTAGGATTCATCATGAGACAGATTCCCAATCTGGGCCAAAGTGTTGGACAGGACTGAGTGACTCACCGACTGAAGGTCCCACTGGGATTACCAATTACCTGGTTTGTCTTTTTCCCCAAACATGAGACTTTAATCTGAGATTTTCTTTTACTGCCGTGTTCTTCTATGTTACTGACAAAAGAACACGTGTTTCTAAAGCTATTTCTGGTTTGATAATCATTTCACCTTGCAGCGTAGGGATAAAATACCAGACGCACACATATCCATTTTCACTATGTGGCAAACAACAGTGGGTGCCCCATTTATTACTTTTCAAACATGTAAACATACAAGACGGTGACTTTGAAACAATCACAAGACATGGTGTCAACCAATAAAATAGAAAATATTATAGTCATCTTAATATACTGTATACCCAAACAAACAAATGTTGCAAGTTTGCAAAAGCCGGAATGCTCAAGAACACAGAAACTCTTAAATATATATTATCGATATATATATACGGTAGATTTCATATACATAGATTCATATGGGTGTATCCGATGTTTGCTTTCTACATAACCCTCTCCTGGCACATTGCACTTAAGGAACTGTGTTCATTAAGGATTCAGTTTGATTATTGGCCAAGAAGGAGCCAACCATCTTAACCTGACCGGGAGATGTGGATCAGCATTTCCGTCCATTTTTCAAACCTGTCCGCAAACTGCTGATCGTAGCAAAGTTTACTTTCATCTGTTTCTGAAATATCAGTATATGGGTGGTAGCTCATCAATACAACCTGTGGGGACGGTCTAATGATACCCACAACACCATGGCTGCCGCAAGAGATGCTTCAAAGGTCTGGCCACCAATACGTAACGTCTTACAGTCCGTTTACACTCAGGACAAAACGAAAGCTAATATCAACCACTGAAAAGTGTAGATGCCGTAATGCTAACTGTCATACAGGATATAATCGATGTGTACATACACAACAATACTCCAAATTCTGACCTCCATCGAAATAAGACGACACTGCAATTACGGTGTTTGCATGAGCTGCAGATTGGATATTTCTCTCATAATCTGTCATAGTCCCATTAATGAATCACGCTCACATGCAACTGCAGTTTCGCCCGTCTAAAGCCTCCATCATATCCACACCCCTCCAAACCCGGCGCATTAACCTACTCAGTTAATCTCTTTACTTTGCTTTACTTTATTTGGCAGCGTCTCATTCGGAGCACGATCTTAATCTGGGTCGTAACTAAACATGGCTCCACGTGTAAACTCACATCTGGATAGGTTGCCATTTCACAAATAAAGGACCCGTGTAAGTGATCGTGTCAGGCATCGGTGTAAGAAGCTAAAGATTTATGGGAGATGTGGTAAAATTGTAACATTTTAAGTGAAAGTACAGTTTTGTTTTCTAAACATTAGATGTTCTTTTTTTTTTTTAAATAATTTTGGGATCAAAACTAGGAACCAATTAGAATTGAAAGATTAGACATTTTTTTCCTTAGACTGAACCATAATATGCAAAGGGAATTGTTTTCTGGCACCTCATGTTCACTCTGCTGCATGAACGACGGCTAAAACAGGATTTCTTTCTCCCCCAGAGTTTGAATGGAAGCATCTCTTGCCGCAGCCAGTTACATGTGCAACACATAAGGCATCAGGATCAGCCTGAACTCTTCCACGCTTTATGACTTCAGGTCCAGACTTGAAGAGTCAACGTAAAGGCAGGTTCAAAACAAATATACGCTGTGGTCCCCCTCGCTGCTGAAGTTTGCTACATCCTACTGAGGTAGACACAATCATACTGCAATAGTCACCTTGCAACCCCACACTCCCTGATGAGGCAAAATGTATCCACGCCAAACAAGCAGCAGCACCTTTGTAGTGCACATTGGTCTAAAATATCAAGTACTTACTTCTTGAGTGGTGCGGCTCTTTTACAGTTCAGCTACAGTTCTCCCATTTCTATACAACATAACTGCCAAACTGTCAACTTTCTTATGAATCAATAGGGATGCAATCAAAAGTTATACTGAGACGGCTGATGAGGCTGCAAAATCTGCTTCATTCTTTCGAAATTAGATTATTTGATGTATTAAAGCTCGCGAAAGTTGACTAAAAAAATCAAATATTTTTGCAGTTTGGAAAGCAATTTGAGAAATTGAGGGGGGGTAGCTTCAGCAAGCGACAATTTTTTTTTTTTTTCAGCGGTTTCGTTGGGGAAATAGTTGCCAGATTAATCAGTAGTGTATGATCTTAATCATTAGCTGCTGCTGCCCTGATATACCACATTCCCATACACATCCATGCTCCGTAACAGAATTATTGGCCACCTTTCCTTGCTGCTGGCTGTAACACCTGTTAGTTTTTTTTACTGTATATTCAGTTAATACAAATCTAAAACACTGAGTGGTAGTTACAACATTTCTTTGTTGTTGTATTTTAAGGAATAACCAACGGCAGTTTCAAGGCACTCCACCAGGGAGCCTGCTGAGAGGAAGTCCAACTCCACCTCGATGAATTTGATGTAAATGGCAAAACGCTGGCTTGAATCCTCGCAGATTCCGGCGTTGCGACAGTTCTCCTGCAGGAAACGCGTCACGTAGCAAGGCTCCCCGTGGACGTAGTGTTTCCCAGAACCCTGAAAGTGCTGGAAGAGGCTCTGCTGTATGGTCCTGTCCTCAGCTATGCCTAAGTAGCAGTAAGTGACTTTGGCCCCAGTCCTCTCACCCTGCCCTGCTCCTACTCCATCGAACTGAATCGGAGCTCCGTTTTCTGACTCGCACTGAGGTAAGCTGTGGTCCCCACTGCCAGCCAGGGGAGAGGTCTGAGCGGTGCTGTTGCAGGTCAACAAGGCCTCATAGCCGATGGCATATAGTCCATATGTTTTGGGGATATCCCCAGGAAGGAGGTAGTGGGATGTGACTTTGCTGCTGCCCGCTGCCCGGGACTGCGACAGGGGGAGCCAGTCCACCTCCATGTGCAGCTCCAGGCAGCGTGCCTCGCTGATGGTAATGTCCAGGAACTTGTAGTAAACATTCTTCCAGTTCATCTTCTGAACCTTTGTCATGATGATCCGGCCCTCTGGCTTTTCTGGGTTGAAGTACTCGCGGAGCCTCTTTCCCAGAGGCACTTGTGAGCTGATTTCCGCGTAGTGGTAACGCACGTCCTCGCGCCAGCGCGTGTTGTAGCCCACACCAAAGATGGCCAGCTTGTTGGAGAGGTGCAGCCGCGAGAACTCGGTCCACGTCTGGAAGTGCTCCCACTTCAGCTGCACTGATTCAAGGATACGTATCACAGTCTGCATCGTGTCCCTTTTCCTGAACAGAGAAATAGACAGGGCAACACAATATGTCACAAAAGATGCTGCGTATATGACATATGAAGATGACAGCCTGAGGAAAACAAGTAGATTTCCACAATCATTGATGATATGGAGTTGATGCCAGGTAAAGGGTACATTAAATGTACAGGTGGACGCTGAAATTTTTGAACACTTTTCTCATTTCATCAAACAAAAGGAGGTTTAATGATGCTGAACCTATTCTTCAGGACAATCATGTCTTACCCCAGTACAAATGGTGTTCAAACAATTCCTCCACACAATGGCATCGCCAGTAAACAGTTCGGACCTCAATCCAATTTAGAATTTTTGTTGGAAATTAAAAAAAAAAAAAAAAAAGCGGGTCCATGACTCGGCTCCATCCTGCAAAGCTGATCCCTCAACTGCTATTCAAGAAAGTTGGACCCTGACCGATGCAGAATGCTGTCTCAATGGCTGAAGTCCTCAAATTATTAAAGCCAGAGGAGGTGCAACAAAGTAGGATTTTGGTTCATGAATCTCTAGTTTTTTCCCCTCTATTAAATCTGGGGAAAAAAAAAAAAATAGAATAAAAAAATCGAAACATCTTCCAAGAAGGGTGATTCCTTACTTTCCAAGGGGCGGTAGCAGTGACACGCCAGACAAAACCATCACCTCCTTTCAAGGCGTGATTTCATAGTTACGGTGACTATTTTCAGTGGACTGACTCATGAGACATTCGTACATCAATTAACCAGTTTTATCAGCAACTAAATAAATACTACCCATCTATAAATAACCATTTACTTGGCTTTGGCTTGGCGCGGTAGTATAAAATACAAACAGATTATTCAACACCAAACTTCCAAAATAATCTTTTTGACTCAGTTTGTTTAAACACCTGGAGCCTTTATTTTAAAATAACATTTACATCAAACATCAACCCTTAAAGACGACGTGAGGAGAGTTATTTTTCCTGGTTGACTTACTGGATTTGTTCAGACAGCTCTGCTTGAATCTGTAGAGCTCTACTTTTAGGCACCTGGATTTCATCTAGAGGACACCAAAAAAACAAACAAAAAAAAAAAAACAACACCAAATATTAGTTCAAACCCACATTTCTTGTGACGTTTATTGCCACCCGTCTTCCGCCTGCAAATGCAACTCACCGGTGTCCATGTCTGCCTCCTGAAAAGCGGAGTCCAGCACCTGGTTGCACCAGTCCTCCTGGGAGAAGTCTTCCAACGTGCTGCCATCAGACTCCATCTCCTGATACAGCCCACTGCTGTTGATCAGCACAGGGGCGCAGCTCTGGGAGTCCCAGCCTCCCTGACCGAACACCTTCTCCAGCTGCTCGATGGTGTAGCTGCTCTTTCTTTTGCCAATGCCATGCTCCTTCACTCGGCTGTAGCAGCGCCTAAGTGTCTGTTTCAGACGGGAGGGGGGTGGGAGGTTGCAGTTTTACTGGTGAGATTATGCTTTTGCCTGGTTACCAACAGCAGTTTGATTAAAAACAGAGAAGGGAGATGACAGCAAAGGTTCCCAACTGGACACAAACTGGGCATGATGTGGCCAGTTCTAAAACACCCAAAGTTACTTACGAGCAAACTTTATTTTTCGGCCACACATCACCATTTACATATCTTTTATGTAGCGCTTCTTGTATGTACAGCACGGTAAACACATTTTAATGTAGCTTTGAGATAAGCCGTTGGCCTTTATTTGGTAAAAATGGAAACAGGGACATGGCAACTATGCCTTTCGCAGTTAGCTAACATTGAGAAAGTTGATGGCTAACATTGACAATGTCAATGCTGTTGGCAGGAAGTTGCTTATGTTTATGTTAATGCTTTTGGCAGACGCTTTTATCCAGAGCGACTTACAGGCAGGCAGATAGGGTAAGGGGCCTTGCCTAAGGACCCCTACTGGAGGTAGTACCTTTCATGCAAGGGATTTAAACCCAGGTCACCTTCATGAAAGCTGGCAATCTTACCACTACACTATCCAGTCCAGCTTGGGAATTGTTGTTTCTCAGTGTTGTTTCTTTCCAATTACATTTGCACATCATGACACAAATACTAGACAGAGTGTCACACACGTTAAACACACGTATTGTAGATCAAATATCCTTCTTTTCTTTTTTTTTTTCGAAAGGAACGAGCACATTTGCTCTGTCCAAACAGCTGAGCCGACTGATGCGTTGTCAATTAAAACGCCATATGCGGCAAACACAGTCATGAGACCAAGAAGACAGACAGAGCAAAGTAACTCTTAATGTGCAAACAGACTTAGAAAAATGTCAACCAGGCAGTCAATTTCCACTGGAGTCTGGTGGCACTGTGTGTGTGTGTGTGTGTGTGTGTGTGTGTGTGTGTGTGTGTGTACCTACATGGTTTGAGCACACATTTAAACTGCATATGAACATATGGTACGATATTAAAGTCTTGCTGACAGCTACTTATCAAAGGAATCACGAGTGTTGGACCTTTACATTTGACGGCAGTGAAGATGAGCCGTCTCACCTTCGAGCCGACTCCTTGCCAAAGAAGCATTCCCAAACGAACTCAGACGGTGAGTTTTATACAGTTAAATGACCCGCTGTTGTTCCCAGACCGTCCAAACAAACAGTTTCAAGGTAAAATTCTCCCATTCAGCACCACGTACCTGTCAAAGACAGTCCTCATCACCTAGTAACAATAAGAATAATAACCCATTATAGGCTGGCACAGACTCCTGACATCTCATTCTTGTACAGGGGTATGCAAGTAAAATGTGGCGGTTAGTTTTTATGAAGGGAAAATACAGCTGATTGACCTGGAAAGGGGGTGACAATTACATTCCTGGAGAAATATTCTGTGTGTGCTTTGGTATTTTGTTTTGTTGACACTGACGGCATTTTTTTTTTGTGTGGTTCACTGAACTCTTACGCATGCTGTAATTGGAGAAGCTACATGGCCTCTTTAAAACCAGGTCAAAAAGTGACAAGCGCATGTTTTAATGTTAACTGATCTTTGCAGGTGATGAGGAAAAGCAACTTGAATTTTGTTGCCCTTGATCAGATGAGACACGTTACATCTGTATGCTTTCCCGTTGGCATGACAAGCAGCTGAAGTTGTTGGTGTGATGCTGCATCTAAATTTGAAGCCTACTGCCAACAAATTTACATGTGTATATATTGTTTTTCATCATATGGGCTCTTAGCTAACGTATGTTTTTAGGACTAGCAAACATTGACATACTTAAATGTGTCCGGACTAATCTGACATCAGAAATCATCCGCAGTTTGACAGTTAGCGGATCCGCTCAGCGTCAAAGCTACAGGTTGGGGTCCTGATGATGGAGGATGACCGTTAAGCGTTGCAGCCATTGTTGCGTCCTGATAAGCTCACTTACCTTCATCCTCTCCCTGCACTGGGACGGAGTTCGCTCGTACCCCAGTTCCGACAAGGCTCTGGACACCCGCTCGTACATGGCAGGACCGGGGGCCTTGCCAGAGAACACGGTGCCAGCGACCTCCAGCTGTTGCATCCTCGCCTCCGTCAGCCTCTCGTTGCCCCACACCGCGATTAGGGCGTTTGTCTCGGATGGCGTCCATGACATCCCTCGGCAAGCGGTGAAGCTGTTGGAGGAGGAGGAGGCCGCCGTCCGGCCCGTGGTCCCCGAGCCCACGTTCAGAGGTGAAAACCGGTTCGGTGTCGAGGGATTAGAGTGGTATTGATTACTGTCACTCAAATCCTCCGACTCAGGGGATGGCACCTCGGTTTTCGGAATCTTTAACGGCGTGGTTATCTCTGGAGACAGCTCCGCGTTACTGGACGCCGCCATGTTGCCTCTGTTGCTAAGGGGAGGGAGAGGGAAGGTGACGTTAACGTTAGAGGGCGCAGAGAAAACCACGGCGTGGATCCGTGGGAGTCCAGGCAGCATAAAAATGTAGTTAAGCCCCACCCCCGCCACCCGACTGATTTATTACTCCATGCATTATAACACTTTAAACATCGAGTTAAAGTTATAGTTTTAGCTGCGGGGTCAAGTGACATAAACAGAGATGTCAGATAGATAAATTTTTTTTAAAGTGCCGGTCGAAAAATGTATACATTTTGGACGTTTTGCGAAATTTTTATTTCGATTTCCTTTTATTGTTTTGATGAGATTTATATTCAAATGAAACCATACGATAAAATTAGAAGGCATCGTCTTTATTTGATGGAGCTTTAAAACGTGTTGACGTACAATTGTGTTGTTATTAGTGGAAATATATGAATATGCATAGTTGTAAATGTAAATGTACTTTATTTATACAGCCCTTTACAGACAATCATTTCGGTGTACCAAAGTGCTTTATAGTAGGTTATAAATAAAGAAAAGAATAAGTAAAAACAAATGAAAACAATAAAAGAACAGTGAAAGCAATAAAATTGAATGAGATAAAATAAAATAAGATAAAAGTGTCCTCATACTGCTGGGTATTAAAAGAAATCCTAAATAAGTAGGTTTTTAGCCTAGATTTGAAGAGGCCCAGGTCAGAAACAAGACGCAGTAAGTTATGAAAATTTCATACCATTGTCAATTGTTACGTTTATTTCACTGTCCTCGTGTATTTATGCTCTCCTCTTTGTGTTATAATTTGTTTACATAAAGCATGCTGAATTGTCTCTGTATGAGATGTACTGCACACATATACTGACCCTGCTCAGTTTATTAATAACCCAATAATCAACACGCATCATTATACTTTGTGACTATATTATCCTGTGTGTGTGACCCACATATTATTTTTTCACTGTTACATCTCAACAGGAGCAATCTTAACAGCCAAAAGCGTACCTGGCAGCAGGTGAAGGTAAAGTACAGGAACATATTTCAGAGTGGTAAGTAGCCTTTGAAGAAATGTGTTTGTCCAATAAAGAGAGCACCAAACTAGATATGGCATACAAGAAACTGAAAATAAAAAAGATCAAGCTACAGATTATGAAACTGGAGAAGGATGTAAGTATGAATTCAGATGAAGGAGAAGGTTGTGGTGTGACCTGTATTTAATTCTGTTTTCTCTCCACAGCTTGAGAAACATGTAATAATAATCCAATAATTCAACACAACTTGAACTCAAACTTGTCATTATCGTACGGTTCATGCAAAGTGTTAGAAATTTGTTTATACATTTATATTCACAGTGGGGTGCCATGACCTAATGTTTGGAAAATTATAAATCATCTCTGTCCATTTAGCCTTCTTACACTTGCTCTAACTTAAACTGCTTCTGTGTCAATGCTAAATTATGAAAAGAAGTTCTAACTCAAAGGTCACAACAATAAGGATCAACTGAAATATGTGTCCCTGTACAGGTCCCTCACTGTGTCAGGAGAAACTGTCCTTTCAGGTACTGGAACCTGCAGGGACTCAAGCAAGAAAAGACTTGAGCCTGAAAAGTTGTCCACAAGACAAAATGTATAAAATATGAAGCATACTATTGATTTAAGATGGCTCTGTCAGATGTCAGCCATGGTGCCTGAGAACTTTAAGCAATGAACCTGGATTTAATTTGGCCAAAGGTCATTTCTATCCGTGCCCTTGTTTTAGCATGTGCATGTGCATGCCCTTGTTCCTGGATCAGGATATGGCGTAAGGAGGTACGGCCAGCATGCATAGCCTCTGTCCCCGAGCAGGACACCATTGAACTCTCCTGTACAATAAGAGAAATGTTGGATGTATATACATGTGTTAAAACTATGTGCAATATGTGCCTTATATGGCTGTCTATAATAAAATATGACGAGCACTTTAAATTCCTTAAGATGACCTCTATACCTGACCTCTCATTAGATTACCAAAATTATGCCTATGCTATATACACCTTACTTCAAAAGTACACTCCTTCGGGTAAGTAAAACTCTTGCGCCTTGTGCAAACCTCTGTGCCAGTGAGGATGCTCGGAAGATCCTAGAATCATGAACTGCTCCCGGCCATTTAGCCTCAATGTTTGAAATGAAATGACCATCACAGATCATCTGTATGCACGGAGGAAAGGAGTCAATGATGAGGTACTTGGTTTCACAGGGCATAAATGTAACATTGCTCAGCATTACTCAAAGGGGTTTATGTGGTGTTTTTCGAAATGAGAAATCCAGTTCAGAGTCTATGGACAATTATTCCCAAGTTTAGGATATGGAAAAATTTTGGGTTTACTCGTCGGCCTCCACGGGTCCAGCAGGGGCCTGGAAGCGTACATGGGTACAGTGTAGTGCACCAATAACATTGGGGAAGCCTGAGGAAGATGATGAACTTAATGCAAATATTTCAGCCAGTAGGTTGTTTTACATTATCGGCTGTTGTAAATGTGGAGCAGCAGCCTGAAAGGACCTGTCCCCCATTTTTCTGAGCCTGGTCCTGGGTGGGTGTAGGTCAGGTGTTTGTGAAATCAATTAGTTTATATGAATTCCATGTTCTTTTTCATTTAATTTCATGTTCCTTGCAGTTTCACTGCTTGGTCCCTAATAAAATACAATCATAAAATCCAAGAGCGCAACATAATACAAAATAAATGTAACTAAATCCAGTCATGGTGATACAGCTAATCATCAGTAATCATTCGTATCATTAGTTAGAAATGATAAAACCATATTTCAATACATGTTTTAAACTGGAGTACACTGTGGTGTGGAGGCATCATTTATAATATAGAGTAAAACAAAAGCAATAATGTAACAATAATAGTGAAAAAAAACAAAAAAGAAGGCACAAAAGAGATAAGACAGATAAAAGTTATATATGTTTTTATTTATGTACATTTCTTACTGACATATATATATTGTGTTGATGGATCCCCTGGCGTGGCCCCGGAGTTATTCTAACTGCTTCTCTGCTGCGGATGGAGATTCTCATGCTTGTTCTAAGGGAGACAGAGTGTTTTCTCTGTAAATATTGGTAATTTAGTCCCAAGGTTGAGAATTAAAGCTTTTGTATGCATCTTCAGCATGTTTTGACAATGTGGCTGAGGTTTACAGAGTCGCCTCAATGAATTTCACCACTAAAAAACAACCAAAATCAGTCTCTAGGATCAACAGACTCGTTACATCTTTTTGAACATTTGAGTTTAGATTGTTCAGACTGACAAAGATTCATCCTGCCAAGAAGGATCACTATTTGATTTTTACCCTAAAACTGTGTCAGAATAATCCTGATGTGCACTTTAATGTCAGTAAATGTATTCTAACCTTTTCTGTACCTGAGGTTGCGATGAGAGGAGACTCTTTTGTTGTGGTGATTTGTTAAATTTGGAACTACTTAAGGAAAAAGTACCAAGAGCTGAGAGACTGATATGATTGTACTTTCATGATGGTAGTTTGTAAGCATATTTTGATTGAGTGAATTCTTGACAGAAAATCTCAATTAAAGCTGCAGTCGGCAGGTTTTCAAAATTCCGAGTCTAAAGTCGGAAAATTCGAACTGATACAACTTTCAGGTCCCTTCCCCAACCTCTAACAAGCTCTGAATCGCCCCCCAAACCCCTCCCCCTCTGTGGCCGAGGTTGTGCACGTGAGTTCACACCAGTGTGAGCGCACACAAGCTGGGGCAGACTCACGCTCAGCAGCGTGTGCACAAGCTGTGATTGACAGGTAGGATTCCTCCACCCTAACTTGATTGGTTAAAAACAGCCGGGAGCGCTCGGTTTTTGCAAGCATGATTACAGGCTTTAGAGGGAGCTACAGATTTCGTTATTTTTCCTAAACAGCCTATTTAATATTCTACTTCCAGAATCCCATGACAGTTCAAGCTAATATGACTAAAAAAAAGTTGTCGACCGCAGCTTTAAAGTGTGAAGTTGTGTGCTGGACTTCAGCTAGCAGGTCCATCTTACATGTTCAGTTGGCCTGATCTCTCCAGTCTACCTACCATTATCCTCCAAGATGACCTCCTAAAAAAATTAAAGTTCCAGGTTTGTTAAAATAAAATCAGTCGTAAACGCATCACTGCTGTTTTGCATTAGTTGCAGTTATACCTCATGGCTCTCGTTGAGCGATTGCATGATGGAGGCCACCACCAGGTTCGCCAGCACACAACTGGGCCAGATGTTCATCCATTGGCCAGCAGGCGGGACGTAACTTTGACATGATCCAGGTAGGGCTGTGCCATATCGTATCGTTTATCCCGATAAGTCAGACTACACATCTTGTTACCACGGTAACCGTTATACCTATTAGATACACATTTAATCTAGAAAAACACTGTGATGGAGTGGAAGTATATTGTGGCACAAAATGGAGTTACTCAAAGAGGACCTTTGAGGATTTCTTCTCACTTGTGTTTTAACACTGCAAACTTGTGCCATGTTAAGCGTAATCAATTATCTTTTGTGATCAGGATAATCTTTCAGGCGTGAAGTCCATATTTTTTCATCAGTTTGGTGAAACAAAATCCCCAAATACGTAACGTGAATTAACCAGGGCCAGAGTGGGACCAATCTTTAGTTGAGATGTTTCTCGACTAAAACCAGTCCCCTGTCTTTTCAATGTTGAATTGAATAAATGAAACAACCGTTCAGGTTTTAGTATCTTGGGATTTTATTGTTGGCATTTAAAAGAGGCAATAATGTCAGAATGACGTCTTTTATTTCAGGTCAACAGAAAATGTGAAGGTAAGGCCACGCTGTGGCCTACACTGGGAATGGCGCCATCTTGTGATGAAGGCTCCCCCATTACCTCCATTTAAAGCTATGGTAGGTAATCCTAGAGAGCTAGCAAGAGAGCTAGCAAGATTCGAAAGTGTCCCCTCCTCTAAGCTCCACCCCCCCCTCCCCATTCCGTCAGTGCTTCATCCAAAGCCGGTAGAACCGCATGCGCACACGGAGCAGGGAGCCGACAGAGGGGGGCGTAGGCAGAAAGCAGAGGCATCTGATTGGTTTGTCGTAGGCGCAACAGTCTGACCAATCCGAGATCAGCGGGACGCTGATCTCGGATTGGTCAGCTTTTTCTCAGTCCTGCAGCTGCCACAGAGGTCTGATTATTTTCGTCCCTTTTTCTAAATACATCTTGTATAGATTTCTCTCAGGACAGACGGACCATTTCACCCAGTATTACAAAATGTGTTTCTGAACAGGATTACCAACCATGCCTTTAAGATCATTGTTGCATGGCTAGATTTGGTTTTGTTTGGCTAATAACAGTCACATCTGCTGGAAAAGAGAACAGTTGGAGAAATAATACTGCCAAGTCTGGCTATTTATTAAAGTAAACAAATTGTAATTTACCAAACAGATTCATCAATGTCTTGAGTCTATTAAGTCATTTGTAGTGGTTTTTATGGGTCACTATATTGATAAGAAAGCGTTTTAATATTGAAAGTAATTCAAAATTAGATTTTTATTTTACTTCCATAGAACAGATACATTTTTCCATTTGGTTATGAGGACTGGAAATAGATTAAAATATCATTTTAGAGGCTGGTCCCACAGTTTGAGTGTGAGGGTCTGTACATGTAAGAGAGCAAGAATAAAATATGGCATCCAAACAAAACCATGCACGACATGCATTTGCGTTCTCCATGGAAATGTGTTAAATTAAAGTGGACACGTGTCACCAGGAGGTGGCAGTATAGAACATTGAAAAAACCCCACACACCTCAAGCAAACATATACACAGGTTTGTCCATTAGTAGGAAGTTTTAAAGTTTCCATTTACCTTTTTTTAAAAATAAAAATTTGTATTTGCATCTTCTGAAAGTGCATCAAAAACAATTGTCAGAAAATGTGAATTTCTATGTGAATACAAATTGACAGCCTCTAAGTTTTTCTGAACCAGTAAGCTTCTTATCCTGTTATTTTCATTCATGGCCGCCCCAGATCTTTAAAGGGATTTTAGAGGGTCAAAACTTGGTTAAATGATTTGAGTTAGAATCAGGCAAATGTCAGGTTTAGAGTAAATGTTTGGATTATGGGGTGCATCAGTTATGGTTAATGTTTGGGGAATGCATTGTGTTCATGAAACTTTGTAACTTGTGGTTTGAAATTGTGCTTGGCAGCATGCTAACAGTGGCGACTTAAATCATAAATTATTCATATCTTTACCTGGTAAAGTGAGGACTGGTGTCTTTTTCTTGTCTGCTACACAAACAGACATCAGGCTTCTGAAAGCGGTGCCCCCTACTGGCCACCATGAATAATGCAGTTGTTGGGCAGTTCAACATGACTTCATTTTTCGGTCATGGAAGACTGACCTATTGTTTTTTTGTATTTATATAAGTCACAAAGTTGTCCACAAAATCCCATTTATTAGTTATAGACAACGCACTAAAAAGCTTAGAATTTTCCATTGGATGTACTCACTCATTCATGTGATATTGTCAGTTATTCTAACAGCAATTATGTCATGCTTAGAAATATATTGTTATCATGTCTTATTGTTAGCACACAGGCAACTTTTTTTTTTTTTTTTAACTTTTTCTAAATGATATATGCATTGAGTTTTTTTTTGAATAGTGGCAAAAAAAATTGCTATCAACTCAAAATACAGTTTTACAGCAAACTGTCATTTACCAAACTTACCCCAGCATGTAAGAAGAAATCATCCAGAAAACCTAAGAACAGATTTCCACACATGACCCTCTGCTGTTTCCCATTACAGCGCAGAGGAGTAAAGCCCTTGGTCATCACTGGGCAGTGAGCAAGACCTTTTATTGGATTTTGAGTGTATAATTGGTCCTTTGATGGCCCAATCAATGATTTGTGTCACTGTTTACTTCATCTTTTCCTGTGATGGTGTTTGATTGGCTTCCATCAGGGACTACAAGTCATTCCTGCCTGCTCTGCCATCTGCCCACCGTTTGGCTGTCTGGCTGTCTTTGGTCGGCGAGGTCCTGACCCGGCCATAGGCACAGTAAGATTCTCTCTGAATGAGGTCTACACGCTCGCTGTTCAATAAAGGTCAGAGGCAGGAAACGGTGGACAGTCTAACCTTTACATGTCAAAGCTGCAGCTGTCATGATATGTTTCCTGTCAGGAGCTGATTAACTGACCCAGAAACATTGCGTACCAGTGACAGTTAGATTTGTACTTTGTTTCAATCAACTTTTTTTTAAGTGTGGCTCATATTGGAAATCCTATTACAGGAAATATGTCGTGCTTTTTCTTATTTTCTGTCTCACGTATAACGTTACAGTGTCGGATGTATCAAAAGGACAAACGCAGCTCGTATCAGGCCGAGCTTGAGGCCTGTAAATGAAAAAAAAAACAATGAGTTGTTTTTTTTTAACCCTGGTCATGGAAGGCCACCCTATTTAAATTTCAGATATAAAATGGCATGATAAGTTCCCCTTTGAGTGAAAAGTTTTGCAGTTCATTTTTCCCTCACTAACAAATTCAGAAGAAACTGGTCGTCCTCACCTGTCGTTGATCCTGTGTCCACTCCTTAAACGCTCCATTCTTCTCTCTTCTTGTCGCCTGTTCGTTAGCTCTGCTAAGTAGTACAACACTGGTTGAGTTTTAATGTCACTCGAGTTTATGGCATGTTTTGGGGACCTTGTCACAACCTCTTTTTTTACTTACCTTTCAGGAAGATTGTAACCAGACCCGCCAGTTCTTTGCCAAGCAACTAACAGAAGGAGAGCCACTCTGCAGAGCTACCGCCGTTAGCTAAGTTATTCCAGGTCTCAAACCAACAACTTATCGGTCAGCACAAACCGTTTGGAACTCATGTTCTTTACGGTAAACCCTGAACTTTTTATTAACCAACATCTACTCTCCCAGAGACCAAAGCCATCCTCACCTGCTAACCTCTTCTTGTTCTCGCCACCTGATTATGAATCACAGAATTGTGTAGTAAATAAATCACTTACCATTTCACTTGTGTCCCTCCGTCTTTGTTGAATCCTGCCTGTATGCACCACCTTAACTCATTAGCCGCATGCACACTGTAGGAACCTTTGGCAGTTCCTATAACCTTTTAAGGAACGGGGCCGTTTTTTCCCGCATTCGGACATACAGGAACTCGGGACCATGGCTCTCAGTTCCTGTAACCATTTTAGCTCCTTCTCCTCAGCTGGGTCTTTTCTGGGTTCCATAGGAACACATCTGACGGAGGTGTTTGGTGTTTGGTAGCTACGCCCCTTGTCATGCTGTCACTGCTGAAATGTTTACTCATACAACATGGACACAACCGGCGGGTGTTTAAGAAGTTAGACTGACACGTTGTCTCCTTTGTCTGCAGCGCTCTGCTCTCCTTTCTTACTTCGTGAAACGAAGAAGTATGGCCTGCGCTCGATCCTTCGTCTCCTGACTCTCTCTGTGTGCTCTTCCAGCCTCCATGTTAGACGCCTGATGTGATTGTCCATGATTAATATCACCATCATGCAGACCATGAACACGGTGGCCTCCCCGCTCTCCATATTAGCTTCTTTGTGGTGTTTTTTTCTTCTGTCCTTACTTTTCGCGGGTTTTGTTTTGTTTTGTTGTTGAATGTGGCGCTAAAGTAACACGTCGCTGTCGCAGACGGTTGAGTCTCATCAGTCCCGACTCATGTGCGAATGCAGACTGAAACAGTTCCGCTGGGGAAGGACAGTTATCAGAACGAAATTCGAGTAGGACAGTTCTGATAACGGCGTTCTTAGAACGGCTCTGTCCGAATGCGGCTAATGAGTACACTCATGTCAGCATGACTTAAACCTCAGAGCATGGAAGGGTGTATGTGTATATGAGATGCTGTGCTTCTGTGCCTCGTTCTACTTTGTACATGCACTGGATCACTGAGTTGATCATTACAGTTTGATACAGGGATTAGATCCAATGTTTCCTTGCTTATCCATTGTTCCATGAAAGAAAATGCCAGTATGAACAGCACGGTGAACCAGAACTATGTTTCGCTTTGGTCTGGACCGGGGAACTGTGTGATATGCACAAGAGGACCTAGGGTTGTGCAAAGCAATCCTTTGGCTTTTTTTCATGTCATGGCAAGACACAGTACAGATTATAATCCCTACAGATAAATCCCACCACATCTTGACATATATGTTGGCATTTCTATAGATCAAATACATTCATTACTGTCACAGGTGCGGGATGACCGCCTCATGTAAACAGAGAGCTTTTCATTTAATCTATTTAATGAAACTTCTTTTTAAAACTGCATGCAGAGCACCGTAGAGAAGAGAGGAGTGCTCAGAGACAAACTAACGCAGTGTTAGTTTTAGTCTTTAAAAGTTTTATTTGTTCATTTTCACCATTACAAATGGTACATTTGTACATATACCTCAGTATTTTTTTCAGGATACATAGAGTTTATGACATTCTACAGTGTATAATTTGTCAAAATTCAATAATGTTACCACAAGATTTTATATTTTAATCTGGAAATTAATGGAGCTTAAAGACCAAAAATACCATAATTGCTTAATGCATCATAAAACTGTGTGAACATCAGAAATCTGTTTTTTTTTTTTTTTAAAAGATTACCCACCGTGCTGCAGTCACTTAATACTTTTATTAGCAGAGATCCCAGTGAGGAACTCTGAAGATAAGCGTAGAGGTTTATCTTGCCTGGATTTATCATTCACATATCCACAAGCTGGAGGGTCAAATCCTTTGTGGCCTCATTTGTGTTTTAATATTCCTGAAAGCACATCAGAACAAAATAGAGAGGATCTGTGTTAATCTATGCACCATCGAGGAAGGACTGTTATTTTCTGGGGACATGTACAGACATAACTTAAAGTTAATGAGATAGGACTTTATTTGCACATGTTCAGGACACAAATTTCACCTTTCACTACAGCTTTGCTAATGCCTTATGAATGTGAAGTTTGAGAATAGCGCTATTCTAATTAGAGAACCATCGTGATCTTTTCTTGGGATTTTTACCACAGGGATCATTTGCTTTCTATAAACTGTAATTGATTGTTAAGACATTGCATTTGAAAGGGATGGAGAGAGGATGCTTTTGATTGAAAATGCAGTTTTGCTTATCGTCACGATGTCACAGGCCTGAGAAAGGACACGCAAAGGCTCTCAAAAATGTAATTAAAAAATACAAGGAAAAAAGTAAGTGAAAATTCAAATCTTACTTGAAAAGAGGTCTGAATATCAAGCTTTGTATTGCTGTAGGCAACTAGACAAATCTTCCCCGTCATCCAGGTGATGGATTTATTTTGGTTCTCCATATGCATCTTTGATTTAGCCACATCTGTTACCCATGAGCCTCGGCATTAATGACAGTGCCAGAGATGGCCTCAAGTGCTTCCAGTTAAGCGTATCTGAGTGCAGTCCCATCTCCAAACTCATTTCATGTGTGAAGTGACATGATGATTATGAAGTTGAAGTGCAGCCTGTCTGCTTTAATTTGATGATGCTTTCACCCATCAGACTGACATGTAAACACCTCCTGAAGGTCTTATGCTGCATTCTATTCGCTTTGGATGTCTAATCTGGCAACTGGGAGCTGGGAATGATGTTCCAGTTGGAAGTCAGAGGACCAGCTGGGATTCTCACCGAGCAAGCTTGTTATTATTAGGAAATACAAGTTGATAACAGTTTATTACCTTATTTCCTTTGTGTATACAAAAACACTTTTAAAGGTGGGAAAGAGTGTGTGACCGATATACTGAGACACAAACTGAGAGAAGTGTTGGTGTGTTCGAGTTCTCAGTGAGAAAGATAAACCAGGAGACCCCACAAAGTTTGATTTACAAGAACATCTCAAGCTAATTGTAAAATCTGACATGGTTTCCTCACTCATAAAAAGATCTTGATGATTGCAGTAATAAACTGTTTATTATGACCTCTCTTTGTTTGTGTCTCATTGAATCAGTTACACATGTCATAATGTCCAACTTCTGTCAGAGAAACATAAATGCAATGTTTTTAGGAGAAAAAAACAGCTTGATGTGTTGTTATAGACATGTATTGGTGATAATAGCTGGACAGCAGAGTGAGCAAACCGTACAAAATCCTTTCTAAATTGCAACTGGTTTGCAGTAAGCTTGGGTGCTGCAAGTTTCAACTACCAGGTAAATGTGGAGTAATAAGCAGTTTGCTACTGTCGCCATCACCGCTTTTTGTGTGTAGGGCAGCCATGTTGGATTTTTAGATGGACTTTTTTTCTACCCCGAGCTCAATAGTTCCCCCTTCCAAATTCATTCGAACCTACCATTTTTGTCGGTTGTTTAAAGTCATTTGAGCAGCATATTAAAACAATATTTGATGCAGCTGCTTTAAAAAAAAAAAAACCTTGTTATCTTAGTAAATGAAGGGGATATTCATGATTCATCAATGGCTAAACAACTGCTTTTCTCACATTTTATTTGGTGTTTTTTTCTTTGCATTTTCTAATTCCACACGTCTCTGTGAGGACTCTCTGCAGAGAATGGAAGAAACATGAAATGCTGCGCATTTGATTACATGATTAAAATTCCTCAGCTAGCTAATGCATTTAGTGCTTTTTAACTATTAAGTCAAGAAGAGTAATTTCATTATAATCATTTTCCTGAAGCACTAAATATTAATTATTAGACATGACTTACTAAATTATTAGTAAAGTGGGTAAATTGTGCAGATTAATTCATCAACAAACTGAACAAACTAAGACTAACGTATTTCCCAACATCATTCGTTAGTTCTCTCAGCTTTCAAGCCTAATATGCATTTATACCACAATATAAAAAAATCCATCCAACATCAAAATCGTGCCAAAAGTTGTGAAAATGGTCCCTGCTGTAAAACAGCATAATTGTTAATCCATATTAAGTCTTTTAGAGTTCCACACCAATGTTTCTTTGTGTCTTTGAATATGAGTTACTCCTCTTGGAAAAGGCTTTTCTCAACCCTCTTCCATATCTGTGTCATCTCATTCACATCATCTCAGGGCTCTGACTGGATCACTGTCAGATTGGTGTCAAATGACTATTGAGCGGGCTGCTGCCCTGTAGACATGTCCTATTAAGCACCTAGGTTAGAAAAGGGGGAATCATACCTCGGCCACTGGACGCCGGAAGAGACAGCAAAGTGATGAGACACCAGAGAGGAAAGGGAAGTCCTTTTTAAAAAACTTTAACCACTTTAACATCCTCCCCATCCTTTTCTCACTGAGGCTCCTCTTCGCACCGTTTCCTGTTAATGAAACTTCTTGAACACACTCCGAACTGTCGAATCTGTTGTTGTTTTAGCAAAGCAGAGAACACTTCAGAAGCTCTTGGGCAGCTCTCTTGTCTCCATTATAATGAGAAATAGTTTTGGCTGACTTTCAAGCAGTCATCTCTGGATTCGTTACTCAATTCAAGGCACATGAACACCAATTCTTTGTCATTTGTGAGCTTTAGTTGCTTTTGTTTTATTCTCTGAACTAATTTAGATTTGTCAAAAGAATGCCAATGAGGATGCTTTGTGTGTTAATGCAGATTTCATGTCCGTATTTCTCATTTCACAATATGAAAACTTGATTTTTATTGTTGCTCAATAAGTATTATAAAAAAAATACTTTAACCATACAAAGTTGGCTCACTTGCTTTTATTTCAACATAAATCTTATAAATTCTGTAATTGCAGTAAATTAATTCAGGGCAGGAACTCACAGTTTCAAGTCTCCTGTATTCTTTTTCTCAACCTTTATCTTGAATTCACCTTGGTTCTGGCATTTTCCACGGGACCATTATGTTAGATTCTCCCACATCTCCTCAAACAAAAGAACCCCCTCGAGGCCCCGTTGACTCTCCTGATGCTGAAATTCAAACGGCTCTCTCATCCAAGCCATGCCAATCAGAATATGGCTCTTTAACTTCTTCCAGCTGGGCCCAGCTTTAGCCCCCCACCCTCCCTGTGGATTCCCCTTCCCTGAGCTAACCTCCCCCGAGCTACAAGGGGGCCCAGGTGCCATCAGTGAACGAGACGTCAAGGTAATTTGGCTCGACGTGCTTTAACACACACAGATCAGGGGCGGGGAAGGACTCTGGACATTAAACACTGTCTCATTAGGTTTGTTTGGACGAGACAGGAGACCTAATGAGAGGTGCTGTATGACCAAAAACATCTGATCTCCACCCGCTCCAAACAAAACATCCAGGTAGAGCCTCGGGTCAGAGGCAAAGTCATGTCACGCCTCCCTGCCTCTGAATGAAGCAGCAAGGAGGAGATGGAGTGAGGGAATCCAAGTTCAAGCACTTCTTAAGAAACAATGCAGCAATACTTGAAAGAAGAGCAGCTCTTTGTTTTCTGAATGCTTCAGAGCGAATACATTAGCTTGCTCTTTTTAGGATTGGGACTGAATTGAAGATTTCTTCTGATTTCTTCTTCTGCTGATTCTGATTCTGAAACGGTGAACCGCCCTTTCAGAATCATGTCGTAAAAAGTACAGATTAAAGTTTGTTAGCTCGATTCTTTCATTGGAAGCTCAAGAACAAGCTGGAGAAAACTCAAGTTAAACAAAGTATTTATTGGTGGTCACATGTGAAGCATAGCAGCGCTGGACTCGGAGGGACAGAGCTCTCGCAGGAAATCCGTCAGACCGAGCCCCGATTTCCGGAAACATTTCATATTTATATGAACCTTTATTTCACAGAGGTTGGACTTACACGAGCAGGTTAAACACCGTCTGTGTGTGTGTGTGTGTGTGTGTGTGTGTGTGTGTGTGTGTTGAATGTTGTTTTAAGCGTGCATCTGCTTTCCCAGACCAATTGTTTAGTCTCGCTATGCTATATTAGAGTCTTGGACCATTTAAGGTCATGTATTGTATGACCATATGAGCAGAGTGGGAAAAGTACAAACTAGGAACATGGACTATTTAATATGCATTCATAATGTCTAAGAAAAAAGCCAATTCTAACAAGTTTTATGCTTTTTTTTTTTGCAAATGATCAGCAGCTGGGTGCCATTACTTCATTAAATCTTAAATCATAAAAAGCTTTTCGACCGCTCTCAGCCCATTAACATCTCATGAATGTTAACTCAAGAAGCAAATAATTGGCTGGTGATGATATAATTTGCAGTGTCATCACAAATGATATCCATAAATCTCAATCTAAATGTGTGCTTTTTGTCGCTGTTGATTTCTGTTGGCGGACAACCGATTTTCATTATTTTATGCAGCGCTTACATGGCAGGTAAACACAGTTGATTGCATACAAATCTTTGGTAATGCACCCTCACAAGTTATCAACATGAGAAGGGGAGGATTGGCTTGGTGTTTCCAGACTGCCAAACATCAGAGGAAATACAAAAGGAGATGGTAAGCATTACGGAGTGAAGGACTGCAAATGGTCATCACTGTCTCCCCCCCCCCCCCCCCCCCCCCGTCATCCCTGTGGGGGCCTCAGGTGCAGAGCAGCTGAACCACCCAGGATTCTTGACCCACAAACTGCCCACAGCTCAATACATTATTAGCCTCTGAAGCTGACCCGAGCACTGTGACCACATCTCGCTGTTCATTCTGGATAATAACCGGTGCCAGCCATGGAAGACAGTTTGTGAGAGGCAGCACACCAGAAAGGGATGCATTAATGGGACACTTTATTCCAGATGTTTTGGAATTTAGACTAATTTCCAGAAATTTCTAGAAATCTCTTGAGGGAAACTTGCACACCAGTTTCAGTCTTTACCATTTACATTTCCCTAGTCTTTGCTGTTACTATGCATTATATTTTTTATCCTTAAATGTAAGTTTTATTTTTTTATTTCTGGACTTATAAATGTAGATACTAAAACTCCCTCAAAATCCTGGACAAAATATATATATAATAACAATGATACTGAATCTCTCTGGAAATTACAAATCCCTTACATCTGTGATATGTTCAGAGAATATAAACCCAGCAGAGCTCTTAGATCCAAGGACTCAGGCCAGCTGGTCCAGTCCAGAGTCCAGACTAAACATGGAGAAGCAGCATTTAGCTGTTATGCTGCAAATAAGTGGAACAAACTGCCAGTGGAGATTAAACTTTCACCAAATGTAGACATTTTTAAATCCAGGTTAAAGACATTTCTGTTCTCATGTGTCTATGCATGAAATATCTTTTAACTTATCTAGACTGTTGCCTGATTTTAAATTCATTTAAATGATTTTATTTGTTTCTCTTTATATTATTTTATGTATTTTTAATGCTTCTTGCACTCCCTGCTGCAATGCTTTTATTTTATGTAAAGCACTTTGAACTGTTTGTACATGAAATGTGCTATACAAATAAATTTGATTTGATTTGATTTGATTTTCTACATTTAAACCAACAGAATTTGATCCATCCCATCAAATTAAACTTTTCTATTAATGGGTGCCCATGTGTGTGCAGGGAGCAAACAGGAAGTCAGCTGTCTGGGACAGCAGGAATCTTTGTTGGGTATGTTCTGCTCAGGAGGAGGATGCAAAGACCACCCCCCATAGGCCCATATGGTCAGAAGCACATAAACATCCTGGTGCCTCTTTCAAGAATTTAACATGTTTTCAAGGTATGCGCCACTAACCAGCTTCCACTTATATGAATGAGATGACATCTTGCCATCCAGAATCCAGTTCTTCTTAAAAACTTGAATTAAATTAAACTATTTTGTTACCGTGTTCAAAGGCTTTTTTTAAAAAATATACTGTAAGTGATATAAGTCCGGCTGCCCTGAAGTAAGCTCGTAGCCTGCTGTAGCTTTCTAAAACATGGAAATATATCTTTAAAGCTGGTATGCCGACTCATTTCTATTCCACCATATTTATGGGAAGATAGCACTAGATAATTTGTGCTCCAGTATGTTTATCTTTAAGTGTTGATTTGTTAAGTTGAGAATTTGATCACTTAGGAAAAACAACTTTTTGTTTGCTACAAAAGTCATGTTTTTGGTTTTGAAATTGTCTTGTTGAAAAACGGATGACTGTCAGAGAAATAGAAGCATACGATGCTCTGAAATCTCTGTGAACTTTTCTGCAATAATGCTGCCGTCACACATACGACCAGATACCGTCACAGCGCCTCGCTTTAAACTTGTTGCTGATAACAGTCCGGGTGGTCCTTTGCATCTTTGGTTTAGAGCGCACAGCATCCGTGTCTTTCAGGAAAAATTTGGAGTACTGATTGAAAGGACCACAATGCAAATTTCCACTGTGCGATGGGCCATCCTAGATGCATCTGAGCTCAGCTCAAGCTTAACATAAGACTTACTTATTTCACATTGTGAATATAACTGTATCATAGTGCTTGACAAAGGTTTCCCACAGTCTTCCTTTCTCATGTGATTATAAAAGCTATTGTTGAATGACTGTTCTTGATGCAGCGGTGTCTGAGGATTGGAAATCGCAGATGTCCAGCTCTGTCTTTACACTTGTCTTGACACACAGAAATGCCGTGAATCGTTTAATGATATTCTGCTCTCAAGGAGAGAAATATCTGAATTTCTTCCAGTTCTTCTTTGAAGAGCATTGTTTTTAACCATTTCTTTGATTTTCTCATGGTTCTGCTGAAAAACTGGAGATCCTCTGGCCATCGTTGCTCCTCAAAGACAGACTTTCGTGGGTACTATTGTCATCGGCTGACATCACCTTTTCGAAATTATATTTGAAATGTTCAAATGTCCAGTTTATATTTTCTCATGTTCTGCAGGCCTGAAATGCAATAAAATCAGCTCAGAGCATAAATCTGCATTACCCACCGTGTTTTTGCTTGTAGTTCAATGTCATAGTTTTCAAAAATAACATGTCCAAAAGATCCTTGTAAACTCCCCCTTAATGTGACTGATATCAATTGGATAAAAAGAGTTTATCATGGCCTTAACTTGGGAGCCGTATAAAGTCTCACCACCTTGGTGAGAGAAGGAAGATCTGCTTTGAAAAATAGTTGCTTTTGTCTCACAACACTTTCCAGCTGATCTTGTCATTTTTGGGAGTCTCTATAAAGGTGACCTAGGGTGTCATGACATGTCTCTGCAAGGTTAAAGGTTTCTGAGTGTCAGCAAACATTCCAGACAGATGGCGAGTTGCAGCCCAATGCGCCTTTTTCAGGAAATTGATCAAATCAATACCTGCCGTGAAAACAGAAGTTAATGTTTAAAACCATGAAGCTGATAAGATAGATGAAGGTTTGAGGCTTAATTCTTATGCAATGCAAAATAACATTTTGTCTCATTGGAAAGACTGTTTAATGTAAAGCTGAGGTTAACAGTTTCATTTCAACTTTAAAGGACAACTTTTTCAGAGGTTATTTTTGGTGTAAAACAAAGCAACACTCGCCCTGCCCAAAACTATGTTACCAGCAATCTCTTCTTCACTCTGTTGTTTCTAGTTTGATTAAAACTGAAAAGTTCTATTCACACAGTTTGGAGGTGGATGCTAGATGCAGACACTTTGTACCTTGGAAAACCCATGACATAGCAGGATCAGCTGAAAGAAAAAGGTCTCAGAACACTCAGAACTGCAGAGACAACTGACACCCAAACCTCCAATTTACCAGAAAGTGGAGGCGACTTATACGCTGGAATAATGAAGAAGAAGACTGTATGCAACTGTCAGCTTATGTGCTCATGCATCCCTGTGTGAGTGATGAGCGGTGTGTGTGCTGGTGCAGCGTCCCTGCTGTGAGTCTAATTAAAAGGCATTGGGTGCAGAGGGGGCTGCTTTGGCGCCCAACTGAGTCCCTTCATATCCCTGCTTTCCTCCCTCTCCAGCCACTGCCTTTGATGACCACGAAGCACTAATGCCCCTCAAACTCAGCCGCACATGTGGCCCCTCTGTGGCTTAGGAGAAATAGCAAGTGAAAGAGAAAGAGCTATTTTCTCACTAGGTTTACAGAGTCGGCTTTGGGCTGAGAAGCCTTGTTTCACTCAGAAATTGGCTGAGTTGAGGTGAAATCATTCACAACAAATGACTCAAACTTTACTTTTCTCAGGTGACTTCACTGATACCTCCTCATTAACACGTTTGATTCAGACTTTGTAAAAAAAAATTTAAAAAAAACATCACGTCCATAGAAAAACACAAAACACAACCAGAACAATACCAGTTCCCCGGTGACAACCAACGGTACAAGTCATAGGCCTAAACATTGCTCTATTAATGTTCTAACCACTTGTCTCAGCAACTTAAAGGTTCTCAGTATCAAATGGGATCTCTCCTCCTCTGTAAAATAGTTCTGTGTGCAGCAACTTTTCTGACAGCACCAACAGGTGATCTTATAGCCGCTGTCTTCCACTCAGTATCTGGGAAAAGTTGCTCTCTCAGAGACAACAGAAGAAAACTCTGTCATCATTCTGCAGCAACTTCCACTTTGCACTGAAGGCTAAAAAACTACAAATCGGATTGAGTCTCGTCTAAAACGGATGACGTTGGCGGCTGGTTTTATGTTGGATTATATATCCAAGCTTTGATGCCTCTGTCGATGAGTAACTATACATTTATGTCCCGAAATGTAAAAAGTCTAGTTGACAAGTTTAGCACCGTGTCCGATATTGCTATGTCAACAAAGGGGAGACGGTCGTATTATCTGATGCCAAACTTAGAAATAATGGCACACAATGTGACATGGCATGCCTAATACCCTCAGCTACTCTGAAGTCTTCCAGAATTCTCAGAAATTCTCTGCCCTTCCCCCATGAGTTACTCAAACATCCTATCTACAGTACTTTTTTTACTATACTTTCCTCAATACATTCTGTTAACCTGGCTAGATCTCCACAATAGACTGAAGTCATTATGCTCTCCAAAGCAGTTTATGTTCAGAGTTTTGGAAAATTGTCTGAGAAGAAGCAACAGACTTTGTAACTTGTCAACCTGTCGAGCGGTCCGAGGCAAAAAGCAAGGAATAATCCTTTAAGTGGCAATGAAGGTGTGTTTAATGAAACGCATACAAAATCCAAACTCTTTACAATAACAATACTGTCCAGTCTCAATCCAAATCTCCAACACTCTGCCCCAACAAACCATATTGCTTCCCTTTTAAAACACTACCCTTAGTCACATGACCATTTAGACCAAACCATTAACAGGTAGGTTCAAATATTTACATAATTATCAATAAATCATAAATATGTACATCCATCCATAATTGCAATATATACACAATACAATGTTGATTCAGAGACATTTCTATTAAATAATCTATTAAACATTTGACCCACCACACATTTCAATCTGAACAAAAAAATTCATCCCTTTGGTCCAGAGCTCGGTGTTGAATTAAAAACTTGCAATAGAGATTCTTGGCTATGAATATACATGATTATCCAAACCTCTTGACCCTCCAAAAGAAGCTTTGCAGTTACAATGAAGCTTAATTGTGGGCTGTGCGTTGCGTTACCATGGGAACCACACAGTCATTTGGTGAGTCAGAATGAGTTATTTATATTTTATTCCCGATTTGCCAGGAAATCTGCTCAATATCTTATTGCTGATATCGGATCAAACACACTAGAAAAACAATCAGTCGAAACATTTGTATTAGAAAATATTCAGTCAATAAATTTTCACTTTGATTTGATTAATACCTTATGTTATTCCATGGTTTTCTGGGACACCAAAGCTAAACGTACATGTTAGAAGGTCAAGTATTTCATGTGTAGCTCTTGTGATATAAATGATAGGCATGTTTTAACCTATTGCTTTGCACAACTGAATAAAACGCAGTTTCTGTGGGATTCTGTGGGAGATATTTCCACATTTTTTCTTTTTTCGTACAACCTGCTCTTGTTGCGAATGAAGTCATGAATGAAGGTTATTTTAGCAACCTAAAACAGAGTGACACAATTGTGTTTTTTGAGTTTGGGAGTGACTTCAGGCTCCCAAATATATGCTTTCAACCACAGAAAAATCGATTTACATTTCCCCTCGAAAGTTTGTTTAACAACAACAGATGAAATGCTGTCCATTTTTCACATTTTACCAGATTTTTTTTTCAACAAGCACGACATCAGGCCTATAAGATCAGACTAAAACCTTGCGAGGGAATCAGCTGCAAACCACAATCCCTTCCACTTTTTTATGCACAAAAAACATACACTTAAACACACCCCGTGGTCAATTTGAGTTTGGGACATAATCCCCTGCTGTAATTGTATTCCGGGTGATTTTGAGAGTCTTGAAACACCACTGAAACTACTTAAGCAGTGGAAGTTGCATCTCAGGTCCTTCCAAGGTTGATGCTTGACAACATATGTCTCATCCTTCTTTAATCTCTCTGTTCCACAAAATGGCTAAAATAAAAGCTGCAGAGCTGGTAATTACCCAGGCCGTGTGATGAACATCTTCACTTGACACCATTTCAAATGAGCAGCTGAGTCACAACACAACTGAAACCTTTTAAAACTGAAGTAAATGTGTTCTTTGTTTTAGTACGCTTTGGTGCCAGCTATAACTTTGTTAAAAGAACAGAACGTCTTTGACAAGAATGCTTAATTTTTGGAGGAAATGATCATCAATTCCCTATGAATTTTTATCAAAGTGAAAGCTTTTTTAATGGACAACTCTGTGACCAGCTGCAGACTGGGATCCTCCCTTCACCAAGGGACTCCGGCTGAAATCCCTGTGCCTGAAGGCATCTAACAGACCCATCATCAGTATTTTTGTGCAAATATTCCTCATGCAAACAATAGACAGAATATCTTCAGTCTTTATCAGATTTTCATCACCTTTCATTTGTTTTGCTGTTGTTTTGCTTTGTTCTCTTCATCAACTCCGATGGAACCCCTTTTGTTACGATGTGAGGGGCTCCAGATGAGCCCAGGCCGTCCATCACCTCTGTCAGAAGTCCACCACATCGATGCAACTACTCCACAGCCCACATGCATATTCACAGGAGCTGGTGTCCCATCTGAGAAAGCCAAATTGCCCCACCCTGTGTATCTCTTTCTTCGTCAATATTAAAATGGAGTAATAAAGAGGGGCAAGATTCCCCGATGGTAATGACACTCCAGGGACCCCTGACTAATTAAAGGGCTGCCCCTTCCAATGAACAGTAATCACTCACAGCTTTGAGTAGAAAAACACATGAGCATCCAATTCAAGTACAAACAAGGGATGCTGGCTTCCATTGTTAGAACTTCAAAAAGATATTGCTTGATAATGTAAAGTGCGCTGATTCTTTGAATCCAAGTTGCAAAAACGTGAATTGATTTCACATTTTAAATGTATTCCGATCACAGAAAATTAAATATGGTTGAAGAGAATAACAGTGTGCTTTGCATGTGGGAAATAAGCAGAGCCATTGGCTTCGTAATGGATTTGGGCTGAGCTGATTGTGGAAATAGTACTGCATAATAAAAAGGGGGGACAATACAAAAATCGTTTAGTTTCCTTTGAAAACCTGTCATTTAAATTTGTTAGACTGGGTAATACTGAATTAATGTGATTTCTTTCTTTTTTTCTGTTTGGGTAGGACCTGAAATGATTGCATGACTAAAATAAGCACACAGGGACTTTTGTATTGCCACATCCATTGGGCTGCTCTTCGATTTTCATCCTGAGAGGAGAAATAATTAATAAATTAACGATATTCAAATAACATTTAAGTAAGAGCTTTGGATAAAAAAGAGGATGACCAAACATCAATAACAGAAATAACAGTCTTTAGCAGCTGCCAATTCAGACAGTATGATGGACAGCTAAAAATAAGATAATGCTTTATTAATCCGGCAATAAGAAAATCACTATATTACTGAAAAGGGATAACAAAAAGCAGCATAATATGTCCCTTAAAATTGAAAACAAGATAATAAGTAATAAAAAAAGCCATATGAATACACTGCAATTAGCAAAGAACTAATGCGGAAGCCGATCAAGCAGCAAATCATAACAAGAATCTTCTAATGACCTCAATGAAATGCTCTTTGACTTAATTGAATGAAATACTGTGTATTGTACCACAGAGATGTGTTAATGGCTCGATGCACTTGCTCTGAGTTTGAGGATGACAGTCGTGGAGTTGGGCTAAGGTGAGAATGGGCTTTATGTATTTATATATATATATGTATATATATATATATATTTATATATACATATACATATATATGTGTGTGTGTGTGTGTGTGTGTGTGTGTGTGTGTGTGTGTATATGATATAAATATTCAGTGTATATTTGTGTGTCAGCATTAGGAAAAATGGTTGAGATAGCATTTCATAGTAAGTCAAATTTGAAATATGACAGAGATGAAAGATCGCTCAGGCAGGCTTTTTTTCCAAAGATTTTTGATAAGTATAGTCACTGAAAAATGTACCCTTCTAAATGATAGAGCAGGACATATAAGTGCACTTCATTGAGTGTGCATTGTCAGACTCATGGTGGAGAGTACAAGATAAAAAGAAATAGATCAAAATGGACAAATACAAACAAGTCATCCAATTGATACAAGCATGAAGGTTTTTAGTTTGTACCCTTAAAAATGACTCATGATGGTGTTTTGTAAAGTCCCAACAAACGACCGGAAGGAAATGCAACTCATGAGTGTTATCACATCAGAGACGACCACTTTCTTAAGCTATTTGTTTAATAAGTTTCAGACTCTTCGTAAGAAGGAAGAAAGGAGGGGTGTAGATGTTACAAGTTAACACAACACGTTACAATGAAACTCCAGATTAGTTTTAGGAAATAACATCACTCTGTAAGGTTTAGAAATCAAAACCTCCTGGCTAACAGGAACTGATTATGGTTAGGGCTAAATTACACTCTTTTTTACCATGAAACTATCACCTTCATTCTTTCAGCCACAACCTAAATCTCATGACCATTGTTGAGAACGAAGATGGACCAGAAAATCAAAATCTTTGTCTTTCAGATCAGCTCCTCCTCACCACGGATGAAGCCATCTGTCCATCTCTCGCTCCATATTGTCATTACATGTGAACAAGATCTTGAGAAACTTAATTTCTTCCATTTGAGGCAAAGACCCATTTCCAACAGGAGGACGCATCCCTCCCTTTTCCAGTTGAGTACCACAGCCTCAGACTTGGAGGGGCTGACCCTCATCCTGGCTGCTTTGCACTAAGCTGTTCCAGTGCGATCTGAAGATCATGGCTTCCCAAAGCCAACAGAACCACATAATTTGCCAAAAGAATGAGATAGATGATTCAAGTGGCTGAAATGAGTTTCCTTCGAGGTGTGGCTGGCCTCAGCCTTGGAGATGGGGTGAGGAGCTCACCTGGAGGGAGCTCGGAGTAGAGCTGGTGCTCTTTCACATCAAAAAGAGTCAGTCAGGAAGTGAAAGATAATGGACGGACGAACTGTTACCTTCAAGGACACCATTTTTACACTTCACAAGCAGTTGCTCTCACAATCACTAGAGGAAGCATTTTTTCTAATGTAATTAGAATTTCTATCTGCCTGGATTAATATAGAACCTATGTGCATGTTTTGGGTTGAATAGTCTCACAAATCCATGCAGGGGGCTCCTTTTGCCATTAAGAGGACCTTGGCTCATACTGCCAGGTGACACACTGGAAAAATCCCAATCTCTACAGTCAAACTCAGAGTCAAACTCACGATGTGCATTCTCATTAAATGCATGAGTGATAAAGGCTATCCCACCATCAGATCATCGAGGGAGTAAGAGCTCTGAAACAGACTTTCTGATGCAATTATGGACCCATTCTGTGAGTCTGCAGACTATTCTGCAGGAAAATATTGTTTTTGTGCAAGTGAGAGCATCTGACTTCTGGCTGTTACTAATTTCATGTTTGTAGAGTTTTTTATGTTTCCAGTCAAAGGATTTATTATGTTCGCCGCTCTATGAACTATTGATAGTTTGCTACAATGTGAAGTGTGGCCTTATTTTGTTAATAGATGCTAAATAAATAGTCCTACAGCAGTGACTGTCAAGTACATACAGGAAGTATTTCTTTTCTTGTCTTTTCCTTTCCTAATAGCAGTGGGTGTACCATTCTTCCATTTTTATGCTTTATGGTGTGTGACGTGTTACCCTCATGGATATCATCGTTTATTTTCAGCATCATCAACACCTCGTTATGCTGCCTCCTGTAGAAATCCCAAAAATGTCCAGTTTTTTTCATTCCAAAGTTGGTTTGTGTGAAGTACAACTGACAGCTAAAAACCAAGTAACAGATCAAATCCATGACAGAAGAATCTTTTCACACAGGTTGAAAGAGTTTTAACCCATTTGGAAGTGTTTTCGTCTCCACTTGCATCTATCTGCATCCCTCCATCAGCCCATGTAATTCACTTTATATATGGTCTGAATACACAATTAGGGATTAAGCCATGGGCATGCGGATAGGATTGAGAACAAACGGCTAACCTTGTGATTAGTGGACAACCAGAACCACAGTTTTCTACAGACTGAAACATATTTGACTCACAAAATATGACAAATTGAATATTAGTAGATCACAATTAATTCAAGTAGGATCATACAAGAATCAAAACTTCCACTTTGAACAGTGATGTGGTGATGATACTTCTCTCACTTAAGATTCCTTGGTAAAAGTTGAATGTTTGACTTAGTAGGACAAATTTTGCTGAAGAGTAAGGTCATTATAACTTTGTCTACCACTGCCAATATTCAAGAAGAGAGAAGAGGAAGATAATGCAGCCACAGAATGATTAAACACCGAGATGGGAAATAAGAATGCATCCTTTCATAGGTTCTGTCAATTCACTGTTTTGCACTGGGCTGCCAGCATGCAAACAAACCTTGGACACAGAGAGACAACTATATAGCAGATCAAAGCAGTGGCAGAGCATTTCTCATCCATGATATGATTCACTTTGACCAGAGGTATCAACAGATATTGTTTCTACAATTACATGCAGAAGACTTTTGCTGCACCAAGCATAGTTAGCTAGTGTGTAATGGAGCGTAACTTTCCAACATTTAGTTATACTAAAATGCATCTGCATATGTGTGTGTTGAGAAAGTGACACCTTCACCTCATAACAAAAATCCTCAATACGCAAACACAGTGGTGCATTTCTACCTGAGCTAATCCTACAGAAAGATAGGCTATACACCTCTGGACCCATAAATGGGTGCAGTTTAAGTGTTGTGAATATTGTGTAGATGTATGAAAGTATATTAAGATGTATCTGGTATGATATCATTGGTAGAATTTGGTATATATCAAAATCCTGATGCATCCAGGTTATGTTATTGTCTGATTTGTAGCTTTTATCTTGTTAACAGATAGTTGTGTTACCAAATCTCTCAAGAATTGTCTGCTGAGGCACAGTCTCAAATAAAGTGCAACCTGTGAAAGATGGGCTATTTCCCTCAAAGACTATTGGGCAAAAGAATCCATCAGAATCTGTGTTTACATTCATGTCTCGCACTGAAATTAAATGATCCAGGACCTGCTGCTGGTCTCTCAAAGGGGTGTGTCAATCAGACAAAACCCTGTTACACAGTTATGGGAAACAAGTCTTCAGTTGGGTGTCTCATTTCTGAATAGACTCAACGTGTATTCACCAAGATATCTGAAATAGCTGCAGGCAATAAGGAAGCTTGAACACTCGATCAGCTAAAACATCTACAGCTAATACATTCAATAACTCAACTATGCAAGTTTGTCTATTAAAAGGAACAAAAATAAAACAGGTAAATTGTAAGTCTGAAATGTACTAATGTTATTGATTTTAGTGCTGAATGTTGTGTGAGAGTCTGTCTATAATGTTTGTAGTTTATTTTCGGTTGCCTTTATTAGATAACATGATGCAGAAGCTTTTCATTTATTGTCTTTAGTAAACTCTTTTTAATTAATTTAGCTCAATCAAAACTTGAAAATGCTACATCAGTTCAAAACACGATTGGTGCTCCAGTCCCACGTGTGCGCAACAAACAAAAACACATGAAATCCTCCCAACTATTGCAGATCAACTAAAAATCTAGCAATACTTTATCATCTCTCAGAATTGGGTAGTTTAAACCAGTTAAATCAAGATGAAAGTATTTTTCAAGTTCAACAACCAATGACACCATCTCAAACTTACCCTGTCAAAAAGAGAGTGTCTGGTCATAACACCTCCGGTTATTGTAAAGAGACCGTCTCTGATCTCTAAATGACGGCGTCACCATTAGACACTCTGTCATTTCCTGAGAGGCAAACTATTAGTCCTTGCCAGCGGGCCGCCCGTGCTAATGGCTTCAGTGTGAAAGATGTGAGAGTGTTGGTTCTTGTGATGGTGGAAGGCCAGTGGGTGCCTGGAAAGGAGCCACTCTCCACCCTAATTGCCATGAAAACTCCATCTAGTTTGGTTTATAAAGTGGCAGGAGGGATCGGTACCCTCTGAGAGATTTTGTTAAGCTGGTCCTGGCTTTTCTTGCTCCCGACCACCCCCGGGGGCCAGAGGAGTGGGCTGCAAATGGACACCAGATGGAAGTATCATAACAGTGTAGCAGGAGGCAGAGGGGAGTAAGCACTGAATCCAGTTTGTAACTTGGCTGGCCATGTAATATTTGTTGTTTACTGTTTTATCAGTAAAAAAATCACTATCTTAAGGTTCTGCTACCATGACAATGGCTACACCGAACCTACATTGCAAGTTTTTTCAAAGTATATGCAATAAAAAAAGGAAAGATTTAGTGTATGGAACTCAAATAGAATATATACATCCTGTAAATCTTTCTAATAAATCTGAGATTAAATCGGACTTCTTGATATTAGCTTGAATGGTACACCATTGTGTTATCCCAAAGTTAACCAAGCAAGGCCAGTGCCTTTGCATCAAAGACAGTGGAGAAAATAAATGGATGGGACCTTAATTGAGAAGGAAAGGTTGACAATGGGCCTGCCTTGTTGTGCTGTTTGCTAATCATTCTCCAAGCCCCTCTGGCCTCAATAAAGCAGAATAAAAGAATATAAAAGAACAATTTGGACTGCCCCAGCTGTGAATAACCAACCCATCAGGCCACACAATAGACTCGTTGTGAATGCTATAATTCAGCTTGTGATCTCAGACACGCCCCTCTCACTCGCCACATCTTTGTTAAAGTCGTCCGTCAGACATATCATTTTCCTCTCCCCACCCCTCCTGCATGGCCAGATGGTTAAAATCCATAATTCACTGCCAGAACGGAGAGACAGATCAACGAACCCCAATTCCGCAGCCCTCCATGCGATGACATTACTCCCACCATGACTCATTATTGGCCCAAGGTAGCCCTCCTTCTTGGCTAATTAAGCTCAGCTTTGTCTGGCTGGGGTGCAATAGCTTAGGATGCCAAGAGGAGGTCCCTGCACCTGGGGAGTCTACCTGTTACAGGGCCGGGCTTCTCAGTTTCACAGAGAATGAGGAGGAGGAGGCAGGGATAGACGGGACCCAGCTGGCTGGTCTGCACTGGCACTTAAAAAAGAGGCGGGGTGGAGGCCGCTGGTGCGTGGTGAGCTCGTTTTAGCAGCTTGAGGGTATTTTAAGCAAGACACACCTCACTAAGCACATATTCAAAAGGCATAGATTTTCAATTTCTCAAAAGCACAGGTTTGTTTAAGTTACTGAAGTGCTTGTGTACCCTCACGGGAAGAATCGGTTGAGACCATTAAACCACAGAAAGCTCTATTCAAACTATCATTTGCCACCTCTGTCAGATACATTTTAACATCTGTTCTTCCTGATTGGTGAGTGTAACAAGGTTTACTGGCTGACAGTTAAAAACCACTTTTAAAACGTATACGATCCCCTTAGTGATCATAAGAATATATGTATATTATGATTCCATATATTATTTATTGAGAACACAAGATACAACTCTCTGGCTTGGTTTAATTGTGGTAATTTATGCATACGCAATCATCTGCAGATCAGCACAGCAGATCAGCCTTTCAACCCAATAAACGAGCAGGCTTGGTCCTACTTAATAATACCTGAAAATCTGATTTGTAAATAATATCTAGGTGATTCCTGCATAAAGCACTTATTATATTGAGACCAGTGTTTTCCATTGATTTTTCTTCTTTCTCCTGGAATGCACGGCCTCTTTGAAGTTGGCTGTCGGCTGTTCTGTGGGAAAGTAATCAAGCTCAAAAGTTTTCTCCATTTTAAATTCTGAAGCTGACAAATAACTAATCTTTTTCTACAATCAATATGATACAGCCCTCTTCGCTCTGACTCGGCAAGGTTTCTCCTTCAGACTTTGATTGGAAGGAATTAATGTGTTTCAAAGGTGATTTTGTGAGAGCGTTAATCAATCTCATGGGATACTGCATTTCTTTTACCAGGCAAGTCTTAAAAAAGGTCTTGTTGTAGAGTGGCGCAAAGGGTCAGTCTCCAGGAAGTACTTGGAAAAGGCAGCTGTCCACTGCAGGACTGGTGAAGTCGAGCCCGAAAGAGCAGGCATGGTCTGGGGCTCACCAAAATTAGAAACTTCAATTTGGGGAGGTGGGCCTGCTTATAATAGTAATGCATATTTAAATGAGTACTTTGAATTTATCTGCATTCATCTGAAAATAAAATAGTATGAAAAAAAGCATAGAACAAAAATTGTTATGGAAAGGAGTGGATAGGAATTCATGAGATGCAAATAGAGGGTAAATGACGGGTCCTAATTTTCCTTCTTAATATCCATAGGGTTGTGGCTAATTGGGCTTTTGTTGTGCAATTACAAAGAGTTTGTTCAGGGTTTAGCCATTCTGGATGTGAGGTTCAGCTAGCGCTTTGTTTAACTTCCTCCCCTCGTGGCCCTGCGTGTAACTTAAGCCTCTGGAGATCAGATAATCCCCAGACTAAAGCATATTGGCTCTGTCACTCCCACTTATGCAGCCTGCTATATGACTGTTGATGAGCAGTTCCAGATATAGATGGAGACAAAAAGAATTTTCTTGCTTTTAAAGGGGTTTGGTTTCCTGGGTTTAAGCCATTGTGGCTGACACCTTGCAGGCAGTCCGAATGCTTTGAAGTCGGTTTTGAAGTTATGAGGCAATTGAGGGAAATAAGGAAATCATCAGCAGGATTTCCTGGAGAGCCTGTTTGTGAGAGGCATGATTGGACACAGAACCCCAGAGGGAAGCAGCGGCCATTTCACTCAGGGGGCCGAGATATATAGGACAGAGACACCAATTATGGCACTTTGGCATATGGGCAGTAGTGAATACCCAGCTGTAATGGTGGACCCTGCCAACTGCTTACCATTCCAGGTCAGGCACATGATATTTACTGCCAAGAAAACAACAATCCAAAAACGTGATTACTGCCACCTCTTTTTCTGATGTCAGTTGAGGATGAACGGGTAGTACTGTACACCTGCAGCCTGGTTGGGTTGCTCGATCTAGCTGCCTGCCTGCCATCGGTTGTCAGGGATGTATCCAGCTGTCTTTGCCCAAGCTCAGGGGTTCCCTGGGGTGCAAACTGCAGCACAAAACCCCAGAAGGGCACACTACCAGACCAGGCACAGATGTTCAGCCCCGGTACCGTGTGGCGTTGTAGCACGTTTTCTGATGTGTGTCTGACTGCAGGTGCTGGCAGCAACCGCGTCTCGCTGCTCAGGACACGTCAGACATTAACCACACTTCATCTCGACTGACACTCATCCCGGAGAATAAAACTCACACTCATTGTGATTCATAATTACACTGACGGGCAAAGCAGCGCATATGACAATGAGCTGCTATAATGAGGATAGAGTTTTCTTTGGATGTTACATATAAGATAAGGACCCTTTGTGCTGCTTGATGCAAAGTAAACAAAAAGCTAAATGTCTAATTTCACACTATTTTCATTCATATGTAAATTAAGCCTGATGTACTCATAATTCAAAAACATAATTCAAATTTCCAGCCTTTTTGCTCTGGAAATTGAGAAATTGGGCATTTCTGAGTAACTAATTGAATGTACATGTCATAGAACAAATCTGTCCCTGTGAGCCATAACTAAAGTGAAATTGCAACAGTATTCCATTAACGCCGCTAACACAGAAAAAGAATAGAAAAATTCCAATATTTAATTTATTTTTCCAGCAGAGTTTTAACACAAAAGCCTCCGTGACTTCAACTGAGCTGCACTTCTTTTATAATAGGGACCGACTAATCTTCAGAGGCACTGTGGGCAAGGAAAGAGTGTGTTCAGTTGTAACCATTATTTTCTCACCTGTCAGATACATTGTTCTACTTAATGACTCTGTATGGTGGGCCTTGTTTCTCTATATAGGATGTATGTTCACGCAGAGCATCGGCTGCTTTTACAAAATCACATTGGAGCGTTTAACATGACAGCATGCTGCGTCACGGTACCTTAGTCAAAAGACAAAATAGGTAATTAGTTTATACACTTAAATATGACGTATAATGTATATGACTCTTTCAAGCATTTCCACATTAAAACAAATACCATTCTCAAGTGTTTCTTACAACAAGCGATGACGTTGTTTTCGAGAAGTGAAGCACTTTCAGCGATGAGATGTGAGTCTGACACCCTTATGAAACAACTGTCCAATTTACGTTCCATCAATAACACAACAACACTTTACAAAATAATTTTGTCAATCCCTGTCCAGGTTTAAATAGTAACATCAAGGTTGGTTTGTGTTAGAAATCAAAACTATTTGGTCAGGCTGAGAAAACGATCATGTTTAAGGCAACAAAACATTTCTTTTTCTACGCTCCCATCATGTCAGTGGACGCCATTTTTCTGGGTACCTTTTCGACACATCATCAGAATAACATGATATGTAGTTAATGTACTGTTTGTCAGAGAATAACTTCAAATATCGATTAACGCATTCATGTGGATCAATTTCACAAATTTCCTCTTCATTATGAGCATGTGGGGGAATGTGAAGCCTCTTTAAGCATCCCGCGGAGAGACAAAGACCTCTGTCCAACGCAGTGTTGATATAAGCGGCCCATCTGCATCCATCTCTGCATTAACATGTAAATATACGGCCAAACCCCACCACTTATCCCTGTTTGATGGATTTGCATGAAATTAAGTTTCACGCTTCTGACAAATGTGCTTTTAATAAAGCAAAATGACAACGAGCAGATAGCTGCTGTTCTGCAGGGTCACACTGGGTTAAGAAGTTCCTGTTTTACATTGGAATCATATTCAGCTGTGGAAACAAGTGTAATTTTACTAAAACCTGCATCACCCCCATTATTCCCTGGGTGTAGTATTTGGCACCCTGTTGATAAAACACTCCAGAAGCATAAGCAGTGTATACACACTAAATACATGTTTTTCTCATAAAGAAAAGTGAAATTCATAATGAAAATGTACACCCCTAACATACAACATGTGTGCACACACTTTTAGAGCAGTTTAAGAGTTAACATCAAATAACATTAAACAAAATATACAGTTTCACAGAGATTGTTCATTAAAAAAAAAGTGATTTTTTATTTTTTTTCTTCTAATTTTGGTAACGGAACAATGAGAAGAACCAGCGAGAAGCCTCCCGCTGTGTCTCATCTTGACACCAACTAACAAAACACACCTTCTAACTACCAGACTGGACCTACAACCTGTATCTTCACAGGGAAACCTACCTCGCCAGGGCAGAAGGGGGGTAGTGGCAGGACGTTAGACGTTGAAAAGGGGAAGCCAGAAGACCTTATGAATTCAAAAGTAATACAAAACAAAAGAGAGCTGTTGTCTCTTAGACATGTTTATGAGTTGGTCTTCAGTTTCTTCACTCCACATGGATGTGTTGTTGTGAAAAGTCTTGCTTTTTCTGGTGAAGACTGAATATGTCAAAGGTGAAGAGATCATGCGTGACATGTTAACTGTTTGCTCTCTGTCATCACCACCGCCACCCCTCTCATGCAGTCACTCACTACACTGAACAGCCGGTCACAGTGAGCTATCTCATTAGCAGATCTGACGCCGATTAAGCAAGTTGAATCGGCTGAAAACGACTTCAACAGAGTCCAACGACGCCAGTGCTGTTGAAGAGACACCAACATTCAGCGATGTGGGTTAAAAAAATATATAATTTCTTGCCTTTAAATTAACTCTCACATCCACTGATGGTTAGAAAACTCCTTTGTAACGCCTACTTGATGACAAGTCTCACTCCTTCTTGTAAAGACACAAAGGCAGAGCAGGCATGATAGAAATCTCGATCTGGAATTCATTACCTTGAAAGCTGAAAAGCATGCAGTGATCTTCCTTTTGTGAGATTGTGACATAAGCACTTAGAGACTGGGCTGGCCAGGATCATGATGGTAGGTTAAATGACCATGGAGAGTAATTACTGAGAACTATGAGAAGCTGAGGAGAGAAACCAGGGACCATGCAATCATACATACATCTTCAGGGGCACTTCACCACAGCCCCATCAAAATGCACAGGTCACGATTTTGTTACAGGTTGTGGTTATGATTAGGACGTATGTATTCTTTTCTTGTGTGGAAGAAAAAGAAAGTTCTAAAAGTTACCCTGCAAGCTTGCTTTTTTTGTGTACAACATAGTTTTTGCTTGAATATTTATCAGTGTTATCCAACCAATGACAGGAAGTAAACAACAAAGAAAAAAAAAATCACTGGTTGAAGATTTGGTGTGTGCTAAACAAGTGAAAATCAAAGAAGGTTTAATAACATTAGTTTGAGTCTCTACATCTACACGCTGTTCCTTATAAAGCACACAAGCTCTTTTCTCATGATGTAGCCTGACTGAGAGTGTGAAGCAGAGTGCCTCTTTTCGCTGGGCTGCTAATCCCCCTGCTGGAGGTGGAAAGTCTGCCCTAGAGGAGATTGATGAGGAATTACTGCGTGTGACTGTGCATGTGAGGTAGTTTTTAACTCATGCCGCAGTGGAGTGCAGCATTGGAACTCAAAAAAATCTGGGACCACCATTGAAGAAGACGTTTGTCGATTGAACACAATGTTTTATCCCAAATAACAACATTTCAACACTCTGAGTTCAGTTTCGTACCTGATAACCTCATCTCTGCACGATCTGGCAATGTTCAAAGGAGCTTCTTGTGATGTCAGCAATGCTCATCTTTCTTACTTTCAGTCAAATGTCACATAAATATTCAATGTCATCAAGGTCAGGTGAATATGATGAATATTTAGATAAATAAAGTCCATGTTTGTCTCATTGGTCTTCTTTGGTCTTCTTGTAACCAGTTAAAGCTTTGCTGCAGTATGAAGCCCCACCCACAAATATGCAAATCAGAGAGGGCAGCACACTGCTTTACTTGGTCAAGGTGACATTAATTTGGAGCAGGTCATTTTGACAGTGTCCCTTTGAATCATAAATCAACCCAGATGCTCAATAAATGTGGTGAAACGGTGTATTACTGCTTCATTATCCAACGAGCCAACACACAACATCGTGAACACTGTATTTTAAACCAACTATAATGTGTTTCTAAACATAATTAAGTAGTTTTCTCTCCTAAACATACAATAGTTAAATACTTTGGATACCAAAACTTAAAGAAATAATGAGTGAAATAATTCAAAAGTAAACAGAGCGGAACTTAAAGGGATAGCTCAGGTTTTTGCTGTGGCGTTGCAAGTTGACCAGACGTAGGTAGTAATCAGAACAATGTCCGTGTTGCTCTACGTCACTGTGGCTGCCATATGTATCCTGCTGCTGGCCCGCTGAGTCTATCCCTTTAAGGTCTGTGACACTACCACTTGAAGATCAACCCATTTATGAGGACTTTTTCCCTTGCCATTAGTTAACATTTGCTATTACGATGGCCTGTGCATCAAGGCACGAATATGGCGTGAGAGGTAATGGAGCCCTGACCATACATACAACTTTAGATGAGAAAGGCTGGTCAAATTCCAAAGTGACCCAAAGTGTTGCCCCATTAGAAGCTGTCAGTCTGAAAAAGCCACTTATTAGTTCAAATAAAAATCGGATTTTTGACACTTTCATTTTCTTTTGTTGATGCATGTTAAACTATGTTCATCTGTCTAAAGACCCTTTAAAGGACATTAGTGCAAAAGGATGGAACCACACTATCAACATAACTTGACTACCACTCATAATCGAGCTATTGATCTCTTTTGCAACTCACCCTCCTTCCATACATTTCCCATATTGTGCTCCCATTAACACCACATGTGTTGTTGTAGCTGGCACAGATACCCCATGAATGGAAAACCCCGTAAAATGAGACAGGGCCGGAAAAGACCTCTGAAATAGGGTACGGGACGGGGGTCGTCACGGCAGCTTTGTCGATGGGATGGCTCCCATTGTCACGGTGATGGAGCAGGAGGACACGGTCCTGATGGGGGACGGGCATCGTTAATAAGAGTCAGACTGAGGCTGTCAGTGGGGCGTCCTGGATCCACATGTGCCCACTCTGCTACGATCGCGTGTGCACGTCAATGATGATATGTAGGCTATGCATTACAGCCGTAGCGTGCTTAAGCATGATTGAAGGCATGTGGGCAAATTTCTTTCATACATGTGCACATACAGGCACGCACACACTTCTGCAATCTTCTAAATATACTCGCTTGGTTGGGTGGCAATCACATCAGTGATGTCAACCCTCGTATCTTCTTCTGCTTTTTCTTTTCAGAAAAATCAAGTTTGACCAAACTTAACTCAATTAATACTTAATGTGGCTCCTCTTTTATGGTTGGAACTTTATTCTGGTATGCCAAATGCTTCTGTAAAATTATCATGCAAGTGTGTGAGGGGAAGATTTACGCGTTGCTCTTTTTCAGACAGCATCATGGTTTCTCTTAACTTCAAAAGAGTGAATTCAGTATCAAATATTAAATTTGCATTGTCTGGCTGCAGCCAACTAATAATTTAAGACGGCTTGGGAGGGATTTTATGAAGACATTTAACTAAAACAATGGAGCAAACTATAGCTTGTGTGGGTGATGAAAGAGAATTTGGAACCTTAAGAACCTCTCAAGATCCTGACATGCAGTGTGTTTACAGAATATGTGACAGTATTAAACAAATAAATTCATATCACACTGCTGGAGTTTGGATAGTCCCATGTTTGTTTGTCTAACGCATACTGTATGTGTGTGTTTATGCATATGAAACGACCTTTGTGTGTGTGTCGTTTATGATTAAGACAGTGAGAGTAAGTCCATTCGAGCCCTTTGGCTCCACCACCCTGATTCACAGCCTCCTGGGATGATTATTAATCTAATAATTAAACATTTATTGCCAACAACACCTGCTCTCTATCTCTCCTCTGGGCCCCCCCGGGACCCCCTCGCGGAGAGCTAGAGAGAGAGGAGGGGATCGGGAGTTGGAGGGAGGGAGGGAGGGACACAGGAGGAGCTAGAAGGAGGGGTTGGAGAGTGGCGAGCAATCCGTAAGGGTCATCATCACATTGCTGGATTCTTTTACACCAGCGAGAGGCTGTTGTTTTGTGTGGTGGAAGACGGCGTGTGAAGTTATTTGATCCCAGAACAAAAGAAACAAGGAGGAAGGAACAATCCGACACTCAGAGGGGGGGGGCCCAACTCAGGCTGACATCTTCAACCTATCAGTCTGTAAAGCTCGATTTCTTTTCATCCACTTTCCCATGAAGATTTCTCCTTTAATCTTTTTGTCCCCAATCTTTGGAAATATAAAGACGACATCTTTTTAACTCTTCTGAACACAGATTTTGGAGGCAGAAGAGCGTCGGCTGGGAACAGAATCGCACTTTTACAGCGAGAAATTGAGAGAAAGAACCACAGAGGGGGGGACTGCAGGTCCCTCTGGGAGGCAAGATGCTGCGCTACCTGATCAAGACCCTGCTGCAGATGAACCTATTCACCGACACCATCCGAAACCCGTCCAATGGCACAGATCAGTTCTACAACGAGTCTCTGCCTGCCTTCAACAGCTCCCTGCTTGACTGGGGAAACTTCACTGGCTTCAACAGTAAGCACATCATTTACTTTTCATCCTCCTCTTTTAAACTCTCTTTTTGGTTTGTTTTCTCCATCTTTAAAGATGACCTATGGTTTTTCTTTAAAAAAACTGAAACCACCGTTTGAGATCGGGATGCAGAACTCTGTGAGGGTTTGTGCTGAGAGAGGAAAGTGAAGAGGAGTTTACTCTCCTATGAGTTGCTGGAAGGTGAAATGATTTTATGACAGCATACAAAGACTGTTGCTCTCAGATCAGGTGAGCGTCCAAAATGTCCAAAAAACGTGTGCAGCGTGCACTGGTTTCACTTCATTCTAAGAATAAGGGAAAGTCTCCTGATTACCCAGATTAGTGAATTGATTGTTAAGTGTTCACGAGTCAAACTGAGGATATGATGTCTTGGGCTGTGGGTGAAAAGTGACAGAGAGACATTAGTATCCAACAACAATTTCTATTTTGCAGAAGCATGAGCGGCCGCCTGCTCACGCTGTTAAATGAAGCTGTGTTCTGTCAGGCACGCTGGGCTGGAGCTGTCACATCTCCTTAACTTTCGTTACTGGGTTTCTCCTCAGTTTTCTGTCAGTGATTTGTTTTCTGTTATGAATCAGGTGACATTCACCGTTTTTTTTTTTTTTTTTTATAGGTTGTGGACAGAATTCATGCGTGTCTGAATGAGCTTATTAGCATGGTCTAACGAGATGTCCCCGTGCTGTGTGTTACTTTAACGGCCTCGCTGCATTTATATGTACATATAAGAATGCGTGTTAGTGTTTTTGCATGTGCATGGGACATAGTTAAGTCAACAGATCACCTTGATGTCCGCTTTAATGAGACTATAGCTTCGTCTCCATGTCACAGCATACAAATGAAAGCTGCTTTCAGGCACTTGCACACACACACACACACAATGTTGTCAGGTGTATGTAATACATTCAGTGTTATTTGGTTTAGGGGTAACAATTTCATCCTGTTTTTCCCCCCTTATTACGATTGTAAGCTGGTTTCTAAAACATCCTGCTGCTTCCCAGCTTGATTCCATCAACTGAAGGTGGAGAGCCAGTAAGAGGAAGCCCTCTTTGTGCCCCTCTGTGTGGGTGTATTTTGTCACAGATGGGAGCAGTGTTTGTCTTTTGATGAGTGGACATGGGCGTGAAAGGTGGATTTGCTTCTGTGCTCACCCCAACCCTCCGCCTACCCTCTCCTCTCTCTCCCAAAAGCCAACTTTAAGAAGCATCAATACTGCTGAGTTTTATAGCTGCTCTTCTGATGCTCTCACACCTCTATTTCTCTCATTCTTTTTTGTCCACAAGCTCTAATGGAGTGCAGATTGAGCGTGGGTTTCGCTCCAAAGATCTATAGAGAAAGTAAGCACAAGAGACGACGGGGAACAATGAATCTATTGAGGGAAATCTATCAGAGGCAGACGGACACAGACTTATAGGCTGATAGACAGGCGTGCCTCATGAGTATTTGGCTTCATATTCTTTAGATTCTTTCCCGAGAGCTCCAAGAAAGAGAGTCCCCTCCCAATGATCCCGTCGATAGATTCATGCAGCCTAAATGAAGAATGGGGTAGATGTAATAGCTCTTCTAATCAGTGATCAATCAGATAAAGTATAAAGGTCTTTTCTATCAGAAACCAGTGTAACGGATATAGACTAACGACTCACTGATATCGAATTTTCTACTTGCAAAATAAATCAATGCTCCTGTGTCTTTAAATAAAAGAAGTTGATCCAACTGTTTGTCCCCAACAAAAGTAGTCTTTACCTCAATTTGGATTGATACCTTTTATTTGTGTTCCTTTAAAACCATAATAGAGATACACTTCCCTAGCTGTCACATGCTGATTCATCATTTAGAAGGGGTGACTTGCTGGCAGCCAGTGGTCAAACCGTGGGTATCCAAGCAAGAAGCTCAATAGCAAGGTGGTTGGTGGACAGCTTGTGTGGGTCGACCTGGAGCTCAGAGGGAGGCTCAATGGGAAAATCAATGAGGCCCGATAACCAATTTGGGAAATAATGGACAATTCACTCAAACACAGCACTTTGGTGGACTGCTGGGTCTGGCAAATTCATCTATCAGTTTATTCACTCCCTTTCTTTCTTTATCGCATCTTTTCTATTTTCTCTATCGGCACTTTCTTTCAGCTCCCACAGCTAAAGCACAGGAGCTTACCTGATTATACCTGACAGTCAGTAATTGGGGTTGATTTTCTGGTGGGAGCTGAATCTTTAGGGAGTTGAAATAATGAGGAAATGTTTTCGAAGTGCTTCAAATTAAAAGTAATGTCCAAGAGTGTCTGAAAATAAAAGGAACCTAACTGAACACCTCAGGTCTTTAATTTCCTCTCTGATTATGGATCAGTTCATTGAGGCTTTCACACATTCTTACTTTTCCCCAGAAGAGGAAAGTTGCTGATAACTTAAAGCAAATACCTCAACTTTAAGTATCTGTTGTAAAAAAGCATTTTAATATGGGATCAGTGTAAGATGTTAACCTGCCCAAATGTTATATGCACACTCTCGTTTGTGGATTCAGCTTTTCTCCTTAGAACCTTAGCAGAACCTCTTTTTGGATGAAAATTAATTTTTTTTTGGTCTTTAGGGAACAGAGACCTCAGAGGAGCATGTTTGCATTGTGAATCAATAAGAAAAATGTAAAGAACTCATGATACAAAGACGTTTAAGCGTCCCACGGGAGCTGCTTCTCTGTAATCAATAAACCTTTGGGTTAATTTTTTTTAACATTGGGTTGAAATGATGAAGAATAGAGTCACGTGTTTTATTCAAGGGCAAAACAATGCAATGCCTGTGCCCGATTACGGTGGTGTTATATACATGCATGCATCCTCTTAATGAACACATGCACTGGATCCAGCTTATCGGGAAGCTCTGAGGTTCATGTATCTCTAACTCTCTAACTCATCACTGCTTGCTGTATGCTTGTGTTTGCTGGTCGGCACAGTCTACACGCAGACTCAATCAATGGTTGACTCTCAGTTGTAAGGCTATTCTTAGTCTACTTCCTCCATATTTACAGACACACATTTTTCAGTAAAGCTTGGGAAATAATTGTCCACATATTTTGGAATTATCCCTGTTATCTGTTCCCAGAACCCATACTGAACTTAAAATGAAAGTAGCTGATCTTGCAGAATGAATCCAAAGCTATTTTATTTGACTTAGAGTCTGATAATTTAATGTTTTGATTGATCCTTTTTATCATGACATTTTCTGATTTGCCTTTTCCTCTTGATTTATTAGTGCGCTCTTATTCCACGTTGGATCTTATAGAAACTTTGCACAATTCTTACATGTTTGTCAAACGTCTGTATCTGTGGTTGTGTTGTAACTACACTGCTGTCTTGGTCATAACGCTGTTCTTAAATTAGATTTTTCCTAGTTAAATAAAGGTTATAAGTAAATGAAATTGGCAAAGACAAAAAAACATTAAAAAGCCTAAGAAGCATACATTTTCCTCTGTGGTAAAAAGCTTTACGTGAAGCCATTTAGGGTTGATTAACTTGGGATAAATTTGAAATTCTTTATGAGTGTGAACACATGTACATTGACTTTCTTGCATTTGGGTAGCTGAGAAAGGACATGGCTTCTGTTGGGTTGTGTATAATAATTCATGGGCACTAATGTGGTCATTTGTCCCTTCGTGGAGGTCGAGTAGGTTCCTCTTTGCTCCTATATATCATAAATCTGGCAGTGTAAGTGGATATTTTCTGTCCAATTATTCAAAACATTTCAGTATGCAAATCCCATAAAAGCTCTCCCTCACAACGTCCACAACTGCCTTTTTTTTTTGTACGGAAGCAGAACTATCTGCAGAATGTTTATCAGTGCAAATCAGCATTTCATGTAATCAGGGCTGTTCAGTGTGCACTGCCACACAGTGATTTCAAAAACAGGCTTTTGGAGCAACAGTACAGAAAGAAGGCAACCAGCATGATGCCCATCAGGAGTTCTGAGCGGAGGGTGAAATTCCTTTATTTGGTGGATATTAAAGTGCTGACTGCTTTAATGCTGTCAGAGTGGGCTCTTTGTGAAACCAGCTGGCTCTGGCACAAGGCTCTGGACCTGTAGCACAAAATGAACAGAGCAAGAAATGGGGAAAAACAGTGACAGTTTGCATTGCTTCTCATTAGATCAACATCATTGCCGCGGTATTCCTTGTGCATTCACTGTGAATGGCTGACGAGTAGAGATGCATTATTAATAGATTTCTGGGGAGCATTTTGGAAGCTAAACATCTTTATTCATAGTGTGAGCCAAGCTCTGGGAGCCACCAGTTGTCTCTCCATAAAACTCTCCTCAGCTTGACTCCACCATCGTTGAAAGCCAACCATTATTCGACCGTTTCTTCGGCGTCTCTTAGTAACTCACATCACATAGACTTCAGATGCACAGAGATGCAAGCTAATTCAAAGTCAGCAGGTATGCAGACAGAGACCCCCCCCCCCCCCCCCGGACCTGATACTTACTGTCAAAGCCAGTTCCAATGCCAGCATGACATTGGGATCATTAAATGTGACCTTTCTCATTGAGCTTGTGCTGATGCTGCTGGTGTGGCTGCGACTGGGACCTTGTAGCAGGCTAGAAAGAGAATGTCTGATGACCTGAGAGGGCTCAGTAGGGGCTGGCCAAAGAAACTGTGGTGGGGAGCATGAGGTGGAGGGATTTGGACCCCACATTCTGATGGAAACAAGCCACATCAAACCCACTCTTCGTGATCGCTCCGGGCAAAGCACTCTGAGAGAACAGTGGACCAAATATTTTTTGCAACCCGTTTATCATTCAGATACAATATGCATGGCTATTGGTGATCATTAAGGATTTATTACAATGTTTAATGCTGTTTACCCAAAACTAAGCTTGTGAATGCACTCTTCTGTGTGAAACTTTGATCCTTGTCCTTGTGGGATGTTGACAGAATGAGTAAATATGAATCAATAACTTATGCTTTTGTATTATGCATCTATTTTCAAAACTACTTTTATGCAATTCAGGATCACGGGTGGTGGGGGGGAACTAAAGCCTACTGCCAGCTGACCTAGTACCTATAGTCAGTGTACACCTGAGACAAGTCTCCAGTCCATCACAGGAACATAGACAATCATACACAATGACACAACATTGTGTATGATTTGAACATATCTGGATACATAGAGTATGATATGAAGAAACATTTTTAACTTGGTTTGGGAAAGTTTGATTTGATGCAGTCGGATATGATACTTATCTTTATTTTACTGCACGTGTATTTTCCATAGAAAATATGAACAAGCCATTTCTACAACAGGTCTCAGTGCAACATCAGCCCAGCGATGCATGAGCAATGAGAAGATTGTCACTCTAAACCACACTGTGCATCTTTAGCAACAAGTCAGACAATCAATATTGGAATTCGATTTGACGTTGCGTCTTAGTTGTGGTGGCAAAAAGACTTCAAGATCTGTGTCAAATAATCTTTTGTATTGATATTTTTTCCCTGTCTGTGCTAGCTGTGTCAGCATCCAGGGCAGAACTGAGATATGTTGTGCTTCCACATTTGATAGCCTTCCCTATTTAAAATACCTTTTATTTTGTACAAATCTCCCGCTTTACCACCACCAAAGCAGCCCCAAACCATCACATTACCTCCACCACGCTTGACAGATGATGTCAGGCACTCTCCCAGCATCTTTTGACCTGTTCTGCGTCTCACAAATGTTCTTCTGTATGATCCAAACACCTCAAGCTTTGATTCGTCTGTCCATAACACCTTTTTCCAATCTTCCTATGTCCAAAGTCTGTGTTCTTTTGCCCATATCAATCTTTTATTTGTATTGGCCAGTCTCAGATATGGCTTTTTCTTTGCCACTTTGCCTAGAAGGCCAGCATCCCGGAGTCGCCTTTTCATTGTAGACGTTGACACTGGCGTTTTGCAGGTACCATTTAAAGAAGCTGCCAGTTGAGGACCTGTGAGGCGTCTATTTCTCGAAATAGAGACTCTAATATAATTGTCTTCTTGCTGAGTTGTACACCAGGGCCTCCCACTTCTCTTTCTACTTTGATTAGAGCCGTTTGTGCTGTTCTCTGAAGGGAGTAGTACACATCGTTGTAGGAAATTTTATTTTCTTCGCAATTTCTCGCATGGAATAGCTTTCATTTCTAAGAACAAGAATAGACTGGCGAGTTTCACATGAAAGTTCTCTTTTTCTGGCCATTTTGAGAGTATAATCGAATCCACAAATGTGATGCTCCAGATACTCAAACTCAAAGGAAGGCCAGTTTTATAGATTCTCTCACCAGCAAAACAGTTTTCAGCTGTGCTTACATAATTGCACAAGGGTTTTCAAGGGTTTTCTAATCATCCATTAGTCTTCTAAGGCGAGTGTGGAGTGATAGTTGCTGGAAATGGACCTCTATACACCTATGTAGATATTTAATTAAAAACCAAACATTTCCCCCTAGAATAGTCATTTACCACATTAACAATGTATAGAGTATATTTCTGATTAATTTAATGTTATCTTCATTGAAAAAACAATGCTTTTCTTTGAAAAATAAAGAAATTTCTAAGTGACCCCATATATTTTGAACTGTAGTGTATGACCAAAAATTGAAGGAGGGTGATTATTCTCATCTGTTTTCCTTCTGTATCCATTCTCTGTTTTACCTGAACTCCCACACATCTCCCACACTTCCAATGTGTTCCAATTCCCCTCCTTACCCTGGCTGGTGTATAAACAATATTGTGTTTTCCAACAACAAAACGACACGCCTGTGTTTGAAAGTGTATGTAGCAGCATCTTGTTAGTGAAGGAAGCAAATCACTGCATTTTTACAGCCTCTTCCTCTCCTTCCATTCTGTGCTCCTTCACTTTATGCCCCCTCATCTGTTCCTTTCATCATTGTCATTAAGAAACATTCTAATTATCTGACTTCCAGTGGTGAATGACATCAGACGATGCTCTGCAATTCAGCAGCGGCTCATCAGTCCAGCTCGGTGCCCTGTTACTGTCAGATCAGGTCAACATATATATATATATATTTTCAGTTATTTTCAGGCTTAGTCTGTGTTTGAGATAACATGCAGAAATATGTACATAACTAAACGGGAATGAAAATGAGGCAACATCTGTGACAGAGAGGAACACTGAAGTGGAAGGTGGAGGAAGGAGGAAGGGCAAAGGATGCCACTTTGCAAGCAAAGCGAGAGTTCTGCATATTCTAATAGTGGCTTGAACAACCGCCTCAATCACAACAACAATTTCACCAGGTGGTGAGCACAGGCAGATTGGACGATGATGAAGATGTAAGTCAGTGGTTAGATCATAACTTGCAATATGGGGGTGCAGGGCTTAGTGTCAGGAATTTGAAATAAAAGACATGGATCACGAGAGATGACTGGAATTTTAATTGTAAGTGCGGCTTGCTGGATTTTTAGAGTGTTTTTTGGAGAATGAATTCAGTTAAGCCTCAATGATGAGTATGTTAATAAAGTTCCTGTGATGGAAATGCAGTTGACTGAGTTTTTGGAATGAATGAAAATGACGTCCTTTTAAATACAGAGGTGGTAACTCTCAGGTTTAGATGAAAGCTTTGCTGGGTGCAATTTGCAGTTTTCTTTTCTCTTATCTCGTAAAAAAATGCAACTTCTTCACCTGCTAAACTCTCTGCAGCCATGCTTTGTTTCTCTATCATCATACCTTCATACTCATGAAACTTCAGTCATCTATATCATCACATAGCAAGAACAAAGTAAAAAGTAGCAAAAGAACTGAGGAGGAAAACTTATTCTTTGTACAATTCCTTTCTAGCCTTAAATGTGAAACTGCATTTTTTTGGGTGTTTCGGACCAACTCTCAATAATCAGATGTGTGACTGGGGTGTGGCCTAAATAAAAAATCAGAGCCTTTGAAGCACTGAAGGAGGCTTAAAGTCTGAAACATTGAATGTTAAAGTGAAGTACATATGTCTGACACTTTTTCTGTGTTTTCTGGTCTCTTTGCAGTGATCACAACCGCTCAACAATTCTCTTTTCATTTGCATGTGAAAGCATTGTTTGCACCACAACTGAATTTGAAAATGACAAATGCAGCAACAGCAAAGAATAATCACTGCTTCACAGGTCATGACATCGAGTCACTCAGGCGTAAAGTAGATTAAAAGAGATGTCTTTTATTTGATGTCTCAGCTCAGGAATAAAGAACAAAATAAAATCTACTGAATGGAACAAATAAATAACAGAAGCAATCAGCTCTTTAAGTTCGGAGCAAAGCAACATGTAGCGGTAAACGAGAAACCGTCACTATAGAAATGAGAGGTTAGAATGAATGCATCAGCTCACATAACATCAGAGCTACCGCAAGCACGGTGCCTCACACAGCTCAAGCAGAACAGCTTTATGAGTCCTAAAGTGTTGCATTAGCCAGCCAACATCTTCTACCAGAAAATCAGAGCAATCCCTAAATGCTCGTTTCCTTTAAGTCACATTCGAAGGGCCTTCCAACGCACTCCAGGCAGCCATCCTTATCCACACACGTTACGCACAATTGAATAAGGGCATCTCATGAAAATTTATCATCAGAACCAAAACTGAAGCATCATTGTCAACAGAGCACTACTTTTTTAAAAATATAAAATTCTGTCAGTTTTCCACTTCGTCATATCAGACTAAAATTGATCAAAAAAACATCTGTATGTGTGTTCTGACGAATGCATGAAGGCCTCACCACACGTAAAATAGCAGTTTGTGTGTAAGGAAAGGCATACAGCTAGATTTTGTGCATAAACATTGTTTATGCTCTTCCACTTTCTCTCTTCTCCCTCACTTCCTCCAGTGGTGTTGCATAGGCCTCTTTACTGCATCTGACAGAGAGATTTTTTTTCACTTTAACCTCATTTATTGTGGTCAAGGTGGGTTGTTTGTTGTACCATAAAGCGAAACAGTTATGAACTGCACTATCTCAGACCTGTGGCTCCAGGGCAGTTTCAGGCCTGGGAATGTGAACGATAAAAGGTCAGTGTTCTTTAAAGCAAGTCAGAAGCGTCTAGTTTTAAGGTTCACACACCTCCCTGGTAACTGCACAAATTTTTGATTGATGGAAGTCTGTAGCGCAGCTTGTGATGGGTCATCTTGTCAGTGTGGAGGATCGCTTACTGCAGTTTAGAGAGGTTTGCCAGCACGGCTGTAGATTTACCAGCAAATTTCAATATCAGTCAGGAAAGTTGCTAAATGGTGTATTGATTGCTATTCAATATTTCCACTTTTAACAGCAATGTGCAGAGGTCCTAAGCGACCCCTCATTTGTTTATACTGTATGTTCTTCCAAGCAGCTAGATTTTTCTTGTAATCTTTTAAGGTGGTCTTTGTGGTAGTTCTCCAGGCTTTCTGAAAGTCTTTGAGTCTAAAGATGGATGGGATGAACCACATGTCATCTACATGTAAGAGACAACTTATCCAAGAACTGTGTTTTCCAGGCAATATCTGAATAAATGAGATGCGGCTCAAGACTTTTGCACAGTGTTGCACTTTCGCTTTGTTTCTCAAATTATCGAGCAGTCCCGTCATCCTTAAATTGCCATCTCAAGGATCCCTATTGTTAATGTTTTACCAAGTCAACTAAATAAATTACACATCCCCACTTCCTTTCTCAGTGCAAACAGACAAGACCAAAAAAAAAAAAAAAAAAGAAGGTATTTCCCTCAGCGGATGAGCCCATAAATCATCCACACTCGCCTTTCTCAACAACTCGTTCTTCAGTGAATTAAAGACGCTGCCGGCCCCATTCATCTGGGAGCTCCTGGACAAGAAGAGGTCAGTCAAAATAAGGGGTTAAGTGTGTTGATGACTCAGGGGTCAGCATATAGGTCGTAACCCCTAACCCATCTACAAACACCACTAACCCCCATTGCAGCGTAACTGAGACTCAGAGTGTGAGGGTCCTTTTGTTCATCACATCTGCTCTCCACCATTATTATTCCAATCTGTGCGATTTGCTATAAATAGGTGTTAGTACTGTCCTCTCCGTAGCACGTCAGGGCCTTAAATGCATGTGCTTTGGTTAAGAATTTGACCTTATGATGTTGTACTTGACATGAAGTGCACGTCATATCTCATAAATTGCCTGCCTGAACTCAGACGTTGCATCATGACTATGGACTAATAGAAAAATTTGTATGCATAGCATTTTTCTCTTCCATATAATTAGTTTTTGCGTGTGTTCAAAATTGAAGGTAAAAAAAAAAAAGGACGGATGTTTTAAAAGCCCCAGACTGAAGCAAGTCGTGTGAAGGTTCGAAGAGCATTTTTAAAGCCGATATTGATTTAAGCATCTTTTTGTAAAAGTAAAATCTGAGTGAAAGGACTGAACTGTGTCTTCCAATGCCTTGTAACAATTTGCCATCAGGTAAAATCTCCAAAAAAAAACTATCACTGAAAGCATGACAGATGTTAGTTTCTCTGTTTAACGCTCTTCAGCTCACACACGCACAATGCAACAATATATTGCCTTCACCAAAATCCATTTCACTTCAGATTCCTGTTGCCAATTATCCTCTGAATCTATTGGTGAGAAGGAAACATGCAAAACCCTGCAGTTTCGACTCAATTGGTCATGCATGCCTACGAATACTGAAATATACAACCAGTGTGAGGAGTGCAGACTGTGGTCTCTTTTCCTGTCGTTACTTATGATGCAGTCAGCATATCAATTATAGTTGAATACACTTTTTTTCTTGACCATGCAAAACACAGTTTCTTCTACAACGACTGGGATTACGCCCCCCACTCCTTTCTGTCTTCTTTTATGTTTCAATTTCCTTTTGTTCCCTTTGCTATTTTCTTCACTTTGCATATAATAATTGTCGAGTTTCACCTTGGCTAAATCTCCCTTGGAAATGAGATTTCATTGGGAATACCCTGAATAAATGAAATCTAAATGATTTAAAGCCAGAAGAATGGTTGCTCTTTTAAAGGCTCTTTCAATGTTAAAATAATCTATTAATAGACTCATCTGTACCAGATGAATACCAAAATAGTATTCAGCATGCCAGAGCAATAACTCATCCATGGCATAATTTGTTAATTATTATCTGATGCATGATTTCAATTTATACTTCACTGTATGCGTCATGCCGAATTCCAATACTGATTCTTAATTAGCGGAGACTGGAATTGTGTGTCTCTGCAACTGTAAGTGTGTGTATGTGTGTGTTGAGAGGATGCACCATAGCGGCAACGATCACTAGGCAATTACAGAGTAAACACTGATTAATCAATACAGTCTATGACCCTCCCTGACATCCTTTCACAAGCACATTCATGCACACACATGCACATGCAAATTTAACTGAAAATATTCACCTCTTCCCTTTGTCCACCTCCTCTCCTCCAAATGACTAACACAGAGCTACAGAAGTTCACTTTTAATTGCATCATGCAAATGGAATTAGTTAGCATACCTAGAGTTATGTTTGCAGAATATTCAAATTTTGACATTTATTGAATTATTTTGCTTCTCAGGCCGCATTCAGTCGGGCTCAATTGAGCATCTGAATTTAGAATAATTGAATTAAAAGTATCAACTGAATAATGAAAAGCAAAGGCTTACCTGTATATTAGATTTATACATTCTTATTATTCATCTTTAGATATATTTTGATGTATTTTTTTAGCACCACAAATAAAATTCACCCATCCATCCATTCATTTATTTTCTACACCTGCTTAGTCCAACTCACGGTCGTGGGGGCTGGAGCCCATCCGAGCTGTCATCGGGTGAGAGGCAGGGTACACTCTGGACAGTCCATCACAGGGCCACACAGAGACAAATCAGACAAGCAACCACACACACTCACACTCACTCCTAAGGACAATTTCAGAGACACCAATTAACCTAACATGCATGTCTTTGGACAGTGGGAGGAAGCCGGAGTACCCGGAGAGAACCCACGCATACACAGGGAGAACATGCAAACGTCCCACAGAAAGGCCCCAGCCGGGATTCGAACCTGGAACCCTCTCGCTGTGAGGCAACGGTGCTAATCCCAATTAAATTCAGATAGTCAGTGGGGTTACATGGAACTGAAAGGATCGGATAATTGGCTAAATTACAATAAGAATGAGTTGAGCCAGGGTAATTATCCTTGGATATATGACGGTGAATGAATCGAATCAAACTCAGGCATTCGAGAAAATGGCGAATGAAGAGCAAGATGAAGATAAGTCCCTCTACATTTAGTTTGTGATGAGCCGCTTGTTGAACAAACGCGATGCACAACGGCGCATTCTCCATCGCGTTGTTTGTTTCTTTCCGACAGCGACTACAACAGTAATATTGTCTCTTCCGACTTCCGGTTCACGACCCCAGAAAAAAATTTCGAGCATGCGCAGAACGCAAAGTCTAATTCACCACGAGCTTCACCCGTCTGCAACACGTTTATTTTGACTTTCAGCCGAGTTATCTCGGGGTCTTAATCTGATCGCGAGTAATCCGATCCGATCCAATTTCTTGTCAGATTCAGGTGTCTACATGCACCTAATAACTCAATCTTATTGTAATTTAGCCAATTATCCGATCGTTTCAGTGCCATGTAACCCCACTGAGTGTTTATTTGATACATGCAGGTTGGCAGAAATCTTAGACACTGATATCTCAAAATTAAGCAAAAAGCATTCAATAGCAAATTTCTTCTTTTGCAGATTTGGTTAAACTGTGATGATAATTTTACTACTCATATCTACTGATCATGTCAAACAGAAAGTACACATGAAAGTACACACTTTCATGTCAAAGGTCTTAGGTTATGATAAAAAAAAAATCATGTGGTCCTTTCCATCGCTTCATCAGATTCAGAATGAGAATCACCTTTATTGGCCAGGTATGTGCACACGTACGAGGGATTTAACTGTGGTTATTTTAGCTCTCTCTACAAGCATAAAAGATACATATGTACAAATAACAAAGAAACACATAAATGAATAGAAAATAAACTAAGCGCTAATATGTACAAGAAACAGTAAAGTAATGGGGAGGACAGTTGTGAGATAGATAATAGTGTAAAGATATTTATATGACATGTTTATATGAAAAATAATACATATGGTTAACATTAACAGCCTTTACATTAAACTATCTTGCATTGAAACACATTCACCTCATTATAAAATCAGGTGAGTGCATGTTTTCCAGTTATGAATAATCTTTCTCAGAATAAAGGAATCCACATTGTCTTATGTGCCTCATACCCCCTCCCAGATTGAGGGGCAGTAACAATTGCTTCTCTAAGATCATTGCTGATGTCTTTCCTCCTTGGCATTGTGTTGCTCACACATGCTAATTAATCACGTTTTGTGATTTTAAGATTTTGTAAGGACTGGTTGAATTTTAGTATGTCCTGACAGAGGCTTAAGGCTGTCCTTATGAAAAACGATCACTTTTGTCACCCTCTGAATAACCCAGTTTGAAGTGTTAGCAGTCACTTCTCCACTAGCAAGACCTTGATCCCTGGTATGTTTTCATTATATAACAGGGATTTTAGCTATAACAGCTCAAGAAAAAGAGAGAATAACATGATTTCATCTCTACATGTCCATCACGAGATGGATCTAATCTGGTATTCAGTACCAAACTGCGACTGCTGCCAAAGCTGCTGCTTACTTACTGACCCCCTTTATGCATTGCCAGTATTCCAGTGGAAAGAGTGTGTGATATGTGATGAGAAGCTTACAAATGGTTCCCAGTGATAAAGGCTATTTTTGATGGTGGATGACATTGGGTGGAAAGAATATCAAAGAAATTTGCTGTGAAAGTAAGAGTGTGTCAAAGGTGAAGCCAGAAAGATATCGAAGGAAAGATAAAAGAGGAGGTATTAAGGATGACGACGGTGCCGAATTTTCCACACCACTGATGTGAAGAATACCTCGGTAAACACAGACACTCTGTGAAACACATCGTGTAAGGGTGGGGAAGTGGAGCTGCTGCAATGTTAGGTCACATTGTGGATTGATACCACGTAGCCAATTCGCTCAAGGAGAGAAAACCATGATCTCTTCAACTCCAGACAGCAAGATTACACATCTGAGGCTCGAGGAAAGCATTTTAAGAAGAGAAACCAAACACGCTTCTGTGGTTTGAAGGCAAGAAATATGAAGCAGCTTTAAACAGTAAATGTATGAAGCTGTCAATGGAAATATTACATTGTGCTTTAAAATATGAAGCCACATCACGGAAAATAAATTCCGTACACCTTTATTTATTTCATACTTTCTTTCATTTCTTTAATATTAATCCCTTGTTGTTCATTTTCTGTCTATCAAGACTTTTTTAAATATCTACCATTAGTGCGGTTGCTGTCAAGTGCAAATCTTATGTGTCCACAGCTGATACTTTTGTGTCATTTCATTCATTTCACTTCTTTGCTTTCATAAGCTTTGCTGAGTGCAGCGTTTCCATCACGTTGGAGGTGTGGTGGAGTTATAGAGTTTTTGCTGACAGACTGATGATCAAATGTATTTACAAAGTTTAATCACAAGCACTTTTTAATGTTATTTGTATCACAATGTCCATCCATCCATCCATTTTCCATAACCGCATATCCCAGCCTACGCCATCTACTGCGTCACAATGCAAAGGACCCAACTTCAGGCTGATGGGCTGGAGGGAGGGTGGTGAGCAGAACTACAACCTCAAATATCCAGCCAGAGTCACAAGACACTTTCAGATTAAAGGACTCTTTGTGGGTAACTGGACTGGGAAGAGAACTACATACATTTGATTCACATCACTGAAGGGAATGCCAATGTAATCACGTTGTTTATCCCTCTGTTTTAAAATGAAAAGACTCTGAGCTTTACTCTGTCTTTAAGGTGAATGTAAATGACTGTTGATGTGGAAAACATTTCACCAAAGTTTGTCTCGTATTTAATGACTTTTTTTTCTCTCCAAATGACGAAAGGTCACTGTGCTGCTTTCAAGGGTTCAACCTATTCCTGTATTGTGTTGTCCCGACCAGTCACTGCACAGTTATGATAGAGGATGTTCCCCTCATGCTGGGAGTGTACTTACTGCAAGGTAGGAGCTAAAAAAGATTCTACAAAGTTCAATGAATTATGATTGTCCTCAGTTCCTGCACTGCAGGCACATAAAGAAGAGAGGGCACCATCTCCAGGAATTATTGGAAATCTGGGGACTCAGAGCCCTTTAAGATGCCTATGTGCAAGTCTGTCAATGAGACCTGGAGCTGTTTTAAAAAACCCTGCCCTTCCTTTTCTTCTGTATTGCACATGCTATGAAGTTAATGATTAAATAGACACTTTTTGTGGCGCTGTTTTTCAAAGCATCTTCATTTTGTGTAAGTCTTTAAATTGTTGAACTGAACCCTTCATATCTATATATCCTCATTGATTCCATTGTCCACATCCAGAGGCTGCTACCCCTGGCATGAAAACCACTAGACAACCATGGGACATGCATAATCATTTGCTGATGAACCCCAAGAATCATCACGAGCACATGGACTGAGGTGGACAGAGCATTAAGGGTACCTGAGCCCAAAATGACTCCCCTTTTACCCCTCTCTCAAGGAAGAGCAGTGTAGCGCAAAAGAATTTCACTCAGAGATTCAACTGATTAATGAATAGATAGTTTCAGGTGTCGCCAAGGAAAAAACCCTCTAAAGTATGAAGATGTAATTTATGTATTGCAGAAGATAACGCCTATTTCTCTTATGAAAACAGGAGAAAATAGAATATCAACGAAAAGGGCTTTGGGTCAGCTGCTCTGTTGGATGATATTTACATTGCATGAATGACACGTGGAAGTTTGTGGCAGAAGAATGAAAGGGGCAGACACAGAGTGACAGTCAGTTCAGAAAGTGAAAAGTGAGGAGTGTGGACAAGGGTCACAGGGCAACCAGGGAAAGTGACGTTTTCTGGCACTTTTAGTAAGTGCATTAAGATTGACAGCTCGACTTTCCATTCACCAGCCTGATTACCATAAAGCTATTTATTAGTCTGATTTCCCAGGCCGAGGGAAGAGGAGAGCGAAGGGGGTTGACGCCATAGGGGAAGGCTGGCAGAAGGTTAAGGGCAAGTCGCCATGGAAACAGACTGGTCGGGTGGCGGGGGAATAAATGGGAATAGTGGACATCCATTTACAGGTGGCAAAGAGATACAGAGCGCGGGGTGAAAGGTCAGAGAAGAGCATCGGTTCTTCTGCACAGACTGTGGGGAGTTCTCATAATAAGAGCGGGTGGCATCCAGGTTTATGAAAGTTAAATAAGCCGAGATTCAATTTACTCAAGAACCCCCCAGTTCAGTGCTCACGAACACACATTTCACATGCAATTAGTCTCATTACTACAGCTTAACATGTGCACAGCCACAGCTCTAATCTATGTTCAACCCCTCGCACGCATGAACACTTCCTGCAGGTCTTCATTAGCACTAATCAGGGTCTCACTGCTGCTCACAGCGGGGGGACACGACACCTTTTTCACTGCTGTGATGTCCACACTGCTCTGATACTGTTCACATTATACAGATGCAAAGGCTAAATAGGAAATTTGTGTGTGTGTGTGTGTGCGCTAGTTAAGTCTACTAAATTGCTTTGCGCTGTAACATCAGGTGAATAAATTGTTGCGCAGCAGAAAATGCCCCCAAGCAAACATAATTGGAAACCATTAAACATTTAATTCTACATTATTTCTGTGCTTTAATGAATGTTGCACTAAAAATCTTCCTCCAATTATTCATTTCTCGATGAATACGCTGTTAATCCACTCATTCGTCAGAGGGCAAATTCTTATTAGGCATGCAAACAGGCCACTGGAGAAACAGTTTTACAGACGAGTTCTGCTTTGTACTGTATTTCTTGTAGGGTTTTATAACCCCTACAAATAAAGATTATGATTATGAGGAAAGAGGTATCACTTCAAAAAAACAACCTCTACCGTGTGTTTCTTAGAAAATATTAGGCTGGGTATTGTGTAGGTGTCATCAGGTCTACTGCTGGAAGTATTTAATACTTTAAAGTCCTGCTCTTTTATAGACTTTGCTGTATTTTATTCAACATTTTTGGAAGTAAGCCTATCTGAGCCATCTCTACCACACTGTTTAGATATGTACCGCTCGAAGTGAATAATTACTTTTTCATATATTGAAACTTTGACGATAAGGTGGTGTCTCACCCATGTTTTAAAAAACATTGAAACTGCAAAGAAACATGTTTCCACTCTTTTTTTTTAGTGCAAATATCAAAGGGTTGATTTACAGAATTTACACAATATATTAACCACATGTGAACCAGTGAGTGAAAAATGGCTAAAAGAAACGGTAGGTTTAGTTTGATTCCATTGCTGATACAACATAATCCAGAATAGTCATTATTAGACATCCTTTATAAACTAAATTGCCTAATCTGATAAGATGTATATTTTCTATCATGCTGACACAGCTCTTCTAGATAAATCTGGATCATAAACCAACCTGTGAATCATAGTGCACATTTATTATGCAGCAGATCTCATTTGGCAACAAAACCTACAGCTAAACACCAACACCGATTACACAGTATTTCTTACATGAGTGCTCATTCAAAATATCCTGCAATTGCAGTTTAGTGGGAAATAACCCATCTGAGCTCCTGTAGAGGAAGCTATCTGGTTAAAGTTATTTTCTTCTTGAGGATTTATAACTGATCCATGTTACTCTGACTAAACAATTTCCCAGCCTTTACAGAATATTCCACCACTTTCACGTGGTGAGATATGCCATTACGCAGCAGGTAGAATCTGATCGCTTTGGGCTGAAGATGGAGATCCCTGTTTTTTATATTGGAGGTGTAACTTCTGAAAAAACATGGCTTAGCAGACCTGCAATGCTAAAACACAGACACACACACATACGCACACACACACACGTGGACATGTCCAGACAAAGTTAACAGGCCTGTCCCTCTGTTTACACTGGTCCTTCCCATCGGTTTTGTTTTGGCTCATAAGTTATTCACATCTAATGATCGCAGAAGTTACTGAAGCAGTGAGCATCTTTAAACAGGATTGCAGACGGGATGTGTGTTTGTGGACACTTACACTCACAAATATATTCAGTCCGGTCACACATTATAACCCAACACCTCAGTCATGTAGAAATGTGACAGAATCTAATTCAGAGCGCTGCTTTCACATAAAAATTGCCCTGTCAGCGAAATAAATGGGATTTAATGGAACACTGCTCCCCGTGGAGTTATTGAAATAGACCGGATGTATGTATGTAAAATTTTCTTTAGTTGAAATACACGGTAGAATATTTTTCATCAGAATAATATGGCAAAGTACGAGGCCTGCTATTGGTATGCCTGTACTTTCTCTATTCCATCAACTAAACTTAAAAAAGAAGACTTAGGATCAGGAGTTACTTATATTTTAAAAGTCAAAGATGCAAAGATATATGTATGCCACCTTTGGTTTGAACAAAGGAGATGGGTATTTTTTGAATCAGTGAGTCATCCTATATTCAAATGAAACAGGTAGAAATGCAAAATACAATAAGTCCAGCTGCTGCCCAGTCTCAGGATGACTTCATCGGCCGTGGAAAAGTATATTCTGAAGCTCTGACACAGGGTGATGTCACAGCCTGATGTGACTTCACCTGACCTTGTGCTGCAGCTGTGTTCACCTGCACACAAAGGAAGCCAAGCTGCTCGGTACAGACTGTAAGTCAGGAAGAAGAGCTGCGGTGTGAGTTATTGCTGTGATGTCACCTCTGATTATCATGCGCACAATTGATTGCTGGCTTATCAGTTTGTTTCGTGAAGAACAAAGAAAGATGAATTCCTCCAGGAGTAAAGCTTTTTGGCGCAGCATCACGCTGGATTTCAGGGGGATGTTTGGGAGATTTAACTTTTGCAGAGTAGAAAAGAAACTTTAGGCCCCCTGAAAAATAGTTGAAGCTGCAGGAAAAAGGGTTGAAAAAAAAAGTGTTATGCAGTCCAGTAAGGGGGAGAGAGGATACAACTGCATCATATTATAATTTATTATGTACAAAGTAATGCTCATGAGTGGCTGGATAATGAATTCAACACTAACATGAAACAGAATTGCAAAATGGGCAAAACACAAAGAGGGAAACAAATGCTTTGATCCTTGAATGTGGAGTTAATCATCTTTATGTTAAATTTAGCAAATACACTTTAACAACAGAAGCATATTATTCCACTAAATTCATCATGTTTTTCAGATTATCTTTTATTCTTTTGATCAGTAACTTTATTTGGTACTGTACTTTGTTGTTCACATTCAAAACCTGCATCATTTTATCATTTCTGAGCTCATTACGTGTGTTTGTTGTTTTCCACAGTTTGACTGCTATGACCGTTTCTTTTGGGAGACAGCTGTCAAACATGATCACCGCTTCAAATTCAATGGATTTTCACTGCTCTTTATTTCTGTGACTCTCCTCACAAGACTTTTATTGCACAGCGATACCCCTCAGAAGTACAGATTACAGTACCATGCCAAAAATCTTGATCCACCCTCATTTCATTATGTGTTTCTTCCAAGCAGCCAGACTTTCTTAGAATCTTTGAATGTAGTTGAATAGTTCTCACCACCGTCGCCTCACAAGAGGGTTCCAGGTTCAATTCCCAGCTGGGGCCTTTCTGTGTGGAGCTTGCATGTTCTCCCTGTGTATGCGTGGGTTCTCTCTGGGTACTCCGGCTTCCTCCCACTGTCCAAAAGCATGCACGTTAGGTTAATTGGTGTCTCTAAACTGTCCCTCGGAGTGGGTCTGAGCGCATGTGTGGTTTTTTGTCTCATTTTTCTGTGTGTGGCCTGATGGCCAGGTTGCGCCCCGCCTCTCGCCCAGCTGAGATAGGCTCCAGCCCCCCCACGCCCCGACAGTTTTGATTAAGCGGCTTTAGAAAATGGATGGATAGATAAATAGTTCTCCGGGCTTTCTGAAGATCTTTCAAATTTTCTTTGAACATTTTCTGCTTCTTCATTCATTTTCAGTCCAGTTCTTGTACCTGACAATTTTTCAAAGGAGGGATTTATTAAGATCAGATCAGATTAAAATCAGCTTTATTTGTCATGCATACACACAAAATTTGTCCTCCGCTTTTAACCCATCCAGGTTGGCACCTGTTGACACACACATGCACATGCACATGGTCCCACACTCATAGAGACAGATGCCAACCTGGAGCAGTGGGCAGCCATTTGCAGCGCCCAGAGGTACGGTGCCTTGCTCAAGGGCACATCGGCCATGACAAGGAGGTGAACGGACACCCCTCCAGCTGTCAATTCAACCAATTGTTTGAGTGGCGAGAGTGGGAACCTGCCAACCTTCTCGGTTATTGGACGACCGACTCTAACCACTGAGCCATGACCGCCCCGTATATATTTATATAGGTATGTTAAGCCACCGAACACTGAACTATGAATCTTTCAAGCCTTAAAAAAGGCTACAAACTCAATAGATGAACCAGTGCTGCGTCTACACGTAACAGGCAACTTATCAATGAACAGTTTTAAATTGTATCATTAGGCACTTTATTAATATAAGCCTGTCACAAAGTTGCATCATTTCTTTCCATTTCTTTAGTTGCAGCTGCAAAAAATGCCAAAGTTAACACAGTTTGACAGACAGATAATAGTATTTTTTACACCAACAAGGTGATTCCCAAAGGTGGAGGACAAAAGAAGAAGAGTCAGGCCTAAAAAAAAATATCTACAGCAGGTGAACAGTATCTGAAAGTGACGTCCTTAAGAAAGAGGAAAGAATCCAGCAAAGACCTGACATAGGACCTGAGAGATGCATCTGGACCTTCAGCTGATCCATCTGCTGTCGGCCCAAGCCTCATCAGAAATGGTCTCCATGGAAGGCTGGCTGTCAAGAAACCATTCTTAAGGAAGGGAAACAGGGAGAAAAGGCTGAGCTATGCCAAATGAAACGAGAAGTGGACTGAAAATCAGTGGCAACAGGTCTTATGGAGGGATGAATCCTCCCCAGAGAGAAGAGCTTTTGGGATGTCCTTCAAGAAGCCTGGAGAACTATTCCTGAAGATTAAAGAAATGACAGAAAGCTTGTTTAAGAGGATTCAGGCTGTGTTGGAGAATAAAGGTGCTCAGAACAAATATTCACTTTCAAGCTCCTTAGACTTGTACAAACTTGTTTTTACCTTATATATGGTATTTATATTTATGTTTACACATTTTCAGATTCACATTCACATAACACATTTCAGTAAACCATTGCATCTGTTTGCAGTTTTAATGGTGACATATAAAAAAAACGAGGGGTGGCTCCAGAGTTTTCCACAGAGCTGTGGGTGTATTAGAATTTCTCTTTTGCAGCACAAAATTTTGGTCTTTTCAGGGAGTTCCGTCAACTTCAAGACAAAAACAAACAACCTTATGGTTTATGAACACATAAGTATCAAGCATCCTTGTCACCAGGCCTGAGCGACATTTTGAAAAAAAGTCAAAACTGAATCAGAGTCGAGAGTAGCTTCATAAAAGGTGAATGAAACTGATGAGCAATGTGAAGACAAACAGGAGAAAGCAGTAAAGGAAATATGCACTGAAAAGGGAAGAGGAGTAATGGGTCACACTGTCGCCTCACCAGAGAACCTCCATCACAGGATGCATGATCAGGACTCGTGTTGCTGCATTTGTCTCACCAATTAGCAGCCAACTGTCTACCAGGTGAGCAAGATAGTGGTCAGATGAAGCAAGTCAGGGAGGAACACGCTGTGCTCTCACACGCTCCTTCCTCTCTCCTCTCCTTCCCATTTTCTGTTCACTGGAGCTTTCCATTTAAAAGGCTTCAGAAAAGAGGACACAAATAAATAAATAAACAGATAAAGCACATGAAAGCAAATGTCAGGGGCAGAGTGCATCTCTAACAGAGCATCATGAAAGGCGTCAGGTCGAGAGACAACGATCTCTCTCAAAGTGGATCTTTAAACTTTTCAATTTGGACGTGTACGTGACATGATAATGATTTGTTTTACTGTAAATAACACGATAAACAGTGATAATAAAGTTTAATGTGACTTTGTTACAGCTGGTGACTTGACAATCCAGTCCAAATACCAGAATCGAAGCAGTGAAGTAATGTTGGGAGCAGTCGAGAAACACTGTTAAAAGGAACGAGTCTGACCTCTGGTGGATCACAGGAGACTTTCTCTTCTTCACTTCATAAAACACATTTCCCTTTCTTCTTGCTTTGGAAGATTTAACTTTGTAAAGTACAAAAAAAACTACAATCAGTATGACACGATACAATTTGACAGTACAAAATTAAATCCTTTGTTTTAGACTGTGATTCACTGTGACATGTAGTGCCCTCTAGTGGAAGGTTGAGTGAAGCTCAGTCTCATCAGAACGCATTATGAGGCATCACGATAGTTTTAGTTATAAGTGACTCAGCTCAAACTTATTTGTCATGTCTAGAAAGACCTTTAGCTGCTCCGTCCTTAAGTAGCTTCAGTATCCTACATTCAAACACTTCAATTCTATCTGTCGGGGCTCTGTAACAGCTGCTGGATTCATCCAACAACTCAGAGTGAGCAGATGTGAAATGGTTCGTTGAGAATTCCCTTGGGAATATCATCCATTCCAGCTGATCTGTCCCTGTTATACCACAACTGACCACCAGAAGCCAGCAACACACCACGGTGTGCAGGACAGACTTTGTTTTGGACGATTATCACTTAAAGTGATGATAATTTCACAAAAAAAGGAGAAGAACATCAGCTTTGTTCAAATGGGGAGTTGGATGATATGGATTTCAGACATTTAAGCTTTTGCATAAAAAAATCATTTGAACTGCTTTCAGGCTTCACCGGACACAAAACAGGCAAAGTCATACAAAGTTGTTTTTCTTCATAGAAAAATGAAGAAAAGAAATGGAACTAAAGTCAATTTGGGTTACAGACGTGTAACATGAAGTAATTCATCTCCTTGGCCTTTCTGCTGTCCCCACAATCCCAGAAAATCTGGTTATGATCATGTGTAAAAGCTGATCTTTTCAGGCTGTTCCTGTATTTAAGTAGAGTTTTGAAACATCTGCACTTTCCTTCAGTACTTAACTTTCTACTTTAGTCCCCTGCGTTTGTACTTTTTCCATTATACAGTGTTTTTAAGAGGATTGTGGCTTTAATGGGTACCAGTGGTCAGTTTAATGGGAAACTATCCACTAAAAGAATCTGGAAATTATAATCTTGTTTGATTCATTTTTAGATCTTGCGTCATTGTACTCAACCCCTAACATTAAGATCTATTTCAACCAACACTATATGAATGAGACAGTGATATTTAGAAATAATGATAACCCTTGGTGGATCCCTACCATTTGGTACAGCACAATCTTTATTAATATAATATTATTTCCCATGACAATAAAAAAAAAGCCATTGCTTTTTCTCTCAGTAAGGACATTAAAGGGGTATTCATTGGCACTTAACAGATAAAGCACGATGTTGCTACATAATTTAATAACAGAGACTAGAAGGGGACTTGTAATGTTCATGAAAGGAAGAGCTAGTAACTAATGACATGGATAAAATTGAACCAGACAATACTGCAGACAGAGCAGATGGCCTTATTTCAGTGAACTGTTGTAAGTTGTCAGCTGTAAAAGTGATTCCTGGTGAATGCATTGTCTCAGTGTCTATTGTTTCAGCTTGATTGGAATTAAAGATTAGACATTTTGTAAAAATATTCTTAAGAACATCATTACAGTAATAGATAGTGAGGAATTGCACGTTTTGGCAGCTGGTGGAAATGTCCTTTAGGGTTACCTTTTACTGCTGAACTTTGCCCTTACTTTTTATACAACTAAAGATGTTGACTCAGTACTTTTCCTTTTATCATTTTTTTCTATTTTTTTAACAGCAGTAAATGATCTTCAAGCTAAGTAAAGGGGGTGTGTGCCTCTGCTAATCATCAAACCATACTTGCTAACATTTGTCTCACATTGGTTCAGATCTTTAAATACCCGAGGAGACATTAAGCATGTCAGCCCCTGCGTTTCGAAAAACCGAAAATATGATGGATGTCTGAATACTTAGAGTTTGCAGAGAACAGATCTTTGTTGTTGCTCAAATCTCTTGAAAATATGTTGTGCTCACTTTTGGCCACCAGGTGGCGACATTAATCTAAGCTCGTGTTTTATATGTGTGTATATTATCTTCAGATAGATAAATACAGACACACATATGATTTGAACTCATAACACATTGAGATGTGAGGTGTTTTCTATTTAAATCCTCTTTCAACAGTATTGTGTAGTGACTTTGAGAATCATCCACTCACCTGTTTCTGGAGCTCTAAGGTTAGTTCTCTCATTAAATCTGCTGATAGTTTTGAGCTTTGTCGGGTAGAAGAGACAGGTGAGGGGGCGTTGCTCCTCTGAAACTCCCTCGCCTTGGACATGTCTCACCCTCAGACATACCTTCATCCATCACTCTCCCTGGCAGCCCGACACGCCCCCTCTCCAACTCCTATGGATATGCATGTAGGCCTATGTGTGGGTGGGCTCACTGTCCTTTCCTTATGCAGATCAGAAAGTATAAATTTATGTATGTCTGTGCTCATAAAGCTGGCTCCATTTATGTTTTATGCAAAGACTACATTAAGTGAAGGACGAGACATAATAGCGGAGTTTGAATGGAGACACTAATTGCCTCTCTGCCTCTTTTGTTATTGTTCCAGTTTATTCTGAATATATTTTCGTCACTTGCACAGACTGACGCTGTTTATATGTTATGAATAGTCACTGTGTGGAAGCAATTAGTAGCTTTGAAAATAATGTTTTAGATTTTGCCAAAAGAAGCACTGACATTTGGAGTTTTTACTTTTTTTTTTCAAATTATACAAAGGAGAAAAGCATTTTGTATTGTGTCTCTCTGAGCAGCTTGCAGGTATTCATCATGAAAAAGAAATCAGTGCTCTCTTGTTATTAAACTGTGTGCTGGTGGTGTGTCTGGAGGCAAAGCTCAACTTTAATTCTAAACTCTTCCCTCTCAGTTGACAAAAGCTAACTCACAGATGGTTTACACAACATATGTCCACATGCCAGCAGAGGCATCACTTAAAACATTGAATCCAGATTTACAGCAAGTAAAGCACATCTTCCGGAACAACGCCGCGAAAAAGAAGCTGAGCAGCTGTGTGCTTTAATTGATCATGCCGTCTCAAGCCCATCTTCTTATGTAATTATGTTCTGTATTGTTTCTCTCGGGTTAAAGTGACAGCACATACAGAGCACGTCAGTGAGGGGGCAACTTTTTAGCTTTCGTGAGGCCACACGCGGTTTGTTTAGCTCATATGGGATGCACAGATGTGATGTACTTTGCTTCAGGTGAGCAGCCTTCGCTATCTATGAGCACCTTAGGGAGTCAGGATGCAATGCAGCTGTGCCCCCTTCTTCCACTTTTACCTAATCAATTAACTGCACAGAAGCGCTCCACTACCCTTTTTCTTGTTCTCTCACTCTTTCCTCCACAGCCGTCCCACTCGCAGGTCTTTTACCTTCTCTAAATATATCGTTGCCATGAGCAATTTTCCTTTCTCCACCCCCTCCATCCATTGATTCTCTGGCATTGATCTGAAATCCACTATCTGAGTGTGTGTGATTGTGTGGGATTAAGCATGTGTGTATATATGTGCCTCTCCCTGAGTGTGGACGTGTTTATGTGTGTACACAAACCTTTTTTTTTTTCAGGGTAAATACATTTTTTTCAGCTTCTTCCGTCCATATTGTCCCCTTGGTTCTGCTGTTAAGCTTGAAAACACACACATGCAAACCCTGAGAGAGTCTTCAGACTGACTGCTGTGCTCTCATTGTCTCATTTCAGCAGGACATGTCTTTGAATCCATGTTAGTATTTTAAATGTGAGCCTCCCACAACACAATGGCTGCTTTGCTTAGCACATGAAAAGAGCTACTGGAGCCAAACCGCCTGCTATCTCTCCGTTAAATCCCATTCTCCATCTCTTTTAATTAGAATATTTGTCATTTGAAGAACAGGCAGAATTTACCTTTGTCAGTTCACCAGGATATTGAATTATTCCAGTCTAGTGTTCGTACAGAGGGCACAAATTACAATTTGTCTATCTTAGGAGAAATCAAACATCATTTCCATCCACACTGTCTCAAGTTTAGCTTACATTAATTAAATATGAAGGTAGAATGCAACTCAGAGTCCCTTTTTGATAACAGCACTCCTTCAGCCAGAGCTCACACCTCAGCTTTATCGTCCTGTAATATTTAAAACTCTGTCCTTGAGTGTTTGCAGGCATTCAGCCACTGATGAATTAAAGCAGACATAAGCAGAGACTAGGAGGAATTTTTCTCCTCACCGCATGGCTAGTTGGTGATATGGAGACAAAACGCCAGAAGGCAGAAGTTAATTTTTTTTCTCCCTTTTCCGCAATCCTCACCACAGTTTTGTCTGAGAGGCGGTCGATACCCAGGTGATACTGTTCTGATATATGCTGCTGCCAACAGGGCCTGATTTATGTCTGCGCTGCTTTGGACATGCTGTGTGCAATTCTGCCAAAATTTCCTCACAAGAGTAGGCTGATTAGGGAAATCAATTGGAAAAGTGTTTTGTTTCTGTGGTCGTGCTTTTTCTCCAGTTTATTGTTATGACTGAGATTGGTTGTAATGGATCACAGGATGGGTTTGTAGTTAATGACAACACACTGCAGGTGTTGTTAAATGTTTGAAATCCGTTCTCATGGGGCTTCATCACACGTGGCTCGTGGTCCTTACTGCAGAGGAGAACGTTAAACAACATTCAGGTTTTCTTTAAATAGCTCCAGTCTCACAGAAAAACAAAGGCTTGATGATTAGCTACTGTGGTCTGAGCAGGAAGTAACAGAGGACGCCCTTAGCACAGACACGCTACTTTTTAAGATACTTTAGCAATTTAACTTCCATTATACAACATTTAGGGTGGTGTTCTGATATAATAACAATATAATATTCATTGTTTTTTTTATCATTATTAGTGTAGAGTCGCAGGATCTGAAGAATTATTGTTATTTTGGAATAGTTCATTTACATCCAGAGAATGTGATCTCTGTCCTTCCTTCTCCTTCCTCCTTGTTGTACCACTGGTCCCATACAGCAGCTCAGAAACACCAAACAGGATTGTATTTTTTTAGCGGCCACAGCAGTTTGAAGGTCACTGAGGGGTATTAATTGATAAAAGTTCTATTTAAAAACTCAGATAATCAATAAAGCATGTGCAACTAACTGTAAATCACAAATCAAACAAATAAGTCTCATCCCAAAATGAATAAGGTGTCAATTTTGCGAGATGGCAGCAAATACCCCGGCTTTTGTTTTCTGTCAGGCAGCGTTCGTGTGACATGAATATAAAAATGTGTTGCTGTAATATGTAGCCCTATCAATTTATATCAATTTAGACACCTCACCATTCAGCAGTGAGGGCTTATTAGATAGCAACAAAGTGCTCCATAAAGGCATTTTCTGCCAAGTAAACACTATGGCAAAAGTAATCACTAGCATTAGCATTACATAAGACTGTTTGAGACATATCGAAACTGTTTTTGGTCAAACGCGCAGTGAGAGGAATATGTCGAGAAGTCCATTATTTCAGAGTTATGGTACTCTAACAGAAAAGTTATAAATGCCAAAACACTGGTTAGCATTTTCTAAAAGTGTAAATGAACCTAGGTTCATATGCTAAAACAATATAAGGTGGAGAAAACACCATGACTCCATTTCAGCTAGTGGGATCCTTCAAATCCTACATACAATCTTACACCTTTGAATGTACCCAAGTCTGGCTGTGTTTGTGTGTCAAAACAAACTTGCTTTTAACTATTCAAATTGAAAATGAAAATGGAAAGTCCACCACTGTGTAATTGCTTTCCTCCATTTAGAGGTGCTTGTTATGAGGCAGCCTCATACTGACCTGTAATCAGAAAATATTCAGTTATGGTTGCCAGCTGAATAAAGTACAACTCAGTCAGAGTCTGCAGCTATTTGCTCCACACAGCAGTTATTAAAAGAGAGCGATGAATCAAATAGAAGTCTGAAACGATCAACGGAAATTAACATTTAGTTAGTGAGGAGGAGTGTGTGGATTGGCAAGCTGAATTTACAGTCTTTATTGCATATGCACAGCATCTGAAATAGATTGTTGGAATTTGCTCACTTAGTGAAAATCGTCCTGCTCAGAATCTGTTTTACTTCATAATCTATACAGTACTCAGTTAAACAATCTATTGCAATCCAATTTACAAAGATTGTAATTTACAGAATGTAATTATCATGTACAGCCATCATCAACCTTTATGTTGAGAGGAGAGGACTCATCAAACGCTCTATGATTTCACAATTGAATTGTCCTAATTACAAATCCATTTATCATTGTCTCCTTAGACAGATAGCCTGTCTTCTCCGTAATTTGATTAGTGTTTTTGGAGATATATGAAACAAATTGGAGTTTTCTTTTAGGTAATGAGCTTATTCCAGTCTGTCAGTTCTTAAATCTTTCAGTTACTGGATTAAACACAAGACCGCAGTCATCCTAAAACCAGAAATGGGAGGCGAAGTGTTGACTTTGTGATTGACACAGCTTCTGTGACACATCCCATTTTTCTTGTCATTCTCATTTTGTTACAGCAAAATAAATGTCATTCATCACTGGTTTTCATTTTTTTTTCAACTTTTAAAATGAAACATTGAGGGTCTCTGAACCTCATATGCATGCACAGGTGGAGGGACAAGTAAGGAGAAGAGTAGGGTACCCAGGCTACAAAAAGCTGGGATGAAAATGCTGCACCGTGCTGAGCTTAAGAGGATTTGCACGCGTGCATTTAATGAGTCAATTTTCTTGCAATTTAGTCTCTGAATAGGGCGGATTTCTTGCTCTGGTTTGCTAGCATAGTTTGTTGTGGAAAGTTGAGAATAATTCAACTTTTGAAGCAGCACAGGCACCATGTTAAATCTGAGCTTCAGTTTCAAACATTAGGCCCACTCACCATTGGGAATTAAAGCATTGTGTCTGTGTGAATGCTGCTATAAGGTTCTTAGGAGCAGGCTGGGACTGGGAGTTATAGGATGGAAAATGGCCACCTGGCTTCCATGCACATGCTGACAGCAATTCCACTGAGCTTTCAGATTTGAAACCATCCGCAGGACGAACACAATGAGCGTGGTCTTCGCACATGACAGCCGTACTAATACTTACATTTACATCATTTTGTTAAAGATTCAGAAGCACTCAGTGTTGATCTGCAGTGACTTCTCCCTTTAAGGGGACAGGTAATTCCAAGCTAAGTGAACTCAGGCCACATTGTTCGGATACATACTCACTGCTGCATCTCTACAGAGGAATGTTTATTTAACCATTACACTTTATTCTGTCTTTGAAAACAGGCATTTGGAGATTTTTTTCCCTCGTGCTTTAATTTTTGGTACTAAATATAAATGAAAACATCAAAAACAAATCCAAATCAGAGCAAGTTGGGGTACAATGAAAATACAGGTGGAAACACACAGATCTTATCTTTACTTTCACTTTTATCTCATTGCAGACGGTATGAACCGCAGATACTTGATGTTTTTATTTGACCACTAGATTTAATTTGGTAATCCATTTTTTTGTGTCACGCCTGCAACACTCTGCAAATAAAGTTGGGACAGTGAAGTTTTTACCATTTAACTACCTTCTGACAAGACTTAAATTGAAGATGACATTGAGGATACGAAGCGATGAAGCATTTCAGATGTCATTTTGTTCCGTTTTTTCTTGGAAACACATATTAAAGGTGTGCAGCAGTACAAGGTTGTTGCTGAATTTTTCATTTGAAGATTCTCCAACGTCCTCTGTTGGGGACAGGTCAGGGATGCAGGTGTGCGGTACGCAGCACACGTTCCCACTGTGTGATGCTCCATCACAGATGCTTTAGAGTCCTGAGAAGTACACGCTGCTTCTGGACAAGGTTAACGTAAGACTTCTTTTTTTTCTACAGTGAAGTTTAAAGTGGTGTTTCTGATTGTAGCTCCAGAAGGTTTCCCAAAGTAATCACTTGTCCATGTGGTTATATAAGCTATTGATATAGTGCCGTCTGAGGGATCAGAGATCATCAGCGTCCAACTTGGGCTTGTGCTCTTGCACTTTATTCACTGAAATATCTCCATATTCCGTGAACATATCAATGATATTATTAGTGCTGGGCGAGTTAACTCGTTATTATCGCGTTAACGCATTGATTATTTACCGCCGATAATTATTTTATCGCGCATTAACGCATGTTTTCTTTTTTTTATTTTTATTTAAAAATATATATTTTTTGGGGGGTCTTTTGTGCCTTTCATGGATTATAAAGTTCAGATAGACAGAAAGCAGGGGGCAGAGAGAGGGGGAACGACATGCAGCCCAGGGCTGTCCGATGCGGGACTCGAACCGGGGCCAGCTGCAGCGAGGACTATAGCCTCTTGTACATGGGGTGCCTGCTCCACCCATGACGCCACAAACCACCCCTATTTTATAGGCTTTTATTTTGTAAAAGTCTGTTGCTGTCTGCTGCGGAACCGGAAAAGAAAGTAATCGGCGGATCCACCAAACATGGAGAAGGGTACGGAACTTTTACTCGGCCATTTTCATTTTAAAGTTCTTCCAGACGGCGGAGTCGACAGAACCAAAGTCATCTGTAAACACTGCAAAGTTGAATTGACTTCTCACCGTAGTAGTTCCAGTCTAAAATATCACTTAAAGGCAAAACACACAACTGATAGCAGCAAGTCATTCAAGGAAACAGGCAGTGGAGCGAGGCTTCTACATAAAAACTACATAAAGATGCTGATGTAAAAAGTGTGTTTGCACAACAAATGTTAGGGCACTTTCATTCATATGGCAGCACATTTAAAGTAAAACTAAATGCTAAAGGCTATACACTCCTTTTGAATTCATTTTTGGATTTTGCGTACAAATGCAATTAATTGTGATTAATCAGGGAAATCATGTGATTAATTAGATAAAAAATTTTAATTGTTGCCCAGCCCTAAATATTATGCATGTTAGAGAAAGAAGTAAGCAACTCCCTGCCTATCATTTTTTGAGGAACAATTTGTTTAAACATTTCAATGACTTTCTCTTGTATTTGTTGGCAAACTGGAGAAACCTCTGCTCATTTTTGCTCCTCAAATCAGAATCACTGTGCAAAATTGTATTTTCCAAAACTCTCCAGCTTTTTCTGATTTTGGATTGTACAAAAAGATATTCAGTTATCTTTAGAGGCGTTTTTAAAAAAAGATTTAGTTAGTTTAATTTTCATTATTGAAATGTTGTTCTTTTGTCACATGCTGTTAATTTCTAGAGAGTGTATTTGTATTTGAAGCACTCCTGAGGTGACTCCTTTCGCCATTATTGTCATCACAGGTAATTTATCTGTCACAAGATTAGAAGGCCGAGAAAACTCACCTGAGTTCTCACACTTTGCTTATGTTTATGTCACTCTCACACTCCCAGCTTTATTGAAGCTGCAAGCTGATTTGCTCATGTTTCCCGTAATGCTACTCGCTTAATTTTGAGACAAGCAGCTAAAATGCTGGTTTACTCATTCACGGGCCTCATTAACACTAACCTCATTTCTACATGAAAGCGAGAGAAAAAAAACAGCAGGCTGATAGCAGTGACATCCATTCACATCCGATCTAGGCTTTGTTTAGGGTTTTAGTCTGTTTACAGGGTTTGTACGCCCTGTTTGGCTGCAGCTTCCTTTTCTATTTAGCATTGCTGGTACAGATTTAATGTAACAAAGGGCAGAATACTCCTTTCAAATTCAAGAGCTTGATTTCTGAGGAAAGGACGGCATAGCAAACCGTTTACATCATAAGTTTATTGATTTTCTTTTCATATCTGTCAGACATTAGACACTGCCTGTGATTGTTTGCATCAGTCTAATAGTTACATATGTATGTTTCTCTTATTAGTCCATTCAGACTTTTCCTCGAATGCGATTTTCTTTTGTTGTACTGTAATACCCAAAAGCATTTGGAAAAGAACATTTATGAATTTACAGCATAGAATCTCAGATGGTCATCCATCTGGTTTCAATGTAAAGTCCTAAATCTAAATTTCCACTGCTAAATCCCCTCTAAAGGGCTGACGCAACTCAGAGACCCACTGAGTTCATGTGTTTATATAGACAGGTGGAGAGGATAAAGGTAATTCTTGATGAACTGACCAGGTGTTAAGCGTAGGATGCAGGATACAGGAAAGATAGCAGCTGCCAGCTCTGAGGTCAGGCTTCCTTCTCCACAGCTGTGCACCATACCAGAATCATTTACATCCTGGTAAATTCTCAAACTCAACTTCCTCTCCTCCAACTGAAGGAAATGGAAGTTGCTTGTTTAAGACATTGTCTTTCCAAACTGCTAATCTTATTACAATGTATAGGAGTAAAGAGAGTGCTCTTCACCAATAACTTATGGCCTGATGAGACACATCCTGTTTGTTGGATTTAACTCTGAATAAATTACATCACCTCTCCTGACCTCTCCCTTTCAGCTCGGGAGCATGAGCTACCACCCCATCATAGGAAAAAAAGAGAACTAAAACAAATAAAATGAGCTCTATGAAAGGTATTAAACTACATAATAGATCGTCTTCCCACCACAGAGGTTGGTAGAGGGGATGCACAAATAAATCAATACAACAAAATGGGCTGTGCAAGGAAGACAGACAGTGGGCTGAAATATTAACCAAGCACCATAGGAACACAAGCCAAAGCCTATGAAATAGAGAATCCATTATGGACAAAGCTGGTGTTGTCTCTGAAATTGGATTCAGTAACAGGAGGGAGGGGGCGTAATGCCTCTTCACCAGTTTTATTGAGAACTCATTGGTATCGATCAGTGACTGTTCGGAGGGGAGAGCGCAGACTTCGAAATCTGGCTCTGGTCCTTTGAGTTATTTTTCTCTGTTCCCCCCGTTGGGTGGAAGACGCACTTCCTCACACACTTAATTGTTTATAAATCTTTCCTTCCTCATGCAACATCTTTTTTTCATAAAATCCCTCTTTCTTCTTCCTCCACATTTCATAATTCAACTGTGCTGCTCAGTTGGAAAATAAACTAAATGAAAGAAGAGGCTCACATTTTGAGTCCATTTTTTGGGGGCAGTGTGACACATTTTTTTGCCAGTAACAAGTCTTCTCCAAATACTGGTCTCCACATGGCTTCCCTTGACAACTTTTCATGACGAATCTTCTTCTCTTTCTCGTGTTTTCTTTACATGAACTCTTTGTGATAGACTCACACGACTTTCTCCTCTCACGGCAGCCACTGCTCAGAATGCAATATACAGTAATGTCATTGCTTATTTTCTATAAGCAGCCTACTCTCAATCCCATTTCATGGACTGAGCCGAGCTCAGAGACTTTTAATGACATTTTTCAAAACAAAAGATAATGTATAGCCTCCTCTTAGACTACACTCACAAATTTGGGATGAGGATGATATGTGGATTCAGCTGGTGATCTCAGTTTGAAAAAAGGAAAACTCCCCTTCTCCTCCTGACATAGATGCAGTGTTTAAGGTACAATTAGGCCAATAGGAAAACTAATTTCTCAACTGGACCACTAACTTTAAGCATGAAACACTGGAAAAGCGCAATAGCAGACAGGCTGCATTAACTCTGGGGACAGATCCACTGGAACTGCTGCAATGTGTCTTTGAGCAGCATTTGAAAAGCAGCAATTAATTAATGAATTAAATTCAGCGCATGCCACCACATTGTAGTCATAGAGGAAAAGCAGCCTTTCACTACATTCTCAGATCCCATTGTTTGAAAAGAAGGAGTTCAACTGACTCTGACTCTGAAATAACAGTTGTGAGGCTTCTACAGGACATAAAAACATAACAAGATGCTGCTTTACTTCATAGGATTGGACTAAAATGAAGCAATTTATTTATGAAAAAAGGGAACAATTAAATTCAATGTTCTTAAAAGATCAAGTTTTAATCCATTAAATTGTTTTTACTTCATCTTTCTAGTTTCTTCCGAGGCAGAAAAATCAAAACATGTTTGTGGACAGTTTTAAGTTTCCTGAAAATTCAGGTTTTACAAGGCTGTTCTAAACAAAGCCTCAGATCTGAATGTGTTAAAGGTATGAATTAGAATATAAGGCAACCTACGCATCACACAGGAATAGTCCTTGAGTCTAAGTTTCAGATTCTATCACTAGTACTTTTGGTCCTATCTCTACATCTCCCTTGACCCTCCACTTCTGACCTACTTAAGACTGTACTGAGACAACTGCTTAGACCGAGCCTTGATAATAACTTTGGAAATCCCCAACCACCGGTAGTGTGACACGGGTCTCATGAAAGCTCCTGAGAGCAGGAGAGGATCATGTAAAATGAGATTGCACACAGGGATGGGAGGTAAAGGAGAAGAAAGTGAGTCAAAGATAAAATGAGATGGGACGGCAGTGGCCTCATTCACAGGGGGGTGAGTGTATGGTAGTTGCTGAGGTCAGGGAGAACACCCATCCCCATGGATTAACACCCATATGATGCTTGCTCTACAATATACAGCAGGATTTGTGACTGCACTTGTGAAATCCATTTCCTCTTCCTGTGCCTGCAAGCCTGCCTTTACACATAAATGCAGTTACTCATCTATGATTTTGAATGTTGGCGTATAACAGTAATTAACCATTAGCCACAGATTTATGGGCACATATTTTTACTACTATTATATGAGCAGATAATCAGCAGCAGTCTCAGTTTGACTGAGATGAATTTTAAGAAATATTAATAAATAACTTGAGACTAAATAAAAAATTAGCTCCCTTGATATTTGTTTTTTTCATTAATACGCAAACAGCAGCACAACCAATCCTCTGAATATACTGGACACACTTACAGATCAAGTAGATAAGATTTTAATTGAAAATCCCTGAAGAAAGAACATATTTGGACGCTGAGACTAATGGTGAAGATGTGTAAAAGCTCACTATAACAACTGGAATATTTAATCTTTTAAAGCTCCTAGTGAAGAGACAATAGCAAAATATAGCAAAATATTATCAAAATATCATCAAAATATCAAAGATCCATACAATCAGGAATTGTTCTGAGCACCTTTATTCTGCAACACATTCTAATAACTTTTTGGTAGTGGTAGTGCATTAGACTTGAGCGTATGTGTGCATGGAAAGATTCATAGTTAGAATAAGGATTCAAATATAAAGCTGTTTTTAGGCTTGAGTGGGAGTTTAATGAAAAATCTTAGGACTGGTGACACTTGCTCCTGTATTGTACCCTCACATCAAAGGTTCGCTTGTACTTCTCTGACACGGTCATTGTGACTCTTGGTTTCAATCAGTTCTTGTATGCTTCACCAGCTTTTAGCTTTGCTGTGGTGAACCTGATCAGCTGGAGTTTTCAGGAAAAATTGTCCCAACGCTTTATCCAGCTGCTTTTATCAAGCTCTGAGTGCCTGTGGGCAATTTAATTCAGATTCAGTGGAAATGATAGTTTGGCAAATTGTTTTTTTCCCCTTACGTTTTCACAACACTGTGGTTTCATGCTCACCAAATGTGAGGTATTAAAAGATGCGTGCCAAGAATAACAAAGCTCTTTGCTTCCATTCATTTTCATTAGTATGTGCTGGTCTGTCTGCCTGGTTTCTGATGGTTTGTGACAGAAAACCAACATCTATGGACATGAGGGATTGAGTTCTTAGGAATCAGCCATGCGGATCATTCCTAGAAAACAGAAATGCAAGATTATACAGCTGAATGTTGAAGTAAGACATGGGGTTTGACAGAAAAATGGGTCCCTGATTAAACATTTGAAAGTGAAAAACAAGCTTCCAGTTGGATACAAAACAGTCCCATCAGCAACACTTAACGTGTTCATGTCAATAAAAACATTCAGAAGGTTTTTACGGAGCCCTTTATGGAGTCGGTGCACTTCTACGTTAAGAAAATGTGGGCGAAAGCAGCATTAATGTAGACTTTTATACGAATGAATCAAATGAAAACTGACAACAGTGAGGCAGCGTATAAGGGGGCTGCTAACAGTGATAAACCAACTGAGAATTATCAGCTGAGTCTGCAGCTCACCTCTGCTTTATGGAGCATTTTCTGTGAGATTTGGTACATTGTTAAAGCTGGCCAGCCCAACACTTCACTGTCCTCTCTTACTGCTCTGAAAGCAGTATTTTCAGCAGCACCAAGCTGCTGTTTCCAGTGTAAAGCAAAAAAAAAAAAATGTACATTACCTGCTCAGCAGCAGAAAGTAGCAGACTGTCCTAGTTAGAGACCAACTGGACTAACACAAACGAGCAAAAAGCAACTAAAGAGTCAGGTTTGCTCAAGAGTTTGAGACAAAAAAAGAAACCAGGGTTATATTTGAGTTAATACTGGGCTTATATTTGCAATAAGGCCTGAGGGTCAGACAACGTAAAATGAAAAAATTTGTACCTGTCCGAAAGCTGTGGGACGCAGACTGAAACTGTTTGTTGAAAACAACTGATGCTTTTATCTGACTCTTATTGTCCTCAGTTTGATTCTCTGCTTCACACAGTCTGTTTACATTATTGCATCTGGAAGTCTCTTCTTTCTTAATGACATCATGTAGGTGATAAAATATGGCTATATATATATATATATATATATAAGTTATATGTTATAAGGTATATGTATATAAGTTTTAAGTGGTGTGGAGTAAATGCAGAATTTTTACCGTATATCATGCAATACATGTGTATTAGAAAAAATAACATAAATATATATATGACAAAATAATATAATATAACGTTACTGGGAGCAACGGGCAAGAGTTGTGAAAGATTGAGTCTCATATGCAACAAAGTTTTGGTTACTTGTATCCCTCCTGAAAGGTGAAAAGTGATTTTTATATAAGCCAAACCTATGAGTGGCTCTGACAGAGTGCATGTGACATAAATGTTGTCATCAGAGGTGGAGTGATTTACCATGTACTACCAATTTTTTGTGACCAGCTACAGTCACTTAGAGTGGAATTTCCAGAAACGCTCACACCTTTCCTTTTCTCCAGGCTTTTCTGAACGCTTTGTTGAGTGTCTTAACTAGCCGACCTAGACAGTGTTTTTTATACAGGACGTTTTTTTTGGACGTTTTATTATTTACATAAAAAGAATATGAGGCCTCCAGTGGTCAAACGTGACTGTTTGGTAACCCTACCGATGTAATGTTATTGTCTAAACCCAAGGAGGGTGTAACTAAGGTTTTAGTAAAGTGTAGTACTGACTGAACATAAACCTGAAGTTCAAAAATCAGTTGCCATATGTTGGTTCCGTACGTCTTCGTGTGACTTGAGACCAAGAGGCGAGATGAAGATCCGTTTTCTCTCATGAGGACTTTGAGGATTTTCTCTGATGTTGATAAGCTCACATAAGTGGATTTCCCTTCTGCTGCGCTTAGAGGACGTAGAGGCTTTACAGGATGCAGTGACGGTTCGCATTTAAGTGCATGAACAAACAACCTTCACAGTCGTATTGACTGGACGGCCTGTTGTGCTGAACTCCTGTAAGACCCTACTTTGCAACTTAAAAAGAAGGACAAGAATAAGACACGTAAGTAGGAGTTTCTTCCCAAACTCAGCCTATAAAAACATGTGAATTTTAATCAGCCTGTATTTCATCCACTATACCTACCTGCTGGCGTCACCTCATAATGCTCCCACTATCTGTCTGGGATTAACACATTCATCCATAAAAAGGCAAGGCAAGGCAATTTTATTTGTAGAGCACAATTCGTACACAAGGCAATTCAAAGTGCTTTACAGCTACAATAAAATCACAAGAAGGCAATAAAATCATTAAAAATAATTAAAGGGATAAAAAAAAACAATAAAGAATTTAAAAATAACCATTCATTAATTAATTTAAAAGTGAAGAGTGCAGATAAAATACTTTCAGGTGTCATATGCACAGCTAAATAGAACTGTTTTCAGCCTGGATTTAAACATTGTAAGAGTTGAGGCCTGTGTCACATCTTCTGGAAGGCTGTTGCAGATTTTAGGAGCATAAAATGAAACGCAGCCTCACCTTGTTTAGTCCTGACTAAACATTTCATCCACTCTTTTTTAAGCGGTTTTCAATATCTTTTTGGTATTTTTCAAACACCATATTTGGGCTTATGACGCAGGATGTTTTTGGATCTTTTGAATACTTTAACCAATTTTTTTGCAGAAAAACAATGAATATTACCTTCTATTTCCACTATTTAAAAAAAACGGCGTATAAAGCATACAACATTTCAGATGTAAGGTCATAGAGTGCCAGATGCAACACTTTTCCATTCTGTCCTGTGAAAGCTTTTGAATTAAAGCACTTGTGCATTATATGGAGCGACGCGGCACACGCTACATCTGAATAACAATACTAAGGCCATGTGTCGGTCCATCTGGCAAGGACCCACAACCACATTGTGCCACGCTTTGACTTCTTTAAATAAAATCATAGGACTCATCTGACAAGGAAAACAAGAGACAGCCTCCAGCATCCCTCACCACTCTGAAATGCTCTTTTTTGTCAGACATCTCTTGTCTTCATTGCTGTCTGGGCCCCAGTTATGGCTGGGCAGAGGTCACTTCACTTTCATTTCTATTCATGTCAGGAAATGAATTGTAATTCCATTGGGGCACACTGCAACACATATCCATCTAAACAAGTCAATTCATGTCCTACCAAATCTGTGTTTTTCACAAAACAGATGAAAAATTGGCCAGTGGGGTGGAATCATGTCAGCTGTGCATGATACAAACCAATTTCTTTCCTTTAGAATGCATCGCTTACAAGTGAAATTCTATCACTGCATCCTGATTCAACTTTATTTGAGATAAGCTTTATTATGCCTTATTTTCAGCATACTGATCACAGATTTGTGGAAACCGAGGATGGAAATTTCAGGTTATTTCAGAGATATGATGAGATTGGATGGACCTCACTGCAGTTAACAGAGTGGTCTCTGTAAACTGCAAACAGCCCAGTTCAGGTCAGATGAGATACCCACTCAAACGTTATTTGCCTTTGCTGATATTAATCTAACAATATGGTGCAGTTACATTTAGTAAATAGTGAGGAAAACAGTTCTTTTAACAAATAAGAGAGTTCAATGATCCATTGGTCACTCAGTTTACTGTAGAGAAACGATTTAATGTTGAAATACTTCATGTTTTGTACAAATCTGTATACCATTAATTCTGATTAACACAATGAAAAATGGTATGTCGCCTTCTGTGACTTAAAATACTTTTTTTTTCACATCAGTTACACCTCAAGATGTCTGAATGCAAAACAACTTTGCCTCTCCTAAGTCTGAATCATTGACTGTGAAACAGAAATGGACCATCCAATGTGACTTTGTGATTTTTTTTGGAGCCTCAGGTTCAGTACTGTCAAAATGGGTTTGTGTCTTAAATATAACTGTTATCTAAACGTTCGCTGTGTTCAGTGTCTCAGAGGTGGATTTAAAGACCTGGTTGATGCAAAGATATGACAAGCAAAGACTAACCGATGTTAGGAGGCGAGGTGTCTGTTAAGATTACAGTACTTTCAGTGAAAAGGTAACTGGAAACATACTGTTGATTTGTGTGAGCTTTCGTGGTTGTTCTTTTTACCTTGTAGTGCCATTAGTGTTGCACAGTACGACAGTTTTTTGGCTCGAATAGCAGCAGCACATCAAATCTCTATCTCAAGGCTAAATACATCTCAACAACTCTAATCTGCTGTGGGGATTTGTCAACTGAATTTTATTATTTTAATCTCATTATTTTGAATTAGTTATGCACTTCTCTGTGTTTATGAAGATAGGATTTCTATTAGTTCTGAGAAATAACAGTGTTCTGTTACTATATTTGCCTCCACCCTAAGGTAATTTTACGTTATTCTGTCCATTTAAATCATAGAAAGATTACAAAAGTAATGTCACAATTTAAAAAATGATTTCTGCAAACATTCATATGGGCAACAGGTTCCTCATATTCTCTATTCCTCAGATTAAGTACCGGTCAATGAAATATCTCCTCTACAGTGACACTCAGATGGGTTAATTTAATCATTTCCAAGATGATTCAGTCAATTAATAGCACAGGGGATTAGATCAGGATTATTCCCACTGAAAGACTGTGTGAAGTAATAAAAAGAAGGAGAAAGAGCAGCTCAGTTCATGCGGGTAGGAAGTCATGATGGCTGAATGGCTGCAACACAAAACTCACTCAAAAGATTGAGGTTTTCTTTTCTAGGGCGGTGTATGGCTCAGCTGTTTGAGCAGACGTCCCATGTACAAAGCCTGTAGTCCCTCGACTACAGCCTGCCGCTCTCTCTGCCCCTTTTCCTGTCCTCCATCCATCCATCCATTTTCTATACCCGCTGAATCCGTTGGTCGGGTGGCGGGAGGGGGGCTGGAGCCTATCCCAGCAGGAGGCAGGGTACACCCTGGACAGACCGCCAGTCTTTTCCTGTCCTCCTACTTTCAAATAAAGGCCACTCGTGCCAACATTCAGAAACAAAATGTTGGCTTGAGATGAATATATGAAAATGTTTCTTTATTTTCAGTTTTAGTTTTCAGTCTCAGCTTGGTAAGACAACAAAACTATTCACCAAACAAAGCTTGGTTAGGTTTAGGTTAAGTTTATAGTTTGGGTTAATATAGAACCTGTTTTTATTTATTATGTAAAAGAAAACCTTTTGGGCAGGAAGCACTGTAAACAGACTTCTGCCTTGTGGATTTGTCTCCCCGTCATCAGTCATAATGTGACCTCCACATCTGTACTCCAGATATCTCACTGCACTTCCTAAACTGGGACCAATTTATTCAGACTTCTGTACCTTAATGTTGCATTGCTTTGAATTGGAATTCATCCCACGTCATGCCTGTTTATTGCAATATAAAATCAGATATAGAACTGTTCCACTGGGAGAAGTAGGAGAAAGCTTGCACGGGCTTTAACACACTTAGCCTACATGTTAGCACCTTGTTTCTCCTTTGTTTCTAGCATTCACTCTCCTGTAGGAGCGCTGATGGTTTGTCCAGCAGCTGGACACAGGGGTTGACTCCTCTTCAAGGCAATCAATCAAAGTCTCTCTTATCAATGTCTTTCTCCCACCATCCTGTCACCTTTTCTATAGCCCTCCCCTTCACTAAGGAGGTGTCAGTGTGGAGTCGAAATAAATGAACACGAGATGCTGCATAGCAACATCTGGGAAAATAAATAGTCCCAATTTATGAATTTAGAGGAGGGGAGGAGCAGATTTTGGAATTAGATCATTACAGTACAGTGACAGGTCTGATCCTTTCTGAGCTTTTATGCTGCACTTTGTTTTATTATTATTACAATAATCCAGATTTTCATTATCCACTTGTTGACTGGCATTCTGCCACTGTGGATCAAGCAAGCTGAAGCTGAACCAGGATTTATCTTTGTGTTCATACTTCTGTTCTAGCTGAGACGGAAGGCTGAGGGCTCTGCTTGAGGGTGATGGTGCTGTATGATTGGTGGAGCTGTAGACTCAAAAACTAAAACTGATAATGATAAACAGTAGAAATAAACTGGAAAATGTAAGAGAAAAAACAAAAGTCAGAATGAGAGACAACTGATCTATGGAGCTGTATGCTGCCAACAATGCTACTGTATAAGTCTACTGTACTTGAATTATAAGGGAAAATTATGTCTTTTTTACACTTTTACATTCATTCCAGAGCTGGTTGTGGATATAAAAGCAACTATATAATGTCACACCCCACTGCATCTTCACTGGTGTTGCAGTTTGGTCATGAATTGGCTAATTGCTCTCATTGGTTTCATTGGCTGCACCTGTGAAGGTGTACATAAAGCATGCTTTGTGCGGTTTGCAGGCACCTCACCATTCTTGTTACCTTTAGATTTTTGCTGAACATCTTAACATGGGCTGGATTTAAAATACTAAACCTGATACTCTCTTAACCCATGTGATCAGTCTCCTTCTTTTATCTTGCAGCCCAACATATTGGGTTGGAACAATAAATCAAATGAAAAGTTGACATTGAAAGGAAAAGTGTGCGAAAGGTGGGACACAGGCAATTTAGGGCTTGTAGGAAGGTAAAATAATGTTTTGTAAAATGTTTTGTAATGTCCACAGGGGAATGATAGAACAGCAGTATCCAACAAAAGGAACCACAGTTTTTGTTCAGTTCATGACAAAATCATTGAAGTGTTTCAAGCTTGGAAGGGATTTGCATATTTCTCTCTTTACAGTGCAGAACATCACTGAATAATTCAGGAATTCTGGAGGAATTTCAGTACATGAAGGGCAAGGGCGCAAGGGTAGATGGACAACTGTGATCTCTGATTTTCTCAGACAGAACTGCATCATGAGTACAGCAGATTCAGGTTGGAAGCTACACACCTTGAGTCACTAGGGTGAGAGTTTGAGAAATGATTTTGACAGTGTAGGAAAAGAACAAGTCATAACAAAGCTGGAGCAGCAGAAATAGTACACACTGAGTCACTGAGAGCAAAAACACCAATGAACACCAAACACAAGGGCTGCAATCTTCTTTATTAAATCAAATCTTCTTATAGAGCTGGTTACATATAAATCTAGTCCTCCCAGCAATGTTAATGGGCTTCTTGCATGTGAATGCATCTATACTAACAAAACATATTCTTTCCATCTTAGTAGGAGAGCTTTTACATTTACTGGATACCAAAAGTTTGTTTAGCTGACAATATTTACCACTGCACTTTCACCTGAAGTCCAAGTTTGTCACATCACAGACATCCTTAAATTTTGGTTCTCTGAGTAGGTATACAGCCCTTTGACCACTGTGCTGTGGTGCTGGCTCTTACCGAAATGAATCCATGATGTATAACAAATGCAGAATGAGGTTGTTAACTTAGTCCTTCAATCCAACAAGCATCCATCTAATTCTCTTAGCTGATCTCCTGTGCTGGAGTTAAGCTTTTCTCTTCACAGAATTGATTAATCTATTCTTTATCTCAATATTCGTCCGCAATTAAGGAGCCTAAGTTTAGCTAATTTTGGCATCCAGGGAAGACGCATTTCCATGAGGATGGCAGAGGAATTAGCTAGTTAGTTGTCGGACACACAGCTAGATACCTAAGTTAAAGCTATGGTAGGTAATCCTAGAGAGCTAGCAAGAGAGCTAGCAAGATTCGAAAGTGTCCACTCCTCTAAGCTCCACCCCCCCCTCCCCATTCCGTCAGTGCCAGAGTGGTGTAAAAAGAGAGTGGCGACACTCCCATAGACTTCTATTGAAAGAAAGGAATGCGGAAGTCACGTGGGTCACGGAGACGCCACAGTTCCAAACAACGGACGCAGCTCCGTTAACCTCAATTGCTCGTCAAGAACAATTACTGGTAAGTTAATAAAATAACAGCATTTTAAACGTTTTTTTACATTTTTAAGCATTATCTATCAGAAGTATACTCTTAGACATCGTTATTTTTATATTTGGTTAGCATGAAATGTCGATGTTGATGTTAAAAATGGAATGGATTTAGGGACCTAGCTTAAAGCTTGGTAACGGAGGCTAACGTGAGGTAATTAACGTGATCATTTCACTAAAGTCCGTTAACTTTTTATTGTCAGGTGACATTGTGTAAAGTTGTTTTGATTGTTAGGTTTTAAAACATTACCAAAATACTATATATTTAATACATTTTTGGTATTTCTGACGTATTTTCTCCGGTAAATTGATTAAATTACTACATTTTTGGCATAGTGAGGCATTAGCTGACTGTTCTTTAATTAAGTAAGTTTTTTTCAGCATGACTTTGCAGCTGTGATAATAAATTTATTAATTTCTCTGTTGTTGTCAGGGAGGTCAGCAGATGTGGTGCTCGCTGCTGCCATGGATCAACCCTTAGGACTTCAGAACTTTTCTACAATGTCCAAACCCTTGAATTTGATCAAATACAGTTCATTGTTGCAGATTAATCTACCCAACAGTAGAGATAGCAGTAAAATAACTTCTTTATTAAGGCTTGTTTTACATGTTCTATGATGACATTTTATAATAAAATGTTTGGTTTAAATCTGTTTTGTTTATTTTTTTCACAACTGACACATTTATTTTGTCATTAATATGGTTTTAACCAGAAAAAAAGTTAAATTCATATTTTAATCCATCCATTCATTATACCCGCTGAATCCGTCGATCGGGTCGCGGGAGGGGGGGGCTCATTGTCCATCTGACACCAGAGAGAACAGACAGACTGAATGACATCTTCTACAGATAGAGTGTTTGGGACAACAGGAGTAAATCCTGGGAACAGACAGTAACATCATGCTCTGTTGAAGGATGTAGATCTGAAGGTAAGCTGGACCACTGGCATGATTCAGTATAAAGGAGGACGAGGTAGCTGCCCCCTGCTAGCATGCAGGGGTACCCTCTACGATTTAAAATGGTGATAAATGTGTCTCTGTGCTCCAAAAAAGAAAAACGTTGATTAAAATACATAGTCGGTGAAGTGATCAATGCACATTATGGGTCAATATTTACCGAAAATTGCGTCGTAAATGTTAAAGTTATCGTTTTTGTGCTCCGTCCCGCTAAAACCCGTTCAAACTGACTGACAGCGCTGTGATGTTTGGAACTCCGGAGGCTCACATGAACCACGTGACAGCCCTAGCGGCGACTTCAAAGCGTGTCGCAACTCTGTATTACTCTATAGCTCTGGTCAGTGCTTCATCCAAAGCCGGTGGAACCGCATGCGCACATGGAGCAGGGAGCCGGCAGAGGGGGGCGTAGGCAGAAAGCAGAGGCATCTGATTGGTTTTTTGTAGGCGACCAATCCGAGATCAGCGTCCCGCTGATCTCGGATTGGTCAGCTTTTTCTCAGTCCTGCAGCTGCCACAGAGGTCTGATTATTTTCGTCCCTTTTTCTAAATACATCTTGTATAGATTTCTCTCAGGATAGACGGACCATTTCACCCAGTATTACAAAATGTGTTTCTGAACAGGATTACCTACCATGTCTTTAAGGCTAATGTACTGTTTTTGGACTTTTTACAAGGGGCATAGTCGACTTTTGCTTAAATTCCCACTCCATAGCATCATGGAGCTCGGATTGCACACCAGCGTCGTTTTTGCTGTACTCAGATCAGCAAAGCTGAAACCCACATAGCCAGTGTTCTCATCATAGTTTGCAGCACCGTTGTGTTTTTTTTTTTTTATTGAAGGGGGGAATGAAAGAAAGAGGGAAAGTGAGGAGAAAATAAAGGAGATAGAACCATAAAAGAGATAACCAGCTGTTGCACCTGTAGAAGAAAAGAAAACACACAACCGCTACAAACAGGGTGCACACGCAAAAAGATTAATAAAGAAAGATTCTAACAAAAAGAAACAAACAAACAGCAACAATAGCGCCAGCAACAAGCCTATGAAAACTTAACTATGGTCAGTGAATATCATTAAAGCCACAAAGTGACATGGCAACTGTAGAGTGAGCATGCGAGTGAATGAGTGGGTGTGCATGCCTGTGTGCGCATGTGTGTGGATAATGTATGGCAAAGGCTTTACATGAATTGTGGTTAATAATGGGGGAAGGGGGCCACATCCAACCCCCTCTCCAGAGATCAGGAGCAGACAGGAAGGGCCCCCCAGACCCATGCAACCAGCAGCCCCCTTGGAGCATGGAAGAGAGAAACCAGGCAGCCCACCACAGGAAAGCCAAGGATAGCAGAGGAAGGCCCCAGGTAGAGCCCCCACAGCCAATGGAGCAACACGTCTTTTAACATGTTTTAAGCAACTATTGTTAAAGACTTTCCCAGCAAATCTCTGAATTACCTTTAGATCAATTTTGCAATGCAGAACTTATACTTGTAAAAACTTATTGATGTAATTCTTATTGGTAGGGTTCTATACATATAGGGAAACTCTGAAATTTCCTTTGGGCAAGCACATGGTGATTGTGGAGAGAAAAGAAAAAAATCTTTTGAACAGGAAGAAACCTGTTATGGATGCCATCTGCCTTGACTGGCTGAAGGGAGGCAACAGAAGTTGTTGTCACACATACTTTGCAGCCTTGAAGTTTTCTGGACATGTTTCAGAGGGGCAGACTTCTTGCGGAGTTTGCACTGCCAGCTCCTTATTAATACTTCCTGAAAATTATTTACACTCTACTGCTTACCTGTAAAATTGCTGTCTACTTGCTTGTTAATATTGCAGATACCAAATATATGTGATAGCAACACAAAAATAGATATGATTGAGTGTAGGCAGGTAGCATCCAGGACCATTCTCTGTTAGAAAAAAGAAAAAAATCTAAATACTTCCTCCACCACTGAAATCAGTGTCTTGATGTTATAGGTTGGATATTTTCTATTTCAGCTTTCCAGAACATTAGGCTCACACTGAAAAATTATTTGAAATATAATTGGAAAGAAGGATAGAAAAAGTGGCACAAAAATCGTTTAAAGAAGGCCAGAAGGGGGGGCGGTCGGTGACGTGGTGGGTTAAGCAGCCGCCCCATGAACAGAGGCTACAGTCCTTGCTGCAGCTGGCCCCGGTTCGAGTCCCGCACCAGATGGCCCTTTGCTGCATGTCTTCCCCATCTCTCTGTCCCCTGCTTTCTGTCTCTCTCTCCAACTGTCTATCAATAGCTTGGTTTCAGTCACGTGGTCGTAAAGGGGCGCGGTTTTCAGATGGTTGTCAGGAAGTAAATATGGCGACAACGTCTATGAAGGAAACCGTTCCAGAGAGTCCGTATTGTAGAGATTTAGAGCCAGTTTCTAGAATACGATACAAACAATTAGTGAGTAAATATGTTGGGCGGGACCCGTACCTCATGAAGATGAGTGAATTTTCTGGAGAATATAAGGATTTGCCGACCATCGAGGCTGTGGACATAACCAACAATCTGGTCCTTCAAACATCCAACATAGCCACTGCACATGCCGACCGTGTTTGTTGGTCCTCCTTGAGCTTCATCCTTTGCTCTCGTTGAAAAGATGCCTCGGATTTCAGCTTAGTGGTTTCGTAACCGAGCTCAGCGGCGTCAATTCAGCCAAAGCTAAGGTATGGCAAGGTCACTATAGTCACATGACTACAGTATCAATAAATCGATAAATATACAATAATCGCCACAAAAGTCTGCTATGTAGCTTATCTGTGTGCAAATGCAGTCTCACTCACATAGCCGCTGACATAACAATGGACTCATCTGCGTCTCCCTGTTAGCATTAGCATTAGCATTAGCATTAGCGCGGGGGTGCTGAAGTGGACAGCCTATTTAACAGCCTTCACAACCTGGTCCTCCTTTCTCCGCCGCTGGGGCAACATTGGACCCATCATCACCTGCCCTTTTTTTTGGTGATAAATAAATCTAAAGTTTTCTGCTTTCTTTTCATATTTTACATTGATTAGCAAACAACATCCCGCTAATAACATCAGCTTTGACCTCCAGGCTCCGTCATCTCGTGGAAGGGAGGGGAGGCTGGGAGATACCACATTTCAAAAGGGAAGATGATACTTAGATCAATTGATTGTGTTGTTCAGAATTTCATTTATAGTTCATCTATATGTATTAAATAATAAAATAATCAATACAAATTGACACGGAGTAATTCCATAAATTCATTTAAAAAAAAAAAGAAAAAAAGAAAAACGAACAATTACATTTTCCCCTGGAGCCAAGGTGTGGCAGCTGCCATACCTTGCCATACCCAATTGACGCCCATGACCGAGCTTGACCGTCGGAGCCCAGTCTACCGACTCAACGTCACCCAAAGCGCTAGGGACGCCTAAAAAGTCTCAATGAAGCCCATATTAGACTACCGGAAACTTAATAATTATTACTAAGTAAATTAATATTTAACAACACCCCAATGCTATATAAATACAGCCACAAAAACAAAGTTAGCAGTTAGCTAACATACCTCTGACAAAGTGGTCGCTGCAGACACGAGAGTAAACAGACTCTGCTCCTCCCGACTGCAGACGTAGGTTTGAAATCCATTTTTTGCGGCGTTGTTCTGTTAGCTTTCTACATTTCTCACCTTTGTGTACGACAACCTTTGGTATTCTAAAAAAACTTTTTTCTTTTTCACGGGTAGAACGGTTGGAGCAGCCGTAAACAGCACAAAACACGGGCATCTTGATTTTTTTACACAGCAGTTCTATGGGCAGACTTCACTTCCTGACATCCATCTGAATTTCGCGCGTTCGCGATGCAGCACTGTTACGTCACGAGAAACCAAGCTATTAAAGGCATAAAAAGCCCAAAAAAAGAAGGCCAGAAGGGAGAGGCTGAATTTTAACCATCACTGAGCAAATAGATTGTTCAGGGCTTCAATTCAAGTGCACAATCATTTGAGAAAATTCACAGCCATTTTTTTTTTTTTTAAAAAGAGCCTTTTTTTTCCTTTTGTGTGAATCAATGCAGCTACAGGTATTTCAGTTATCAACCTGCCTGATAGTCTGCTTGGAGAAAAATGGTGGAGAATGGCTGCTGCCTGGCTATCAGAAGTTTCTTATCAGAGCTACACTGAATTGAAGTTAACCACAGTGCCACAGCCATACTGTAAATACACGGGGGTGCCTGTATGCTTTGATTGTGGCTTATTTAAAGGGACCGTAGCGGTTAACGCCATTTGCCCATGGCCAAAGGAGAGGGAAAGGTCATTCCCTGTTGATGGCAGCTCATCAGCTGGCTCCTGTAGTAACACACTCAGCTGAGCTTCGGCTTTTTCTGTATCTTCAACACAAGTCTTTAAAAGCATTTTTTTTAACTGATGTCAAATTATTCACAAATTTGAACAAATAATAATAATAAAAAAAGTGCCACAACTAAACATGCTGCAAAGGGAAAACCAAAAGGCTTTCAAGCACTCTGCTATGAATAGATGGATATCAATTAGTAAACAAACCACTTGTTTGTTGTTAGTAATTCACAAGTGCCTGACAAATCCTCTAAGCACAAAATTAATGACAAACCTATAGTACGGCAAAATGACTATACATATTTCCAGAGAAAATGGATTTTGCCAGACTTCAAAGATGATATGCAAATGTTATTTCAGTACCTACCCCCTCCTCTTATTCGGACATATTAGAAAATTAAGCAGCAAATTTCTATTTAAATTAAATTGTTGAGTGCTATTGTTTTTCGACAGGAGATGGACCCTCTTGCTGTACTTGCACTCACCAGGTAACGGCTAATTTGTTATTCATGAAAAGCACTTGTATAAAGCCGCCCTCAGCTGCTGCAGCAGATACGAAATTGCCCATTTCCACTAATGGAAGCCCATCTCTTTGTTCACAGTGGCCATTTTGGCTGGTGGAGGTGATGGTGGTGGGAATTGTGTGGGAGGTAAAAAATAGTAAAGAAAAGAAACGCGCGTCTACACACAGAAACGCACACATAATAATTTCATTGATGCGTGTGTTGGAGGGAGGCCTCCATTACAGCTTCAGAAGGGGCTAAGATTGAACTAAATTACTGTGCGTGTGTTTGAAGTGTTGTGGCAGTGATGGTAGTTTGGAGAGATGCTGGAGGTTTGGATGAAGTGCAAAATGTCACCAAAGCAGCTGGAGAGGGCTAATGAGGCTAGCAGGGGTTACTATCTCCATCAATGCATGTTTGGCCATGTTTGGGTAATACTTTGCGGTAGTCAACTGGAATTAAAAACAGCAGCATCTTCTGGGTTGTCTTCAAAGCTCCCAAAGCACACTTATTTTTCTCTCTGCCATTTTCCTGTCCAATTTTCCCTTTTGTATGTCCTGCTGTCTGTTGTTCCCCTGTTACAGCTACAAAAACATTTAATACCATTAACATGGTAACGATTGGAGTGAGGCTCCACAAGCAGCTGACCACTGGTCTTTAGTCAAGGGGAAACAAATGGAACGCTACCTGCTTGGTCTTAGAGTGAAAAACATGTATGCTGGGCTCCGCTGTGAGATCATCGGCCACTGCTAATACAACCCAGTCTCACATCAATATGTTAGTTCATAACTCAAAAGCTTGTGGTGTTACTAAAGTAAAATTGTGAAATGCCTTTGACTGAAAAAGCCAAAAAAATTCTAATGAAGATGTAAGTGGCTGTCATATCAAGTTAAACACATCACTTATATACAGCATGCTGAGGCTCAAGCCTGGTCTGGTGCTATTAAAGTTTTCTTGTTATGTTTTTATCATTGTTATAATCAAGTGTCAGATTTACTTTAGCTACTATTCAGTTGATGTTTGTTTTTTTAAGGCCCCAGAGCTACTTCATTAAGCTATATTTTGGAAAGTTCGTGGTTTGGGTTCAAATGTGCTCTTTCATGGCATTAACCACATGCTAAAAACATTACTTTTTTCTAGCTTGCTAGCATGACAGAGAACCTGCCCAATAAAACTGTGGTATGTTATCAAATCCATCTTTTATAACTTATCTGGCCGTTGTAAAACTGAGAAAGGAAACTTTCTCAGTTTTACAACGGCTCAGTTTTACAACTTTCTCATTTTCTTTTTTTTCTTTTTGCAAAGCTGCTGGGAAGGCATCCTGTACTGTCACTAAATTTACGTTCCCCATTTTTAGTACAGAAATGTTGTCAAGTTCAGATGAAGCAAACATGAGGCCTCAGAAGTCAAATGTGTTTCATGTGTTCACCCTAAAGTCAAATGAATATTCTTTGTAGTGAGCACTATAATCGGCAGGTGACCTCCCACATGTGGAAAATCCAAACACAACATTGGACATCTTCCTTGTACCTCAAAGAAAGAATTATATAATGATTATATATTAAAGACACTGGGTCTTTTCACAGTTCATTCTATTTATATAGTTTCGTGTAGACTTGATCTAAGAATAATCTAGATGGTAAAATAAATCAAAGTAAGGTTTCAACTTAACCATTTTATACAATTGAAGATTCTCTTATTTTACGGAAGTCTGTATGAAACATAATGTTTGATTAGTTTTCCTTCTAAATCACATCTAAATCAACTTACTGTATAGCCGAACGTTATTACCAACCTTCACGTTTAGGCCCATTGATGCATTACGTTATATTGATTGAGGTTGTGTGTCAGGGCTACAACCTTAACAACGCGTAATATAAAGATACATGTCCAAGCAACGTGTGAAACACATTAGAGACCAGCCACTTCAAGTCTCATATCAATCCAACATCAGTCCTTCAGTGTTTAAATAAAGAAATTACAATTCTGGAGTAGCGTCACCACGCTTGTCGTGAACCTTTGTAATTGGCGAGCGCACGGACGGGCCTCATGTGACACTGTTCTTTTCATTAACATCCCTAACTCATATTGGTTTGATATCATCCCAGAGCTGTGATGGCGATCCATGTGCAGTCTCTGTGAAGTCCAGGCCTCCTGGCTTTATGGCTATGGCTCCACAGCAGATGAAATCCAATTAAAGCAATGAAATTAAATCAAGCAGGCTACATCTGGATATGCTAATTTCGAACCGGTTTGCTGCTAAATCTAATTCCGTCCCATGGGTAATTTTTCCTTTTTCTTTTTTCTTTTTTTTGACATGACTGTCATATTGGACCGTACATTTCAGCAGGGGCCCCTCGAGGGCATATTTGTGGGAACTAATTTGGCAGAGCTATGGTTGTTATTGGCTAAATTTCAATTAAATACAATTACAACCTGTTTTTGGTAATTGAATGACACAAATGGCAGCCCTGAGTATAAAATAGTGTGGTCTCACATATGGCAGCTTTGCATGTTTAATGCGTTTGTTGCATCTGCTGACGTGCAGGGAAAGACATTTTCACATGATAATTGGCTTTGATTAACAAATAATATCACACTGAACACGTTTGGATGTGCAAATTCCAGTTTCCATGGTCTGTGCACACATATACACACATGCTGTAAAATGTAAATACAAATTTAGGCCATGAATATATCTATTTTTTTTTCAAATACAAATTTTTAAAAAGGATGTAGAGCACCTTGGCATCAGCAGCCTGAGGTGTGCAATAAGCTTTGGTCACAATCCATCCTGATTCAGGAGATACAGACAGAAAAGGCCCTGGAAGAGTGAAATATTAATGCCTTCACTCTTGGTCACTGGCCTTACAAGGTCATCTATTCCCTTTTCATTGTTGGAAAGCAGCCTGACTGCAGAGGCAATTGAAACTGAGGAGATTTCCACCTTGTCCTCGCACAAATTAAACCAAGGAGGCCATGACTCTTTGTTGCGTGACCTCGGTGCACATTGTTACCTGCAGAAATGGAAAAACACGAAGGAATAAACACAGAGAGAGAGAGGGGGAGATATTTGCTGCTGAGACAGAGCAGAGCTTTTTTCCTTCATTTATCTAGCTCTGAATGCTCAGGACGTGGCTGTCATGCAGGGTTCTTGCAATGAGGTGTGTCAGTCTTTGTGTGCATTTGTGACAAAGCGACATTCTGTGTGTTTGGGTGTTTTATGTGAACCGTCTACATTATGTTGAAGGACAGACACAATCAATAGAAGCAATCAATGTTGCATGAAGGCGAGGCGGAGGACAGCTCTTGAGGTTTCCCTAATTCTGTCCTCGGTAGTACACACAAGAAGGCACAGAAACCGACAGATATTTACAGTACAGTTACACATCCCAGGGTTCAAAGCAGCGCTGTAGTATCTCTGTACACAAGCTGCTGTGTTTCATTCACATCTACAGCAGCGCGTTTTGTCAGGACGCATCCGTTTCTAACTACAGCGCTTTCCTTTAATTTTTTTCCCACAATACCTTTCATCTCTCCTGCCTGTGTGCAGCCAGAAAGATAACCCAAAAATAAATAACTGATTACAGCATAGAGAGTATGGCCTTCTGTTCTGCTGGTTGATGTGTTCGCTCATTCATATTGCCAGCTGTGATGTGCACTGGAGTACAATACAGAGGCTGTGCACTAAGATGCATGAGGCCGTGACATTACACATAACCTGTTTATTTAACCAAATCCAAATTTTCTAAAGCTTATTGCTTCAATCCAACCACAGGCAGTTCTCTAAGGCTACGTTCACACTACAGGTCTTAATGCTTAATGCTGTGGTTGTTCACATAATAATTTAAATGCGATCGCCATCAGACTCCAGTGTCTACGGCCCTGAAGTGACTCACATGCGCAGATGAAAACGTGACGTCACATGCAGCACGCTTCGTTCATGGGAGTAAATATGGATGCTACACATGTCAGTGTGTGTATCAGTTCTGAAGTTATTGTGCAATCGGAGCCGACAAAATGATGAGGATTTTAATTCAATCGAAAAACCTCACTTTCTTTCCACTGTCTAACTTGATCCAGGGTGTCTGCCATGCTTGTTTTGTCCATTTGATCGTGCTGCATCCCGCCTCCTCCGGAGGAGAATTGGGATGTTCAGTGACATGAGTCGGATAGAGATGCGACATGAGCGTTCAGACTAAGGTCGCTTCGAAAAACATCAGACAGGCATCCAATTAAGGTCCACATATGAAAGCGACTTGGGCCTCATTTGAAAAAATCGGATTCAGACTGCAGTGTGAACGTAGCCTATGCTTCAGATACTCCTGTTTTGTCAGGACTCCGAACAAACTTCCACAGATTCAACAATCAATAAAGGGCACCAAATTTCAACACATTTTCATGTATTTTCACATATTTATCCAGCATACCCTATTTATACTTACTTTAAACCCAATCATGATGTGTTTCCAAATACATATCCTAAATCCTACCTAGGAAAACTGGGACTCCCTCCCTTCCTCCCCCCTTCTCCAGTGGCATTTTGATAGATAGATAGATAGATAGATAGATAGATAGATAGATAGATAGATAGATAGATAGATAGATAGATAGATAGATAGATAGATAGATAGATAGATACCCAAAGGGAATTGGTCGTTATAGCAGTCCAGTATATTTGAATACAATGAAATACTGGGGTAGAAAAAAATAAAAACACAGAATACGACAAATAATATACTATGAATATGTAAACAGAATGTGCAATTCGATAAGAATATAATATATATAACATCAATATGGTTTATATAAGCACATATAATGTGAATTAAATAAAGGTACGGAGTGCAAAAGGTGACAGGTAGATTTAGCTCTGACAGAGGTAGATGAGGTGCAAAGTCTGATTGCGGGTGGGAGGAACAATTTCCTGTATCGTTGCTTAGAGCAGCGGGGTTGAATGAGTCTGTTGATGAAGCTGAAGCTCTTTAGTTTGTCCAGTATTTTGTGGAGGGGGTGAGGGGGATTGTCCATGATTGCCAGCAGTTTTGCCAGCAACCTGTCCTCCACAGCCTCCTCCAGGGTGACAAGCTTAGAGCCAACAACAGACTACAACAACGACAGCCGTGTTGCTTGTTGTTTGTCATGGCCGTTGCAACATGGCACACACATTAAAATTACACGTTTGTGTAAATGAACGATTCCAGTGGCTTTGACGTAACACCAGTGTTTGATGGAAAAAATACAATACCTGGTACATATTGCATTTTCCCTTCCTTATTTGACTGATTTGGTGGGAGAGTAAACAGTGGAAGCTCAAGCAGCAGCAGAAATGATTTATTTCTATTTATCCATTTAAAAGGGCTTTCAGATAAACATCTGAACCATCAACATGGAAATGAGCTGTAAACATGCCAAGAGATAGATTATCATTCAAGATTAGGGAATCACATCGAAACGCCAGTCTACCAATCAGAATTGTTTATCCACTACAGGTTTGGGTTAAAAAAGAAACAAGTTAAACTGGTATCTGTTTGATAAATGAGAATCTAAAATGTGAGGGGGCACCTTTGCTCGTCAACATTAATGATTCGGAGGTTGAGAGCTGTTGTTGACAGCAATATTTAGTTAGATCAACAGATAAAAGAGACATCTGTCTTCAAATAAGACTGCAGTGTTGGAGCTGTATTATATATGGCACATGAAGAAACAATGTTTTGACCTGATTAAAAAAAAAAGTCAGTCAGAGTTGATTGAGCGTTGTTTGCATTGTCGCACACTGGTCTGCCTTTCAGCGTTGCTACAGTCTCTGCATGCGTGGATGACAGAGCATGTTGAATTTGCTTGTGTAAAAAGAGTCATTTGAAAGCCAACGACAGAGAAAACAAAGCTCTGAACATCAGATGAAATGACAACTATGAGGCCTTTTTAACTTTGCAATCACATCAGTGGTCTTTTCTGCCACTAGGCTCCTAACTTTTCCACACTTCAAGACACTGATTCTCAGAAGCTCACTTAAACCCCACATAATTAACAGATTTTCACCACATCAGCCTTTGACATGCCAAACCATTTCAGGCAATGTGCCCGTGCAATTTTGGGCTGACGCGAATGGAGGCGGTGAGGGGAAGAGCTTTTTCAGACAGCTCTCTGATGTTGATGCAGAGTGTTTTGTAAAGCTTTATTAGGTTTAGCTGGAGTGTACAGACTCTGTGAAAATGGGCCATTTGATGAGCTCAGTGTCGGTGCCGCCTCTGAATAAGCATGACATCCGTCATGCCTGGGAACATCTCAAATATAACCAAACAATCAGCCCCCTCACTGTATCTTTTTTGTTGGACTTTTGTCATGTTAGATCTTCTTAATTATCTGGATTTTTTTTTAGCTGGCTGAGTTATTGCCTCAATAATTTTGTTTGTGTGGACCGTGAACACATTAAGTTCTTGATTAGGAAATATGCTGGCTTAGGGTTTGGCTTTTAGCCTACCAGTGCTTTAAAGAAAGAATCCTTAACAACAACTGCACCTCTAATGCTAGAATTTACATTTTATGGCTCCCAGAGCAAGTTAAACTGAAGAACTTTGCTAGAGAATGTAATCTAACTGCCTTGTACAGTTGCAAACTATTCTAATTCGAAGCGTGCTATTTATCCATCTATTGTCAATCTCCCCACATCTGCTGAGCTAAAATTGAAGCACAAAGACTCATTCTTAATGTCCTTACAACCTGCCTCCAGAGCAGGTGCTAGTTAAGATTCAGCAACTCACTCAGGGTCACTTGAACAGGGCAGATATGAGCTGACACAAAGGTTGAACCCAGGTTGTGAGATAACTCCATCACCACTGTCAGTTTTCCTTTAATAACGTGATGCTGTCGGATTTATTGTCACCACAGCAGTTTCAGCATTTATATCGGCAAAGCATCACTGATAAGTGGGGAGGGTTCGTATTCAAGGGAACTCTGATATATTTGGTGTAAAAAAGTGGTAATATCTAATATGTGGCCACCGTTTTGTGACAGCAACAACCAGAATCAATATAAAGCAAAGACTCTTACTGAATTGTAGATTCTGTGGCCTTTTGCGATAGATTTGTTCGTTAGTGAGAGAAGTGTTTAATGAGCACGTTTTCCTCTCAGATAGAAGGTGAGGGGGTTACCTCCACAGATACCATGAACTTAGCAGTGTTTGTTTCTGCATTCCACAATGAACCAGATAACTTCTGCTGTTTGTATGTGTAAAGCAAAAAATATATAGATCTAAAAAAAATAATGAAATATATGGTTAACATATCAAGTTTGAGAATACTGTTTTCCTTCAGCATCTTTGGAGTGGTGAGGCCCCAAAAGTGGGATGTTGGTTTCCTTTTACCCAAACTCATTACACTTGTTATACAAGCTATTTTGGGGGAATTTTCCCAAAACAAGGGCCTTTAGAGTAGTTTGGATTTCATTATGTAAAATGTTTCTTTTGAGCATTTAACAGGTTGGAAGTTAAGACTCTCACTTTGAACTCATGTAAACAACAACAGAAGAGTTGAGCAGATTAAAGGGGCACTAGGTAGCATTTTCACCTAAAATTATAGCCTTCAGGAGTTTACCAAAGGTTAAACAAGTCAATGGTGAGCGAATGAAGCCTGTCTCGCTCCCAACAGGGGTCCGTATGCTGAAAATCCCATATGTAACTTCGGCAGGAGCGACCCGCTTCTGAAGTGTCGTGATGCGCGAGAAGAGTCGTTTACGGCACTTAGCTAGGTACTGTATGCTAGCTGTAGTTGTAGGCTATGTGTTCGCTTGCGTTGAAGAGCCAACACCAAGCATTTCCTATTCTGCCTTTCACAGACTGAAAATGAAACGTTCGATGTTGGCACTTCCCATCTTTGTGAAATTTCTCCAATCGTGATCTTGTTCATCTACCATAGTGATCTGCGTTTTAGATCGTGAAGAGACAGGTGATGATGGTGCTCTAATTCCTCCTGAGTTCGAGACGTAGCCTAGCTTCAGAAATACACGGACTGACCTGATTAGAATAAGAATAGTGTGTTGATCCGAACAAGAATTGTTATCTACAAATGAAAATTTATTAATTTGTGATTGTAATCGGAATGGTGTAGAACTAGTCTGCGTTTATTGTGGCGTGTGTTGGTAGTGCCTGCGCGCATCTGTCTAAGATGTAACTTTTGTAAGTGTCTGCTTATACAAAGGAATCACTCCACGAATACACCATGATGAGGGAAGAATCCCATTCAAGATCAGCAACAGTCCATCCATACATCTATCCATCCATTATCTGCCGCTTGTCCGGGGGTCGGGTCGCTGGGACAGCAGCCTGAGCAGAGAAACCCAGACGAGCTGTCCCCGGCCACTTCCTCCAGCAGCAGTATTATAGCATATTATCTTGAGTTCTCTCTTCAGAAAATCTCTGATTATAGTATCTTACGTGGACAGTCTACACTTGTGAATCAGATGACCTAACTGCACTGACTAAATAACACAACGGCAGCATTCGCCACGATGTTTAGTTAGTGGATGTGTATAATACAAAGGTGGGCATTTTTACGACAGTGTAGAATTTCAGTTTGACCAATAGAGATCGCTATACTGCCGCTAAACTACCTTGTATCCCTTTAAAATGCGATAAAATGCTTTCATACCTTTAAGCCTCAACGGTAGAAAATGGTCATGCAAAATTTTAAGTCTTCAAGATGGAATTCATCACTAGATTATGTGATTTGTTGTGGACATGGACATGGACATAAAATCCGCAGCTTTTTTTTAAATAACTGGCAGATGTGGCATTGCAGTGGGAAAACAAAGGGGAAGTGGTGGCGTTGGGAAAAAGATAATAGCGCTTTTTAATTAAATCCCCAGAGTACTGATATGTTCAGGGGATGATTGGAGTCAAATCACCCTCAGCCTTTGTTTCCTCCCACTCCATACATCTGGAGCGCTGAACTCCAACGAGGTTTCTGTTCCTTTTCAGTGCATACAAGCGATCACGCGTCTTTTCTTTCATGTTTTTCCTCCCTCCTTCCACCTCTTCACGTGTGCACATCTCTTTGTTGTTTACTCATCTGCACCATCACGTCCCAATCCATAGCAGAGCAACAAGTCAAACTGCCTTTTCACATTCTCTTTCTCTTCACTCATAGTTTCCTCCAGTGTGCCCTTCCTCCTTGCTTTGCTCCTCTTCCTCACTTCAAGTCCAATTAGGGAGATTCCTTTCTGATCAATGGAGCTTCCTCAAGGGAGCACAAGAGGAAGCAGCTCAGAATAATGACAAGTGTGTGTCTGTGTGCAACATACTCGTGCAGAGTTGGGTGTCAAGGGTTATATATCTGTTTCCAAACAGATACTTTATGCATGCACACACGCCCTCTTGCTTACAAATTTCTTTCTTTTAACTCAAGACGCAATTTAATTTTCGAGTATATAAGATCTATCTGTGCAAGAGCAAATCATCGCTACTAGCCATGGAATAGGAAATTTGCGATTTGTCCATGACTGTTGCATCATTGTATCACAGATTGATTGCCTACTCATAATACAAACTTGTGTTGAAACTGCATCACATTGCAATGTTAGCATTTATTGGAAATTATGCTTGTTGAACTTTATGGGAGCACTGGAGGGAGAAACAACGACACAATAATGATACAGCTATAAAGCTGAACTTTGATGATTCACACTTGGCTGAATCCATTGAGTCCTCTGCAAGTATTGGCTGTTTTTTTTATTTTTCTTATGATTGGTCTTTATGTAGCTTCAAAATAAATCCTTGTGTCCCAAAACACAGTCAGCCACTCTCACTATACCCATAATTAACAATACAGTTTTGCTAATTTCCCTTTTTAAAGCTGATGAGGGACAGATCCTGCCTCTAGGTCACAGCAGAGGCAGTATGTATTAAAATTTAATCGCAGTTGTACACAGATTTAAAGCAAGCAGTGTGGGGAATTAAGCAGACAAGGAAAAGCATAAAAGGGAGGCTGTAACTAATGAGTAAGGGGTGAATGATGTGAATGTGTTTATGTGCCAGTGATGTGAAAAGAGGGGCCCGGGGCCATGGATGGCCATCTGGGATTCCAAATTTGAAAATTACACTCAGCACCGTGGCAACAGTCCCATTCCTTTTGCTATTCTCAAATAGTGCATATGTGCGCTTTTGTGTGTAATGTGTGGCTCTGTTATGTCTATTTTCATAGAAATTCCCCATAATCTTGCCGGAAAACAACAGCCAATTAAAATAGCTGCTAACTGTATGCATAAGCCTCAGCCAGTTTATCCTGGGAAGCTTCTGAATGTACAAGGATTCAGTATGAAGTGTGGTTGGGTTTGGCTGTGAGTAATCATGAGTTTTGCACGACTTACAAGAGACAGTCAAACAAAGAAGGAAAAACTAGCCACTGTACACAGACTCTAGAGATCTGCAGTCTCAAACGAGTCATTAGCTATTCCAAGGGTAGAATAAATTTAGCAAGAAGGTTGGGATACACATCGCCTTATTTAACACACAGACTGCTGAATATCTTGCATGCATGTTAGCAGTTTAAGGTTGTCATTTAATTATTTTCTGTAATTCATAGGTCAATTTGTCACATACAGCAGCACATCAATTGATCAAACATAAACAATTGTCAGCTTATCATGTAATCCAGTGATTATCATCTCATACGAACACACAGGCTAGCTAAGACGATTGCAAATACTTTTCTGTGTTTATCCTGATCACATCAACCATCTGTGTACTTCAGCTGTGTGTGTTTGCTGTTGCCTCTGTGCCCTGGTGTCTTTAGGCTGATTACTACAATGCCTGAAGGGAGTACACCATTGTTAATGTTATTTATGAGCCTCATTTAATTGGGTTGAGAGCAGCGAGGCTCAGTCAGCAGCATGCTCCTGTTGGTTTATGCACAGTAGTGCAGACTACATGGATGACAAAGCTGTGTCTAAAAGAATAGATTTTGGTGTGTTGAAGGGGAATTAGACTCATGTGACAGGTCATAAGGATCATCGGACTGCCACACATTAACTCAGTCTCTCGGATTTTGGTTCCTTTTTATTTGGATGGTGTGTCGTAAATCTTTTTTGCTCATTTCACTGGCTTGATATTTGCATGTGTGGATGTCTACTGAATAAGAGGTCATACACATGGCCTTACCTTGGCTACGTGCCTTGAATCAATACCAATGAATGAATAAATACAGTATCTCATTTAATTTAGACATTATATCAGAGCCCTGGCCTCATTCCACATTCTAGCCCTGTCGTTGAGCACAGGGGAAATTAGTCTAACAAAGCCTTTAAAGTCAGTGGCATGAAAATATCCGAAGTAAATGAAATAACTCAACACTTACGAACAGTCCTTTGCAGTGGGTTATCTCTTGGAATGAAAATTGTCTTGCTATTTCTAGTTGCTTCTCACAAAAATGCTCATTATTCATATTGCTCTAATCACAAAGTGTTAAGTGACATAGTGATGATGTGAAAGGGGTGGCTCAGGGGGAATTATGATTTAATTATGTTGTCTACAACTCAATAAATTGAAGGTTTAATGTATCCAACTGACGCAGTTAGCATTGCATGATGCACAAGACTGGTTTCCCACAGAAAAACAACACAATTTATCCAAACAGGTAGTATGACTTATATGAATGAACTCTTACAGTCGTGTGAACACCTGTAACCAGCCAACAACATGGTATGTAATAGCGTTACATTTTTGTTCTAAAATTATGTATTTTTCCCTGACCCATAATATTTCTGTAATCCTAACCCAGTAGCTGTGATTCCGAGACCTAACCAAGTAGTTTTGGTGTCAAAACCTAACCCAGACACTGTGTTGCTTCACCCTACCTAGTTGGCTAGACTTATTGAAAGTTGTGATTGAAACAGCAAGCCAAACCATAAGTGTAGGTGAATGAAAATTAGGCTAAAATAGAAAAAAAAAAAACTGATTTCATGACAGAATGTTAAACAGCTATACTGGCCCACCAGAAAAAATGTTGCAGTTTACCAATAAAAGACTCAATGACTTTACAAATACTATGTTTACTGTGTTCCCTAACCAGATGCAGCTCAAGTTTCAATGTTTCAGCATGTTGGCTTTCTACATCTCCTTATCCCCGTTCATGTGTGATAATGTCGACTTTCCATGAGGAGAAAAGAGTGGATGGCCGAAGGCTCTTTCCCTCATCGCTAGTTTGAGATAGTGGATTGATACTTAAAGGACAAGACCGTTTTTTTGACATTGGGCCCTTGATTTCACATTATAACATGATGTTCTACTCACCCCTGCTTGTTGTTGGTAATTTGGAGCTGTTCCGAAGATATTCGAGAGGCGTCTGGCTGCTCTCTTGAGATATTCGGCCATGAAACGGTTTCCTATGGGCAATGTTATACAGATTTGTGCCTGTAGTAGTTCAACAGTAGTTCCAAATACTCTGTGGGCCTGCAGAATATACAGTATTACCAAGATTACACTAGAGGCGGCCAGATGAAGCTATTTGAAGCAGTGAAGCTTTCCTGCCAATTGTGTTAAAAAGAAATGTTAATTTCCTAATGCTATAAATGTTCAGTTGTGCCATCTGCTCGGTAGCTTCGATTAACATTTTGAGAAATGGGGTAATGAATATGTATAACCTATTGTACACCAGTATTTTAATGTTTTACCTTAATTTAACATCCTAATTGTTGTATAAAATTCAAACCATCATTCAAGACACTGAATCTGTTTAAGTACTACCAGCCCTGATGTTTTATTTGCATTTTCTTTAGTTCAAAGCTCAAAAAGCCTTACATTAGTAGTTCCTGCTATTTCTAAAATATTGCTACACTGGCAAATATTCTTACCCCATCTTATCCGCACCTCTAACAAGTAACCAACATCATGTGGGGCTGAATTCCAATTATTTAGTAAATCAGACTGAAACAAGATAACTTTGAACTTTAACTTTAAAATGCTCTGTAGCCCATTTTTGTATTTATTTCAGCTTGTTTTTTGAATCTTATCCTTATTTTTGCAATGTTTTTTGCACCCGTTTCAGCTAACTTGATGAAAATATTAAAAGTATATTAAAAAAGTAGTGATGACATCTATGTGGGTATCACCAGATGAACCAATTGCGTCTCTGTGTCGGGAATGCATGGTTTTATTGCTATGAGTATAACATTTACTTAACCAGGAAAAGTCACATTTAGATTAAAACATCTCTTTTGCAAGAGTGTCCTGCTTAAAAATGAAATATTCTGGGAGAATGTTTCAAGATTCGAATCAGTACTTCATCTGAAATTGCCCTTTCCTTGTCGACACACCCTTTAGTTCATGTGTCTCATCACTAGATTATACCAGGATGCGTTGTCAAGCAAGTCCAATCAGCTTTTTTAAAACACACACTGTAATAACATCTTATTTTGAAAATGATACTGTTGTCATCCATCAATAAAAGACGTCTTCCCTCTTTGAATTTGTGAAAGCAACCAAATTCAATAAAGACTTCTTCTAAGTTTTCCTGCTCTTCATCAAAAATAAAAAAGTTTGTGTAACAGACTTCAACTCTTAAACTCAATGACTTGGCTTTATTCTTTCGTGGCTTTATCGGTTGTCACTTAACAGAGGATTGAAATCACTGTTTGCAATATGAGTTGTCACATTCAAGACGGTGGTTTGAGTTCGCTCGCCTTGTTTTTGGATATCAAAATGGGTGACAGCTCAGGAGACGCAGCCTCATTTCCTAATGAGCTGTTGGCGTGCCAGCTCTGCTTCATCTGTCCGGACAGAAAACACTGGCAGATAATTGGCCAATTTCATAGCTGGGATGTTTTCTCTGGCCTGAGATTCTGTGTATTAACGAGCAATATCATGGGTCAGTTCAAATGAAAACAAAAAGACAGAAACTGATGATGCTCTACAAAGCTAATGATGCCTGCCATTAGCTGGAAGGGCTTGTATTGTCCCAGTCAGCTCTGAAAGTGTCCAACAGGAGCTGCGCTGGCTGATCGCATCCTGTGTCAGTTGGAGTCAGTCTAGTGATGGAGAGGACCGGTCTCTGTTATCTCAATCAAACTCACCAGCTTAGCGTTCACTTGTGTACATCATTGTTTGATGATTTTTGAATACATTTTCGGAAACTTGCCTTCTGAAGACTAAAAGATTGTGAAACTCTACTGGTGTGCTTGAAGCATCTGGTGATGATTTCCTGGCTCTCTTTACAGCCTATCAAAGGCTTTGTTTCAGTGATGTGCTGGTGACTGACAGCAAGTGTTTCAGCTGAGTGGCATCTCTGGCATGAATCAACGAGTAACTGCAGTGAGACCTACGATTCTTATCTTTAGATGTGACACGAGGCTTGACGTGCACACTGGTTTGGGATGTCTGCGTTTGCATTGTTATGTGCTCAGTTTCTGAGTTCACACTCGGTCTGTTTTAAATGAGACTGTAAATCTTCCTGTCAAGCTTAGAGTTGTTGGAAGTCAGTCATCAACATGTGAACTGGTTTTTGCCTTTGCCATGGAAGACTAACGGCTGCAAGATGTTTGGAATTTTTTACACTGTTATTCGACGCTACCAGTGTGGATAGGCAGCGTTGGGAGTGTGAAATCAAATGTGATGGGCACCAAGCAGCTGGTGTTGTGCAGAGCTCTGACTGAGTGAAACTGAGTCTGAAGCATAAATGGCAGAAGGTCAAAGAGATCTTTCAACAACCAAATCCGGAGACAACCCTGTTCTTCACACTCCATTCTAATGTGGTCTCACTCCAGGAAGTGTAATAATTACATTGGTCCGCATCGGAAAACGCAGCAGCTTCAAAATAAAAACTCAAATATTTTGAAGTGTTTCTATTTTCAAAGCTAGAAAATGGTTACTTAATTACGTTTGCCATTAAAATCATGGCACGCTTACATTTTGCATGTTAAAACAGTCCCAAAATTCGCATTTGCCACTTTTCACATCCACAACAACACTTGTAAGGAGATGTGAGCATTCCCAAAATGTCTGAAATCCTCTGTATGAAAGTATTATTTATATAAAAAATGTGGGAGGCTGTGTCAAAACGTCAATAAAAACAGAATACAATCAATTCCAAAGATTTTATTTAGAATACAATATAGAAAACTGGTGAAAGTGAGATATTTCTTGAAACATCTCAGTTAAAATATCAGAAAATTTAGGACAGAGCCATCTTTTACCACTGCGTAGCATCCCTTCTTATTGTTGCCCGGTTCTTATACAGGACTCTGCCCAACAGTCCTGGGTCTTCTTTGTTGTATTTTGTCTTTCAGCTGTTGAAAGGTCTGGACTGCAGGCAGGTCAGTCCAGATCCTAGACTCTTCTACTACAAAGTCATGATGTTGCCATAGATGCAGTTTGCGGTTTAGCATCGTCCTGCTGAAATATACAAGACCTTCTCTAATAAAAGACTGAGAGTTGATAACAAGTTGGATGGTTCCTCTTTTCTTTATCCGGGAGGATGCAACAGAAAAAAATGAAATAATCTGACCAAAGAGCACTTTTCCACTTTTCCTCAGTTGATTTTAAATTAGCTTTGGTCCAGAGTAGACAGCAGTGTATCTGGATCATGTTCACATATTGGCTTCTTCTCTGCATGATGGAGCTTTAATCTGCATTTGTGGATGGCACGGTGAGCTGTGTTCACAGACAATGATTTCTGCAAGTGTTCCTGAGCCCATGCAGTGATTTTCAGGACAGAATCTGTTTTTGAGTGCAGTTTTGCCTGAGGGCCCGAATATCACGGGCATCCAATATTGATTTTCAGCTGTCATTTGTGCATAGAATATTGTGGTGGTTGGACCCAATCATCTTACTGACCTTTTGCCAATTGAGCTAATTAGTTAAATGACGTTCCCTCAGCTGTTTCTATCAAGTAGCACTTACATTCCCAGACTTATCTTATATTTCCCATCAATTAGTAAAATGTTTCACTTTCACTCCATGTTCTATTGTGAATAAAATATTGGTTTATGAGATTTGCTGATGATTACATTCCGTTTTGCTGGTTTTTTTTCATGTCTTTGTTTAGAATTGGTTTTGTGGTTTTTACAAATGATGTTGAAACATGATTAGTAGATATTTTTTTAGACCCCCTACTAAAATAAACATAGCCTGATAATGAGATCACACAGGACCTTTGTTGCTCATGAGAAATCGGTATATATTACAACATGAACACTCTTTGCTTATTAGTCAGACCACAGCTGTCCTCCAACTCTGGCTTCATTTAGAGCTCAACTATACATGTAAAGTTCTGAGAGTGAAGTTTGTCTATTGTGATTCTATCATGTTGGCATTTGTCTCAACGCTGACGGAAAATTGTATTCAAACTGACTGTATTTACAGTACAATGTGACTTACATACACATAACGTTTGTACAGATATTCTTATTTAGACATAACAATCCATGCGTAAACCCTCACCGTAACCATTACTGCTTCATGCCTAACGTGCCGTAACCCTAACGTTAACATCAATTCACACCTTGGCCCCAACCCTAACCAGAAATTACATTCTGCCTCAGTAGGATCAGCCATAGGTCCCCATAATGACTATAATTGGTCCCAACAAGGTCAATGACTATCAAAAAAGGTCTAAATGAGGTAACAGAAACAAGAACACATAAACTTATGAAGTGAAAACAATATTAGCAATAGTAGTGCCTCTGTTAAAAATACACACAGCAATATTCATAGAATAGAACTAATCTATACATGTACCAGTCCATGTTTCATGCCAACAGGTCAGCTTTCTAGAGTTAACTCCCACTGCTGCAACCACTTTCAATGCAAGAGTGGATAAAAACAAACTCTCAAGATACATCTCATCTCAGCTGACATCATCCAATGAAGCTCAGTTATTTGCGCTTCTCTGCACCCACACAACTTGGCCTCCACGCAGCCCATGCCTGCATGACTTGTTCACTCATGGGCTTACCATTTTTATTCCACCCTGCTACAGTGTGAAGTGGAAATGTTAAGAATGAGTACTGGAGTCGACAAACTGGCATTCAACTCCTCTTCTAACTTAACTCATTTATCTCTTTCTTTATCATCCATCTGCCTGCATATGTACATTCTGAACTAGACTCTGACCTTACAGAGTCGAGGTGCATGCTGAGTGCCTCTTTTCCTTCCATTAGTGAGTAACAAAAAGTACACACAAGTTCTGTTTACATTCCAGTTTTATGCTCCTTTGACTTTCTTATGGGCTTATGCTTGTCAGACGGTTCCCACTGAACACTTTAAATGGACACAACTGAAGAACCTCCTTTACACAGTTTAGTCTATTATCAATTTAAGCCTGTGTGTGCTTTAAAGGATGATAATAAGTTTTGAAGTGGCTAAAAATGTTGAGCTCATCTCTAATGCGTTCTCATAAAAAGCTTCCTCATCATGAAACGGTTTGAGGGTCTGCATTAGAATGAGGCAGGGTTTAATTGGAAAGTCCTCATCAAAATTCTTATCTCACACATTCATCTTTCTCTGTATGCATTTGCTTTCTTTAAAGGTTTTCTTTAGGAGTTATTATTTCCTTGGAAGTCCATCTTGCAGGAGAAAAAGGAAGTCGAGCTCTGGCTTTTTTTTTTTTAAGCAGGGTAAAATCTCTGTGTCTGTGAGGTTTAACAAACGTTTTTAAAGAACACAGTCACATGTTTCGTTCCAAGTTCACTGCAGTGAAGAAATGCTAAATACCTGTCTGCCTTGTGAAACACAGACTGGATGTGTGTACACTGTCATGACCACATCCACAGGACTAAGGAAGATGTAATGGAGTGTAAATAATGTGCACTAACAGTTGCACGAACAGCTGTTAGGTTGATTCATATCAGTTGCTGTGTTTATTGAGGAGGCTGTTCTCTGTCACTGCCACTCTTTGCACAACAGTCTCTACAGAGTGCTTCCCTCAACTCCACAGTCAGACCTTTGCTCTTTGGCCTGTCCACCTGCTCTAAAGCTTAGTCAAACAGGTGTGCACGCTACTAACTGCTCCAACAACTCATTACACATAGTCCATTTAACAACTGCAGATAGGTCATTACCTGCATTAGCACTTTGTTGACTTGACGCGAGTCGCTGACTCAGTATTGCTGTTCATGGTGGCCCTTTTTAAGTTGGAACAGTTGCTCATGAGAACAGGGATTTAAACAATTTAAACAGATCGAAATAAAAATGTAAAATATTTGGATGGTAGTCCGGAGCAATAGGTGTCACTCCTTTAATTAAAATATATGATGCAACATGTTAATGGACCCAACGGTTCACTATAATTCATGTAAATCATTCTTCCGATTTTGTACCAAGCCAAGCATTGGAAGTTGATCTTAAAGAAAAGCAGCGCAGGCTTCAGATAATCACATGTTGAAATTTGCTATCCACTTCGTTAGACTCATAGATATATTATTTATTGTATAGTATAGTATTTATAAAGTACTTTATTCCATCAATATCAACTGTCTTGATCCCAATGGAGCGACAGTAAAAGTAAAATCTACGGAGAGGCTCCTCTTATTTTTTGACATTGGGTTTATCTAATACTATCTAATTAAAAAATATTTAAGCTTGCCCAAAGCAGTTCGAGGGATTTAACAATCAAAGTTGAATACCAACCTGTTTTTCAGGCTGGAGCCAGCCACACGTCTCAAACAAAAGGTTTGAGTCTAGCTCTATTTGGGAGCATTATTTTTTCCGCTTTTTTTCTCTGTTTTTATTCCATTGCCGTTGCAGTGACTGAACTACTTGGTTAAGTTTTGGAAAAGATCACGGTTTGGGTTAAAGGAAACCACGTCAAAACATTAACCACAAGTTAGAAGGCAAACATGTCCCATTGGCAAGAAGCTTCTCCTCCATTTTTATGGTTACCAGGGTGATGAATCAGGGGGTAGACAGATATCCTTTAAAAGCAAGGGTCATCGTATGCGTAATGAAAATGATGAAAATGTTATGTGTGTAAACTTCAGTTGTCTTAACCAGTCCGTATTGTTGTACTTTTTGGTATATGTACATCATGATATTCATGATAAGTTATCATGAATATTTGTTCATGATAGTTCATTTGTGGTCAACACACCACAAATGAACTGAATTGGAGGTTGACTTGCCTGGCCTGGTCATCTGGTCTGTCTGATTGACAGCTTTCATTCAAGTCTCAATAAATTGTTTGCATATTAGTGGCAAATTCTCTCAGTTTTCATGAATGGAGCTGTAATGCAGTTGAAATCAAATGACACAAAAGAGGGCTGTTCATATGTAGAGGGTTTAATAAACAGGAAACTATCAAACAAAAATTGTTAGCCCTGGCTTTAAAAAAAGCAAAAAAAAAAAGAGCACATGGGACGAGGAATAAGGTGTTTTTACTTGTTATTTTTATCAGGTTTTTTGGTTCTGGTGCAAATTAGAGCATTGCTAGTCCACAATAAAGCGGACAATATACGACAACAAAGTTGTTTGTTCTGGCAGAAAATTACAAGAGTAACTGTCAGTGGTGGTATTACCTGCTATCTACAGTACACACTGAACAAAAAACAAATGAAATGTCAGAGTGGGATTTTCTCTGTCTCTCAAACTGTCTGCTTTCGAAGCACCAGGGCTGTCATGGACAACACCGGACAACAAAACATAACATGAGACGTGCTTCCCAGAGGGATGATGTCAGATGATGCTGGCAACACTCATTGTTACGCTTAATGCGTCAAACCTCCTACTCTCCCCTTTGCTCCCAAACATAACCATTATTCACCCTTCATGCGCCAACCTTGCGTGCAATGCTGTGATAGCTTTCATTCACCCAAACTTCAACCCAGCTGACTCCCTCAGAGTGATGGGCAGGGGGCTATTGTGTTGTGATCAGCCAGAAAGCCACAACTCTGGGTTAGATCTGCCTTTGGAAGACACGGTCAGCGGGGTAATGTGGGTTGAACGTTGTCCCTGGGGTCACTGCGTGTTCCCGGTCATGCTGGAGGTGTCATAAATAAAGAGAGAGACGGTGAGATAGAAGGAGAACAATGAACCCCCCCCCCCTTTCCTGTGCTTCCAGCTCTGTCTCCCCTCCCCATCAGCCAGGGGGAATGTTGTAAGTCAGAGCAGGGTTGGGGGGAAACCTGAGACATGAGCAAGGGAGTAAGGCAAGCAGACATTAAAGTGGGAACCTGGCTCTCAGGGAGCCTGGCCATTCCTGTCATCATTAGAGTGCGTGGGAGACAAAGGCAGGAAGAGATGATGATGAGACACGGGATGGAGGAGGGTGACTTTCATCCTCTCAGTCAGACATACTGAAAACAGCAAACAAGAATACACGTGTTGTTCTGCATGCTTACTGTGTCACTTATACAAGTCATAAATCCAGGTATGGTGCATTTAGTTCTGGCAGCACAGTTGTACGGGGACAAAGGTAATCCAGCAATAATTTTCAGCGAACAAAGGATTTTGATTTCTACCCCGTCAGGGAGGAAGAAAGCCGAAATCAAGTGTGAAGGGCTTTCTTTTCGTGCTGTGCTGCCCAGCCTACAGCCAAGCAATGTCCTTGCATTCATGGGGATAAAGCCATCTCTGACAATGATGGAAAAAAAGAACTGCTGATGGAGAGGGAGGAGGCTGAAGTGAGGCAGTGATGAAAGGGATAAGACAGTCAAGATGAGGTGTGTTTGTGTGTATGTGTGAGAGAGAGAGAGATGGCTGAACATGTGCACCTTTGTGTCTTTGTGTAAGTCTCTGCTCGTGTGCCACAGTAATTATTACAGACCAGAGGTGTATCAAAATATTTCACAAATGATCTATGATTCTGACCTTAATTATCACTTCAGATTAATTTAACTTCTGAATGGGTAGTTTTAAATACTCCAACATACTGTACCCAGAGCTGCTGAATTACTTTGATTGTCTTAGAAAACAGAATAAAAAAAAAAGAAAAGAAACATTCAAATGTTTTGTCAGTGTAGCCTGTTCCATGGCTCAGATAATGATGCTTGGATGTCGGCTGCCTTTTGTTCTGTTCTCTGTAAAGATGATCCCACGCTGCTTCTATAATGTTGAAGTCTGGACTCTGGGGAGGATTCATCCCTCTGTAAGACCTGTTGCCACTGATTTTCACAAAAACATAAATGAATTAATGGCCACGGACACCATTCATTGCTGTTTTATAAGTGCTACCGAAAACAGAATTAACTCCATAGAGGATGGCAGCGTCACTTGATTGTGACAAAAAAAAAAAGACAAAATGACGAAAGGCAACAAAAATCTGCATTTTGGACAACTGAGTTTGACTCCCATCCCTAACACTGAGATTTAAAGTGACTTTACTTTCAAATTTTATTTTAGGATTCACTTTTTTCAAGGATTCACAGTTTACGAACTACTTGGTAAAAGTTCAGCATAAAAAACAACCTTGTTAAGGTTAGGAAAACATCGTGGCTTGCATTAAAACAGCCACTAATGTATTGGCTACCGAGACCCTCTCCCTCTGCTACACACGAGACACGATGGACACCCGAACCACACACCCCTCTGAAATACTTACTGAATTCTTGTTCATCTGTACAGACACAAAGTTGTCTGTTTGCTGAATATTTAACCTTTTCCTGGGCTGTTGTACAAATTTTTGTCATTAAAACCTTTCAATATTTAAGAAAAGGTTGCTCTGCATTAAACCTGACACATGTTAAACTCATTAATGTCACAGTGAGCTAAACTGGTTGAAGACGTAATCAATTTGATGGTATTAAGTCGTTTTAAATGTGGGACAAAAGTTTTGTTTAACTAAGATGTGGATGCACTTGTACAATGGTACCAATAAGATAGTACATCTTTGTTGTCATTGTACAAAATGCTGTTGGAGGGAAGATGTAGAAGGTAGCATCGGAAAGGTGAGTACAAATCCAGAATAAATAGGCCTAAAGGTTTCACATTACCCTCCTTTAAAATAGCCTAAGTTGTTCCTGCTTGACATGCGTCAACTCAGCTCTCTACTGTTTATTCAAGCCGTCAAAGCAGGTCTATTCAGTGCTACCTCACTCTTTCTGACATTGATCACTGTCCCTCTGGGCACAGGTATCTCCCTCCCACTCAAAGGTAACTAAGCCTTATGGAATGTTTGGTGCCCCTCTTCCTGACCCCTTCAAAGTGTTTGGAATTGGCTTTCACCCATCATCTCACATTTTCCCCCTGAGGTAGTGAGGTTTAACCCTGACAATCTGAAGAGAGCTGTGAAGGAAAGCCAGTGCCACTTTTCTCTGAAGTCTTTACGTTTGCTCACCAGACAGGGTAGGGACGTTATGAAGGAAAGCACCGAGAGGTTTGGAATCTGGTGCTGTGTAAAAAGAGAGAGCTCCCGGTGGGGCCTTAAGGACTTATTCAACTGGAGCTGAGAAGAGCTCCGCTGGTGCTGATGAGAACTCACTCTGTGTACGTAGATTTTTAAGCAGTGGTGTTTTATTTCAATTGCATGGATTTATTGTGCTTAAAATATAAGGAGATCAAGGCTTGTTGGTTTGATTTCAGCTAATTAAGTAGGAAATAGTCTCTTTTGATCATAACACAGCTTCTTACCATACACTTCATATGGTAAAAGGGGAATAAAATGCAATTAGCAAAGACAAAAACAAAAAGAAATCCAAGCAGAACACTCTAATTGATTGCTTGTAGTTAACATCTGGTTTATGTTTTTATCACTGCCCATGTATTACATGGTACCATGAGAAGTGTACAGTTTTTCCATATGTTGAAGGACTATAAATGAACTATTAAATCAAATTATGTAAAACATAATGTAAAGTGGCTTAAATCACAGCTCTGATTTCTTCACTTTCACTCAACTATTAAACCAACAAAATGATCCAGATAGATGGTATCAGAAGAGGTTGGTTTAATTGTACGTGTAACAGCTGCTTCACACACAAACACTACATAACCAAATCATTTCATTCAAGAGATCATAAACATCTGAGAGTTATTTTCTTTGCTTTTTCAGACTTAAAACTTGGTTGTGATTAGATGACAGTGAACTTCTTTAAGCCCTGGTGCAGTCTTGTCACACAAAAATAAATAGTTCTTTCACTCCAAGTCAAGTCACATGTTAATAGTAAGTGTTTTTGTAGTTTTTTGTGCCATTTCACAGTATGTACTTACTTGTGTTGTACTCTTATCTTAACCGTTTGGTGGAAAAAGACACACCAAAAGCTTAAAATGCATATCAACTAATTGGATTAAGTCCCGAAGTGGCCTGCTATTTGTATGGATTGCCATGAGATTGTACTGCTTGACGAAATGTTGCACAAGCTGCTGTTTTTATGGAGTCAAATCAGCGCTTGAAGTGGCTGTTACGCTTTATAGTTCCACCTTGCATGAGCTGAAGCCATTATTTCCAGTGGCAACACAACAAATCCAGGTAATGTTCTGCCAGATGCCACCACATATTTTACATGCACACTGCAAGGTATTTGTGTTTTTGTATTAAATGGCCTTCACGTAACTACATAGTTATGTGTTGCATACCCCCCACCCCCAATGCAGGTACAATGCCTCTATACATCTATGTAATGTCAGCAGTAGCAGAATAATCAGCTTGAGCAAGCTGTACGTGTATATGTGTATATATGTGTATATGTGTGTATATGTCGTTACTTTTTAATATTCTTCAGGTGTCCACCAGCTGTGTACTGACAAACTTGGGACATTTCAATTAGTGAAGGACAGAAATGAACAAATAAATCTTTCTAAGTGACACTTTTACAGTTTTATTATAGCCATGTCTGCACTGGTACACTTCAAGGTCAAATCCCACTCTGCGCTGTATGAGACAAAAGCCTCGGCCTTCCTGTTTGGCTTTTATACCCAATTAACTGCCAGATACATAAACTCAAATGAGTACAGTATGATGCTGTTAAAATCAACCTGATCTGAAATATGTAGAATAAGCACAATCTCTTAAATAAGGCATCAGGTGGTGGTGCCATGTATCGTTTTTTAGGCTATTCTTCAGTTCCTGTTTGGTTATGTTTTGGCATTTTTTTGGCAAGGTTAATAAACCAAAATACATTGGTAGAAAGGTAGAAAACAATATGGTTTGGAAAACTTGGGGGTCCGGACCCATGTGCTTGTGCTCTGTTCTCACTCTCTTTATGTTTGGTTTCATTCTCAAAAAAGAAAATCTGGGAGAATCTCTTGAAAACTGTGAATTAATTTTTTTCCAACTGTTACAAAGTGGGCTAAGCTGGTTTAGAAATTGGATGGATGGATGTGCCAAACACACAATAGCCCAGAAATCCAGATATATTTTAGAAATGGCCAGCTCTTCAAAGGTAACAAAATAACCAACACATTCTCATTCCAGAGTCATCACATACTGATGCTTGGTCAAGGACACTTCACGTCAGTTTTTAACAACCACTGTAACCCTTTGTTGTCACTTTCCAAAAAAACAATGAGCTGCTCTATGGCTGCATATTGCCAGCTATCTTTCAGTAGTGGTAAATGACACACCGGCCGCGCCAATAGAAATGTGCATCAGGAAATCAAGGAAAAAAATCCTGGTCATCCAAATGATGCTTTGGGGACTTAAAACATATGCAGCGGTCTCCATGAGCCTGTGATGAGCTGAGAATGAGAACAGGTTGATGGAACATTACAGTTCATTCATTTAGCAGATGCTGAAGCAACTTAGAAGTGAGTAACACAGTGAGGGGCAATGAAGGGTTCAGTGTCTTGCCCAAGGATACTTCTACCTGTAGATGAAAGAAATCGGGGATTGAGCCAGTGACTTTCCAATCTAAAGAAGGCCACTCTACTTTCTGAGGAGTTACTGTGAATGTAAGAGAGCGGATTTAAGTATACATAAGCAACAAGTGCAAATGTATTCCAACCTCATAAATGCCTCAAATCTTAAGTCACTGCAGCAATAAATGACATTGAGAAAACGGTGGTCAAAATACATTCACTCGCTGTAATTTACTAGACCAAAACCTTTGTAAACTTGTTGAATATTTGGAAGAGTAAGAGCCATGACCACAAGCAATTGTGAGCACTACAGTCTGAAACCAAATTGCCTGAATAACACTGGCATTTCCTCCTGCTTACAGACATGCCTGCATTACCTTGACTCCTCCCCTACCCCCAATATATTGTAAAAGCAGTAGCTAAAACCTTCAGTCTGCCACTGAAGCCTCTTTTTCTTTCAACAAGCAACTGCTACATCGCATGCAGTCAGTGTCCCTCACTTTTGCCCCCTCCCATTTAAATGAGAACATCTCTGCTGTGAGTGTTATTTTTGCTTTATTAGATCAATTTTCAATACATACAAATGAGCTTGCTGTATGTACATTCATGGTGTAATTACTTTCCCTTTCCAATATGCCAGACCTAATAGCTCAGTCTTGGATATATAATGGGCTGTTTTTTGCTTCAAACACAGCTAAAGTAATAACAGAATATTAGCTTACCTCTCAGCTGGAGTCCAGTGAGATGGGGGGGTTAGACCTTATGCAGGAGACAAAGCTTCTGGCATTTTCTGTTCGCAATGTTTGAAAGACAGCACTGTCTGATCTGGGAATGGGTGTGATAATTGTTCCCATATGCAATGTTGCATTACAACAGAATAAAGTCTCCTTTGTTATCAATCTTACAGATCCTCCTTTTTTGTTTTACCTGGCTTTCTCATCACGTCCCGAGAATGCCAGTGAACTGTCTGTAGATCCCCTGATAGGATCTGCACATCTGCACTCCAGTCTTTAAAAAAAAAGAGACTCCAATGACAATGACAAACTCGCACACAAATTAGACATTTTAGAGGAAAAGCTGTGCATGTCACAATTCCTCACTGAAAATAATGCCTCAAAACTAACTGCCAGGCTTGAATAGCTCCTGTCACACACTATAATAGCATGTACGAAAGGCCAAGGCTGCCTGTTAACACCAGGGAAGGTAAAAGGAGGAATGGAGCCGGAGGAGCTTGTCTGCGGAGAGGAGACAATTTTGTTCAAGCTCTCCTGCAGCTTTGTCAGAGCGTGTGTGTGTTGGAGGCAGGGCTGTAATTGCTGCCGCTACTTCATTTCCCCGCCACCCCCTCCCCAGAGTTCTGCTTCAGACTCGGAGAATTGGAAGAGTCATTTCATCTCGGAGGAAAAGAACGGATGGGAGCTCTGTGGGGAGGGGAAGCAGAGGAGGCTAAATTACAGAGCAGCATGGTGTGGCAGCCGGCTGTGTGCTCTGACCCTCTGTCCTGACACCACTTGGAGCCTAAGAGAGGAAGACTATTTTGAGTAAGGTGGACATCTTCTGCCAAAAACTACAGGGGGGGGGGGGGGGGCGATTACATTACATCCTGCACAATATAATGCAATTTAATACTCCAACCAATACTTGCCTTTTTTAAAAGCCTTTGCCTTTAAAAAAAAATGAGCACAGAGCTTCTGCCAGTCTTCACAAAAAAAAAGAAATCCAATAAAAATACGGCAGAATAGGCCACGTTCCAAAATCATCGGAACTTCACCAATCCAGGATTTGTGTTTGTTCAGACAAATCCACTTTGTTGTATCAAAGCAAACGGCGTGACTGTAAAGAGCACAGACCAGTGACGACAAAATGGTTTCAAGTAGGATGTGAGCTGCCGTCTCAAAGACGGATACTCTTAAAAGCAAACTATTCCTAATTGGTAAAACAATCTTAAAAATCAAGGCAGTTGCTGTGCCTTTGTTTCCGACAGCAATAGATTTAAATGAATGAATGAAATCTCTTGTCATTCCCTTCTAGGAAGAGATCCAGAAGCATTTTCTCATATGATTACTTCATCAGTATGTAGGCTGCATTAGCAAAAATAATTCACGACCATAGCGCTCAAGGAAACAGGAAAAGCCGAAGAGAAAGAAAAAGAGTATCAAATCCACATCGGATACAGAGTACCTTCTGGTTATTCTGCTCTTGATACAATTATACTGGCAAAGATGAAAAATAGGATGCTTTGAATGGAGCAAAAATGGTTCAGAGGCTTTGAAGTTGCTCCTATTTAGACTCAAATAGAGTTTCCTGTCTGACGTCTACTTTCAAGCTCTGAAAGTAAATCACAGTGTGATCAGACATACCTTATTTTATGCTATCAAGTCCAAAAAACACATCAATGCACGTTTTCCTCTTTTCTCTCAATTCAAAATTTCCATTACAAAAACCTAGTTTCACAGTTATTCAAGTCATGTTGGAAAATAGAAATTTAGAAATTGTTGGCTTTTACAACATATTTCAAAAGTTATTCAAAAGCTATCAAAATGATGACAAACAAAGTACAAGTAAAGCTTTTTATGTCCCCTAACAGAAATGACTTTTTGTTGGTATTTTATTTAAATGTACATTTATCTCTCACAGCAGCTTGTTGAAGTTTTTTACCGCCCATCCATCCAAAATTGCAAGACAATTTAGTGTTTTTTTGTTGAATAATTCACTTCTGGTTCAATTTAACTTTGCTTGCAGATTGTCTAAGATGATCTAAAACCACCGTTTTATGTAATGAACAATTCACATGAGAATCAATGCCTGAGGCAGCGAAGCATTTCCTAATTTTTAACATTTCTTATGCCTCACAATTAGAGTGAAGTTCTTCTCCAGAAAAGGTGTCCTTGGTGCACCAAACATGTCTTCCGCTGCTGTGATCATAAATCCACAAACAATGCAAATCCATGAGACTTTTACAGGATGTTTCTTATTGCTGAGATTACATTAGCTCAACTCCCTTATTCGTATAATTGTCCACATGCTTGCCTTTGTATTACATCTGCTACCACAGGATTGACAGATGAGGACTGTCTTCATAATGGACATAAAGACAATAAAGTTGATTAACATTTCGGTGATTTTTAGATGGTTGTAGATGGTTTTTAAGGCCTGTAAATGAAAGGCGACTGTATTCGGTCACACCTGCCCCTTCACTGCCTCTACAGGTCACTGCCATGTCGCAGCTCATGTACACTTCGCAATAATGTCTGGGAACGTGCACAACTGATGCTCCAAACAAACTCGGGATACATGTGGTAGCTATCATAAACATGCAAATAAAGTCAATTTTCGTTCAATGTGATCTCCTGAGTTACTAAAATACGTTTGTTGGTCAATGATAGAATACATAGAAATTTCACAAAAAAAAACAATCATTTGTGGAATACCCATGTTTAGCCTCCACGGTTCTCTACTGTGACACAGCGTGATGACGTTGACAGTTGCCACTCTTGATTAGGACAAAAAAATGCTAATTTGGTAGGGGGCCAGGTTGTGAGATGGCAATAAGTTTGTGTCTGTTTACTTTTCTGCTTCAGGGATTTCCTACTTACTTAGCTCCCACCAATTAATGGTTATGGCTAGAAATTAAAAGTACAATGTTTGTGGTTGGTATTAATGTACATGGTTAAGTTTACATGATAAAATAATACATGGTTCGGGTTAATATCCATTGTCACAGACCACAAGTTTTTATACTCTCTCATCACTGTTTTCGTCACATGACGTCATGCTACCCAAAAAAATTGCTTAGGAAAATGCCATCTCACAATTTTGAAGCCTGGATTTTAAAACTGCTATGTATTGGACATTTGGAAAGATTTATATTTTACAATTTCTGCTGAGGGTGAAATGCTTTTTCTTCCAGTAATTTGGACTTTTATTTTTTTATCTTCCGTTTGAGACTCGGGGACACTGAGAACTTTTTTTCTGAAGGCTTTAGTGAGCTCTTTATGTCTAGGCATGACGACATGACACTCTTAACAGCAAGGATCGTACGTGATCCTAGGTCTTAGAGGTGACACTTTCCACCTTAACCAACCAACAGCAAAAAGACTCAATAAGCTCATCCTTGAAACACCAATGAGGTCCCGACTAACAAGTTAGTTTAAAAAGAACACCTTGTGAAAAACACAGCATCCATGTAGCTACATCCATCTCTGTTTCCAAATCCAGGACAAATAGATCAATCATAGGAGAAAGTGGACTGACAATATTACTGCCAAGGTGCACTGCAGCTCCAATGATTTTGTCACATCCTCATCATCTTGCTTACACAAAATACAGCCAAAAAAAAAGTGATCATACATTTTAATCCTCCGTCATATTCTGTGTCTTTATTTTATTGGGAATCCAATAAAACACCTTTATCAGACACACATCCATACACGTTATGATGTGCATCCCAGACCTGATCCATACTCATAAAGGACACAATCATTATGCGAAACCAGTTGAATGGTTGAGCCCCACCAGATACACAAGGGCTTAATGCCCCCTTTGACACTCCAATCTGCCCTTCTCATTATGATGTGTGGTGGCAAACAGACGGGGACGCCCCTACCCACTCTGTCTTCATCCACCCTTATCCCTTCGTAGATTTTACACAGAGCAGGGGGCTGGAGGGAGTTGACAAAGGGCACGTCTCGCATCACAGCCCCAAAATTAATAGGGGGCCTCTCATTATAGAGAAATGGGAAAGAAACATAGGTCTTGAAGGAGACAGGAGGGAGCCGGACAGGTGGATTCTTATATAATGATACAAGAGAAGAGAGTGTGTGGAAAACAGAGAAAAATTAGATGAAAAATGTGAGAGAGAACTCTGAATTGCAACCCACTGGATCTCTTGCTCATATTTTGACTCATATTGTGGGACTGAATCCAAGCTGAGAGTCGCCAGCAAGAGAAACAGGAAATTAGTTATTCCCCTAATAGCAGCACTGCTTTACCGTCTCCCCCTCTTTTTTTCCTTCCATCCCTCAGGAAGGTTGGGTAACAGCCAATCTCATTGAGAGGCAGATCAATAAAGATATACATTGTCATCTCTGAGCACCACCCTCTTAATCAATTAATCTATAATAGAATCCATTCACCAGAGCCTCTTAAAGAGCCCGTCCTCCCATTACCAGCTATGGGTCAAAAATGGCTGCAGACATATGGGGTTCTCATTACTATTAATGGTGGATACAACTGAAATAGGTGAAAATGCAAGGCTATAGTTACAGGTTATGTGCATCTAATGGCATTTCAAGGAAACATTGCTTAAGTATTCCCCCATGAAGAGATCAGTGTGGCCAAAATTGCAAGCAGTAGTCCTAATGAGTTATTATCCACGCCATGCTGTGTCATCAGATGTATGGACACATGCATTAGGCTGCATGCGAGTCTCCAAATGAACTGAGTGCTTGCTGGATAGTGTGCCACTGATTCTATCTTAATACACTGTTATTTTCTGCTTCAGGCTCTGGCAGTGATGTAGCAGTGGCTACGACCACATAATAAACATTCCATCATGGTCAGCCATGGAGAGATTTTAAAGGTCCTGTAAAAATGATTATTCACCTCTGCAAAAGCAAGGTTTCAAATGTAAATCAAAGGTTTGTGGAACTAAAAAGCAACATTTTTCACATTTTACTCTGTGCACCTAAATTAATCCACAGAATGTTTGACATCAACAGTAATCGGTGCACAAATATGTGGGAGTTTCCTCCCCTTCTCTACTTTATCAGCTCTAATTGTAAGCCTGCAAAATTACCTCTTGAGTACTCCCAACAATATCAGAGCTGCCATCAATGTTGATCATTCATGTTAATGGTGATTTATAGCCAGGAAGGAAGTGTTTTTGGTGAAGGATGTCAGCCGTTCCTTTGTGGGGAGAACAGTACATTATTTCACATGGGGTCTCAAGGACAAAAGAATCTTGTTTGGCTCCCTCCAGTGAACAAGATGACCATTGTTCAGTAAGATTTGGGGCTATATTTTACACCAAGGTTTTACATATGCAATTCCATCTATGTTCCATCCTCAGACTGGAAATTTACACTTCTAAGTGTTTTATGTGCTGATTTTTAGTACTATGCTATGCCCAAATTTAGAATGCACACTGCTCAATTCATTAAAAACAAAAATGCATTAGTCATGCTTTTTTCCAGTCCATACTAAAAATATCAACTGTTAAATGTTCACAGGCTGAGTGTTACACGGGTCTGGGCTTTGTGTAGCACATCCACTATCTGTCATCCACACACCGCTGTGATGGCTGCCATTAAACCCGCAAAGAGAGACACCCCCCCCCCTCCAGTTCAGTCCTTTTTCATTCAGTGAACAACTGCTCGATCATGTATTATTCTATTCTTAGAGGTGAGTCACGTCTATAGGTAACCCTGGACGGGAGCTATTACTGGTTAATAGTTTATGGATTGTGGAGCTACAGGTATGACCTGCACTTGCAGGTTAAGGGAAAGGACACAGCAAAAATAAATTCCTCTTTTTAATACTGAGTCTGTCAGCGTGTCTCCTATCTCAAGGATTGTTGACTATTTGTCTGACTTCGGTATGTGCTCCTGGGCACTCTGTACACTTCTGATGTTCAATGTAACTCTGAATTATGGCGCCCACAGTAGTTCTGTGGTGGCGGGGTGTTTGGGTGCAGGGTGGATGACTTTGTGGTCCTGCTGGAATCACCTTCTCCTAAATGTCAACAAGAAACACAAACCCTTTAAACATCATGGGGGGGAGGAGGTAGGAGTTGTGGAAAGCTACAAGGACTTGAGTGCCCACTTAACATACTCAGCTGGAGGATCGACAGGGAGGCCAGAGTTTAACTGTACTTCCTGAGGAAGCTCTAATCTTTTGAGTTTGATCTTCTTTCAGGTGCTGTTTACACATACCCGGGTATTTTGATAAACGCATATTTTCTAACCTTCGTTTGCAAAAATAACTAGGTGCACACAGCCCCGTTTTTAAAAAAAAACACGTCTACATTGATCAGCATAAATACGCAGTCCGTCCGGGTCTAACCCAGAATCGCCGTCGCTGGTGGTGGTATGGCCTGGCTCTGTCTGCCAAAAGAAGCTCCGCAATTGCTGCCCTCCGAGCCCTAATGCGTCTTTGTTGGTCAATACACTGTATGACTTTAATTTTCAAAAGCACACAAGCGAGTATAGCTCTTAAAAACAGAAATGCTGCTAGTACCTCCATGCTTGCCAGATAAACAATGGACGTCGGTCTTTTACCGCGGATATTGCCCAAAACTCCGTTTTTGCCTCTTTCAACCAGTTTATACACAAACGCTAAACAGAGTTTTTAAAAAATCTCCACTTTTGCTGGAGTTTTTTTTATGCCTCGTTTTTGGAGGAAAAAACTCAGTTTGTGTATAAACGAAAGGCACAAACGAAGGGAAAGATCTTCGTTTATCAAAATACCCGGGTATGTGTAAACAGCACCTCAGTCCGTGGAACCAGGTGCTATCATTGCTGTGCTCTGTTGTGGTAGGTCTGAAAAAAAAACTTATTCACGCAGCCAGAAGTGTCATTAGTAAGAACCTTGAGACTTTTAACAGGAGAGGAGTGAACAAATTAATCAGCATCATTACCCCATGGGATTGCTCCAGAAAGCAATAACAATCTTTTAATTACGTTTTTATGGAACCTTCACCAGTTGAATGTGAAAATGTTGAAAGAGAACGTGCTTTACTTCTAACCATCATTTTTTTAACCCTCAGCAGGTAGTTTTCATTTGTAACCCAAAGCGAGTACTGTTATGGTGCTTTTCCACTAGCTCGCTTCGGCGCGCTGTTGCGTGTTTCCACTAGCACGCCGTACCTGCAACTGGGACGATTTTCCGTATCACCTCAGCCCTGGTTCCAAACGGGCCGAAGCATTACTAAAACGTGACGTTAGCCGACTACCTTCCACTGATTGGGCGATGAGTGTCGTCACTGGAAGCGTCATAACGCGGATAATAAAAGCTAGCATTAGCAACCGTTAGCTTACCTCCAAACGTCGTCTTTTTGAAGCTCGTAACAAAACTCTACGGTACTTTTCAATACTGTTTTGTCTGGCGGCCAGGAGTCTTCTCTGTCTCTCTTCTCTTGCCTTCTGTGCGACAAAAAGCCACAGGGTGAGCAGCAACACGCGCAGCCGTGTTACGACGACCCCTCCCACGTCGAGGAGGCACGAAGTATACTCGTTTGTAATGGAAACACAACCAAACCGAGCCGTGGTGAGCTAGTGGAAAAGCGCCTAAACCGTGTCAAGAGTTTGTAGTGAAATGTGTCAAGTTATTGACTGAACTTAACCCTGAAGTGTAAAAACAGCTGTCGCATCTGAGTGTCAAATTCAAGTGCCGTGGTTGAAGGCGTGCTGGGGATTCTTAAGGGAATTTAAGGTTACGAACAAATCATATATTTGAAAGTGACTTACAATACTATCAGAGCAAGACCGAACAAAAGTAAACATTGGACTGTTTTTTACTTGATTCGGAGGGGAAAAAATACGGTGGCCGACACGTGCAAACGCGCTGCAAACGCCGAAACAAATCCAACAGTAAAATGCTGCAAGAGAAAAATGCGGCAATAACAAAAACGACCGGAGCACACGCGCTGCAAACTCCAAAACACATACATGCAAGAGAGAAACGCAGCAAACTTCAAAACACATGCAAGAAAAAAACGCGCTGCAAACTTCATAACACAACGGAAGTTCGCCAGGCCACTAGGCGGTCTCGACCTGTGGGATAGGGCATCGACTATGGGAGAGCTACCATATTAATGAAAGAGAAGAAAGTCAAAAGGTACGTTGTCATTTATGTCTTTTTTAAACACTTGGCCGTAATCTTTTACCTTATTATAGAAGAGCAGCGGAGTTATGTCGCTATAATAAGGTAAAAGATTACGGCCAAGTGTTTAAAAAAGACATGAGGACAACGTACCTTTTGACTTTCTTCTCTTTCGTTCATATGGTCGATCTCCCATAGTCGATCCCCTATCCCACAGGTCGAGACCGCCTAGTGGCCTGGCAAACTTCCGTTGTGTTTTGGGGTTTGCAGTGCGTGTGCTGCGGTCGTTTTTGTGATTGCCGCATTTTTCTCTTGCAGCGTTTTACTGTTGGATTTGTTTCGGCGTTTGCAGCGCATTTGCACGTGTCACCATAAAAAAAAGTCGCAAAATGGACACTGATTTGGTGTTGTTGCTGCTGAACACTGCGAATCAGCGTGTTCATCAGTGTATTGTTATTTATCAAAGACTAAAACATGAATTGTAATCTAATTGTAATCGTCTCTGCCTCACAGACGAGGCCTCAGTCGGTCCCCTCAACCTCGTTTCACACTAACATGCAAATAAGTTTTTGATTAAAAATGTTTGACCGGGTTTTGCAGGTTTCACACCAAAGTCTTGGAAGTTTCCAACCTTTCAAAAGATTCTCTGGTAATTTGCAATACATGTTGCCGTGACATATACTACATTAATTATGTTGGACATGTATTAATTTTACACATGCCAATGTGCCACATTCAAATGACTCAAACACAACTGTGTTTTACGGAAAAATCCGTAAGGCTGAAAACGGCTTGTCATTCATTTTGATTATGATGTGACTTCTGCATGAGGAGCATTAGACCAGTAGAAACGAGGAAAAAACAACCGTGCAGCTACATAATAAGGGCTCACTTGATGTTCTCTGATTATTTTGGAGCTGAGTAAAAAAAGGTTTTGTTATCCAGACTAGCAACCTTATTTACTCATTGGATGCCATTCACATTAACATTGATTTCTTGGGGGGAAAAAATGGACACTTGATATTTCTTTCTTTTGATAAAGACATTTAATCAAGTCTACGATCTTAGATAATCCAGTTGCTTGTCACAGCAGCACAGCCTCAGTAGAGGGAAATAAGAAATCCTGCATACATCATAGTCTCAATTCACTTAAAGATATTACTTTATGAACACAGGCTCAGTTGTTCAGGCTATTACACAGTCTTGCTCTTCATTTGTTTCTGGTTTGGGATTTCAGTTCTCTCTGTGGATCTGTGGTAACTGACAGACACGTTTTTTTTTATCATCTTTGCAGCTCACAGGCACAGATGTTCCTAATATACTTTCAGCAAAAGACTTGATACTTTGATTTTCTGAGTAAGCTTGATTTATTCATTTAGTCCTTTGAAAGACTGTTGGTCTGTCCGGGGTGTACGTATCAGCTTCCTGCGACCATGAACAGGACAAAGCAGGTTTTTAAGAGATTAAATTGAACTGAATGAAAAAAAAAAACTTTATTTCGCCAAAAAATAAGATTGATGGATTTCTCTTTACTTTTTTCCGTGAATTCCAAAAACTTTGCTAAAATATATAAGTGTCAAAAATGAGTTAAAAATGCTCCGACCACCCCGCTCCAGATGTAGAGGCCATCTTTTCCGATGCTTCCAGGAAAGGTTGCAGCTCTTCTCTGAAAGCTTTTATGTGCGTTCAAATGAGCAGTCAAACGATAAAATCACTTCTTTGTGTGTCGAGAAGGCATAATTCTATGATCTATGGCTCAGCTGCAAGTGTGCTGAACGGCACCAATCCACACTGATGGGCTGTCATTGTAATTCAGCACCTAATGTGGATAATTAGTCTAAATTCATGGAGTACTTGATTCCACTGACAGCTATACCAAATGTTTGACGAAGGCAGCAAAGTAGCTGCATCAGTCAAAGACGAACGGAAATACATTTAGTGGAGGGCCTCATCATGTTTTATTCAATCACAGAGCGATGCTCAATTAATCAGTTTCGGCAATTAAATTAAACATGTACATGCATAAAACATGAAAGAAATATCCAGGGTGTTTAAATGCTGCTCCGCTCTCAGTACTCCTGTAAACTCATAAAGAGAGAATTCATTCTCAGCTCTCTATGACAGGATCTGTGACCTTAGTGAAGCGGAATTATTTCTGTCTCACACAATGCAAGAACAGAGTGAGACAGCTCATCTTGGTATGCACTGCTTGATGCATACCACCATCCAAAGCATTTCTGTAAATGTCAAGGGCTGTGTGTTTACTAGGTCTGCCTGACCTCTAATATTTATTCAGCTCTACAGCACTCTACCCAATCATTCCTCATTGCTCCACTGCAGACTCGTGGCTCTTGCGATGTCAAGTCTCATTGGCTGCAGTTTGCCGTATCTCCTGGCACATGCAATATTACTTTTCGCTTTCCATCAAGTCCTGCCAAAGACTTTGCACAGATAAATACTGACATTTTGCAGTGGTGTGTAGGGTCTGTTTGTATGTCTCCGTTCCCGAGTCATTGGCTGATTTGTATAGGACCACAGTCGGTGGGATTAAAGGTCCGCGTAAGACAAATTTGCATTTTGGATACACACAGCTGCCAACATCATTTATGCCTCATCGGAAAGATACCAGCTTTGAGATAAATTTTGACATTTGCACCACATTCGATAGCGTGACTTCAAAGGAAAAGGTTGATTCGAGATGTATTCAAGTAGAATTCTAACGGCAAAATGTTAATATTTACAAAAGAATGCAAAGATTCAAAATGCTGACCAGGACCAGGTCTTGCCCTCCTTTTCTCTGTAGGCTGAAATGATACCTGACACAGCTAGAAAACCTTTGCAGCATGAAAAGATAAGTTAACATGGAGCCCTGGTTCATTTCTGAATCTGAATTCATTATAAGCGCCCAGAATAAAAAGTAATGAAAACATAAAATGGTGCTGCAACACATTTTGATCCTAGGAGCTTAAAAACAAGGCAACTGGACTGTACTAAGATATTATAATTACTGTATTTAAATGATTATATCAGTTTAAAGCCATCATTAATGTTTTTGAGTATACTCTATAGGATCCAACACCAACATTTAGATTATGAAAAACCATCAAGTTTCTCAAAACCTTGTTAAACTCTACAATAACCAGCTTGTTTTTACATGTTTTCAGTAGCTGTTGTACCCTTTAAAAAACATTTTTCATTGAAAATAAAGGAGGAACTGCTCAAAGAAAGAAATATTACTGACATTCAACAGATCTTAACCTCCCACGGCGCCCACAATTTTAATTTCACAGGAATATTTTCATCAGGATAAAAGCAAATTTGTCTTCTCACTCACAACGTAACTTTCTAAGCTAACAGATTTCAAACTTTTGTGCTTGAAGCCTCCAAATGAAAAGATAGGTCCCACTGATGTGTGCGTAAAAAAGCTTTGCAGTTCTCACATTGGTTAGACAGTGTCAATAAGAAGTAGAGTTTTTCTGTAGTTTTAGCCAAAATTTCCGTGAACTTTTAGTTTGAGTTAAAAAGAATGTTGCACTCAACATCACCATGGCAACATCAACTGCCACTTTGAACTCACAGCTGAAGGACATTTGAAATCAAGGACTTCTCGTCCCTCTGCTCTGTTTTACACAAACTTTGATAGATTGAGATTAAATTCAGATTAACATTCTAGCAGTTCGCTAAAAGACATGTGACTCTGTTTCAGGGAACACACAGCAATTTTTAGAAGAATTGCAACGTCTAGTTTTGTGTGTACTGGCCCTTTAAGGAAGCATTGGTTAAGTAAAGTTTGACCAAATTAGATAAGATTAAACCGGATGTTTGTTGAGTGTACTTTCAAAATAAAATGGACAACAACTTTTGTCAACAGAAAATGGAGAGCATAATCACAGAAATGCTAATCGCAGAATAAAAAATAATGAAAGCACCTTGCAGTTAAAGAGAAATATAATTCACCACGAAAAGTTATTGTACGGAAAAAAAAGAACCATTGGTCTGTTTTGTCTTGTTCACTGATAGGAAATTAAAATGTTCCAGACAAGGTGTTGCAAATTGAATTACACGGATGGATTTTGCCACGATCAGTTTTAACACTTTAATGCGCTTTGTTTATCCAGACAGTACACGTTAAAGACATGTGACTGACCGACGAATGAATAAATAGTAGTTGCGTGAATTGTGTCTTTTCTTTTTTTACTGAGTCGGTCACTCGTGTTGCAACACTTTATCTTGAAAGTTTACCCGGACGTTATGTATCGCGCTACGGGTGCCTTTGCTCTTGGGGTGTTTGGGCTCCGGGAGCGCGTTGTTCAGCGATGAGGCTGGGCTGAATCATTCCCAGCAGTGGAGCAGAGCGGAGGCACAGGCAGCAGCCACAGAGGGGGAACAAATGGAGCTGCGCGTCTGACAAAGTGGACTTTTCTTCTCTGCGTGATGACTTTATGAGCTGTGGAACTATTTCTCTCTCTGATGAAGCCGATGCGAATGATTTTCCTCTGTGGTGTTGATGTTGAAACGGGAGCGAACGGGACGCACTGACCGGACGCTTCTCGCCACTCAGAGCCGCCTCTCCTCTCATCACCTGCGGCTCGCGTTTTCACGGACCGTCCGCGGGATTAAGACGCGGGATTTTGATGCCGGTTGTGGAGAGAAAAGTTGCGGCGTGGGATGTTTAAACTTCTGGTTGAATTCTGCCGCGGCTGAGATGCTGCCTGTGGCGTTTGATACTGGTTGCGCAGATTTCATCCCATAGACTGGAGATCATTTGCACGCCTTTTGGATATAGGCAAAAACTGCTGCCGCTGGACAGCCCGTCTCTCACAGTGTGCATCCTCTGAAGACTGTGGTCAGCCTTTTTCTACCTATGAAAAACCTGACCCCATAATGGAGAACCGTCTGACACTGGCTCCTATACTGGTTTTATTTGCACTCGGAACTTTGGCACATGGTAAGGCTGAAATCAATGACACGGGGCTGGTTGTTGTTATTGTTTGTACAGATGGAGCCTGTATGCTTCATGTAAATGGCTCCCAAAGTCTCACACACTCCCAGAAAAATGAGTAAAAATTAACTTTACGAAGTATTATTCCTTGTCCTCCTTTACACATGTCAGTCAAAGGGTCCTTTAGGAATCCCTTGCATTTATGCCAGCATTTGGGACTAATCCTCCTGGATGAGGTCATTTAAAAGGCCACTTAAACCAGCAGACATCAGAGTAGCCCAAATGCTGCTTTACTACGTGTCTTGCCCAGGGGACAGTGGGTTCACACCAACATCTGCTCCCCACAGAAATCGGGCTGTTCTGATTCAAGCCTACACATTTATCACTATTACCAAACCCATTAAAGGAAGACACAGGCCTATCATGGGCACAATACAACAGTTAGACAAAACCATTTAAAAACTGAACTGTGGGCCACCAAACGAGGTTCACAGATGGATTTTACTTATTGACTGCATGAAAAAATTAACGGTATTGCGCAAAAGTCTTGAGCCACCCCTAATTTATTTAATAATTGGCAGAAAAACTGGAAGTTGGCACAACAGTTTATTGAAACATGTGCAAATGTAGAAGTAAATACAGTATGGCAAAAAGAACCCTGAGTTTGTGCAATTCTTACAAACTTGAAAGTGAATATTTGTTCTGAGCAGCTTTATTCTCCAACACAGTCTGAACCCTCTTAGACCAGCTTTCTGTCATTTCTTTAAGCAGTCTTCAATAGTTCTCCAGGCTTCTTGAAGGACATCCCAAAGCTCTTCTTTGGATGTCGGCTGCCTTTTGTTCCGTTCTCCATCAGGATGATCCCACGGTGCTTCAATAATGTTGAGGTCCGGGCTCTGGGGAGGATTCATCCCTCCATCAGACCTGCTGCCACTGATTTTCAGTCCACTTCTCGTGTCATTTGGCATAGCTCAGCCTTTTCTCCCTGTTTCCCTTCCTTAAGAATGGTTTCCTGACAGCCACCCTTCCATGGACACCATTTCTGATGAGGCTTGGGCCAACGGCAGATGGATCCGCTGAAGGTCCAGATGCATCTCTCAGGTTCTGTGTCGGGTCTTTGCTGGAGTTTTTCCTCTTTCTTAAGGATGTCACTTTCAGATATTGTTCACCTGCTGTAGATCTTTTTATTTAGGCCTGACACTTTATATTTTTGGTCCAGTTTCCTCAATCTTTTCAAGGACGCACTGCACACCATGCTGAAATATGCTAAGTTTCCAACTTATAGCTCTTTTAAAATTGGCTCAGTAATACAAAAATACTATTTCATGCCTGTCAACCTGTGTTAAATTTCTGTTCATAGATGCAAATAAAGAAACTTAAAAACAAAAAGCAACTTATGTGTCTTAGAAGAGGTCGGTAGTAAGAAAGTGCCTAAAGATACGATTTAAAATTGGTTCTTTGTTGTCAGTTATGTGCAGACACAACACTGGTTGTCCCATTAAGTTTGACCATTTTTATTTGTGCTTGAATAATTCATAGGACATTCACAAAAACGGTCAGGCAACAAGGTACTGAAAATGATTTCTGATGTCCAAAGAAAACTTTGAAAGACCTTCAAAAAGGCCTAAGAAATATTGCTTAAGACCGCTTGAAAAATACAAAGAAGTCTGTCTCCTTGGAAGGAAAATATAAAGAAATGAGGGCTACTGTATGGTTTCTTCTTACTGTAACGAGTTTTGGGTAAAAGCCTTCACCAGATGCAGTGTGTTCAATTTTTAATCTCTTCTTCCGGATCCATCTGATTCCACTCCTGTGCTGTATTGTGTAGATTTGTGCCGCTGGGTGGAAAGAGGATACAGGGAGTGATGGTTGATGAAGATGCATTCTGTGTTACAGTGCTTAGTTTCCTCGGGTTTAGCCTTCTTTGAGTCCCTCGATGCACAACTCTGATGCAGAACATTGACTTTAGTTATTTAATTGCTTTTGTAATGACTTCAAAGACGAGCATGGGCTCTTTTTGAATTCCACTTCAGAAATCTGCTGTTATATATGCAGAGTTTGTCCCCTCTTGGACAATGATCCTCAGATCTTGCACCAATCGCATCTACGACTGGTGCCAGGTGGCCACAGGCTCCAGGACGTCAGCATACCTACGCAGCACCGTGATGCACAAGAGCAATGTTTCAAGTGGGATGATATCGTGATGATATAGTTTGTGACAGTGTGGTGTCTTTGGGCCTGGCCCCACTGCTGAGACAACCTTTTACAAGGCTGTAAACATTGGCCATGAACTCTGAGCATATAAACTCGGCATCTGCGAAAATGCTCCTTCAGTGACTCCAGATGCTCCTTTGGAACGACAAATGCAGGATTAAAGCTACTTATTTTTACTTAGGCAAAACACACAGTGACTTGGGGGAAAAAAAGAGCCTATTATGTTTTAAGATGCAAGCCTTTTTTTTTTTTTTTTTTTTTAAATGAATGAAATTTACAGATTGAATTTTTGTATTACACTCCGTTATCCACAGTTAGGTCGGCTGAGGACGCCCCATCAGTGTAAATAAAGACACGTTGGGAAAATAAATATGAAGTAATGAGCTTTGCAGTGCGATGAGTTAAGAATCTTCCCTGCTCATCATCCCCCCCCTTCATATCTGATGGACCTATTCATCTGGGACCAGAGTCACGTTTCAGTCTTCTGGTCTTCAGACTGTTTGGCCAGTAAGGTGACACTGGAGTCCGCCAGTCATCTCTGTCACCATCAGTCAACACAGCGCTCTCTTCCAAACGACCAGCAGCAGGCCATGTGTTTGCCATGTGCTTAGTCGAAGTGACTTCAAGGCCGGGCTTATAAACAGCTGGCTTGTTGTCTTATAAGCGTACCGAAACAGAGCAGTAATCAGATCAAATAGCCCGCGCCAAACCCTGATACCCACGCTGTAATTACAGTTTAAGCATACAACTCCATTTCCTTTAGGGAGGGAAGTGCCGAGGGGCGTAATGTGGCTGAAATGGCACAATTACCAAGACGTCTCATTGTTCAAAGCCTTTTATTCTGTCGCTGGTCGTCAAGCGTTTGTATATGAGGCATTTCAGACATGCTGTCATCCACAGTGACTTACAGTGGAGGATGTTGGTGGAGATTTTAATGGATTTGTCAAGGACGGTTTGACAGGAGTTATAGCTGCGGCCCGTTTCGCATCGAGTCGGGCAATATCCGTGAAGGCCTCATAAGACTTTCAGATATTAGACTTTTTATCAGCCAGTTAAAGGGTCATTTAACTCGGGTTGCAAAAAAAAAAAAAAAAAGCACTTGCATTCCTCCTTGTTTTACCTGTCGCCATACAAATGGGTTCGGTGTTATTTCTCTTGAGCTTTGAGATGTTAACCTTTGAGACGAAAACAATGCTCCTGTGAAAAAAAAGAAAACATGTCTATTTTCTCAAGGTTTTGCCTGAAAACAGTTAGTTTTTTCAAGACAACCCAAAGACTGAGTTGAAATGCCTTAATTTGGATAAGGGGGTGACACTTAGATGTATAAATGAATGTTTAAATCAGTTCTCAACAATGCATAGCGTTTGATTAGATGTAGTTTGTTGTTCATCGCAGTCTCCTTGGAGTCGATGTGGATAGCTCATGACTGCGCAGCAACATAGAGTCGCTCAGGTTTGTTGCGATTGGCTTATTGACAACACGTCTGCTTCTCTCTGAGGAGAGAAGATAAGGATGCACCGAAACCTTTGTAGTCGTTTGGGAGAACCAACACACACTCACAATCTGAGAGGTGCTCCCTCGTCCCCCACCTGCCTGCCCACCCGTCTGCTCTTTACAGATCAATTAGTCTGTCAATATCTGTAGTATGATAGGTTGAAACGATCCACAGTATACAGAACCTCCTGAGAAGCATTCAAGGTACAAGAGGATCCTAATTTGTGCCGGAGACGAAAGACACCCAAAAGACCCGGCAAAAAAAAAAATAAACATCCTCTTCCTGTCATCTCGGGATCAGCAGACTGTGGTTGCTGTTTGGATGTATAAAACCTCCTGTTCTTTTTTTTTTTTTTCAAACACAGCTGGCCTGTTAAATTTAGAAATGTGAAATAAGACAAAAAACACAAGGGGTTGAGATATGCTGAGACAGGCTTCGATACGCTTGTCACTGAACAGCCACTCATTACGTGTACCTATGGGAACAGCATTTCACAGTCCCAAAAATCCATTACACAACAGTCTGACAATGCCTGCTGATGCATTGTTAACAAGTTATTTGGGCTTCAGATTCTAAGAGGAGAACATTTTTACTCCCTTTTTTTAATGTAGCTATTGGGTGCTTTCACAACAGTTGCCCTCCCTCCTCTAATGGCGCTGTTTAATATCCACCCCGACATCCAAAATAAACACACGACGGGGCAGCAGAGTCCTCACTATGGACACGTTAAACTGAGCAGGAACTCTATTTAGCAGCGGTTGCTGACAGCACAAGTCAGCTCTCCCCTCTCCTTAAAGGTCTCGAGTACAACTGCCTGAGGTGCCTGACACAGTCCCGCCTGAGCCTCCCACCTCAGGCTGCAGACAGATGGATGGCCCCCAACATTAGTTCCAGTGGTTTTCAGAGCGCTGACCTCTCCGTTACTTGCCATTATACTGAAATAGCATGGAGCGAGGCGAGCTACCAGCCCTGTGCGGGCGTTGCTCTGTGCAGCTGTTTTTCGTGCTTCGCGGTGTGGGATGTTTCAGGCTGTAATGGGGCAGTACAGGTGGTAAAAGTGTTGTGTCATGTTGCATGAAAAGAATCAATAACATGATCGTTTTAGTGTCCCAGATGAAAAATATTTGTTTCTGTCATGGATGAATGATTAAATTGATTTGGAGAAAGTGAAAATCCCCGTCAAACTGACTGCGACGGTCTGAAAATGTCACCTTCAGACAGACGCCTCCCCTCCCTGTATCCTCTTTTCCCACAAAATGGGAGTTTGAAGTAATTTTGTAATATCTGCGGCACCTTTTTTAAATGGCTTTTGATGTGCGCGTGTGCACTTGAGCTATAAATGGCAAAAAATACGTCAAGTCATTGTACAGATTAGATCCTAAACGGCATGGGCAGGCGTGTGCAGAACGAAGTGTTGTGAAGCACAATGGAAAAGCATTTCACATCAGTTGGAAAAATGCATGAACAAAGGTTTGCAAATCTCTATCTATTCATCACAGTTGATGAATAACAAATAACCGTTCAGTAAGCCCCAGATGTTTAGCCAGATGGGTTTCCACCCAGGTGTTGTGCAGTATAAACAGAATCTATGAGGCATTTCGGTCTTATAAATCATTATAAATTGATGGTCTACAGTGCGACTCGCTCACTTCTCTGAAGAAACATGGCTTACATCTCGCTACACCGCGATGTTGACTCTTAAAGTCTCACCTTGTCAGTCATCACGTTGATATTTGGCATCTCGCTCTACTTGACCTTCAATACAGCTGACTTAGCTACAAACACTTAAGAGGCTCAGAGGCCTTAGTTTGTGGACTTTGATGCACAAGGCGGTGGGTACGACACCCGCTTCATACAATATTTTCTACAGTACTGTGGAAGTCTTTGGCCAGCCCTCGCTTCTTCATATCTTGCCAGGAAAAGGGGAAATAGGTGCAGTTTATTGGAAACTTGCAAAGATAAATGGAAATGCTGTATGTAAGGCAAAATAGAATTTGTACAGTTCTACCAAGCTTTAAAATCGATATTTGGTCTGAGCAGCTTTATTCTTCAACACAGCCTGAACCCTCTTAGACAAGCTTTCTGTCATTTCTTTAAGCAGTCTTCAGGAATAGTTCTCCAGGCTTCTTGAAGGACATCCCACCCCTTATGTTCCATTCTCCATCAAGATGATCCCACTCTGCTTCAATAATGTTGAGGTCCGGGCTCTGGGGAGGATTCATCCCTCCATAAGACCCGTTGGCACCGATTTTCAGTCCACTTCTTGTGTCATTTGGCATAGCTCAGCCTTTTCTCCCTCTTTCCCTTCAGCGAACTGTAGACGGATCAGCTGAAGGTTCAGATGCATCTCTCAGGTCCTGTATCAGCTCTGTGCTGGATTTTTCCGTCTTTCTAAAGTATATCCTTTTAAGATGGTGTTCATCTGGGTGCAACTAAAGAAATGGGAACAAATGATGTGTCTTTGTGACAGGCTGCTTGTAACAAAGTGCCTAAAGATGCGCTTCAAAACCGGCTCTTTGCTCACTTGTCTGTTGTGTGTCGACACAACATTGGTTAATCTCTTGAGTTACGTTTCTTTCTTCAGAAAGCCGAGAGAATTACCGTTTAAGACCACTTTAAAAGATTACAACAATCCTGGATCCTTGGAAGCAAAATATGAAGAAATGAGGGGCGACTCGACACATATGAGAACTGTATTTTACTTACTTGGGACTGGTTAGGTTTAGGAGTTAAAATACATGGTTTGGCATAAGCCCTATTCGTATGGGACCAGTTCAATGGGGGGACGTATGGTAATGTTGGTTAACCAGACGACGCCAGGGAGAAGAAATGACCAATTCGGACGGGACAAGAAATCCCTGTAATATTCATCTAACATGGGAGGAGTTGTTGGTTACGCACAACCGTCACATCCTGGATGCCATGCACGTCTTCATTTCACTTCCGTAAACCCCATCTCTAACAGACATGGCGCCGACCATGTGTGCTTGCAAGCAGCGCTTCATCCAGAACCTCCATGTTTGCAAACAGACACACCTAATTGTTTCTCTCTTTAAAAGGATGTGACGACATATTCCGTACTTATTACCGAAGGTCGCATTCGCACGGGATTAGTATTACCTATGGTAGATACTCCGGACCGTTTCACAGGAGGTAGAATTCTCAGCAAAGTTTACCGACATACTCCGCTATCTTTACTGACATGGCGTGTTCGGACGGGACTAGATTTCCCGGTTATTATTACTTTACCCCAGGTCCCCCCATTAAACTAGTCCCGTCCAAATAGGGCTTTAGAATGAATGCTTCAGACAGTACAAAAACACGGTTATGGTTAGAAATATATACAATGTTAAGACTTCAAATGTGTTTTCCAGTCATTTCACGTGGACACCACCCCATACAAGCAACAGCACAGGGATGTGAGGCCATTTCATGATTTCAGCGCCATGGTTGTGGACATTTGGACAAACATACTTATTACAGATTTGCTGGTCTTAACTGGCCCGGACAGCCAGTTTAATCGCCATGTTTACCATCCATGGCCCATCTTTTTCAGAGTGCTACATGAACGAATGACAAAACTCACAGTTTGCAGCACAGTCAAAAGACAAACCCTGTGGGTATAGCCGCAGCCAGCACGATTGGGACTTTGTCAGCAGGTTAGAAATATTTGTGAAAGTCTGACACTTGAAGGCTCAGCAGGAGAACAGTGATAATGGATCTTTTTCAGCTCTGTTATATCAAGACGATGCTACGGCAGAGGGATTTTGACAGCCGCTGTGTATAAGCGCCTTCAAAACTGACAGGGACTAGCTCCAGTGACTGTTACTGGGAAGCTGTAATTCTGTGATAGGAGTGTTGATGCACAAAAAGTGAGTTTCGGAGGCACTTAGAGTGTCTGTTTTTGTCATGTCCATCGCTTGATGATTGATAGATGATAAGATAATTAGAGCACTCCGTTTTCTTGCTATCGTGTCGAGAGCAACTCGCTCCAAAAGTCAGAAGCATTCGCAGTATTTAGAGACGACAACTGCTGGATTCGCATCCGTCTCTCACTCCTCTCAGACTACTTTGCGTTAGCTTATCCACTTTATGACTTAATTAAAGGTCTGTGTCAGTGCGTTTTTTTCTAAATGTCAACACGAGGATGCGAGGGCTGCTTTTGTTTGCTTTGCATTTCATTGAAAATTACACAAAATAAGACTTTTTAAAAGGAAACATCAGACTCTTCAGTTGTACATGGGATTTCAGTTCATTCTCTTCTCGTCTCTTTACAGTTCTATATAAAAATGTTGCCTGTTGTATTGGATCTTTTTCCGTTTTCTCAGAACTTCTTTGCTTGAACTGCCACGATGGGGCTTCCTTCATGTATATTATTTCAAGTTTTGCTTGACAGCTCTTATCAGCTCTAATAAGCTATCAATCAATAGATGAGGTAAAAACAACCCCCATAATTTATTTATTCTATCTGCATTGTTTCTCTGAGGAGTTGTTGACTTAGTTCAGGAAGTCCCTGTCTCAACCCTTTCCTCCTTCAGACTGACAGATAGGAGCAGATATCAGCCAGCCTGTGCATACACATGTGTTGGACACAGTTCTGATAGGAGCTGATCCTGAATATGCTGCTCTGTGACAGGAAACTAGTGGCATTTCCCCACTGCGGTGTTTGGTCTGTTTGGCCGTCCACAGCCTGAAGCCCCTCGAGAGTCCCCCCCCCGTGACCCGACTGAGAGGAAAATACACAGCGCCTTTGTTGGTTAGTTAATAAAGCCCCGTTTCCTGAAGAGTTGGGGAACTGAATAAGAACTGAAATGAATAAGAATAAGAACTTAAATCTGTCATTTGATCGTTTGTTTTCACCTTTATTTAACAGACACGAGTGCAAAAGAGGATTTTCAGTGTCTTTACTGACCAACTCAGAAAGTTGAGATGGAATCACTCCTCTTATGTCAGCCTTTTCTTTTATTGACACCTTTCTTTATTTGGAACTGAGGAGATGAATTGTTGTAGTTTTTCAGAGGAATCTGTGTCCATTCTTGCTGAATCTAACATTCCAGCTGTTCAGCGGTCCGTGGTTGTTGTTGATTCTCCTCTTCATGATGCTCCGTACATTTTCAATAGGAAACAGATGTGGACCGCAGGCAGGCCAATCAAGCACACACACTCTGTGTGTATGAAGCCACGCTGTTGGAAGTCGTGCAGAATGAGGTCTGGCATTGTCCCGCTGAAATAACCGCTGACTTTCAGGGAAAAGCATCACCTTGATAGTAGTACACGTCTCTCCAAAACTCCAACATCCACCTCTGCATCAATGGTACCTTCACACATATGAAGTCAGCCATGCCGTGGACACTGATGCACCCCCATACCGTCACAGATGCTGGCTTTTGCTCCTTTCTCTGATAACAGCCTGGAGGCTCTTTCTCATCTTTGTAGAAGCAGACGTGAGTTTCTCCCAAAAGCAGCTGAAACGTGGACTCGTCTGACCACAGAACACATGTCCACCGTCTTTCTGTCCATCTGAGATGAGCCCGTGTCCAGAGAACTCGGTCGTGTCTCTGCACAGAGCTGATATATGGCTTCCTCTTTGTGTAATACAGTTTCAGGTTACATTTCTGGATGCAATGGTGGACTGTGTTGAGTAAAAATGGTTTTCCCAGCTCCTCCTGAGCCCGTGTGGCTGTACTGATCATGGTGGCACGACGGTTTCTCCTGCAGTGATGACTGAGGGCTCGAAGCCCATCCGGCCTCTAGACCTCCACGCACTGAGATTTTCTTCGACTCCTTTTAGAAATCTTTTCTAAAAATTGACCACTTTTTTTTTTTTTTTTTTAACTAGAAATGAGTTTTGTATGAATAATCCCATCATTTGGTTATTTATCAGTCACACATGCCCTGAGACAAACTACGTTTCCTCTTGCTGATGAAACATCTCCACAACTAATATCTGCCTTTTTCCATTCAATATTCTCTCCTTCAGAAATTCAACAGCAAAATCAGATGAAGATCAGCTACGGTTGCTGTTCTCTGGTCCCTAAAATACATCCAAAAACCCCTTTTGATGAAGTCAGCAAAGAAAATTCACGTTTGTTTCTGGTGGGCTACTGAGCCTGAATCAGACAGTTCTTGGCAGGTGATAACTCGAAGGATGTTGAGCCTTTCTTTTCTTCGTTTTTTTTTTTTTTTTGGTTTACATGTGTGAATATAAAACTAGTTTAGCTTAGCTATCCTCTGCATTTTTTGGTTATTGATTGATTGATTATTCATGCTAGTGCATGCTGCAGAATCTTGAGGATTCTGGCTACAGTTGAATTCTCCCAGAGACGTTTTTCTGTCCCCTTAGACCTGCTTTTGTTGCTGGATGTAAATCAAAGCATAATCAGCTCCCAAGCCTCTTAGCCTTGTTTCACCAGGAGGATGTTTTTATGTAAAAATAGTCTATTAGGCTGAACTGTCTATTCCTGTGGACCAGAAAAGACACCAGTGTTTGCCCTCTATCAGCAGCAAGCTGCCTCTGCCTTGTCAAATTGCCCGAACATCTAGCCAAACCTCATTTCGGCTGCTTCTCCAGAGGAGCAGGCCGTGCTGAGAGGGAGAATGAAGCTGAATTGTTGGAGCAAAGGACATTTTTTTTTGGGAGTTGCTGTGGGAGTTCAGATCTTTTTGGTCCAATTTTCCATGATCCCTGCTTCTCAAAGAAAAAGAGCAGAAAGAAGCAGCTTCAGTCCTCTGTGTGATGTTGTTCATAGCCCCAAGAGAGGCATGGTAAAAACACCCAATTTCCTTTTGCTGCTTAGCATCAACTCGGGCTCAATTAAGGAGGTTGTCCCTTTATGGCTGACACTTTGCATTCTCATGCAAGTGCCCTCATTTTGTTGTCCCCACAGGGTCAAAGAGTAGGAGGCTGCAGAGAAAGCACTCCAGCCTGCCTCCCTCGCTGCTGCTGCTGCCAATTTAACTATGAATGCACATTTGCAAATCAATTCCCGTGTCTTTGGTGAAAATGGAGGACGCAAAGCTGTAAAACAACAAAATCGGTGAGAGGGAAGCCAATCGGCTGAAAAGAATTGCAGATGAGGAAGAACTTGGAATGCCAAAGTTGTTGAAGTTTCTTTGATCGCAATCAAACGGCCCCACTCTCCTCTGTACCTTAGCTTATGATATTATAAAAAAAATGGCAGGTATTATTGCTGCTGTACTGGAATATCAGCTTAAAGAGACTCTTTAGTCATTCACTGCTATGTCTTAAAAGTAAAACGGGGAGGAAAGACTGGATATCTTCAATGCAGTGTGAGGGAGCTCAACTTAGCCTTAATTTCAGTTGCTATGCCAGAGCAAGGCTTAATCTTTCTTTCTTTTTTTTTTTTTTTTTTTTTTACCACAACTCACCACAGAGTGATAAGGACTGAAGCCTTTGATGTATTTCAGTATTCTGATTTATTTCCAAGTCCTTCACGTCGAAATGAAAGGCATTGCTCACCCTTTCTGGGGTTGGAAGACTCGATTTGGCTGAGGTGCCTTCATGTTTTATGTCCTTTTCACTGCCCAGCCGTAGTGTACCGGATGTTTTTATCCTATTTCTGACGACACATACACAGACATTTCCTCTTGACCTGTCCTGCATTTATTTGACAGCTTGAGCTCCTTGCTATTTTGCTGAAAATGCAGCATTTGAAGTGGTTATAGATGGTCGACAGAGGTATGGAATAATAGTAATACTGGTATAGAATAGAATATATGAGGAATTCGTCCTTGACTGCTGCATACTAGTCTTTTAGCGGCGAGACAGTTGGTAAGTCAGTGCGAGGGATTTATGTTGACCTCAGACTGAGCCTTGTACAAATATCAGACAAAATGAGTACCCTTCCTGATTTATTGCATGAGCCAGGCCATCATCTGGTCATTATACCATCTGTGTTTGGAAAACCACGTCTGAGCCATGCAGCCAGAAGAAGATGCAGTGGTACGGGCCTATTTGCATCCACGGCTGTCAGGGAGCAGAAAAAGCATTTAAAGCTGCCGTCGGCAACTTTTTTTTAGTCATATTAGCTTGAACTGTCATGTGATTCTGGAAGTAGAATATTAAATAGGCTGTTTAGGAAAAATCCCGAATTCTGTAGCTCCCTCTGAAGCCTGTAATCGTGCTTGCAAAAACCGAGCGCTCCCGGCTGTTTTTAACCAATCAAGTTAGGGTGGAGGAATCCTACCTGTCAATCACAGCTTGTGCACACGCTGCTGAGCGTCAGTCTGCCCCAGCTTGTGTGCGCTCACACTGGTGTGAACTCACGTGCACAACCTCGTCCACAGAGGGGGAGGGGTTTGGGGGGCGGTTTGGAGCTTGGTAGAGGTTGGGGGAGGGACCTGAAAGTTGTATCAGTTCGAATTTTCCGACTTTAGACTCGGAATTTTGAAAACCTGCCGACGGCAGCTTTAACAGCCTGCCACCCAAAGGAAATGGCTTGTCAAGTTAAATAATGTTGAAGCGAACTTTTCACAGAGCTCTTTTCTTAGTGCGTTACCTACATGTGATTAACGTCCTTCGGTTACTTAACAATTTGTATTCAAACTGATCTCTTTTTGTTTTAGTTTTCTTTTCGAGGCTGTTTGCCTCCAGCAGCAGCATTATGAGCACATCTTGAATCTCAGGCAATTTTAAATCGATCTTTACAATTGCAGCAATCTTCTGCGTCTTCAATGTGAAAAGCATGAAGCCCACATGCAGATAAACTGCTCCGCCCATTCTGGTACCATTACAATTCGAGTCAAGAGTGCTGATGGCTTTGTGTGCGCTACTTGGTGTTGCTCTGATGTTTGAGGGAGTAAATCTGCTTAAGGATGAATGCCCACTTGTGTTGGTGGTGAAATAAGACTGGGAAGTTGGCAGGATGGGGGCTGGGAATCAACTGTAGATATCTGGCAGTCGTCCTCTGTAGGCCTACTTGCTTTATATTAGCAGGACACACCGGGACATTTGCTCTTGCAATAGATGAGAAAAAGTTGTGCCTCTGCACTTTTAAATCCCTGAACCACTGAAAGGACATGGCAGCAGGGATCTGTCCTCCCTGCAGCTGCTTTGTTTCAGTCTTTCTCATTCATTTCTGTGCCCCCCCCCTTTTTTTTTTTGGTTCGCACTATTTCTCTCTTGGCCTCGCAGGTTTCTTTCTCTCCTCCTTCCCGTTAATTTCAGTTAAATCGACTTTGAAGTTCTTTGACAGTGATGCATGCATTCATCCTGATGGTTAAACCTAACATAAATACGGCGCTCCACACGAGTCTTTTGATGTTCATCCTGTCAGTTCGGACTCATCAGGTAGGAGGAGAAAGTTCACGACGGTGAACCGCTGGAATGGAACTAATTGAAATGAATATTTGCTCTACTTTATATTCCTGTGAAACGCAGTTTTTTTTTATTTACTGTGACACGACTACGCCACTAATGTGAACTGATCAGCGTGAACAATCTAACACAATATTATGCTTTTATATGAATGACTTTTCCATGCTTTTATACACAGCCACATAATTATACTTATATTTAATACAGGCTAACTTTGAGATCAGTAAATGTTTAATTGCCATAGATTAACTTTGCCATAGATACTTTGATGGGTTTTCAATAATTTCAATAATGTATTTCCACTGAAGGAACTTTCCCAAGGTACAGTTACCTTTTAAGGAACCAATAAGAGCTCATGACAATGCGTGTGGATGGATTTTTGGTACTTTTTGCGTGCATTTTAAGCTTCTGGCGAATCCTCATATATCCCTAACACAACATGTCGAGGGTTAGGCTAAGGTGTCGTCCTCTCACAATAGTAAGAAATTACACTGAAAATATTTAGATTTTGTACTAATAACACATGACATGACTTGGTGTGTAATAAGTGTTTCTTTTATTGAGACCGAGCTGGAACCAGACTTTTAAATTCATTTTCGGGGACATAATTTTACTCGCCCAATGTTTCCCAGCTGCAGAGGTGGATGCACATCAAAGAATGCAAAGAGCGGGGCTTGCAGTGTTAAGTGGTTCTGACTGTGCCTCGATTGTAGCAAGTTCAGTCAGTTGCCCAAAGAGCAAGCGGACCTTTATTAACCTGCCCAGCAGCCAGTCTTACTGGTCTAAGCACAGATTTGGCTAATTATTATGATTCCTTCATGTAGAAAATATACCACAGCCATCTGTCCTACCTAAAAGAAAACTGTTGTAATTTTACTTCTAATCTCTTGGAGAGGTCAACGTCATGGGAAGAAATTCTTCAGCCAATTTAAAATTTTGTTCTTGTTAAAAAAAGCATGCAGGTAAAAACTTCGTAATGTCGGAGTCTTGGCTCAACACCCGTCCAGGTTTATGGGCTTTTTGTGGACCGAAGAAGTCATTTTCAGATACTCTCACAATTCAACATACACCCAACAATAATCGTCCAACTCGAAAGGCCTGAAATAATTTAGATTATTATTATATTAGATTATTATATTATATGATTATAAATGAAACTTACATGTCTGCTTTCAGTTGGAACTCCGGATGACTAATAGAGAATTAATAGTCATTCTCCCGATTGTAGTGAACCCAGAAAAAACTTCTGATCAGAGAATTTCCTTTAGTTTTTTTTGTTTGTAGTTGACTCGTATTTCCTTTTCAGCATCCATATGTTTCCCTTTCGTGCTATTGCCTTTTTACAGAAATTTGGCCCAACTTGGAGGAACATTTTAAACCCAAATCCAGATGTTGTTTTTTCTTCGTTATTCCATTATCATATTTGTTTGACATCATAAAGGTCACAGCATAATCAGAACAGGCTCTGATTGGTCCACACGACGGACTCGGCATCATGGGCAGCAAACTCCAACTTAACTTTTCAATCGGGGAAAAATAAATTAAAGTATCAGATAACAACATTTCCTGTTGAAAATCTGTAACGGTGCTCGTTCGTGTCTCCTCTTGGTTCAAACAATTGCATGAATTTCTGTGTGAATAAATAGATTTAAAACAATCATTTGCCAAGCATTTACAAAACAGAAGCTCTTTACTTCAGAAATCAAGACTGTCACAGTTTTAATTTCTACAAATGGGATTTTGAGAATCCTAACGTCCCACTGAGCAATGTTCGAAGCCTCTTTCACCCACACACACATTTCCTTTATTTGCATATCCACTCACACACATTGATAACTATACGCAGGGTTCAATATGTTGTCCACGGACAGCTTCAGCATCCAGACTGGTTGAACCAGGGATCGAACAGCTGATATCCTGATTAGGAGACGACAGGCTTCTGTTCAACAGCCATATCTCACACAAGTCCTTCAACTTCTCTCCTTTGTTGTTGCTATCTTTTCTCCATGCACCAATCATCTGAGACAGACTCTTGCGGCAGACTGAGATCCTACAGCATCCCCGAAGCTTCATTAGCTCATATGTACCTTTGAAAGTTGCTGCCATCCTGCTGAAGTGCACCATGGACAGAAGCTAATGGGTCCTCAGAGGGTCCAGAAATTCCCATTAGAAGCCCTTGGTGAGACAGGCAGTCAGACTCCAGCTGTCTGTTTAACCTGATCTGAGTTCATCTTTTTCAGCCTTGTCAGCATCTGGCGCATAAATCTACACTCACTTTCAGATGAGTAACTGGGGAATACTTGCGCGTCTTAGAAAATTCAAATATCCTTGAGATGTGTGAAGGCGCAGTCAGTCTCTGTCATGCGGATCTGTTCCAGTGTGCTGTCATATTAATGTACAGCCTGCAGCCACACAAAAAGCTTACGCTAAAGGTCAGGTGTCGTAGTATAGATTCAAAACATATCTCAAATCATCTTGGGAGCAGTGGCAGTGTTCTTTATCTCCTCTATAACATCTGTGTGACATCCCAGATTAAGATGGTAGAGCGTTTCTTCTTTCGGAGACAGCGGCCGATGTATAATTTCACAAAGCTACGCCTGCTTGGATGGCAGGCACGTCATCTCTACGAGCGGTTTCTACTTGCACGTTCTTTTGAAGATATTTAGCTCAGTCCCTCACAGTGGTCTTATCCTCTTTAAAAGCCTTTTCCTTTACATTCTCACACGACTGATTCCGACCAGCTTGTACTGTAACATTTACGAGTCGGCTCTTTAAGGCTCTGTCCTGCTGAGCTCAAACCACGGAGGCTCAATTTTGGCCTTGATAGATATATCCTACCTTAGATGAGCAGATTAGCTGCAGCTCTGAGACCTTCAGTGTCGCGAAGCACTTATTAAAATGACAACTGCTTTGAGCTACCCAAACGTTGTTCTGTGCACGTTGCAGAATTCTGCAGAAAATGACAAAAGTTAGGGGTTCGCAAAGACACAATTTTAGTCTGTGGAGTGAAGGAGGCACTTAATATTCCATACACGATTACTTCAAGTTTGCTATCTAATGGGTGCTGTCTTTTGGATGAATGTTTGCAGAATGTTAAGCTAATATCCAGTGCTTTGCAACATTTTGGGCACTTTAGATGTTTAGCTTATTATCCACCGCGAGTTAACAACAGGGAAGCCTGATTCCCACAGAGTCCTGAGCTCAGTAGCTTACAACTAGTCTGAGATAACATGACGAGACAGCTTTAATCCACAGAGGGGCTCTAAATTCTGAGATGCTTTAAACAACTGGCTTGACCAACACTTTATGTAGGAGAACTGAGTCTACTGAGGGCTGTTAATTCAAGCCTCTCAAATACGTGGAGGGCTTGAATACTCACGGTGCATTCATTCGCTATTTTGTAACATGTTTAAAAAAAAAAAAACAATGAGAAATGACAGTAATCAGGAATAGAAATTATAAAATGCCGCCTCAGTTCAATGCAGCACAAATTGAGTTAGCTTCTCATGTTAATTTGTCCTCCTTTTATGCCAAAAAAACCCACTCCTTTATTTATTTTGTCTTCCTTTGCTTTACTGCCGTACTAGTTTCATAGAAATGAAAAGTAGGTGAATAGGTTTAGACAAACACAACAGGAAAAACATGGCTCTGACATGTTTGATTGAAAAAATAAACACATGACAGTTTGGGGGGGGGGGACCTGTGCATGAAAACGGACACAATGGGCTTGTGATTAAGCGTCATTATGTTTGAATTCAGATGCATTTCAATTTACTGTTTGAGGTGAATAAACTAGCATCGCAAGAGGGTGGTGTTATAATATGCATGCTGGCTGTTGGGATTCAGTTGAAAAAGTAGATGTCCTCACTGGAAACAAACCTCAAAGAGAAAAAAAATCCAACAACAACCACTTACGGTGACATCCACTGAAGGAAAATGGAAAAAAAAAAGAGCTCTTCTCCAGGAATTACTTTGATCTCTGGAAAGATCAAGGGTATTCTCTCATATCTGGGAAAATGCTGATCAGTCATGTGAGTTTATAGTTTTCTGGCTCATACCAGAAGTCATTTAATTTTAATCCTCGCTAGGTCGATTAGCAAAGCAGGTTCTGTTCTCCCTAATCTTTTTGCACATCACATTACTTTTTTTACTCTTCTTAATGCAAATCACAGAAAACAGTTGTATTTAGTTTAGCTTCTTATGAAGTGAAACTGTGCATTTGATTCTAATAAGTGCTTACAATCCATTCCCTATAGGTAAACTAAACAAAACTACATAGAACCTGTAAGCTCAGTACAGTTTTTTCATAATTTTCATTTCAGGGATGATAGAAGAACACAAAGGAAGGGTTCTTTGTGTTTATAGTGGTGACATAAAGCCTTAGAATATTTATCTGTATCTTTTGATGTGCTTTCAGTGCTTGAAAGTAGACATTCGACAAAAGCCCAGCTGCTATTTGACTCAAACTAGAAGCAACTTTAATGCCTCTGGACCGTTTCCTCTTCCTGCAACTTCCTATTTCTCCAATCTTTGTGAGTGTAATTGCATTGAGAGCAGTGCCATCAGACAGTACTCCGTATCCCCATCACCAAGAAGCACTTAAGTTGACTTCTTAATCCACCAATATCTCATCGAGGATTTGTCAGTTTGAAGGCAGGAATTTTGACTACTTTTCTTATCAGCTGTTATCAAGAAAGTCAGAGCCTTTGATCTCCTCTGTCTTTATACAGTTGTAGGATGAACCAAAACGACCAAGTGAGAAACATGCCTGTGCTGCAGGCACATCAATAGCACATGTCTCATAGGAGTGGAAGAGTTCATTAAACAAGCTCAAACCAATACTATTTTGTCTTGGTGCTTTAATCTATGTTGTTTAAGTTATGTTTTATGGCTATAATGACCTAACCTGTGTTTTCAACTTGGAAAGAATGGCAACTATACTCCTTCACATCGACCAGCAACTCATTAAATCATTCAATTCAATTCAATTCATACCTCCTGCGGCAAATGTTCTGAAAACACGCTTAATACAACACTACTGAGCACTGCTAAGCCTTGCATTACTGTGACAATGAAAAATGGTTTTCAGTTTAAAAGCAGAATGGCTTAGAAGTTGAGTGGGAAGGTAAGACGAATCCGAAATACACCCATGCACGCAGCGACAATCACCCATGGAACAGAGCTAAAAACCCATGGCAACAAATTCCTCCTGTTGTCTTTCTCTCATTTGCTCGGCGGGTGGCGTTTTATGCCTCATGATGCTTGAGTTTGTGTTATTGCTTTTTATACACAATGCTACAAACAACATGTTGTCGTTCGGATTGGAGAAGTAAAGTGAGATTTCAGCACTTTGCACAAAAAAAAAGCCAAAAGCTCATCCATCTCCATCCGCCTCCAAACTCGGCCCAGAAACAGAATACGTGGATTGTGAGTATGCAGTTAACAAGATTTCAGCCATGCAGAGCTGTGCTAGACCTGTACAAAATCCCTTCAACTGTCTTTATAGTAAAAGGAATTTTTTCCTATAAAAGTGAAGCTCTGAATCCAGTTATTTGGGTTTGATATCAGAAATTTTCTGTGGCTCAGTCGATCCACGAACTTCTGATCAGCGAGGTTCTTCTTCTTCTCTCATGTGAACAGGAGCCACGAGGGAAACACCTCATGTTCTTTTTATAGTCCTAACCTTTTCCCACTTGATTGCAACACTATTTACATCTGGTCATGAAATGTCAAGGTGTTTGAAATTGTGTTTCCATCATTTCATCCTTTAGATTTCAGTCCCATTGAAAATGTCCATCTCTCACAGCTGACTGATGACGTGCTGTGTTTCCTCCAGGATCTCGACCCAGGTTAGAGGACGCCGCTCCTCGGGTCATAGAACATCCGTCTGATCTCATCGTGTCCAAGGGAGAGCCGGCCACCCTCAACTGTAAGGCGGAAGGACGGCCCACTCCGATGGTGGAATGGTACAAAGACGGCGAGCGGGTCGAGACGGATCGAGAGGACCCTCGATCCCATCGGATGCTGTTACCCAGCGGCTCCCTCTTCTTCCTGCGAATTGTGCACGGAAGGCGAAGCAAACCTGACGAAGGCGTGTATGTGTGCGTGGCGCGTAACTACCTGGGCGAGGCAGTCAGCCGCAATGCATCGCTGGAAGTGGCAAGTAGGTGTTTTTTTTTTTTTTTCATTCGGGATCAATGATTGGGCATTTACTACCCCAGTTCCAAAACACTTGGGCAATGTGAACTGTAAATTAAAACAGAACTGAATTATTTGCTCATTTCAGAAATCAATGTTTTATTCACCGTAGCACGTTGAGAATGTATCAAATGTTTAAAGCGAGACATTTTACAGTTATGTGGAAATCAGGAACTCATCTTTAGCGTAATGGTAGCAACGTGCCTCAAAAAAGTTGGGAAAGGGGCAACTGAAGTCAAGAAAAGTTGTAGGGACATGTTGCAACTAAGTAAGTCAACTGGCAATAGGTTAGTTACATTACTGGAGCCCCTCAGTGAGGCAGAGTCTCTCAGAAGCAAAGACTGGCAGAGATTCAGCAATCTGAAAAAAAAACTGCGTCTAAAAAGTGTGAAGCCGTTTCAGAGGGCTTTGATTATTCCATCATCTACAGTATGTAATATCATCAAATGATTTAGACATATCGATGGCCCTCATGTGGTATTGCATTAAGCAGTCATGGCTCAGGAACACTTCCAGAAATCATTGTCTGTGAACATCGTGCCATCCACAAAAAGCAGGTTAAAGCTCTCACATGCAAAGAAGAGAAATATGTGAACATGATCCAGAAACACTGCCATCTTCTGTGGGCCAAAAGTTAATTCAAAATGGACTCAGGCAAAGTGGAAAACCGTTCTGTGGTCAGATGGATCAAAATTATTTTTCGAAATCATGGCTGCTGCATACTCCAAAATAAAAGAACGATGGTATATGGGTGCATTAGTGCTGATGGAACTGGCAACTTGCACTTCTGGAAAGGCTCCATCAGTGCTTACAGGTCCAGGCCCAACAGTTGAAAACATTTAGCGTATCATGAAACACAAAATATGACACAGGCCCAGGACTGCTGAGCAGCTAGAACCCAAATCAGACAAGACTGGGAGTACAGTCCTCTGCCAAAGAGCCAGCAACTGATCTCCTCAGTTTCCAGATGTTTAAAGGCTGTTGTTGAAAACTGAGGGGAAGTCTCACCTTTTTTTGGAGACATGTTGCTAATATATTTCATGAAACAAAAAACAATGTCTCACTTTCAGTTTTGGATACGTTTTCTAAGTTCTATGTTGAATGAAACATTGGTTCATGGAATTTGCAAATCGCTACATTCTGTTTTTATTCGGGGTTGTAGAATGAAGGTCATTCTAAAACAGGTTGAAAAATAGATTTAGTACATGAAGGCATGTCACACCTCGGAGGCTTCACAAGGTCACAGAAAAGCAAAACTGCAGAGATAATCACCCACAAAGACGACCAAAGGAACAAGGCGTGCACTGATACATATGTCTGTGTATAAACGATAAAGTAAAGGAGAATGCCCTGTACTTGTTTACATAACAGGTGTCACATATGATGCTGCTTAAGTAATAAGACAGGAAATATATCACAGATGGAATTCACAAGTAATGACATTAGCCATTGCGGAGCGCGGAGGCAGCCTTCTTATTATTGGCTTCGCTCGGATGAGTTAACTTAAGACACCAACACCGACCTTAGTGTCACATCTCCCTGCAGCTTTCACCCTGAGGCCCCCCACCCCCACCAGCCTCTACTGCCTCAGACACCACGTCCTGTCTCCACCCACTCCGTTGGAGCCCCTCTCGCTGTCATGCTGCGACCAGCGCTCTGCAGTCGGGCCTGTTAATGTAGATGGATGACAGCTAGTTCAAGCGACAAAGATAACAGTTGTCGCCACTGGACAGCAAAGCTAAAATATAATCTTGCAGGGAGGGGATGAGAGGCTACTGTTAGTTGGCAGCTTCTCACCAGCAGATGTTAGCTCCTTAAAGGATAAGACCGGTTTTTTGACATTGGGCTCTTGATTTCACATTATAGCATGATGTTCTACTCACCCCTGCTTGTTGTTGATCATTTGGAGCTGTTCCGAAGATATTCGAGAGGCGTCTGGCTGCTCTCTTGAGATATTCGGCCATGAAACGGTTTCCTATGGGCAAGCTTATACAGGCACAAACTATGCTGTTTATAATTTATTAATTACTGTACATTAGCACTGATAACGTGGAGGTGCGTCGCTTACTTAAAAAAATCCGGGTTATTGTAATTTTTATTTTTTTGTCGTAAAGTGGGTGTTACTGACGTCCTCGTCGTGCTACTGCCACAGACAGCCCACAGACCTGCTGCCTATTTATTCATTCGGCTAAAATTCAAAATTACAGTAACCCGGATTTTTTTAAGTAAGCGACGCACCTCCACGTTATCAGTGCTAGTGTACAGTAATTAATAAATTATAAACAGCATAGTTTGTGCCTGTATAACGTTGCCCATAGGAAACCGTTTCATGGCCGAATATCTCAAGAGAGCAGCCAGACGCCTCTCGAATATCTTCGGAACAGCTCCAAATGACCAACAACAAGCAGGGGTGAGTAGAACATCATGTTATAATGTGAAATCAAGGGCCTAATGTCAAAAAACCGGTCTTATCCTTTAAAATACAACAAACTCCTGTCAGATGAGGTTCCAAGTGACACCTCAGATTCATTCCTTTTTTCTTCGTAGCAGTTCCAATTAAATCTTGGCTGCTAAATCAAGCCATTATTAGTAGTTTCAGAGAATTTCTTCCCAAGTTTAACTTTGTTTTGACAGCCGCAGCAGGTATTTTAATTCAATTTATGCAGTTTATGTGAATATACCTATGAATTGGGGATGGTTTGCTTCAGCGTCCGCGTAGGCGTAAAAGAAATAGTGCAACTTTTGCTTCAGTAAAGCTCAGTTACTTACACAGTCGACAATATCTTTGAAAGAGTATGGTCGGTTCATTGACACTGATAAGTACCCTGTTGCATCACTAGAATACCACAAAGTTTCGAAAGCATTTGCCGAAACAAAGACAAAAGATTTCAACTTTTCCTTTAAACCCTTCACCGTGGCCTCTCTCAATATTGCCCACCTTTGAAAGCTGGCACTATCTCAGGAATTTCTCATTGCACTAACCCAAACCAGCTGAACACAGTAAAACAAGCTTTGCTCCCGGTAAGAATCTGTGAAACTTTAGATTCTTGTTGAACACCTTGCGGTCGGGCGGCGTATTTTCATGAAAGGCTCATTTTCCCCTGCCTGCAGTGAGACACATGAATCGTTCTCGGTCCTCTATAAACAGCTGGGATGTGCACGTCTGTCCATCACCAGCCTCAATTAGCACGAAGAATTACATTTCACCTCAGTTTCAGTATCAGCTACAGGGTATGTGAAGTGCAAGCCTCTTGAAAACGAGGCCGGGAGAATAGGTGGAGGCTGTTTTTACAGACCTGTGCGTTAAAAGAGCAACAAAAGAAGCAGCAGAAACAGATACTTTTGCTTCTTTGTGAATTATCTCTAATGTTTCTCAACATTGCTCTAATTTGAGCTTTCACTATGGGTTGCAAAGAAGCGCTGTTTGCTTTGCTTGGATAGTGCCTCACATACACCAAATACAGTTCCCAAGCTCCCTTAAGAAACATCGAGCAGTTCTAGCATTGAGTCTGAGCTCCGGTGAGGGCCAACATCGACAGAATCTCAAACACAGGGCTCCAGGAGTCTTTTTTGTTTACAGTCAGAAGGGCAGTTTGATGTCAATCTGCCCGACCACAAGATGACGTGTTCGTATGTGTTTCTCTAAGCCTGACATTCTCTCTTAAGGCTGTGGTCTGCTGGGAGGTGACGTTCTCTGCAGCTGTGCACATACAGACACATGCACACAAGACACAGCCTGGCAGACAGCAGTTGCTTTCACAGATAAGAATCCCTAATCCAGGTTCTTACTCGTGTCTTCTTGTGTGTGCATCTGCCAGCATATAACACACGTTTGGAGTATTGCCTCCAGTGGAAGGCAGAGAAGGAGTTTATGTAGAACAAACAGTGGACGGGGGCCCAAGCTCAGCCAGTGCCAGCTCCTTCCGGGTCCTTCTGTATGGCATTGATTGAGCCGGAGAAGAGGCCAGAGGTATGGCACCAGAGAAGATACAAGATGGCAGTTTGCGCTATGGGGTTACTTTTCTCCTCTCCCTGTGATTTGGAAGCAAACTGAGGGATCTGAACTGTGGATTTGTGTGTATATTTGGTATTAGGGTAGCAGCCAACGCAGTGGGAATGATGGACAGTTCAGGCAGTTTAACCCCTCACAGTCCATCTGCTGCAGGCTGAGAGGCGCCAGGGTGATGTAGGCCACTGAGCTGCAGTATGGACAAACTGTCAGAATTTTCCATTGCCGACCAGCAGCCCTGTCTGTATGTCATTTTTTTCTCTACTGCCTTATGTAATATATTTAAGCACCTTAAACGTAATTGTACCAAAAGGCACAGTGCTTCATATCTAAGGCTGTCAAGATCAGGTATTTTACCCAGCAATAGCACTGTCCCACTGAACACTCTTTATGCTTTTGTCTAAGGAATTTAACTCAGCTCTCAGCCATTCAAACCTGGAAAACTGCAACAATTTTGCCCAAATTAGAATGAAACCAGTCAACGTCACCTTAAATCATGTTTATCTTGAGCAGGTGACGACAGACAGTGCAGCTCCTCTGTAGCATCGAAAGGAAGCTGTTGCACTGACACCGTGAACCCCCCCTCTCCATTTAAGCAGGAAATGGTCATGTGGTTGGGCATTTTTAATGTTTGGATACACCAAATGAGTGTGGTCTGTCTGGCGTGTCTTCACTTGTCTCGTGTCAGATGTGTAAATGTGGTTGAAACAGCGCACACTCGCCTGGATGGGAATGTGACATTCAGAGTGACACGCCCGAGCTCCTGGCGGCTTTTTCTAAGTGTTTTACACCTCTGACGTTTTTATTACGCCTGCTACTCTCCCGCCAGGGTTTATGGCTCATGAATATTCACTCCCAACAGTGGAGGGGATAGAGGGGCTTTCTTTGAGGTGGTGGGGGTGGAGTTGAAAGCATTTCAAATTCAACCGACTGGGGGTAACCTTTAATGACTTCTGTGCCTCCAAAACCAAGTCACGCACAGTTTTTAAGTTGTTTTGGGGGCGCTCAAGCCCCCAGGATGAGGATCGCAGCTGCTTTGTAGAATTTAGGGAATGAACAGGTGAAAAGTGGGGGTGAAACTCCTGCCTTTGTCGTGTCTTTGCGTGGATATCGTGTGTGTGCGTGTGCATGAAAAGTCTTTGTAATGACAGTCTGCACCAACTTTCTCACCCGCAGTAATCCTGGACACCACTGTGAGATAAACAGCTGAACAGCACCGTCATCAGCTGGATCCTCCTTTCTCTTTCCGTCACTCTCCGGTTCACATAGTTGCATGTACACACACACACACACACACCTGTCACCCTGGTTGTGATCTCTGCAAACCCAGAGGAAGTCGAGAAACTGATTTCAGGGTTCATGGATTTGAATTTGGGGAAAGGATTTGGGGGGTTAGTTATGGTAGGAGAGGAGAGCAGGCCGGGTGCTTCCGATGAAAGGGATAAAAGCCCCATGCCCTCACATAAAACACACACACACACACACACACTCTGCTCTCTGTGCTGTCCTGGAGCTGCCCTCTGTCCCTGTTATTAACCGCAGTGGTCTGGAGACATATGGGTTGTGATGGGAGCTCTGCGGGACATGCTGTCATACACAGAGAAGTGCAGTCACACTGCTCTGTGCATCCTCTCAGTCTGTGCACGCACAGCACTGTGTGGCCACTCACCTGCAGTCAGTCTGTGTTTACGCCTAAATCGCTTCGATACAAGTAAGGTCATTGCGGCTCTAAAAAACAGAGAGAAAATGAGTTTTAAAATAAAGTTGTATCTATGCCACAGAATAAAACTTTTCGGTGGGAGAAATGGTATCTGGCATTAAACCAATGGAAGCTTTTGCCGCTCTCATTAGCATAAACTGGAAAAAAAAAACAGTTAAGCTGCCGCCTTGAGCTTTTTTTTAGCTGTTAATAAACATTAACATATTATGAGGGGAGCCTGTTTTTAGCCTCCTTTGAATGAGACGCTATTATCTGTTAGGCTATTATGAGTCATCAGATTCTGTCCCTTTGTCTTTTTACCTTATATATTAAGGATAATATGTTTTTGGGAGTCTGTCTGTGAGGAAAGCAAAGCTGTCGACTTGCAATGAGCTGCATAACTGAATCTGAAATCTTCAGTGTTGTGCTTCTCCGTATAAAGGCTTCTTATCTTGTAACAAATATTCAGTTGATTCTTCACTGACTTTTCCCTTACATTTTGATTTTGATCGGCTAACTCTGTTGGTTCTTGCAAACTAGGGAAGCAAGGAATGGTTACAAATTAGTTGTAAGCAAAAAATTGTAAAATATAAATTAGTTTGGCATCAGGATACGTGATGCATCATCAATCCCATATACAGTATAGGCTTTAAATGAGTGTGTGTATTCACTGCCGTAATGGGCCAATACAGTAACAGTAAAGGTTTTTTATTCGGTTCCCTATAGATGTGCAGCTTAAATTTCCATCAGTCCTTCCTTTTTTTGGATATCAGAAGCGATGGCGGAGGGCACTAAGCCGTGACAGCTTTGTGACACTCGCCCTGCACAGCGCTTTCGTCTGTTTCATATGTCACTTTTTTCACTACCGGTTGCAATCCTTCACTTTTCTGCCGCGCTCTCACCTGTGAATGTTCAGGATGAGGCGCGAAGAGCAGATGGTTAAGGGCAGGAATGAATGTAGATGGCAAGATAGCAAAAAAATCTATATGGTTACAGCTCACGCATTTTTATTTTCACGCATTGTTATTCCCATCGTGTTGTGTGACGCTTACTGACAGAAAACAACAGCCTCGGGGTGTGTGTTACAATCTCACAACCGTTTGTTGTGGCACGACTACACATTGGACAAGTGAGCAAATGTGTTTTCAGTATTTAACCTTTTCTGGTCAGGCTGCACTGATTGCGTAGGATCTCTGGAGTATGTGCAGAGAATAAGGGTAGTACACTCTCTGCATTTTTTATTCACATATGCACTTCACAGAGAGAGATGCGTGCTCACAGCAAGCAATGCTCTGGAGTGGCGCTCGGATAGACATCACATAAAGCTGAGAGAACGCTGTGGAAATTTGCTGTGTTTTGTTTACAGCAAGCCCAGAAGGGCAGATAAATCTCGCCATGTGTCTGTAATGATGTAATGAGCAATGCACAAAACATTTCTGCAGCATAGGCAAACGAGCAACATACATGTCAGCAGCAGCTGTTCTCACATACTTACACACTCACATAAAGGCTCTTTGCTGCTGTATTCACATGTAGAATCACGGACTGGTTTTCTTTAGTTGTTATCAGATAGTTGGCTGAGTGATTTCTGCAAGAAGTTGGCACCGATTATATTTTAGGCGTTGTGTAGTCGCATGCAGCCCCTCTGGTACGTGTCAAGGAAATGTTACGGCTGCAGTGTATGTGTGAAACCTGCTTGAGTACATTTTCAAGTGTGTTCATGCTTCAATAATGAAATTGCAGATCCTGGCCTGGTTGAGGACTGAACTGGTGGTCATTTTGGTCATCAGGAAGGGGGATCAGATGGCTGGAGGGAGGCCGTGGGCCTCTGGCTTAACCCCCTCCACATGATCCGGCCGTCTGCCGGTCATTGAGCCAGACACACTGGCCAACCCTCCTCCAGAGGATATCCATGAATTAATTAGAACATACTAAAGGCGAGTGTGACCGGTGACCAGCCTGTGTGTGGGTGTGTGTGTGTTTGTCATAAAGGGTCTCTGAGACAAAAGCAGAAGGATGAGGGGTTAGCGTGGGGGTGGTTCGGGGAGGGAGAGGCGTTAACAACAGGTGGTGTGAGGAAGAGCATTAACCTCCTCCCCCTCTTTAATGACAGTGCAGCACAAGGGCCACAGGGTGTGCTGAGAACAATAAAAGCCCCTTGCTCCAACTGTTGTGTGCAATCATGCCCCATTATCTCTCTGCTCTGTTGATTACACAACTGCCATATACACAACACCCTCTGCTAATTGACTGGGTGAATTCACTTTGTGCCGATGTATATTTCTTTATTCAGATATATTTGAAGGATGTTAAAAAACTGAAAACCGTGTTTTTTTGTTTTTTTCTCAATCTACAGTAAGTTTGAATGGTTATTGTTCTGTATTTTAATACCGAAGCAGCCCGATTAAGAGTGTAATTAAGTGAGAGTCATTAGTCATTGTCTTATAAGATGCAAATTACACCCTTTCCCAGCTCCTTGAGCTAACCATAGCCATGTGGCAGAACTGCACATGGGTGTGTGTTTCCACACAGATAAATGCTGTTTTTACCCTGGTCGGAAAACTCGCCGAGGCTGCTTTCACATAGGATGCGGTATATGTTGTGCTCTCAGCAGGGGGCAGGCACAGAGCAGGCGGGGGGAGGTCGCACACGTGCAGATCTTGTCCAAATTTGACGCCAACTGTCAGTTGGACTAAAAATATAAAAAGAGGAATTAGTTTGTTTTTGCAGCTGTAGATTTGGATGCAGGTTATATTTGCCAAGTTATCAGAGGAAAGCCTTGGCATTAGCATTACTGATGATGAGGAGGAGAAAACTAGCAGCAACTAAGGGACTGTGGGCTTGAATAATCTTGGAGCGAGACAGAAGTTTGGAGAGATGACCACACATACGACGTTCCCGACCTTCTTTCTCAGACCTGTTGTGGCGTTGTGCAACACGTACAGGTGAATGAGTTCGGGAGAGGAGCACAGTGTCCACCGCATCTTGTGTGAAAGTAGCTTAACGGCCCATAGCATCTGCTTTTTGTGTGCAGATAAAAAGTGTTAAGTCGACATTCAGTCTCGGGTCACATGACTCTGCAGTAGTCGCTGTTATTTATCAGCTGACGCACAGGACAGGACAGAAATTGAGCTTCCAGCTGCATTAAAGACAATAGAGATGATCAATCTTTATAGTTGGTAAACATGTCTTTCAGACCGTAAAAAAAGGTTAGCTCTGCCCGCTCTGCAGTAGTGTCAGTGAAAGTTTGCACCTGTGCCTTATTGTTGGGTTTCTATCCATGTCGTGCTGAGCCGGAACCGCTAGATATACGGGGCACTGAAAGGGGCTCTAAAGCCAGAAGTTTAATTCAGGAAGTTATTCCAATAATTTGCAAGTCACTATCAAACCATCATGTTGTGTCAGTTTAACTTAAGTTGCTAAACCTTTTAAATGTTTTAATTGGCTTCTGACGGTGATCTGAATGCATCAGTGGAAAGACAAATCTGTAGAGGGAGCAGAGTAGAACAGAGACAAAGATGGCATAAGAAAGCCTGAATGCAGCACAGACACCAGTTTGGCCTGAGAAGCTCAAGCACGAGGAGTTTGCGGCTTAAAAGAAATCTATCAGTACATCACATATAACAGGAAGCAGGATACATCTGGGGAGTTTCTTGCGTCACCCATGACAGAAAGCGAGCACAAGAGGCTAATGCAATCAATAACCAGTTTGTTGAAATCAATTGAACGCAATCAGAGCTCTATTATAAAGCAGAGAAAGGGATGATGTTACAGTGGGAGAGGAGCAGGTGATTCAGAAGGAAGATGAGTGTACGAGTAAATGTAAAACCACCAAATGGAGCATCATAAGAATCAGAATGATCAACGATATTTAGGTGGTCGCAATGATGATGACTGAACCATTGAGTTGCGTTACTGGAAAAATGATTCTGTTCATTGAGCAGCAGCTTGTTGTTACTTATGAGCTCCCTCCATTTAAAATGGCAGCTGTGTGTGTAGTAGTAGCTGCAGGCCGTTTGTGTATGCAAACTGGACATTTTATTAATGATCAATGTCCTTTTGATGGAGGACAGTGACATGCTGTTGTTGGTGTTTGAGGACCTTCTGGAATTTGGGGTCACATTTGAATAGTTGTATAACCCATTGGAGAGTTTGCAAGCTCATTTTTATTAATAGTCATTTTAGAATTACCAATGGATGAGTCATCCTAGTTATCTGGTTTTTGATGCTCCATCCAAGAAGTAGATATTCCGGTCCTGTTATTTGTTAAACATCCACTCAGTGACGCTTTCCTAAAGCTGAATTTAAGTAAGAAATGTCTTAAGCAAATTGTTTCTTTTAGGAGAGCTTTATGGTGATACTTTCAGCTACAATATAGAGAGACTTGGGAAGGACTTGATTGAAAATTAACTTTTGAATGTCAGAAAAGGTCTCTTTCTTCCAAATCACTGGTGTTAAATGTTAAATTAGCATTGTCTTAATTAACAACGTTGCCTCTCTGCATCTAAATCATGTTCCTCTCTTGTGTGCTGAGCTGAGAACTGTTTGCTGCTGTTTTATTGAGTGCATCATTTCTCATACTCAGAGCGTGGTTTATGTTATAGCCTTTTGGTGCTGCATGTCAGCCTTGTTGAATATGTCTTTAAAATTTGCACAGATGAGCAGTCTCAATGCCTCTTTTTTTTCCTGTTCACGGTTGGTTCTCCTTACTGTGTTGGCAGGGACCCTTAACTGAGAACAGAGAGCGCCCGGTCATGTGGTCATTAACATCTCTCTTTAGAAATGTATTCTACATCCAGCACATTGACTACTAGATCCTGTTGTGAATTCACCATCTAATGTTTCCCAGATACTATTGTGTGCCATTAATACAAGTTAATCAGTGTTCTCTTGCCCATCTTTTGGTGGTCGTAATGTTTGGGCTCATGGGTTTACATCTTGGTTCACTTCTGTAACAGTTTGTTGGGTCTAAGCTTTTCCTGACTGGTAACAGCTGAAAGACTTTTCTGACTTGTAGTTAACCATTAGAGCTTTTAATCGACAGAAGCCTTCACCTTTGAGCTTTTTGTATGGTTGAAGCAATACCAGTTATTGGGTCTCTGAGGTAAAAGAGGTGTTTCATGGGGGGGATTTAGGCATATTTGACCTGCCTGCAAATGGTAAGTCTGAAGCCAAGCAGCTGTGGAAAATGCTTATTGATTTCTACTTGTGTCTATTTGCACAAAATTTATTTCTCCTTAAGATGCGCGCCCACCTTCGAGTTAGAAAAGGTCAGCGGACGGGGGCTTAAGCCATTCAAGTGGAGCTAAATGGATTTCTGCTTCAAGATCCATCTGTTTTTTTGGAGTTTGTTGACAGGGTGGAAAATTGGAAATGTTGCTCTTCTCCCACTCAGTCACTTCACCACCTCCTGCCCATTTATTGCATAGGTATGGTCCGGACTATTGCTCTAACAATGTAAAAAAAAGTGTGCAGGATCTGACCATCTGTCCCCTCTATGAATACGGATTTGAGTATTTCATACAACTGCAGCATCAGCCAGTCTGAGTGACGGCTCACCATTTTCACCTCTCAGGGGTCACAGCAAGGCAGGAAAAGGGGAAAGCTTGAGCATACGAACAGTGAAACTCTCACTCACTTTGAGATGCGTACAAACTGTGTGAACCTGGAATGCAATCCCGTGAGATCGTCCTATTATTACTGTTTCAGAAAATATCACAGCTTCACAGCATCACTGTATCACAGTCAGTCGATGGCCCCTAAAGGAATAAAAACAGCAGCATCTTCAGTTTAATGCCTAATTATATTTCAAACTATTTTTCTAAATGGAGTATGTGAGGAGAGTTAAAAGTGGATGGCAGGCAGTCGAGGAGGAAACTTGCACAGACAAGTGATATTCCCTCTCCACTTAAATTGTTTCCAATTTGGAGTCGAAGATGCACACGGAATGATAATGGAAGATTTTAAGACCACAGTGTGTATTGAGGCTGATGTACTGCAGCACTTCTTGTTTGAGAGGCAACACTGCTGAGAGAAGTGACTGTAAATGGTCGTTCCGAATGAGAATGTATTTTTCAACATTTTATATTCAGCCATGCAAGAATTTTGAAGCAAGATTTTGAGTAAAAGTTCTCGCCAAAATAAAAATTAGTATTATGTTACACCTCTGATTAAAAGGATTGTAAATGTTAGTGTTGGTGTGGCTGTGTAACAGGTTTTAGTGCAACCAAGGAAATTCAACTTGAGTGTTACATGATTTATGCTGAGTACAATACTCTGGAAAAGTCTTGATTCACTCCTCATTTCTTTATATTTTTCTTCCAAGCAGCCAGACTTTCTTGTAATCTTTTAAAGTGGTCTGGAGCAAGAGTTCTCCAGGCTTTCTGAAGCTCTTTCAAAGTTTTTCTTTGGACATCGGCTGCTTTTTCACTCATTTTCAGTCCAGTTCTTGTACCTGACCATATTCAGGGAATGGGTTTTTTTGTTTGTAGGAATTTAACATTAAACTATGACTCATTCAAACATAAAAAAGGCACCAAATTCAAGGTATGAACCGGTGTTGTGTTGATGCATAACAGACAATTAGCAAAGAAACAGTTTTAAATTCTATCTTCTGGAACTTTGTTATAAGCAGCCTGTCACAAAGACACATAGTTTGCAGATATGAAAAAAGCTATTAGCTGAAAACTTGCCAAATCTCAGCATGGTGTGCTTAAAAAAAACTACAGACAGCAGATGAACAGTATCTGAAAGGAATGTCCTTAAGAAAGAGGAAAAAATCCAGGAAAGACCTGACACAGGACCTGAGAGATGCATCTGGACCTTCAGCTGATCCATCTGCTGTTGGCCCAAGCCTCATCAGAAATGGGCTCCATGGAAGGGTGGCTGTCAAGAAGCCGTTCTTAAGGAAGGGAAACAGGGAGAAAAGGCTGAGCTATGCCAAATGACACGAGAAGTGGGCTGAAAATCAGTGGCAACAGGTCTTATGGAGGGATGAACCTTTTCCCAGAGCTCGACATCATTTCAGCAGTGTGGGATCTTGGAAGAAAAGACAGCTGACATCCAAAAAAAGATCTTTGGGATGTCCTTCAAGAAGCCTGGAGAACTATTCCTGAAGACTGCTTAAAGAAATTACAGAAAGCTGGTCTAAGAGGGTTCAGGCTGTGTTGGAGAATGAAGGTGCTCAGAACCATAATTAACTTTCAAGCGCAATAAAATGATACAAACTCTGTTTTTACCCGATACACCAGATTTTCATTTATCCTTGCTTTTTCCTTCAGGAAATGTACAGAGTTGCCCTTGCCAGATGACAAGGTATCCTGTTTTTACAAAGTAATGCACTGGTAATGCACGCTTATAAATACTTTCGATTACATTGCATCAATGTTTACTTCGATGGGCCCACATTTTTTATGCCATTGCCGTGGTCTCACTGAAGTGAATGAGGAGGCTGATTGTCTTTTTTTTGGACATAGTGCCATTGTTGTTTTCAGTGCAGCATAAATCACAAAGGAAATTTCCCTTGAATTGCCTTATTGTTCCAGCGGAATTCTTGAAGGTGCTCATTGCCACCATCCCACTGCAGTGGTCAATAATTAATGGGTGCTGGGTGGGGGCACCCATTGTTCACAGGCCACTCCGTCCAGCCTGTTCCCCTTTAGGTCGACTTAAAGAGTGTTTCTGCTTTTTCCAGATGGGTGGACTACAGTAGCCTCGAAGTGGCCAGAGGGTCAGCTGAGGGCAGTGCAGGGCAGGCGAGTTGGGGGGGAGAGAGGGTGGTGATGAGGACGGGTGGTAGCGGTGGGGGCTCCACTTGCTTTACAATGGGCTTCTCAGCACTTCTCAGTGACCCCCTTATCCTGCTGCTATAGGCTGCACGACATCAGCCATTACTAGATTAAAGTAATCCTCTTTTCAGGGCCAGACAATTGCTTTATTAGCTGACCACACACAGGAGCTTCAACCACCCCTGTAATGGTATTGTTGTGGGTGACCTCAGACTCCCGTGGTGGGTGTTACTGTAGGGATGAGGGGGAGTTGTTGTTTCAGCTCTCCCAAGCAATGAAATGCATACATTACCATTGCTTTACTTCTGCTTGTTTAACCTGGTTTATATTCACCGGTTTATATCCTTGTCACATACATCAGCTAACATACCGCTTGTATTACAGTAAGATTAAGTGCGTGTTTGCCAATCCCATCCTCCTCCTCCACTTTTCCATTGAACCGTCCAGTTTTTTTTGTGTGTCTCCACCGGCTTGCTGTTGCCAAATGACTCCCATTAAAATGTTAGTTTATATTCCCTTTTCCTCAGTTTCTAAAAGCATGGCTCATTTCCAACTTAGACATGAAATTCCTTCCTGAAATGTTTGTGTTTTGCTGACTGATCTTTCCGTGTAGAAATGACTGTGTCCCCCCCCCCCCCCCCCCCACAAAACCATGTCAATCAAGCGTGAACAGTGAGCAGCTTTGGTTGATCATTTATTCAGCTTCATGAGGAGTGGGGAGCCATTCAGGCTGAATAAAATATGGTCACATGTTTTGAATATTTCATGAATAGCTTGGGTAATATGAGCAGATAAGGCACGTCTTTATTTGTGTCACTTACATTGTGGCGTCCATGCAATACTTTATATTTGCTTTCACAAAAATAAGTTGCTCAGCATTAACCTCCATATACACCCTGAGGGAGAAATGCCACTTTTAGTTTAAGAGAAGTCTCTGGGAGGGTGAATTCTTTGCATCTGCATCATGGGAGATACGACATTCCATTCAAAATAATCTTTGTACCTCTTTTTCATCTTGAATCATCAAAAAAACATTTTTGGACCGAATCCATAAACCAATAAATAGGCAGCACCATTTAGTTGATGGATTTGACATCCATTCACCTTGGCTGTATTTATTCTAACATATCTTTCCTCCTTGGAGGTCAAAAGCCTGGACTGTGTATCATCAATTCACATTAAGAGACTAAAGAGGGGGAAATAAATCTTAACTACAGCTTTTTGATAATGTTACATTATTGATCCATGCTAGGAAAATGTTTGCCCTTGCTCCCTACTGAAAGTAAAGGTGAGAAGTCGAGGTCGGCCACGCTACAGCATCCCGGCACAGGAAACAAATCACAATTTTACTCAAAGACAAGCAGTTTTAGTCTTTGTGGCAGTAACGTTGGTTTATAGGATGTCTCTAATCCCGCTAGTCTACACTGTGGGTTGTTATTGCTTTCTTGAGCCAGGAAGATGCAATGTAGGCTTAACTCCCATAGAAAGTCAAGGCAGTGGTTATACTCTGCTGAGTTTGGTCAGGGTGGGTGGAGTCATGTGTTACCCACGAGGAATTACAGTAATAAAACATTCCGATGAAAAACTGTACAGAGAAAACCTATGGAAACATACGCACGTGGGCAATATGGCATGCCAGCAGAAGTTTGTGGTGGATTAACCTTAAGCTTGCAGGGTGGTTGAGCACAGTCAGAGTTGGGATGGGAACCTGCTGTGGAGCCACACATAGGTTAACACCCCTTCATGCCCTGTGACTGGAAGGATTTACCCTCAAACGTTTGTTTGGGTTTACAGTAGACTGGCTTTATTCATGTCTGTGCACAAACTTGGAGCATTTTCTTGAGTCTTGAGTTAATGCGAGGGGTTGAGGTTGGATTAGGCAGGGAGGTGGGGGCTGCGATGTGAGAAGATTTGGCCTGCCAAGGAGTATTTTCATATGGCCCCCCTCGTGACTTGAAATATGGCTATTTCAATCAAACAGGCTTGCTGTGCCTCAGGCTTGTTCTGCTCTGTTTGATTGTGTTTGCAAATGTGATGTGGGTGGAATTGAGGGAGAGTGAAGATCCAGCAGGATAGATGGAAGGTTAGCTAAGGCCTTTAATTGCTCTTCAGACGTATACACACAGTACTAGCCTGAAGTTAGGACATTCTTACCCATTCATTTTGAAAGAGTACAGACTTTGACTGCAGCTGTATGTTTATACAGAATGAACAGTGGTTGGAGGCTCACTGCTTGAAGAGTCCTGTGCTCAGAAATACTGTTAACCTTTGTTTGTTTTATTCAATCACTGAGGTGCCCTGCTTTGATAGAAGCAGCCTAAGCTTGCCCGTGACATTTAATTCAGTAGTCTAGTCTTCCTCCATACCTTCGTGTTGTTGGATAGATGGCTCCCAACCTTAAATTATATCTGTAACTTCCATCAACTGACCAAATGAACTTAGGCAAGGCAAGTTTATTTGTAGAGCACAATTCGTACACAAGGCAGTTCAAAGTGTTTTACAGCTACATAAAATCCCAAGGAGGCAAATAAAATCATTCCAAAAAACATAAAGAATAATCATTAATTAATTCAATTAAAAGTGAAGAGTGCAGATAAAATACTTTCGGTGTGTCATATGCACACCTAAATAGAACTGTTTTCAACCTGGATTTAAACAGAGTTGAGGCCTGTCTCACATCCTCTGGAAGACTGTTTTAGATTTTAGGAGCATAAAACTGAAACGCAGCCTCACCTCGTTTAGTCCTGACTCTGGGCACCAGCAGGAGACCCCTCCCTGAGGTTCTCAGAGCCCGAGTTGGTTCATATGGCTCTAACATGTCAGAGATGTACTTTGGCGCTTGACCATGAAGAGACTTGTACACAAGCAGAGCTGTTTAAAAGTCTATTCTCTGAGCGACAGGAAGCCAGTGCAGAGACCTGAGCACTGGACTAATATGGTCATATTTCCTGGTTCTAGTCAGGACTCGAGCAGCAGCGTTCTGGATGTACTGCAGCTGTCTTATAGCCCGTTTAGAGAGCCCAGTGAGCAGGCCGTTACAGTAGTCTAATCTGCTGGAAACAAACGCATGGATTAGTCTTTCTAAGTCTGGTTTAGACACTATTCCTTTGATTCTGTTAAATTGATTTAGTCAGATGATGCTGTTGTTATAAAATCAGGATTTCATTAGAGCAGAGCGACGGTCCGGAGATGTATACATGCAGTAGTGACTCAATCCCAAACTGCATTATCTGAGTATGTTTGTCCAGCTTTGAGGAGTTTGATTTCATACGATTTCGGTCGGACAGACACAAGTCTGTTTTTTGTTGTTTTGTTTTTTTTTAAATCTCGTGTCAACATATTGATACACTGTAAAGACTGACATAACCTACAGGTCTAAGAGGTGATGTTAAGCCAGATTATGACCTGCAGGGGTTGACTGCTGTGACTGCAAAAATTATTCAAAGTGTACAGAGCTCTAGGAAAAAAATACCATACTTTTCACTCTGTTCATTACTTCTGCTCAGCAGTAAAACTTGAAGTGACACTGAAGATCATCCAGATCTTCAGTGTCACTTCTCTTCTTGGTTTGAGGCAGCTATGTGGCATCTTGCTTGGATCATACGTAATCACAGCCTGTTTGAGTACTTCTGTGTCTGACACGTTCTCACTACCGGATTAGTGCTGTTAGATTTAGGTGTGGGGTGGTCCTTGGGTCGAGTGTGCAGGAGGCAGGACATTATTTAATGAGTATGCTTCAGTTGAATAGCTAGTTCTTAATTTCTTCCATAAATAAGCACGTTTCTTTGTGTTATTTCAATTTGTCTGATGATTTTTGTGTCAGCCTTCAGTGACAGAGGGTTCCAGATCTTGTTAACTCCTCTGTTAAAGCATTTTTTTGTCCATCCATCCAGGGTTTGAGCGCATTGTGTGAAAATGGTCACAAATTTTTGTATAACCTTGTAAGCAGCACTGTGTCATTTCCAGAAGACTTTCAAGCTTGTTCTCCGATGCCTCTATGCTTGAAGCATTCTTCCAAGTTGGCCAGATGATCCCCCATGTCTCTGCTTTAGCCTGCTTACGGGCCATGTGCTTCATCATAACTCACACAGACGCACACAAAGCACACAAAACCCATCCTCCCATGAGCCCCTGCTTTTCTCTGGAGCTTCTGTGTGTGTCAGTGAGCCGCCACCCGAGCCGTCCCACCGACGCATGTGGAGCCCACACTCACATTGACTCCAGACCTCACCACTGCCAAGTGTTACCCCCAACCACCACCACCCCACACCCGCTGCTCCTCATCCATCCCGCTACCCCCACCCCTCTTACGACCCTCCGTATGTGGTAAGACAGTGTGGAGGGGCCAGGCCCTGGCATTTATGAGTGTTTAAAAAGCTGTGAAACATAGCACCTTGACAGATAGCTTCACCTATTTATTATTTTTTTTGCTGAGAGGTGGATGGACGACACGCGGTTTCTCAGATTTATGACTTAATTCAATTTTGGGCAGTATTTCACCTGTAGAAACAAAGATAAAGATTTTATAGCGTCGTAAACAGAATCAGTTTGGCACAGAGATTGAATTGAATATTAATTTCTTGGCCTCGCCTGGTGATCATGTTGTTATAAAAGGTTTGTAATCCGCTTTTTTAACACATCGACTTGACTTGTAGATTTATTTTCACTATTATCTGAGCCCATTGGCTATTAACTGGTTTTCCAGTGGTTTGCTGAGGGAAATGCCACGGCTTTCACATCATATTGACTTTGCATTGGGGACATTCCATATCAGCATTCATGTTATGGATTCATTTTCTTTTCTTCCAATCATTTAATTTTTTTGTATTCTTTTGCTAGTTTATACCATAAATCAGTTTAAAAGCTTATATTTACAAATGAATAATTGCCTTGTGATTTAACGCCCAAAAAAATAAATATCAGAACATGACATGTTCCACTAAAGAACCACAGATATCTTCTTTTTATTTTAGTGTTTCTGCATTGAATATTATCATATTCTCACGAAGAAGTTGGAAAACATGCAATCAAAAAAAGAAAAAAAAGATTAGAGGGTTTCTGTAAAATTCTGTCCAGGCTCAAACATGTCGCTTTCATTTTAATGAAGAAAACCTTCACGAATAACAAAAAAAGACAAACAAAAGTAGAACATTCACCTCAATGTTTTGGGTCAAATTTTTGTGGAAATCCTTTTTCATGTTCTTGTCAGCATGGTTGGTGGGACCAGCTGCTTTTCAGTTGTCAGGCCTGGTTTGGTGGCCGCGTGGAGGAAGGGCTCCAAATGACTGAGCTGGGGATTGGGACGGTTTTTGGCTGCTAAATGGACTCAGCTGACAAGACTAAGCAGCAGCAATGGTGGCCTAAATGGCTCTGCCAGGGGACATGCTAAGGAACAAAAGAAAATGGACGGAATAAATTTGAGAGAGGGAAATGCAGCGGACGCTGGTGAACAGGTAATGTGTATGTGGCCGTGTGCTTGGAGGGTAGGCGGCAGGGCTTGGGTTGAGAAGGTGACCCTTCTGGGCTCGTGGAAGAAGTAATTGAAATGCCCTCTCACTGTGATTCGCATTGACTTATCTTTAGCACCGGCTCAATTTTGTGGCTGGCTGTACGAGAGTCTCCTGAAAGCCAAACCATGTTATCTCATTTAGTCAAGGCCATAAAATACTCTGGGGGAAAGAATGAAAATTAGAAAAAAAAAAAAGTTAGGATAAAGCAATGTTAAGGCCTTTTCTACATTGTGTGTGTGTGTGTGTGTGTGTGTGTGTGTGTGCTGATGCACAGCCGGGGATTACAGTCTCCAGTCAGCCTGTATACTGCACTGAGCTGGTCATATTGAATGCAGACAGTGTTTTGCTGTATTTGCTGCTACAGCTGCCGTGAAGCAAATCTGTGAGAGTGTCTATGTTTGTTTTGGGCGGTATGAGGAGGAAAAGGGTGCTTAGCGGCAGCACGGACATCTGTCTCCAACTGTGAGACCCCCGCCTCCCTTCCACAGGCTCCACACACTCCACAGCGCCTCCCATCATCACTGAGAACACACACAAACACACACACCAATATCCTGTGTGGGCTGTTTCATCTGGGTGTAGTGGTTGATAGGGATCAGAGGGGGGTCCACTCTGGATAATGAGAGTGGCTGATGGAAGGTGGCTTCTGATGGGGGCCCCTGTTGGGCGCAAGGGACTGGACAGATATTGCTGTTGGGAACAAGCCACACCTATAGAGGCAATACAGAAGATGTGTGTGTTCAAGCAGGCTGGGTAAAGCAGTCAGAAAAAATGTGTGTACTTGGGCAAAAGAGCACAAACATCAGTGCGTTTTAGTGTGTGTTTTCACTCCAAAGCAGATTGCTCCGCGTCAGGACAAGATGCCAAATGACGGACTGACAGATGCTCAACTCAATCCCCCACAACAGAGCTTGAACCTGAGGATGCTTTCCTCGATTCCCCTCCCTCCACCCATCTCTTTGCTCTGCTAGCCAAGGGACTATCTGTCATTCTGTCTCTGCCTTCTGAATATTTATTCTTGTGGGGGGATGCTGCTGTCACACACACACACACACATGCGTGGCTCTTGGAACATTACCAACAGCGATAAAGCCATATGATTAAACTGAGCCAGAGCTCACCACAAAGGTATTTTTTATGCCCAATTAAATGTTCGGATACTATACAGAAGGGTCCTTATACTTTGCACATATGGTAAGTCACTCAAGTCGAGCAGCCATTGTCAAACATAACATTTTGTCACACACTTTGTTTGGAGCAGTACAGACTAGCTTCTTCGTCACATCTGTACATAACGAGCTGTAAATGCTAAACGCATTTTTATGTCATTTCTTTTTGCGTTATCTGTATTCTGTTTTGTCAGTGTTTCATTTAATACAGAAAGTGTTCATATTTCAAGGCCACTTTGCAGGCTTTCGGTAATAGGATATCTACATTTCAAATATATACACTTGAGCTCCCCGCGTCTTACCTTGTGGGTGTTACTTTGTGCCTGGGCTTTGATTAAAGAACACCGTTCAGGGCCAGTGGTGGGGATTACTCTGGCTTTGTTGAAGGGTTTTAAAGAAAAGGTCAAAGTGCGCCCACTTAATATGGGCCCCAAAGGGCTGCATGGGTAATTGCCGGTGCTTAATAAACTTCTTGAAACCCTCTTTTCACTCAGATTTGGGGAGCACTGTGGGGCAGAATGGGAACGATCAGACTCCCCTGGAGCCGTGATTTCCTTGCAGTATGTGACAGGTCACGACAGCAGTCCTTTAACCCCGCAAGATGCTAATTCAGACCTGGGTTGCAGTCAGCTGTCCCATTTCCTTTCTCGCTTTGCGTGACGGGACGGGTTCCTGAGCAATTTAGTCACTTTTTTTAATCTGCTGTGAATAGTGACTGAGAGAAATGGCGGCAGTAAGTACAGATAAGGTCAGGGGTGTTGCCTAGCATGTCAATGGAGGGGCCAGTGGGATTCGGAGAGCCCCAAATGCTCCGAGGCAGAGTAATTGGCCATCAGTATATGGGTCTGACTGGAGCCATAAGTGGCAGGCAATGTCCCTCGAAGAAATACTGACAAAAAAGACACAACCAGATAGTGATTCAGCCAGAAATTAATTGTGAGGACGTGTATTTTAACGGGGACACTGGCAAGCACAGGCTCCGACTATTAATTAGGAAAAAAAATACTGATGTGTGTTCTTCCATGACCTTGATTCCAAGCGGATCTGTCTGCTTTCCCCTCTCACACACACACAGATTCATTTAAAGATGACCCCACACTATCTTGACAATAACAGAAATTAACCTTACGCAGCATACGCCCCGATACCATGAATGTACCACACAAAACCAGGTGCTTCTGATAAACAAATGTACTCAGAACTGTGAGGGGGAGTAATTTCATCTGGTTGGATGGATGGATGGCTCTCTGGATGAGCAGATAGATATATGTCTGGTGATGATAATGTTCATATCCTGGGGCTGTGTTGGCCTGTTGCTGCTGTCATAAGGGAGATGCTGTCATTACTCAGAGGAGGCAGCAAACATCCCCTGCAGGTCTGCGACATTACAGCAACGCTGCTGCTGTTACACATATTAATGCACCCTTCAGACTCATATCTGAAGACACACGTGAAGTGTACACATTACATGATCCGTCATCACTGATGAGCATTGGTGCTGACGGCAAAATGTTTAATGGGGACATTTGATGATAATCATTAATACATGCAATACTCTGCTTTACATCCACATAAAGACATGGAGATGGACATATTTAATTTAGGATTGACTGTGTGCGCTGCTATGTGCAAGTCATCAGATCTGATTTGCTTAGATTTGGTTATCTATCACCTACCTGTCTGTCTCCGTTGCTGCTGTAATAGTGTCATTACAGCTGTGTCACAACTTTACAATAGTAGTTTATTCCAGATTTGCCTTTGAAGAAAGCTACCCCCCCCCCCCTTCCAAAGTGCCCGAGGACGATTCATTTGAGGTTCTCTGTGTCCATCACAGCATTCATCTCGTAGCAGCACCGATTCTGTGAAATGTCGTTATGGATTTGACGTTGTCACTGTGTTGCGTTGTGAGTTGACGTCCCATCTGATCTAATCCTATTTGATCGATGCTGAAAATCCAGTTTGAATCTTATTTTGAACCATCTCCAAATGTGGCTCGGATCCAATTTGCAAAAACTGGGTTTCGTGTGTTTTTTTTTTGCCGTTTGAGATTTCTATAATTGGCCTCTGTTCATCACATGTCAAGACAACTGTAAACACTTGTATGTGCCACTGAAGACACATTTCAAAAAGACAACACACTGAACTGAATCTGTGGTAAATTAATCTCAATTTAAGTGTTATTTACAGTACATCTTGCCCTGTCTAAAGGAAATTACTTATTGTTTAACGTACCTAAGAAGGAATGCAGACATAATGAGTGAAACATCAATCCTAGTAGATTTGGATCAATATCTTCAGATACATATTAATCCCACGGTCATCCTCTACATCTGTAGTCTGAGATATCACAGAGCTGAATCTAATGTGAACAAAAATGCCTGATGCCTTCAAGTCAGCCACAAAATGTTGGCTACAGAAGGATGAATTTGAAAGCAGGGACCATGACCCAGAGATGAATCTCCAATGTTTTATGAATGGACTCGAGAAATGAGGAGAGACGGGGTTATATTCTTAATTCTGTATCCAAAGTGACCTCCTGTGATATATAAAATTGATTTATCTTGCTTATTTTTGGGAATTTTTGTGTGCATTCTTGCATGTATGTTTTTCAAGTTAGCATTTGTGTCGGATTGAATAATTCATCTACTTTGTGTGTCGGCTACTGCAGCCTTCATTATTGATGTGTTGTGATGCCACGCGCACATGATATTAAGTCAATGAAGACCTTGGGGGAAACATACACATCATGTTATATTCAGTCTTGTCAGATACAGTATCAACAGAAATGTCCCATCATGCCTTGCTCTTCTCCACGAGACAGGAAGGAGTAATTCTTCTCTTTTATTTCCCACTGTTTGGCATTCATGTCAACATAAAGATACAACCTCAAGTCAGAAAAAATTTGAATGGCATTTAAAATGCCTAAAGAAAACAAGAGAAAGAATTATTGCCACATTCGCTCTGCCTTTTATTTATTTGCAGGCAGCATTTTATCTTTTATCTTTTATCTCATAAACTTGATTTAATTTAAGTTGGAACAGTAAAGCTTCTACCATTTTTCAATGTTGCCATTCCCTCTCACAACGATGTACTGTCAATGAGAAAAGTAAGCGATGAAGAGTTTTCATTTGTTATTCTTCCTGTAAACATGTGTAACGATGGCACAGGTCAGTGAGGGATCAGAGATAACGGATGTCCAACTAAGCATTGCTCCCTTGTCCTTTTACGGACCAAAAATCCTCCCGATTCCTGGAATTAATTCATGATACTCTGCACTGTAGAGGGAGATATATGCAAATCTCATCTAATCTTTCTTTGAGGAACATTATTTTTAAACATTTTCTCACATATGTTTTGTCAAACAGAAGACTCACCCTTTCATTGACCCTGCTCTAAAACCTCTAAATCATGATTAGTATGAAATAACATCATTATTTTTACATCATTACTAGCCCAACAGTCCTATCTTTTCCTGATTGGGCGGTCTAATAGAGTCCATGTCAAATAAAGGAACGCATGATCAACAGACTAAATGTTTACAGAACCTTTGGAAAGTAACATGGAGTACAAGACTGTGTCATCAACAAAGAGGTTTATACACATTCTAACCATGTCTTTGCACCTTGTTTTTATTTTTCCAGTTCTGAGGGATGACTTCCGTCAGACACCCAGTGATGTGGTGGTGGCGGCAGGTGAGCCCGCTGTCATGGAGTGTATCCCCCCCAGGGGCCATCCTGAGCCGACCATCTCCTGGAAGAGGAACAACATCCGGGTCAATGACCGAGACGAACGGATTACTGTGAGTTTGCTTGTGCCTCTATCTGGAATATTTCTGGAACGCAGCAAAGTAAATTACCTATTGTGTGAGGGCATTTAGCCAGAACAGAAAGTTTTCCAGGGTCTGGGCTGTGGCCTCTTTCAGGTTAAAGTCCCAATAAAAGCAGTCTTACTAATTTGCGTTACGACTGATAAAAGCTCCCTAGCTTTGATCCCTGATGAGAAGAGCCTGATAAAGACTCATAGTCGGAGAGCAATGTATATATCGAACCCCACTCATTGTTGTTTTGTTGGATCCTTCAAGCCACCTGCTAAAAATAAATGTCACGCACACTTCAGACTATAATGAATCCAGATTACCACACTTGTTATTTGCACACACGGGGAAGGAAATCAACGATCCTGCGGAAAACTAAAAGAGACAACCCCATCTACATCAGTGGAGCAAATTGAAGTTTTTCAGAGTTAGAATAAATAAATCTTGAAATAAAACTATCTTGAATCTTAAGGAGGAGTGTCTCCTTTAAGCTGTCAGATTCCTGAATTCATCCCAGCTGTATGCTGCAGTATGACACGGCATTAAGAAAAATATCACAAAGGGGTCACATCCATATGTTTCATGAGCAATTGTATGGAAACTGTGTCCACATACTGCACATAATCGTCAGCTGGTGAATCAATACAACTACCTATTACAAAGTGAGCAGTAGAAAATGTTTCCATGGCAATTGGCCCAGAGCTAGAGCTCTTGTCAAATAGCGTCTATACTAGCAGGGGAGCCATCTGTCATACAACAGAAAATGACCCAGTGTCTTCTCTCTTGACCAGCATGTCCCAATATCCTGTTCCCAATCTCTGTCCATTTGTCTTCTCTCTGTTCCCGTCCTCCCTTCCTCCTCCACTTACCTTTTTATCTGTATCCTTCTGTGCCTCTCTGCTTCCTCCTCTTACACTCTTCCTCTCACCATGTCTCTCTTTTTCAGATCCGCGGAGGCAAGCTGATGATTTCGAACACCAGGAAAAATGACGCTGGCATGTATGTATGTGTTGGAACCAACATGGTTGGAGAGAAAGATAGTGATCCTGCTGAACTCGTGGTATTTGGTGAGTCATTTTAACTGTGTGTTATTATGGTGCAGTCGACTGGAAAATACTGTCTAAGAAATGCCGCATTTGGGAATCACAGTAATCTGATTTGGTATTAGGAATCATATATCATTGGAGGTAGTCGGATTTGGAGCTCAGGACTTTGCAAATTATTTTTTATGAGACATTGACATTGTGTTGTTTCACTTTTTAGTTTTGTATTTAATACGAAGCAGTGAAAGTCTTCTCTTTTTGAATCTTTACCTAACCAGAAAGCCCTTAGAGATTGAAATCTCTTCAGCACACTATCACTGTTTTCTGCCTCTGTGGGTTTATTCACCTTTGGGTTGCACTTTCTATCCTCCCCTGCTGACAGAGAAGATCAATCTTTCTTTCCCACATGCCCTTTGCTTCGCTCTCTCGACCTCCCGTCTTCTTCAGCTGTCCGACTCTCTTCTCTGGTCTCAGCAGTGCAACAACATGAGCATTTTTAAAACATGTATTGATCCCAGGGAGTGGACACACAGCTGTTGCTTCTCCTCCACATTGCCGTGCAACAGTGTGTGAGACCCAACTTAATAGTTTATGGTTTGTAGAAATGCAAGACTTAAACCTTTATCCAAATATTTCAAATTACTGCCACCTACTAAATTGCCAAGATACTAGCCAGCACACATTTGCATTAATCTCCATTTCCCATTCTTTATTATAGGCTGGGTTGTTGTGGCAGCACATTGAGCTGCATACACGGCTAAGGATTACTCCAGCCGGTAATGATTTTTTAAACAGTGATTATGATCACGATAGGAGCTTACAAGGTGGGCTTGTCTCTGGGCATATAGTTTGATTTGGTGTATCGGTATTTCTGATAAACACAACCAAGAGCAACGAAGCAGCATGAAATATTAATTCCACGATGCGTTTGAGTTTATTTTGATATGAGGTATCTTTTCCTATTGTCTGGGTAAAGCAAGTTATGTTTGGAAAGAAGCTTTTCAGGGTTGGCTCGGGCTCAGGTGAAATATTAACACTCACATTTAGCTCTGGTGCAATGCAGCGGACATCCACTGTTCTCCACACATGGCTTAAGCTCCCAACCACTTCCCTGTTCTTGATGTCAACTTCCTCTTTTTGACTTCTTTGACTGGGATTCTTTCCATTTTTTTGTGAGGCGTGTGATGGGAAACATATGAAACTTGAAGGTGGTTCTACTGAGTAAACTTCAGAGATTGCTGTGGTGAAGATCCAGGAGCACTCATTCGTACATGTTTTTAGAATTTGACCATGCTGTCCCACTTGCATACTCCATGTCTGTTAGGGGTGAGCTGATCCTAAGCCAAATAGTGATAATATCATTACAAACATTTGTAGTGGTATTGGGTTAATGCCAGCACGATGGGATCGGTATTTAGTTCAATTCGAAACATTTGATCGCTCGTAATCACTTTGTGCATCATCAGTTTTCATGTTTGTAAACCTAGTTCATTGTAATGATAAAAGATCAAATGTAATTGTCTAAAAGCTGTGTTTAAAACATTGATGATCGTAACATCGATCTGTCTATCAGTGGAAAGCAAAAGCCACAAAATCATTTCGTTGTTATGAAATTTATTCAGGTTTTGCAAATCGACAAAGTAGTCACCTCAGAAATCATGATGCATTACTCTCCCCTACATGAAAGAACATAAGCTTCTTTAATATGCAAAACGTCCTGGTATCTGTCACAATATTGGCACGGCTGGCCTTTGTTTTTACCTGTTATTGGATCGATAGCAAGTTTCAGTGTCGCACGCCACTAATATTTGTTTTATGAATTTGTGACTGATATGAAAAGTCAAACTACAAACTGTCTATAACACTCTGATTTCAGAGAGGCCTGTTTTCACCAAGCAGCCAGTGAACCAGGTGGTGTTGGCAGACGACACAGTGGACTTCTTCTGCGAGGTGCACGGAGACCCGACTCCGACTGTCCGCTGGCGAAGGGAGGAGGGAGAGTTGCCCCGGGGCAGGTACTGTGGAAGCAACATGCATGCACTTCCTGCTAGAAATGCACAAATTCACTTCACACGCTGATGTTTGGTACCAAGGTGTCACTTAGCATGATGTTCCATTTTGTTTTGTTTTAAGTAGAGTAGCTTTCAATATCTTCAATATCTTCCATCAAGGGAGAAACTTGTCTGCATTCCTGCCTTTCTCAATTGCTGATTTTATTTTACACGTTTGGAAGAAAAATGATTCAAAGATCATTTTCTGTGGGTGGATGACTTGCCACTGCTTTGACTTTTGTAAACAGAATGATACACTTTTTTCTGTTCTTTTGTGAGGACGTATCAAATAATGAGTTGACAAATGCACGCTCTTTTGGAGCATGTAAGGGTCTCTTAGTCATCCACATGATGAGCAACTTATTTGTTTCTTGTGTGCTAAAAGGTTGTTTTATGTTGCCTTTCTAAGTGTGTGGTGTTTGCACTGTGACCGTGTCCCTGTAAGAGTCTTACTCTCTCATTCTTGCTGGGATGATGTGATTGGATGAAACTTTAATGATCCCTCTGGGGAAATAAGGTAAATGTTCCCTTGTTGTCAGCAGAATCAAGGTCTGCACAGATGGAGTTTTTTCTTTGCCCCTTGCAGAGAACATATTAGTTGCTTCTTCAAAAGATTTCTGTAATAACTTTTGCCCAACTTTGACCTTTGATATCTGTTCTTAAGTCACGTTGATGGAAGTACTTCTCAGCTAAAAGCAAATGTTTTTAATCTCGTTAACCCCTGCGTATGGTGTTTTTCTGTGTAACACGACATGCCAACGGCAAAAGCAGCCATCATCAGCCTGGTTTTTGAGTGTTCCTCATAGACGATCGGAGGAACAATTCCTGACTACTTTTTTTTTTTTTTTTGGGCTTTTATGCCTTTAATGGATATATTAATAGGACAGTTTTAGAGAGACAGGAAGCAGAGGGCAGAGAGAGGGGGAACGACAAGCAGCAAAGGGTCGTCTGATGCGGGACTCGAACCGGGGCCAGCTGCAGCGAGGACTATAGCCTCTTGTACATGGAGCGCCTGCTGTACCCACTACACCATGGACCACCCCACCTGACTACTTTCTTTATGGGGCTTTACAACCATTCTGCATCTAATATGAGAAATCAATGCACTGAGAACCTAGCAATCTACGAGGAGATTTTAGCTGGAGGCAAGCAGAGGCCAGCGGCTGCTTGGCATGGCCATGTAAGTGGGTGCTAACTACTAGCAGCAGAGACTTGGGTTAGCTGAGCAAGCAGGCACACAACGTACACACGGCCACGGTGATTAAGCAGATGCTAGCTGCTTGCAGCTGATATTCGGCTTTGTTGAATGAGTGGGCACCAACAGGAGTGAGGGGCGATAGCCGCTAACACAAGCCAGTGACCTCTAGTTGCTAGCTGGACCAAGTAAGCCTGGAGTGGCCCCTGCTGCTGGGTGGGGCATATTCAGAGATCCCCATTCACTGAATGAGGAGAAAGATGTAATCATCCCCGACCTATTAAAGGACCACAGGAGTCTTTTGGGGGTTTTTTCATGGCAAAAAACTATTTTTGAGTAGCACAGACTAGTAGCAGACTCTCCTGCCGTGCATCAACTTTCAGATCGAATTAAAAAACAAAACGTTCGATCAGAGAGCGATCATCAATTCATTTAGTTTTCCGGAACATAGATTTGACACATTTCTCTCGTCTTTCCAGATTTGAGATCCGCAGCGACAACAATCTGCGTCTGACCCAGGTGCGAGCTGAGGATGAGGGCACTTACACATGCGTGTCAGAGAACAGTGTTGGCAAAGCTGAAGCGTCGGGTGCCCTCCAAGTGCACGGTAAGACATGGACTACACTGTTTCACTCACTGCACACATGTGAACAGATGACAGACACGGGCCCCAGAAGTAAATCAGTAAAATCCCTGAAGTTTCCAGCTTTTATTTAGTCTTTTTTTTAGAGGTGATCTAGGTACTGCTGGCTGCACACAGCATTGTTTTAAGAATCTGAAGACAACTTGGCTGATTTGCGAAATAAATAAACCAGAAATAGTTCCACACAGTGTGAATGATTTGCGACAATGAATATAGTTCCCAAGGATTATTGTTGTTTTTTCATTTGCTCCTCACCAAATCTGGTGAAACTTCAGCCGAGGCTGTCTATTTCGCTCGTTCTAGAAATGTGCTCTTAATCCTGACTACATGACCAATTGATTTGCACAGATGGATGGTTAATTCCTAACAAAATGCCCACATCTCACCCACCAGCAGCCGTCTCATTTCATTGTCGATCTTTGGATGTTTTCATTTTAGCTGTTTTTTGTTGACTCCACAAGGACAATGTGTTGAAATGTTCGAAATGTTTTCACTAGGAGGTTCAGAAGTGAAAAATAATACAAAAAAAAGATTAGTGACTGTGTTGCCAGAGGGATGCTGTGGCTGGTGAAAACTTTCCATATTATTCCACTGGAAACATGCTGTTAAGTGAAACTAAAAGAGAGTTAAAGTGAAAAATGGATTTTAGGGTCCTTTCAAGCCTGGACACAACATCCCTCTGGAGAGACAGCTGAGATCAAAAAGCATTGAAATTGTATGAGAATAAAGTCAGTCCCTTGAAGAGAGGTGCTCGAATGAGAAATCTGTCTTTTGGGAAGATAAAAAGGAATATTCAGTGCTTTTCTCTGTGCAGACAGGAGGAGCCCACTTACAGAACCGACTGTTACAGACACTTCTGACGAGTCTCAATATATGCACAATATACTATCTCTACACGAATGTTGTGACAAACACACAATTGGCATTTGTTGGGACAAATGAAAACACACACTCGTGCAGAAATGAACATTGTGCATTTAACTAATAGAATTTTCCACAGAATGAAGAAGTCATTCCCAGCAGCAGCTTTTAGGCAAATTGAAATTGATTGTGGGTCAGTTTATGTAGCTACAGCATTAGGGATAATAAGAATGCAACACACACACACACACGCACAAATTAACTGAGCAGATATTGTATAGAACTACAGATCAGTCAAGAGTCTGCCCTCTTATTGTTGGCTGTATGTCCACATTCAGTTCATCACTCCTGACACTTCCTTTCAGGATCGCCAACTTCAAACCATTCATTTTCAGCTAACTCGGGTCATTATTATTCATTTGAATTTGAGCTTTATGCCTTTGAGCTTCCAAAGTTTCAAATGTTTCATCTAATATCACTCTTTATTGCCAGCTCATCATCTCATTCATCTCACTTTTCATCTTCTCTCCCCCCCCCCCTTTTGACATCCCTCCATCACAGCTGGCCCATCCTGTAAGTATTCATTTCATCCCATATTTGCATGCTTTTGTTTCTGTGTGTGTGTGTGTGTGTGTGTGTGTGTGTGTGTGTGTGTGTGTGTGTGTGTGTGTGTGTGTGTGTCAAAGAGGAGAGCTAGTCTACAGTCAATTACAGGCTTTAAGACTGCCATTTTGTAGGCACAACCTCCACTAACAATAGTGTTTGTCTGCCAAATGGCAGCAGAGGATTGTCAATAAGTATTTAAGTAGCACTAGAAACTTTCCTCCTCACCGCTCTCATGTTGTATCATTTAAAGATAGAACCGTGATTACTAAAAAAAAAGGAAAAGGCTGGGATCTTTAATTTAGTGCCCAAATGTTCAGTCTTTGTAGAATAAATTAAAGAAGACAAGTGCTGCAGTTATGCATTGATTAATCCTACATGCTCCGACAATTCAATTATCTCTCTGGAAAGAAATACTTCTATATGATGACTCTGCATGCATGCTAATGGTAATGAAAATCTGTGAACGAAACGGTTATCACTCCCCCTGAAATAGATTCTTTTTTTTTTCTACCATGAAAATTTGGAAAAATAGAAAGTTTCTTAAACTTAATGTTTACACTCCTGGAAAACAAACCTGCAATTGAGGAAAAGAGCCTAAAATGAGGTGTCTGAATGATGGTCAGTTTGTTATCGTTTGGACTGTCAAAATTCTAGGAAAGTGAGTGGTTTCAGGAGCAATTTACATGACACATCAAAGAAAAGTCTCAAATTGAATGCTTCAGCTTTTCACAGCATATTCCCATGTCCAAGATTGAAGCTTTAAAGGTCATTGTAAAACTTTTTGTTGTGTTGTTCTACACATTTGTAGATGGGGAGAGGCAGAACAGAACGTTTTGCAGCTATTGCACACATTTACAAAAGGCATTATATATATATCTTTTCTGTTCACAAAATATAATTGGCACATTTTGATTTGTCAGTAACTTTACCAGAAAGTCTAAAAGACCGGAAAGTCTTGTAAATTGTCAGCAAAATACATTCTTTCCAATTCCCTGTGTTGCTGACAGTGTCTCTTCATGCTGTTCACTCTCCTCTGTAAGGAGAAAGTAAATCCAACTACTTTTTTCCAGTGAAACAAGCATACTGAAGCATTTATTAGTCGGTTAAGGAGGCATGTACTGCTCAGGGTTTTTGAAGGAATATTAAAAAGTCACGGAACCAAAAAGAGGAAGTGAATAGCCAGCAAGCAGTTTGAGGGGGCAGCGAGTTAAACTGGGACACGCCAGTCGACCTCACCAGAGGAGAGGTGTACATGATCTTTGAAGATGTGACGCTCACCAGATCTTGAATCTGGTCAAGTTTGCACTCATTCAAAGTCAAATCTCTCCTTTTAATGTATTTGTTCTTTTAAAGCCTTGCCCCACTTGCAGATGTAACTTGCACCTTGATGCCACAGCAGAAACTGTAAGCAACACGAAAAGAAGGCTGAGTTTGCGAGCGCGTGCTCATGTTCCTTTAATTGTTGGTTCGGCCTTGATCTCCATCAATCCTCTAATCCTGCTCTTGATTGAAGGCATTTGCTTCCAAGTTGACCATATGTTCAATGAACAAAAAAGCAAAATTAGACAGAAACAGCCTTCACGTATGTATGTTGAATGTCTGTTCTGTTTTTTTTTTTTTAGTTTTGCTCAAGCCTGTGTTCAGTCAGCCCCATATCTATATGTGCATGTAGCCTTTGGGAATGAAGAAAAACACAAAGAAGATGTACAGCCCCAACTTTTTTACCACAAAGTCTGATAACCAGTGAGGTGCTTGAATTCGTTTACCATGTGCTACCTCTGCAACTTATTCTGGATCCATTTAAAGCTTCACTTTTCTTCCAATTCATAGCTGATGTTTGATAAATGGGTTGGAGTTCAGGATAAAAGGGCCAACTTCTAATTAGATTTAAGCACAAATGAATTATAGTCCAGCCAGCTGTAATACATTACTCCCAAGAAATAACCACCTCTTCAATCATCATTTGGGAATGTGAACAGTCTCTGGGGGGGTAAAAAAATGTGTGTATATAGGAGTGTGTTTACTCCTGGTGTGAAACACCGTCTGCATCAGTGTGGGACTGTGACAGCTGCCTGTCATATCCAAAGCCCCCCGAGGAGCTCCTGCTGCGAGGGGGTGTGTGTATTTGTGTTCGCCCGCGTGTGATGGCTTCAGTACGTTGGTGCAAATCATGCATCGAGCATTAGTGTTGTGGAGTAGGGGAGGTAAGATGCTTTGGTTGTAAGCACTTTGTCTTGCCTTTGCTGTGTGATTGAGCAACACGCCGAGTTTACGCAACAGCAGTGGAACAAATCGCACACTCTGATCTCCCTGAGTGGGAGCACAGTATGTGGTGAGCAGCTCAGCCGATCTATGCTTCAGTTTGTTTCCAAGAATCGGCTATTGACCATGTTCACAGCCTGAACAGAACTGTAAAGCGGAGATCAACAACGTTGCTGGCAGGGTTCGGAGCTTACCGAGTTGTTTGGTAGATATGTTTCGAGATTTATCTGGTATTTTTCTGATGAATTATTCTCCAAAACCCTTAAATCCAATTCATTTTTGAAATTTTGTAAACTGCCATATGACTTAAGTTAGAGAAAGCAAATTAGAGTCCAATCAATGCTGTTTTTAAGAAGTAAAAAACCCCACAAACTAGCTCCCAACTTACTAAGAAGACGCCGTCTGACTGAGTGACATCATCTCTTCTGCTGTGACACGTTCTCTGCTACATGCCTGCAGACAGCGCTGAGTGTATTATTCTGTAATGAAACAACACAATCTAAGCAGCTCTTCCAGAAAACTATGTAATAACTATATAACTATGTAATTTCTAAGACATCCCGTGCATCTTTTTCTACATTAGGGTGAGTTTTTATAACTGCATATCGGATAAAATAAATGTAATTTATTTACCTGGAAACCTGTAACAAGCCACCATCAGTTTAAATTTCTGGCAACTGAGACATGGGCCAATCTCTGTACCAAATGATGTGCGGTCAAGTTTACAGATCTGGCTTAAGATGAAATCCTGTGTTAACAGCTGATTCTAGAGCTTATGTTGTGGTCTCTAAGTTCTACTCTATACACCAAATATAGTAATGAGTAGAAGTATTGACCCTAATTTCTTTGTATTTTTCTTCCAAGCAGCCAGACTTTCTTGTAATCTTTTAAAGTGGTCTGGAGCAACAGTTCTCCAGACTTTCTGAAGGTCTTTCAAAGTTTTTCTTTGGCCATTGGCTGCTTTTTAACTCATTTGCAGTCCAGTTCTTGTACCAAACCATTTTCAGAGGAATGTTCAGCCCCTCAGCACTTCACACTGACCTATGGATCATTCAAACATAAAAAAGGGACCGAACTCAAGTGAGCAAAGAACCCGTTTTGCATTGTATCTTTAGGCACTTTGTTACGAGCAGTCTGTGACATCGATATAAATTGCCACCATTTCATTAGCTGCATGTACAAAAAAAAATGGATGTTTGCACATGTTTTAATCAATTACCGCATCCTCTAATTTCTTCCGATCAACAAATGAGGGTGGCTCGAGACTTTTGCACAGTCCTGTAAATATGCTTTGTATTGGGTGTGCATTGGGTGTCACACATTGCTAATTGCTTCATGTTGATCTCAACCACAGTCAAATCACTCAGCAGTAGTCAGAGCACCAGTATTTACCTCTTCCAGCTCTGATGGGCAGCGGTGGAAATACAACACCTGGGTGCACAATCATTGCAGATGCTGCGGTTGTGTCCAAGAGTGGGAACAGCTCATTTTTCCTCCAAAAACACATACTTACTGACTGTAAAGTCTAACACGCGGAGGCTCTGGCACTGACAGCAACAACTCAAGGAAAAAACGAGACGAGGTTCATACATTTTCACTTTCTGTCCTCATGTGGACTGACTTATGCAGTCCAGACAAAAATAATGAACTCAGCCAATTATTTCACAAAGTCATACTTAAGAAATCATTTTCCGACACAGTTTGGCACTGCATATTAATCCAGAGGTGTGCTCAGCTTCCAAGATGCTTGAGACTTTGCATAACAGTGGAAGACTAGTCCTCGAATGCACCACGAGCCCCCAGCAGAAACCCAACAATGTTACAGAGATGCCGTAGATGCTTCAATTCTATATGAATCGCCATGTACATTAAGACCCTTGCAGACATGCACCACTTTACTTTAATGGCTCATTTACAGGATAGTCGCATACCTTGTCGCATTTTTGTTGAACTCTATGCAGAACCTTGCTCGTGAATGTAGGCACAAAGACGGATAACACACACAGCACACACACAGATATAAACCGATGCAACATTATCCAAGATCATTTAGAAGCATCATGTTTAATTGTAAAGAACTGTTTTGGATTCAATTTTTGTTTTCGTTTGTTTGTTTTCTTTTTTGACAACACGTGAAAAACTAAAAACATTGATCAAACGTCACACCCTAGCAACGTTGATTATTCTGCATATTAAAGAGGTTTCGTACACTTTTCAGTTCACAATTCTGTTCACTACATTCAGGCTTTCTCTCTTTTTTAAGAGAACATTTGGTTCCCATCACACACAAATATACAAACACTTAAAGAGACGAAGAACTTCACACTCAGACCAGAGTTCCCTCCTTCAATCTGACAGTTCTTATCTTAAATGCTATGGGAACCTGACTTGAAGCCCTTGTCTATTTTTACCACCCTCTTGGCATGTAAGCCTTACATTCATTCACCAGCTTTGGCGATAACCAGCATATCAAACTAGTCTCCGGACTCTGCCAAGTTCCTTTCTTATGTGATTTATTTCTTTAGGCCTTCTCCAATCGACTTCCGAGACTTTGCCTCCTGGAGTCATCGGTTTATGTGGCATCATTTTTTTTTACGGAATCGGTTGCATATTTCACAGAACTGGCAAAACGGTGCCGTGGTGTTTTACAAAGAGTCAGTTCCTGTCTTTTTTTTAAAAAGCCCTTTAAACAGCAGTAGCTGTCAGGAAAATATAAAACAGCAGCTCAGAAAACTAAATTACAACACATTGTTTGTTGATTCGTGTCATGTATATTTCAGCTGCTCGCTGCGATCCATATCACCATTTCTATCCCATGTGAGGTTGCTAATGTTTCTCGCTACCCTAAATCTAAGGCTCAGTGTTGTGCCGAGCGCACCCATTATTGCTAATTATTTATTACAGCCTCAGGCGAAGTGCCAGCTTGCCTGCTCAAATCACACATTGTTATTCCTCCAGACGGGGCTGCGTGGTGCACCAAAAACGGCATATGAATTCTTAGCCGTCATCATATATGTTGCAAAGTTCTGTCGTGTGAGGCGCATGGAGAAAGCGTTCAGGTGTTGTCAAGGTTGTTTTTTTTTTTTTCTAAGAGTCCATATATCGCACATTTTCTTCTGTTTGTTCATCATATATGTGTGTGCACAAGCCTGGAGATACATTACATAAGAAAAGAGTGTTACCCTGCATTTCTTTAATATTTCAGGCCTTGCATCAGCCTGCGCAGGAAACCTTTCCTTGAATTAGCTGCGAAGCGAAGGTAGGAGGCTCCGTATCGCAGGCTCGTCTTGACATGAAAAAAACACGGGGTTGTATGTTTGGGCATTGACCTTTAAGGTTAGCAGGGGGCCACGTGTTTGACCTCAGGACATGACCCTAAGTAGCTTAGCCAAGACCCCCCCGAGCTGTGATTTATCCGGCTGTTGACATATGGATGCCCTCCTGCTGTGCAACGGGGCCCGTGGTGAAAGCAGTTTTCGGACTTGAAAGGGTGGGGTATAAAATTTGTATCCAGGGCATGAAATTAAGCTTGCACACTCAATCTGCGGGAGAATTGAGAAAATTTCAACACTTTACATCGATCTGCTTTCAGAGCTGGTGTGTTTTTCTGACTCGACGCCCTCTAACGTTTCTATTAGTCTTCGTGTCCAAGTTGCTTTTCCCCTATTTTAAGTATGGACTCTGATCCTTTCTTAGAAATGTATGAGAAACTGGCCTTTGGATGTACACCATTTACCAAAGTGTAATTGCTTCAGACTCACAAACTGAGGTGAAGTCAGGCTGTGTTTGAACACAGCAACAGGGTAATCCCAAACATGAGAGGCAGCATTTATGAGTCCATAATGCAGGGTTTTTGTTTTTTCTGTATTTTCTCTCTTCCCTCTCAGAACGTCCCATCATTGGATAAATGAAATGTTGAATATCTGAAAGAGTATTTCACTTAAACTCAAACGTGCTTTATGGAGGATGCCATCACAAGATTTTGGCTTCTGCTTTTAGCTTCATAGTTTGCAAATTGAGCTTTCACACATGAAACAGTGGAGGGAATGTATTCATTCTCCTTTGTCACTTTCACTGTGACCGTTGTGTTGTTTTCCTCTCTGTTGGAAGGCTCCTCTGCCTGTCTTTCCCTTTCTCAGTGCTTCGATGCTAATAAAGAGTGAGAATGAAAGAGAAGCAGGAGATCAGGTGGGAAGATGAGAAATCAATTAGGACCGTTGGAGGGCATCATTATGCATTCACACCCCCTCCGCGGAGGAAGGCCTGTCACTTTGCTACAGAATCAATACAAATCAAAGAGGTATATGTCTGTGTGTGTGTGTGTGTGTGTGTGTGTGTGTGTGTGAACACGCATGCACGGGGATAAGGAAGGGCATGTGGCGGCAGAGAGAAAGAGAGACAGCTTACCATTTATCCGTAGCCCCCTTTCTCCTCCTGCCCTTCATTCGTTTAAAGACATCTGATTAGCCTGATCAGAAAGGTGACCCGCAAACCTGAATTTAGACTCACGTGAGGTCTGCGCTGATCCTTTTCACTGCAACCCGGAATAGATCAAGGCTTATGGTTCAACCAGTAAGTCTCTTTTGAAGTAGGTATAAATCAAAGCCAAACAAACCCAGATTACACAGGACCTTTTTTTGTAGTCCTCTCTTGGTAGAGGCCACTTTTGACCAATAGTTACAGAAACTGGAGCCATTAAATTAATTATAAAAGACTGTGGTTACTGATAAATCCAGTTCTTTGGAACCTATGAATCAACAGTAGATGGATCAGCTGATGGTCCAGATGCCTCTCTCAGGTCCTGTGTCAGGTCTTTTTTCCTCTTTCTTAAGGACGTCACTTTCAGATACTGTTCATCTGCTGTAGATAGTTTTTTTTTTTTTTAGTCCTGACACTTCTTCTTTTGTCCTCTAGCCTGGAAAACCAGCGCCAACTGCTGGACGGCAAAATGTTTTGCCTCGCGGTTGGGTCTGGCCTCGATCCACTTGTCATTTTGAAAATACTGCCCTGAATCTGGCAGATGGCAACTAAACCAATCACAACGCAGAGATGTGTTTTGAATCAACGCGGGCGGGCCAGAGGGTTCTGGTGCGGGGTTTTGAGGGAGTGACGACAGAGCAGTGCGACGTTGGGCAGTGGAAGCGAACATAGACAAGCGAAAGCACAACAAGAAAGATGGCGGCGGCAATGGAACAGTGCTCGTTTGATTCAGCCTTGGCACACAGCCATTATAACGAACAGCCTTGCCACTCTGTATTAAGCCCCATTGTACCGGCTTTTTGGCTGCAGTTCCACCAGAATTCCACTGGGAGCGTCGGTGGAGACCAGAATGAATGGGGCCCAATGGAGCTAGATGCTACAAATGGTCAGTTTCACCTAAGTCTCCTCAAGAGCGCTCAGATTTGAATGTAGTTTCTGAGAGCTCAACATGGGTTTCAAGTAAAAAATCTACTGAACGAGTACATATATCCCTTTGATTTCTTACTGGTTGGCTTCTTGTTGTCCACAACGCGCTAGCATTGTGCTAATGACAGCTGGTCGACCAGCTATGTATGACGTCATATACACTTCAAATCCTTTTTTTAAGCAAATGAGTGGCTCTAAAAATCTAAAACTCAGCCATGGGTATTTTCTAAACACCCTCTTTCGAAAACAACATTCGAATTACTAGAGAAAAAATTATATCTTGAGATAAGGGCACGAAAAGGCGTATAGCTCCATAGGACTCCATTCATTCTGGTCTCCAAAATTGGGCGCCCCACGTGGAAAGAGGGTGGAACTGCAACCAAAATCGCCTTGTTGGAAACCGGAAATGCACCGTGAGTGGCGTATCTGTCCTATTATAGAATCTGTGCTTGGCATCAGTTTTGGAAGAGTCCCCTCCCACCAAAGCTTTCTGTCGCGCTTACTACGTCACAGTCAGTTGCGCTGATTGGTCAGAGCGTTGGCCTATAGGCACAGACGCGGTTTGAAAGACAACGGGTTGTGCTCATCAACAATGTTCCGTTGTATCCATTGATCGGTGCCAGACTAAATTAGACATCCAATCCATTTAGGCTGGTTTATCAGGCTATTTGTCCTCCACTTGTCCAGTTTCCTCAAATGTTTTAAGGACACACTGCACACCATATGCCAAGTTTTCAGCTAACAGCTCTTTGGGAATCACCTTGCTGGAGCAAAAATACTATTTCTGTCAAACTCTGTTATCTTTGGCATTTTTCATAGATGCAATCAAATAAATGGGAACAAACGATGTGTCTTAGTGACAAGCTGCTAGTAACAAAGTGCCTGAAGATATCATTTAAAGTTGGCTCCTTGCTAAGTTGAAAAAAAAAGAGGGGTATCTCAAGACTTGCACCGTTCCATTTGTGCAGAAGCTTGATTATTTTTGCATAATCCAGCTATTTTTATTGGAAAAAGATCTTCGGTATATTAGAAGGAATGGCATTCAAGGACCCAAAAACAATAAGAGAACAAATACAGATTGCAAGCTAATGCCTTATTAAGACTTAATTTAACATTTGGAACAACAAAATTAACAACATTTTGGAAAGACTGTTAATTGACAAAGAGTTCCACGACTAGTTTCAGAGACTGTGGTCACATCTTGGACTACTTGTTACATCAGACCTGACAGCAGACAGCAGAGGAAAGGGCTGACTGTTCTGTCAGACTGGGAAATGTGTAAGAGAAGATGGAAGAAAAGGAAACTTCACTCTAAACAGTAGATACACAGAAATAATGACACTCCTCAGGCTTCACAGATTAAGCGTATGAGGCACGGTTTATGTTCAAGAATACAGGAATGTACGTTCGTCAAACAATTTTGTGTTAAAGTCCTCAGTAAGCCGATCCCTTCTCCATGTCTGTTGGGAGACAAAATGTTCATTTTCTGTTATACTTTGGTTGACTTTGAGTATTAGTTCATTAAACTTCCCCCTCATATTTCCCAATCTCCTGGAGCTATATCAGAGTAACTAAACGTGGTCCTTATGTCCTCTCCACTGAAAGTGGAAGCTAAACACAGCCCAGACTTTGGAAAGGCAATTTTGTTCCACTTTTGTTGGCGGTGTGACATAAACACTGATACCTTGTTTTCTGCTTGACAGAATACGTGACAGATATCCGTACAGTGTGTACGTGTACAACTGTGTGTGTGTGTGTATGTGTGAAAGATCAAGGAGCTTGAGAGAGTTCTCAGTTATTGGCTGTTGTCATCACTCTTTGTCTGACAGCTTATGCACTCAATGTCACTGCTGGCACATTCACTGCTGGTGTATTAAGCTCGACACACAAAGAAAAATGTCCCTCGAAAGACTTCATTTCAGTTTGCACTCAATGCCTTTCGTCTGCATTATCTGTGTTGCAGTGCCACCGCAGATCGTGATCCGGCCACGTGACCAGATCACAGCTCCAGGTCGCACCGTAACCTTCCTCTGCGGTACCAAAGGAAACCCTCCGCCAGCCGTTTTCTGGCAAAAAGAAGGCAGCCAGGTAAGAAAGTGCCTGTCAGATGCATTGCAGTGAACACTGACACACCTTCTCTTTCGAATGCGTCTGCCCTCTGAGGCATCTGGCAGGGTCTAATGGTCAATTTGTGTCTGACAGTAGTAGAATGGGAGCGCAGAGCTTGAGTGGCAGGGTGGGTTATTGGTTAACGGGGATCGCACTGGTGATCGTACAAATGAGCTACATCGCAGAAATAGGCTGCATGTACCATATCTACGCCTTTTTGATGAATTCTGCGGAAGTTGTCATTCATGCACAGCTTCACCTGCATGTGTACAGAGAGCTCACTTCAATTCATGAATAACACCTTCAGCCCCACGCGGCTTTATTTTGAATGTTGCATACTTTGCACCTGCTATAAGGTCTGGATCAAATTGGGTCACATTGTGCTCAATTTAGGAAATGAGCTGGCCTGAAACTCTATGCTAAGATTAGTCCCGTACAGTTAATGCATCTCTGCCTTACAGGATGCTGTGTTTATTGTAATGTTCACTCAGTCCTGCATAAATACTCCCCTCAAGAAGGAAATAATGGTGTGAACCAAAGGCATTCGTTATTTAATCTACCATCAACTATAAATGGGGATGGGGAAACAGCAGTTAGTATAATGTACTGCACCCTCCAAAATGACTAGACGGTTGAATTAACAATCTGTAAGGCAATCACAACAAAAATGAGACTTTATAAGCCTTAATGAGGAATTAAACTCAACTGCATTAGTTTCAGTGAGGTGTACCCAATAAACTGCCATCTGTTTCTGTGCATTAATTATGGCTTTTATTCACATATGTGTGTGTTTGGGGGAAAAAAAGCGTCCCACATAAGAAATACACATTTAAAGCTGCTACATTTTTGTAATAATGCAATTCAGTGTACAAGATATTTCATGTTTTGGGTTGTTGACTCAATTTAATTTGTCAATATTCATAAAATTGTGCATTTCTGATGGAAAATTTGTGATGGGGGCAATTTAGTGATAGTTATGTGGTAATAATAATATCAATGATAATAGCAATGTCATTAAAAAGAAGTGATGCTAGTAGGTGATTGTAGTCATAATCATGATTTGGTTAAAAAGCTGTCTGAGTCTGCAAAGATGGAAGAGAGTGACATATTTCTCCCTCTACAGTAGATAATATCATAAAACAATTCAGGAATTCAGCTGATATAACTACATTGACAATATATTACAACATTATTAAAAAAAAACAAAAGAAGGCCCATGTTAAGCTCGTCCAGAGCGTCTACTTCTCTGGGCTCGGAGGCATCTGGGATGGTCCATTACACAGTGAAAACGTGCATTGTGGTCAGATACAATCAGTATTCAAGATCTTTATTGGGCAAAAAGGATGCTGCGTGCTCCAGACCAAAGACCAAAAGGAGCATCCGTACTGTTCTCGGCACCAGTTCAAAGCCAGGCTCTGTGATGGTTTTAGGGTTGTATCAGTGTTTACGCTTCCGTGGGGGCAGCATTGCTGCAGAAGAGTACATTGAGATTTTCAGAGCAACATATGCTGCCTTCAGGACTACTTCTTTTCCAGGGACATCCATGCATTTTTCAGCAAGGCAATACAGAAGCCTCATTCTGCACACACACAATGCTCCGTATCCTCGGAGCCAGAATGTCTTCAGTGTTATGAGAAGAATCTGTGGCAGTCCCGAAAGACAAAAAAATACTGAATATCAATAAATGAAATAAACTTGACAAAACATGACAAATTTTGGGTTGATACTGTCTGAAATGAACGTCAAACTTTTCAATACTTTTCAAATTTGTGGTTTGAATGTAAAATGGCTATGACATTATATGGATTCATTGTTTTTTGTTGCTTTGTGATATCTATCATCTTCATCTGATTTTACCAGTTATTAATTTCCATAACAAACAGACAAATCGAATGATGAACTCTAAGCCACCATCGTACAACATTAGCATGCTAGTTTAATCTTGTGCTTCGTAAAGAGCCCACGATCCTGTTCATGACTGTCATCCTGAGCTTTCATCATCCGTAGCTGTGTGTGTGTAGTTTGGAGCCCGGGTGACTCACACACATACACACCTCATTTTCCCATCATCCACCGAGTGTATTATCCACCAAAGCGTGAGTCTGCACAGGCCTGCGTGTCTTCAGGAGTGTGTGTTTTGTGTTTGAAGGGCGAGAGTATGATAAGCATTGCAGCCCATTGGAATGCTCTGAAAAGCCCGATGAGAGTGCGTGGGTGCCTGCAGCATGGCTCCCAGGTATAGATTAGAGGGGAGAAAGCGAGATTGGAGGAGGCCTGGAAAATGTGTGTGGGAGAGGGACAACAAGTGTGGAGGAGAGAGATAAAGAGGAAAAAGCATAAGAGGAGGAGGAGAGGAAGTATGTGGGAAGCATGTTGGGAATGATGGCAGGTTGCGCTGGTGGAGAGGGTTTTGAGTTTGCAGTAGCGTTAATGTGTCCTGTTTGCAGTGCCCTATCTCCCGATTCACTTGATTTCACTGAACAGTGACGGCCTGCATGATGGAGATTTAATGAGAGAGATTAGAGGCTACTGGCGCGATTCACCACTCACGATTTATTTTTTTCCCAAGGCTGAGTTATCGCTGAGGACCAAAACAGAAAGTCTGTTTTCATGCAGACAATAATCTGTGCAATATTGTGTAACTTAGACATTTATGCAGCCGTGTTGTTTTTTTTATCTCTTTGCTTCACTTCAGGCGTCCAAGTCTCTTGGTTTGAGGGAGGCACATAAGCTGGATCTCCCTTTGCCATCTTTTATTTCCATTTCGAAGATATAAATAAGAAAAGCTGAGCAGAAACGGTTAAAAATGTGTCAAAAAAATTTCCTCAAAAGTGCAAAATAGTTTCTAGGTTTTTGATGAGACTGATGAGATTTTGTTGAGACTAAATTTCAATCTTTATCTTTAATCTTTATCTTTACAGTGTTTCAAATGTCCCTACCTTAACATTTCAGAGGGTCTCATTTATATTTCAGTCCATGTCCAGCTACAAAATGAACTTTCTTACAAAGGTTGCTTTAGGTTTGTAGGACTACTTCAGCTCTCAATGTATGTTAAAGAAATCACGACAACAAATGTCTTCAGGTTAACCTAAATCAATCGCAAAAACCTCCGCCTGATTTAAAAAAAAAAAAATGAACACACGACTTGAGTACGTGATGAAAAAGTTGAATAAAAAAAACTGATCTGCAGGATTGTTTTTCTTCTCCAGATCTTGCTGTTCCCCATCCCGGAGCCATCGCAGTCAGGTCGTTTCTCAGTGTCGCTGAGCGGTGAGCTGACTATCGCTGACGTGCAGGTTGAAGACTCTGGCTACTACATCTGCCAGGCCATCAGCGTGGCCGGCAGCATCCTGACCAAAGCCCTGCTGGAGGTGGAAAGTGGTGAGTCTGAACACACAAGACAACAGTAACACGTCAATACAAAACCAAAGTAAAGAGAGATTGAAAGGGCAGTAATCAGCAATGACACTGACAATGCAGTAATGAAGTTAGCTGCAATATTTATGAGGTGAAAAATCTGCTTGAAGGGTTTCATATTTAATGACTTTGCTTTCTGCTTTTTGTTCAAATGCATGTTGTGCCTTTGTACTCGCTCACATCTGTTATACACGTACTCAAGATCTAACTTCATAGTTTAACATCTTATAAATAGAGTTAAAAAATCCTATCTTAAAATGCTGATGAGCGAAATGTTTCTTTGTTAGAATACGATCGATAGAAATATCATCGTATATTATCCAACAGTTTCACTCAATAACTGAAAGTGCAACTTGCAGGTTAAAAGAATGAAAGAAAGACATAATTATGTTAATATGTGCACGACAGTAATATTTAGAGCTGTTTTAGTAGTTTTTGTGACATAAAGTAGTAAAGGGGGGAGCAGCCAAGCCATAACAAGTTTTAACTGTGAGAAGTATGAATCCACACAGTAGTTTTAATGCTGAAGAGCTCAAAACTTTAAATGCACTACAGCACAACGCACCAGAGCCATATCATTCTGAGCTTGAAAGGTCTCAAAGAGACGAGGAAAGGACAAGGATTAGGAGAAATATCGTCCATCAGAGGGATATTAATTTGTGGTGTCAAGCACCAGTAGAGAACTGAGTCAGTGTGCCACTGAGTTTGCGAACGATTGCTGTTGTTACAGCACTTTACAGTTTGTAAAGTGGATATTACAGCATGACCACATTAAAGGTTGGCATTTTAATACTGGAGAAATAAAAAGGACAAAAAAACAGAGCCAAATGCCACTGTATAACAAAGTGCTGCTAGCTACAGCATGCTACAAGCAAAGTGACATTACCTACTTTGGCAGAGATGCTGAGGCTACAGAGGAAGGGTTCAATCAAGAGAGGAATGAAAGAGAGACTTGTGAATAAAAAGAAAAAAAGATTTACAGCTCACAGTTTCCCATCTCTGTCATGATATAATTCTCCTTACACGATCACCAGGTTTTTACACTAGCATCTGAACAGGCTGGTGGTGATGGTTGCATAACAGTGGCTACATTTAAGTAACCACTATTAGCTTTCAGTGTAAAACGCTTCTGGCTTCAGCATCCCATATGTACCTTCATGAGATCTCCAAGCACATTGTTCTCCTGTCCAAAATGAGTGCCACACATTATTGCATTTGTTGTCGCAGAAACATTGGTTACAGCCCTGTTTTTCACCTACACAAAGTGCACCCAGTCAGGAAAGCTAACTCTAAATAACTAAATAATGGACTTTGTCCTGAAAGGCTGCAGTTTGTGCAACCTGTTTTAATTCACACCGAGGAAAGAATCCTTAGAAAGGCTAACTTCATCAGATCTACGTCCAAATTCACAACATAAGTCATTTCAAGCCACTTTGAAGAAATTGTAAGTGCAAGTCCAATTAGAAACACTCCAATTTGTTCTAATTATATTTATATAATGCCAATTTATAAAAAACCAGTGGATTATATCAAGACTTTAATTAAATTCCTTGCCTGTCATTAGCATACATGGGGCACCGGGTAACAGTGGAGAGGAAAATTCCCTTTTAACAGGAGGGAGCCTCGAGCAGAACCAGAAATTAAGTGTGGGTGAAGGTGAAAGGATCCAAATGCAGGCACGGATGGACGACAGGAGGTTGAGGGTTAACTGAACTTGATTTGTTTAAAACTATAACAAGAGGCACGCCGAAGCCGGAAAAAAAACCATCAAGCTAAACTGTGAGAAAAGAAAAACCCAAGAAATAATCAAACCAGACAGGAACACAAAGAAACACGAAGCACAAACCATGGATGAAACGACGAGGATCTGTCAAACCAATTAAAACAAATACTGTCAAAGTCTCTCTGAGGTTGAAAGCCAAAGAATAAAAATGGGTCTTACGACGAGTTTTAAAGGCCGGCAGCGACAACCAGGGAGCTTGATTGGTGAATGAGAACAGCTGAGATTGACACAGTGCAAATGACCAGAGCTTGAGACTATGAACGAAAATGAAACCCACAATGACTGAAAGCAAAACAAAATTAATGACACGAGAAACCAAAATCACAAATAAAGACTTGACATGAATAAATCGTAATAAAAGCCCAAGACTACATAACAAACAAACTAAGTTTAAACAAAAAAAGGCCAACTAAGAGCACAAGAGTAAAACAATGAACCAAGAAATAATCAAAGGCCAAAGACAAAAAACACCAAAACACAACAACTGGCCAAAATATGTTTTTTTGGATTTATGTCTTAATATTTTAAATCGATCAGTAATAATTGCGTATACACTTTGTGAGTAACACAACCTGCAAACTAAAACTGAAGATACTATGAAGGAAGTGAAGGAAGAGGACGGAAGGAGGGAAAAACTCATGAAAGTATTTCCGCACGCATACAAAGATTGATTACTTCTCACAATCAGCCCACATGTGCACTGGTCCAAACCCTCTTAAATCTCTCAAATTAAAATATCCTTCTTCACAAATGTGCAAACAGCAGGAGGCATAATCTGATGTAATCAAAAGGGACAACTGCTGATTGTTTTATGCAAATAACCCTGCTCTAACATATGCTCCCCTCCCTGCAACCCTCCTAATAAACAGAGATTTTGTTCAGCTCCATCTACACTAACCCCTGTGTTGACTTTTCACATTTTCAGTTCAGCTTCAGTTAGCTGATGATATCAGACCTCTTAACAGTACAGAATACTAATGATGGCCTGGTCCACATCTGTGGGCGAATGTCAAATGCGTTCTATTCGTGCACTTGTTGAGAGCCACTTACCTCCACGCAAAAGAAGTTACGAGCGACCTGCAGTTCTTTCCCCGGCACTTAAGTGCAACTAAGCGGCACTCAGAGCACAGTGTTTACATCTAAGACTGAATGTATAGACATGCAGATGTGGAGCACAGCCATATAAGACCAAGAGTTTGTTGGCGATGACTGAGGCTGCAGCAGGATGTCAGACAGACTGCGAGCTCGGAAGGGGTCAAGTGAAACATTCAAACTCTTCGGGACAATTGTTTATTGATGGCAAAATGTATAGGCTGTAGCTACAGCTGAGCATTAGATAGGCGTGTGCAGACTCTATATCTGGGATATTAATTTATTTATTGAGCCAATTATATATTTGTGATGTTTTTATTTCTGATTTTGGCAGTTTCAGTCTTCCATACATAGTTACCTTGAGATGTAATCTTGAATACATATTCATTGAGCCAGAAGGGTCCATTGCTCTGATGGGAGAGCAACTCTATAAACATATTCTTGCCAGAGAAAAATCTATGTCATTGATTTGCATGTTGATGTAGGGCAGGGCCACGGAGAGGTAGACCTGAGAGCCTCTGGGAGTGGATGTTCTCCAGTTGTGACATTTTACATGTCACTTGGCAGGACGAGCATGAAGCCGTGCGATCCATGGATCAAATACAGGACTTTAGTCTGTTGTTCGCCTGTATATCCATCATCCGGGATATTTATTCTTTAATGAAGTGACCTGTGACCTACTTATCAGCAATGAAACATTCGACATGCTCACATCCAAAAAAATAGTGTATGCCCGACTGGAAATGGGAAAGATGTTGTCCGAATACCCCTGCAGGTGGGTGACGGCACTCTGTTGTATAAACAAAGATGGACCCCGATGATCAGTCATGCATTTTCGTCTATAAGTAATAACATTCGCTGTCACATCTGTCCCGGTGAACGAAATTGAAGCAAATAGAAGATGAGTTATGATTTATGTTCTGGCTCCGTTGATAATAATCATTATTTACAGGCTGTAATAACTTCCTGGTCTTCTCCAGGTAAATACCCTTGGATTACTTTGGCACATCTCTTTGCAGCTGCAGATATGAGAAGCCGATCACGATAAAATCTGATTTCCCCAGTTACAACAACTTATCTGAGGAAACCAGGTTTTTCTAAGACCCCTAAAACTGCAACCAGGTTTCTTTGTAAGTGGGGTTGGGAATTGTTTTAACATTGTTTTACTCTGATTCGGATTTCACTTCCAGCTCATCTTATCTATATTGATTCGAATCGATTTTCTAATTTTGCTTCCAAAATGGAAGTGAAAAAGTCTATTTGAATATATCTATACTCTGAATGTTTAAACTCAAAGTGTTAGTCTTTAGATTGATAAGAAACCTCCTTATTAAAACGATTAGCTGTTTTAAGGTGATGCACAACGTGATCGTGCACACAGGTCAGGTCAGCCTATCAATTGGGGGAATCTAAAACATGCACAGGGATTCTTCCAGGACCTGTCTATAGGTGGGCTTGGGAATTGATAAACCCAGGGTACCTGGTATTTTTTTATCAATTCCTATTTGGAACTGAGTTACTATTCCCAACCTCGTTCGTAACATGACTTTAACCAGGTTGCATGTTAAACATGTAGAGCTAATCAAACATAGAAACTGGGCGTGTCATAAAAACGCAGTTATCTCCTTTTAAATTAGAGGAATAGTTAACCCATTTTGTTTGCCTCGCTGAGAATAATACCACCCTCTTGTCCACACTTGTAAAAGTAACTAATTCGATTACAGGATTACAGTCATTAAAAAGTAATGAGCTTCATTATTATACCGGTTTCTGTTAAAAGTAACTGTTTCATTAATAAAAATAAACACCCCTTTGCAATTGCTGGTGCACTTTGATCATAAAATCAGACAACCTGTGAATGCACTGGCCGCTCCACTTCCTCACATAGTCTCTTTAATGGTGTATAACTTGAAGCTCAGTGGGCTAATAACGGCTAATATCCCTTTTCTGCACCTTCTCAATGATGTTGAGTACAACTGAAAAGGCCTCACACTTGGTTTTATAATGTATGTATAATGTATAGCTTGACAAGTTGTGAGGATTGTATTAATGAACTCGCAGAAAGATGGAGACTGCAGTTGTTGGAAGCATCCTCTTAACCACATAAACGGCAATATGTTCATTGACTTCCATCGAATTGGCAGCGTTTGCAGAGCTGAAAGTTTGCCGTTGTTGTTTGCTTACCCTGAAAAGTGCCTTTTTCAAATCTGAAGTAGCTGGACTCGATGTGTTCAGCTCACACTCACACAACACTTGCAGCTACCATGCAAGGTGCTCGGCTGCCATCAGGGGCAACTTGGGGATCAGTGTCTTACTCGAGGGGACTTCGACGCGTAGGGGGCAGGGGATCGTCTTGCAGTTAATGGACAACTTGCTCAACCGCCTGTTTTGTGTTGTCGTAAAATATAATGAGGCCGGTTGTATATTGGAATATGTGTTCTAAATGAGGTAATTAAGTAGGAAAAATACACTATGACCTTTATTTTCTAACCCCATGGTCATCTCACTAATCTGTGTCCCTGCAGCTCCTTCAGACCGGGTCCCTCCCATCATCCGCCAGGGACCAGCCAATCACACGCTAGCTCCTGGTTCCACGGCTCAGCTGCACTGCCACGTCATGGGCAACCCCATTCCCAGCATCCAATGGGAGAAAGATGGCCAGAGGATCCTGGGAAATGATGGCCGAATTAGCTTGATGGAAAATGGCACCTTTCAAATCAGCAACATCCAGGTGAGAGAACAAAAGTCTTCCTCTTAGGTCAATTGTATTTTCCCTGAATGCACAACCTCTCTGCAATGACCGTAAGTCTATCTTTGTTACTACCCCTCATTCCTCGCACCACACTCTGAGCTAAACTGCATTCTCTCTGTTTGCACATCATACAGGATCCAGTTTACATAAGATAAACGAGTTCCACGTGATAAAACAACAGTTCTAATTACCAGGAAAGTAAGAAGCACTAAAACAGAGGACAATTTTACGGCTGATTCAAATGAGGAGTTTTTTTTACGAGAGGTGGGGTATGGTGAGGTGTGATCACCATGATAATGAGCGTGCAAGGCCATTAGCGGTCGTTAGTGCCATCTGACTCTGCGCTAATGAAATCCATTCTGTCTACAATTCCCTCCCGGGGTACGAAGCAGCACCTGAGGTCACCGCAGCTCCGACGAGGCTCAAAGAGTCTCGTGCATTAATTGATTGTGGGTTCTCAATGATTAACGATCGCTGAGACTTGTAATTAAATCCTCGATACATCAGTGCAAGTGAGGACTGAACGAGTGAGCACGAGAGAGACGGAGAGATGTAGGAGCGTGAGTCTGAGTGAGAGGAGAGGAGTGAAGCAAAAATAGCTGGGAGTCAGAAGCCCATCGTACATTTTATGCTGCATTCATGTCATGTGATAATGAAAGGCAGTGACTTGACGGCTGAGTGTACTATCTTGGAAGTGCTCGGGCTTTGGAGCGCCTCTGAAGCTGTCATGTATCATGTTGAAGTTCTCTGTGGACTGTGGTTTGATCTGGATCATGAAAACAAATGGTATTTATGGTGTTAGATTTCAGACGTAAGAACATTTCTTGTAGAATTTGTTGGTTTCATTAAAATGATGTTTCAGAGCCTTTGTTGTCGCTGTCGTTAGGACGTACTGGAGTCCATCACTAAAACAAAGACTGAAGGCCCAGTATTTCTGTTGAAATGGTAAATGGTAAAATGTTCCACGCTAATAAAGCACATTTTTTTATCTAGGTTCTACAGTGCTTTACATGCGTTTTTCATTCACTCAGACACAGCTTCTTATCATATATCTGCACTCTAGGGGCTGTATGAAGTGCATTTTCTATGCAATCGATAAACACTTCAGGGGCATGTGGGGTTCAGTTTCTTGCCCAAGAGCACTTCGACATGTGCACATATTGGGGATTAAACCACCAAACTACTCGCTGAAAGACAGCCCCCCCCCCCACCAGCTTTATGTGAGCGCAGCATCACCATGACCGTGACTGAGAATCTACACAGGCGGATGTCAAATATGTCAGCAGGAAAGCTGCAAGAAACTTTATTAACGGCGGCTCGGTGGCTGTAACTGCATGACAAAGTTTTATCCATTGTCTGCCATTATATTACGCCAAGATAAAGCAGTTTGGATGCTGCGTAAAATGAATAAAAATAGAATGCAATGATTTGCAAAAAATTATTATTATGTGAAAAATGTTAGCTCGTCTTGAATTTGATGGCAGCAATAAAGCAAAAAAAAAAGTTGTGAACCTTGCCTCACGGCTGAGCTCCTTACCCTGCACTGAAAAGTTGGAGGAATGGAGGAAACCCAATAGGAACCTAGATCGACTGGTAAAATGAGAGCTTCCCATTACAGGGCAGGTACTTTATTATGTCATACCACATCACTTTGGTCATAACTCCAGTCTGTCTATCGATCTCCTGTTAATGTCTTCGCTCATTTGAAACGAGATCTCGTTCCTTTAACTCAGGGGTGGGCAATTAATTTCTTCAGGGGGCCGCATGAAAAATCTGAAATGTGAGGGCCGAACCAGCAATGACTCAAATTTAATATTGACTTATGTTTTCTCATTATATTTCTTTTTATATTAAAATATTTAAATCAGATTATTTTGGTAATAAATAAGAATATTTAAATATTTATAAACATGAACAAATTGTGGTTTAGGTTGAAGTGGGAATTAATACTAATTCTAACAAATTAATAGTTAATAATAAACAAACAAAGTCATCACATTTTAATTTTATTTTTAACTTGTTAATATCTTCACAACTGAAATGTTTTGTATTATGTAGAACAACTGATCAACTGTATAAATGGTTTTTAGTATTGGAAAGGCATGAAGGACCTGTAGTGCTCTTGATCTGATAAAGTTAACAGTTTTAGTTACAACATCAACAACGTGATTCACTTGTAACACTGACTTGCATAACACTTCCTGATGTATAATACAATGAAAGAAAGTTCATTTCTGCCACTTTGTCCTGGATTCGCTTTAACAGACCAACTTTTTTTCCTGTGAGATTTGGACACCCATCTGTTGTCACGCCCACCAGTTTGTCCCATTTCAGCCCCAAGCTTTCGAGACATGCATTTACCTCAGCTAAGAGATCACTCCCCGTTGTTGTCCCTTTCATTGACCGCATGTCTGCCAGCTCCTCTGTGATTCTGAAGTCTGCATTGATCCCGCACATGAAGATGAGCAGCTGGGCAGTGCCCCGTATATCACAGCTCTCATCCAAAGCCAGGGAAAAGTACTCAAAGTCATTCACGCTGTCTTTCAGTTGTAGCAGCAGGTTCTTCGCGATGTCCTCAATCCTCCTCGTTACGGTGCGGCGGGAGAGGGAGACGTTCTCAAAAGCGTCTTTTTTCTCGGGACATTTTAGCACAGACGAGTCCACCAAACACTCCTTAATAAACTCTCCATCAGAGAAGGGTTTGCTCTTTCTAGCAATCTTGTGCGAAATAACAAAACTTGTCTTGACTGCAGCACCTCTGGATGGCAAACGTTTTGTAAAAAGTGTTTGTTGAGATTGCAGCTTGGCGAACAACACAGAGGACTCAGCTGCGCACTCTTTTTTCTGAAAAGTTATTGTACTTCTCCCCGTTTTTAGTCACGTAGTGACGGTGGATATTATACTCCTTTAACACAGCCACTGACACACCACAAACTAAACACACAGCTTTACCTTTTACCTCTGTAAACAAATATTTCGCTGTCCATGCCTTGTTGAAAACGCGGCATTCTGAATCAACTTTTCTTTTTTTACCGTGAAAAGACATTTTGTGTGGATCAGGGATTCGGATGCTAGCATCACCTGTCACTTATGCGTGCATTCATAAACAATGCGTCAGGCCCTTTCAAAATAAAAGACAGCTGCATCGCATGCACACCAAAATCCGTTTTTATTTTTGACTGGAGGGGGCAGGGGGGCGCGGGCCGGACAGGGACGGGCAAAGTGCCGTTTCTGGCCCGCGGGCCGTAAAATGCCCAGGTCTGCTTTAACTTCTTCACATGGGGTGGCAGCATGATCCTCATCCCACTTGCTTCCCACTTGGCTACAAACTGTGTCCATGTGGAAGGACAAAGCTCGACGAGGCCGCCAGGGTCACACGGTCTGCAAAAATAAAGATGCAGGGTCGAGGTCATTGATCTGGGTAAACTCCAGCACATTTTTCATGAGGACTAAGAACAGAAGTGGGGACAAGGCACAGCTCTGGCACACCCCACACATTCCCATTAGTCCCACAGTCCTAAGCATCGTCCTGTTCTACAAAACATATGCAGACTGGGTAAATGGATGCAGTCTGTTATTAAACAGCCATCACAGTTTTTCCCTAGGTACCTCTTTAAAAGGCGTTATTACAGTATGCTGACTTTCAGTTGCCAAATTATGGAAATATATTAAAATGAAACTTCATACACAGTGAACTCTTTAGGATTACCTCCCATTGGTTGATATCAAATGGTAATTGTGAATTAGTTTACCAATTGTCCCATTGACAAAAGGCATGAGTCACAAATGTGATCATAATCAAAAGAGAGCATGAAAACCATTCACTACAAAAGATGGAAAACAATGAAATCAGCATTCACAAAGCATTTAACCCTGGAATAATCAGTATAAATAAGTCGATTTCATCTGGGCCGCAGGAGTGGGACAGATGGTCTGTTTGTTCCTTGCACCCTGGCAATGAGGAGATGCCATTACTCCGGGATCTTTGCCAGACACTCACTATTGCTCACCCCCATTGTGGTGCCAAGATGCCCTGGACAGACGGGAAGAGCATGTGTGTATGGGGCTGTTAAACGGTTGATATGGGCAATGGGTAAAGGATGGGGGACAATTGATCCAAGGTTAGAAAAAAAAAAAAAAGACATAAAGCCAAACAAAACCTTAGGACGGTGAGAAGGACTACATGGGGAAAAAAAACCTAAACAGATTAACAGGCAGCGATCAGGTTAAAAGCAGGAAATCGAGTTCACATGTTGACTTTAGATCCCAGTATACGTGTGTTACTGCAGGTAATCAGATTTCCTTTCTGCACCCAACCAAAAGCTGGTCGGACTTTAAAAGGAGGTGGGTAAAGAAAAGGCACTAAAGTTCACATTACTCTTAAAAAATGCTTAAGAACTGCATCACTGACAAGTTATTTCTATAAATGGTGGTGCGGAAATATCCCCAAATGTTTAGTTATCAAAGAATAAGTGAATAAAGTTCTTTTGCCCTGCCCCCACCTCTTCTTTTCTATTTTCCTGTTGCCTCTTCCGTTTCCCAGCAATCTGTTTCGTACAGTGCCCAGAGCTGCTGTCCTTGATTAATAGTCAGGTGCCCCGGCTGTTTATCTCCCCCCGCCCCCATCCACTGATCAAACGGTACCATCTGGGGATCTTTCAGACATACGCACCATCATCCAGCCCACAGGTCAACTCAAGATCAGGACCTACAGCGAAAGAGGCGGAGCAGCGAGGGATGTTGTACGGGAAGGAGAGTCACCTGCCCCGCGTCCTGCAGGACACTTTGACAACCCATTTAGTCCTGAGTAATTCCTCTGTCAGCGTTACTGATGAGCCGATCCTCAGCTGCGGGACTGGAGAATGGCTGAGCTTGTGCGCTGCGATCAGAGAGTCATTAGTCATGATATGTTCTGCTGGGCACACGTCCTGCATAATGTATCAGGTTTTCAGTGGGAGGAAAATGGGCTGGATTCACGGAAGAAGTGAATAAGTGAAGTTATTGTGTTTGAATTGGAATTGTGGGTCTGCTTGCAAACCGATGAACTACAGAGGAGCGAAACGTCTCGCAGCAAGACGGATAAAAAAAACAAAAAACGAATCAAAATGTCACACAGGACACACCAGAAGGACGGTATTTGTTGCATTATCATTAACTGCAAACAGTGTTTTGCCCTCACCATGCAACTGTAAATTCAGCCTACAGTCTGTCCAAAACATTTGCGGCCTTAATTTTTCTGAATATTCACCATCTTTTTCTTTTCCTCCTCTCCTCTCCTCCTTTCCTCTTGTTTTAACTCACTTCTGCCTTCTATGGTGCACTAAGATTCTCCACAAATGTTTTAAGGATATGAGGGACTGCAGGCCTTTAAAGTGGTAGTACTGTATGTATTTTACTATCATTTTGCACAGCATTCCCGTTGGAATGTAATTAACCAGAGATGAAAGTGAGTGAGTGTCTTACTTGCTAATGCATCTCCCAGCGGGACGGCACTGCATTGCGTAACTTTTTTTTTCCACGGCTTTGCAATCAGCTGCTGATCAGTGCGACATCATGAAAGTGAGGGATGTAACATAGCTCTGTTTAATTTGCTCAACTTGTCCGATTCCTGGATTTTTCAATTCTGCTTCCACCTCCTATTTCAGTCGGCAGTGTACAGCGTGCAAAAATGAAAGTGTCAATTCATCAAAAATATTCCTTCATAGTGCCAATACATTTGACCGGCTGCTTACCCTTCTGCTATATGCCCATTTATTGCTACTGAACATCATCATTCTTCAAGTTTTTAGGGAGGATTTTGATTTCAAACTGTGAATGTTTTATTTAAAGACAGAAAAATGAATGGAAAAAAACCTAGGAGCAACAGAAGAATCCGACAGAAACATGTTCAGAGGCGCTGCTCCTGTGAATTGTTGCTACCTCGTTGTCACGCTGAGAGATTTCCCCAGCGTAGAGACCCCCAACATCTCCCTCCGTTGTAAGCAATTTCACAGCCCGTCTAGCTTTTGGCTTGCCTCCCCAAAAATTTAATAGCCGGTATTCACTTGTGCACACACACACCCGCCGAAGCACATTTATCACACACCTCTTAATTACGTCTGCACATGGCCTGTCCAGAATGCTAAGTAGATGTTGAGCAGGGAAAAAAATATAAAAAAATGGAGCCTCTAGACCTCTTTTCCAGACCTCTCGCTGGTCATTAAAATTCTGTTCTTTGATCCTTCCTCCTGCTCTCCTCCTCTGCTGTGTAGGAATCAGACGATGAACATAAAAGCCCACAGCTCGACTTTAGCTTTGACTTCAAATAGGACGACTGAGATTATGTCATTTATGTAATGATTAGTACAGCTGGTTTGCTGAGGGCTGACCGTTGAGAAAATGAATTAGATAAATTAATTATATTTATCGTTGATGTCTCTTTACAATTCACCCATCAAGACGAACATTTCCATCCTCCTGTTATTGTATCTGTCCATGCATGACTAAATGTGCCTCTACTGTCAACAATAAGTTTCCTTAGAAAGTTTCCTTATTAGATACTTGCATTGACGAGGTCTGTGGGTTCCATGGCTGCATAACTGCATAGCTTCCATGAACCAAACATGATTCTGTAATTAGACAAAACAGAAGCAAACAGAACAGAGAAACAAAAGATGAAGGCTCTTCGTCGAGTTGCGGATCCACGTTTTAAACAGCCAGTTTAGCTAAACATGTTGGCACTGGTGGAAACTACAAGCTGATGGAAAAGAAAAAAGCCACATTTACTTTAATGCGAAATGGATGTGGAGGTTAAGTCACCTGCGTTTGCTTTGTTAACAGCTCTCTGCCCCCCCCCCCCCCCCCCCCCCCCCCCGTTCAGCATTCTGAGCACAAACATTCTGCTTTGAGAGATATGACATTTAGTCTCAATAACTTGTAATGGATGCATTAGCATAGTGTCGCGCTCTCGCACACACACGGACGCCAAACTAATGGTACACATTTCTACGGTTGCCAGGAAACGGACTCTGGAGTTTACACCTGCCTGGCTTCCAGCTCCAGCGGAGAGACGAGTTGGAGTGGAGTGCTTACAGTCAAAGGTAATTATCTCCCTGTGATTTAAATCCATGCAAATGGCAGCTGTCTAAAGAGGCGGCAGATAGAAACACAGAAATATTCAATATGATTAAAAAGCAAACACCTGGATAGCTGCAAAGAGCTGTGTAAAAGCAGCAGTCCCGAATTTCACTCCTGGAAAACTTTGAGGTTTGTTGAACATCAGTGAATTTATCCGTCATAGATTGTATGCAGTTACTCTTTTTTATTGTTTTTTATTTGTGCAAATTAAATGAACAGCTAAGTAGAATGAAATCACTTAACCCCTGCTGGTCCTGAGGCCTAAACTGAGCGGACTGCTCATATAAATCTCATGCTAATGCACACAGTGGAGCTGCAACTATGAGAAGCTGTCAGCAGCTCAGTCGAACTGCTTTGGGAGGCCATTTTTCTTTTCAGCACCAACCCTTTTGGGATAAGGACATAAAATATTACAGCATCGAAGCATCAAATAAAGGAATAGAAACTTAACACACTGCTGTGATAAGACTTAAGTCCGTTATTTGTAGGGATGGGAATTGATAAGATTTTTACGATTCCAATTCCATCTTCGATTCTGCTTAACGATTGGGTTCTTTATCAGTTCCCTTATCGATTCTCATTTGGAGAAAAAGGACAACAAACCGGTCGATTAGCATCAACTTTGTTTAGTTTAGAAGTAACACGAGTCATGACCTCACAAACCCAACAGCGGTGAGGTCCACATTGGTCTATCATGGCCTGGGTAATTTAACTCTTCCCTGCTCTGGTGAAAGGAGAAGCTGGAGGTAGACGTGAACTGGGGGTAGTACCACCAGCCTCTGGCTCTGAGCCAGTCAGGCTCTGTCTCTCATGATTTCATCTAAATGTAATGCCTGAGAAGGCATTCATTTAACCTTAACCGTTACTAATAGCAGGTTTTACAATGAGGCAAATGTCGCTAACATGATAAGCAGTGTTTGTTAGTTAGTTAGTGACCTGCAGTGTTAGCCGAGGACATGCTAACGTTGCTAACGTTGCTAACGTTGCTGGGTTCAGATTCACCGACGTTAAACATTCATTCATAGTTATTGCATGTTGGTAGTATTTCCTCCTTTTGGTGAAATATTCACTTTGCAAGTTGCCCTGTTGTCGTCTTTTTTAGGGTTGTGTAACCAAACTTTCGAGCGTTTGTACCGCTTGGGCGCCATGTTTACTGTTGACTGTTGGGTGCGCTGGACTCGCCACGCAACGTTGCGTGGTGACGTCATTCGCGCCCACTAGAATCGATAAGGGAATTGTTTGCAAAATCGCCAAACGATTCCAAGGAATTCAAACACTGGGAACCGGTTCTCAACAAGAACCGGTTTTCGATTCCCATCCCTAGTTATTTGGCTCTTGGTGTTTAGAATGTAAGCTCTAGTGGTTTGATGTGAGTTATGTTTGTCGTTTGGAAGTCACGGGGCAGCAACCCTGAAGCAAATGTTCAGTCTACATGAGAGGGATTATGAGTGATTATTATTAAAAGTGTTCTTTTTCCCCATTTCCTCACCGCCCAGAGAGCGCGGACTCGTCCGTAGCTCAAGCCACCGAGCCCTTCCAGCTGCCGGGTCCGCCGCACAAACCCATAGTCACAGATGTGTCGAAGAACAGCGTCTCGTTGACCTGGCAACCGAACGCACACGAGGGCGGAGCCGCCGTCACCTCCTACATCATCGAGGCATTCAGGTGAGCGTCGCTCCTCTGCAGCCGTTTGCTCCCTTTCGTTATCGAGCCGTGATGGACGTGTTCTCATGCTTGCATTTCGAGACCTTTACTGTTGAGGCGATTGGTCATGTCAGAATATAAAAAATGGTTTAATTTCAGGAATGGTGCCAGGAAGGAAACTCCTTTTCTCAAACATTCCAAAAATAACATTTGTTCATTAGAACTAGATCTTAAAAAAACGGTGAAGAACTTGAATGGATGACCTTTAGCCACCTCGCCACGATAAAACACATCTTTGCTGGTTCACACAGACACAGTCATTGAGATTTCAGTGATTAAATCTTAAAGTCCAAATTGTCTTGACTCGTCTTCGTCTGAACCTGAGTGGACCCAAGCAGAGAAAACATGCCTTTCCAACTGGATAGAGAGGGGAAAATCAGCGGAGTTTAATAAGACCCAGATGTCCAGTGTGACCCATGGTAACAACTGAATGTTTCGAAAATAATGCAAACTGATTATTTATAAAGCAGATGGAGGGAACCACCGGGATGTTTGCAATACAATTTCCTTCCCTGAGGTGCGAAGGTACGTTTGCAGGAGAACAGCAAGTTTGTGTGACTGTGAGGTTATGTGCGTGCAAAGTGAAATAACGTTTATTCGATGCATGCACAAAATCCCATTATTTTCCTGGTGAGACACCATTCGTTGGGTCCTCGTGTGACTACGTGAACGCTTAAGCGTCACATATTCACAGAACAGCTTGCACTGACACGCAAACAACATGTGCATTCATGAGTCATTTAGCTTGTTGCAATTGTTCCAGTTCAGCTGTGACGCTAGTTCAACGCAAGACAATCTAAAATAACCAACTCGACCAAGGTGACAATGAATTCTCAGAGGAAGGGGGGAGAAAAGCACATGGGAGATATTAGGAGATATTCCAGGGAGCACAAACCTGTCTGCATCAAAACTTTGGTCAAGTCTCCTATTGTTTATCGGATGAGTAATAATCCTGCAGGACAAAAATAGATCCCTCCATTGCCTGGAGATCTTCCCATGCATTGATTAACTGTGTAGCTGCAGAGCGAATCACTTCTGAACACAGTATGAGAGGAAACACGCAGGCGTTTTGCATGTTGTCACTGATACTGAATATAAGCACTCGCACAGTATTTAAGTGAGATCTTCTTGTTCATTCTGCCTCCTAATATAATGCATTCAGAAGCAAAGTACTGTACTTTGTGCTGCGCTGCATGTAGAATTCCAGCAAGTCACTTTAGAAATTAGAAATCTTTAGGATATTTGATTCTGTGTAATAGATTAAAATTGCTAACATTAAACGAGATTTTAGATGGAATTTGTAGAGGGAACATATTTCATTGCTTTGGCTTCTCTGGTGTGATGGTTGTTTGTTTGCACGATGTCAAAGGAACTTCAGGCAGTAACAGGAGATACGCAGGCGGAGCCAAAAAGCCCAGAGGGTTGTTACGTGTGGCCGCGGCAAATCAGATGCCATCATCGCAGCAGCTATTTTCAGAAGCAAAAAAATTCTATATTAGAAAACTGATGGTAGACATGTTTCGAACACAAGTTCTAAAGCATCTGAGTTGACAAGGCTCCAGAATCTCTGACCGCCTATCGGAAAACTTTAAAAACGGGTTGTAGATGAACGTCGATTTTTGTCGTAGCTTTGAATGGAGTTTGTTGCATCGAAATAACTGAATTTAAAGATTATAGTAGACTTTGTGGTTTTGTGAGATGCTTGTTCAACCAAACTATAAGCGCCATTTCTAGTAAACATTTTCTAAAATTGCAAAAACCATAACTCTGTCTTCACTGACCAACTTCGTTGCATTTAAAAACATAGAAAATACAATTTTATGCTAGCCATATTCTCAAAAAATACTGTAATAGATAGATAGATAGATAGATAGATAGATAGATAGATAGATTGATAGATAGATACTTTATTAATCCCGAGGGAAATTCAAAGTATTCAGCAGCTACATAGATGCCCGAAGACAGATTAGTATCAACAACAAACAAAAACTCAATTAGTAACAACATAATAATGCAGCGCATTACGATAAAAGTGTAATGGGATATAAGTATAAAAAATATATATAAAAAAATGTGCAATGTGCTCATGTGCAAACAGTTCTGATATGCATGTAAATATGGTTTAATCATGATCCTCCCTGGTCACCCAGTGAAGAGTTATACAGTCGTATGAAGAGTTCTTGAGTCTGTTCGTGGAGCAGCTCAGAGACAGCAGCCTGCTGCTGAACATGCTCCTCTGTCTCATCAGAGTTTGGCGTAGTGGGTGTTGTGTGTTCTCCAGGACGGACAGAGACCTTCTCCAGGGTCCGTCTCTCTGCCACTGACACCAGAGAGTCCAGCTCTGTGCCCACCACAGATCCAGTCCTCATCACCAGTCTGTCCAAACGTCCAGCATCCCTCCTTTTAATACCTGTGCAGAAACCTCCAAAAACCGCCAAAACATGCATGTTCAATAAACTCGTCTGTTGGAATTTCTTAAATACAACAAAGTTCCTCAACGAAGCCTCTGAAGATAGTTTACGTTACTTTATGAACAAGTTACAAATTACAGAAACGGAAAGTTTTTGTTGCATTTTGTAGAACTTCTAAACTTGAAAATGTGTTTTTTAATATTAAAGTAAATCAAGGTTAGATAAATCATGGAGGAGTAATGTGAATGTAACATTTAATAGAATGTTCGGAATATAAACTATCGTCTTTTATCACAGCCAATCAGCAGGTAGCACATGGCAGACTGTAGCCGACATGGTGAAGATGGAAACCCACACGATCACGGGTCTTCTTCCCAACACCGTCTACCTGTTTATCGTCCGAGCTGTCAACGCCTACGGCCTGAGTGACCCGAGCCCCATCTCTGAGCCCGTCAGGACACAAGGTCGGTCTGCCTCTCCTCTCACACCAGATAACGCCTCGCTCGTCTCACCTCCGCTGTGTGCGTTAATGCTCCGGCAGCAGCACTCTCAGGAGAAATGAAAATGTGTGGGGTTTTTTTTTTCGTCAGATGTGAGCCCTACAGGTCAGGGAGTGGACCACAGGCAGGTGCAGAGGGAGCTGGGAGAAGTGGCTGTCCAGCTTCAAGACCCTGTCGCACTAACAGCATCCTCCATCCGAGTGTCCTGGACGGTGAGTGGCTCAAATTCTTGTTTTATTCAGGAAAGACGTTTTTAAGGACGATTTAAGGTTTGAGAGGTGTGAAACTTCTCTTCCCGCTCGCTTCCATTTCCATCGCTCATGTCTCCACTCGCTTATTTTTTTCTCATTTTACCCATCTGCCCCTTCTTTCAGGTCGACCGTCAGTCTCAGTTCATCCAGGGCTACCGCCTCTTTTACCGACCCAGCGGGGGAAACTGGCTTCTCCAGGACATCAACTCCCCCTCCGAGCGCAGCACCCTCCTCACCAGCCTGCTCAAAGGGACGGAGTATGAGATAAAGATCCGTCCCTATTTCGATGAATTCCAGGGCAAGGACAGCCGCACGTTGCTGGTTCGAACCGCAGAAGAAGGTAACATGTCTGAAGCCTTGTGAAATGTTTCTGCATCAGAGAGGGAGCTTCAAAGAGTTTGCTTTTATTAAAGCTGTGCAGTGTCCTCTTTGACGCTGCAGGACCTTGAAAGTGGCTCTTCATTTGCCTGGATAACATCATACGAATCTCAGTCATGTTATTATATTTTGGAGTAACCTTTTTTTTATCCTCTGCACTTTAAATTAATTCTATTGAACCCCACTTTCATTAAGTTCATCCAACGCACACTGGGATTTTTACAGCCTGGGGTTTAAAGCGGTTGATGAAAACTCTTGATGAAAAACAGTGGAGCAGATGGTTCTTGCCATCAGCATGGACCTTAGATTGACCCGCCTGAGTGGCAGAGTCTGGCAAAGAAATATCATCAACTTTTACTCCTCGTGTCCTGCTACAACTCGCTTTCATGCTTTACGTGTCATCCTTTTTTACTTCCTTCAACTATTTTCGATTGTTTTCATACACGTGAACAAACACCCAATTCACCGTGCTCAGTACAGTCGCAGCATGTTGATGAAAATGCTTTTGTGTCGTTCCCCAACCTCTCTCAGTCCCCAGTGCCCCACCTAGAGCTGTTACAGTGGCAACAGTGAAGCTAAGCAACACCTCCAGTATCAGCGTCTCCTGGGAGCCTCCGCCTAGTGAGATGCAAAATGGCATCATCCAGGAGTACAGGGTAAACACACCTCACACATGTGGCCCGTGAGCTGTAGTAAATATGAACACAACATCTTCTAAACACCCATGACGGAGACAGATGTAACTTATAGGGAGATTATTGGGAGGATTGTCGACTGGGGAAAAAAAAAAAAAGGCTCAAGTATCTAGAAGGGAGCCAAATAATTAGTTATTTCTATGTGAATGCAGAGATGAACCCAAAAGACTTCAAATGCAGAGACAGTACGAACTTAGCACTCAACTTTGATGTGGTTTTGAATTGATAAGCATTTGCAGCAGGTGCTAAACCAATTTCTAGGCAAGGCAAGGCATCTTTATTTATATAGCGCATTTCATACCACAGGCAACTCAATGTTGCATTTAAAGACAAGGCATTTAAAAGAACAGCATAAAGCAGCATAAAAACAAGCAATTTAAAGAGAAAAAAATAGAATAAAAATTAAAACACACAGTTAAAAGAGCATGTATAGCATTATGCTTTAAAATTATTTAAAGGAACTTAACCATAAGCACACCGAAAGAGAAATGTTTTTAACCTGGATGTTTTTAACCTGGATTTAAAAGTGCTTACAGTTGGGTCTTACAGTTCTAAGTGAAAGAAAGAAAGAAAATTTAACAAAAGATTTGATTTCCAAAAAATTTGACCTTAAAGAAGGTGCGCCAGAAATTCAGTGTCGACTCCCGTGTTTCCAAACAGGTTTGGTGCAGAGGCAACGGTGATGACGACCGGACACGGGACAACATTAACAAGACAGTGGACGGCAACACGCTTACCACGGTGCTGAGAGGCCTGATGCCCGGCGTGCTGTACCAGGTGGAGGTGGCGGCGGTGACCAGCGCAGGCGTCGGCACTCGCAGTCAGCCGGTGTCTGTTCTTATCAGTGAGTACACAGTGAGCTGGAGGAAAAGAAGGGTTTGCCATCTAGATTTTGGAAGAAAAAAAAAACACTCTTCTATAAAAAACGTTGCTTGTTGCCGAGTTAGTGTACCCTGCAAAAGTCTTGAGCCACCCCTCATTTCTTTATATTTTGCTTTCAAGCAGCCAGATTTTCTTCTAATCTTTTAAAGCGGTCTGAAGCAATAGCTCTCCAGGCTTTCTTTTCTTTTGGACATGGGCTGCTTTTTCACTCATTTTCAGTCCAGTGATTGTACCCCGGGACATCTTTTAGGTATCAAAGTCAAAGGTTGAACCAGTGTTGTGTCTACATATAACAGACAACTTAGCAAAGAACACATTTTAAGGAACTTTGTTTCCAGCGGTCATAAAGACACATTATTTGTTCCCATTTCTTTAGTTGCAACTTGGAAAAAAATGTCAAAGATAACAGTTTGAAAGACATAAAACTGTATATTTTGCGTCACAATGTTACTTCCAAATAAGATGTATCATTGTATGGTGTGCAGTGTGTCCTTAAAACGTTTGAGGAAACTAGACAAGTGGAGGACAAAGGAAGAAGTCTCAGGCCTAAAAAAAACTATCTACAGCAGGTGAACAATATCTGAAAGTGACGTCCTTAAGAAAGAGGAAAAAATCCAGCAAAGACCTTCAGCGGATCCATCTACTGTTGGCCCAAGCCTCATCAGAAATGGTCTCCAATGGAAGGGTGGCTGTCAGGAAGCCATTCTTAACTCTTTCGGTGCCATTGACGTCTATAGACGTCAATTTTAAAAAAAACTTTGACTGCCAAAGACGTCTATAGACGTCAATTGCGTTTTTTAACGGAGCGGGCTGGGGGACAATCTAGCGGAGTTTGTCACTAAATCTTAGACTTGTAAACACTAAACAGAGAATATACTGGCAAAATTACCCGCAAGGTGGCAGCAGTGCCACTTTGCACAAAAAAAAGAAGCTTGTTTTCTCCGTTTTTTTGGTCAAACAGCTGTTTTTGGTGAAACCAACCTATGTTCTACTATCTATTACTAAAGGACTGAAAATGGTAGAAACAAACTTTTTTTTCCTGATGAAAGAAGAGAGTCTACTCTTTCGTTTGGTAATTTTGGTGTGTACATAGTCATAAGACTCACTTTTCTGTGGGTCTTGGAAAATCAGTCAAAATACTGTAAAACACTTGGCAGTATGGCTCTCTCTTCACTGAAAATGGCTGGCAGCCAATGAGTTTAAGAAAGGGAAACGGGGAGAAAAGGCTGAGCTATGCCAAATGACACAAGAAGTGGACTGAAAATCAGTGGCAACAGGTCTGATGGAGGGATGAATCCTCCCCAGAGCCCGGAGCTCAACACTATTGAAGCAGTGTGGCATCATCTTGATGGAGAACGGAACAAAAGGCAGTCGACATCCGACATCCATTGTCTCACATGACTAATACCATTGATCAAATTTAATATGTATATATATTTGTTTCTGGTGCAAAGTATTCATATAGCTATTAAATTAGTTTTGTTTAAAGAACCTTTGGAAAGACATTCATGTTTCCCAGAGGATGAATCCTGATACATGTGTGATCATTTGAGTTCTTGTTCCGTGTGGGTTTGAAAATGTGGCCAAATTTGCTGAACAGGAAAGTGAAGACTAAAAGCCAAAGACTTATTTTGCTCTTCTTCGGCTTGTTTTTCTCTCCCCCAGAGCTGCCAGCTGAACAGCCCTCCATGCCAGGCGGCGGAGGCGGCGGTGGCACCAGCGACAGCGGCGAGGAGAGCAGCGTGAGTCTGGCTGAGCAGATCACCGATGTGGTCAAGCAGCCGGCGTTCATCGCGGGCATCGGCGGCGCCTGCTGGGTCATCCTCATGGGCTTCAGCGTCTGGATCTACTGCCGCCGTAAGAAGAGGAAAGAGCTGAGCCACTACACTGCCTCCTTCGCCTACACACCAGCAGGTCAGGAAGAAGGATTGAGAAATTTGACATCATTATTATTATTATTATTATTATTATTATTATTATCATTGCTGACCTGAGGCTCTCTGTGTTTGTTGTCTGAGAGGATGCTTTATGAAAGAAGTCATGGAAATTATCTGTGGGATTGGAGTCAATATTGGTCCCAGAGGCGTTTCATATTTCAATATATTTTTTCTTTTTTAAAGTTGAGATAGAAATGAGCACTAAAATAGTCAAGGTGGGTTAAAGTTGAGCTTGAATAGTTTTTTTTTAGCTCCGCTTTATTGATTACATTTCTAATTACTGTACAAAAGTTTATTGATATTTCATGTAAATTTGATCCGGAAAAACATAGCTGCATGTTTCCATTGTTTCCATGTTTAACTCTTTAAGATAACAAAGTGTTATCTTTGACTCATACACTTTGACTCATACAAAGTGAATATCTCAGCTGGTTCTGGATAATATCTTTTTTTCTATTTTAAGGAGTGAACAAAAGGTGTTGAAGCAAAGTGGGTCACAGAAATGTCAAATGTATTAGTCAGTTTACCCCTCCTTTGAGCTCTTTTTCTCTCTTGTCTTCTTGCAGTTGGCTTCCCTCATGGAGAGGGATCGGGGCTTAATGGAAGGTATGGTTTATGTAGTTGAATTGGCTCTGTAAAGGATCTGCAGTCTCTCGCCCTCCTTTTTGTTTAATTCACGTCACGTTATCGATACATTTCAATATTTCTTTCTGAGCACGTACAGTTTTTTCTCTGCTTGCCCCTGTCTCCATCTGGATAGTCGTTGCATTTGCGCCGCACTTTCAATTAATGCCAGAATGTCTCCGTAGGCCTGGCTTGCTGGGAGGCAGCATGGGGAACTACCCGTGGCTGGCAGACTCTTGGCCGACCACCAACTTGGTTCACAGCAGTAAAGAGGCCGTCAACTGCTGCACTGCCAATCACGACACAGCTGAGAGATACTACAATGGTAACAAAGTCTCTTTGGCCTGGTTTTGCATGTATTTAACAAGAAAACTGTGCTGAATACAGCTTCCATCCTTGTACAGAGGCTGGCATCTCAAACTACCTGAATCAGACGGAGAAATACAGCATGGGAGGCTCCACAGAGGGTCCAATCTACAGCACCATTGATGCAACCAGTGAGGACCTTCACAGCTTCACCTATGCCCAGAACAGCTCCACCGCTCCGTACGCCACCACCTCCATCATGCCAATTACCAATCAGACGCAGGCACCAGCTCACAGTGGTGAGCAGCAGGATGACGGACACTGGATCAACCAGCCAGGACCATCGAGAGCTCAGTACGCACAGCCGGACCGCTGCAGTGGTGAGACGAGGGGTCTTTTCTTCAGTCTATGTATGAAAGCGGTGGTCAGCTTTAGTTTTAAATGAGCAGGCTGGAAATAGCTCTAAAATCTCATTGGGGATGTCACCATATTCATATCTTTGATCCACAGCACTGCTGGGATATTTGTCAGATTATGCTCATGATGGATGAGCTCAATTTCACAAAGCCTCCTCTTCAAGGGAATCAGTGTCTCTCTGTGAATCTGTTTTGTTCTGAAGGTAAGCCCAAGCAGAAGGCGATGGGTAAGGCTGTCAAGACTCCATCTCTGACCTGGATGGAGGCCCTGCCCCCACCTCCACCCATTGGAGAGCTGGAACAGTGTGAGCAGGATGAGCAGCTCCCAGAGCATGATGACATGGACATAGGGTGAGGAAGGCTCCCGAATCCCACACACGTCTTTAAATTCGCTTTACACTGCTTGATCATCACTTAGACTTAGCCTCATCTCTAACAGGCACATAAAGTATCTAACCCAACATGGTTCTCATGCCTCCGGCCATAACAACTCGATTATCTCAGCCTTGGTCAATGGCTTTAGTCATTTAGCTGTTTTTCTCCTCTCCAACTCACTCTCTGCAACCTTAGAACAGCAGTGCCACCCAATAAGAAGCTTAGCCTCCTGCAGTTTTGCCAATGGCAAACTTGAGTCCAGCTTGAAAGAACATCATTAATCTTTAAGTAGCCTCACAGCGAGTTACATTTGCAGAAACCAGTGAACAAACAAGCCGCTTCTCGGCAGTATTTTTTAGCAGCGCGTGGCCATACGATCCATCTAACCCTGTACGCTGCGTAATCGATGAGTAAACCTCTTCTTTTCCGTGTAGCTCGGAAGAGGAGTGGTGTCCGCCCCTCCCCGAGAGGACTTACCTGATGGAGGGCTGTGAGGATGGGGCCTGCCCCCCTCAGAGGAACAACGCTTCTTCTCCAGCCACCTCTTACAGCCACCAGTCGACTGCAACGCTCACACCATCACCCCACGAGGAGCCCAGAGCCCCCCATGACCTCCCCCGCCTCAACCAACAAGAGAGCCAGCAGCTGTTACGGTACGTGAACGGACACGGTACTTCATGTATGCTTTCATATTCATTTCATGAATAGACTTCAAGTCGCATGAAGGCTTTGTGGGCGGTTGATTATTTCATCTGGGTGGTTCACAGACGGGTGACACAGTGTTAGCAGGCAAAAAGTTGCCCACTGAAAGCTACCATAATCAATTTCCCAATCCTTCAGGTCGAATTATTTAAATGTTAAAAGTCTTCATGAATAGGAACAGAGGTGAACTTTCACAAAAAACAGAAAGTTGGGGAAAAAGGAAACAGAATGTTATCATTTATTTAGAAATCTATGGCGCGATCGCTGAATTCATTTCCATTTTTTAAGATGATAATGTTTATTTAGGTCGAGTAAACATTCTAACTTTGCTGTCGTGGTCCTGATTTGCCATAAATCCTACAGATTAGGACACAGCTTCCACTATAAAAAGACTAAAGACTAACAGCTAAAACATGATGATTCACGAGCGAAGTTTTACAGTTACAAGTTCACGTTTTTAGATGGTATAGATCCGTAGATTTTCATTTGTGATGGGCACACTAATTCTAAAATGATGTCTGTCTATATTTCATTTTTGTGTTCTCAGATGTACATTCACATTCGATCTGACATTTAGCAGATGCTGTGGCCAACACATTAGGTGCTAAATGTGTTTGCTAATCCTGAGAGGAATCCAGTGGTCAAGACGGAGCTGAAAAAGCTGCTTGTTGACCCCGCAGTCATTCTATAAGCAGCATTAGTGACTTGAATTTGATTCAGGCAGCCATAGATATCCTGTAGAGTTCACTGACTAATGCGTGAAATATGTTCAGTTGGTACAATAACAAGCACGCCATTGCATTCTGGACTATCTACAGGGGCTTCACAGTGCACGATGGGAGACTTGCTAGAGCTGAGAGATAACTACACACTGTACCAGGAGTTGGGTGGCAAACTGAGTTGGATATCAGATATAGTCTACCTAAAAGACTGAAACCTCCTCATTACAGGCGCTTTCCCAGAAAGGGACAAAAACTAGCTGAATTTATGCTGAGACAACTACGAAAAACTGGTTCAATAGCTTCAGATTCAGTCCGCCCTCCGTCTATTTGCAGCAACATGCTGAATTCAACTCAATGTAATTTGTTTTTTTGGAAGCCCAACAGCTACGACTGGTGAATCAGAATAACAGTGAATCAGACATTTGAAATCATATATGGAGATGCCAGGCAAAAATTACGCTGCCAAACAAAGTATGAAGCACACGCATGCTGTAACATAAACCTCGGTAACATGTTGCCCTTACTTGCCTTAGCAGAAGGTTACCCTGCGGTCCCGTGCCAGTTCCCCAGGCTCCGAGCTCGCCACTCACTCAGTCCAACCCCAACCTCTCCAGCCAAAAGCATCACGGCTCATCGGAGGTTGGCACGCTGCAGTGCCAAAGTCCTGCCCAACGCTGCCTCCACAGCCAGGGGCCAGCTCCGAATGAAGATGCTGTCAGCGCGACTACACCCGGTAAAGTGACTGGTGTGCTCATGCGTACACGCCTAAGGCAGCCATCGAAATGCAGAATTTGAACGGGATTGTGAAAGATAAGAATAGAAAGCCGTCTGTCTGATGTGTTTTGTTTTTTTTTTTCCCCTCCGACAGTCCATAGCCGCTCTTCCCCAGCGGACGCGTCCACTCCTCCCAACCAAAAATCGAGAGTCAAAAAAAAGGTGTCCAAGAGTTCGGCGTACAGAAGAGACATCCAAGGAGGTGAACGGATTTTAAATACATGCTTTGACAAGCGTTTGCACAGGGGACAGTTTGGTATAAGAATATTAACACAGATAAAGGGGCATATTAGGAAGCCAGCACATATGTTTAGATCAGTGATACTCACTATTTTTATCACAAGAGCCGCATTGGCAGAGCAAAATCAAGGGAAGAGCCACTTTTACGACAACATAATAAGTCCCCTTTTGCAAATATGCATTTCTACATATATAACATCCCACAAAAAAAGAAACAACACAGCCAATACATTTTCAATTAAGACCATATTTACCTTAATACTGGGATGAGCGGAAGCTGGCATGCATGTCCTTGACTTTCTTCATGTTGTATTTGTAGTTTGTTTTTGTAATCATAGTGAGACATTCAAGATGAGCATGGTTTTTGTGCTGGTGTTTACCCTTTTTTAATTAAAAACCAATCCATTGTGCCTGCATCTCGCCCCGGCTAAAGGAGCTAGCGTGCACTGCGGTCAAGTGTGACGGTGGTTTAAGCGGGCTGCGTTGCCAGGTTTAACAGTGTGCCCCCTTTTAGGAAACACCATTAAGCCTTAATTAATACTTAACAAAAATACACAATACTGTGCAGTATTCGCTGTGTGTTATTTGAAAAAATGTATTGTTATTGTTATAAGCTACTATGCGAGTGCGAGCCACCAATTAAAGCTTGAGGAGCCGCATGTGGCTCGCGAGCCGCGCAATGAGTATCTCTGGTTTAGATGTTTGGCAACATTGTGACTGAGTGCAGCTTTGGTACAAATCCAACATACACACAATCTGTTTTTTATGCACATGCTATATGTTTACAAAAAAAGGGTCTCAGAGGTCACACATCAGCACAACAAGCAGAACATTGTCGATGATTCAAATTCACACTTTTACTAAAGGAGAATAAGGCTGCGAGTAGTCAGGAGGTTCTCTCTTTCAATCTAAGACGAGCTATTATCTAACAGGCATTAGCCAGTCCAAGAAAAACTATCTGCATTACATTTGAAATATTCCTCATGCATGATCTTTTCCTCCACCTCTGGCTGTTAGACCTGCCCCCACCTCCGGCGCCCCCCCCAGATGAGGCCAGGCTGCAGGACCCCCAGGGGTGCGTGGAGGCAGGCGGCGGGGCAAACAGCACTCTGTCATCCCTGGAGAGAAGCGAATCAAGCACCAACAGCCACCAGCGGAAAGGCTCGGGACAAAGACGTGCCGACAGTAAGAAACAGCTTCTCCGAGTCTCGTAGTTCGGCCATGATGTCGGTTAAAGTTAGACGGATCAAATTTCACAGAGTTTAAGTCCATTCCTTACAGAGATTTGCAACGGGATCAAAAGACCCTATTTCTGTATATCTGGCTGAAATACTGTAAACAGAAGAAGCTTGTTCCACAGAATGCTTCAGCATGCCGTACTGCTGCACTGCAGAATTTGATCCTCCAGCATTACACAGTGAAGCCAAATGGAACTGACTGGAACATGTCATTCCTTATGAATGACTCTGCAGCATAAAGTTTGCGCAGGCACTCGCATTTCAACATGCTGGCTCTAAATAAAAGCACAAGGTGTGGCTACGGAAATCAAGGAATTCTGTAGCAATTTTTACTCTCTGTTAAACCTTTTTTTTCAATGACTTTCAGCTGTTTTTCAACCATCTGTCAGTAACACTTAAGTATCTAACTTCTGGTTGGATTAGGTATTTAGTAATTGATTTGAAATAACTATTTCAACTGTTACTATATAATTTAGGTATTTCCATCGATCCGTAACTTAAAGGGGTAGTTCACCTCTTTTGACATGAAGCTGTATGACATCCCATACTAGCAATATCGTTTATGAACATTTTCTTACCCCCTACTGCGTCCTGTGAGCCGAGTTCCAGCCTCGTTTTGGTGTTGACGAAAGTAGTCCGGCTAGTTGGCTGGGGTGTAAAAAATAAAGCGTTTTGCTTCTCAAAACAATATGCGTTCAAAAGAGTAATACATTTGCATCACAAAATCGTTCTCCAGGAAAAAGTCAGACCTCACAATCGCTTGGCGCTATTTTCTCTCCCTTCGTATCACTGCGTGCTGCCGCCTGCCGACAGCCGCGCCTGTTACGGTGTTTACTGCTCGGAAGCAGGCGGCTGCTCGGTCTGCACTTCGGCCTGCACGGTCTACACCGTGAAACAGGCGTGGTAGGCAGCAGCACGCTGTGATACGAAGGGAGAGAAAATAGCGGCCAACGATTTTGTGATGCAAATGTATTACTCTTTTGAACGCATATTGTTTTGAGAAGCAAAACGCTTTATTTTTGTGTCCCTAGCCAACTAGCCAGACTACTTTTGTCAACACCAACACGAGACTGGAACTCGGCTCACAGGACGCAGCGGGGGGTAAGAAAATGTTCATAAACTATATTGCTAGTATGGGATGTCATACAGCTTCATGTCAAAAGAGGCGAACTATCCCTTTAATATTAAAATTTTATTTCTTGTTACTTTTAGACTAAAAGGTTTCATCCCTTTTTTGTTCTCATTACATTTCAACACCCTATGCGATGTTTTTAACTGGTTGCTGCTTTACCGTTTTTTCGTACTGTTTCATTCCTTCCATTTAGCTTTGTATTGTTTTTCTAAATCAAACCATTTATGCATCGATCACCTGTTGTAAGAGTTCATCCAAGACGAGCCTCAAGTCTTGATTTGGAACATTTCTACTTCAGTTATCTCACTATCTTAGTTGTTTAACTCATTACTTACCTGGTAATTTTTCTCTTCTCTGGCTTGTTTCATGTCTTTCTCACTCTGTCTCAAACTGTATTGTTTGGGTGTTGCTTACTTAGCATGTGGACGTTTCAAAAGACATTAGCCACTGTGTAATTGTGCTGATGGGGTACAACACTGTAATCTAGCTGGGTTAATTGTAAGTTAAAAACTAAATGTGACTTCACTTTAGTGGGATTTCCGTTGTGATTGTTGTAATGTTGGGCCACACGTCGTGTGTTTGGAAATCTGTTGCAGGCTGTGTGAAATAATCAGAACCACAACATTTCACATAATAAATACTCTGTATGGTGTAAAAAAACGTCCCATATTGTATTATGATTCGGCCATTTTGCAATGCTTAGTGGGACTCCTTCTACTCATTAATCCAATCACATTTTAAAGTAGCAGAATATGGTTGAGTCAGCATGGTGAAGCAGCTTCATCTTTATTTGTAGGTGGTGCTCTCCCCCTTTTTTCTCATAGCGATGACTCAGGTGAAATCATTTTCCGTAAAATCCAGTCATTTTAAACCTCTAGCACAGTATTTACAGATTACAGAAGACAGAAATAGCTTGAATGAAAAATGTGTGACTGTGAGAGTTGAAGCATAAAAAGTATTGTAAAAAGTAAAGTTTATCTTCCCACAGAGAAACAGCCTTTTTAACAGCAGCCTTCAGCTGCTCCGGTGCAGGTCGTGGCTTTTAACCCCGTCTCCTCTCCTTTCGTCCTCGTCTCACCAGATGAGGAAGTGATGCCGTACAGCAGTAAGGGCGGCTACCTTTCGAGGAGTCAGATGTCGAGTAACTGCTCGACCACAGGGAGCTCCTCATCCAGAGGCTCCACCGGCTCTCGGGGGCTCAACTCTGCCAGAAAACACAACGAGGTAGAATACAGCGCTCTCATTTTTTATTTGATTTTTTATTTGATTTTATTTTTTTGTTGAATGCAGGAAAAAAACAAAAAAACTTCTTTCCTCAAATTGTTTAAATATTTGGTGCTTTCAGATGCTCTTGAACGTGGTTACAAAGCCATTTCCTGTCCACATATCTCCATTAAACAAACAATTATACGTGCGGGTCCCACACACACACCATCCACCTCTCAGGCTCCTACACACAGATCTACCATTACCGTCTAGTCAGTGAGCTTTACAGTAAGAAACAATTAAGCGTACACGCCCTGCACTCTCTCTGGAGTGCACTTCTGAGGGCACACTTCACGGTGGGAGCGCTCCTTTAAATGCACCCCCCTGCAGGCTCACGGGTGACGAGACGGTATCTTTTATGGCAGAGCAAGCTGTGCCAGTCGAACGGAAAGCTCTGCAGGGAGTTTCTGTTAGATAGACAACGCTTACAATGTTTGACTTAACAGGAGGTAGACAGTAAGCTGGCTGCCTGGAAGTATCATAACCGAGATACTGTTTTCATTCAGGGTCCTGTGTTGGTCGGTCAGTTGTTGGAAAAGATATTTTAAACTTTGTTGGATAAGGTGGTTTCGTTAGGATCGTTTAAAAATTCAAAAGTTGAATAGAAAGAGTAAGACCAACTTTGTCAGTATCTTTTCAACAAGCTGATATAACTGCAATGATGCCATGATCAATTCATTTCAAATATTCAGATTCAGCTCACTTGCAGTCTCCATTTCGGAGCTTCTATTTTCTTTTCACCGTTCCGTTTCAATTTATTTAAAAGAAAGTTTCCATTTTCACTACTAGTCTCCCCTTTTTTTTTTTTTTTTTTTTTGTTACCCATTTTTCATACATTATCTATGGGGGAAAAAAAATCTTTAACTTTAAATGCTGAATCGAAAACATTGAATGTCGAATTTCCGTGAAATTTGCTATATTTCTTTGGGTTTATTTACAAGTTAACTTTGAACTTCGATGGGCGTGCGCTTTTATTGCGTCTCTGTAGCTTCTTTCATGCTTTGCTTTAGAGCTGTAGTTGTTAAGTTTAAAGCTGCAACCCGAGGCGTCACCATAAAGCTGCTGCATGAAGAGACGGAAGAGGGACGGCGTTGTCAGGGGTCGGTTCTTAATGACGTGGGAATGTAGCAAAGCGGCTTGTAAAAGTGACAGTCACAGGCACAATTGCACTCTCCACTCGCTGTGCTCAGTCTCACAGACAGGGCTCCCTTGTATATCATGCCACCTCAGGTCACCCCCCCACGGAGCAGTAAGGAACACCCCCAGCCTGCGCTCCAAGTGCCCCCAGCTGACCCTAACTGGCCTTTTTCATGCCTTCCCAGGGACATGAAAGCACGACCCTCCCAGGCAATAAAGTTTGAGGTGTTTGTACAGGAAGCCCGGATTAGGTTACCTCTTCCTCATGTGGTGTTCCTGCCTGATATCTGCTGGCCTTTGACCCAGGCGGCCAGTCTGGGTCAGGAGACATCCTCTGGCCTGTTAAATCAGCTCTGGTGCTGAGAACCAAAGGATGGCTATATTACTGGCACTGAAAAGACTCCCAATTTACGAGAGGTCTGAATGAGGATTGTAGACTTGACAGTCAGCTCGGATTTAAGAGGACGTGTTAGCATGCGGCATCCCTGTTCTTCCGGAAACACGAAACCAAATAAATGTCTTCTCACATTATTCAGGCTGTTAGTTATCCCAAATTTGCAAACATCAAATATGACTTGACATGACTGCAGCATCATATTCTAAGACGGTGGTTCCCAACCTTTTTTTTTTTTTCTGGGCTTCCAGAGCTTTATTGGCATCCTTTTCCAGAACAATCAGTTGCACTTTTCCTAATGGCTCACTTTGAGCTTGCGTGCTTCTGTCCAGGGATGAGACGTAAATTGGCTTTTGTTTATATTGTATTAAAAAAAAAAGAATGGGAATATAACCTGGAATTGTTTTATTTTTTTAACCTTTGACAATCCAAATTTTTTTTGTTTTTCTTGGAAATATTTCTTTGAAACTCAAGTTTAGCCATAAGCTGAGCGAGGGCATCATCACAGCTGAAGTATTCCAGATCCTCCAGGGTCCAAATGCAAAGGTCCACTTTAATTCCTTTGATCAGGAAGTGTTGGACATTGGGAAATCAGGACTTAATTTGCCCTTGAAGCATGTTCATACACCGAATAATTCAGAACATAAATCGGTGCATAAAAATGCACGTACACTGCCAGATAGGACTGTTTAATCTGCCATGGAGATTGTAGCCCCCTGTCTGTGAATTTTTGTACAACGCTGTACTCCAGTTTGTGTATGAAGAGCGTGGTGTTTTACTCAGGACCCTGCATCCACTTGCTGGATTTCTTTTATTTCTTGCAATTCTTCTTCTTCAAAAAAAAAAAGAAGCACTTCTCCGTGCGATAACCAGTGTAGTTGTTTGATGTACTTCATCCTTGCACGGCCTTTAGATCATGACATTGGTAAATGTGTTGTGATGATGAATGCTTGCACAGCTAATATTGACAACCTCAGTTAAAAACCCTCGCAATCTTTGGCCGTCCCTTTAGGATACCGGGGGATCCCAGGTCGGGAAACACTGATCTAAGACACTTTTTGAAAGGAGATTTGTTTCAGTGACAGTTTTTCAATGCACTACACTCTATAACTACAAATGAAAATAAAGACTTCATATGAACAGAGGCTTTATTGTCTCAGTGATCACTTTGCTTTCATGAAATGACAATCTGAAGCTGGAGGACTGGCTTCAGAGGGGGTTCAGATCGCATGTCTTTTATGGAAAGAGCCTATTCTGATCTAGTAGAGTGAAGCGCTGCTACAGGACATTGATATTCACTGTTTGTAAATTTGTTTTTCTCCCTTTAGGCCATGAGATAAGTGTGGTTCTATTCGTGTACTGTACCTGGGATGCCTCAATCGCCCCTTCCCTCCATCTACCTACCATGGACACGATGAGCTAAACAAGAGGAGAAGCTAACAGTTTTCAAGAAGCTAGACTCATTACAGTGCCACTGCTGTGAAAGAAAGAAAGAACAGACTTTACATCCTAATTTTTGGTATACTATAATTATTTATGAGTTTAATTCACCCACCTTCCTTATTTTGTAAATAACTCCGTCTGAACTGTTCTTTTGTGGGATCTGGATACAGGGAAAGAGACATATATTGTATTTATGACGATAAAAAAAAAATCACAAATGTTAAAAAAAAAAAAAGTCTGTTATTATAACAAAAAAAAAAAAAAAAGAACATGTCTTCTTGAATGTGCCAACTTTTTTGTCAATATGTATACTTTTTGGAAAAGCATTAACTACTGTTGCACTCTTGTTGTGATGGCAAAACAACAGAAAATATGAAGCACAAAGTGTGTTTGTCGGTTAAGAGGGGAGGTCGGAAAAGCCAAAACGAACCCGGAAAGGACGCCTGCGGCCCGAGCGCTTTCCCGCCGGGATCCCTGCACCTGTGTTGTCCGTTACGAATGTCATACTTTTCTATGTTTCCTCTTGATTCTCTGCAGCGGTGTGAAAGCTGACAGACAGGCTTTATGAAAGTTTGATTGTAACCCCTCTTGGTCCCCTCCCCATGTCCATCTGAGAGACTGTTTGCTGCAGTTATGAGCTCAAATTTTCATATACTCCTAAAAAAACGAACAAAAAAAAATGTCTGTGAACTGACTTTTGTACTCTTGTTGTTTTGTAAATGTACAATAAAATACATTTGCTGATCAACGCTTATGATTGTATTCTTTCGAGCGGCTTCAAGACGGCTCGTTACGCAAACCCATTACCCAGACAACACCATCCTCGCACTGAAGTGGAAGCAGCAGCATCATGTTGTGGAGATGTTTGTCATCAGCAGGGCTTGAGAAATTCATTAGAACTGAAGGAGTAAGGTTCATACTGCTAAAGCAACACTGAAGTGGTTTCTGGGGAAACGTTTAAATGTGGCACAGAATAGTCCAAGCCTGGATCTCAACCCTACTAAAAATCTGTGCCATGACCAACCATTCTCCTGCATGGGCCTACCGGTAGTGAAGCCCCGGACTCAACAGCATAGAGGAACTAAGAGAATGAAAAGTTTTTGCCTGACTTTGTGTGATAACATACTTTCAAGTGTTGTCTGTGTGTTTCTGCTTGCCAATGAAATATACAACCCCTGGGAAAAAATGATGGACTCATCGCGCCACCTTTTTTGTACATTTTTGTTAGTTAGAAAATAAATCACAGATATGACACGGAACAGTTTTATTTGACAGGTGAACATTTTTGCTTTTTAAAACACTTTTATTTCCAGATGATGTTGAGGAAATATTAAGGAATCGCTCAAACAGGAGGAAAGATTATGGACTCGTAGCATAACTCGCATTTCTAAAACAAATACCTGCACAAGTTTTGATATGCATCGGAGTTCACGGTTAAAAGAGAGCGCTTGCAGAGCTTTAATCAGAATCAGAATAACTTTATTAATCCCTTGCGGGAAATTCCTTTGTTGCAGTGCTCTCATTACAGGAAAAAGAAAAGATTAATGAGAATAAGATAGGGAAAAAATAAAAATATCAATATATACAAAAATACAATAAACAGTATTTACTATGCTACTCAGTAGCTAATTATTATTGTTATTGCACATGACCGGGTTATTGCACATGGTGAAATAATGTCAGACACTGAGCTGTTGCACATAATTGATTGGTCCCAAAAAAAGACCTGTTCTTGGAAAAGATGAAAAAGATTAGAAATCTTGTTTCAGGGAGGAAATTCGACTCAGAGTGTGGCAAAAGATGTCGGTTGTTCCCAGTCAGCCTTGTCTACAATTTGGAAACTGAAAGCAAAATGATTGAAAATAGAAAATGCAAAACAAAAGAAATGATAAAACAAATGGGCAGAACTGAGTGAACTGTAAGAAAGCAGCTGAAGGAAATGGGACAAAATGTAAACCATCACTAACACCTTAAGGGAAGAAAACAAGGGTTACAGCGGGCTAAAGAGAAGCAGTCCTGGACTGTGGATGATTGGATGAAAGTGATTCTCAGAGATGAAGCTCCAATCTGTAGTCGACAAGGAGATGATGCTGGAACTTTAGTTTGGTGAAGGTCAAAATGAAACATTGAAAGATCATTGTCTGAAGAAAACAAACACATTTCCAAAATCATTGATGATATGGTTTTGATATCAGGTAAAGTCTGGGGAGATGGGAGACATTACCTCGACAGTAAATGCGCAGGAGGACACTGACATTTTGGACACTTTTCTCATCACATCAGTTGAAAGGAGTTGTTGAAAGTCTTTTCTTCAGAAAAGACTCAATCAACTCAATGACACAGCCAGCAAACAGTCCTGATCTCAATCCAACTGAAAATTTATGGAGTAAATATGGTGGGAAAATGGTCAATGACTAAGGCTCCATTGTTTTTTCATGAGAGAAGTGAACAAAGATCATGATTCCATAATTTTCCCTTTACTTCATCTAAAAAATAATTAAATAAATAAATACGTAAAGCAACAATTATAATCATGATTTCATTTGATTTTCTCGGTACATTTCACAAAGCCATAATGTTAATGTTTTAAATAAAATAGTTTTGTGTCATATCTGTGTTTTGTTAATTTTCTTTACTTCTCCCGTGTTCGGACATACAGGAACTCGGGGCTATTTCCCTTAGTCCCTATAACCATTTCAGCTCCTTCTCCGAGGTCGGGTCTTTTCATGGTTCTATAGAACGCATCTGACGGAGGTGTGTGGTGGTCGGTAGCTACGCCCCATGTCATGCTATCACGGCTGAAATGTTTCATCATACCACACAGACAGAACCGGCGGGTGTTTAATAAGTTAAACTTACACTGGTCTCATTTGTCTGCAGCGCTCTGCTCTCCTTTCTTCCTGCATGAAATGAAAAAGTATCGTCTCCTGACTCTCTCTGTGAGCTTTTCCAGCCTCGATATTAGACGCCTGATGTGATTGTCCATGATTAATATCACCATCATGCAGACCATAAACACGGTGGCCTCCCCGCTCTCCATATTAGCTTCTTTGTGGTGTTTTTTCTTCTCTCCTTACTTTTACCGGGTTTTGTTTTGTTTTGTTTTGTTGTTGAATGTGGCGCTAAACGGCTAAAGTAACACGTCACTGACGCACACGGCTGCGCGCGGCGCATCAGTCCCGACTCGTGCGAATGCAGACTGAAACAGTTCCGCTGGGGAAGGACAGTTATCAGAACGAAATTTGAGTAGGACAGTTCTGATAACTGCGTTCTTATAACTACTCTGTCCAAAACCGGCTAATGTAACTTCTCAAAAAGCCCACTATGGAGCTCCCCCTACAGGCTTGGAGGTAATGTACGGTTACACTGTCGTAAATACAACACCCTTTCGCTTTCACGTTTCACGTTTGTTGACGAACCGGCGAGGAGTCAGAAGGTGCAAGCTATGTCGACCGAGAAGGTAAGAGTAATCAAATGTACCTGGGAGCGTGAGAGGGGTCTACTTGTTTTTTCGGTAGGTGTGCCAGAAAGCAAGTCGAAGTACTTCCGCTCAGCTCCCGGGCCGATTCAGCAAAGTTACATAGCGCAGTTTTTCCAACTCAGACCCCCGAAGGGAATAGGAGACAGGCCAATCGTAATATTAAAAGTCATTCTAGCCGCACAATTTTTTTCAAGCTGTTATTTTAAGGTAAAAATGTTACATAGTATTCCTTTACGGGTATAAGTTAATTTACAAAGGAGTCAAAGTTCTTGTACTTAGTGTTGACTTTGTGGGTCTAATTACTCATGCATTGCATGCTAAGGTTTTCTGTTTTTAAGGTTATGGTTCTGTTTAACTACTAACATGAGCAGACTTCAGCTCAGAAAAACACCCAGATGAAATAAGAACGTGGGGGAAAAAAAATAAATAGGACTCGTGGAACAAAGTTCCAGAGTGATGAAACCAAAATCAACAATATGTGAAGAGTAAAGTGGAAAAAAACAGCTCATATCCAATACCACAGCACCTCAACTCTAAAAACCCGGTGTTGCTTTTGTTGTACGGCCTCCAGTGGGCCTGGCATATGGACACTGATGAATTCAGAGCTGTACACGAGGTTAATTTTTGTCATTGGCCCACATTCCATAATTCGGGAAGAACACTCCTGAACGTAAACCCAGTGAAGAACCTTTCAGCCTGAAGAGGCTGGATATTTCAAACTTTCAGTCTCAATTAGCCAACCGATTAAAGCCAGATTAAAGGATGAGACCCCACAGCAGGAAGTGTAGATGGCGTCTGCAATGATGGCTTCGGTTCACATCAGGAGGAAAGATGAAAAGTGCAGTCGGTGTCTTTGTCTGCTACAAAGGAACCTCCACCATATATTCAATGCGCATCTCTCCAATTGCTTTTGAACCCCTACAATGAGTGGGGTTACATGGCACTGAAATGATCGGATAATTGGCTAAATTACAATGAGATTGAGTTATTAAGTGCATGACACCTTAATCTGACAAGAAATTGGATCGGATACTACTCGCGATCGGATTAAGACCCCGAGATAACTCGGTTGAAAGTCAAAATAAACGTGTTGCAGACGGGTGAAGCTCGTGGTGAATTAGACTTTGCGTTCTGCACATGCTCAAAATTTTTTCCCGGGGTCGGGAACCGGAAGTCGGAAGAGACGATATTACTGTTGTAGTCGCCAGAAAGAAAAATACCGCGATGGAAAATGCGCCGTTGTGCATCACGTTTGTGCAATAAGCAGCTCATCACAAACGAAATATAGAGGGACGTAGCTTCATCTTGCTCTTCATTTGCCATTTTCTCGAATGCCTGAGTTTGGTGGTGAATCGGTCAACCGGAAGTGGCTCTATTAGCAATAGTTGAAATAGGTACAGCGCCACCTATCGTATCGGAGTAGGCAAGGCAATTTTATTCATAGAGCACAATTCGTACACAAGGCAATTCAAAGTGCTTCACAGCTACATAAAATCACAAGAAGGCAATAAAATCATTAAAAAGAAATGAAAAAATAATAAAAATTTTAAAAACATGACATGCTTTGTGCCTCTGATCCGATTCATTCACCGCCATATATCCAAGGATAATTACCCTTGCTCAACTCATTCTTATTGGAATTTAGCCAATTATCTGATCCTTTCAGTGCCATGTAACTGCACTGACTTTTTGCAGGCCAACACGTTGCTCACCGCATTTCCATCCGATTGTGATGAAAATTCGAATCAAACTTCTGAAAAGTTGGTTTAAAGAAAATGTGCATCAGGCTTAATTGCCATCATCTGATCAGGCGTGTATAATAGAGCGGAGCGGCTGTAATAAGTAGCGCAGCAGGTGATAACCTGAGATAAAGAAAAACAAACAAAGCCAGGGCCATATGTGAAGGAAAAACGGAGACAGGTGTTGTGAATATTTTTTAATATCAACAAGTATCGGACGTCTTTATCGTCTAGAAGCAGAAGCAGCTGATTGTTCATGTGATCTGTCGTGTAAGTAAAGTCAGAATAGAGTCATATTTAAAGTTTCTCCTCTACCGCACATCCATGATCCACAGTGCAGTTTCAACCTGAGCATCAGAAAAGTTAGATGGAAACACGTCTACGTCCTCGTCGCCAGTTGACCGAATTAGTCCACTTTTGTTCAACCTGCACCAACCGGTCTGCAACATGTTGGTGGAGTTAAATGAACTATTGGCATATATTTCACGGTCTCAACATTTTGTACGCGTCTTTATTCAATACAAAAATGGCTGCAAATGATGAGCAAATGATTGCATTTGGTTTTTATGTAAAAACCTGCACAGCATCCAACTCGGAAGTATTTCACTGATTCAAAAACAACGAGCTCAGTTCTCTGCAACACTGCAGCAGATTCCCACTTTCAATAAGTTCTTGCTCAAAGCACAACTTCTCAAAAGTTAGGTACATTTGCAGCGTGGCCTTGAACATCCTTTTTAGATAGACCTGCTGCCTGGAAACAAAAACAAAACCCTGCCTCAAAAGGCCCTTATTCTCCCTCCAAATTCACATTGCACCTGGATGAGTGCCGTACGCACCGAGGAGCGTGAAACTGGCAGAGCTCTGACAGGGCACCGCTCTCTCCCTCCCGCTGTCCGCCTGAGACGAGGCATGGGTTACCCTCCGGTGCTCTACAAGACTGAGCCGCAATGTACACAAAACCCTCGGACTCACAGGTACACTCTCAGCTGCGCACGAGTAGCCGAGAGTGTGTTTGTGCTGTCAGAGCTCTGTGATCGGCTGAAAGGGGAACGATAATGTGCTTTATCGCAGTCCACAGGCAGACACGCGGGGGGAAGTGGAGGCAGAGCGAAAATACTACAACCATCTTCTCGGTATAAGCAGGTGGTGGGTGGGTTATATTTGTCTAGATGGTTTCTGGATGGGCCTCTTTCATGTTGTTCTCTGTTACACTTCAGATAAATTGGATTCAGTTCAACAAGGTGTGGAGAGTCCTACAGTTTATATACTATACGAGGACCTGGATAATTCAGTTCAGACCTGATTTCACAGAACAACACTGCACCACCATGTATTCGTTTGGAAATATAGAACACACGATCGTGGCTTATGTAACTCAAAGTATTGATTTTAAAACGATAAAAAAAACGGAGGGGAAACATTGCTTGGCCCACCCACTCATCCATCCTGACCTTAGGTAGCTATTCCTAGCCTGGAAATTTAAATTTTTTTTTTTTTTTTTGATTTAACAAAAAAAAAGACAACACTCAGAGACAGATTTATCTTTCTCTGTTTTTGTATCCTAACTGAACCCACCATCAAACTACACATGAAGCAGCTCAAACTTTAAATCAAGGGTGAGACAAATGAACCAATTGCAGATTTATTTCAAACTTATTTTCAAATTTAAGTTTGTGTTAAGTCTTAGCCTCAGTGAATGGTCATAAAGGAATTAGATTCATTCACTTTATTTCCTTAAAGGATTAAAAGCTGCTTGTCCGACACCAACTGAATGTGCTGTATCAGTAATCCTTCATTGTTTTGTTTGGACCATCATCACGATGTGGAATGAAACAAGCCCAGAACAAGCAAGACAATGGGAAGATTTACGTTACTGACCTTCTGCAGCGTGACCCAGCCCCCCTTACCCTTTGCATATCTCCCATTTCCCTCTATCCTCCCATCCCGCCCTTCTTTTCTCTCTCTGAGCTATTAATCACCTCACTCATTCATTCGGCGGGTGTCACGGCTGAAACGCCCACCAGGCCTGGAGGAAGAGGGGGCCCCGAGAGCAGTGGGAAGAGGTGGAGAGAAGAAGGAGGGATGGAAAGAGAGGCGATGGCGTTGTTTAAGGCCCCGCTCCCTCATTCCAAAATGGATCACGCCAATTTCCATGTTAATTTGTTTTGTGACAGGGAGAGATGGATGTTTGTGACTTTTTGGCTGATATCATGCATGCATAAGGGAGCTAAAATGAAGCCATTATGTAGGCGGCTAAGGCCACTAAAGGTCGGAGGTAGATTACTGTGTGGGTAGTGACAAAACATTTAACATTCAGTTAATGTTACAGAAGGATGAATAGAGGCTAAAACAATGAACAGTCAGTGAAGTGCCAAAAAACATTTGAGAAAGCACATTTTGTGAACACTGGGAATGCTGCATTTTGGCAAATTTCGATTTGGGTTGACTTTTTTTTTGTGGTGGTCGAGGAGCTGCTGGAAATGAATGTCAGTGATTGTCTTCACAAAGACGTGCGTATGTGTGTGTGTGTGTGTGTGTGTGTGTGTGTGCAGGAGCTCTGGCTGCGTGACTGACAGAGCAATACCAAACCACGTCACCCATATGGCTGTTATTGATTTCCAGTTAATTGAATGATTACCACTTTAGCATGCAACACCTCAGCTAACTGCTGCTGTCAGTCGGTGTAAATGCGTCTCAGCCACCTGAGCCCGAACACAAACAGCAGCTCATGCTTCACACTCATATCTGTGTCCAGTGCTGCTGCTTGTTTTTGCAATTTGTACCTCACTCAAGTGAACAAATCACTTGTCACTGTGACTATTTTCTCTTCAGTTTAGATTATAGTTATTATGGTCTGGTAACGCATGTGTCGACACAGTAACTTGCCCACGAGTTCACGTATGACAAATGGTGGATTTAAACGTCCGTCATATCCCAGCTTCCTTAGCACGAGGGGCCAAATAGCCAAAACATCTATGGCCGGTTAAGAATCCCAATTACACTATGCATATCTGTGTGCTGTGGGAGGAAGTCCACGCAGCCATACATCTAAAACAGGCAAACCCCACTCAGCAAAGCCACATTAGAAGTCAAACCAGAAACCTTCAGACAGAGAGGTGCCTCACAGGGATTTGAACATGATCTCAGCTGACTCATATCCACGCAGGCATGGATATGCTACGTTCAGGGTAACAAAGAAAAAAAATCATCTGCTTCTTACCAGGTCTTTAAATGAGGTAAATGCAACCTCAGATGAACAGCAACACATGACATGTTACACCGTGTCTTTATCTATTTTACAAAAACTAAACCAAAATGCAGAAACGGTGCGTGTCCACATGTCCACCCTGTGGTGGGGTCTACAGCATGTTTAACCACCTTTAGCAACACTTTGATTCTTTTCTTTTTCTTTTGTAGATTTGCTGCTGTGTTTGGGATCATTGTCCTGTTGCAGCCGAGCTTTAGCTGTCAGACAGATGGCCTGACATTTGACTCTAGAATACTTTGGTAAACAGAGGAGTTCATGGTGGAACGTGACTGCAAGGTGTCCAGGTCCTGTGGCTGCAGAACAAGCCCAGACCATCAGCCCTCCACCACCGTGCTTGTCAGTTGGTATGAGGTGTTTGTGCTGATATGCTGTGTTTGGATTTCTCCAAACATGCTGATATGCATTATGAGCAAACATCTCCACTTTGGTCTGGTCTGTCCAAAGGACATTGTTCCAGAAGTCTTGTGGTTTGTTCAGATGTAACTTTACAAACCTGAGCTGAGCTGCCATGTTCTTTTTAGAGAGAAGAGGCTTTCTCCTGCAACCTTTCCAAACGAGCCATACTTGTTCAGTTTTCTAATTGAACTGTCATGAACTTTAACATTTAACATGCTAACTGAGGCCTGAAGAGTCTGAAATCTTTTTTTAAAGTTTATCTGAGCATTGCACAGTCTGAACTTGGGGTGAACTTGCTGGGACATCCACTCCTGGGAAGATTGGCAGCTGTCTTGATGTGTTTTCCACATGTGAATAATCTTTCTCTCTGTAGAATGATGGACTCCAAACAGTTTGGAAATGGCCTTTAAAAACCTTCTCAGATTGATGGGCAGCAACAATTGCTTCTCTAAGATCACTGCTGATGTCTTTCCTCCTTGACATGGTGTTAACACACACCTGAATGCTCCAGACAAACAAACTGACAAAACTTCTGCTTTTATAGAGCTGCTCACACTTACTGATGATCAATTAATCAGTGCATTAATCAGCAGCCCTTGATTGCAACTTATCATCTCAATAAAATGATACAAAAAAAAACTTAGAAGAGAAAGAGGGAGTACTTTCTTTTTCATATGACTGTACCTATCTACCTCTGGTCTTGGAGTGATAATTGTGTTTTGTAAGAAAAGCAGAAGAAAAGAAGGGATTGCTGTTAATGTACATGTGTGTCTATTCGCGTGTGTGAACAGTGTGTGTATGGTTTCAGGCCGTGTCTAATATGGGTCACTGGGTTGTGGACACACTATATAAAGCTGGTATTTTGGCAAAGACCAAAGTCTGTGACGCAGAAATCCCAAGGGTAATGTTCCTTGTTCTGTGTGCTCGTGTGTGTGTGTGTGTGTGTGTGTGTGTGTGTTAAAAAGACAAGCAGATATACAGTAGTGCGTGATTTATTTCTCCTGTGTGTGAGCTGCTGCAGTGTGTGGTCTGCTCTGTGAGTGAGTGTGAGCTGGGGGCTTCATGTGGAAAACATATGGCCTTCAGTAAAGAAGACAGATGAAGGATAATCCCTTTGGCAGTCCAGCACACACATAAACACAGAAATGATCAAGTACTCTCAGAGCAGAGACATATAGCACTGATGGAAGCCTAAATGTTGTGCTCCAAGGCCAGTTATGTTTTACTTATTAACGTTTTAAGCCTTGTCTGACCAGGTATGCTAAACAGTAACTGTAGACAAGCAGGCTAAAAACACTAAGAAATCAAACTTTCTTGTGTAATTATGCACAAAAAACATTAGCCCTCTGTTATCCTCCCAATTATTTTTCAGCTTCAGCAACTAAAGACTAGTACTTTAGATATTCCACACATAAATTCAGATCCTTGTGAGGCCCCTCCCATGCAGCTTCTTCATCAAACAGACAGCAAAGCACATCTTAGTTCTCCACATTCACAGTCTCATTTGACTCCAGCAGCCCAAATACAAGACGTGGATTACTTGAAATAAAAAAGAAAATAAGTGTGTTGCACTTTGCTGGAGCACAACAAACCGCTGCAGAAGAAATCATTAATCAGATTGAGAGCAGGAGTCGGAGCCTGACCTCACAGCTTCCTTTCTGTAATACGCAACTAAGCCGATCTTTGACTGAAACGTCGAGTCTGAAGTGTGAACACATGCTGTAATCCCCCTTTAAACGACGAAACATCAAATGTGAGGGCGACAAAGTCGGAGCTCACCCTTTTCCTGTGTCGGTCTGCACACGAACGGATGAAACTCTCATTATTCTCTTCAGCGCGTTTGTAATTAGACGCCATTATCAGGTGCAGCAGTTATGTTTGTCTCGGTTAATCTTGCCAAATAGATGAGTTCTAAACATCACCTTCCTGCTTTGCTTAGCTATTAAAAACTGCAGGGGTCGATTCAACTCAGGCCACAGAGGGATGGTCTGTAATAAAGAGATACTTCACTTCCTCCTGCATAATGTAACCCAGAAGACTCGGCGCAGTGTTCTTTAATGAGACTCTGCAAATGTTCTCTTATTTTCTTTGAACCACTGATCACAGCATAGCAAGTCCTGAGAGATTTCATTGAATACAATGATTTTATTTCAAACAATAGAACGTGCTGTAAAGAGTACAAAATGTTAAATTCTGCTAAAGTTAGTAAAATAAACAAAAAACAAAGATCAAGCCACTCAAAATATTGATTTCAAATACTTAAAAAAAAAAACAGTTATTTAAAGGTAAAAGCTTTTCAGATATATATTTTCTGCTATATTCGCAAAGGTGTACTACAGAATAATGCAACACATTAAAAAGTGGACACAATAATCTTGTGATATCTTTAAGAATTGCCAGCATGTAAACAGAAACACAGAAGGAAACGGGACAGAAAACCAAAGTGTTTCGATGTGTTTCAAAATGAATTAAATATATATTAAATCTGATCGATACAAAACCACAACACTACGCTCGGTTCGGTAGGACCTCCGTCTAAATGAAATCCTGCAACAAATGCATGAAAAGAACAGACGTTGTTCTCCAGAACTAGCTTTCATCTGCCTAATGACTGCTCGCCTCCTGACTTAGTGTCTCGGTGTGTTTCCGGCCTTTTTCAAAACACACTGGGTGAGAGCTTCCCGCCGGAGCCATCTCATTATCCTCTTTTTTTAATAAAAAAAAAGAAACTTCACCTCTCTGGAAGTTATTTCAAGGATGCAAAATAGAAGCTGGACTGCCCTGAGGTAAAGAATATTACAAAAAGCATCTGATGTATGTGCATCTACTTGCTGAGGTGTTACATTTCGAAACCAGTCCTGGGAGATTTTCTATCCCTGAATCAGATAACAACATTTTTCAGAAAGTAAACCTTGGTCAGTCTCCTCCGCTGGTGTTTTTTTTTAAGTCTTTCTGGAGCTCTTAAAGTTCAGCTGTGTTGTTTCTGTCACTGTCTTAGCGGATCCTTTAGGTGTCAAAGGGTTTGCTGTTTCTGCCGGGATAGTGGACTCTGTACTGGGCCTCCATGTCCTCCATCCAGGCCATGCTCCAGTCCCAGACAGGAGCGGGCTCCAGCTCCCCAAACGGGTCACCGTCTGCGCGGAATGACGGGTAAAGGGCGCTGAGGGGGGAGGCCGGCGGTGAGAAGTCTAAACACAGAAGACAGTGTTTAGATAAGCATTTCAGTAACACATGGGTGCTGAGAGTGGGGGTGGAGGGGGGATTAAAACAGACCTTTTTTTCCTTTGCTTTTAGAAAAGAATAAGTAAACATTTTGAGAGTTCAGAGGAGCAGTTGCATTTGCTCTGAAAAAAAAAATATAAAGTCCTATTTACACTGTCCAAAAAAACCCAAAAAACCTCCACTAACGTGTTTTTTGAGTGCAGTGTGAAAATGTTTAATCTGTATTCATCCTGTGTCAATGACTCTGCAGTAGACAGGTTTTTATCCACTCTGAAACAGCTCTGCGTCAACAGGAAAACAACACCTGGGTGCACGCACTAATTCTCAGTAAGGATGATGCAGTAGATGCTGCTAGAGTGGTCCCAGCTCTCGTCTCCTGACAGAAACAAACGTATATTGACTTTACTATTTCACATGGAAGCTCGAGGACAAAACGTGTCGAGATTGATTTCTATTGCCATCTGAAACAGAGCTGGCCACTCACTTTTAGTCCCACACTGTGTGGGTCAAAAATAATAAACTAGTCTAATTATCACGGAAGGCTGTGCTTATCAGAGGCAGAACCATCACATGGACAGTGCACCAAGATGGCTCCTTCAAATCTTAGAGCGTGGCGCACTACATTCATCTTTCACAATGTGAGAATACTTAACGTGAAAATTAAAGGGAGCACGAGGGAATCTTCCCCAACTCTGAGATAATGAGGTATTTGGGTTCCTTGTGCTGGAAATGTAGAGGCCCATCAAACGTGATTCCTTTTGACAAATACACATTAACATTGGTAAAACGAGATGCAGTTATTGCTTAATGTTGGTGTGTAAATCGTTGCCGGGTAGGTGCACGCACAGAGCCTCTGTGACTGTTTGATCTGCAGCTCCCCGTTTAACATTTTTCCAGCTCTGCCCTCCACTGCACGGTGTTTGATTCAGGACCCTCCATCTGCTTGTTGGTCTCATTGTAGAGAGTGAATGTGTCCACGTGCTAATCGTTTATTCCACCCTGCATTTTCATAAAAATGTATCAGCACGCAACAGACCTCTGAGCGTAAAAGCAGTGTTTGATGCGCTTCGTTTTTTAACAGGTTATGACTTTGTGAGCTGTTGACGGACTGGCTTGAGAAACGATCTAAACTTTACACCTGAAATACAAACGCAAAAGTCCTTATTCAGTGTGTTCGAAGCGGATTGTTTTCATTTGAAAGACGGAAAAAGCCAAATCTTAGCTGCGATGACGGTGTCTGATTCTGCTTTGTAAAAATGCAGAGATCGTGCATGCCATAGAGCTATAGATACCTTTGTCCATGTTGTGTGATTTATGTGCATACACGTGTATGAGCACAGGCCTCGCAGCCCACTCGTGATTGACCTGCTCACAGGGAGCGGTATAATGCCATCCCTCCATCACACAGTTACAGGCTCGTCCGCTGAAAGTAGTGGAAGCTCTTGGACTGTTTCTGAGTACATTGTAGCTCCCAGACCACCTGGGGTAAACATGTTATTTCTGGCAATGTGAAAGGGTTAAAGGGTGAAAAAACCTTTTTAAAGGTGCTGCTTTTGGCGCTAAATCAAGATTACAGAGCCAATTCATAATTGGAATCTGCTGATATGCACTAATTTAAAAGATCTTAGAAAATGTAGCTCATCTGGAATAATCACAAATTATTCTGAGCTGAAGGCTTGAAGCTACAGAGCTCCAGTTTCTATCCAGGCCAGAGTGTTTGTATGGAGACGTTCTGTACTACTAACTGTTCCTGTGCTGAAAAGGAAACAATAAGAATGATGAGAGAAAGAAACGTCAATCTTTATTCTGTGATTGTTCAAATAATCTGAAAAACTGTCACAGTTCAGGATCATTCAGAGGCTAGTGTAGCTTCATCTAATCCAAGACTATGGACTCGCAGCATTAAATGTTAATGTGAGAGTACACTATCCACTGCAGAAAAAACACTTGGGAGGGGGGGGTTGCACTCTGCACGGCTTTATGTGTGGAAAAACAACCGAGGCAGACAACCGCTAAAAGTGAGAGTTTGGCAAATGGAATGAATCTTGATGATGCCTGCGGAGGGAGGGAGGGAGGGAGGAGAGTGACGGATGAGGTGACGAAGAGGGAGAGGATTACTCATCTGGAGCTTCAATTTGCTGAAAGGCCCCGAGTAATCGCCTGGTTTGCCATCAGGTATTAGACTGAATGTTTTAGTCTCTCTAAGTAGCAGATACATGTACACGCATCCATGAACACAAGCAGGGAAACTCAGTCCTTCTTCAGTGTGCACACACATGCGAGAACACACTGCTACACAGTCCATGCATCTTTCTTTCAGTGCATTAGGATCTGAAACATCAAAATCGTAAGAGGTCTGAAAACTTCAGTCAGTCTGCCTCCAGGGCTGCAGCATGCTGTCAGAAGGGATCATGGCCGAAGGGCGCCATCTAGTGGAGGAACATTATAAACACAAAAGGACCAGACCATCTGAACATGTGACTGAGGATATCCACTGGAGTTCTCAATGACAATTGTCTTGTGGTTTATAAACAGTTAAATTTGATATTTCGAAATGGAGATGATGTATAGACTTTGTATGGGGTTGCATTACCATTAAGATTGAGAGAGGCACACAGTTGTTTAGGTTTGGGTTGTGTTTTAAGCTTAAACCAAACCGTCTATCAGACAAACTTCATGCTCTTTAGCTCCTCAAAGGAAGTTAAATAATCGCCATTGTTGGAAAACAGGCAAAGGAAAAGTGCTAAAGGGGACATCATGAGATAAAACTATGAAATACAGAATTAGCTTTGGTGGAGAGTGATCTCTGTGAGCGCCCTTTTTTTTTTTTGGATCATCTGAAAGAACAACAGTGATTTTCCAACCTTCGCAGGACCAATCTCAGACACATTATGTTGAGCTTTGCCTTTTTTAATCAACTGAATAACTGCATCTTAAAAACAATTTGAATCAAAACTGTGACTGCAACCACTGCACGCCTCCATTAAACACTCAACTTGTCCAGATTCCCATGTTGAAGACTTTGAAGCAATAAAAGCTTCTGACGGAGCTCCGATTTGTAACCATGACAGTATTCAGTGCTTTACATGTGGATACTGGTGCAAAGAAAGTACAAATCACGGAGGCTTCTAAAGATATCTAAAAGATGTTTTGAGGACGTTGATCTTTGGGGTATAAAATGTCTATTAATGTCTAGCTATAGATTTGCTCATCAGTCTTCACAGGGAATCATAATCTATAAAAATGTCATATTTTCAAAGACTTCTTATTGAGAACTTCTCCTTAAAATAATTGTTAGAGCTCTTAAACGCTCTTAGAATGTGTGTAATCCAGGTTTGCTTTCCTCTAGGAAACTCGGTCTGTGTCTCGGTACACAGATGCTTTTTTTTCTCATCCTGCCTTCTCATCAGTGGCCGTTGTTTCCAGCTTCTACACGTTGGGTTTTGAGTGTGTGCTGAGTCATACACACAGTGGGGATCATTTCATCCCGGAGCCTAATCACAGAAAGGGGGAAAAAAAAATGTTCCTCGTGTGTGTGACGGATGACTTTGCGACTGAGAACGGTGATGAGAAAACTCCTCGTAACATTCACTGTGGAGCAAATCTGCTGGCACAAATCCATTTTTTTCCCTCATCGTTTCCTGCTCAGGATGGCAAAGAAAACGGAGATATACAATTCAGACGATACCATTTACGATATAATCCGTCTCTTTATGACAAATTTCTTTTTCATTTTAAAAAGTCCAACTGGTGGTAAGAGTAATGATGACCAAAAGTCCATCAAAGAGCTCTTCCTTTCCTCACCTTCGATTGGCAGCAGAGCAGCAGCAGCTGCTGCTTTTGGCTGCGCATCTGAACTGACGTTCTGAAAGTCATTTCAGGTGTGGATACTCAGAGTCTGAATAAATCTGTTGTCATTCATAACTCAAGTCCAAACTCAAGTCTCAAGTCCAAATAATATATAATATAATATATAAAGCTACCATCTAAAACCGAGTTTGGCCTCTTCTTACCTGACAAAGAAGCTCCACTCATGGTCTCTGCTGCCGCAGCCAACAGACGGGCAAAGGTGGCGCTGTCAGTGGTGTAGCAGCTGTCCACTGAGCTGATGAGACTGGTGCGGGCGCTGTCCAGGTTGCTGTCCGTGACGGAGCTCCAGGTGTTCCACAGTGAGCTGTCCCATTCGCTGTAGCAGGACGATGGTGAGCTCTGAAGGCGGGCGTGACGCAGACTAACGGGGAGAAGCTCGGTATCGGTGATGGCGGTGTCACCTGGCACTTGAGTGGAGCGGATTGGCTCACAGATGGTGCCCAGGGTGGGAGCAAAGTGGTGGGTCAGGGAGGGACGCTGCTCTGGCAGGATGCTGCAGACAGTGAGGGGTGGAGGGGTCAGGTAACCACAGACGGTGCATGTCTGTAGAGACAAACTGACAGGGAAACATTATGAGGATTAACAGGAACTAAGATGTCCAGCAGGTCTTTACCTGAATCTCTCTGGTTTGGGACTCAGCTCCAGGTACTCAGTGGCTTCTTGTGATGTCAGCGTTCCACTCTGTTCATTATTCAGTGACATGGAGTATGACGCAGTGGACAGGTGGCTGTAGGAAGGGCTGCTGTTGGTGGGTCCTGGTTGTCCATGTTGGGCTGCAGCACAGACCGACTGGAGAGAGCCCAGGTCCTCTGTCAGCTTTGTGGAACGACTGGAACTGAGCAAAATGCAAAAGACACACATGTAAAATATATACATGGTTAGTTAGTCAATTTCTTTATAAATGATAAAAAAAAACAATTTCTTTTAAGTCTCTTTAAAGTTAGATGATGAAATTAGTCAAACAACGGCTGGGAGCATCGTTGGGACTGAGAGGCAATCGGCTGCTTATTGTTTCTGCCCATTTACAGTCTAAATACTACATTTACTGTCTGACTACTGTGGTGGAAGTTTACTTTTGACACATTCTGTTAATAATTCGACACCCTTTTCTTTGGGGGGTGATTTAGAAATACAGAAACATGTAGTAAAGCTAAACTCCACGTAGACATGCACTCATGAGATAGCAGAGGTGTCTGTTTTCTTTATTCCACATCACTGCTTTTCCTCTAATGTAAAACAATGTCTCAAAAGTAAGAAGATTAAAATGCGAATTAGCTTTATGGCTAAATGCTGAGCACCTGTACTCTGCTGGCTGAGAGTACCGAATGTTGTGAAAAAAAACGGGACGATTGCGATCAGATATACTGATATTCTGTAGCCAACAGTTCGTCACATGCTAAAGCACCAGTTGCATTTTGCATTTCTGTAAGCTAGTTTATTACTTCATTTACATTTGAACAAGTTCTCCTTGTCATATATTTGTCCAAGCATGTTTTTTCCTCGTCGTTATTTAGTGCGGTGGCTCAAACGTGAAATTGAGACTGAACTCAGTCTAGAAAAGGGAAGGTTTCATTTTAAAAAGCCGGTCCATCTTTTTCTTCTTCGTCCCCAGAGAAATGCCAGTGATTGCTAATCCGCACACAGGGTGCACGCTCACGTCATTATTATCCAAACCGCTTGTTTTGACAATCCAAAGGTGTTTACCATTGAATTGAATCAACGAGTGATTCGTTTAAAAAGTCATTTGATTCATTTGAAGCTGACTTGATTAAAACGGCAAACTGAGCATCTTCTGGCAGAATGCAGCTGAAACAGGTGCCTCTCAGCTGAAGGAATGAAAGCTTTTACAGAATAAAGGAGGGCCAGAGCGCAACGATTCCTTTTGCACCATTTAAATCAAATCAAATCAAATTTATTTGTATAGCACATTTCATGTACAAAATTTTCAAAAATTTAATTATTTTACATAAAATAAAAGCATTGAAGCAGGGAGTGGAAGAAGCATTAAAAATACATAAAATAATATAAAAAGAAACAAATAAAATAATTTAAATGAATTTAAAAACAAGCAACAGTCTAGATAAATTAAAAGATATTGTGCAGATTTCATGCAAAGACACATGAGAACAGAAATGTTTTTAACCTGGATTTAAAAATGTCTACATTTGGTGAAAAGCAACAAAACGGTCAGCCCTCCTCTTCATCTTTAACCAAAACAGGTGTCGTATGAAAACCATGTGTCATCATCTGCAACACTGTGTCTGCCATTTATCATTTATTCAGGGAAGTGTTCACAAGGGTAGAAGTCATAAAAAATAATAAAGTAAAAGTACTGAAAGTGTTAACAAACTAATAATAAAAGGGCTGTAAGTTGAAATTAAGTGTGATCAAGCGTCTCAGCACCCAGATGATGTTTATTGTTAACAGCTATGAATTTTTCACCTTCGGTAAAAAAAGAAAAGGGGGGAGGTAGTGGTGTGGGAGGAAGTTCGATGCTCAATTTATCTGTTCAGAGAGCCAAGAAGCAGCATTTATTGACCCTCCCAAGAGAAAGAATTCGACCACAGGCTACAGATGAATAGATCACTTGGGCTCACGGTCACATTGCTTTTGTTGTTGCCTGCCTGGATACCTCCTGTTCTAAACTGTTAAGTTTATTGGAGAAAGGAGGAGATTAGGAAGGGAAAAGAAGTAATGGACCTTCTGAAGAGAAACGACAAAGATAAACAAATAGGTCCATCGCGCTGGAGTGGATTACTGACCCTGATGCTCGACCTCCACTGTCATTCCTGCAAAGTTTAAACTGCATTTTTTTCCCCCGTGTCAGTGAAAGCTGGTGAACAGTTCCACGGTGGCTGGTTCACGACATGCGGATTAACAAGCCGATGTTCCGCTAAAAATTTGGTCCGCTGCCGAACGTGAGTCAGTGATAAAACTTCGTAAAACATTCAGCTAAGTCGTTGTTTCTTCTGAGTCATGAATTGTGGGGTTTTATCATGGTTTTCTCAGGGCAACGCTTCTTTTTCACCTTCTTACCGGGAGTCGGAGCTACAGTGCGTGTCTTTGTCTTACCCTTCATCTGAGGAGAGGCTGTGTCCGTCTGTGGCGTCCACTGTGGGTAACGGCGGCGGTGGAGGCAGCATGTCCAGAAAGTGCAGTGACGCAGAGTACTGCAGCAGACGAGAACAACCAGCAGCTTTACCACAGTCAGGATGTCCTCCTGGACAAACGAGTCGAACCGATTCAGTCACATAATAATCACATGTATGCGCCACTTTAAAGTCACTGGTGGGAGAGGGGATGGAGGGTAATTACGAAACATATTCTGATGTACCGTTCCGGCCTGCTGGTATGTGACTGAGTCTCTGCTTGTATTCACTGGAGGAACAAGTCTGGTTCCTGGATGATAGTACAGGAACGCTGTTCACTGCATGTAACTCTGTGGGAGAAAAGGGAAAAATCAGCTGGTCCAGTGGTAATGGATCATGAGCTCTCAGTATGAAGGAAAGGAGAGAAAGGCTATCAGCATCACATTCCCACCATCCACTACTATTCACCTTTCTTGTGGTTCTTCTCCCAGGATTCCCTCAGAACGCCCATCTTTGGCTGAGGACGTATGACCTGTTTCCATGGCAGAGCCTCCTGGCTGCTGAGGGACGAGGACTTGGAGGCAGACTGAGTGAATATCTGAATGGTCTCGGCTCCTTGCTGATAGGGTAAACCATGAGGCATTTTAGGGCAGCGTGCAGGACTGTTGAAGGTCTTCAGACCGTTCCCCATAAGGTCCACATAAAAAGTACCATATACACCGCAGCTGTCAGTCACTATGGGCACAGCAGAATCCACAGAGCTGCTGACCTTCTTGGATGAAACTGGGAGGCCTGATGAAACATGAAGGATTCAAATTTAAACACATTGCAGCATAACGTCGGTAATGAGCTTTGAAACACATGTGACTTCAGCCTGAAGATGGGACAAAATGCAAAATGTAGGTGACCTTAAAGTTTACACCTGTAGTTTTACGCAAGTTGATCAAGACTCCAGGTTGTGTTTCCACAGATTATCAGAGAGCAGTACACTGGAAAAAAATGCCCCTCCAAAAATAAGTAAGAAAAACAACAAATACAAGACGTTTTTGCTTGAAATAAGCAAAAAAATCTGCCATGTGAAAATCGGATTGTCAAGATTTCTTGAAATAAGATGTGATATTTGGGACATTTGAGATAAAAGTTATCTTTAAATTAGCTTAAAAACCTCTTCAAATGTAAAAAAAAAAGCTTGTTTCATATGAAATCCGACTCAAAACAATTTGTTTTCAAGACTTTTTCAATTAACAAGATATTCCAGATGTACTGTCTTCAAACAAGTCCCTATATCTGGCTGAAATAGTACTTGTTAGGCAGTTGTGTCTCATATTAAGTGTAATGAGATATTTTGACTAGAAATGAGACAAATATACTTGATAAGACTTAGATTTTTTCCAGTATAACCAGGAAGTACTAAACTCCAATTCATCCGTTTCTGTCTCTCAAAAGAAAGGTGTCAGCAAAAGAAACAAAAATGCCCGTGACAAACTGGTTACACAAAGGATGCAAGGAAATCACCAGCAACAAACATGGTGGACGGCACTGAACATGCCAGAGTCGATGAAACATCTCCAAGAACAGGAGTGACATTTTCAAGTAATATTAATATCATCCGTAGCACAGTCTGAAGTGACAAGCAAGTTCAAAGGTACATTTTTTTTTCTTCAAATTTAGGGTTACCGTGTGTCACAATTGCTGTTGATAATATCAGCCTGATATTTCAAATGAAAGGTTGAATCTCTGATAAACGTGGCTGTTTTTCAGAATATGTTGCTTCAATGGCCACAGCACAACAGCTTCATGGGCTCAACAAGTTGTTCAGACTTAATAACCCATTGTGTAGTCCCAGCATGATCTGATAGTGTACTGTACAGTGGTCTATTGTCATCTCAGTGTAGATTTTGTGGCTGTGGCCTCTTTCGGTATAAAGGCCCCAGACCTTCTCTGGTCTTCAAGGTGGATTTGGGTTTCACCTTTTTAGGGATGGCTAACTGCATCGCTTAATCAAGGCGAAACCATGCAAGACTCAAACTCCAGAGAATGGAGCGCCCTCCCATTCACAGCTGTCTGCATATGCACAAATGTACAGTGTGAACATTGCATTCTGTAGTGTGCTACTGTCTCTCTGAGGGTCAGGCTTTTGCTCCTGCAGCTCCTCCCGTCACTCGACCTCCTCCATGTGTAATGGTTTTGATTTACTGCGATGGTCGTGTTTTTGTTTATCAAGGCAGGTTCAGTTTTCTTTCTTTCTTTCAGAATCCATGTTGCTGCTTGAATTCCATGAGAGTATTTTCTTCAACATCTAGTTATGTAATAATTTGCCAAAGACGGTGAATTTTGTGTTTGTGTGTGTTGTCACACAAATGTTGGTGAATGAAAAGTATAACTAATGACTGGCTTAAAGTTTTACTCCCTTTTTGATCGGTCACAAGCTCATCACACTTCTGACGCTGATGCACGTGTGTTTCCATGATCCTGTATAAATGTGGGACTCACATTTCTCACACAGAGACTTCTAAAGAGCTGATGATCAGCAGGTGGATTGAACAGTAGCTAAACTTTAAGGTTCATATAAAAAACATTAACTGTGATAAATAAAATGATTGTTCAACATCACAAAGAAACCATGTGAGGCATTTAAACAGCTCCTTACTGCAGTTTAACAGCAGCTTTAACACCAGCCACAAGAAAACCAAACAAGTCACCTCAGCAGACATAATTCAAGCCGTCAGACGTACCCATCAGAGCCTGGTAACACTGATTCGTGATCTCGACAGACTTGGTGAAGTGTTAGTTACCCGATTCGGTCTGAAATAGTTTATTTAGACTTCTTTTCATCCGTGTCGTTTCACAGTGAATACTCACTGGTGCTCCTGATCCCGGGATGTCTCTGACCCTGGGCCCATAAGTCCTGGTACTTCTGACTGAAGGCAGGTCTCCAGCTACCAGAGATCCATGGAGAATCTGGAGCTGCCATCCTGGAGACAAAGGAAAATCGAGGGAAAAGAAACCATTTAAGGTGACAAATTTTTTTTAAATAATAGGCAAGTTCACTAAAATGTATTTAAGTCTCTTTCATTTAGAGCATTTATGTTCCTTTAAGTGACTTAAAGTCGCCAGACAGCTTAATCCCCCCTCAGTTTTTAGTTTTGTTTGTACAGTTAAAACTTTGAAAGTTCAAGATATCACATTTAGATGCTAGAGGTAGTGCCCCCCCCAATTTTATCCCACTTTACCTGTGTTTTATGATAAGATCTTCATTGGCTAGTCTGCGCAGCCCTACGGAAAAGAGAAATATCAGAAAACTCTAAATAACGGCTGTTATGTTCTTGAGACATAAATAAATCACATTAGTGCTGCAGATGTAGCCAACACAAAGGATCTTTTAATGTGGTGAATATATTAGCAGTCTGTTAGCACACCTTTAGCCTTGCCATGTCTTGGTAACAGGTGGCCTGTTCTGCCGTGGCGTTTGAAGAGGTAGACAGCTGCCACCATGAGAATACACCACAGGAGGGCGCCAATGCTACCAATCAGCACTGGGTCCTGAAGCAGTTTCAGCACATGAGACAAATCCCGCCTTTGGCTGTTTGACTCGGGGTGGCTGCCTAACTGTGGGTCTGTGTAACGAACCAGAAACAGACAATGTCGTTATATCACATACAAACTGCATTTTATACGTGCTCATAGGTGGACGTCTGCTTTTCTCACTGATAACAAATCCATGAGGGTCACTCAGCATGCCCACTCCAGCTCCGTTCACTGCTGCCATGGTGATCCAATACTGTTTCCCTGGTTTCAGAGTAGAGATATCAAGGCTGTGTTGACCACTGTCTACCGTCCAGTTTTGGTACTGCTGCTCCTCAGAGTTCACACACCACACCTGGAGGAAAGATCTGCATCTTTAAGAGCCACAAGGGTCATTCATGCTTTTATCAAATACTGAAGTTATTCATGCTTTGAAGCTCTACTGTAAATCAGCAGTTTCTGTTCAGAGGTGTGGCAATTTTAAGGCAGCTAATAGCTGGATAGCAGGAGAGGAACCTTGTGTTTGATCATAAATTACAACAAAAAGGAAAGTTCCATGCTTCCCATGAAATGTTCGAGTGTTGACTGTAGTCCTGTTTAACAGTGATTACCTGGTACCCCTGTATGACACCATTGTGGGTTTCATGAGGAGGAGGCTCCCAGTTCAAATGGATGGTGTTATTCTGGTCATGGTTTACTGTTATGGACACGGCCAGTGGAGGGGCACTAGGCACTGTATGAGGAGAGATTACCATTATCCCCTAAAAATGGCTCTTCTGTATGTTAAAATGAATTAGAACATGTTTTAAAAAGAAAAACCTAATCCATTCTCACCTGTCTCAGGGACTCTGAGATGCCTTGTGTTGCTCTCTCTTCCGTACAAATTGCTGCCATAGGGACGAACTTTGAACTCGTACTTGTAGCCTCTCTTTAGGGGGCCCACCTGAGCCTGGAAACCGGGCAGTGTTACCCTCTTAGCTGCCCAATCTGAGCTGGCAGGCAGCAGAGAGCGATAGAGAACCTCAAACCCATCAAGGTAATGCGGCTGGGATGGGAAGGACTGAAGCTGATAACAGAGACAACCCAACGGGGATCAGACACCTCATATGTTCCTTCACTCTCTGAAATGCTCTGAAACAGTGTTCCCATACTTTCCACTGCACTAGGGATACATTTGACCCGGTGGCCACGATGGTGACATTCTCCAGAGCCACTCGTAAGGCTGACAGTTCTTTGTGGAGGTCTTTCTGTTCAGTGCTGGGAGCCACTGAAAATACAAAGGTTATTTTAATTCATACTTCACATTCATTTAAAAATGATGCAACTTTGTAGTCTTAAGTAATAGTTTTTCCGAAGATCTTTTTAAGTTTTTCTTTGGACATTTGCAAGATTTTCACTTATTTTCACTGAGCTAAAAACTTGCATTTTTTGAGACTTTATAATGAGCAGCATGTAAAAAAAAAGACATCATTTCTTCCCATTTCTTTACTTGAGTCTAAAACATGTCTTAATCTTATTGGGTGAGAGGTATTTCCCAATCTGGACAGTTCAACTGTCCATCACAGGGCCACAACACAGTTTCACAGACAAAATTTGTGTTCAAACAAGGTGATTCCCAAAGAGCTGTTAGCTCAAAACTTGTCTCATATCTCAGCATGGTGTGCAGTGTGTCCTTAAAACATTTGAGGAAACTGGACAAGAGGAGGACAAAAAAAGAAGTGTCAGGCCTAAAAAAACTACCTAGCCTACTGCAGATGAACAGTATCTGAAAGGAATGTCCTTAAGAAAGAGGAAGAAATCCAGGAAAGACCTGACACAGGACCTGAGAGATGCATCTGGACCTTCAGCTGATCCATCTACTGTTGGCCCAAGCCTCATCAGAAATGGGCTCCATGGAAGAATGGCTGTCAAGAAACCATTCTTAAGGAAGGGAAACAGGGAGAAAAGGCTGAGCTATGCCAAATGATGCAAGAAGTGGACTGAAAATCAGTGGCAACAGGTCTGATGGAGGGATGAATCCTCCCCAGAGCCCGGACCTCAACACTATTGAAGCAGTGTGGCATCATCCTGATGGAGAACGGAACAAAAGGCAGCCGACATCCAAAGAAGATCTTTGGGATGTCCTTCAAGAAGCCTGGAGAACTATTCCTGAAGACTGCTTAAAGAAATGACAGAAAGCTGGTCTAAGAGGGTTCAGGGTGTGTTGGAGAATAAAGCTGCTCAGAACAAATATTCACTTTCAGGCTTGATAAAATTGTATAAACTCTATTTTTACCTAATATACTATATTTCCATTTAATGTTGCATCTTTTTCAATCAATCTATTTTCCATTTTCTTGGAAACATGTGGCTCAAGACTTGTGCATTGTTCTGTAAGTATGTGGTTTCTACGAGCCATTTCTGTTACCAACCAATTGAGCTCAGTCGCTTTTAAAGAAATCAATACTCTTTACAGCAGCGCTGTCTGTCTTTGCCTGCTACAGATATGATGTCAACTCGTTCTTAAGGAGTTACCACAGTATGTGGGAAATCAGTGTTGCAGAAAGGCTCTTGTGATAAACCTGGTCAGACAGCCTACACCATATACCAGGGTTGCCAACTTTTCCAAAAACCTTGGAGTGAGATTTCAGCGGGTCGGTTCACGACCCGCATCTCAGAAGTTGTTCCACAGTACGGATATATATATATATATATATATATATCTGTGTAGATATGATGTAGATACATGTATACATTTTATGAATATGCAATAGTGCAGAGTGTGGGGCCTTCCTCTAGAAAATTTTGCATTTATTAAATGCAATTTCTTTCATTCTAGTCGATTTTAGGGTGACTAGTTAGACATGGCAAATCCTAAATTCACTTGAATCGAATAACACTACATTGCTGTAGTGAGACAGCGCTGCGTTACCAATCAGATTTCGCCTTGGCAGACCGACGTCACTGACGTACCGACTAACGTACCGACTGACGTACCGACTGACGTAATGACAAGCCGTTTCCAGCGAATCAACAATCAGAGAGGGATTAGACACTGCTGTGGTCCAATCATGAGTTTAAGCATTTGGAAATTATAGAACGAGAGTGAAAAAAATTAACACAGAAAGAAAAAATGATCTAGCGTGAGATTTCTTTGTTTAGTGTGAGAGCGTGACACTAAGTCTGAAAGAGTGAGTGTCACGGCAGATGCGTGAGAGTTGGCAACCCTGACCATATGGAGTATCTGTGATGCCCCCCCCCCCCACCCCCACCCTCCCCCCGTAAATTGCTGCTGAGTTAAGTCCCACTTCATCAGAATTCCAAGGAGTGATTCTCAGATGCTTGATACTCACAGGCCCAGATAAATAACAAGAGCAAAGTGTTGCTACATTTAATCAAAAATAATTCCCAAGGAAAACTTTTAATAACATTTGCTGCAAAATTCAAAAACACATGTTTGCATGATCTCACCTTCAACTAGAAGTTGTGCGCTGGCAGTGACTGCGCCAGCATCATTTACGGCTGTGCATGTGTATTTCCCTGCGTCCTGCGCTGTCACATAATGGATCTGGAGAGTCTGGTCTGGGTTTACAAGATACCTGTACACATTTAGAATACCACAGCAGACAATAAACCCCCACGCCTTATCAATTACAGATGAAACGATCTAAAACTGCATCACCTGATAGGCTGACAAGTGTTTTTAAATCTGAGGAAACCATCAACAGCAAATATGTCGGTATAGAAATACAAATCAGACCGAATCGATCGAAACCGAATACAGCCGTGATCACTGATACATGAGTTGGAAGCATCTCTGATGGGAAAATCAATCAAATCGCTGATTGATTGATTGATTGATAGCCAAACTTCATGCTGGTTACAATGTTACTTGTGCAGAACAAAACATTTTTATTTTATTTTTGAAGCTGTGAGTAGAGTCTGAAATGTTTGAATCAAATTACCAGATGAGCTGGAAAAAGTCCCTTTTGATTTCTATTATTGATGTTCTGCACACATTACAAAGGCATGCTAAGTGAGGAAAAGGGTACGGCTACGTATTATACTGGCCTTCCTGCAGTCCTGACCCGTACCCAACGGAGAATGTCGGAGCAGGAGCCAAAATAACGCCTGAAACACGTCATCGGTCTGTTTGCTGAACCCCAGAAGGGCTTTTAAGTGTTGTGAGAAGCAGTGGCAACAAAGAGGTAAAAGCTTAACTGTCCAAACTTTTCTTTGAAGGTGTTGCAGGCCTGAAATGCATAAATTGATGTATACTAACACATTAAATGATGTTTTTAACATCTCAGGTTATACTGGGTGTAATTAAATAAAAGTCCAGGTCCAGGTTTGTTTTTTCATCCATTCATATCGTAACATGCCTTCCATACATCCATGACTTCAGCTGACCTTGGGTTGTAATTCCAGCAGTCTTCCAACAACAGCAATCTCAAAGCAGACATATAATTAATGAACAAACACTAATCCGGCATAGGCCGCACTCTACCTGCCATTGGGCAGCGGCCCCAGCTCTCTGGTCCAGACCACCGCTGGTGGAGGGTCACCTTTAGCTTGGCAGTAGAACTCGGCAGACTCGCCTATTCTGACTGAAACATTTTCTGGCTTCAGCACCAACACGGGCTTGGCTGGGGGGAAAAGGAAGAATACGAATGTATCTGTATGACACCAGGGAGTTGTTTTGTATGTCGAGGGGAATCTTGTTTGGGTGATGAAACAAAAACATCAGTATGGTGGCGCATCTTGTTAAAACAGTAAGAAGTATTTTCTGGATTGTCTCACCCAGCACAGAGAGCCGAGCCGCCCTGCTCTCTCTCACCCCCACGATGTTCCTGGCCACACAAACGTAAGCCCCCGAGTGGTTCTTCACTGTAGGATCGATGATAAGCTTCCCCCTCAGCTCCTGCAGCAAAAAACACAAGACATACAAGAGGGGTAAAACAGTTGGGTTATACACAGTTATACTTGGGGTTCGTCAGGTTCGTGGCATTAATGGCAGTGGGTACAGGAAGACGCATCCAATTCACTTGATCATTATTTAGTAGGGATGTCCCGATCCGATCACGTGATCTTACTCGATCGGAATCGGACGTTTCATCCCGATCAGAGATCGGATATACAGTATAGCCTACATCTATATATTTATGACGTCATGACGTCACTTTGCGAAGCAGAACACGGCAGCAGCTTGAAGCTGGGGGTGCGAATGTCTGCGGCGTGGAGGTATTTTAAAATGGATGACAAAAACGTTGCGATTGCAAACTGTGAGCTATGCAAACTTGGTATTTCATGAGGTGGCAAGGACATCGCTAACATCCTTGATGAGAGCAGGAATGGGTCAAGCCTGACAAGGAAGAGATGTTGGTTTTTATCAAGGAAAACGTACATTTCCTTCTGTGAAGCCAGAGGAGGAGAGTAAGAATTAGGAGTGCAGCAGTTCCGAAAAGCACATTACTGGCCTTACTTTATAACACATCCCTGTTATTTAGGTGCTTATTCAAACAGGAGACATATTGAATGTCACATGTACAAGTCTTAAAGGGTTCAATAAGGTCTCCATAAGAGAGAAAAATGGCTTACAGTGTAGTGGTGGTCAGAGTTGTTGATGGGCAAGCCATCCTTCCTCCAGAGGACATTAGGTTCCGGGTGTCCCATCGGGGGAACACAGTTTAAGACGGCAACCTGCCCCTCTGCCACCTCCACATCACCGGGCTGCTCGCTGAACTCCTCCTGTAACGCTGCACAGACACAGAGTAACAGGTGAATCAATCAGCGTACGGTCAGATCAGTAGCAACGAATGCACTTAAAACAACTGGGGACAAACATTTCTATTTCAGCGCCTGTCTAACCATCAGCCAGTTTCAAGTCAAACAAAATGGGAAAGTCACTACTTTTTGTTGTGCATCCTACTTTTTTTTGGTTTCATTTCGTTCACAAGTGCATACCCGCACATTGCGTTTTAGTTAATTTCGTGTTAGATCTGCAAAACTGTGACATCGTGAGTACAATGAACCACTGAATTGATGGCTGAAAGAGCCAACGATCACCTCAAGAGCCCATTGCTAGGAATAGAGCGAGCACTTCTGGGTATAAGATGAATGTATCCCTACAGTCTATGCCCGTGGAGTCCTAGATCAAAGGAACGGTCCGGCTCTATTTGGAGTGGGGTTGTGTGAAGTACTTATGAGTAGTTAGTACCTTATCTGCAGTGGGCAGCGGTCAGAGCACCTGCGACTGAGAGCAGGGGCATTTTCAACATCTAAAACAACTTAAACCTCGTAAATTACGTTGCAGTTCAGATTACTGTGTGCACAGCAGCTGCCATGCGTGTCCTGCCCACCGATCAGCTGAGTCCAGACGTTGTATCAGACTTGTTGGATATCTTCCTAAAGCAAATTAGGCATATTGTTATCTTTGCTTTCGAAATCACTCATTTTTGCTGTCTGGTAGTTTTGAGTTGCTGAAGATGGTGAAAATTAGCTAATCGTTCAACTTTAGGGGTGCAAATTTTTGGATTGACACTTAAAACAAACAGTTGGCTGTTTTGTTGCACTTTTATCGCAGTTATATTTTTTTTCCCTACGAATTTTGGCTGTTTGCAACACTTTCATTTAGTCCCCCAAATACATCAGATTTTTTTCAGTCACATACTTTCCAAATGATCGTACGTAAACATTTTTTAAGTCATTACCGAAGAGTGAGCAACGTTTTGAACGAGCGTTAATGACAGTGTGTGTCAGACAGTCCTTCTCAGCTTCAAACACAGACCCGGAGAAGAAGTCTCTTCCACATGTGACTGTTAGAGTCGGAACTGATGCACCGTTGTTGCTTTGTGCCGTGAAAGTACAGAGGTGGAACGCGGGGGTCAAAGTTGATCTGCTGCTGATACACCTCAGATCTGCCAAAGGGAGGTGGTAACAACCACCTCACGTGTGCTTACGCATATTAAGCCGGCATTGTGGAACCCGCCACTCTAACAAACAATAATGTCTTTACGTTGGGGCAGGTTAACGGGGATGGTTTTTCTGCACCTATAAGGTTTTCCTGTTGGTGCATTACGTAATGATCATACGGGCACGCTGCAGCTAATTCAGTGAAAAGGAGCCAGACAATAGCTGACAAGGACACAAAATAGAAGTATGTGCAATAAGTTCATAGCAAAGTAATGACACCTCCCCCACCCCACAATTAAGATTTGTATTGTAATCTAAAGGATAGTCGACCATCAAGGGGCAGTCATATTAGAATTCCTCTAAAACGTGGTGTGCCCCTGAATTAAAATTTAAAACATGTTTTCGCTGGACAAGCGAGCAAGATAATTTATTAGCTTCGGTGACGTGTTTACAGAATGTGAGCTTGATTTTGAAGTCTTTGGTGGGAAGATGGTCCTCCTGGTTCCTGAGAATAAGATCAGGGGTTAATCACAGCATCACCCTCTGGGGGAGTACCCCCGCATACCTCCGTCTTACCTGCAATAAACAGCGATGCATTGCGACTGACGGCCTCGCCGACACTGTTCCGGGCAACACAGGCATAGACGCCCTCGTGCGACTGGCTGCGCCTGCCGCCTCCCACGCTCAGAAAGAAGAGGCTCCCCTCTGACAAAACCATGGGTGTGAACTGTCCATCTCCTTTGGCTGTCTCCAGGGGCTGACCATTGTGCAGCCACTCAATAGTGGGTTTCGGGGTGCCGTCCACGCGGCAGGAGAGTGTAGCAGGGCTTCCAACTTTTACCACGACATCAGAGGGGTGGTGGACTATACGTGGTGGCGTCTCATCTGCCTGAACTCTGGAACCTGAGGGGCACATAAAGATGACGTGGACCTTAAAGAGAATCCAAATGTATATTTGATAGCAGAGAAAATACTGGGCAAAACGTCCCTGTTTAGGTCTGTAACCTTGTTAATGTGATCATTCCCGTCTGTCTGCAAGATTCAAGAATTGAAGCAAGATTCACAAACACTACTGAGCCAAATTGAATTCACGTAAAAGAGGAACCTGTTGAGTTTAGTTACAAATACGTATCATTACGACAGGACATTGGCGCCAGTTCCAGTTCCAGACTTTTTCTCTTTCTAACACCATCTCTCTCAAGCACACGAATCCCTCATTTTTGGACTAAATGTTTGTAACTACAGGAAACACGTGTCGTGAGAGTTTGTCGTACAGTCAGAATTTGAGCCCATTCATTTGTGGGACGAGAGCTCCCAGCGTAAATATATCAGGGTACATTAGCCACACCCAAACAACAGCTTCCAGGACAATGCATACCGTCTCTGAGATCACGCAACTCCGCAACAGAACAGCCCCAGCATACATGTTTAAGCCCTGCCACTAACAAACAATGTCTATTTGCAGCCAGCTCCACTGGAATGCCATTGTTTGAACTTCCCATGAAGTAGGATGACCACATTGAAGGAAACGGGAAGACCGTGATCAGCTTCCTGACACAAGAGGAAGCTGGAAGGTCTCAGGAACATCTACTCAAACAAAAGCAACCTGTAACCCCCCCCCAATGACAGCACATCTGCAACAGAACAAAAGACACCGAACTTCTTTTTTTTTTTTCACTAAAAAAAAATCATGTTGCCATTCACACATGAAAAAAGACATTCAGTCTAATTCACTGCAAATAAGCAGTGCTCCAAAATGTCCGACTTCAGGACGAGCAAAAGTCTGGAGATTTTCATGCGAAGCAGAAATGAACTGAAATAGAAAACTTATCTCCCGAAAATATTCCTTAAACTGGTGGCCTCTGGGTCCGGATTAATTTTGTACAGCAATAAATAGCTTTAAATTACAGCTAATGATTTAACCTCAGAGTGTGAGCGTGTGTATGGTTGTTTGTCAGGTTTGTCTCTGTATGGCCCTCTGATGGACTGGCAGCCTGTCCAGGGTGTACCCCGCCTCTCGCCCATTGACCGCTGCAATAGGCTCCAGCCCCCCTGCGACCCGACCGACGAATTCAGCGGTACAGAAAATGGATGGATGGATGGATTTAACCTCAGTGCTGAGATGTTTAACGTTTTAGAGCATTTCAAGCAAAAAAAAAGCAAAAAAATAAAAGACAAATTAGGTTTGGTTGTATTATTTATGTAAAAATGGATGCGGTTATCCACATGGAAACGGCGTGGGAGTGTTTTAAAGTACAGAACCACTGAAAGCAGCTGGATGCTGGCTCAACAGGCTCCCACTCTCTCCATCAACCTCTCTCATGCAATACTAAGGTGATATATTTTTCCCAAAACGAGGTAACAAAGATCACTCTCCAGCTCTGCCCTCTTGTTCGGAGCAATACTGGCTAATATTAGATGCCACACCTTAGCTAGCTCCTAGTTTTGCCCTTTACCACAAGAAGTGGAAAAATAAATACAAAGACACGCCAAGCCGGCGCTGGTCCACCTTTCCAAAACATTTGTAGAATTGTTTATCTCAGATTCCCTCTAACTTGATCTTTGGGCAAAGTGAGAGCCCTAACTGTCACACGGGGTACCAGTGCCCATCGAGTCCTGTCTTGAAATTGACTGCGTGAAAATGGCCCCGGTGACGGTGACGACTGCTTGACGTTTGTTGCAGAGAGCCGCCAGTGTCTGTGAAAGCAGAGCTTGCTCGTCTATAAAAAAGGTACACAAAAATGGAGTAGATTCTGTTATTATAACATGCAGTGCCCATGAGCTCTTTCCACTCGCACTGGCATTTCTTGGTATCGTGGTGCCTGTAGCTCAGGAGGACGACCAGTCATCTACAAGTTGGAAGGTCGTCGATTCGATTACTGGCTTCCCCTGGATATATGTCGGAAGTATCCTGTAATTTGGCGAATGTGTGTGTGTAAGTTTGAATTTGGCCTCGAGTCTAGTGTAAAGGCACTTTGAGTGGTCAACAAGACTAAAAAAGCGCTTCATAAATACAGTCCGTTTACATTTGGATGACCCACCCACCCCTAATGGTCAGCAGAAAACAAAGATTTGATGTTGAACGTGTCACAGATCCCTTAAACACAAGCTGCTGTACCCCATGATGTCATCTAATGAAACACCTCGGGTTCAAAGCTCATATCAAGCAAAGTGTTCATGGAGAGAGGAGCTGGGGTGCTTTCGATGTTAGATATTTGATTATTATAGAGATGAAGGGGAAATGAATTGGCAACATACCTGATGAATATCTCTACTTGATATTGTTTATGTGATCAAAAGCTCACAAACAGTCATGAGTTACGAGGATAACACACAGATGGAGGAATATGCATTAAAATGATAATAAATCGTGCTCTGAATGCAAGACGATACCTACTCATTTATTTAGTTTGTTCATTTATTTATTCATTCTTTGGTGGATTTTTTTCATCCTTTCTGCCATTTATAGCGACAATCTTTGGATTCTGAAGAGTTGACCAGACAAAACAATGTAGCCTAAGTAGGAGTTAGTTGTCACTCAAAGAGGATGTAGTTACTCTGAGGAAAGCGTTTAATATTGAGCATTAATCACGTGCTATGGTTATAGGAAATAAGCAAATGATCGAGTGAGCTTGTTCATGTGGGACAACACTAATGGTTTCTATCATAATCACAATCATTCTGATGTTGACCTTTCAACACCTCGAGAGAATCAGCAAATACGTTTGTCTTAAAGACAATAAACGTATTTGTTTTAGGCATCAATTCATTCACAACAGTCGTCATTATTCAATAAATAACGAGTCCAAAACTTATTCATACTTACCAGACAGAATAAGTCCAAACATCGTCATGAATACCCCGAAGACCTCACATTTGCTCATCATGAACAGCACCGAAGTTAACGGTCAGAAATATATATTTTAAAGCTAGCGCGCTCCTTTGGTGAAAGTTTACACCTAAACTGAACGAATGTCATTTATGTAGATGATTTATTTGAGAGATGGTATTTTGTGCCAGCTTTTCTTGGAAATCTCTGACTTCATAATAAGTCTGAGCGTCAAACGCTCCGGTGGTCCGACCGCACTAACCGCTGCGGAGGTGAAGTGACAAAACTCAACCAGCGGCTTCTTCCGCCTGGATGACTTTTCAAAATAAAAAGCATTCATCGAAAGAGATAAGTTAATAAACGCTTAATTGTAAGTCTTAATGAAAGAGTTTTATTTTATTTTAGTAATGTTTTGTATATGGTTGTGTCGGATTGAACTGTCAACTGGATAGAAGTTTTATTTTGATTGTTTTTACTGTTCGCAATAGACCTCAAGATATTAAATTGGAGGCGGCAGGACGGCAAACTTCCGGAAATATATGAGTTTTTTAACCAAACTTCAAACCCGCAGTTAGTCATGTCCGTGTCTTTATATTCTCATAACAAGAAATTGTGTTAATTTCTCCCTTGCACTTCCACTATCACTTGTTTGCTTCACAAGATGTCCAAGGTGAAAACATTGGCACTTGAACTGAACTAATTTCCAGGGGGGTTTGGCAGCAGCCACCCTGGGCCGGACATTTATTCACTTTAACCCACAGTTGGTTGAAGTGAATAAGTTGGAGAAATTTAACCAAGAAGACTTCAGCCACAAAGCTTAAACCAATGCTCACAACTTTACTGACAGCTGTACTGGACAGGGTGGACAAATGGTATTAGTAACTATATATAAAGTCATGTGTAAATTGGATTATATTATTGTAAAGCTGTGTGTATTCATGTTTTTTTTATGGGGGAACTAAACCTTTTTTTTGACAATTCCAGTCACCTCCCTTCATTTGAAAAATCTACTGGATGTCTACTCCCTTTTTGTGCACATAAACCTTAAAACTATTTCTTTACAGAATTGCCTTTGAACTCAATGAAAGAGCAATGCTTTTCACCATAAATCCCATTACCGGGTCTGGTTCACAGCATTCTGTTTTAAATTGATAAAAAGTCAATTCAAATAGCCGAGTCGGGTGTTTTGATTTTGTTCGCCAAACGTTAGCTGCTTTAAAATCTTTACTGTTGTTTAGTTTGTTTTTGTGGCAGCAGCTCTGTCACCGCTGCTACGAGGCAGGAAATTCCCTGCTTGTTCTTTTTTTTTAACAATTGAAGGAAATCGTGCATCTCTCACTCTGCAGCTTGTCCACAGAGTTATTCAGCATGTTAGCAGGCAGTTTGTCTCGAAGTTAGGGCTCTGTTTAAGGGTTAAGTACAGTTCATAGTGTTTTACCAGTCCTAAAAGACTTTACTTTGCTTATCACAGTCATCTAAGATCTCTTAAATCCAAATAAGTTGATCTAAACTGCCTCTTTTTCCCGTCATATAATGTCTATAGAGGTTAAAAGGTAAAGCAGTCAAGCTGAAATGTATCTGTGGTGGAGACACTGAGTAACTTCCACGTTTCCATAGTGAGGATGACCCAGAAATAAGTGAACTACCACTAGTTCATTCCTTCTCATGGCACACATAAATAAAGCATTGTGTGGTGAGCTGTTCATTGTGAGGCTCAGAAAGGCCCGGGGCTAAGTGATGGATGTTTATATTGATCCAACAATTTGGGCTTGATGGCCTCGGCATCAGCCAGCTTTCAGTCAGCCACAAAAGCTTTAGAGGGGATGAAGGATGAGTCCCCCGCTAAAACACCACCCATGGGAATGGTGGAAGGCCGAGTTGTGCCGAGGGAAGGGACGCTTTTTCATTCTGTTGATCAAAAGGTCAGGAGAAGTATAAGGAAACAGGCAAAAGAGGGCGGGATGGGGTAAGAAAAAAAAAGAATGTCAGAGCTAGTGTGAGAAATGCGATAAACTGTGACTTTGAAGTCAATTCTTAATGTAATTGTTTTGAGTTTTGTAAAGGATTCAACAAATCACTGCAAAACCGAATGATTGCTTTAAGCTAGTGAATACAAAGATATGTATTTATTTATAGCGACTGATTGAATAATGAAAGCTTGAAAGCTTGTTCTTTGTTTGCAATTACAACTAATCTGTTGAATAATTCAGAAGTATAATAAAAGTAAATATTGTGCGTAATAAGAGGATGATTATGGTCATCTTAATGGCTTTGAGTCTTTATGAGTTTTTTACGTTCTAAAAGGAAATCAACAAAAATGAATAAATAAAGAAGAAATGTTTTACAAAACAAGGCTTCTCATTATTTTTTCCCTTTTTCCAACTTTGGAAGATTTAAAAAAAATAACCAACACAAGTCACAATACAGTATAATGTCCAACTTTTTTGTAGGAAAAAGTACAAGTTTGCATCACCTTCTGTAGTCCCCAAGGTGTTTTGTCATTTTTATCTAACTCATTAAGTGTGCAGTGAAGGTTTCTATTTAAATACTTTTGTATATATTCGACATATTTGACTTTTACACACACAACATAACACTGAGCTCTGGATGACACTAAATATTGAGGAAGTGAAGTCAGAGTGAAATGATAGATCTAGTGTACTTTTAAATGATTTCCTACATGACAGCCGTCTGCGATTCTTGTGTTTTCTCTCCCTTCATCATGTAGACATACAAGCCTTGCATGAAAACCCTCAGTTGTCCTGCAGAGGGTTGCAGCATGTCAGCTGTGTGAGTTACGAGCTCACCTTTTCTGCGGTGTGGCCTGTTTCTGTGAGCCGTGTGCTGGTGTCCCACACTGTGACGAATATGCTCTTTCACCCGGGTCTTTGGCCTCCCCGTCCATCCGGTGTTTGGTGGACAGATGTCCTGGAATTTACACTGATGTGAGTACTCCGCGCAGGTGTAGAACACGGTCACCCAAAGAAGCCATGCACTGGCACGCATCTTCACTCGACAAGCCGACGTTTCCTGGATGCAACGCTCCAACCTGTCACCGCAGCTCTGCTGTACCACCCATCGCCTGCTACCCCACTCTGAGCTCCCCACTGTGGTACTCCACAAACATTCAGCATGTGACCTGTTCTACGCACCACTTGTTGTTTCGAGATCGGTACACTTTGCTTTCTTCATATTCCCAAGCTCCACTCCCCCCCTGTTTTTACTCTAGCGGCGCTTGGCATCCCAGTCTCCCTCCTCCTTGGGTCCTTTTTTCTCCTGGGGAGAGAAGCTGAAGGGGGGGCAAAACAATGATCAAATACAAGTTTCAGACCTCATGCTGAGTGTAAGGGGAAGGGGACCAAGGGGTATGTCTTATCCAACAACATCTGTGCCATTCATTTTGGAAGTGATGGGAGGGGGCCAGAAAACAAGGCTCAGTGTTGGGCTGGAAGGATACAACAGGAGATTGATTTAAGGGGGACGTAACACAAAGGAGACTGTATTCCCCAAGTCAGATCAGTTTCATTAATCAGGCGTCTTCCCTGTGACTAATTAAAGGCAGCACAATAGTTTTTTTTAATAAGCAATTTATATCATAAACTGAAGGAATGCATTGGTTTTGATCACTGATGCACCTAGAAGGAGCTAATTATACCTTTGAAGTTGCAGGACAGACAAAAAGTCACTCTGAAGTATTTACTTCATCATATGTCAATCAAACCAAAGTAAAACTTTTGTATTCTGCATCAAAAAAGACAAAAAATGATTGAAAAGGTTCCTTTTACTTAGAATGCTTCGCTAAAGTGTGACAACACCCCCCACCTTCCGTCTTCACTGACTACCCAACCTCCCACCAGTCAACTAGCCAAGCGAATTTGTAGCCGCCTGTCTGCACAGTATGAGTCTCATACATCATCTTGGCTCGCCTGCAAGAAGCAAACAAAAGTACCAAGTCGGCCATGTCAGAACGCTCTGCCTTCATTAGAAATGCAGTCAGTCCGTCTGGTTTGAGAGGCCTCCCAGGGAGTAAAAAGATTTCACTCCTAATTTGCTATGCTTTATATCAACCTGTAAACAAAATCAACTGGAAAGTAGTGCAGATAAGATGCATCTTTTCCTTTTTACCTATCCTTGTGTTTGTGACCGGAGTTGGTGCAGCACCACAGCGGAGTGGCCCTTCTTTAGCTGGATTGATTTGTGGATTATTTTAAATAGGATAATGAATGGCAATTCACATTGATGCACAAAATGTGATAATATTCAGTAATATGCAGATGGAGACGAAAGATTCGAAAATGAGACAACAAAACTGACTGAGAACTATATTTATTTAATACAGTTTCATCTTTTGGCAGCTTTTGTGCATTAATGTGAAAAAGCCAGCATCCATCCTTCATTTCTTCATATTTTTGCTTCCAGGCAGCCAGACTCTCACGTAATCTTTTAAAGTGGTCTTGAGCAATTGTTTTCTAGACTTTCTGAAGGTCTTTCAAAGTATTTATTTGGTAATTGGCAGCTTTTTCACTTATTTTCAGTCCAGACGTTATTCCTTTTTCAGAGGAACACACAGATATATACTTTTTTTCTTTTTTTTTGTTATGCTACATAACACTGACATATGAATCATTCAGGTCTAAAAAAAGCAGCTAACTCATTGTTTGAACCAGTGTTGTGTCTACACATAACAGACAAATTAGCAAAGAACCAATTTTGAATTGCATCTTTAGGCACTTTGCTACTAGAAGCCTGTTTCTTTTGTTGCCACTATGAAAAATGCCAAAGTCAACACAGTTTGACAGACAGAAAATATTTTTTTTTTTTTGCAGCAACAAGGTAATTCCCAAAGAGCTGTTAGCTGAAAACTATATCTCAGCATGGTGTGCAGTGTGTCCTTAAAACATTTGAGGAAACTGGACAAGTGGAGGACAAAAGAAGAAGAGTCAGGCCTAAAAAACAACTATCTACAGCAGATAAACAGAATCTCAAAGTGACGTCCTTAAGAAAGAGGAAAGGGCAGCAATGTTAAAACCAACTGCTTCCTTTAGATTTTAGTCATATCCTGTGGGACATGCAGGTTACCAATCCCATTGTAATCCCCTGGTGCAAATTTGCTTTAATTTGAGGGTGTAACATCCAAATACTTAAAATACTAACTAATACTTAAAATGTTGAACAAACTTCTCAAATCACTCAAATATAGCTCTTTAAGTTAATATAACCCTTAAATAAATGTTCTTTTATTTAACTTTAAGCACGGCTTAAGAAATAACCTCTTTTAATGTGAATGTTCACATCAATTATATTGATTTCTAATTTATTAATTGTAATAAATGGATTGTAATTGCTATTTTGACTTTTGATCGTGAAAAAGTAAGCTTAAAAAACACATTACCTCGTGGTTCAAATATTCAGATGTGGTAATATCTTGCTTCCTCCTCTTTTCCCTTCCATGTTTAACAAGCTGCCTGAATGCAGAATGGGCGAGGAGAAGTCGCTGCTGACTGAAGCACACAACACTAAATGTGTCTGACTGGGATGATTACATTTGCCTAAATAGATTGAATTATCATTGAGTTTTAACAATCATATTCATATTTTGGGAAGAAGAGGGAAAAACCCAGCCCCTGGGACATATGCGCATCCACTGAGGCCACCCATGTTAAGCTGTTGTGACCACTATCTTTGATCAGTGTAGCTATTGCCTTTCTACGCCTGGCCAATACTCTACACTGTCACATGGAACCCCCTATAGGGCAAAGCCTCAGCCCTCAATGGGACATCATGTCCGAGCAGCAGAGGGCCATTGGTGGGCAGCGTGACCCTCATTTGGGCCTCCATCCATCTCCTAAGAGATGGAGCTTTGTGGTGATTCTTTCCTGAGAGAGAGGCAAAAGGCCAAGGCACCTCCAAGATATCAGTTTGCAGATACTGCCCCCCTACTGCGTGTTGCAATGATAGCATCCGCTAACTATAGACAAAAGGACTGAGAAAAAAAAAACATTCCTTTTGTTGCTAAGGGCAACAGAGCTTTGATTCATTTTCACATTTTATCCCTAAACCTTTTGCAACTAAGTAAAAAATACTTATCCAGCAAACTCCTGTGTCCGGAGGTTTGCCAAACACTCACTGGATGCTGAATAAACTCTTATCTTATTATCTTATAAAAGGACTTAAAATTACCTGGCTCATTTTGGGTTTACCCCAAAGAGCACTCATCAGTTTTATTTACTAAACTCTGTGAAAGGGAGGGCAAACATTGCCATCTGCTTGATTTAACTTGAACAGAATCACATTCTTTGGGGATAAGTGCACAAACTTTGCCTGAAATCTTTAATGGCTTTTCACTGTTTTGGGATCTGGGCGGGGCGGTGACAGTGTCCATATCGCAAACAGAGGGCAAGATGGCCGAGGATGTGAATGGTAAGCCAGAAGTTCTGCTTGAGTGCGTCTGAATGCAAGCTCTACCCCAAGAGGAGTGCAGCCCGTCCCCTCTCCAGTCTCAAAACCAAGCACCCTGAGCTTTCTGCTCACACCTCTTTGCCCTTGCATTGGTCTCTCTTTCACTATCACCCCCACCCCCATCTCTTTATATGTCCAGCTGGCTGGGCCACAAAGACTGTCTCCCAGCTCCAAATGATCCTCAAACCCCCACATGCTTTGTTCTGCTCATTTTCCCACTCCCTGAAGACAGAGTTTAGCTGCGAAAATTAAAATGAGGAGAGGAAAAGATTAAAAAAGTTGGAGCATGTGAGAATGAGGGTTTAAGCCAAGGGAAACTATGAGATGTGCTACACTTTTGGGACAGTCAAGACCTTGTGTTTGAAGACTGAAGACAGTGAGGAAGTGATATAGCTACGGCAGAAAATTTGCAAAGAAGGCCAATTTTTGATCAGTCAAAGATTTATTGAAGTTTAACTAAATGTCTTTGCCAGCTGAGCTTCTTCCCTGCTCTTAATGGTGCTCGTTTTGCTTGCCACCTTCTGCGGGTTCTAAGATCACGTTTTGTAGTACTTATGCGGTCAATTGGAGGTAAAAAGTCCCTCCACGTTGACTGGTTTTAGATCCCATATCCCACCCTGCTGAAATGCCTGCAGTTCCCAAGCTTGTGTGAAATCATGCAGTGGATTGTTGTGCAGAAAAACGACCACAGTATGGAGATGTGGGCCGGAACTAATAGGATTGGTTTTGATTCATTAGATTCTCTTTCATCATCCTGGTTGGAATTCCACTCCACGTCTCCTCTTGCTTCACACTTTAAAAATGGACGTGGGAGGGGGTCGCTTATAATTGAGCCTCTATACTGCAAAAGCTCATTACTCTCTGGAATCATCTGCTTATTGAAACTCCATGGAATCAGCATCGGAACCATGTGAATGCGGCGCTGTGTTCACCAAATAATCTGACAATGCAGTACAGGATATGATTCAATGGCTGGCAAATTTGAAACCAGTATGGAGAACAGCAGTTAACAACAGCAAAACACAGAAATGCCTGTAGCTTCTTAACTCAATTGTCAACTGAATACAGCTTCCTTTTCTTCAGAGAAAATGGAAAAATGATTTAAGTTCACATTTACTTTTCCTAACATCACATTTCCAGTCTTCAATTCTTGGATAATTCAGGTTTTACCATTGACGGTGTTTTCCACTTCTGTAGCGCTATGGATCATGATTAAGTCGCCCTCTCCATCTCTGTTGGATACTATTGATCTGACCTTAATTTCATTGAAACTTAAGTTGGATGCTCCGTCTGCCATTAAATCACCTTGTTAAGAAAATATGTAGTCGATGATCACTGGCGAATTAATTATTGTCTTCATGGAATGATTTAGAAGACGAGCAGGGGGACAAAAGATGACACAAAGCAACACATCAGACATGGAACATGGTTCAAAGAAAAGATAAAAGATAGAGGAAATGTGAGATGTGACAAAGACGTATTTAAGATAAGCGATAAGACATATAAGGGTTTTGTAATGTACCGATGTAAAGATTTATGCTAACTTTGGTTTCAAATTGTTCCGGTCTTGACTTTGTGATCACCCTAAGCCAAATCCACTAAAATAAGAGATGTGGCCGACTTGTTCAGGCCAAATCATTTTCAGGTCTGATCTCTCTGTGTTATCTACAGATGTCTTGCATGTGTTTTTCTCACTTTGTTTCTTAAAAAACTGAAGAAATATCTCACCTACAAATAGAAAAAAAAAGAAAATCCCATCTATAAAACCCAGCTTGTCTATGTTTATACATGAATGTATCTTATTTTCTGTGTTTTCTCAACGTTAAGCACGTTGGGTTTACATGTTATGAAATGTGTTCCATACAGTAAATAAAGTTGCCATTACAGTATTTTGTGACATTGTGAAATCTGTGGACAGATTAACTGTGGACTGCATAGTGGAAACGCGGCTAATCTGCTATCTTGTCGCCCAAGTGAGGCGCCACATAAAATCATATCCGACTGCCTGCTATTTGGCACAGGCAGCTACAACACATCCTTTGTGGCTACAGCAATGCCATCTGCAACAACATGGAAAGATGTGTGTGCAAAGATATGTAGCTCATCAAGTCTTGTTTTATAAAATAGGTTTAAGCAAGTTAAGATGGATCTAGAGCTACAACAGTGGGGACAACGACGAATATTTCACGAACATGTCATTTGATAAAAGTGACAGCCTTTCTTCTCATTTCTTTGACATTTGCGTTAAAGAGAAACTTTGAGCGAGTAGGGTTAAATATACCACAAAGCTTAATCAGTCAAGGATATTGACACCGTACAAAACACTCAGTCTTCAGCCTGGTCACAATACATGAAACGAGCATAACTTTGTTAGAGATGGAATTATGCAGAGGAAACTTCTAGTGTTCCACTCGACACAGATCATAACCCACACTGGGTCTGGTTCAGTTTTAGTGCAGCTCAGACAGTACTTTTTGAATAACTTCTAAAAGTATCGTCGTGTCTTAGATTAGATTGTACTTTATTTATCCCACAACGGGGAAATTCACTTGTCACAGCAGCAACAACAGACATGAACCAGAATTTAAAAAAAGAGAAAATTTAAAAAAAAAAGAGAAAAGGCAAGTACTACAAAGTAAAGTGACCAAATTGATGTTACTCTGTAGAAGAAGAAAAAAAGAAAACCCTGAGATGAGATGTTATGTTATGTCATATAAATAAACTTTCAGGCCATTCTTAAAGTAGCGTTTTAGATTGTTATTGGTATTAGTCAAATTGGCTACATTGAATAGAAGCATAAGAATCACCGCATTCTATGCAATGTCCTCCTCACTGAGTTGAAAACGCACACGCGTAACCTACAACGTACATTGTGATATTGAATTTATTTGCATAGAAATGTTGTGTTTTTGTTATCTATTATTTTGGAAGTACACTAACGTCTCTCACTTTGAAGTTTATTTCCTGGAGGCGCGTTTTTCATGGAGTGGATGCATGAGGACAGCCCAATGTTTCAAGCTGAAGGGAGGGAATCGCCTGTTTGATCACCTGGTTGGGGCAGCTGGAGTAGAGGGGTGAGAGCGTACAGGCATTTTGTTTAGATGTTCTTTTGATTACTCATCTAATTCATTTCGTCAAATGTATGTTGCATATATTGTTTTAAAACTCACTTGTAAATACTGTTTCACTTGTATCTAAGATCAGGGTGAGAGCTCTTCACTGATTAGGTGGCCGTAGAGAAATGGGGTGAGTGGTTTTGTGGCTGGTTTTTTGACCAACCTGTTGTTTATCGTCGTCACTCCTGCTCTGGGTGAGCGTGCTGTAAGTGTGCCTGATGATTCAAAGTAAGATGAAATCAGAGCCTTGGAAAAAATAACTTGTGGCTCTTCTCTTCAGCATCCTGGTGCGGTGACCTTTGACATTGCTGGGCTTTCATCATGTTCGAGGGTATTTTCGACAAGAGACCTCAAGAAACGTATTTATTGATTTAAAATTTTTTTTTTTTTTAAAACACAAGTAAAAATATTTTTGTGTGTTTTTACAGCTTGTTTTAAATGACATGAAACACAAAGAAACACCAACAGCAGTGTTGTTTGCTCATAGTCTTCAACCCACAAACGGTAGTCCATGAAGACGGCTCTGGCTGTCCTGCCGAGTCTGTTCAGGTGCAGTCTTTGGTCCGTCTCCACAAGGCGGACGACCTTCACACAACACACCAGCTCTGCTTACGCTATGTTGTTTACATCGGGGGTTGTCCTTCCGGTGCCACTCCTGAGCTGCCAGCTTAGTGTGTTCTTAAGACCTTGGCATGCACCGGCTCCAGGAAATGAAAGGGGAGCAACATGAAGAGCGTCACCAGGAAAACGGCACCCACCACAGCCAGAAGCACGTAGCGACCAATGAACAAAGCGTCTACTATCTGCAGAGCAAAGACACAGAATCAATGCACACTGAAGTATTTTTACTGATAAAGTGTCTTTAGTGGGGCAGTATTTCCTCTGTTAGCCACTAGATGTCATAAGAGGGCTTTCAATCGGATTCTGAGGCTGCAGACTTCCACTCTACATGCTGTATCTGTATCTATACAACAATTCACAAACGGAGCTATTAGTGTTGTCTTAAAAGTTGGGTTAGTCTCACTGACCAGTGTCATGCTTTCTGTTTCTTTGTTGTGCTGGTGTGGCTTCACTGTGCAGAGGGATGTTTACTATTTGCTGGAGGAAGACATTTTATATCTGCTCACCTAAAGTCTAACCTTAATGGAAACACTTATTAAATATAGCTACTCAGCAGTACTACTAATAACAGAATATTTCAGATAAGGCAGTGTAGCAGAAAATTAGACAGAACATGCACAGAATAGAACTTTACAACCTGGGCTACAATTGAAAGAGGGAGAGGAGATGAAGAACCATCGAACAAAGACGACTCAGAGCAAATAAGAGGGAACAAAAGAAATGAATGAGCTAAAAGACTAATCCAGTTTCTGAACATTTGCTCCCGGAAGGAAAACCCTGTGCTCTGTAAATGAAAATAAGCAAGAATAGGTTCTAAGTTCTATTCAAGAACAGGCTTGTGTCCAACTCACTGTACTGATCTCTAGATCAGTTTCAAATGAAACTTATTCTTAAAGCTGCTCGGGTGTACGCTAGTTTAGGTTTCCTGCGGCTGAGTTGGACCAACAATTGTTAAGATAAGCCCTTTCTTCAACTCTACGTGCTTCTCCTGCTCAATTTCTTCAGGTTTACGTACCTCCCCACATCTTGCACCGTTCTTCCACACCAATAAAACCCCTGAACTCCCCACACTGGGGATACCGCCGTGCTTACAGTGGTCATCCCTGTCTACACCAACAGCCTTCAATAATGACTGTTTTTCTTTTTATGATTTACCCTGCAAAAATATAATTTCCCTTAGGGGATTAATAATGTATTATTTGATTGAATTTAACTCGTGGATGTTTCAGCAACAGTATAGATAGTTGTGAAGCTGCCTGTAGGAGCCATTTTTTTTTTTTTTTTTTGTCAGCTGACTTTTCTTGCTTACCATCGCCATGGCTTCTTCCCTCACCCAGCTGGGGGACTAAAAGCCAGAGCATCGCTGCAGTGTCTATGATGCAGTATACAGTTAAAAGCACATGTGAGGTGGAAACTTAAACACCTCTGGGTCATATAGACGACCCATCAGTTTAACTATTTAAACTGAACATCTCCTTTTATTCTATTGACACCATGAGCAGCTAATGATTTAGAATAAATGTTGGGACTAATGAGTACTGTATACTATGGAAGGCTTTGAGGGCCATTCTGCACAGTGTCTTAGATAGCAAGTAGCCCCCATGGCCCGCTGCTGCTTCGCTAGAGTGTAAACTAACTGACGGATGAACTACCTGAAGCACCACCCCCGTGACATACAGCACCACCACTGATGGACACCTTTGTGTACGGTTGTACCTCGCAGGCTTCTTTTATGTCACTTTTCTTTTGACTACTGTCAGAAGTTGATAGAGGAGCAGGTATTTGGCAACAGATAGATTTAATTTGAGATATCTGGTGCGTCTAAAAAGCCCAAACTCTGTGCTGCGTTCAGCAGACCTGCTGCTATAGGCCCAGCCTCATAAAATTTGCAACACTCAAGCTGTGACTTGCAAAATGAGATCGCTGTTTTTCTTGTGCTCATTTTGTCCCCTTTTAACTAAAACACCTTACATGCAGTGTTCCCCAGTATTCCAATTGTTTCACCTATCGAGAACGTCTTCACATCCAACACAAACAGGCTATGATTTGTTCATTCTGAGACCTGAATGGTAAAGGGTGGCATTTAATGGACAGATCTGATGGAAAGTACTACATGAATATTCGTATAAATTCTAGCCTGGTTTAACAAGACATTAAATGTGTTTTATACTCTGCTGTTATAACACTGGATGAAAAATCAAGAGAAAATGCGTAAAATTGAAATAAAGCCTAAAGGCTGTGAATGAATATTTACATTTTGCTTTGTACATCCTCTTGTTATCTTACACATACAAAAATGACTGTAGATCAATTATGGAAAGAGAAATAGAAGTTCATAGCGTGGAAGAAATGCACCACATAATGAGTTTAAAACAACTTGTGATGGATGCCACTGTTTGTTGTGTTAACCGCTGAAATCAAATGCTTATTCTGGGGTTTCTTGTATTTGTTTTCTTTCTCCCAGATCCTGCTGCTCCTTATCTGGATGGATGATCAGTGTGGACACAAATTGCACAGCGCTGCAGATCACCCAAGTAAGTCCACAAAGAGATATAAAACAATTTAGGGGCTGTTCTAAGAGAAACAACAGATCTTGATGGGATGTAATTGTTTCCTGGAGTTTTTAAAAGCTGAACGATTGGCTCAATGCTCCACTGATTACACTGGGTCTGTGGTAATATATCCATCATGAGCCACCCATGAAGACGAGAATACAAACTGAGAAAACCCCCTTAAGCCAGAATGGCAGAGGAAAAGCCGCAGCCCAACTACTGTCATCAGAAAGGGACTGCTGTGGAATGACACTAGGTGTGTGTGTGTGTGTGTGTGTGTGTGTATATGCGTGGAAACCCATCGGTTTCTAGGGGAGGTGGGGATGATGTACGCCATCGCTTATGGATGCATTTAACACATCTCACTTTTTAATTTGCCAATTACGCAGCAAGCCGGAGCCCAAAGTGTGTGGGCCATGTTTTATTAATGTGACACCGGGTGGTAGCAGGTGGGGGGTGGGGTGTTGTATAAACCACCCCCACCCCAAGTCCAAGACTGGCTTAATTGCTTCTGTGATATTTTACTTTTGTTTAACAGCGAGAGGTTAAACATGTCTCTCACACCCGCATTATCTCCCCGCTCGCAGCTAAGTTTCAGGTTTTCGTGTGCGATTGCTTAAAATAAATCCAAAAATGCTGTTTCTTGCATACTTTAACGAAATGCTGGGTAGATGAAAACCCTTTAGATATGTTCTGCGATATTGTATTGCAAAATGTGACTTTCTGGATTTCTCCACGAGACATCCAAGTGAAATAAACCGATACGTACTTTAGGAATCGATTCCAGTGTTTTAAAGAGGCTACAGACATGGGGAAGATCACCCACTTTGTGTAGAGTTCTCAAATCTTCAACACACACGCCGTTCCTCATTAAAATACATAAAACGCCACAAACAAAAAAAATTTAAATAGCTTGCATTACTGTAAGGTGTTAAATAAATACACAATAATGCTCCCCGCCTCTCTCTGTCGCTGGTCTGGTATCTGCTATTGCACAAAAGCTGTAAAACATTAGATGGCCAGGACGGGGCTCTGCTATTTCTATGGGGTGGCAGGTTGCTTGGCAGATCTGGCTGGCTTATTGGCACGACCCGGCGGCAACATGGGGGAGTGTTTGTTCTGTGTTGCTGTTGGACTAAGATAAAGCAGAACAGGCCCTTGCAATAAGCACACGCACAGAAGTGCACACAGTGGCACTATTTACAGGCATACAGTGCTAGGGATAAAAGCTTACAGTCGAGCAGAATGGAGGTTTTCGTTTAGGGTCGTTTGTTTGTATGCACCAGCCTTACATTTAAAGTAATATTCAACTGAATTTAAAACAATTAACCAGAGCCTATATCCTTAAAATAATTCTGTATGCTGCTGTTACAACTCTACATCACCTAAGTTTTGCCAAAACACCTCTTGGGGAAAAATAAAGTACATCTGCTTTTCGTTTTGTGGTTTCACATATTCAAGCATAAAAGAAATAATCATCTTAAAATTCGGTAAACACGACCTCAGACGAAGAACGAAGCATGACAGAGACGGAGCAACGTGTGAAAATCCGATTCACATCTTTACCGCTACCACTACAAGTAGAAGCCAGTGGCTGATCATCAGAAAGTTTGAGCAGCTTTATAAAAACAGAAGTTATGACAGTTTGCTGGTCAGCAGCACGTTTGAAGAAAACCAAACGCAGCATATCAGCACCAATGCCTCATGCCAACTGTCAAGCACGGTGGTGGAGGGCTGATGATTTGGACGTAGCTTTTCACACACTGCTTCTGCATTTTGGCTTTTGTTAAATGAATGATGACACCATGTAATATGTCATGTGTTGTTATTAATCTCAGGTTGTATTTACCCAATTCAAAGACCTGGTGTGGATCAGATCCCTAATATGTAAAGCTTTCCTTTTCGTATGACCGAACCTGTGTGCTGAAGAGACACGTGTACTTGTCACAGTAGAGGAGAAGATGAAGCGCCGAGTGCGTTTTCAGTCTGGGCATAAACATTTGGTAGGTAATGAATCCCAAATGGCACAGCGACAAAACTGAAAACAATCTCGGCCTGCTTTCATTTTCAGACGGGCTACATTACGCTTTCCTTTAGCATGAGCCACAATAACAGCCAATAATGATAGCCATGGTCTTTATGTCTTTAACGCAGTAAATATGGTCTTTTTAAGTTTTCAAAACTTAACAAAATTATAAATGGAAACATGTCTATTGATCTCTTCGGCAGCATATGAGATGGGAACTGTTGTTGATGAACCGACAATGCAAACCTGTAGATTTGAAAAAAACTGACCCACTAATTAGGAATGGAGAGTGCAGACAAAAGTGTGTGTGAGCTCACCTCTATCTCTTTGAAAGGGGGTGGGATCTCTGGGCTGCGAGGGAAAAACACCAGCACCAAAGTGACGGTGAGAGCCAGGAGGAAAACGGGGACGACTCCTAACCTGCGAGAGACACACACACAGTCTGTGTAAATTTATACGAAATGTAAAGTGTGCCACAGGTGATCAACTCACACTCTAAACAGTGACAGCTTTTAGTGAGTTTTTAACATTTTTTCCAGCAAAGCAAAGCAAATATTGCCATGTTTGACACGAACTTTAGATCTACTGTCATTCCACAGCATTTGGTCTCGCAGTGCAATACGCAGGAAAGCACACATTTACTGGCTTTTGTCAAATAATGGTGAGATCACAGAAGCAAGGATTTACAAGGTGCTTGGCTCAAGCAACTGATCTGTACGTCGATAGACCAATACAGTTGTTTCATAGGTTCTCAGGTATATTTGCTGCTGTCTTCTATGAGAATACATTTTGTGAATTACCTCTTGATCTGGAATCTATCAGTTTTCCTGCTTTAACCCAAGTTATGTTTTATGATGGTGAAAATCTACACTAGGTGTTAAGGTAAAACTGACTCATGTTGGTACTCCCTCAGTTTCCTGCCCCTAAAACAAACTACAGTAGACGAGCAATTGATCTTGTTACCTGATAACTTATCAACATGCCGAATTATCCAAAAAGCCTTAGAAAGTCATGTTGCTATGTGATTTGGTTGAGAATCAAGCCAACATATGACACGGACTAATTCAAGTATGGGTTCGCCCTCTCGTATCTGGGGTTTTCTTGATAAATAGTTTACTTATGGAGTGTACGGAGGTGCTTATCTCACTCACTTTGCGGATCCGGATGCTCTCAGCAGCATCGACATGAACACAAGAGCCGCAATCCAAACAATAGCAATAACGAAAACGCCAGTTCCGACTTGCAAGACCGTTTCAGCCATTTTTTGTCACGCAGATTTAAGGTAGCTTACACAAATGTGGAGCGTCAAAACGCAATGTGGACCAAACACATGTTTAGAAACGATATCTGTGACATTATTAATCGCATTCAAATACAAAAACAGTCAGGCTCTCGAAGTAGCGTTAGCAACAATAGCTAGTGGTACCGAAAGTGGGTAAGTTAGCTGCTGTTGCCATAAACTAAAATGTAGCTACGCTGAGACTGACCAAAGCGTACTATATATGAAATAGTGGGTTAAGAAGTCTAATTTCCATTTAAGTAACAACAAACTCCCCATTTGAGAGACGGTACCAGTAGGTAGAATAGGCGCTTTGCTAGCGTCCTGCGCTTCCTGGTAACCACAAACTTAAGTATGATTGGACAAATGAGTCAGACGACCAGCCAATCAATTGCACCGTTACTTAAAAGGAAGATTGCGTGGAAACGGTGGGAGAGCTGGAAGCACGGCCACTCAAACAGTATGAAAATCTCCCAAATGTTTTAATACAGCAAACACAATGTTACATTTCTTACATTTGTCTGGACACGGGCACGTATAGGAATTAAAGGGAAATCAGAGAGCTGGTAAATGTGCACAGGAAAGCCACAATTGAGCACAGATGGAAAGACTGAAACAGCGGGAGAATGATCTAAATCAAAACTAGTGAGTACAGAGGCATCCTTTTTAGAACAAACAGATCTGAAAATATGATTGTGTCGGTAAAATAGCTCTAATAGCCATATGTCCAACCCTTATTTTATGTTATTCCATTGTTTTGTTTTTTTTTTGTTTTTTTTTTTGGCCCGTGATTTTTAATAGATTGTTTTCATGTGGCAGCAGATATCTTTTCTGTGCTTGGCGCATTGTAGAAACTCGGGCTCTTTCGGCATTATCCCAGCTGTCTTTATTTTTTCTTTTCTTTTTTTAAAACATGCAGTTGTTAATGCAGACCAACAGGGGGCTGGCCAGGTCCGCTTTTCAAAGGTGTGTGTTTGTTCTGGCACGCGTGCACGTGCGCGCTCCAACACGTGGTGTCTGTGTGAGTGTTTACTGGAAGAAGACATGTTGCCTTTAGGTGACACTCGTATCATCCATGCATCCGTGTTTGGAGGAATGAAAAACAGAAGGTAGAAACGTACACACTGTAAAGCCGACGTATGATGAAAAAGCTGCTTAAAGAAGCATTTTTTGTGTCATTGTTTCTTTGGGGAGCCGGACTTCGAATATAGCGAATTGAATTAGTGAGTGGTGGACACGCATGTAATGGACTGTCACCTCATGCCAAGAGAGATCCTGATTCAAACCTTAGCTGTGGCCTCTGTGTAGAGTTAACATGTTCTCCTTGTGCCTTATTTCCTGGGCTTCCAGTTTCCTGAATGAATTTGTGGGCATTCAGGCCACGTTAAAGAAGTAGATAAATGTTGTATTGATTTCTAAAGTTATTTGACCCAATGATTTATCAATTTATTAACACTGACTGAAGAAGCAGCTACAAAAGGATTGTGTTTCCTGCAACAAAACTCAAGTTTATCAACTGTAAAATGATAGAATAATTTAAACGGTTTCTGCAAGCATCAAATGACTTTAGAATCAACCATTTCTATCTGCACAGTGGCCATTTGGTCATTGCCATCTTCCACCATTTTGAGATACCCACCACCTTAAAAGGCACATTGAATGAGTACTGCTCTGAAGACAACGAAGGAGATGGTGGAGGAATCTGTGGTTGTGGATGATGTTTTGGGGGAACTTTGAGGGCACAAATTTGAGAAGTATAGATCGTACTTAAGATGTACATGTGACATGTGAATCAATGCTCTCAAACAGGCAAAAAAAATGAAGAGGTTAAGTGAATTTGGGGAAGGTGATCTCAGAAAACAAAGAATCAACTTTGGTGTGGCATTCCCTCAACAAAATCCTTTCAGAAGAGCGAAGGTCTGAGAAACTTCCAAGTTGGTTATTTTCCTCCGCAGAGCTAATTTATTATACTGAGAAACAGCTCCGTGCAAAAGTCTTGAGCCACCTCATTTCTTCATGTAGTGTGACGAAAAAGGCAATTAGGAGCAATGATTTATTGAAAAATGTGCAAAACAGAGGTGGAAATACAGTTTATATGGCAATTCTAACATGCTCGTAAGTGAATATTTTGTATGAGCTCCTTTATTCTTCAACACAGTCTGAACCCTCTTAGACCAGCTTTCTGTCATTTCTTTAAGCAGTCTTCAGGAATAGTTCTCCAGGCTTCTTGAAGGACATCCCACCCCTTATGTTCCGTTCTCCATCAAGATGATGCCACACTGCTTCAATAGTGTTGAGGTCCGGGCTCTGGGGAGGATTCATCCCTCCATCAGACCTGTTGCCACTGATTTTCAGTCCACTTCTTGTGTCATTTGGCATAGCTCAGCCTTTTCTCCCTGTTTCCCTTCCTTAAGAATGGCTTCTTGAGAGCCACCCTTCCATGGAGACCATTTCTGATGAGGCTCGGGCCAACAGCAGATGGATCAGCTGAAGGTCCAGATGCATCTCTCAGCTCCTGTGTCAGGTCTTTGCTGGATTTTTTTCCTCTTTCTTAAGGACGTCACTTTCAGATACTGTTCACCTGCTGTAGATAGTTTTATTTAGGCCTGACACTTTATATTTTTGGTCAAGTTTCCTCAATTTTTTTCAAGGACACACTGCACACCATGCTGAAATATGCCAAGTTTTCAGCTTTTTAGCTCTTTGGGAATCACCTTGTTGATTTGACATTTGAAATGGTTGCTATCTGCAACTCGACAGCTCCATGTCAGTAATTATTACACTTTGTTACTTTAAATGTTCCTCTCCCCCCCCCCCCCCCCCCCCCCCCCCATGTGCCTAAAGTCTGTAACAGTGTTTTTCTCTTGTTTATAATGTCTTGTTTTTTGTTTTTTTTTGTCTATGCTTTCTGTTTGTTCCTTATGTAAAGCGTCTTTGAGCATTTGGAAAAGCGCTATATAAAACCTATGTATTATTATTATTATTATTATTTAAAGCCGCCATATTGAAAACACTTCTTCCCTTCCCTTGAGTTCACGATCATATCATGTTTACTAATGGTTTTATAAGTATAAATAGTTTTTCTCTAAACTTTGGTATCTTTTTTCAGAAAAAAAGCAGCGACGCTTGTGGCTACTGCTGGAGATCCATTAGGAACTATAACTGTTTAAAATTGAGTGTCCTTCCTGCCATTCAGGAGCAACCAAATTATCCACTGTCATTTTGATTAGATTATTGTGAACTAGCAATGCAAATGCAACAAGGGCGCACATGCTGGCTTTTGTTTTCCACAAGGAGCCATTTCCCGTGATTGCCGTATTTCCCATGGACACATGAAGGCATCAGCAGCCCAGAGTTGGGGGGAAAAAGAAGAGAAGGCATGAAGATGGAGGTGGGAGGGGCCTGGCATGACTGACGTCACCGGCTGTGTGGAGGAGTATAGGCTGTGTTGTCAGCCCAGTGTCAGTCTGATGAAGATTGGCATGCAGGTAAGCTGTCATTCATTTTCAATGTCAGTGCATGGGAGCAGAGCTTTACCACTTCAGCGTCCTTTTCTCCCCTTTCCCCCCCTTCATTACAAAAGGCAGGACATTATTCATCCAGTCAGACAGCCAGCCAGGCCACAGTGAGGGGGGGGCGGGGGGGAGGGGGAGAGGGGGGGGGAGGGAAAGAGGGAGGGAGGGAGGGAGAGACGGAGAAGGGAGGGGGACGTATAGGAGGGGGAGAAAAAACACAGAGGGAAGGAGAGGAGATGCATTTTGTGCGGGACTGAAAGTGCAGTGTATTATTATTTTTTCCCTGCGCTCGACTCGGTGTTTGGATCTTTTATTTATTTATTTTTGTCATTTTTTTTTAAATGGTAGCGGTAATGTTTGCGATGCATGACTGAAGGGGGTGCTTTGTGTGTGTGTTTTTTTTTGCGCGCGGGTGCTGCTTTTTCTGTGAGAGGTTGGATGTGAAAGAATAAAATCAGTGTAGAGATCAGGCGGAATGAGCGCAAACCTGCAGGAGCCGGCGTTCGATTTGATGTCATTTTTTTTTTTTTTCTTCATTTTGTTCCTTTGAGCGCCTTTGTTAGTTAGCGGCTCGGCTCAGCCACATTACCTGTAAATTAACGACGGATCAGTGTTGGTGCAACCCCCCCTCCCTTCCAAAAAAAACCCCTTAAAGACCAAAAAAGGTGTTCTGGTGTGTTTTAGTTGCTGCTGGAATCATTATTAATGCTGAAGTTACAACCGAGTGTTTGTAAAGGGGTTTTATTCTGGTTTCTTAAAGTTGTTGATGTTTTTTTTTTTTTAATGTCTATTTAGTATAAAACAAGTCAGATTTGATCCAAATAAATTTTTAATGTATCAGAAATGTTATTCAAGACAGTTGTGTGTATGTGTGTGCAGCAGTTTTAGTGGTTTTGTCATCAGTGTTCGTGGTAAATTGGATGTTTTTAAATGTATAACTTGCTTTTGTTCCCTGGGGACTTAAAACTGATGGACTGACTTTGTTTTTCTGTGACCTACATATGTGTGTAACTTGTGGCAGGGATGCCCCCTTCTTCATTTTCTGCTTTTTCTCAACGTGAAAATGGAATTTTTGTTTCCGAGCTTTTAAGTTTTGTGCTTATCCCAAATCAAAGCAACAACAGCAAAATAATAATTTACTCATTTGTCACACATGGGGGTCCAATATGGTCTTATTTCCTTGATGAATTTGGGACTGAGGTGTTTGTGCATCTAAGTGAGGACTCATGTTTGCTCTGCCCTGCAAACCCTCCCTTAGACTGAACACTGGCCTTCTTTGTGTGCTACTCACCACTTTCTATTTCCAACGACCAGTTTATTCCACACTTGCCCGAATTACTGTTTTTCATGATTTGTCAGCCGCTGAATCCTGTCAGTGCGTAAGCTATCAGCGTCCGTGTGTTTCAGACAGCTCGTCCTCCACAATAAGACCTTGTTCGATTGGACTTGAAGAGAAGACGTGTGTCTTTTGCATAGTTTTTTGGTAGTTCTTTAAGTCATTTCAAGCGGCCTCATCTGCTCAGTTATTTTCGGCCTTAAATGTGCCCCTCAAACATTGCGTTGACCCACCCGTAAACATGCACATTTGACATAGATTTTTCAAATTGGAAAGTGCAGGAAATAAAACTTTAATGTCAGCGTTTTGGTTGTCTGTCAGCTGATCCATTTTACAGCTGAGTGCAAACTTGGCTCTCTTTGCAGTAACAGGAGTACATGAGCATGATTAAATACGCCTGAGCTATTTGTTTACTAATCATCTGCTTCCCTGAGAAATCACAATGGCGATTTGAACCCCTTTAGCTCCCTGCATCAAAAAACACTCGGCAGGTGCAGAGTGCCGAGTGTAAAATCCCACGAGGAACTATACTAGCCCCCCCCTGTGACAGTAAATGCCTTGAAAGATGCTGTTGTTGTGGCTCTGAGTCGCTGTTAAAAGAGCAAGAGTGGATGATTCAGGTGGGAATGAGTTTCGACTCATAACGCATCATCACCCTCAGAGATGTTTGTTCTTTGTTGTGATGTACCCCACACGGCTCCACATATTGTCAGAGCGGGATAATGCCAATTTAGTTTATTCACCAAACCCTGCTGAGATCTTAATTGATGATTTGTGTCATTGGACAAGCAGCCCTGGGGCATCTTTGGGGGCTGCAAAATACTCCCAACACCATTTGCATATTCCCATTTCTCCTATATGGGTAAATTACATGATGAGGTGTGATGCTGTGTATTCCTGCAGCTTTTCGGGGGGGATAATCACTAATAAAGCGATTCAGTCAGACTAAATGAAGGAAGTAAACAGAGCGGGGAGAGCATATGTTACAAACCAATTTCAGCATTTATATACGGCCATAAAGCGGTTGAGGAAATTAAACCATGAACAAATAGCAAAGAACTAGTCATTTCCTTCACCTTTGCCTCTAATTCCACCCTGCATGGTGCTGCAGAGACCAATACACGAGAAGATTTGCTGTTTTTTTTTTTTTCTTTTGTCTCTCTTTATAACCATTTTTTGCAGTGGTTTGGATCATATGAAACTAATAAAAGTCAGTTTGCAGGATTCCTTTTGGAGGCAATCCGATTGTGAACTGTTACATTTTATATTTATTTTCCCTACATGCCTAACTGGTTTAAATCCAGCTGGAGAAACAGAGAGCATGTTTGGAATTATTCATAAGGCTTTAGTCTGCTGGGTATCCTCAGCGGAGTGCATCTAGGTCCTGTTCCGACCCGTGAGCAATGTGATGTTGGCTAGTTTTCTTATGTTCAATAGCGCAACAATCCTTCAGACAGTTGTGTTGCGTTGCATGTTTCGGCCCTGTCTGGGCCCTCACAGGTCATGCCCACTAAGCCCGTTTGATCCCTATTGCTCTCGAGAGGAAGCAGAGGCCTGTTTATACCGTCAGACAGCGCAGCTTAAGGACAGCCCTCGCACGCTTACCCCTGCTCATACCACAGCCAGTGCTGCGCTGGCATAGCTCTAAGTAAGCCACCGGGGAGCGGGGTCGGAGAGAGATGGATTGACTTGATTTATGCTTCAAGACGAACAGCAGGCAAATTCAGAGATTTTATTTTTATTTTTTTCACATACCATCAACATCACAGAGCTTTGTTTCTGGAAGGACGTACCAAAACACAGATGTATGAAAAATGCATGCTGCGAGGAGTCAAAGCTACGTTTTTGAAAAAGACAATTAGTCACTAACGTCGTTGTTCGGCATAGTCCAATAATTGAAACTTCTTCCATGTTGAAACCATGTTGATCTTTAAAGTTTTGCTTTGAATCAATTGGGTTTTGATCAGCGTCATTTACCAGTAATTTAAGTGCTGAAGTCTGGGGAAAAAAAATGGTGTGGTGTTGCCACAGCTGTTGCTTTTTTTTCAGGAAATGTTCCAGTGACATATTAAAGTATATATAATTTATTAAAAAGTATGGAAAACTTATGAATGAAATACAATAGAAACTCTTCTCTATCAGTTTTGTTAATGATATTCATTGACAATGTATTTTTGTCTTTAAAATTGCAAATATTTGGGTACGGTATACCCTTTCTGATTCATTCACACACACACCCTGACTACACTTTAGAAACTTCAGGGACACTATTGACGGCCTGCTTCCTCCGTTTGGCTTCTGATTTGAGTAGCGCTTGACACCTTGATCTCAGCCATTTTGTTTATTGTGTTTTTATTGAACGTTTCAAACACGCTTGGTTTGTTTCAAGCTGACAGTACAGTTACACGCACACTTGACTCAAACTCCAGTTTGACTTGGACCTCCATCCTTGTAACTCTTTACCTGCACAGTAGAGGAGCTGCAGTTATTGACTGAAGTATGTCCGATGATGTGACTCTGTGGACTGTGTGAAAGAAACCTTCAAGACATTCTGCTGCTTCTTACTTTCTCTGTGGGAATTTGCTGCACAGATGGTGTTGTGGTAACAAAAATCAGAATTTTGTCAGAGCGGGGCGACAGTCTGGAAATGTTTTAAGTGGCCGCGACATGGCAGTCGTGGTCAGCTGTTTGTGTGCGGTGGTGTGGCGGTTCTTCAAATCCCAGCTGGGGCCTTTCGGCGTGGAGCGCATGCTCGGCTGTCCACAGGTACTGTCCACCACTTCCTCCCACATCCCAAAATGCATGTTAGGTTAATTGTTGATTCTCAATTGACCGTAGGAGTGAGTGTGAGTGTGCATCGTTGTTTGTCTCTGTGTAGTCCTGTGATGGTCTGGCGACCCGTCCAGAGGAAACCCCACCTATGGCCCATTGCTGGCTTGGATAGGCTCCAACCCCCCCCCTGCAATCCTTAATTGGACTAAAAAGAAAATGCATGGATAGATTAACGAGAATACGTGCAGGGCACCTACATTTCCAACCGCAATGTCTGGGTTTGTTGGACTGGCTTTGATCAGACTTTTTGGTCAGAATTGCATGTTTACATGAGTTTTAAAAGTCCAGTTTTGGTCTGACTACACGTGTCGTGTAATTTTTTTTTTTTTACCAGAACCAAAGTGTTTCTTTTGTTTTCCCTAAATCATAGTCCAGAGTCTCTTCGTCATGGACTCTGGTATCTCTTTTGCACTTTGTGTGTCCGCTGACTGTTTCATCCTCTTCCTGCTTCCTTCAAAAACGTACTTCTTCTCACAGTAATCCAGCTGTAGCTGCCAGCAGCCACGCCAGCTACCACTTGCTATCTTAAAAGCATGAAGATAGCTGTAACTCTGTAACTTTGTATAGAAAAGGCTGTAGCAGACAAGGCTGTTTTTTTGTTTGTTTTTTTTTTCAAACACAACACAATGTTATCCCACTAAAGCTTTGCTCATTGTATGTCATCGAAAGTATTTTCCCATATTGGAAAAAAGAAAAAAAGAACCTGTCAGTCCTTAGAATGCAAGTCATTGATTGAAAGCTCTCAGCACATTTATATCAACTGCTCATCAGAGGGTCTTCAAATGAACTTTTTAGTCCACACAATAATAGGAAATGTGCGCTTGAACAATGAACACCACAGCATGGAAGGAGTCACACAAAGGCTTTAGCCATTAGGTAATGATTTTAGCATCAAAACCCTGATTATACTCCTTTTTTTCTTTTTTTTTTTTTCTAACCCAGCAGGGACACATTCCCCTTAACTGCGAAAAAAGTCAACCAATAGAATGGAAAATGTCCGATACGGCTTCGGGTTTCACCAGCAGGACGCACACACAGAGGGGCAGTGAAAATATGTGTCAAAGATCCGTCAATAGTTAGCCGGGTTCCATCTTTAGATTTGATCAGTGATCAACAGTGCTTGCGAATAGATTTTGCTGAGCGTTTAATATGGAGTTATTTTTTTGCAGCAAAAACAATTAAAACATGGTATTTTTAGACATCAGTGATTCTTATTCAAGGATCAAAGACACAATCAAATTAGCAACAGCTTATCATACATTCTGCTTTTGAATACCATTTTAACAAGAGTGTGAACCTCTTTGTGCCTTTGGTTCTTATCTCTGGTGGAATGAAGATAATCCTAATAAATGAGTGGAGCGTCACAGAGAGAAAATATGAAGCCTGCCAGTAAATCCTAAATTTATTATAAATAAGGAGTGCCCGTAGCAGCTTAGCTGGCTGAGGTTCAAAATATTTGATTTGAATTCAGCTGCAGATTATTGCAGAGGAAATCCCACCGAGCACTGTGTGGCTGTATATTTGCTCTATTCTTTAAAAATTAATAAACGCATGGGCCAAAAATGTTGTTGCTGCTTTTGAGAACTTCCCACAAAGCAAGAATCTAAAATCTCCCTGTTGACTGCAGTTCTGTCTGACAAAGAGGTTTTCTTATGAGTTTTATGGATTTTTTTTTTTTTCACAAGCCACATTGCTCTGTCATTATAATTCTATAGGTGGCGTCAGTACTGTCTAAAGACCACGAAAAAAACGACTTTGATACAATCCTGTGGAGCCTTTTTTTTTTTTTTTTTTTGCAATATGGACTTCTAATATTTATAGCCCCATCTAGTGGTTGACTTTTGCCAGATTTGGTGAATATATTTATGACGCCATGCCAAACTTGGGATATGAATTTCATGTTAATACATGGTTGCAATTTCACATAGTTTTGCTTGAATGCTTCCCTGTACACAGAAGGCAGTGAAAAACACTTTTTTTCCACAGTTTTTATACCTTTATTGTCACACTATGTGTTGAACATGTGGACAAATGCGTCTTTTACATATTGTCTTGAGAAACTGGGCTGCTGTGCTGCAGGTATTATAGGTTACCAGGCATTTTTCAGCAGTGCAGTGCTGTTACAAGCAGAACAACTGTTGATTGTCCTCCTTCAGTCAGAGAAACCTTTATTAGAAAGATAAAGACAGACAGTTTAAAAAAAAAAAAAAAAAAAAAGCCAGATTCTGAAGAGCCGTCGCTGTCGTTATTTTTTCACCCTTTGGTGCAAGCAGTTTGAACACTCGACAACATTTGAAAAAGGCGCTCTGGAGTCGGAGGCGAAGTGAAGGTAGATGGACTTTCTGTATCGCCTTACTGTATGCTGATTATTGGCAGAGCAGCCCATTGAAATCTGTCGCCCTTTGAATAAGAGTGCTGACCTCCAGTCGGGTGTTTTCAATAACACGGCTCCATCTTTAGCAGTCCTCGCCAAAGATATTATTCAAGTGTGTTGCTCTTTCTGCCACTTTCATCTCATCTGAATGTTTCAGCCTATTGCTCTCCAGGATGCCATTGATCTGAAGGACAATATTCTCATTCAGTCTGTCGCTGTTCCTTTATTTCTGGCATTGGACTTCAACAAAAGTGTCCCTCTTAAAATCCATTTGTCTACATTGCTGTTAATCTTCAAGAGGTCTTTGAGGATCCCTGGTGAAGCACTTGTTAGTGTATAAGCTCTTAGGTGTAACAGCAGCTTATCAGCAGACTTTAGAAAAAGCATTGTTCAGTGGCAAGGACGGAACAATTTTGAGGTAATGCTTTTTAGCGATCACTCTTATTAGCTGCAAATGGCTTCCTTTATGTGGGGCTGTAACCTGCTATAAAAGTGTCAGGATTTTATAACGGCACAGGCCTCAGTGGAAGTGCATTTCTATTTCCACGGGAAGGTTATATCTGCGACGCGGTTTCATAATCCTTGTCACTCGAGGAGGACTACACTATTTTATTCTTGTATCATATTTCATGAGGGCCTCTGGCATCCAGGATGTCTCAGTGCCGCAGGATTCATATCGGAGTCCAAAGGATCAAAAGTCCTCTGATATTGTAATACAAAGTCACACTTTACCCTGGAGGTTAACTGTTTAGCCGGTAGTTTTTTTTTTAACTTGAAGGGACAGCATTGCTACCTTATATGTAACCCCAACCACTTACAAGTGCCCTGTGGTAAAATAACATGTATTGTAACAAGTCCTTCAACTAAAATGGCCATATAGGTCATACCTTCCAATATGGTGCTCAACAGCCGGTTGCCTTGGTTACATGTTAACACAACGTGCTACAATGAAACTTTGACACTTCCTGGATGGCTTTAGGCAGTATTTTTAAGGGGTTAGGGTTATAAATCAATTCTACACGACTAAGGTTAGAAAACCATCATGGTTATAGGGAGAAGATACTTGACCGCCTGCATGAACAAATGCAACATGGGCGTTTTGAGGGAGGACGGTCGCTATTGTAGACTCTTTAACATGTAATTTCTTAAATCAATTGAGCAGAATCTACCTGTGCTGTTGTTCCCTCAAAGTAAGGCTCCATAATCCAATTCTCCTCAAAACTAAGTGTTCACGAAATCTCAATCTATTAATTCGTGTCCACAGAGACAATTCTCACTCTTTTTTTCAATGTTACCGGACATGAAAATGACCCCAAAGAGGTACATCAGTTTTTTAGGAAATAGTGAGAATAACAATTGTTGTATCACCTTTTTAAGAAGCAACAAAGTCTGCATTTGGAGTTTGGAGGGGTTGAAGGACTGAACAAACATCGAACAGCAGCGTGACTGTCAAGCCGATGAATCGGGTTTGAGTTGCGTTCCACCACAAACTTTATTTGAAAGTGTCCTTTTCAGATTCAGTTCCTGTTTCAAGGGGTTTTACAAATGACTTGATTTAGGTTGGCCATTAAAAACTACATGGTTAAGGTTTGGAAACAGCATGACTTGCATTAAACAAACTGTAATGACGTATCTCATCAATACTGTATATCGGTCTCTTGGAACACTGGCTGCAGAGTCTCGCCCCGTCATCTAAGCTCACATACGTGTTGGACACATTAACCAGACGTCAAATAGCAAATCTTCCTGTTTCAGGACTCTGGCGTTTTTCTGTGAGTTTGAGCCTTGTTTCGTTAACCTGTAAAAACGTCTGATGTGTGTTAAAGGATTCGTGAATCGGGGCACCTTTGACTGCAAACATGTTCTGAAGTAGCTTAATGTCCAAAGCTACACGTCTGTGGGAAGAGTCATTTCTGCAGAATTATACAGCAGCTCGATTACTCCCAACATCAGCTGTCCATATGAAACGCATGGCGTGCTGTGATTGCCACCTTGGTCGTATCCATCGCCCTTGCTTTCTCCTCTCCTCACTTCATTACATTTACAACATTACGACTTTGCTGAGAGTGTAAGGAAACACGAGCGCCGCTGACATTAACCTGCAGAGCATGGGGAGAACTGATGGCCAGTTCAGTTCTTTTCTCTTTTATTTCCTCTTCTTTGTCGGGAGCAGGATCAAACACTGAGATGAAAACACGTCTTCCTCCAAAAATGTTCCACATTGGGCCGGCGTTTGGTGCGAATCTGAAAACCCGACAGTCTTGTTGAGAGTGGCGTGGTGTTGTTCGGCTTTAAGTGGTCACGTAGTATCATATCTCGCCTGGGGCTTGGATTCTGGAAATAGTTGTGAGTCAACTATTAGCAGCAGGGAGACTTGGAATGGAGATGAGTAACAGAGGTTTTAAAGTCACTTAAATGTGGTTTTATTTTAAGGTCACTGAGACAAACTTCCGTCAGAGAACGTCTGTCTATGTAAGAGGAGTTCTGCATCGGCATCTTTTTTTTTTTAAAAACTGTGATTATAAAAAACCCATTTGCTCTCCGTATTAAACGCTCTTCCCTTTGCCTTTCGCCGTGGCCTGCAGCAATGACTCAGTCCGTCTTGCGTCCTATTCATAATCTCCAGAGTAGCTGTGAAACATTTCTTTCCCTGGCCATGAGCAAAATGCGTGCCAGCATATTAAACCCTGTTAAACTCGGTTTCCAGGCTGCCTCGTTCCATCAAGCAAGTTTAATTTATTTAATTTATAAGAAAAAAAAAAAAAGTCAAGCCAAGCAGGCAAAAAGAAAAAATCAATTACTGCTCTGTTTCCTGTGATTTGTGGTGGCGGACACATAATTTGTCAAAGAAAGCTGTACTGTGTTAAATCTGTTTGTACAGTGGTACAGGCAAACCGCACACCAGCTCAGATTTTAAGAAGTGGTAATATTTAATGACTCTACGACGCGCGTGTGATTTTGGCGAGTGCTCGACTCCCGTGCACCACTCCTTTTCTGATTTGCTGCGGCCGACGAGACGCGAGGCTTTCGAGTCGTGCTGCTTTTCAAGTTGTAATGTAAACATGTCAGATTTTCTGGAGCGTGTGAAGAGGCTCGGGGAGCAAGCATGCGCAATCATCACATATCCCTGCTTTAAATCAGTCTTTGCACAGAGAGGTTTATCTCTAAAAAAAACAAAAAACAAACACCTCTAGTTTTACGTGTCTGTTCTCACTGAAAAGCCTCTTTTTTTTTTTTTTTTTAAAAACACTGAAAACAACAAGGCTCTTCTGTGTGCTTCATCAAGAAAATATTCCTTACATATTATCAGGGAGCGCAGAAATGATTCCACATGTTAATTGCAGCACTATGAACTGAGTGGGGAAGGAGAAAAAACAGATTGAGCCCCCACTTTCTGAATCTAGACTTCTTTCCACTACAAAGAATAATTACTTTTCCCAACTCCCTTGCCATAATTAGTTACTACTCTTTTATCTTATCTGAGTGTGCATAATTATCGCAGTCATCATATTAGATTATTTCATGCATAATAAATGAACTCAAACTGCGTGTGGGGTAATTAGCATGTTGGAAAATGAGCCACGATAAGAGGTTCGCTCTCTCAAAGATTTTATTGTTGAAGACATTCCTGAAAAGAAGAAACACGGATAGAGCTGAAATATTTAGCCATCACTGTTTAGTCTTTGCATGAAGACATTGTCTCCTTACACTGTAAGTTTATTTTGCTCTCATGTCGAGCTACAGTATGTATTTTTAATGGTATGTGTTATTTTTACACAGCAGCTCAATGTATGGATCCTGTTGGATTTGCCGTTATATTTGATTTTTTTGTCATTTTAACAGACAGTGTCGTGCATCAGTCCTGAGCCGCTTAAACTCGTTTTCATTTTGCTTCCAAGCAGCCGAGGTTTCCTTGAAATCTTTTAAAGTGGCCTTGAGCAATAGTTCTTCAGACGTTCTGAAGTATTTCAGTGGACGTTGGCTGCTTTTTCACTCGTTTTAAGTCCTATTCTTGTACCCGACTGATTTCAGGAGAATGGGATTTTTGAGTGTTACACCACTTAACACTGACCTATGAATCATTCAGGTATAAAAAGGCTCCTAACTCAAGGGATGACCCAGTGTTGTATCGACAGAAAACTTGGCGGACAACCAGTTTTATGTTGTATCTTTAGGCACTTTGTTAATTGCAGCCTGTCACAAAGGTAGACAATGTGTTCCCATTTCTTTAGTTGTATCTATGAAAAATACCAAATATAGCACAGTTTGACAGACAGAAAATTTTATTTTTGCTCCAACAATGTGATTTTCAAAGAGCTATTGGCGGAAAACTCGGCATATCTCAGCAAGTTGTGCAGTGTGTCCTTAAAATTTGAGGAAACTGGACAAGTGTCAGGCTTGAAAAACTACCGACTGCAGATGAAAACTGTAAAATCCAGCAAAGACCTGACACAGGACCTGAGAGATGCATCTGGACCTTCAGCTGATCCATCTACTGTTGGCCCAAGCCTCATCAGAAATGGGCTCCATGGAAGGGTGGCTGTCAAGAAGCCGTTCTTAAGGAAGGGAAACGGGGTGAAAAGGCTGAGCTATGCCAAATGACACAAGAAGTGGACTGAAAATCAGTGGGAACAGGTCTTATGGAGGGATGAATCCTCCCCAGAGCCCGAACCTCAACATTATTGAAGCAGTGTGGGATCATCTGGACAGAGAACGGAACAAAAGGCAGTCGACATCCAAAGAAGAGCTTTGGGATGTCCTTCAAGAAGCCTGGAGAACTATTCCTGAAGACTACTTAAAGAAATGACAGAAAGCTGGTCTAAGATGGTTCAGACTGTGTTGGAGAATAAAGCTGCTCAGAACAAATATTGACTTTTTAAGCTCCCAATTCTTTAGAATTGTACAAACTTTGTTTCTGCCTTATATTGTGTATTTATCTTCATGTTTTCCCATGTATCAATGTGCACCGAATTCCAGTTTTTCTGGTAATTTGTAAAGAAACGGTAGGTCGCTTCAGAGTTTTAGGTTGGCGCCTAATTTTCTTGAAGCTACAATAACATATTTTAACTTTTCAAATGTAATGCCAAATGAATCAGTCAATGACTGCTTTTAAATAAAGGCAGGTCAGTCTATAATATGGCAGTTTTTCACCAACACCAGCAGCTCTTCCAGTTCAAATGAGGTAATCCTCCTGTTAGACATTTTATTTTTTTTTCTCGAGTTTAATGCTGCACTGCTTGGAAGCAGCTAAGCATCTATTTAACGAGAGAGCCAATCAGGGCCAAGTCCAGTTGTGTTCTCTGCCTTGGGTTACTCTGAACTGCCTATAAAGACACGGGGATTTTTGAAAATGCAATGACTACAAATTTTTATTGCTCAATTAAACTCCCAATTTTTACAGTATCCTCATTAAACATCATGAACAATTATGTGCATGGACAGAGGGAACCTTTGAAATTGTGTACCTTGCACAGCGCATTCAGTAAAAAGCACATTTAGAATGAGGAAACTTGCCGCTATGCTCCTTCAAAACAGCTTAACCAAATTCAATTCATTATTCTCTAAAACTTGCTTAACCATGCATATTATACACTAACAAAAGACTGCCGAAATACAAATTTACTCACAATGCAGAATCATTTGCGAGAGATGGAGGAGATGGGAGAACTCAAAGCCGTGAGTGCTAAATAACAAGAACACCTTCGACACCAAATGCTTCAAAAGCTTTCGGATTTATTTATTTTTTAATTTAAATTTTTTTTTCATAGCTATATTTCATCAGGGAACTTTTTTCAGTTATAAAAAAAGTGTCACAGCTCATACAATTAAATGTGCTTCACTCTTGTTGGAAGGAAATGGCACCTTTAATAGTCCTCAACACTGAGTCAGACGAACTTTAGCAGAATCTCTGTGTGTGTGTGTGTGTGTGTGTGTGTGTGCCGACTGAAAAGTTAAAGGGAAAAGAATTAAATTGCACGCACCTCCAAGGAATTTATTAGAAACTTTGGAGCACTTTTAATAGTCACAGAAATAAAAAAAAAAGGAAGAAGAGTAATGACACGTTGTCACGCTCCCACACTAAGGCTCATCTCCACACAGTGATGATGTGTCCTTGCTAAAAGTGAGTTATAAACAGCTGTTGAGCTGGTGGGCGGGTAAACACGGCAGCCTGGAGACAGTACAGCCTCATGTTTGCTGCTATGTGATGAACCTTTCAAGCGGTAGAGAAGAGAGCTTTCCATCTGTCCCCACCTCTTTGCCCCCCCCCCCCCCCGGTCAAGGACTCCCTGTTGGCACCCTCTGGCATTGCTGCGGTGTCAGCGTGGTGTAAATGGCAGCTTGAAATGTGATAGCCCTGATTGTAGCTCCGATTTGTTTGTTTGACTTGTAGGAGAATGAAAAAATTGGTTGGTGAGGAGTGGGGGGGGGGGGGGTGGGGGGGTGGGGGGGGGGGTGATTGAGTTGGCCAACCTTTTTATGTTTAAAAAAAAAAAAAAATCATCAGTTTCTTAAGAGCTGTAATATGTGATTAGCTCCCCAGATGTGACCCCTTTACCCTTTCCGCCCTGTGGTCCGGTACCAGGAATGCCAGGTGGCTTTCCAAAGCTCTCCAAATGGCTCGGATGAAGAGGTGGTCATGTGCTCCGCTCACTGCAGATGGATGTCGCCTTGCTTTGGCTCAATTCGGCTCCATTAAATTTCGGGAAGAGTAGCAGTCGGAGTTTTTCAAAAAGATTCAACAGAATCTGTGTCTGTGAGTCATTTTTGAAAAGGATTATTAAGTCATCTATTTGGAATTTTTGAGTAGGTGGAAAATGTCAGTTTTTGTCTAACCTGGTGATGAGTACACACAGACCTGTGATCAGATTTTTCCAAGACTTTCTTCAAAGAGCCCAAAGTCATACACGTGATGTTGTGCAGCTGTTATTAGCTGTATTTAACTTATTTTATTATGTAATTCCTTTTATTTTTTTCAGTGAGACGACTTCTTCCAAAAAGCCTGCAACCTAAGTTATAAAAAAGCTGAGTGATTTAATAGATTAAACTCCACCTCATATGTATCTTTTCTTCAGAGGAGGGGGAAACTGATTATTTTCCTTATGAATTAGATTAGTTTTTCTGTTCAAAGTTCCTTTTGTGCTGGATCTGAAAAGGTCACTGTTTCATCATCTGGACAGCACCAGTTTCAACCTGTTTCGTTGCTCAAGAAACAAGGAGAATGTGACTAAATAATTCGAAACATCTGATTGTCACATAGACACACAAGCTGTCACAAGCTATTTGAATTGTCGGGCAAAAGAAAACACAAGAAATGGAGGGAATGCTAATTCAGTCCATCACAATTAAAGAAATCGTCTGATGTGATGAAGGATAACTGTTAACTGCAGCCCTCATGAAATCACTCCAGCTACTGTTCAGTGGTGCAGGTTGCCCTGTGCTGAATCCACAACTTGTCCAGGAAAAACCCAGATGCCAGCAAAATATGTTGCCAGTTTACTTTTCTGGAAACCATGAAGACATCCTGTCTGCCCTCCTTTGGTGGCTATTTTACTGTTCTGTCACTTGTTTCTTTTTATCTTTGCATGTACAAATGACTTTGAACTCGTATCTGACGCTATCTAAAGGGTTATTTGTTTAGTGTCTTCTTTGCAGTAGGCAGCAGGAAGAGCGCTCTTAGTTTGGAGATGCAGAAGGTTTCCTGATGCGTGAGCGGAAGCTTAAAGCGACTCATGACGGGGGCCACCAGAGGAGCGGGAGTAACTCAAACCTCAAATTTCACACCGGTTCAAGCAGTAGCTGGCATGTGGATTTTTATGCTGTCACCTCTGGTTCAGTTGTTTACTTTGTCACTTCACTTTCACAACAGTTGAGCGTCCATTTAGCAACACATTGCAGGGTGTTACAAAGTGGTCCGTGTTGCTACGTGAACTGTCCATCCATCCATCCATCCGTTTTCTATACCCGCTTAATCCAGCTCAGGGTCGCGTGGGGGCTGGAGCCTATCTCAGCTGTCATTGGGCATGAAGCGGGGTACACCCTGGATGGGTCGCCAGTCCAACGCAGGCTACGTGAACTGTAATTTATGGATACAATTCGTGTCTGATGTGGTGTAAAAATCCATAATATGGTGTGTGCTTTAATCACTATTACATTTTTGAGGTTTGAGTTGCTGCCAACTAACAGTGACAGTTACAACCAGCATTTCCCCATGGCCCTCTACAGGTTGAAGAGGGTCACCGCAAATTCATGGAAGAAATGGAAGGTGCATATTTTCAAAGAGTTTCTATTCATTGAGTGATGCAGACCCAAATGAAGTACCCTTGAGTGTTGGGGCAACAGTGTTGACATGAACATTTAAAAAAGTGAGCAAGCTTTTCTCTCTTTTTTTCCTCTCTTTCGGCTCAGCTACGATAACTGACAAGCTGGCATCATACTGAACGAACATACAGCGCATATCAGTCTTGTTTTAGTGTTGTTTCTTCAAGAACAATCTTCCTATCTAAGCCTCTGCGATACATTCAATACGCAATTATTTAAAAATGCTAAAATGTTACTTTGCCTGACTGGTATAGAAATATGTGCTTTTATTTTTATTTTGCTCTACTTTTTTAGGGGGGATTATTAGTTTTGTCGCGTTATAACAAAGTTGACTGAAGAGCCAGTCTCCCTAAAACTTTGTGTTATTCCTTAAAGGTCAACATCGAGGCGGGGGAAGCTTCCCAGAGAGTAGTGGCTTTAGCAAACACTGTCATTCAGACTTTGAAGGTGAGAGGCAACGTGGCAGCAGATCGGGGATGACTTATAGTGTTCTTGAAGCCCACTTCAAAACAGACTTACTTATCTTTGCGTGCGTGAGTGGGGGATATGTGTGAGGGCTGGGAGGGAGGAACTGATTGGAAATGTGCTGTCTGAATTTTTAGCTTTTCGTTTTTTTCTCCCACAATGCTGGTGTGTTTGCATGGAGCTCACAGTCAGTGAACCAGCCTGGAGCTGTACCTCTTTCCCCCTGTGGTCAGTGGTATTTATAAGCCGCTACAGACATTTAATACAGATGGCAAAGCACCTTCAATTTACAGACACTGTTCTCTCTTCTGGGAAATGGCCAGAAAGTACTTTGTATTTAACTACCTGGAGATTGAGCTGAAGGAGCTGTGAAATAGGTGGTGCATCTCTAATGTGAGGAAATGCATTGTGAGGACTACAAAGAGCACCCAACTGTCAGGAAATTCTGCAGGCTCAGTACACACGGATGTAAAGCATTATTTTAAGGAAATGTGCACAACTGATTTAAAAAAAAAAAAACAAAAAAAAACAAAACAAACAACTGAAGCAAAGATTCAGCCAGTCGTTGAAAGAGTTAACTTTCCTTCTTTTGGCCGCTCACCAGGAGGGAAGAGTCAGAAAGGAAAAAAAAAAGCAAGGTTAGCCCACTTCAGACACTGACGGGGAATTCCTCGCTGTCTGTTCTGCCTCGGCCACGTCTGCCAACTCCATTGTGTTTCTGCCTTCCATGCTTACCCGGGCTGTTTCATGCTCAGACAATGAAGGACTGTTTAAATTTACTACCAAAAAAAAAGAAGAAAAAAAAAACCTGTTATCTTTATATAAATAATGAGGCCAAGTGGGAATAATGTGCAGACTCTGGCTGTTTAAATTCACGGCACAAAGAGAATAAGCCTGCTTCAACTGAAGATTTCTTTGTACTTCCTGAAAAGGGGCATGGTCAATCATCTTTAATGTGTATGTTGGACGGCGTTCTTCCTGAAAGAGGCTGGAATTTTGTGTCCAAAAGGCAAGGCTGCTGTACAGCATGAGAAGTGTGAGCAGGAATTAAGATTTCGGACAATGTGGCATAAATATTCCGTGTTATTACTGAGATGCAAAGTTGCAGACTTGTTTCATTTCTCCCCATCTATAAAACACAATGAACTGCAGTTTGGAACTGTGAGCATTGTAAGGATTTCAAGGACAGTACCTCCAGCTATTTTGATCACCCTGCCACAAGATGATTTTTTAGGTCTTTCTCTTGGTGCCAAGAGGTTCTGATGAGGTCCAAAAGACTGCACCAGACTTCTGAAGATGTCCTGAGGTTTCTGGCGGAGGGATTATGGTTATATCACTGCATGGCTGGTTTTATGTATTCTGTTTATTCTGTGTTTCGCAAACCAATGAAAGAGAACTTTATTTTATCCTTCACTGTGTACCTCTGCTGAACGATCAGTCGTGAATAGACCGAAGTAAGCTGCTTTCTTATTTAAGAAAAAGGAAAAGAAAAGAAGATATGCTGGGAGTTTGGGTGCCATAAAGATACTGTAAGATTAGGAAAAATTCAATCGTGACAATAAAGTTATTTCCATCATTAAGATTCAGTTTTAGCTTTAATTTCACATGAGATCTTTTGCACTTTGGATTCTTAATGTTTGACTAAGGATGTTTGCTCAAGTAGTTTGTAGTATCAAGGGACTATAACTAACCATCTTGATTTTGTTATATGCCACTGTATTTCTACATCCCAATGATAGGCAAGTGATATCTACTTTCAGAGATGTGGAGTATTGTCCCTTCAATTCCTCATCTGCTATGGACTAAATCACAGACAACACTGCTCTCTCCCATCCGACTTGAAAACCACAGCAAAGTCCAAACGCAACAAAACCAAACCACAAATGACCCATTAGGACTTGAATTTAACACTTCCACGACTCTTTGCAGTTTCCTACAGTGTATAAAAAATTGAGAAAAAAAGGAACATCATTCCTTCTGAAAGTTATTTTTTTAACTCTTTCATTGTAAGAGTCACAGTTTAAAGAGCTGATTGAATTTCCCTCTTTCACCGTACGTGATTCGGATTTTGAGGCAGTGTCGCCGCAGTTCAGATATAAAATATTAACAAATCATTTAGTTTTTCATGACTTCTGTGCCTTTTTACCCACTGTTGATCACATGCTCTGTGTAAATCTAGTTATACCTCCAGTCATTTTGCATGAAACATTCACACATGCATGAAATATCTGGGAATATGTGCGCTGTCTCTTGAATACTTACTTGAATCCAGGAACTTGCTTTATGTTGCGTTCACTTTTCATCTCGAAATCTTTCAAATTCCTTTCAGCTTTCATTGAAAACCCTTAATTTTTCTGCAGTCATGTCAACAAACAGAATTGACCTGGAAAATCATTAATTTTTCAAATCAAATTTGAGCATATTTGGTCATCAAATTAGGAATTAATGATAGAATTTGACAGTGGCAGTTCTAGCAAAGACAACACGCTTTCTTGACAAGTATACACTGTAATGAGGCATAATTTGAGACAAAATGCGGTATTGTTGAACAATATCATGCTTTGAAATCAAACAGAACGTTACTTTAGACAGATCGTGTGGAGGCCCAGGTCCACGTGTTTGTCTCTGTGTAAGTGATCGAGCATATGACTACAAGAGTTTCAGCAGAGCAGAATGGCTTGAGGAGCATGGTTCATGTGATTGATGCTGTTTGTAATGTTTCTCTACTTACCTTGCTTTTATTGCATTTGGGAAGTTGGGCCAGAAACGCAATAACTCTACCAGACAGTGAGCAAAGTGAAATATTGAAGATCCTGCTGAGTTTTTGCTCTGTTGGACGAGCAAATATGACAATATCTGTGATGAACTCCAAATACGGAGGCATCAAACTGTTATGTTAGTAAAAAAAGTTATGATAGGACCTCAAAATAACTGAATAAATCTGCAAACTAGATAACCAGAAATGGAATGTAAGGACAATTGTTTTGTCTTGTCTTTGACTTCTACCCTTTAAATAAGCTTTATTACTTTTATGACTCTGTAGAGATGATTGTGTTTCACCCACAACTGGACATCTAGAGTGTATTAGACGCAGTTTGAGTCAATATTGAGCGAGTCAGCATCGCTCAACACCCCAAACATATCAGCAGAAACGACTTTATTGTTCCTGCACCTTTATTTTTTTCTAGGCTGTAAATCTTTTTCACATCATTAGCCTCCATTTGGATAATCCCTTTTTATCTCACTAGTCTGCAGATTCCTTGCAGCTCGATTCATTAAGGAATTCACTGGTGGCACTGAGAGCTGGAGCTTCTTTTCTGAAAGCCTTTACCGAAAGGCCAGACTGGAGGAAATTAGATGGGTCTCTTTTTGTTTGCTCGGTCCATCCTGACTCATCACTGTGCCGGTATTTTTAGCTGTGGATTCCTGTTTGCCCCCCCCCCCAGTGTTCACAAGAGAATATCATGTTCTGTGAAACAGGGAGGAATAATTAATGTCATGTATCAGCCAAGAGTCAGACACAAGTTAGAAAACATGGCGTGTAGGGTACTGTGTGTTCTGCAGCTGTGTAGGGGTGCACTTATTAGTGAAAGTAGACTAAATGTGTGTGTTTTTTTTGCTGGGTTTTGTCTGGCACAGCTGCCTAGATCAGATGCACGATCGTTAAAAAATGTTGGGTTTAAACCCGTGGTGACATTGCGGCGGCTCCGGTTACTCCTGTGGGAGTACCTGCATTGCCGTTGTGACTCCCTGATTAATTCCCAGGATTTAGCTTCAAATGGCTGGAGTTTGGCCTGCCAGGAAAAACAAATAGTCGGGATAAAACGGCAAAAACCAAAGGTTTTAACTCGCTGTTATACATGAGCAAGATCATGCGAGGCATTATGGTTTTAGAAATAAACAGGGTTTAACTCTTTTCTTCTAAATCTCAAGTACAGCTCACCGCCCCCCCCCCTACCGCCATAGAGTATTCCCCAACTGTTACAGTGGCCAAGTGACCTGATATCCTGTTTATCAGGGGAACAGAAGTATTTCTGATTGTTGCACAATCCTGCCGGTCACTGATCTGTGGCACATACAGCTGCCGGGCATGAAGACAAATTTAGCTTCTATTGTACGAGCCTGCAAACAATCACACTCTGCACGCGGTAATCTTTAACATCAAGAGCCGCTGTTGAATTGTGAGGTTGCCTGGTTGATTGTCAACATGCGTGGGGTATTCTTGCAAGTTTTTAGCACAGAAGCCCCTCACATTTTCATGCAGAATTAATTAGTGTCACACTGGATGCAAGTAGTTTTTAAAGGAAAAAAATTAAACCTGTCTGTCTTTCATTGAAATTAAATCATGGCATAATGTCACTTTTGCTATTAGCGCTGAGAGTCTGTGCATGCCAATTGATCCTGCTGTTGTCATAGCAACTTGAACCACTAAACCTCTGCGCAGCTGTTGTTATGGAAGCCCTTGAACAGCTGGGGGGCTATAGCTGTGCAGGGATTGTGGGAAACGGGTCTTTTGGTCCTCCCTTCCCACCTTGACCCCAAAACTCTTACCAGCGAGCAGCAGAGGATTCAAGGAACTTAAAGACGTTCCTCTGGAATTTAATTTCCCAAATGAAAGATGGCTTGTGATCAATCAGAGAGAAAGTTTGAGCGGGAATTTGTGAATATTCACTCAATTATTTGCCGTCACCAAACCTACTTTGGCAACAAAAAAAAAAAAAGTGAGCGGTGAAACTGAGCAAATCAAATTAGGCTAGATTTTCTCGCAGGGTTTGCCTGATGAATCTCAGTATTTCTCATTATTGCCACGAGCAAATGTTGTACACAGAGCAACAATAAAACAATAATTTCACAAGATGAACAGCTTGTCCAGGGATGAGTTTTCTGAATCCAGTTCCGTCAGCCATAATAAAGCCTCACATGTACAGTAGCAAGGTCCTGTCCTCCCACTGTTTGGTATATGAAAGAATTCACCTTCTGGGGGTTTTCGCATCTCAATTATCATGATTGTGAATACTGTCTTTTTGTAACCCATATACTCTATAAGTTATAGAAGATATTACTTCTTAACAAAATTCTGTTTTTTGTACGGCAGCATCTTGATGAAATGTGGCCACTTTTTGAAGCAGGAACCTTTTTTGTGGTGACAACCTTCACGTACATACGCATGAATGGATTAATGGATTAATAAGAATGAAATGATACTGTATATTTAGATTCTTTTATCCATACTAACTTGATTAAAATGTCTTGAAATGAAATCAACACCTAAGCAAAACTGATTTAAAAAGTTGAAGTGCTCCAGAGATATCTCTGAAATCACTGGAAGTCTGTGCAACGTAGGCCTCTTGATCGTATTTGTGTAAGCTGCCTGTTGAATCAGGAATGGATGCCAAAGAGAATTATGTCACAAATCTAGCCCACTCTGAAGCCCTTTTTTTTTTTTTTTTTTTTTAAACACTGGTCAAAACCCACTATCACCTGCTAACATCTGGCTTTTGAGTGCCATAGGAAAGTGTTTGTTCGCTATTCAGTCCCGCGTCAAATGCTTATTCACTGGTTTTTATCGGCTCCGGCTCGGCACAGCGTCAACGGGGAACACAACACCTGGGTGCTTAAAACTATGATTTTTAAAGAGGGACTTTACAGAATCACGTGTTTACCGACCTTTTATGTCAACTTTGAAACTAATAGCTGCAACTTGCGGACAAAAGGAGACGAGATTGATCAATTACTTTATTTATTTATTTTATTTTTACCTGACCTAAAGACAGCTGGCAGCTCTCTCAGTTCAGCTTTGTGGGGCTGACGTCAAGCGTAATGCAGTCCCTTCATGTTATTGTAGCTTACAAGCTTGTCCCCTGGAAAGGAAGTGGAAGTTGCTGGAATGGTGCTGAATACACTGTAGCTCTCAGAGGGCTGAGGGTAAACAAGCTAAAACTGGCAGTGGGAATGGATTTAATCAGCCTGTTTTTGTGGTGTATTTGGGATAAAAACTGCATCAGACAAAAAAATCCCTGCTCCATGTGTCAATTTCTGGACAAGAACCTTTCTGCACAGTTAAACAAAGATATACAAGAGAAACACTAAATTACTTTTTGGCGGAGAGGGTCTCTAAGCTTTGCACTCTATCCAGTTTGTCATTTTTAGTGGTTTAGTCATTTGGGTAGCCTGGGAATTCCCATGCTGCTTTGCGCTCGATTTCATTCTCACTGCAAAGTCAGCCTGGAAACCACCGCCCTTATTTTTGCCAGAGTTTGGGAACCAATCACAGAACGGGGGGGGGGGGCAGCAAGACGATGACGACGTCTGTGCGCTACACCGAAGCTTGTAGAGTGTTAATCCAACATGACAGCGGACACAACGTTACCGTTCAATGCAGCCTTAGAAAGTGTTTCGGAGTAGATTCACCCTAGGGTCATTTGAACCGTGACATCCAGCCAAGTAGCCCACCCGAAGTTTTTCCGATATTGGCTGAACATCAGCTGAGTTACTGAGTTATCCCGAATAGCTTAGTACAAGCACTAACAGACCCTGGCAGTATCTCCAAAATTACCACACTAAAATCACATGTCATGACACCAAACTTCTACAGTAGTACAAATATGGTCTGTACTCACAAAACGATGCATTTGGAAGTTTGTACATAGTCCAGGAGTTTATTATTATCAACACAAGCCTGATAGCTTTTCTGCTGCCAAAGCTTTGTTGACGTCACATCTGGGAGCTGGGAGCTTCAAAGTAAGATGAGGGTTGATCTACTACTGTAGACAACAAAGCAAGGCTGCTCAATTTCTCCATTATTAAAATAAATTCACAACTCTACAACATAAAAATTCATGTAGAATATAGCATATAGGCCTACTTTGTTGTCAATTTAAGTAGCTTAGAGCGCAAGTTTACTTTTATTTTCCATTTTTTTCTTCTTCCTCATCGAATTTCTGTCGTCATCTGGTATAAGTGATACAATTGGCTATGAATCGCGCGCAAAGCAGCATGGGAAGAACCTGACGTCATTTGATAGACATTCGTAGCGCCCAATAAACGGCTCTAGGCATTCGTAAACCACGCCTCAAATACGAGAAAATAGAGCTTGAAAGTCCCGCCCCCTTTTTTGCTTCTTCTTCCTACTTCCGTCGTCCCCATGGGACCTCATGCCTGGATCTATTGACATGGGCAGGATGATGTCTTCTGTTCCCAGTCATTATATGCCTTTTTACAGTACACGCATGATGTTCTGGGGTTAAATATGGATGAGTTCATGCAAAAACATTGGCGATTTGTCGTAGGAGTGCCTGGTTAAACGTTGTAAAAAAAAGTTAGGGTAAAAAGACTACATTGCGTCGCATATGCTACGTCACTGATCCCACCATTTTTTTAAATTTGTGGATCCCCATCACCACAGCCGGCGGTCTCGCTGGCTGGCATGGACGAAGCCAGACATATCACCACCAGCATAGCAGAAGCTCTCCACGTGCCCCGACTGGTAGTGGTTCTCTCCTCGGCTCACAAGTTTTCGTTCGCCCTCGAAAAACTGAGTGAAACTGGCCAACGACAGCGCCATTCTTCCACTCCTCCGCGCGCCCAAACGTGATGACGTTTATTTTCCGTGCCAAACGCTACATGCTGTAGTTCGAGAAATGCTCAGAAAAATAACTTAACAATGAAGCACTTATGCCCGCTAAACTGTTACGCTACTGGTATGAAAAAATATTAAAAAATGTCCTACACAACATATGTGAAATGCAAGACTCAATTCCATCAAACGCAAAAAATAGTTTTATTCCGTCATGGCTCCGTCATTGACTTGAATTGCAAATTATTACACTTCCGTGGTCCCGAGGGGAGGAAGTTGAATGACGTCAAGGAGGCGGGACTTTCAAGCTCTATACACACCTAGTTCCCAGACCACCATCTCATCGAGATGTGGACGCGTCAGCCAGGCTATCATTTGGGTACAACTACCGAAGATTGTAACATACATGAAGATAAACGATATGATGGATAATGCTAAATTTATTCAACAGTTGGTATGTTCTGCTGTGAATTGGATCAAGGTTTACCATCCATTAGACTTTACATTCGTGGACGATCCAACTCCCTTCCAAAGCTACAGCCGGCAAGTTATTTAATAGGTCAGTTGCTAGCTTACCGTTTTTCTCCAGAGTGTGCATCAGAAGTCTACAAACTTAACTGAGCACAGCATAGCATCTCATCCATTTATCCATTTTTATCTGTTTTGATGACCAAAACAATAAGAGGCCTGCATGAAACTTTTATTACAGAATTAATTTTTTATTTTTTTTTCTAATTCCCACTTTTTCAGGGATGTTAGTCAGTCAATATGCAGAGAAAAAAACACTACCCAAATTTAATGAAACTTGGTGGAGATGCGGAGCATGGGAAAAATAATAAATGGGAATAATAAAATTAATTTTGGTGTACTTATCACTTCCTTTACAAGACTGGGCCCTGACTTTTGTTATGTACCATTATCTCAGGGTGGCTATTAAGCCTTCCTCTATTCTTGAGCTGCCTTTCTGTTCCTATGGAGAGCATTATACTCATTTTTAGTGTCTGAAGCCTTTTGTCCTTTTCTTTAGTACAAGATGTAATAAGAATGTAAATTACTTGGTAACTAACTCCACTGACTGTATGGATACTGATGTCCACTTGTAGAGGCTATGGCCTGTTGGGCAGATTCAGGAATGCTAATGTTTCCTCTGTGGCTTTTGTGAGGAATACAGTGATTAGACCTCCAGCCCCCTGGGTGGAGCCCCTCGCTGCTCTGGCTCCTGCTCTGATTTACTTTGACGTCGACAGGAAGGTCAGCTAGGTCCCAGAGGGGTCATGGGGAGGCAGAGATGGTGAATGGTGTGTGTGGTAAGCTACACTACAGAGACTATCCTCTAGGATCCCAGACAAGGGGTCGGAGGGACGAACGACGGGAGGAAGGGCCTTTGGAGCTTAGGGAGGGCTTCGAGGAGGATTACTGAGAGGCTAAAATGTTTTCTTTGTGGCTGAAAGAAACCTAAGAAATGCTCTCACCCAAATCTCCTCTGGTCTGAGGAGGAATGGAAACTCAAGCTACATCCAAAAGACTAATTTGTTATCTTGGGCTCTGAGTGTGTGTTTACTGTCACTAACTTGCCTTATTTTCTTTAGATGTTTTGCACTCTGAATCTTCAGAAGTCACACAGAAATAATGGGTTGCACATTGCTATAGGTTGGATTCACTCTTGATGGAGATTATTCAAGTGAGAGATCGTTGGTGGAAGTCAAATAATGAGGGAAAGAAAATGTTCTTTGTGAATATGTTGATTTTTCCTTTTTCAAACAAAAGGCATCGATACTTCTGAATGAAATATTTTAAGTATAAAATAAAATTCACATGTTAGAACCTTGTCGTGCATATTTCCTTTTTCCATTTTCAGCTGAAAAGACATAAAACATAAGACATGCACCACAGATTAGTTTTAAATGTGATTTGATCACGTTATGGGCCATTCATCTCACTTTGCCACATTTCAGATGATGTAAACACACAGGAGCTTCCTAAAAGTCTGCATGGAAATAGAATAGGATAATATTGTTTTCTCTTTTCCCCATCTTGAGGGAGATTGAAAACCCTAAAAAAGGAGAACTATTTGAACTCTTTGCACTAAATCTTCGCAGCTTTCATTCCAATCCCCCTCCTTATCCACTCTGGGCCTCTGGTAGTACCTACCTACCACACACACAGAAGTCCCCACTGAGCTGTGCAGGACTAGTTAAATAACATCTCTTCTCTGAGGCTCTGTGTTAGCAGATTGCAGGAGGCAGGTTGCCTGCTGTGCGGCCTGACCACACTCCCACTGTTCTAGAGAAGCCTTAAGTGAAAGATCAGGTGTCCTGGCCTGAATGCTTGATTGAACTTAAATCTTTTGCATGTGCGCAGTAACTCGCTATGCTCCATGTGGCTCAGACATGGCCAGCCAGTCAGTGGCTCGATGGAATTTCCCTGTTTTCACATATTTCATTGAAGATAGTTTACAAAAAAAAAAACATTTTATGAGCAGGAGAGAAGTGATATCTACTCTAAACCTACACTTAAATTAGGTTAAGATGGTTTTTATACATGAATATACTTGTATGTATTCATCATATCGAACTGAAAGTTCCAATGCCTTTCCAGTGCCACTTTATATGTTCAGTTTTTACATAAAGATTTAACACTGCAAGTGAGATTTTGACTTTTTTGACTTTAATTGTTGGATATGAATCACTGCCCTTGAATGTCTACCCTTGAGACTAAACTGTTTCTTACATTTTTTTAAACTCTTGAATTCTAGATTTCCTTCCAAGAGCTTCCTCTAAGGAAGAATTTGTTTAATTTTTCTTTCAGTCTTAGATGCATGGCACTTTATTATACCATCCCCAGACTTTTCCCAGCAGGGGTTTTGTTGTATTTTGACATAACCTGAAATTAAGTTAAATGGAACTTCATTTATCCCCAATGGAAATGATGATACATTATGAATGAGCAGATAAGCCATCTGGTTGCTTTACCTCTTGTTTAGCCAGACCTACTGCATTTATTGTAGTTTTTGGTGCTGTATGTCATCAGTTCCAAGAAAGAAAACTGTAAAAAAAAAAAAAAAAAAGACTGTGTGTGGCTGATGGCCAACTCCACAAAACAAGAATGATGTTTCATACTAAAATACTTAATTTGACATTATTTTGATCAGAAAGTGCTCTGACCACCACACACATTATAGCACAGATGTTTTTGTCCCAGATGCGGCAAGGCTCAAAAACGGCTTATTTAAATTTATTAACAAGTCCTTATCAAGTATCATTTATGCACATCATAGACTCCTTATTTCTTTCAGGGAAGATGATGGCTTGGGTTCCAGTACATTTCCCTTGTTATCATAGTTACAATAATAAACACACAGTTGAGGTTATGGAAGTGACAGGAATAAAATAAATGGGTGCTTTTGGAACAGACAGTTGTAGAGGTCGCTGAAGATTAGGAAGACTACACATATTCAAAAGCTTTTCTCTGACTACATTCACAGCACAGACAGGAATTGACGTGCCAGCTAAGCAAGCCAAAACCAGCTTGAAATTCCTCCTTATATGAGCTCTGTAAATCATGAGCTTCCCTGTTGGTCCATTTTGTCTGTGTTTTGTTTAACATTTAAGTAAAGTAAAAATAAACATGTGTTCTGAATTGATCTGAGATGCTGGGACTGTGCATGCTGAGGACGCTGATTGACAGATCTCTGACCAGCTCACATGAACTACACTAACGGGGCGAACGGAGCTCAGTTTGTTTTAGCCACTGCTTTGATGGAAATTCACAAACTGACACAGCAGATATTAAATTATACCTTCCAACTTGGAACTGGGAATCTTGGCTGTTTCTTGTGAAAGTTTTTAAAACCACCAGGTGAAAAATGAGGCAGGCGTTGGCGGTAATCCTCGACTCTTTGTTGTTGTGGCTCTCTGCAAAATCAATTTACTGACCATAATTGTGGTTATCTGAGTAGCTGCATTGCCCTGCAACCTCCATAGGGCGGTGGTGCCTGTTTGCTAAATGAATTCATAGTGTTTAACTCTATCAACACCCAGTAACGTGCAGGTTATTTTATGTGCATAACCACGACATAAAAGTTGGCTAACTACCATGGCATAAAACTGCCAACTTGGCCGTTCAGTCAAGCAGCATGTGATATTTCAACACATGTAGTGCTGCCTTTCAATTTTGCCCCTCACAAATTTAACCCAGTTAGTTTTCTTTATTATTTGAGTAGGAAGCTGAAGTTCTGAAAATTCTGGCATCCAGGGATGATGTAGTTTCGTGATTAGGACAGAGTAGCTAGTTAGCTAGCTATTTGTTGGATAGACATATAGAAGGCCAGATGGCTAGTTCAAAAATGATGAATCGTTGTAGACTTATACAGTATATAACATCAGTGCTACGCTCAGGGTCGACTTTTGCTTGCCTTGACTGCTCCACTCAGACCTGCCCTAAAAATCCTTAAATGGTTACTCAATTTTCTGTTAACAGTCCAACTCCATAATCAGTACAACATAGTTCTCAGTTCTTGTAACATGTTTGAATCGGTTATATCTAACACGTTTAATGTGTTTCCTAGCAAATCTCTGAATTAGCTTGAAGCTAACATAAAACGTAATTAAATAAAATGTGACACAATTACATTTTTTCATCCCACATCTAAGACCTGCTTATGTCCTCTTTCTCCTGGTGACAAGGATGTGATGGTTTGTGCTTACATGATTGGTTACCTTTAAAGGAATGTTTCTGAAAAATTCAGAGATTTTCTACTAGAAATGCTTGGAGCCGCTGCACAAAGAGGCTGGAGCACATTGAGAAAAAACATCGGGTTGGGATTTTTCTGTAGAGGGACGCTGTGCACTAATTGGGAAAGATCAAAAATAGATGCTGGCATTCACACAGAAAAATGCTATGTGGACACACAGCAGAGTATATAAACAATGTAAACTCATGAAAACTATTGTGCGTGTGTGCAGCCACAGCCTGATTTATCATTTACAGAAACCTTGTTGTCCAAGAACTTCTCAAGTTAGTCCCACTGTTCCACTGGTTGAGATGTTTCATTATTACTATTACTAACATTATTATTTTGACCCAGTTCGACTTCCACAATCCCGGCCAAAAATATTTCCGCATAACCACCAGTGATTAAGTCCACCACTGAAAATAGTCCCTACCACATGCGCATTTTTTTCCGGTGTGAATAATGCTCGATCAAACCCACAACATTATCTCACTGATTCTCATATGACCAATGTTAATGCTGTTTTTAGAAGTCATGATGTCTTAATTAAGATGCAGAGATTAATCTCTTTCCTCTCTCAACAGGCTTTGACTGGAGACTTGGATACTTGCTGTGGGCCAGCTAAATGTGAGTTTCTGCTCGGCTTACTTTGGTGCAGTCTTTGTTTCTGCACGTCTTTAACAAAACTCACATTGCAATTTCTATGTATGTTTCATGAGCACAACATTTATTTTTGTATTGAAAGAGTTGCAGAATACAAAGGCACACAGAAACAACATATCTGGAAAAGGCTGTCTGTTTGTTCACATGCCTACACCAGGCAGTATAACTATCGAACAACACATACAAGTGCAAACTGTTAATGATAGCCCTGCTGCTGTTTAGAGAAGGTGGTCAAAACTAAGTAATTATCTCAATCACTTGAGCTGATTTCTTGGACCTTTGGTTACTGTGCTCAGTGTTTTTGCTACAATTTTATTCTAGAGCTGTGTCTGTTGTAATGACTCACCTGCAAAAACAAATTTGCATCTTGGACTATAGCGTGAAAATTAGTATGATACTTTTTCCTCTGTAATTGAGCTGAAGTGATTGGGTTGGCAGTCATGTTTTCCTGAAGTATCCTGCTCGCTAGCAGTATCCTGATGGGGTCACGCTCAGAACATACAGTATGTATGTGCGTTTGTTGTGATCTAGGCAAGAAATGGTGAGGCAATGGGAACCAAAAGGAAATATGGGATGGCTTAGTCTAAAAGAAGACCAGCATACTAGTTTATTGCCAGGATAAACAGGCCTTGTAGCTTGACAAATGGACAGGTCATATTAAAGTATTTAAAGTAGTTGTTCATTAAAACTTAAATTAAAAAAAAAAAAAAAAGTGATGCCAGCTGCCATTTATTGAAAAACAGGGCACAGCCTGGATTAGTTGTCAGTGCTGCTGTGTAAAATGTAAGTTCTCATAAATCAATATTTTACCTACAATAAAAAAAAAAATGCCAAATGTTGAAAGTGAGACATTTTACTACTTCATGAAAAATATTAGCTCATCTTGAAATTGATGGGAGCAACACATCTCAAAAAAAGTTGGACGGGTCCATGTTTCCCACTGTGCAGCATTCCCTCTTCTTTTAACAGCCTGTAAATCTTTGAGAGAGGAATGTTGCCTCATTCTTATCTGATGTAGGATTGTAGCTGCTCAACAGTCCTGGGTCTTCTTTGTTGTATTTTGAGTGTCAGCTGGTGAAATGTCGAAACTACAGATAGGACTGTCCAGAACTTTGAGTCTTCTACTACAAAGCCTTGGTGTTGGAATAGATGCAGTATGCGGTTTAGCATTGTTTAGCATTTAGCCATTTCCTGAAAAAGACGTAAATCATATGTTGCTCTAAAACCTCTATATACCTCTCTGCGTTGATGGTGCTGGCCCAGATGTACAAGTTGCCAGTTCCATAGGGATGTAGGCTTATTAATTGAGTGTTGATAAATCAGCATATGCAGTGCCTATGGTTTCCAAAAGGTATTTTAAATTTTGACTCCTCTGACCACAGAACAGTTTTCCACTTTTTCTCAGTCCATTTTAAATGAGCTTTGGTCCAGAGAAGACGGCCTTGTTTCTGGATCCTGTTCACATATGGCTTCTTCTCTGCATGATAGAGTGTTAATCTGCATTTGTGGATGGCACGGTGAGCTGTCTTCACAGACAATGATTTCTGGAAGTGTTCCTGAGCCCATGCAGTCATTTCCAAGACAGAATCAGGTCTGTTTTTAATGCAGTGCTGTCTGAGGGCTCAAAAATCACGGGCATCCAATACTGATTTTTATCCATCTCCATTGTCAAAAGAGGATTCTCTACATTCTCTGAATCATTTGATAATAGTATGTACTGTAGATGATAGAACATTCAAACTCTTCCTAGTTTAATGTACAGGAACATTATTGTGAAATTGCTTTACAATTTGTGGACATTTTCCTCTTGTTGGATTACATTATTTTATTTTTTTCTTTCCTTTTTGTTTGGCTTGAGAATATCTAGCGTCGGACGCTACATGCCAATCATCACAACCATGATTTAAGGGTCTATCGCAGGTCTACCAACAGAAATAAGTCCTGGGCGTTAATGTTTTATGTGTCTGGATGTCGCCATTAAAGCAAAAGCACAACTGAAACAAACCATTTTTAGGCGCCAAGCGCTGCATTAGAAACACGGCTTTCGTGTTATTTTCTCAGACGGGATGATAAAGGGTCTATATTTCATGTTTGTGTAGCTGTGATCACTTTATGTGTCATAGCAGCTAGAAATTCTGTCAAAATGACATCTCTATTTAGAATTCAGCGCAGAATCAGCTCAGAATATGTGAGAGCTAACTGAACTATATTTAGGAATGCCAAAGATCATAAACTATTATTTTTAATTAGACTGCTATTGAGATGTTAAAAAAGCGATATAATTACTGAAAGAGCTGCATCCTTCAGTGCATAATGTCTTCCAGATTAGTTTGTTGTTTGTTTTTGGCACCTTTATCCACTTCCATCTGACATATCCCAGAGACAAAGAAATAAAGGGTAAATTGCTGTCTTGGAGCTTTACAATATTAATGCCTTTCCCTGTGGTTCAGCTTGGAATTAGCCACCAGATTTAAATGTCCTCAGCTCCCCACGTTTGCAATTAATTGCAAATTGAAGAACTGAGAAAAAAACAAAAAATGTTGCAGCTCCTGCTAAATGGAAAATCACCTCTAATGAAAATGTATTTTTCTTTTATTTGTTTGTTCATTTATTGAAACAAGCCATTAAGACACAAAGCAATTCTTCAAAGTATCTGTATTTGTGCTTGGATTGTTTTGTCACATGAATGTGCCTCAGTTTTTGACTGATAACATTTCTCAGCATGAAATTGAAAAGAAATAGTGGATTTCATAGTCTATGATGGAATATCATTAAAATATTAAGAGAGTCCAGAGTAATCTCTCTTTGCATGGTCAAAACTGACACCCTGCGTTGGAATGGCAGTGACTGATACAGTATAATGCAAGATGTGGAGCAACACAATGGGCTCAACCATCCAGACTTTGTTACAACAGCATGGCTCTGCAAAAGTGGCCTGACCATGGTGCAGACCTGTAACCTATTAAAAACAGGGAATGTGGCAAAGGAGGCCCCTGCCTTGAACTGCTCAACATTCACGTTTTCAGAGTTTTGGAGGCCCGGCCAGTGGCGGATGTCTCTGAACCTTTTTGCTGGTCACTTTGAATTCTGACCATGAGCTTTGATTGACTATTTGGTTCAATCTCTTTAACGTCGATTATCTCTTGTTCGTCATTTCTGTGAAGAAAATCACTATTCCGGTCGAGCAACAGAACCTAAAAGAACATACTTGGCTGGTTCTTTTCTGCTTGTGGATAAGCGTCTGTGCTCTCAGAGAGCTGTCGAAAAGATTTTTGTCCACTTTCTTTTGTGTACATTTGATATGTGCATGATCTTGGTTTCTTAAATGGAACAGTGCCCCGGTCCACCTCATATTTGCTCTGAGATGTGGCAGTGGAAACTTGTACCTGTCTGTGTGTTGACATTCATTGGCAGTTGAGTTGCACAGTAATACATATTCAGTGCTGGATGTTTTACAGAGGATCGACTCAGGATGAAATGTTCTTTCTCAAGCAAATAGTGTCAGTCGGCTTATTGATAAATGGATGTTAAACATTTGCCTCTGATGCAGCTCTATATTTCTAGAAATAAATGGAAAAATATGGATGTAATATGCGATATAAGGTGAGACAGTGTGGTAGTTAGTACTATATCTTCACATTGAGATGGTCCTGGTTGTGAACCTAGCCAGGGGTTCTTTCTCAGTGGAGTCAGTGGTTTAGTTGACTTCCAATATCTAAGTACTGTCCTAGCAGCTGTTATCACCCCGATCATAATCGCTGCGAGCTCTTCTTCAGGTATGCCGTGCACCTGTGGTCTGTCTCCAATGCAACACAACCCTTCAGATACTGGCATTGTCCTCCCCTGTCAGTCACTCATATGTTGAAGAATTTTATTCCAAAAGACATAGATAAGTGCACAGTCCCAGATACAATGTAAATAGGTGCTTATTTCTTTTTGACACGACCCAGCATGAATTATTTGTTATTAATCCCAACATATGTCATCTGCTTGTTTTCCCATAATATCTGTGTATTAAGATTAAATTCCAGTTCTTTGAGTGTGTTGTAGCTCCCAGAGTCAACACTCCAGTGCTTACTTGTTTTAGCAGGTGTAGCCAATTTAATGAATCAGTTGAAACACCTTTTATTTTGGCGTAAAGAGATTTCACTTTTGGTTTTGGCTCTGTATGTCTTAGAGTCAGATACTGTACTGCAGCTCTCCTGTGACACCCAGTTTCTAAGGTTGTGCCGTGGGCCTGTAACGGTAATGTATTTTAAAAATTCCCAATCTTTCCCTTTATTTTTACTGCAATGTGCAAAATGTGATTTTAAGTGTAGACTGACTCCATCCTTGACTTACTTTATCGGCATCGGGCCTCTTTTATGACATGATCTTCTGCTGGTTGTGAAATTCAATACTTTCTTTTCCCAACATCAACACTTTCAGGTTTAATATTGTTTTAATTTCCAGTTTTAATGAGTCATTATATCAAATTACGGAAGATTTAAAAGACTATGTAGGCTAAATAAAGGACAGTGAGGGATCTGTACCCACGTAGCAGTCTGTAGTTGTCTGCCAGGGGAGGTCTGGTTATGCTAATCCATTTGTCTGTTTCCTGCACAAAGACCCGACTAATCGCACAGCTAGTCTCCATGTCCTTTCAGCCTCTAAGTGTTCCTCACTCCTACCCTCCCTCTCCACACCCAAAACCTCCACGACGATTTCCCACCAAGGATTGTTTTACGCTTAATTTTGTTAGACTTAATGAGATTTCACTAATTAAATCTCCTCCTGGTTGGAGACCCCCACCCCCTCCTCCCCTTACATTGCGACCCCCCCCTTCCACTTACAATCACTTCAGCCCTGGAGTGATTGCTCGGAGAGTTATTTTACACAAATAAACATTTTTTTTTCCTTTTTTTTTTTAATGAATAACTGGGACAGCGGGTTGTGCAAGGACAGGCCAGTGTCACTCTGGAATGTCCAATTTCGCGCCAAAATGCTCTGCTGCACTTGTGATTGCCGTTAGGTTTTCAAATCTGATCTGGTTTGTAAGGGCAGTTGGTAGTCTGCTGTGGGTGTTGCAATAATATAAAGATCAGGTTTTACATTGCGGAGTATGTCTGCTATGCTTTGGCATTGCGTTCTCATTTGACGGTGTGTGTGCTTTCACTTCAGCGCAATTGTTGATCAACCATATATTGTTACACAGTAGTCGGAGCTGTAAAACAAAACCGGACATCGCTGACAAAATGCACAAATGTTCCATATACACGCCTCTAATAATAATCCCTGCATTAGCTGAATGACAACGCTAAAAGGGAAGTGCTGAAGGGTGGGACCCACTCAGTTCAAGCAATGAGGCCTTGAAGGTCATTGTTAACAACAGCCGCTTGCCCTGCTATTGTGGACGACCCTCTGGGACTCTCACAGTGACTATTGTAGGAGCCAGCCTCCCGTTTCCCCTCTGAGCCCTGGACACCCAGTGCCAGGTCCACCGCTCAGCTCCTCAGCCAAAAAGTCCATTATACACCCTCCACTCCTCTCCCTCTTGTGCCTCTATGTCCATTGTAGCCACCCCCCCTCACCCAACCCCATCCGTTGCCTCATTTGTGTGCACACTCATACACACTGTTGAGCCTGAGAAGCATCTCGGCTGTGGCCCTCGGGTGGGCGAGTGGGCAGCGTGCCCGTTTCAGATGGGAGTGCTTCCTTGATGAAGGCTCATGCTGATCAGGTTTCTGCCACCTGTCATTCAGCTTAGGAGGCAGGAAAGGGGGTAAGAGTGGTGGTGGGCGGTGGGAGTGGGGGACCGGGGTTGAAGTTGCTCGGGGGCTGGACAGGAAAGATGCCAAGGCAGTATGGCACTGTGCCTGCAGCCTGCTGTTGTTTCAGCAGTCTTAGAGCTTCCAAGATTTCTCAAGTAGCCCCTTAGCTCATGTAGTCATGAGGTCCCCTTTAAATAGAGTAAAGATATATCCCAATCTCACATATTGTTGTTCAGTTGGTATTCTTTCTGTTTTTACTGAATACACAAAAATGTGTTTTATCATTGTACTTACTGATGTCTGCGCAGGCTGTGCAACTGTAGTTTTGCTCAGAATAAGTTGTAAGCTGGACTTGAATCAACATTAGATACAAGCAGTGGGTTATCATTGAAATAGTAGTGATTTGAATGAATGGTACAAAATTACAGTCTCGATCACCGACCATTTTATTCGGAAGCGTCTGCAACCCATGGTTGGTTATCTAAATGTTAACATTTGTACAGAGGGAGTGTTGAAACACGCTGAAAATGTTGAGACACGGAAGAAAGATCATGAATATCGACAGACATGCTGAATGCAGGCTGGAGGAAGAAAAAGGAGATGAAGAAAAATGCTCTTCTGTCCTTTTTAGGTGCTTTAAATTCCACAGTGTACGTAAACGCTATTCCCTCCCCCCTCCTCAGGGAATGTCAGAAGTTCCCATAACAGAATTCCTCCGTTTGGAACACCCTGCAACATCACCGTCGCAGACACAACTCAGGAGTCACCCAAACATCTGAGATGTTAAACTGCAATTGGCACTCTCAGGATCCTATTACACTCCCTTGATAAATATGTAGTTTCATTGTTTGTAAATTCTTGTTGACTCAATAATTGAATGACTAAATCAAAAAAATACTTTCAAAGTTCAGAGTTTTGAGAAAAATTTGACGAGCTGACGATATTTCTGAATGATCTCACTTGGTTTTTCGACATTGGTTGTGTTTCCGCTGTCCTTATTTCACAATATCAGAACCATGGTTATAGTATCAGTTTCACTGGGCCCAACGTGTAATACTGTCTGGGACATGTTACAACCTGACACATTTAACGGCAAGGACACCTACTTTGCAAGACTCCTTAAATCATTCATTGTCAGGAATAGTGAGAGACAAAGTGAGTACTGTGACGATGATGCCTTTGGGACTTGTTTGACCTCAGTCCACTCTTTTACCGACCTAGATAAAAACTTTTTTGCTGCTCTTAAGAACTGGTGAAGTTCTGTGCCTTTTCATCTCTGTTTAGGGGATTAACTTTGCCAGAAAAACCGTGTTGGAACTGCTTTCTGTTACCTAGTTTCACCCGCAACTCTGTTAGGGCATTGCTGAGAAATCTGTCTCCAATATATTTACCACGAACAGTCATCAGTTGCCAATCTAAGCTAGCCAAACCGACATTATCTCTAGTGGTAATAGTCGAGTTTAAATGTCAGCTTTGGATTGTTTTTTACAGCAAGCGATGTTACATACATACGTGTTGTTGTTGTCCATGTTGTAGTTGGATTGCAGATGTCGTAACTGAGGAGACGTAACTTGTTTGCTGGGTCCTGGACAATTTGAACACACCTTTACTTCAAGAGTTACGACACAAAACGTTCAATGGAAAGATGCCCGTGTTTTCCACCACTTCTTACTTTTGAGGTATCTTGCTCAACGCGGACAAGTCCACAATAGTCTGCCAGGATGAACAAAATGAAGTCATCAAATGAATTTGTCTCACAAACACAGGAATTAGAATCAATTTGCCTTTCCTGGTATAGTTATAGTAGCAGGTTTCTTTAGCTGTGATCTCAGACCCGACTGGCTCAGCTGCTCATTCTGCATGATTTTAATCCCAGTATATCGAGATGTCTGGAAGTCCACTTATCACCATATCAGCTGTAGAAAGGAATAATATGTTGGTATGAATACTTTGTCAATGTATTGATTTCTTGTTTTAGATTGCAGGCTTAGCTGGTGTGAAATTGGATGGAGTTCAGCGCCATTGTTGATTCCACAATGCACGGCTGCCAAATCCATTGTGGAACTCCTTTATCCTTTCCTGCCCAGGTACTCCAGCTTCACCAACGACTTAAGATCCTGAAATCTGGTCTTAGCTTGGGGAATTTTCTGCGGTAATGAAATGATTTCAGGGTGCAGTTTGGTTACAAAATGCATGCCTGGCCTTTAAACTGGCACATGCTGACATACTCTGCCTGACCTCTCAGTGACATGTCTTTGGGATAACACTTAATGTTGTTCATTATTAGACTCACTGTGTGATCCCAACCCTTCCCTCCATAACACTCTCTACCTCTGTGCTTAACCATCCTCCTCCAGTCCATCCATATCCATTTCTCCCTTACCCAGGCTCTTTACCCCACCAACCCTAATTGTAATTATGTTGATTTAACTTAGACACATGCGGCTCGCTCCCTGCCATCTGAATGGTAGCTTATTAGTTTGAATATTTTTTAAATATTTATTTATTCCCATTTCTCGGGGTCCCTGTCAGCATTTCCAATTACTCTTGTCGTGCGGCTGTAATTGCCTCCATGCTAATGGCCACCAGACAATCGTGCTAAATGAGGTGAGGCCGAGAGGCTAGGAGCCTGACTTCATTAAGAGCTAATGGGATTTTATAAGGGGGACTGAAGACCCAGCTCATCAAAAAAGGGGAGATGGAAGGAAAACAAAACAGATGGAGGGGGAGAGCCAAATCACCACAGTAATAACTTAGCCTGCTACTTTTCCTGGCACTGATGGGAGAAAAAAAAAAAAGCAAACCTTACTCTTCTTTTGGAAGTATACCACCTAATTGTAAACCTGTGAAGGCCTGTGAAAAACTCTGCAGCATTTTTCAGTGAAAAAAATCGACGCACAGTGCTTTGCAGGTGAGTGTGTATCATTTCTTCGACTGTCCAGCTGAACATTTCCAAGCTGTTTCTGTGCGCCTTTCTAAAGGCAGCAATTTCTTTTCAGGAGAGTAACAGCAATGGAGAAGTATAAATTATGTATTTATGAAGAGAGTGGACAGTCCAGGCCAAGTCCTCCCACATTATTCACACATTATTTAGATGGAGAGAGACTTCGGCAGCACGGAAATAGCAACTTGTTGTACACAAAAGCTTGTTATGAGATCAGTGCAATGATCCGCGCTGTAAATCTGTGTAGGTTTAAAGACCAGCCAATGCAAGCAGAAACCAGTGAGGTCAAGTATAATGAAACGATTCAGACTGGTTGTTTTTATTTCCCTGTAAGAAATATGTATTCTTGGTCACATTATGATGCAAACTCTGAACTCCAATAAGGCAGCACTCTGTAACTAACAGCTTGTAAATGCCGGGCCAGAGTCTTTTGATTCTGGGAATTTTTCCTGCAAACGACTCCCAGTCCCGTTAGGTTCACGGGGTCATGCGTTGCTTTTTTTGAGGTTTCTACACTGATGCTTGATGATATCTTGGTTGGGGCCTTGTGTAGAGCCATGGTGCAACATTTAGTTTGTGCCTCTGTAGGTGCCTCATTGTGTTTTTTTTTTTTTTTTTTTTTTTGGCGTGTTTGTTACCATTATAGTCACGTGGAAGCCTTCTTTGTTTGGTTTTTCAGCTTTTTTACTCATGGGATGCTTTGTTTGACCAATCTCTGATAAATTTTCCCCGTGTCACCGGCCGCAACAGAGAATTCTATATAAAATTTCATCAGTTAACAGGAGTCGTTTCCAAAATGTATCGGGCTTGTTCAGGTGTTTATTCATTGAATTTCGTGTTGAGAATGCGGGCAAGATTTTCTTCTGTCGACTTTTCCATGAGGATCACATGTCCATGCACAGCAGAACGCTGCACTATTTCCCTTGTGCTTGTTTCACCGTTCAACAGTTCTTTCAAACAGAGTAAAGACTAGCTGGAACACTTGGCTATTTTCTTAAGGCCTCCTCTGTGGGCATTGGTTATTTTACTTTCCAGTGTCGGGCAGCTGCATCGAGGAGCCCATGACTGCTGATTGTTGTTGAAAGCTGTGATCGTGTTTCACCTGCCCTTTCCAAATCATGACCATTAACAAGGTAGAGCCTAAATTACTTGCTAAAGGTTAACTAAAGCCGTAAATATCTTAGGGAAGCCACATTTTTGCGTGGAGCTTCTTCCCTTTGATACAGTTTGCCTGAAATGTTGAAAAATTATTCAAATATATTTCAGTCGATATTAGGTCAAGGTTACAGTTTCTGCTACTTTGAGTTCTGCTCGAGGCACAATTTTCTTTTTCTTTTTTTTTACTCTGGGATTACTTTTTGGGTTGGTGATATTTTGGTGGGAGTGGAGGATGTATTTTGATTCAGTTCATTAACCTGTTTGGGCACCAATTTAGACTGAAATACAAGGACACGGCACAGACAGCTAATGAGCTTCAGCTTTTTTTCAAACTTTGTCTTATCTAATTATTCATATTTACAAAATTTACACAATTCTCCTTGTTCTTGTAGGATCTCAGTATTAATTTACGATGTGAAAAGTGTTCTAAGTTTCAATTTAATATGTTGCTGCTGCATTTTAACATTAGGGCAAGGCAGATACTTAGGGGCATATAGACATTCTGTGCAGAAGTACTCTTACTTCTTACTTACCAGAGAAACCCATCTCAGAAGTAATGGTCCTGTCTGGATCTATCTCAAAGTACACTGAAAGGTGCCCATCATAGTGTTAGACAGGAACAGGCTTTATTCTTGTAGTTGAGGGGGCTGATGGATTCCTTTATCACCTTTACAACCATGACTTGGGTTCATCTTGTTTTCTTGTGTCTCGTGTAGTTTCTCCAGGTAGAACAGAGCCGAGAAATACTTTCTCGCTAGATGAGGCAGCTGTCTCATATAACAATGAATTTCATAAAGGGAAATGGAGAGCACATGCTCAAGTCTGATTGGCTTAAAGCAGGGGTCTTCAACGTTTTTCAGGCCAGGGACCCCCAAACTGATGGAGAGTTGGAGCAGGGACCCTCTTACTATTTATATGGCATACAATTGTGTTTTATATTTAACGGGGCCTAGTGCCGTGTATAAACATAGCCACTCTGTTATTGTACATTCAATACTGAGCTATCCAAATAATACACAGGTTAATATATTCATGTTTTTATTTTAAACATGTGCAAGGTGCAGGGTGGCCGTGCCACTGCCATTTATAAACAAACATCTTGCATACAACACTGAGCTATTCAAATAATCCACACATTTTAACTTTAAACATGCATGTAGATGGGACAATGAATCCTCAAACCATCTGTGGATGGCACACGTTTGCACACAATTTGTGAGAAAAAACTGTTTGAAAAAAAAATGTTAAAACTGTTAAGAATTGTCTAATCAACAAAAGATTTCGCGACCCCCCTGCAGTACCTCCGCGGACCCCCTGGGGGTCACGGACCCCCTGTTGAAGACCTCTGGCTTAAAGCAAAAAGCAAAAAAAAAAAAAAAAAGTAATTTGCATGGCAAGAAATCAGTAGAGATTTGAATTCATTTGAAAATGAAAGATAAATGAATGTTTTATCATTTGTCTTTACACTTTCTTTTTTTTTCATCATATTTCCACATATTTTCTTTTTTTTATGTATGTATTTCCTCATTTATATTTCTTTTACTTATCCCATGGGTATGTCATTGTTTGAAGGTTTTGAATTTTGCATTGAAGCACATAGGAACTCACCCCTAAAGTTCCCACAGACTCTGTAAAACTATTCATGTTATTGGTTTGAAATCTCCAAATGTAAATTACGTTGTTTGAAGTTATACATTTTTATTTTTTTGTAAAGTAGGCACTGCAGTGAATTAAACAGTGAAATGGTGTTAATTTATCGATCCCTTGGTCATCTTAAGAAATTAGGAATTAGGCCTTTTCCTGGTTTCCTCTTCAGAGCGAGGCCAAAGGGAAAGTAATTGTCTCTTGTAGGCACAACCTGCAAATAGAGTTGTTCAGGGGTATAAACAGCTCAGAAGCCTTTCGCTGTCTGAACACACAGGCAAAAGCAGGCCAATTATCCACTGGTGGTGCAGTAGACAGCAAGCAATCGGTGAAATGTGGAACATTTACTCATTCACAATGAATTGGACTAAAGGCTTGTCCAAACTTTTTACCGGAACTGTGTAGTTTGTTGCCCAAACTGCCACCACCATTTACACCAGTATTTGCAAATACACAAACAGAAAGGAGCCTCTGTTTTGACTTTTGGTCAGTGCGCAGGTGTGCCCAAAGTTTCTACTGGAGCTGCATATACAGCACATGTGTAGAGGATCACATTTATTATCTAGATTTCTTTCAAAGCCAGTATTTTACTTCGAATTGTGATAACGCATTTTTAAAATGATATTAATTTACTGCAATTCAGCTTCACATCAGGAATATTTTATAGGACAGAGACAATTGTGTAATTTATTCCAAAGAAAAGGCTTCTTCCTCTTCTCATGTTCAGGCATAATAACCAAATAACCCCCACAATCTTATCGTGTCACATTTTCACCGTGCTGATCCAGAAATGCAGACCATATCGCCCTGTAAACAACCAAAACACAAGTACAAGGTGTAGAATCTGACTTTTACTATTTTCTTTTACTATTTTACCTCATATTGTTTAAGTTTAGTATTGTAAAGGTTAGACATGTGCATCAGGGAGTTGTGGTTTGTTTAAATTCTCAAGAACTTTTGTTATTTTCAGGTTACAAATAGATTTAAATGCTTCACCCACGAAACTAAACAAGATTTTAATAGATATTGTGTAATATTATAAGTGGTACTAATCTTTTCGATATGGCGGCATGATGGGTGGGAGAGTGGTTAGCACTGTTTGTCTCTCTGTGGGAAGTTTGCAGGTTCTTTCTTTGTGTTTTTTCTCCCACAGAAATCCATGTCCTATTTGTTGGTGGCTTTAAGTTTGCTGTAACTCACAAGAATTATTAAGGCAGTCTCCTGTGTGTATCTGGAAACGACAATTACATATCATATATACATCCCTTTGCTAAAGGAGCCCAGTTTCTCTGCCAACAAATGGCATAGTTGCTGTTTGTTAGGGATAAGCAGGTTATTTTCTAACCATACCCAGATATCTAATTTTTTTTCAGCCAAGTAGCTTTGGTGGGAACACATAATCAAAGAAAAGTTAAGAAAAAAGGAGGAAATTGCCACTGACTGGACTTACCGTAGGGTGAAGTAGTGCAGCTCAGGATGTACAAACACTAAAACACTGTAGCAACCAGGTTACACTGCTTTATCCTATCAAAGAGCTGCATTTCTGTGTTTTTTTGTTTTTTCAATTTCATTTATTGGGTGGGGCTGAGCTGCAACACACACACACACACAAAAAAAAAACAGAGCAGAGAGCAAACAGCAGGCATTCGCACACAATCTGGCAAAGTAGCACCTTCCCGCGGAGGTGTGCGAAGGAGTGGGCATGGCTATTTGTGCTTTAGAACATAACTGCTGTGAAAAATAGTAATAAAGGTTTTATCTATCTAATTCACTACTTTGTTCTCATATGTCCTACCTGTCTTCCATCTTCATCTCAACGTCAGGCATCAGGCTTTCTCTTGCTTTTTGTGCCAGTCGAAAGAGGCCGAGTTTAATATGATGATAAAATAATAATACGTTTTTAAATTACATCTTTAGACATGCATCTTCAGCTAAGCTACAAGTTATAATTCAAGTTTTGATATTGAATGGCTAAATAAGCAAACCTTAGCAAGTCTAAGAGTACTCTGCCACCAAAAAGCTGTGCTGAAACGATAATGAAATGTAGCTCAACTCAGAAAAATCTGCCAGGTCTTTGCAGAAGATTTCTTTCCAGACCTTTCCTGAAGAAGTATAAGGCAGATGTGTGTGTAATCGTTTGGGCCGCAGGGTGTTTTTGTCCCCTAATATGCCGTCCGTCCGGGCTGCACTGATGGTGGGATGATGGTTGTGGTTTAAGGCTCGGCAGTGGTAGAAACAGCTGTCCCACAGCTGCTATCTCTCCTGCTTCAGGGAGGGAGGGTGAGTGGGTGCTGGGGTTGAAAAACAGTCCCAAACCTCCTGGGTCAGAGCCCTGGTATGATGGTCTCCCTGGCAACCGGAGCTGAGACTGTGGTGATGTGTGTTTTCTGTATATGTGTGTACAATATGAGTTAGCAGGGGATAGAGTCTGGCTGGTAAAAAGGAGAGTACTGACGGTTAAAGATAGAGTGGATCCTCGTTTTATCTGTGCCTCAGCCTGGCAAATGTTACCATTGACTGTTTCCTTGAGATAATGTGGAATGTGTCCAAGGTTTCACAAAGTGACATTTTCCCCCAAAATCAACAAAAAAACGCATTCGAAACACACTGTGACGATTAATACTCAGTCTCAAACTACTCCCTAAGCTCGACATGAGAGAATGTGAAGCTCCGTGAGATTAAGACACTGAGGGGGAGGGAAGGGAGGGGTGGGATGGGGGAGGAGAATGTGAGTTTGGGAAGAAAGAAAGAACAGAGAGCAATGGCAATAATGAGAAAGACAACAATGGAGATGAGGAGGAGAGGCTCTGGAGATGGAAAAGCAGGGAGCTCGGGGAGATGAATTGGAAGGGGGAAATGGATATGTGGAGATACTTGGCTTTGGACCCATCAAAATAACAGTTGTCCTGCTACACTCAACCCTCTCATTCACACACACACACACACGCACACACACACGCACACACACACACACACACACACACACACACACACACACACACACACACACACACACACACACACACACACACACACACACACAGCAGCAGCTTTCTTTCACCTTCAGACCCTCAATATTTCAGTTTTTAAGCACATGCAGGCACATGACAGTGAGAAGCAGTGTTTTGTCTGAGGTTAATTTGCCTTTTCTTTACTTACTTACATACTACTGCAGTCACATGAAAAAGAACATGTATTTTAAGGTTTGATGTATACATATATTAAAGGTGGGGTATGAGATCTTGGAAAAACGGTTCCTGCAAGCTATATTTTTGAAAATACACAACCTTGCCTCTCCCTTCAGCCCACCCCTCGAAACCACGCCTTCAAAACACATGAACGAGTCACGAGTCTGTGAACGCGCAGGGGGGAGGGGGAGGGGGGGGGGGGGGGGGGCTGACGGTTGATTGGCATGTCAGAATCCAATAGAAGTAACTCTCATCATTACTTCTATTGGTCAGACATTTCCTCTTACTACACCCTCTACAATGGACTAAAATATTAATTTTTTCCCCCCAAACATTCTATTTTAGTGGGTGCAATGGGGTCGTGAGGAGGTTTTCAGACAATTTGATAAAAAAAAAGCTCCAGAAAACATCTCAAACCCCACCTTTAATAAACATAATCTTAGGTACACAACACATATTAAACTGTATCATCCATTGAACAAAAACTAAGTTTTTCCACACACTGCTTCTGGATTTTGGCTAATTCCACCCCATGATGCAACAGCTTGTAGAACCACCTTTAGCATTCACAACTTGAAATACTCATTTTCTGTATGACGTTATCAGTGTTTCTCATCGCTGTAGAGGAATTTTGGCCCACTCTTCTTCACAAGCAAAGCTCTCTTAAGGTCCCACCACAGCATTTCAATCAGGTTGAGGTCTGGACTTTGACTGGACCATTGCCGCACTTTGATTCTTTTCTTTTTCAGATATTCTGTTGTAGATCTGCTGCTGTGTTTGGGATTTGTGTCCTTTTGATGACCCAGTTTCAGCCAAGCCTTAGCTGTCAGACAGATGGCCTGACATTTGACTCTAGAATACTTTGGTAAACAGAGGAGTTCATGGTGGACTCAATGACTGCAAGGTGTTCAGGTCCTGTGGCTGCAGAACAAGCCCAGACCATCAGCCCTCCACCACCGTGCTTGGCAGTTGGTATGAGGTGTTTGTGCTGATATGCTGTGTTTGCTTTTCTCCAAACATGCTGATATGCATTATGACCAAACATCTCCACTTTGGTTTGGTCTGTCCAAAGGACATTGTTCCAGAAGTCTTGTGGTTTGTTCAGATGTAACTTTACAAACCTGAGCTGTGCTGCCATGTTCTTTTTAGAGAGAAGAGGCTTTCTCCTGCAACCCTTCCAAACGAGCCATACTTGTTCAGTCTTTTTCTGATTGTGCTGTCATGAACTTTAACAGTTAACATTCTAACTGAGGCATGTAGAGTCTGAGATGTAGCTCTTGGGTTTTTTTGTAGTTTCTCTGAGCATTGCAGTCTGACCTTGGGGTGAAACAACTGACAACTCTCTCAAATGTTTTCCACTTGTTTTTAATCTTTCTCTCTGTAGAATGATGGACTAAATAGTTTGGAGATGGCCTTATAACCCATATAATATTCACATATTGTTCAGAAGTACATTTTGTTAGTACCACCTGGCAGATAGTACTTTTTAATTCCTGTGGAAGCAGTAACAGTGATGCTATGCTTCTGCATTTTGGTTTAATTCATAATTGAAATGAATAATGACAGTGTAATATGTAATCTGTACTTATACCGAGTTTGTATTTATGTTATTTTAAGGCCTGATCATACAAAAAATACAGTTACTGAACCTCTATCACTTGACTTATAGACCTAACAGTAACTTTTAACTTGTCATTTAATTGATAATTGCTGTTTTTGTTTTGCTTGTTTCATTTATCTAATTAAGTATATATGTTTACCACATGTATATATTTAGATTATTTCTGATGCAGGGATAAGTCACTCCTGGAAATGATCCTGCAGAGCGCATTCTCCCACTTATACTAAAAATGATAGCACCCACCAACCTTCTGTGCACAAACACGTTTGATTAAATAAGTTTTTTTGTCGTTTTCGGCGAGAAATGCTGCACAGACCTATACAATTAGCTCACAAGACAAAAGTGCAGTAACAGGTGTTAGCCGAGACACATGAGGAGTGTTTACTGGCTTATCAAGGTGTGAGAGAATTGTGTGTGTGTGTGTGTGTGTCTTTGAGTCACGTTTTTCTTTCTTTTTTTTCATTGACATCAACAGCACATTCTGTATTTTGCTGCAAACTAAATTTATACTCCTTGTGCATTGTAAGAGCCAACATAGAGTAAGTTAGAGTTAGTCCTCTCAACTATCTCGCGGGGCGTATAAAAATGGAAATTTACAGTGACTTTGAAAAGCATTAATTACTGCCTCCTGCGGAACATTACAACACCTAATTCACATGAATCATATATTGGAGCTTGTGCAAGACACTGTTTTGTAAGCTTCATTGTAAGATCATAGACATGGTCACCGTCCATTGTTAGAAATTGCATTCTTCCACATGAGATAACAGACAACATGGCCAACAAATAGAGAAACGTGTCGCCATGTATTTTAACTCCTAACCCTGACCATGCACCGGTGAAAGCGTTGTAGAAAAGTGAGGAGTCTTGAGTTGGAGAGAAGTAGAAAAGTGCAACACTTGTAGAAATGATAGATAGGCCTCAAACTTGAGCATGAAAGTTGGTGGATTAACTTCTCAATTCACCCTTGTACCTCCTTATGAGAATTTGTGCCCAAATTAACTATGCAAACATCTAGATCGTCAATTAGGAAGACGTTGAACTTTGATGTAGGAATTGTTTTGAGCCTCTGAGCTGATATTTGGTGCTGTCGACCAACGGAGCTGTTACCCATGCTGTCATGAGGTCAGGTTGTAAATTGAGATACTGGCTGTGCATTTGTCTGTTGGATTGGACGTTGATGTTTTATTGCAGTCTGGTGTCCCAATCTTTCGATGGAGGCTTTTTCAGTGGTGTGTCCCGTGCCTTGATGTTCCCCACACTTCCCCGCAAGTCAGCGCCTATCAATTCATGTCCCTCTGGCTGGAGCATGTGGGGAGGTAATTGTGGTGGGGAAAACTTGTGATGAATGCAGAAATAACACATTTTAACCACTGCAACAAAAAGCTCCCGTCCAGGATTTTTTTTAGCATATGTCCTAAGTAAGCAGCTTACTGGAAGCTGTTGTCTGATCTGTTTCCACAGATTTCCCACAAATTCTACTCTGTTGTTTTCCTTCATAGTATCAGTCAGTATTTTTGATCGATAGGGCAGTTCTCCAACGCTGTCCCTCTAGTCACTTGTCCCCACTCTGTTTTCAGTTTTGCACTTATCAGCAGTTCGTTAGTTGAGCTGTCCAGTGGGAGAGAGGCCTTTGAAGAGAAACCACTGAGTTTCAGATTGGCACAGCTGCTTCATGAAAGTAACTTCTGTTTCTTAACAAAGCAAATGTTATTGATAAGACATGCCGTTAATAAGTCTGAGGGTACGATTATTTCTGTATTTCAGCAATGTTCTGACGTTATCTGTGTTATCTTTTGGAACATACCCCTGAAGCACCACTGAGCCACCTCAGAATTGATTATTCGTGCGACTTTGTAATTTCTATGCTATGGGATGACACAAAAAACAAAAAATCATTTCATGGACGTCTTCACAGCAGCTCTGATCCCCCCCCCCCCCAGCGTGTGGATGCAGATGAAAAACATGAAACAGAACACAGGCCGTTAAACGAAACACTGCGTCAAGAGGGCTAGTTTTGGAAGGACAGGAAAACAACAAACGTAGAGAGGCTGGACGTTGTCTCCATAGAAACGGACCTTGTGCGAAAAAAAGGTCACTGTCGGAGGGTTTTCTCAGGAAAAAAAAAAACAGAAAAGATTATTGGAGTGGGGGTGGGGGGGTGGGGGTCACACTACAACAAAAAAAACAAAAAAACGTTATTACGATCCATTTTTATACTCCCTCTGCACACACACACACTCACAGACACCACTGCCACCAATATTCCAACAATGATAAAAATGCAGGATTTAAATAGCGCAATTACATGGCTGCAAATGGTGAGAGCCCCCTCTCTGTATTATTATTATTTCTTTATTCTCTTTTGAAGTCGGGAATTGAAAAGGGAGAGTGGTGGACGGCCTATGCAATGCCTGAGCTTTGTGTTTCGCTGTAGATACGTCGCCTGCCTGCCCCCTCAATCACTGACAGCTCCTTCCTTTCTCCCCTCCCTCTCAAGTCATTTTAATTAAGTCAGTCTCACTGGCATGGTAGGCAAAGATAATTGGAGAGGGTTTTTGGATGCCATTTACTCTAAATGACGCCTGTTTCTTCCCATTCTCTCGCCTTTTCTCCACTCCCACAGCTTCTCCCACCACCCCCTCTCTCCACTGCTCCTCATCCCCTGGCAAAGAGTTACCTATCTTCCCCTTCCTTTCCTTTTTCTCCTCTTCCATCTTATATTCAGACGTGAAATATGGATTAACCTCTTCTGCGTGGCTCAGGGGACGACTTCCTGTGAATTGCAAATTTTGGCCAACACTGCATATTATTTGAAATGGCAAATCAGGCAAAACAATTTAGTGGAAATGAGGAGCTGCTTTGAACTCTCCTCCTTTGAAAAAGTTTGTGCTTTCTCATTGCATTGGAAGCTAAAAGAGCCCTTGTCGAAATGTCCATTCTGTGCTTTAATGAAAAAGTACAATTCCGAGAAACAAGATGGGTTTTGATTTGCATCCTTATTGCGGTAAATGAGGTGTTAGAGAATGCTTTGAAAAAATCTTTATATTTAGGAGAAAACTCAGGCTTTACTCGCAGAAAGACTTAAAATAAGCACAATTTCTTTACTTGAAGGAGGCATGCAATTTTTTACCAAATCAGCTGCACGACAGACAGTGAAAACTTGTAAGATTATTACAATTTCTGGACTACAAGATCACAACACGCTCACGTCTACCTTTTAAAGTTGGGACATCCCTAAATTTTACATTTTATCAAACTGTCACGCATGCTCAACATTTGTAAAGTTGTTATTTTCTCAAGGCTCCAAAATTATTATGTAAAACTGTCAAAAATGTGCTGCACAACCATATAATCTTTTAAAAGTGCTTATACAGAGGCGGGAGGGTGAGGATGGTGGCGTTACGCTATCAAGCAACAGAATCAAATTGGTTGGTTGGGGTTAGTCATGAAAATACATAGATTGGCTTAAGATTAATAATTACATTTGGCCAACGTCCTAACTTGAAATTCACATGTAATTATCAGTACGGAGTAACACTGCAAGGTTGTACAACACCTGAAGTCTATCACTGCATTATTAGCCCTTTTCACACTGCGACCCGCTACCTTAGCGGGTCCAAATTGCACCTTCGACCCGCGTCGAGCAATGTGAACGCTTGGCGTGTCAGGGTGACCCGTGTCGCCTGAAGCTGAGTTCAGGGGGAGTTGCCTAGTGGCAGAGCGTCACACGAAACACAAAATGGTGGGCGTGTGCAATGACGTAGGCACAAGCCATGCGTCGCAGGTAGGTGAAATACACCTGTCTGCATCAAATTTTTCAAACAAACGATGGCGGGACACCTTGAGAACTCATTTTTGCAATGCAGTTCATGGAGATGTTACTTTACGGTGCGTCTTGCTGCGTGGGAAACCGCGCTCTCCCATCTTTCTCGCCAGCCCTTCCAGCAGATGTCCATCCTTCACCGTCCGACATGTGGCGGTAAATAACGTCCTCTGCTCGGGGGCTGAGGAGCTCGCGGACCTCCTTGTCTCACCAGTTGGCCATATTAAAAAATGTCTCCAACTTGATGTAGGCTAAAACAGAGTAAAACTTGTCCTCACCTGTCGCTGTTGTTCTGAATCAGCTGTCCATTCTGTCTTTTAAACTCCTCACGTCACGCCCACGTCCGACCCGCGTCGATTGTGTTCACACCAAACTCGGCTCGGCAAAAAGACTAGGGTCCGACGCGGGTCGAAAGGCGAGTCGAGTTGACGCGGCAGCCCGGGTCGGCAGTGTGAACACAACAGCGGACACGCTAAATTCGCGAATTAAACGCGGGTTATTCGGCAGTGTGAAAGGGGCTATTGATAGACCAACCTGCACTGTGATAAATGTGTCATAAGTAATATGTGTTAGCAGCACCGCAAATGTTTCAGTGGGCAGTGCTCTGTGTCAGCTGTGTGTGTGTGTGTGTGTGTGTGTGTGTTAAGTGTGTGTGAGGGGGCTCCCTCTATCAATCAGGAAGGGCTGGGTCCTGCTGCTGAAAGGGGGCTACAGTGGGCCACCCATCCAGTCAAGCGCTCGGGGGAGATCCAATGTCCTTAGTGCTTTAATGCGCTCCAGATGTCCTTTCAGCCAAGAAGGAAAGAAAGCGAGGTGGGAAGGAGGGGGAAAGAGGGAGAACTGGAGGCTATCGTACCTCAAAGCGGACCTCGATCTGGTTTACAGTCTGTAGCTGTGGTTTGTCAAACGCTGTTGTTGGTGCACCTGCAGTTTGTGCTCTTTGATAGCTGCAGAGAGTGACTCCCCCATTCAAAACAAGACTAATAGCGTTTCTCTTTGTGTCCTGATGAAGCAAGCACACTCCTAGTGTATTCCTTGCAGACTGGCGTGGCTTTGTCTCCCTCTCTCTTCATCACAGAGAAGAAAAAAAAAGAGAAAAAAAGATGCCTAGTATACAGTTCTAGAGTGAAAGCAGCCAGTCGTGGAACTGCCATCTTAACACAAGACTCGTCTTGCATAATACAACAACTCACGGTGGTCTCAAGTTTTTATGTTTTAAACGTTGCTTCCATTTCTGAGAAGTCATGTTTTGGTCATTTATAGCGTGGAAGAGAAGTCGCCACTCGGAGACTGTCAGAGGGCAAACGGGAATGGTTGGGATTTGAAACCACTTTGTTACAGAGCAGCTAAATGATCTGCCGCAGAATTTAAGAGTGAACTGATTTAAGCTGCAGAGTGTTTATCAAGTGTATAAAAGTGCTGTAAACAACAAATATGACTCATTTTTAACAGTCTCATTTATGTACTTTAACTTAAATGCTCATGTACGCACACTTGTACTTGTGTTTATCTTTTTTTGTGCGTAACCGTTTTTGTGCACTTGCACAAATGCTTGAAGACGTAAAACTTCATGCAAGCAATTAAAGCCTCCAGCTGTGATCTGTGAGATATTTATTTTATGGGAAATATTACACGAGATGGCCCCTTCTATTCTACACACTTGGCGCGAAGCCACTTTTATGTTTTTTATTTTATTTTCATCATTGTTATTATCTTCAGTCAAGTCATGGACCCAAATAAGACCCAACCCCTTAGAGTGTAAATGATTTATGATAAAAGAAGCTTTAACCTCTCAGAATGCCTTAAAGTCACGTTTGAACTTTCTCCAGAAGTCTCAAAGGATTGCAAAAAGCAATTTTTTTTTTTTTCCAAAGTAACAAACATTAGCAACTTACTAACCATACATATAACATAATTTACTGAAAATAATAAAACACTGTCATATAACAGCATATTAAATGTAACATATTCAGTGTAACTGATGAATTATTCCAGCTGGCAACCATATCGGTAACACCTTGAACTATGCAGGAGAACTGGGCTACTTATTGCAGTTAGAATGAAAAGATGTATCACTTTCAGACTCCTGAAAAGTCATTTATGGAACAATTCTGTGTTGCCAAAAATAGCTCTCACAAAAGCCAGTCATCTGCTGATCCAATAGAGAGCCATCGAGCCCCTGGTGGTGTGGCGCAGGACTTTGAATAAGCATAGTATTACATGGATGACACGGCAGTGAAGAAACATACCTTGGGACAGAGTCACCGAACATTTTAATGAGGCTATTTGACTGGTTGATTTACTTTTCCTGTCGCAATGATCAATTAAATGACCATTATTGTTCCCTCCCCTTTCATATCGACAGATGGTGTTGTGAAATAGTTGCATGAGGACATTTGAAGATGGCCCGCTGAGTGGAAAAGAAGGGAAATCAACGCTCAGATTCATGATGAATGAGGGCAGGAAATTTGAAGACTGCATATCTTATTTTCAGATATCACACTATGAACTCCTGCTTAGGCGTTGAGCAAATTGTGAATCCCACACGTATCCATTAACTGATATGAAGCCAATAAATTAGCAGCCCAGTCTCAAAGAAAACTGGGCTCATTTGTCCAGATGTCCAAAATGTACTATGGTCACAGGAGACATGATGCAAACCCGTAACCTTGGTTGTAGTGATATATAAGCCTAATATTAAATTTTTTATTCCTAACTAACCAACTAGATTGACAGCATGGTGGAAAAGTTAAAAATTGTTGGACAGTATTGGGTTGAATATGACTCTTGCACAGTGTAATGCCACTGTCCACCCCCTCCTACCTCCTTGTAAGCTTTGCTGAACATCGAATAGTGATTCAATATCACATCTGTGACCATTTCACCTGATGCAACGCATAAGAAATGCACGCATTTAATGTTTTTGGTACCTTGAAAATGTGGTGATTTTACAATTTTACAATCTCAAGTACTTAAAAGAAAGGAAATCATAGGCATACAATGAAATTGTAGCCCAGAAAAATGGAGCAATTTCTCAATTTTTAAGCCTGCATTGTTAAACAATATGTGTTGTGGGCCAGCATTGCTGTTACATGTGTGAGACCTTGAAACTAAGCAGCATGGTGGCGCCAGAGGGTGGGAGGAATAAGTGATGTTGGCAGCGGCTGTAATTCAGTAGAAGAAGTTGTCGTTCGCACAAGAAACAAACAGTGGGGTGGAAAATGATTGAATGAATATCTGCAGCGGACATTCACGAGAGCAAAATAGAGAGAGCTGTTCAGCCGGAATTACTTTAATCTTTGGGAATATCTGAGATATCATACATCTGGGAAGAGGCATGTCAGTCACTTGAGTGTGTTTGCTGTCTCGAACTGGAAACAGGTGTTGAGTTACGTTATTTTAACCTTTTCCAGACCAGGAACGATTTGCAGAGTTGCCCCCATTCCTCCTAAAGTGCATTACTGTTTCTTTTTTTTGATCTTCTGTTTCAATTTCTCATCACATCTTCACCAAGCTAATGGCTCTTTTTTTTCTTCTTCTCTTTTTCCAGTCCTTATTTATCAAGCTCTTATTGGCACTTTGCCAGAAATTTGGTTAACATATACTTTATTGTTGCCATCTGACATGAACATGACGTTCAGTTTTCTTTTTGTGGAAATGAACACAGCACACAGGCCTTTAGATAGCTGTGCTATTTTCAGCTTCATTTGTTATTTAGACCTGAAGAAGTATAGCATTAACCACCACAAAATCAGTGGTACAACAATGTAAAGGCCCTGCATTTCCCCTCTAATATAGGGACCTAATTTAGACTCTGGGAATTTTCTTATTCTGTGTATCCTCCTTCTATACCGCTCTTTGTTTCTTTTCCTGTCTCACAGCTTCTCCTCTAACTCCAGCATGACCTTCCATTCTGCTTTTCCCACTGGACTTCTTCCCTGTCCTTCTTTTGCAGCCTGCAAACATCTTTCTCACCTTAATGTCTCTTTATTTTGAGCCTTCGTCCCACCCATCTTCGCAGTGTGCTTTCCCCCCGTGTGTTTCTCCGCTGCATGTGTCTCCGTACCTCTGCCGTCCACCTCTACTGGGCATACTCCACACCTCTCCCAGTGGCATTTCAGGGGAAATTTAATATGGGTTTGTTTGGTGTTTCCAAGAATTTCACTCAGCTGCCGACTCTCTTTGCCGCCCGACGCTAAGACAAACAGACTCCGTCCAGCCAAGAGCAGCAAACACACACTGGTGTTGGCCTCATTATTTGCTCCTCACATTTCTCCTGCTCCGGTCCTGCTTCCCTTTATTCTCTTTTTCGTCCTTTCTTATGCGATTAATTTCAGTTTTGGATCAGTTTGATCTGCATGTCTGATGTGTACTCATCTGTAAAAGCTTTCTGATGACCACTGTGTGGGATTGTGCAGTTTATAGAGTGCATCTGAAGATCATTAGTCCTTTTTTTTTTTACATATCAAAGGGGTGATATCTTCATAAATTACATGTTGCAAGTATACACAGGATGTACATCCTCAACTTTCCATCAGCTTTTATCAGAATGTTTTTTCAGGGCAGAGTGAAGGTTGATTGATTATACACAGCTGTAGTATTTACTTCATGTTCTGATGTGGAAAAATAGCCTTTGAGTTTGAATAAAAACCCAATTCTTTAATTAGAAAAAAAGAAAGACAGCTCTGTTTTCATGAGGAATTCGTTTTCAGTCCTGCTTTAAGAGAAATCCAGAGTTTATTCCTGTTTTAATGTATTTCCAATGTTTAAAACCTCTGGTAATTTCCACAGTAAAAAAAAATATTTTCAGACTCATTCCAGGTATTTATTGATATTGGTAATAATTATCTATATTTGATCAACATTTTTCATTTACGTTATTGACATTTCTTAATTGCTCAAAACCCCCTGACTTGAAATTCCTGTTAAAAGTGTTTCAAAATAGTTTTTATATTTGATTAATGTATAAAAATCTGGTGTCATTTTGATTAGAATGCGATCGGCTCGACGGAAATCGACTAAGGTAATCGGTGATGATCTACATGACAAAAGTAGCTTCCCTGTCTGCTGATGCTCCTGTCTGACTGGAGAGATAGAAAGTAGAAGGAGTAAACATCGTATCTGTGCAGTGTGCTAAGGAAACCCCAAACACCCCTCGCATTAATAATGTGCATGCAACTTATTCCTGTCATGTTTAGTTTGGCTGGAGTGCTGTTATTAATGTTTTATATATATATATATATGTATATATGTATATATATATATATATATATATATATATATATATATATGAATACATAGTTTAAAAGCACCCAAATGGAGAAATAATACCATCAACCTTTGATCTTCACAAAACATCTTGTAATATTTGCCTAAAAGTTGTGCATCTAAATGAGATTTTTCTTGCTAACGTTCATGAAATTCATTTAAAAATGATCGTCGCTATATTTAGATGTTATCTCAACTGTTTTAGGTTTATCAGCAACTTTTTCAGGATTGGCATTTTACATTGCCTGGCCAAAAAAGGGAAGAAAAACAAAAAACAAAATCACCACCTTGATTTAACAAATTATCTTGATTCGTTTGAGAGATCATCGACAGATCGTCAACTTAGCAAAGGGAATATTTTATCCTGTGTATATTTGTGTGTGTGTACCACAGGATGCGGACAATTGGCCTCCACTATTTAAAAAAAAAAAATAATAAATTTTATATCAGACTGCTATCCTTGGAGTTGGCTGAATGCAGCTGAATGGATCAAAAACAAAGAAGCATGCTAGCACTTGCTATCACTAGTTACTGCTATCTATTGCCAGCTGCTGCTACCTGGCGCGAGCGGCTTACTATTTTTATGTTCTTACCTGTTGAGAATGGCTGATGAGAAAATAATACCCTCAGAAGTCTCGAACATGAAGCTACTCGTCTTTTTTTCTGCCTGAGATGCTAAAATATGCACAGGAACCATATCTGAAAGTTGATTCCTTCAGTCGAGACCTGCCAAAAGTTGTGTAGCTCGGTTTAGAAATATTTGGAGGTGAGCTACAACAGTTGGTCCACAGTTGCTTTAAAAACAGATTTTTCCCCATTGTTGTTTAGTTCTGAGATATGAATGTCTGGTAAGATTCATCCATTATTAGTATATTGAAGATTATTATGTGGTAACAGCTGCAGTCATTGCTTATGGAAGTTGATACAGTAGGCATCAGCAGCTGCATACGCTACATACTAAGTGATTGAGTTAACGAGTGGAGAATCTGATCCCAACCATAAACTTATAAAGACATTTTATGTCACATCTCGCTAGTCCACATCTCTCGCAGAACATGTATTTCAGTTTGGAGAAAAATCGACGTCTTTTCTTTCTTTTTCTAAAAATATTTTCTTAAATGCATGTAACCTTAAGCAGCTTTTGCTCCAAGCAAACCATACCTCTTCAACAACAAGTGTGTTAGCTGGGCTCCTCTTTTCATACATGCCAGTCTGCTCAGTCATCCTCTGGTTCTGTCTGGCCTTTAGCGGCTCTCTTAAACATACTTTTGCCTGCCTCCCTTGTCCCGCCAAGACAAACTCACCACCCTCCCCTCTCCAAGCAGAGCTCTGCTGACACTCAAGTGGCTAACATTTCAGACACAGACATGCACACACACACACATATATACACAGAGACACAGCCTCCCACCTGCTAATCCCCCCCTCATTAATCGCCCACCACTCTCCTCAAATATTTCCTTCTGCTGATCTCATTGTGAGGGACTTTGTGTGTGTGGAGGGGTGGGGGGGTTTGCAACAGAGCCATCTCCAGATGCCACATTCATTTTTTTTCAAGTGACATTTCACTTTCAAACATCAGCCGGGCAGCTCTGGTGTGTCTTCTGCCAGTAATGCTTCAAACTTTTTCTGTCCAGCCATTGATAGGGCTTAGATAGAAATCAGCAACATGCTAAAAATACAAATCCAAGTCAAAAAGAAAATCAGTTCTACACAGCGGGACATTTTCTATTCCTAGCCGTGCATTTGGGCCAAACATTTCCTGAGCAAGACAAAGAAATGCGTCCCCCCCCCCCAAAAAAGGCCTTTTCTTTGCATTTGCAGACGTGACTGAAACCGTCTGACGATTATTAAAGGTTAACGATGGAGCACTCCGTGTCCGGGGAATCAGACGGCTTCCTGATGAGTGAGCTTCAGCTAAAAGCTACACAGAACAGGATCACCGGAAAAGCCAATTTCTCACATTATCTAAAACAACTCAAACCGGAAAAAAGTTCATCGTACTTTGAGCAAACACTATACCGTAGATATTTACACAATGTCATTTCTGTATCAGATAGTTACACGAAGTGGGTCTACGTAACATGGTCCATATTGCGACAAGGTGTTATAGCTGTGTAAATAGCTGTTTGATGCAGAATTACAGCGTAATTGTCAAAAATAAAGATATTTCTCGAACTGCTATGAGGTTTTCGAGGCTTAAAAGTTTGCTCTTCTGGTGGCCCTGTTCTGAGTAGTTGTAGTGGTGACCGAAACTAGAATACACCAGTTTCAGAAGCTCTGACAGACGAGGGTTTACTGTTCTGTGCTCAGTTTAAATCATCTTACCAAAGGTAGAATTCAGCAAAATGCAATTTCCACTCCACCACATGGCCAAACACTTTAGCTTCATTCTGCAAGGTTGTTTGCATTAATGCCAGGAAGAAGATGATTACTGCTTCCAACTTCATATCACTTTTAACTCAAGTACACCTGACTATATAATTTATTCTGGGGAGTGCTAAGCAAACCAATCACCCTGAATTCTGTGTCATTCACTTGTCAGTCACGTCGCTTCACCAGTAACTAAAGTTGTTGCAGAGTGACACGGATGACACTCACTCATTGCGATAAGGAGGTATTCATTTCCAAAAAAAAGAGCAACTTTGCAGATGAACCAGCAGATAAACTGCACAATGTATGTGCCGGCAAACATGACAGCAGAGGAAGAGGAGGAGTGGAGGAGCGAAGAGGTGGGGGGATGGAAAAAGAAGCAGAGCAAAGCTTCTGGAAAGGATTCAGCTGGGAAACTCATGTAGATTACATTTCCCCTCCACAAGATTTGCTGTTCCCATTTCGACTTGAATTTTTCTACCTTCAGTGTTCTGATGGTTATCAGCTTTGCAGAGGAAATGCTCCCTTTGCGTGTTTTTGTGTGTCGACCACAGGACGCAGACACTCAGCCCTGCACCACCTCTCAACATCGGAGTGCCTTTGCTGCTATTCTTAGAGTTGAGTGAATGCAGCTGAATGCACCAAAACACATGAAGGAGTGGATAAATTGGCCTCGAAAATTCATTCTAAGACCTTCCTGGAATGTATTTGGTCAAGAAAACATGACAAAACAGATAAACATTTCTGCTAATCGTGAATTTGAAAGGGTCACATTTCAGGAATGTTTTCAAAGGACAGGTGACACTACAGTTTGTAGGACGTAGTCACATCCAAAACAAATGCATTTTCTGGTGCAACTATCAAAGATTTTAATCAAAAATTGTGTATATCAATGCCATGGCCTCCTGATTTTTGCACTTTTATGTTTAATTCCAGATACATTTCTAAAAAAGCTACTGCGAAGTACAACTGTCTGCACAGTCAATAGCTGAGGGATTTATTCTCTTCTATAAGATTCTATTTTGGCTGACATTTTCAGTGTTTTGCTCTTCACACAATGTTTACATGTATGCAACCAAAGCCGGCTTAAGTGCGAGAGGTCAGAATGCCTCAGGTAGCAAACGAAAGCAGAACGTTTCCTGAACAAAATCTTACAGATTCTACTTTTCTCTGTTGGGATGTTTGTTCCCAGGTGTGCCAATAAACATTTTCCTTTACATTTGGATAGAGGCCTAAATTGGATCCATCACATTGTCTCGTAACCTAATTGTCAACAGTCCCATGAGAAGATTATCCAACAGGACAACAGGACCCAACTGTGTGTAGGTTTCATAGCAGTACCTGCACAACAGCTGTGACCGACAGACTCAACACTTTTGTCAATGAAACCCAAAAGTAGCAGGCTATCCATTACATGGTACATAGACAGTTATCACCGCCTAGTGTGTTATTCTGAACACGTGGAAGAAACACAATCTAGCAGGCTGCAGCAAGCCATCTTAATGGAGGAGAAAGAATTCTGACTCCTTCCCCCTTCCTTGCAGAAGCCCACTCTTTAACTTTAATGTAATTTACCTCGAGGAAGGCCCAACCCAACTGGTTGCTGTTCTGCTGTTCTGCTTTCTCTCCTTTTAAACAGGTGAAGAACTTCTCGGCTGAAACTCTCATCAGGGGAATAGTTAGCATTAGTCCCAGAAGTTTAAGCACACTGTCAAACTCCTTTTTAGTCAAAAAACCAAATGCAAAGCCCTCAAAGTAATTTTCCCAAAGCCTATTGAGTCACATTTAGGTTCCCATGTTCAAGCGGTGCGATTCTGCACTGGTAGTCTGCTGGATTATCTTTAGTTTTCTTATTACCTGGCATTCAAAGTTCAGAATTCCCAACAATGATTTTCCAGCAGGTATTTGCAGTCCTTCCCGCTCAACTGATTGGCATTCCCTTGCGCTACCTTGGCTACACTAATGAGGACACTTGAAGAAGTTGCATTCTGATTGGTCCAAAAAACGAGATGAGGATAGCTTTCATTCGTTTACAGAATTTAACCTGAAAAAAACAAACCAAAGAACAGAATCCTCACTGGTCGTTTATCTCCTCAAAGTTATCAAAGCAGTTTTCACCTGTTAGGCTTCCCTCGGTGGCTTTTTAGATCTCACCGAGTAATTACCAGCGACACTGAGTGAAATGGCAAGATTTTTCGTTGGATCGAGAACACAGAAAAAAAGCTAAACGATGCCCTTCTTTAATCAAATATTAACTCTTCTTTTGTATCTGAATTTTCGGAGGAGTTGTTGCCTGCCTTGCGTCCTCTTCAGCTGCAGCTGAAGACTGCAGACATTAAATTTTGATAGAAAACGTACACCTGTATTCTCAGAGATAAAGGGAATTTTTTCAGTTCTTATTGAGCGTTCACAGCTGGAGGATAGTCGACTAAAAAAAAAAAAAAAAAGCCCCTGCCCATGTTTTCTGAAACATCTAAATATTCAAGGTAAACTTGTAATTTGATGAATATGGCGTGATATACCTGTATTCCAGAAACTATTCTCCTGAGGTTCTCTGAGTCCTGCACACCGTACAGGCGGTCTTGCTGTGCTATTTTTGTTTGTTGAGAGGAGCACAGTGTTGGCACTCTCCACAAACTCCACCCACCCTCTTGCCAGGAGTGTGTGCGTGTAGTTGTGTCTGTGTGCATGTTTGTTTTAGGGAACGATGCAGTGTAAATATATTCATAACACGGCTTTGAAAAAAGAAAAAATGTATCATACAGAACTAAGTTCACTGAAGCTGGCCAGCTATCCTGCAGATGGTCGCGTGCCATGTTTGCCATGTGTGTATCATACATGTAGCGGAGCAAGTTCATGATCTTATTACGATTTTCCTCTGTGGGGGAGGATTGAGGCGTGTGCTGCAGCCTAGTGGGACAAAACAAACCCATGCTGGCATATCTGAGCTGTGGCCAATGGGACGCTGGTTTCACACTTAACGAGTGCTCACACTCTTGAGCTTTTTGATTTAAAGTTGAGAGAATGGTTGTGATTAAATAATCATGTAATGAAGTCATCACTCAGCTACCCAAATTGCAGTTGGGAGTAGGGAATGGCTCATGAATATTGACTGATTGACTGCCAGGGCTGAAAGTTATACATCCAATTTCCAGCATCCGTTAAACAGTACAATATTATGCTTCAGTTTTCTGCTGCATTTTGTTCCACGTTCTACTTCTATCTAACTAAACCAGTAACTGTGCTTTAGATACCAGGTTGCAGGTTGGAATACACAAGCTACTGTCATTCACAGGGACAGAAATCCTACTGGGTGTTCCAGAAAGTGTTAATGTTTCTGAGACAAATATAAAAATTCTTCTCGTGTCCCTGGTTGTCACATGTGATCCACAATCACACATTCAGGTTAGTTCTCACTCACTGTTTGATAAGATTTCGTCACTAAAACGGCCTAGTTAGGCTTTGCTAGAGAATGATTTAGTTGAGATTAGGTTTACAATACAAAGTTAAGCCCTCGTGTTGAACCAGTACATTAACAAAAATGCAGCTATTGCATTACAATGTCATGCGCCTCTGCCGACCTGTTCAGGGTGTACCCTGCCCAATGGCAGCTGGAATAGCCTCAAACCCCATTGCATCCCTGAATTGGATTAAGTGGGTATAGAAGATGGATGGATGGATGGATGGATGGATGGAAGGACTGATGGATGCAAGGCTAAAAAGATTGGGGAACTGAATACAAGTCGGATTCAGTCAGATTTGTTGGTTCTCTTCGCTAGGCCATGTTTTATGAATTGTCATTACATGAAGACAGTTATACTGAGTTGGAATGAATTGGATTATAATTTACATTTAGCCATTTAGCAGACTCTTTGATCGAAAGCAACTTACAAGTGAGGAAAACTTGTATGGCAGTTTACCAGTCGACCAATAAAAACTAGAAAAATCAAGTAAAATCAGGAAAGCCTCTCCGGTTAGAAAAAGAAAAAAAAGTTTTAAGAAGAGTTTTTAAGGAAGGCGCTGACTTTGCTGACCTAATCTCCTCAGGCAGCTCATTCCAGAGTTCAGGGGCTTTGACTGCAAATACTCCGTGACTTCTTGACTTAAAGTATGCCTCTGGAGCAAGTAAAAATCCTCTGCCAGATGATCTCAGTCTGCAGTATGTGCGGGCTCATATTTTACTGAAAGGTCAGATGAATAAGAAGGTGAAAGGCCACGACGGGTTTTAAAAGATCTTAAAATCAATTCTGAAACATACTGGGAGCCTGTGCGAGGACGCTCAAACGTCTGGCAGCTAAGTTCTGGAAAGTCTGGAGCTGATTTGTGGATTATTGGTTTAAGAGACTGCAGCGATTGTCAAGGCGTGAGGAAATGAAGTGTTTGTCTCTGTGTCTTTAAAAGATGAAATCGATTGTATTTGAGAAATATTTGTGAGCTGATTTAAAAACAGAGCTGCACACGTTTTGTGATGTGTTGAGAAAACTGTGTTGTGCAGAGGGATGGAAGTACCAAACGGCATTCCTGAGAGGAATGCAGAGGTCAAGAAGGAGATAGTTTAGTATGACTGAGTTCAGATAGCTGGATGTTAACCCCACAGTCACTCTGTAGGCAAGCATTGGTGACTTGAATTTGATTCTGGCACCCATGGGTAGCCAGTGAAGTTCAAGGACTAATGGAGTGACATGTGTCATTTTTGGATGGTCAAACACCAGACGTGTCTCTGCGTCGTGGACCATCTGTAGAGGTTTCAATATGCAAGCAGGGAGGCCTGCCAAAGCAGCTCTGCAGTCGTGAAGGAGAGAGATATCCATGGTCTTTACCAGGAGCCTGTTGGCATATTGAGTCAGCCTGATTTTTCTCATGCTGTAAAGTGGCGTGTCTGAGAGGCAGAAGCAGCACGGTCAGAGAGCGATAGCTGGTCTTCAGTCGCGACACCCTGGCTTATATTCCAAAATACAATTTAATAAGATGTTTAAAATATGTAGGGAATAGGATTTAACTGGAATATATTTCATTGGGCTTGTATTGAATTTGTTTGGGTTCATTATCCTGCTGCAGTGTAAACCCTTCTCCATTGATCGACTTAAGAGCAGCAACCTGTTGTCTCTTCCCGTACCCTTTCTCTAACTCCCATCAAAGTTGAATCATTCCTCATTAAACTCAGCTCATGTCAGCCTTTCATCATGAGATGCTCCCCAGCCCAAGAGTTTGAACTTCTGATAGTGTCTTAAAGACTACCGGTTCTCTGAGACCATTGCTCAGCAGTCGTCTGTTGGGCCTATGCAAACTGGGGTTTTTGCACTTTAGGGGTCTCATTTAGGCGAGCTATTTGCTAAAAAATGGAAATCTGACTCACTGTAAAGACATAATGTGTGTAGTTCATGGTCGGAGACACTGGTGTATCAACCAGTTAACTGAAATCAAGATGTAATGCAATAAATTCATATATATTGACCATTTACAGAAATACCAAACTGCTGTTTTATTTTAAAGAAAGGGGTCTTTTTTTTTTGTTTGTTTTTTAAGTTAAACTTCATTCTGGGAAGTAAAAGGACAGTTTGGTATTTCTTTGAACTGGATAATACCACAGTGCTGTCACGACTTAAGTGGTAAAGATCATGGAAATGAAGCGTTATTCTACAAAAGAAACATTAAATACTGAATTCATGTAAATATGTGTATTATTTTTGGTATTTTAACACATTTGTTTGTTTGTTTGTTTTTTCTTTCTTTTTTATGTCACTATCTTTAATAATGAAAGGCCGACAAACCAATTAACTGTTGATATAGATTTTGGCAGCTGGTACAGTAATTTATTTTCTTTGAAACTTGCTTTTTCTATGGACTTTTAGCTGTGTTAATATGGTCATTTACATGCATACCAACTGTCACAGGGGAAAAGCAAAAAAGTTTCTGTTTTACTTGAGGTTTTATAATATAATTTTCAAAGTAGAAAGCAACGCAATCAAACTGGAATCCAAACAAACATTTACATAAATGAAAAGAAAACAAGAACTGCAGTCAGATCGGAGCGCTGACGCCATTGTCAGCAACTAGAAAGAAAATTGTGAATCTTTCGTACCCGAGGGAGATCCTTGTGTCTTCATTAGGCTGTGAGGCATATTTGAATATGTGAAGGGTGTTCATTAAGAAGTTCAGCATGAAAGATTAAATTCGAAAGGTTATAGATTTAAATTCAAATAGGAGATGTCATTGGAAATTGAAAAGGACAAGTGAGAGGAGCCTTTGGGGAAAGTCAGTGAGAAGGGTGGCAAATTCCTTAATGTTTTTTCTTCAAAGAAGCGTTGTGTTGACAATTATTGCATGATGCAGTTTAGAGCTTTTATGGGAAAAAAACAAACTCCCTTTCACTATGCTAAAAAAGGATATGGCAGCATTGTGAGGATCCAGCCTTGGCATATCATAACAAACTCATAGCATAGCTTATTTGTTTTTGATAAACCTCTTTAAAAGATGCATGTGGAAGTGTGCTCTCTGACTTTTGTGACCTCACGAGATAGACCAGTGGTTTTGCAGTCACTCTGAATCTTCTATTTCCGTCAAAGAACTTTTTGCTCTGTGTCCCACACCAGAGAGTTTGCAAACTCCAGTACGCTGTAGAGGTAGAGAACCATGTTCATCTCATTTGACCCAGGAGACAAACGCTTTCAAACTACGGCCCCCGTCAGTCCACTGTGCCTCACCTTTCTGGCCATGATCTCAGCTAAGCTGAGAATTAACACTGTCCACCACAGAGCTGGGATTCAAATCCATGCCTTATCTATGTTGTAGGCGAGGACAAGCCCAATCAACAAGAGCAGATTAATAAAAGATACTAGTATGAATTGTAAGTGTGGGCTGGTGTGGAGCAAAGTGTTGCTGGGTGGAGGGAGGTCTGGTGACTCAGGTTAATGAGGTGGTCTGGGAGTGTGGACTGGATTCTGACTGCAGTATGCATTGAGCTTGCTTTAGCCTAAGGGGGATTTGTAGCCCTAAGACCACTGGTTAGACTCTCCTTGCCTCCGGCTGTGTATGCACTCCAACCTTAATGCGTGTGAGTGTGTGTGTGTGTGTAGAGATATACAGATGTACATGTGCTTGTACTTTAAGCCGCAAGGCAGTGAGAGTGGTTTTGCCCTCAGGATGACACTGGTTGAGGCTTTTAGTTCTCTGTGTTTAGTGCCGGTGTTCATGCATTATCATACACGCCTGTGTTTGAATATACGTCCATACCCGCATGTGTGGGATGCTTGCGCTCTTATCTGTGTGTTTTTTGATTTTCAATGTTAAGTCCGACCACAAATGTGTACACAGACTCCCCCACTTACCAGCCCCAATCTCATTACCATTCTGCCCTTCCCTTCATTGCTTTACTCAACGCCATCAAGACCTCGCCTCCTGGTGTTTGCATTGTAAATCAGGTCTGACAATAAGGCGATGATTAGATCCTACTCGTATTCAAAAACACCTGATTTATTTATTCAGCTTCCTTTCTTGCAGGCCATCAGGAAGCATAATATCTGACCAAGGTGACATATCCACTTCCAAATTTTATTCATTGGTTTTGCAGGTCAACCTTTTACCCTACAAACTAAAACAGAGCAGATACAATACGATTTTGATGGCATGATGTTGAGCTGGGTCTCATCAGCTGTTTGAAGTGTTGCAAACTGGGACATTTCGAATATGTATTTGAATCTAACCTTTGGTGTAAAACTGTGATACACTGTTTCTGTTTTCATTAGTACGTCCAAGATTAGTTATGGAATGCCCAACAAGCAGATCCAATTGATTACTTGTTAAGCCAAACCAACTATAACTCTGTTGTTGTTGCTTTGATTTTTAAGAAATTGGAATCTTGGGGATTGAAGTAATTACTCTCCTAATTGCAGGCTGCCCTTATGAAGTTATTTCATTATTTCTTCTCAGCATTTGATGAAAGTAAAAGCCTTGTAGTGATTTTTCAGGCCGCAACTAGTCTTAGAGATTTCCTTTAAAAACGCATGGAACAGTATAGAGATTTTTGAATGCTTTGTCAATACAGAGCACATATTTACATATAGTCAACGTGATTTGCTTTAAGTTCTAGATCTTGAATATGTGCTTTATTGGCAGTCTGATGTGAGAGTTCAGATGAGCTGTCACCGCTTCATCCATGAACTTATTTGCAAAGCTTTCCTGTGAGCAGAACTTATCAAGGTAACTGTGGAATATAAAATCAAAAAAGTTAAACATAATAACATACTAAAAGAGGAAAGAACAAAGCTGAAGAAGAAAAATCCCAAAGCAAAGAAAGAGGTCCACATTCTAAAAATGTATTAGATGCACAGATTGTTCAGTTCCAGTATACCAACGTTAAAAGTAATGATATGGCAATGGTAAATTGCCAATACTGATTGCTTCTGTCATTTATTTTCCCCTTTAATGTCAGTGAAACTATTTGATATGCATTGTGAAAAAATAACTGCTCAGTTTTAAGATATTTCAGCCCTCCGTCACACTAGTTTTGAATAAGCACAGATTCTTTCATACGTATTTATCAAATAATCTTTATTACCTGTTTCATAAAAAAGAACATTTTTAGCCTGTTAAACCATTACCAACACAATGGATTTTCAGTGCTTACATGGCGCAACAATGACTATTGTTGCCAATGACTTTTAAATTATATGCAGCACAGCCAGATATAATGAATTGTTTGTTTCAACTAGCTTGACCACCTTCAGTTCTGCGATGTTATTGTGATGCTTTAGTGATAGAGAGGTGTGCTCTTAAATGGTCACTTCTTTCAGTATCCACACTGATAGAAATGATTTTTTTAATTTTCAAATTTGTACTCCTTAACCCCTTATTCACTTTAAAGTGATAGTTCGGAGTAGATTCACCCTAGGGTCATTTGAACCGTGACATCCAGCCAAGTAGCCCACCCCAAGTTTTTTCAATCTTGGCTGAACATCAGCTGAGTAACTGAGTTATCCCGAATAGCTTAGTACAAGCGCTAATGGAACCTGGCAGTATCTCCAAAATTACCACACTAAAATCACATGCCATGACACCAAACTTCTACAGTAGTACAAATATGGTCTGTACTCACAAAACGATGCATTTGGAAGTTTGTACATAGTCCAGGAGTTTATTATTATCAACACAAGCCTGATAGCTTCTGTGCTGCTAAAGCTGCGTCGACGTCACTTCCTTGATCTGGGAGCTTCAAAGTAAGATGAGCGTTGATCTACTACTGTAGACAACAAAGTATATGCTATATTCTACATGATTTTTTATGAATTTTTATGTTGTAGAGTTGTGAATTTATTTTATCAATGGAGAAATTGAGCAGCCTATGGTAGCTATATATCCATGTATGTCGCAAGCAACAGTGCCTGAACAGCAGGTGGTGTTGCTACATCTCCAGCCATCATTGACCTATTTATTTAATTGGAGTGTGATTCTAAGTTGTTTTCAAGAGTTAGTCAAAATCACAGCCTCAGTCACATCAAAAAGCCAAACTAATAATATGATTATTTTCGGTTTTAAATGCATTGACTACATTTTTACATTAGCTGTTCTCAACAGCTTGGCACATTCTTTCACAGCTTTGCTGTGATGTGACCATAATTCAACGCGAGAGAAGGCCACCTCTTGTCAAGCACAAGCAAATATCACAGCAAAACACATTCTCCACTATGTCTTTTGTTTCTTTATATCAACTTTGTCTATGGAAAGCATTCCACATTTATTAGAAGTTGAACACTGTACAATAAATTCACCTTCAAACCAAAGCGGACAACAGAGGCCTCAGACATAGCTGAGGTGTGGAGGCCACTGGCAATGATTACATGACCAGATATGAATTTTCATTTCAATGCTGGAGGTAAACGAGGTGAAACAGCTATGCTACTGACTAACCTTACATCTATACAGAAGTTTATATGCCTGAGAATTGTTGGATAATTGAAAATAGAAGTGAAAATAGAAGTGTTTCTTACTGCAAAGAATCCAATGAAAGAGTACGACTGCCTGAAATTCAAACTTACAAAACCCTTTGATGTTTGTTGGAATAATTTTATGCCTAGCTCTCATTTTCCACTTTATGCTTGCTTTTGAATTTTGATTGTGTCCACGGGCACTTTTCAATTGATATGCATTATGAACTCGGTTATAAAAAAGGCCTTTGTTAAGGCACAAACATGTCATCTGTCCTCAAAATGGATTTACTACTTATTGTGCAACTGTGCACCTTTGCTGGGTACAGAGAGAGTAGCAAGAACACGGTTATTTTCTTGCAGATTTTTTACTTTCAGATGGAAAAGGGAAGTCGTTTGGTGTGTTGAAATGTGTTTTTTTTCCTGTGTGCTTATCATTTGTTGTATGTGCATTCACACCTCAGCAGCCATAGTACGGCATGTGTTTGTGCACACATTATGTGTCTCTGTGTGCATATTTATGGATGCACAATTGCCTGCTCAGATTTGGCATTTGATGGTTAGTTCCTTCGAGGAATGGCGAAACTTGAGAGGCTGCCTAAAATACTGTGTGGTAATTGGAATTGCTTTATCTTCGGTCTCATCAATTAATGTGCAATTTTCCATTTAATCACTAACACGCTCACTGCATTTGCAATTAAAATGAGGACTGATAACAGAGAAGATGTCTTTCAGCTGATACCAGTTGAAGTGAGAACAGAAACCAGAGGACGCAATCAGTACACAAAATGACTCGCAGAGACATGTGCATGGCACACAAACAAGTGTGAACACACACAGCACAAACAGCGATGCTCATCTAAGGCTTCGCTGAATACATACACATATTCATGTACAGCAAACACTAGAACAGCATGACATTTTAAAAGAATGCAGATTTTCAGCTAAAACCCCAAATTAGAAACCAAACCACCATTTAACATCAACATGTTGGTAGCAGTGTTGGATCTGGGTGTCACTCAAACAGAGAAAGGTCTCAGAAAGCTGCCTTGTTTCTTGCTTACCCATTCATAGACTTTGCCAGGGTCTGCAGAGGTTGATGAGCTCAGTGACATTCCTCTGTGATGTACTGTCTAAATTCAGAGTCAAGAGAAGAGATCACTTCCTGTCTGGCAGTAGGAACTTTAAAACTACCCCAAAAAAATGTATTTTAGGAGCCCCAGGCTCAACACAAATATACTGTGGAAGAGCTTATAGAATGAATTTGAGGAGGTTGTTTACAGTGCAATACTCCGTTTTTAGGATCACCAAGATCATTGTGTGGAGTTCTGGAAAAAAAAATTCTTTGAATTCGAAATGGGAAAAACGTTTGTTGTGCTGTGTAAAATGTCGATTAAAAAAAGAATGAAATGCTTTTCAATTCTCAACATAATCGATGGAAAAGGAAATGGTACTAAGAAGAAGCGACTAAAAGAGGAAGTTTCAACTGATTATATTACATTAAATGAATAAAAAGAGCACCTTAGAGAGGCAGAGTCTCTCAGAAGTGAAGATGGGCAGAGGTTTGGCAATCTACACAAAACTGTGTCTCCAAATTGCAGAGCCCTTTCAGAATAATGTCCGTTTGTATCGCCATTGTATGAATTAAACTGATTTGGATTTGAATTATTTTGATTTTATTGGAGTGTAATTGGCTTGAATTTGAGTGTATTTCACTTTCAAGTGCCTTGAGATGAAATTTGTTGTGATTGGGCACTATATAAATAAAACTAAATTGAACTGAATTGAATCCAGCTTGTAATCAGCACTCAGTTCAAAAGCCTGCATCTCGGATGGTATGGGGGTCCATTAGTGTCTACTGAACTACTGGCAACTTTCACATCTGGAAAGGCACCATCAATGCTGACAGTTATAGACAGGTTTTAGAGCATTCTCCCATTCAGATGACGTCTATTTCACTGAAGACCTGAAGACAATGTTAAACCACATAATGCATCTATTACAACAGCATGGCTTAATAGTAGAAGAGTCCGGGTGCTGGACTGACCTGCCTGCAGTCCAGACCTTTAAACAACTAAAATATTTGGCGTATTATGAAATGCTTTATACAACAAAGAAGACCCAGGACTGTTGAGCAGCTAAAATCTTATATCAGACAAGAATGGGACGACATTCCTCTACCAAAGGTCCAACAGCTGGTCTCCTCAGTTCCCAGTCATTTGCAGACTGTTGTCGAAAGAAGAGGATGCTACACAGTGCTAAACATGGACCTGTCCCAACTTTTTACAGGCTTGTTATCGCGATCAAATTCATATTTTATTATGAAATAATTATTCGTCTCTATTTCATTGTTTTCTTGTGAATATAATGTTGATTTATGAGATTTGGCACTCTTATTATTTACATTTTACACAGCATCCTAACATTTTTCACCTCGGGTTTGTAGTGTGTGAGCTGAGTGGTCAGGTGGATTCACTGTACACCTTTATTTCCTGAGGCAGTAGCTCTGAACAAATGTTGCAGCCTGTGCAGAGAATTTGCTCAAATGTTTCAGTTCCATTTCACTAGTTTGTAATAAAGCGCTTCCTGCAGGTCAACACCCTCCAGTCCAAGTGCACTAGTCCAGTGTAATTGCTGCCTGCCTTTCATGACCACAAATGGCGATATGTGGCATTATATGGAGTTTTTCCAATTTAGGTCCTGCGAATATTTGCTGTGTGGGTTTGATGGTCCGCGTTAGTCTGCATCAGTCAATCTGTGAGATCAGGGCTTGATATTACTTTTTGTTTGGGTTGAAAACAATGCAGTGTGACAAAAGGTTTAGTAAAGTTTAACATTACAATAAAAAAAAAAAAACCTCCCCTTTCCCCCACCTCAGGCCACATACGCAGTACATTTTCATGCAGTTCATACAGATAGGTTATATGTAGCTTTAGGGTGGGTAACCAGCTGTGCTTGGCTATAGTAAGTGGGAGTAGTGGTAGGGGGTCCGTCTCTGTGTAATGTAGCCCCGAACCAATTAGCTTTATCAGTGGGGGTGGGGGTGCTGGTTGCAGCAGAGTTCCACAGGGTATGGCCCTGAACCCTGTGGGGTCCTGTGGAGCCCTAATTAGCCCTCCTGATTGGCTCGGTTAAAGTGCAACAACAGCTCCAGCAGCCAACTGATGGAGACCACTAAGGTGACTCCACCACAGTACACTGCTTTAAAGCCAGCTGTAATTAGTAAACAAACATAGCTTCCTGTAATCGGTAAAACAATTTGTTTTGTTTTGTTTGTTTTCTGTGTCATCATGAACCCGCTGCTGTGTTTAGTATTTCTGTAAAGGGCTCAATGATTGACTGTGCACGGCTTTGTTTCCTTTCTGCTTGGTTGCATTGCTGGATCACTCAGTTTTAATACATCATCTTGACTGTTCCGTCAGCTCTGTGCAACGCATGGAACAGCAGACAAACAGAAGAGAGGGCAAAGAAATGAATTAGTGAGTTAGATAACGTCCATGAGTATCCCAACTCTGATTATTTAGTAACAGCAGCACCTGGTGGCTGCCTCTGTAATAGAAATTAAATTTCCTTTTGCACTGGATTCATGTTCCCCGTTTTCTTCTTTTTCTTCTCTTCGTGTTTCTCAGTCTCAATGTGAAGCTGTCCCATGATGCAACATGCGTCCCCAGCACCTGCAGTGAAAATGATGGCCACCCAGAGCGTTCCTCCACCATCGTACCAAGAGAGCCAACAGGTGAGAGCACCATCTCACACGTTTCATTCATTTGCATTATGTATTTGTATCGGTGTTATCTAGGCTTTGAAAACGGTGCTGAATCAATCAGAATTTAGCGGTCTACAAATATGAGCCAGAGTCTGATGAGAGACGATTTGATAAGCAAACAAATTAACTCAATTTAGCTTTGACTGATAAATGATCAACAAAGAAGATAATACAACACAATTTCACAAACTTTAACTTTCATTGCTGGTGGTTCTTTATACTTTTTTTAAAAACAAAATTAAGTCACATATTCAAATGATTTGAGTAATCAAACTAATTTAGAGGAGCCTATCTTGTGACTGGAATGGCAGGCATATTTCAAGAGATCATTAAGAGTTCAGAGATAAGATGTAGGCTGCGAAGATCCTGTGACAGAATTTTAAAAGTAAATAAAGAAAGAAGTCATGATGATAATATCTCTAAGAATGATAATGATAAATCGACCCCTGGGTTTTGCTCTGTCACACGGGAGCTCCCAGACATCTAGTGCAAAATTAACCTTTAATCCCCTTTAATTAAAGTTTTATTTTTCCTTATTAACTCATTCAAACCCATATGTCGAAAACTATTACACACCTCCGGCTGCACATTTAGTTTGATTCAATTTGACAAGGTGTCAACATGGAAACCGACCATAAAAACATTAATATCGCTTCTAATTACAATATGTTTAATCCCTACATGTCACATGACCTGTGAACAAACAAAAACAGACATTTTTTGGCCCCAAATTTACATACATGCACAATGCAACATACGCAGGTGAGCTAAAACCAACTACTTCAGCTGATACAATCTCATAGATTGTTTGTTCATAGCCTTAAATATGACTCATGATGGCGTAATTCTCAAGAGTTTCATTTATGAAGTCACAAAATTCTCATAAGAGGTTGTTTTGTGCATTCATGGCACAAGTTCAAGACCAGCATATGACGTCAGATTGTTCACTTCCGACCTATGACCAGATGACAAAACAACAACACCTTAAGAAAACTATTTCGTCACTTCTTGGTTTTTAGGAATAGGAAATTCCAGTTTAGATTGTTAGGGTGACAAAAGATCATGGTTCAGGCTAAAATACTATCTTCTTCTGACAATGTGACCGTCACCCTTATAGATACCATTTTTTTTAGAAGTTACATATTGTACAAACGTTTTTATTGGCTGCTTTGTTTTGGCCTGCATGAGCTAACGCCTCGTGGGGATTTATTTTGGTGTGGTAAATGGGTATTTTTAAAAAAGTGAGTCTTCACTCTGAGAAAACCTCATCCACAAAAATCATGAAGAATTGCGAAACACAATTAGAGCAACACAGTGACATTAACTGTGAAACACATGGGCCAAGCGTGGGGGCATTTGGTATCCCACTAAATAGTACAGCGTGCACTTCTTTTTTTCTTTTTTTTTTAACGGCGGTGTCATCCCCTCAAAGGACGGGTGAAGCAGGTCACTCAAAGACGTCAAGGAAAATGATTTTACGTTGTTCTGTGTCGTGTCCTGTTGCCCTCACCTCTGGAGCACCTCTGGGGCCTCCTCTCATTGTTGTGGATGATTAACTGTACACTTATGTGTACAGTCCTGCTAAATAGGTTAGCGCTGGCATGTGACCCGTCCATAAAACTCTAAGTACCTTCACAGTGGATGGAGTTTTGTTAAACATTGATTTTCAGTGACCATCGGTGCATTTTTTGTTGAAAGTTTTATACAAAATACCCGTATATGTGTGGACAAGGCTGAAAGATTAGTTCAAGGTTGCCATTTTAACTCTTGTGCCAGCTGCCTTTCTATGATATCATTTAGGTTGTTTCTTAGCTAATATCTTCTTTTTCTAAGCTCTTTTTATTTGACTAATTGGAAAACGTACTGGTTGCAGGAGAAATTCTGGAGGACGTCTAAAAAGACGAGTGCACTCACACTAAGCTGAGATGTGGGTCTGCAGATATGATATATTGCTTCATCATCAAGGTCGGCAATTCTAAATTGAAAGGGGGAAAAAAAAAAAAAAAGTGAATTATCTTGCCGTCTCCGGCTGCTCGCACTCACTGTCACGTTCTGAATCCCAGTATAGCTGTATGAAAATGATTGACCAATACTTTGAATGTTGTGGCCACTAAGAATTGTTGGACGTGATTATATCTTTTTTTTTTTCTTTCATAAAGGATGGTTCGCTGTTTCCTATGCTTAAAGGAGACACTGAACTTCCTTTTTGTATCATTTAGAAAATTAATTTTATCATGTCTGCCGTTTGGATACTTTTGCGTAATTTTACCCAGCTCGGAAGGTTTCAAAGCAAGAATATATTTCAATTGGATTCCATCTCTGCAACCCATCAGTACAGGACTATCGAGATTCCCAGCCTGCACAGAACGAGCAAGACTCCTTCTGTGGCTGGAAAAGATGAGACATTGTGCAGAATGTCTGCCTTTCACTCGAAAAGCACTTCTTGTACGTTACATATTGTGTTGATATTCCAGCAATGTAGTTGCATATTTTTCTCATCCACGGCTTGCAGCTGGTCAATTGTTTCTTAAGTACCAGTATCAGACTTTATAGTGTTGTGTTAATGTCACAGTTTGCATGTGTAATGGCCAATGCGCCAAGCCTCATGGTGACTTATTGGAACCTTGAATGTGCCTTGTGACATCTGGCACCAGGATGTCAGCAGCAGGTCCTTGAAGTCTTGAAAGTTGTGAGTGGGGAAAAAAACTTGTTCCAGCACATGCCCCAGAATCCTGTGGCTGGTCGAGTTTTTACAAACCCCACAAGCCTTGGAGAGGTGCTCCACCCCAGTTTGATGCAGGATTTACCTCTTGTCTAAGTGGCTCAGGTTATTATACCCGCCAGTTTCTGCCACACCTAACAAGCTGACTAAAAACAAACCTGACTTTTTCACTCTGTCTAATGTTTCCCAGACCCTTGCATGGGGCATTTCCCTCATCTGTGTGTGGGGTCAAAATGTTTCAACTCACTGGTGACCAATACTGATGTTTATGATCAGCCACCCTGCAGAGACGTGTAACAGGAAGGCCTCTTTTGAGCAAGCTGCTATGAATAAAAGTAGTTTATTATCTTTTTATTTTATTTTGGAGGGTGGTACTGTGTTTAAAAACGCAAACAGATTCAATTTAAAAAGTTTTTACCAACAATTTTGTTACGGTGGTTATACAGCGTGGTATATGGTTATAATAATGTAAAAATCCTGTTATGTGATGTAACACAGTATGTTCTGACATTAAAAAGTGATTTTCCATTAGATCGGTTAGAGTGATCGGTGGATGTCAAAGTGAGAGATCAAAGAGATTAATCCCCAGCCGCTGTGTTCAGTCGACAGTTTGTTTTGTTAATAAAGCATCCTGACTGTGGCAGGACCCAGATTTTTGTCTAGCCGCGCAGACCATCCAGCGGCTGTGCAATAGAGCGTCTTCATCCGATCACCTAACCTTCCTCCTCATCCACACCACCTCGGTCTGCTGTCGCCCTGAGGATTAGTGCCAGGGGAGAGCTCCCAAGTGGCAGCCTGTGCGCTCGACAAATGCAAATGAGAGCTAGTTAAGTGTGAAGAAGCTAATTTATTTCCCATTTGGTGTTGGGATTAAGACTTGAAGCTTCCTCCCACCCCACCCTGACTCAAAAAAGGGGGGGGAAAAAAAAAACATTGAAGGGGGATGGGGGTTGTTGGACTCATTTCCACAGAGAGACTGAATGAGAATGGAAAGTGGTGTAAAGAATGAAGAACATGGATTGTTTTCGCAAAGCATGTTCCTCTCCTGCCCAGCCCTCAGCGAAAGGAACGCCAGAAAAGGTGAACAGGCTCTCTGATGATTTAATGATGAACCACTGTGGGTCCTCGCAGCAAACGAATGCAGCATGTTCCCTACAACATTATGCAAATAAATGTGCCAGCAGTGAACTTTACTGGCTGATTCAGTTTCCTTTTACAAAGTTAATATTGATCGTTTGCAACCGACACATGAACTGTGCGTGCCTTGTTCAATAACTGAATCTATCCTAACTTATTCATTTTGATTAACAGCGTCATTACAAGGTGACTGACCTGTGAAGCAGCAACGATTCATTCCAGCTACATCCTCATTTGTAGTCTGGCAGCGTCAAATGCATGTTGCACCTTATTGCTTTTGAAAGGTGATTAAAAATGTACTCGGTCTTTACTGGCAGCTGAATGCTCATGACTAGAAGTGGAAGAATTTCGTCAGAGGCTTTTACATAATTGCTAACCTGTTATTGTGATCATATAACATTCAAAATGATTGACGGCAGTAGCTTGAGAACAAGCCGAAAGGTACGTGAGTTGAAGCTAATTTGAACCGACTTGAATATCCATTTCTATCAAAAGTTGTATGTAAGCTGTTAATTAGTTGGTCCACCACTTTGATGTCTCAAAAACTACGAGTTGAAGCCGGTGACATTTTGTACAGATATTCATATTAGCTATTAAGTTTCTGATGACCTCCAGCATCTCCCTCATTTTCCAAGACTCTGGTTTGGACTAAATTTGCTGGGGAAAAAAAATCAAATGCCATAACATCTCAGTCATTGCAACCGCACTTTGACATTAGTTGGAAAGTTTAGCATGAAAAATCATCATAACTGTAGCGTAGCACTGGCATGCTGGCGTTGAGCTCAAAGCACCACAGCGTTCCAGAGCTGCTGGCATAGCTATTGACTTTTAGTGTTGTGAGCTGCTAACAGAACACGGCATTCATTTGTGTTTGCATGCTTGAGCTAATCACCACTTGAAAATGACAAGATATTTGTTGACATCCTCACTAATTCTGGGATCATTTTATTTGTCGCCAGATGACGGGCACCACTCAGCAGAACACCAAGACCCCACAGGTCCATATCCCAGCAGCCTCTGCAGCAGGAAATACATCTGTCAGCGTGACTCTTGACCCCCAGGCCCAGCTTGAGTCTGACAAAAGGGCTGTTTACAGGTTGGTTCAATCTCCCACGAGGTGTTTTGTGCTGTAACGTCCATACATCTATCTAAATTATCTACTGATAAATAGAGTGCTGAGCCAGCAACGGAACACCAGGATGTTTCCAACAGTTTTTGCTTTCTGGTAATTGAATCTGGCTGAATATTTGTCACATTAAGTTTGGCAGTGTGCCCCAGTCTGACCTATAATTTTCCTTCATAATAGTGTCAACTATTTCATTTTCTCTTTAGTCCAGTGCACGCTTTAAAACACTGAGGCCACAGGGTAGTTTTACTAGCCCTGACATGAGAGCTTTTGAAGTTGTACTTGAAGGGTATTTCTTTTAATTTTCTCTGTGTCATTCATAATTCAAATCACACCTTCAGTATATGTTTTTTTTTTCTCATCAAAAGCATCTTAGTTTCCTCTTCTTTGAATATATGAATTGACTTTAAGATAAGCATTTTGATGCAAGAGCAAGACTATGTAAAAATGGGATAGACCATAGCTGTGTATGAATTTCCAACTGAAACAGAAAAAGCTTCCACTCATGACTTTAAGTCAACAAGACTAAAGAAAACCAAAACATTTTAACAAGTTTAAATGCTGTTAACGATAATGTATGGCATTTCATTAGGCCAACATTTTGTATAAGGTTTTAGCATGATTCCAGACCAACATTGTAAAACTTGATTTATTTCTCTTTCACGCCAACAGTCATTTTCAAAGGTAAGGATCCCTCTTCAGATGGTAGAGATTATCTTGGAGTCACACCATGAGAATTAAGAAAATGTTGGCATAGAAAAAGTGACAGAACTATACTGAAGTATTTTTTTCTGTTTCTATTTTTTGTCTCAAAATTCTGTTACCATTTTTTTCAATCTTATAATAGCCTGCTGATTTTATGGAGACTGCCTTCCATAAAAAAGAAACATTTGGGGGATTTAACTGGGAATTATGAGGAAATTTCCCACAATGTTCCTCACAGTATCACAAGGGAAGTGTTATTTGGAACTTGCTTAATTTGATCTGATTTTAAGTAGCTGTACATCAGTAAATATGAATTCATGTGGCACATTGGGGGAGTTGCATCGTTAACTTCTTGCTTATGTGGATACTCTTGTGTTTTGTGTTTCATTCATTTTGAGTGAAATTTTACCCACTGTGCTATTTTTCTACCACATTTTGACAAACTCTACCAGCAAATTGAACTCATTCAGATGCTCACTGAGTAGGAATGTAGTGACGTCTAGCATTTCAAACCGCAGCCAACCAAATGCCAACTCCTTTTCCTTCAAATGTGTCGATAAAATGCAGCTGGCCTGAAAAATGCTCAAACATTTCAAAAGACCTGCTCTGCAGTCAGTATTTGGTTTGACCCCTCTATGGTGTAACACAGCTTTGCAAAATGGCAGAGCTTGAGGAAGGTAAACCGCACCATCTTTGGATATAAAATGCTCATGGTGGATGAATATTATGCTGCATTTTTGCTGTGAATGTTACACCCGGTAACCCTCAGCTTGCCTTTCTATGAACTTTCCATGGATAGTGATACCGGCTTAAGATGGATTTTACACACACCAATCAAATTTCATTTATTTGTTGGTATGCTATTTCTATCATGTCATTGCTGAATATTATTTTGGCATCTTTTGTCTTTATTCTTTAGGTGCATTATCAATAGCAAGGATTGATGCAAAAATGGTCAGAACAGCTGTGAAAAAGTATCACGGTGTAAAACATCACGCAGGATTTCACAAAAAAAATCAGTTCACTTTATCTTTTCACGTCGTTTGGTCACTGCAGCTGGATAACTTATCGGCACATCTCCTTAAACTTCACCCATATTAGCTTTAAATGAGGCGCTGAATGAGAGAATGTTCATTGTTTGCTCAAATCATTGGAAACAGCCAACTCACAAGATATACTGTTACAACGTTGTTACAGCGTTGTTACAGCGTTGTTACGTTGTTACGACGCTCTTGAAGGGCTAAAAATTTGCTGTTTGTCTACATGTTAAACAAAGTCACGTTGGCTTCTTTTCACAACGAAAGACAGCTCGAAGTAAAACGATTAGCTCTGAATTCAGGCCCTAACTCTGCCGACTCATGATTCATCTGTCAGTGGAAGCAGCACACCTGCTGTCCTTGTCCTGATTCTCACTCTACAGTACGTTGCTTCTAAAGCCACGGCTGCCGTCATTGTAGGGCAAGCATTTCCAAATGGTGTCACTGGTGGTGCAGCTAAGATCTCTTTCCTTTCTGTCCAAAAATACACGAAACCAAAACATAAGCTCTTTTTAGAGAAAAGAGAGCATATTCTCTGAAAAGACTAAGGATGAGGAGACTACACAATAACAAACAAGTTATAAAAGTATTACTTTTCTAATTCTGTAATGGCGGCATTAATTAGTGCATCACACTATTGTTCACGTGAACATCAGCAGACAGAAAATGTGTTGTCGCCTTCGCCCCAGCTGCAGATGCACTCTGTGCTGCAGATCAAGCCTCCATTTTCTTGGGTCATTTCATACTCAGCTGCAGACCACGATTACTTGGAGAAGAGCAGGGCTTTTGGGAACCAATCTAAATGCAGATGATGTCATTGTGTGGAATTACATTGTGCAGTCAACATCATCAATATAATTACAGGTTAACACACAGAAAAGCTAATGATCACTTTAGCTGATGATCAAACCCTTGAAAACGAGCTTGCGTTTTTAAGTCGAACAAACTTCGAGTGTTGGTTTTGAAAATGAATTGGAAATTAAGTGTTTTCAAATCCTTATAGTAAATTAATTAATTTTCCCAGATAACTGATCTGTTGAACGGAATAACCAGACGTGAAATGTATTAGTCATTGTACCAGGTCATTACAGTTCGTTACTTCCAGTAAATCACTCGTTTTCATTCCTTTTGTCTTTTTCTACTGTGTTGAAGTCCTGAAGTCACCACCCTGTTAGGTGTATGAAATTTGAGGGGGGAAGAACCCAAAGAAACCAAAGAAACCCCACTTCCCTCTGCTTTCTGCTGATCCCTACAATACTGATGCATCCCATATAATGAGCTTACATTATCTATTTATGAAGTAAATTATTCAAAATACACAGACATTTTTAATCACACTGGCTGATCCCTTGATGGAATCAGCACACCAACGACTAAGTAGTTTTGTGGAGTTGAATGAGAGTGAGGGTGCCCTGTGCTCTCGGGCACAGCCCATCCTGGGACGGAGCAGACAGTGTCAGGCTGTCTTGCCTCGGCTCCTCGGGCCCCACCTGCAGGTATCCGCCACTGCTGTCTGAGGAGGTGCAAGCTCCCACGCTCCGACCTGAGGCAAGCCCCTGCTAAGTCTTTCGCAGCTCCTCTGAGATAGGCTCTCTTTGATGTGAGCAGCCATGGTTGGAACACCTCCAGGTGGTGGTGGAGTCAGCCCCTCTTCCTCTTATGGTTTTAAGGCCTCCTCTTTCCTCCTCTTCTTTCATCTTGCAGATTTGAAAACCTTACAGCAGAAACGAAAACATGAATGTTAATAATGTGGCCCTTGCTAATACTCTTTATTTGTATGTTGTTTCAGCTATCCAATGTGTTGTCCTCTACTTTAATTATATTGATGCTAACAATGCATACTCCATAAGAGCTGGGATTTGTGTATCAATTGTTTTCTGTTTGAATTAAGGTTGACAAGTGCTCTAGAGAGCTACTAAGGTTTGCATCGGGCACTGGAGTTCTTGCCTCGTTCCGCTGCGAGTCCTGACTAGAACCAGGAAATATGACCATATTAGCCCCTAAAATCTGGAACAGTCTTCCAGAAGATGTGAGACAGGCCTCAACTCTGACAATGTTTAAATCCAGGCTGAAAACAGTTCTATTTAGCTGTGCATATGACAACTGAAAGTATTTTATCTGCACTCTTCACTTTTTAATTAATTAATGATTATTTTAATGGGTTTTAAATTTCTTTCTTTTTTAATTTCTTTCTTTTATTTTTTTTATTCCTTTTTAATGGTTTTATTGCCTTCTTGTGATTTTATGTAGCTGTAAAGCACTTTGAATTGCCCTGTGTATGAATTGTGCTCTATAAATAAAATTGCCTTGCCTTGCCTTGCCTTGCCTACTCATCCGTCCAAGTTCCTGGATAAGCTTGGCTTGCTTTCGGCTCCAGTGGGTTTGATCCTGGTTCGTTTGCCTGAGAGCTAGCACAGCTCACGTCCAAAGAAAACTAAGTCGACTGGATTCTTGACCAGCACTGAGCTCCTGTGAGTTGTTTCAGGTGACCGAGAGGTTCTGCTCCTCACTCGGCCTCACTTCTACTGACTCCTTCAACCAGATCGTGCTAACATCTTTTAGTAGGTTGTTGGCTTCTTGTTTCATCAGTTCCTCACCGGGCATGCAAACTGACAGTACAGCCCCATTCCATAAGTAGTCAGGGTAGGCTCCTGAAAGTCTATGCAGAATATACATGGTGTCTGACCTTGCCTTTATGAAGATGTCAGTGGTGCTCTTCAGATTCGAAGCAGAAAATCCTCAGCCGTAGCATGAAAAACCTTAAAAATAAATCCACTTTATCGACATGTTATTAAAGTTAAAAACTTGATGTTTTCCTTTGATAGGAAAAAAAGTCCAGTTTTCATTTTTATTTCTTGTTTTCACTGAGCAATGTGAGCTGCAAGGATTGGATAAAAGCATATCGGCTGAAAAGATACGTGGCAGAATAAAGTGTTTTCTATTCTATTCTATATTTTTGTCTGACTTTGCCCAATAACAAGTTCAACCACGTATCTTTAAACCTGTAGTTTTCAGTTAAATGTGGAGCTTTCAGTTAGAAATATTCTATCTAATAAGCAAGTTTTTTAATAATAAAGCAGGGTTTTAACGTGTAGTTTTTAAAATACTTCCCAAACATGTGGCACTATCAAGAACATAGAATGAGTTAAAGTGTCTGATTGCCAGTGATTAACAGTGCACATGCCGTTGAAATAAGATTTTTTTTTGTTGCTACTAGGTGAAGTCCTTACTCTTCAGTATTCAGAGTGGGCTCTGCATGAAAGATGTTCTGGAATGAGTTGCCTACGCGAGGAGCTAATGACTAAACGCGCATTGTAACATTATTATAAACACAATTAAATTTGACTTCACTTCCATCTCCCACAGCGAGTCAAATTATGCCAGCGTTTCTGTCTCAACGCTCTGCCTTTATGGGGGACTCTTGAAAGCCAAATCATCTTCTCTGCCATTTTTCTTAAACTATTTAGCTCAGGAAGTCTGTGTAAGCTTTAATGTTAGTTTCATTAATTGCTGGATGGCAACTTTATGAGGAGATGTGCGGTTTTTCTCTCTTCCCCTCTCCGTCTACTTGGTTATTAGATGCAGAGTAAATGTGTGAAAGGGTAATTAGCCTAATGAGTTGTGGCATTTACTGTAAAGATCCTTCTGGTTTCTCTGCATCGTATTAACAAACCGGTGAGACTTTTTGTTTTTCAGTTTGCAGATGTAACAGTCAAGGCTGATGGAAGCTGATTTGGCTCAGAGATGGAAGTCTCGGCTAATTGAAAGAGACATTAAGATAGTCTTCTGTTTCAAACAGAAATGTCCTTGTGATTCTCAAAAACAACTCGAGTGCAAAGAGCTGTGTTTACCAGAATGCACTGTTTTAATTTGACACTTTTATGGGTTGGCTTGACTTGACGGCTCGCTTGCTTTACATGTAGAGGCTTTAAAGAGGGGGAAACGATGATAAACACAAAATCAAATATGCCTCTCAGAAGTGCATCTGCTGCGTAAAGTAAGACACTTTGATCGCATATCTTTGCTCTGCACACTATTTAGACAGAACTAGCAAAGAATAGAATAAACACAATTTTCCATAAAAAAATTGTTCTTCAGACACTGAACTCCACTGCGCAATTCTGTGGGATGTGTTGCACATTGTATTTGCATCAGAAAGTAGGAGAGGATATGAATAAAACAGGATTTATTCTGTGTTTTGACAGTAGTGGTATCCTTTTACAAAGACGATGGTGTTTCAGTGCAGAGCCCTGTATGGTGCGTATTATCATTCTCTGGTGGGTCTTTGCTGAAAGCCCCTCTCATTCTGGTCAGTCTTGGTATTTTTCATTGAGGTTGGATTTAACGGTTTGTATATGTGTGTGTGTGTGCGGCGTGTGTGTATTTGTGGGATGGGTAACATGGAGTCATGCTGACAGGAATCTTTTTTACCTCTGTTGTGTGCTTATGCTCGTACATATTGTTGTTGTTGATGGCATAAAAAACTGACGATTTAGAGAGATACACGATGGAACCGAGCACTTTTTAATTTGACATGTCCAAGGATGTTATTCACCAAATTTTGTGCTGGCCTGCATGTTTGTGTGCCTCTGAAATGCACCGTAAATTCTGTTTATCCTCACTGTCACAATGCATCAATGCATCCTCCTCCGCTGTGCTGCTCTCACCGTCTGATGGGCTTAAAACAGGCCGTGCCTCTTTCCATTTAGCAGGTCAGCATGTGTTGGTGCTCAGCCGCTGCTGAATGCAGGAAACTGTGTCAAAGCTCAAGTGGTTTTATTGGCTGTTTCTGTCCGATACTCATTTTTATGAGATTCCTCACTGCTTGACTTTGGATGTGAAAGGAAGTCCAAAATATACTTTCTTTTTACTGTTTTAGCATTTTTGGCTGTTGCGGTTTGTTTCTGTCTTACTTTCCTTCCGGCAGTAATTGCTGGCACTACAAAGATTATCATTCAGTCAGACTGAAAATGTACCTCACTTTCCATCAAGGAAAAGATGCATTTGCTGTATTTGTTGAAAGATGTATAAATATTAGATTTTCTTGGAATCCTTCACTGTTTTGTTTTTCCCCCTAAGACAGAGAATCGTGTAGACAGGCAGGCAGACAGGCAGGCAGGCAAACACGGTCTCCATAACATAGATTTAAGTGGCTAGAAGGTTACTGCACAGATCATCTTGTGGATGGAGGCTTTTGGCTCCGAAAAACAAATCCCTGGAAGTGCAGTTCAGGATCAGACATGAGAATCAAAAGCGAGTTTAAAAAGTAAAGAAAAGGATACAGCCTTTATTCTGATAGTGCTTGGGGTTCTGTTTATGTGCGTGTGTGTGTGTGTGTGTGTGTGTGTGTGTGCGTGTGTGTTTGCACCCCAACCCCACACACTCCCGTAACACAGGGTATACTTCAGACATGTCGCCCGGGGAAACAGGAGCCTTGTTGGGAGCAAACACAGCACGACTCCACCACAAACTGGTTTCTAATATACGGGGATTCAGGCGGCCTGATTAGACTGCCAAGCAGTGGGGCGCAAAGAGAGTTAGGCAGAGACCTCAATCTCTCTCTTTCTCCAACTCACACACATAAACACATACCTGTAAACTCCCCCACCCCCCCACCTCTTTCTGTACTCCTCCGGTGGCCTGCCAGACTATTGTGAACACAGGCAAACATGATTTGTTCTGATGATGACTACGCTGCTTTGATTTGAGCTGGTATTCATGCAGTGCTATTGCATCAGCAGGTTTAATGTTATTCACTTTCTGTTGAGAACCAGGTAAACCCAATTTTAGAGATAAAACTCACATTTAGATAAGAACCTAAAGGATTGACAGTTAGATTCCTCAAAGTGTTACGGGGCTGCCCAGTCTCACCAGAAATTGGGAGGTAGAAATATTTGTTCACATGTTCATCATGTAGCAGTTTCACAATCCAGGTTTAAAAATTGGGAAATGTCAACATTTTGATAGTATTTTTTGTTTAGTGGTGTCATGATATGGCGGGACCTGTGAATAATAAACTTTGTGTGTGAAATGTATAGTTTTCTAAGTCGAAGAGAAACTACCTTGCCTTTAACAACAGAAGATACACGGTTATAAACTTACTCCCTTGACATAAATAAGTGAAAAAGGGAAAATAAACACGTGTCTCATCTCTACAGCTACCTCTACTTCTCCATTTGAATAATATTGACTGTTCAGTTGACAAAAAAAAAAAGTATGCACTAAACACATTTGCAGCCTTAAAATAGCATAGCATAATATGACATGCTTACGCTCAGCACGGTCAGGTTGGGAACCAAGAGGGAGGCGGGGCTAATGCTGGCAAAGACGCAAGCCAATTTAAAGTTTACGCCAGTGTTCAGTCCAATCCCCAGCCAGCACCTGAGAAATATATCCACACAAGAATACACTCAAATACCATGACAGCTACACACTCCAACGGCGAGAGAAAGCACCGCATAAAGATACACGATATTCATTTCAATACGACTTGATTATTCTAAGAAGGAAAATATATCTCTGTTGGATAGATTTTATTAAAGAGGTCCTATTGTTATTGATATATAACAAAATAAAATTTAATAAAATTCAGTTTACCAACATTTAGATAATTGAAGTATAGCAAAAGAGGTATTGTAGAAATCTTCAGAGATCACCATAAATGAATTCGGCTGTTGTTTTGTCGAGCTTGGCAACAACTTAGCTGATGACGTCACGCACAGTGTCAGCAGGTAACACAGTTGAACTCTCTCAGTAGACAACATGAACAAAAACTGACAGCAAACAGTTCAACATCTGGGGTGTAGAGATGCTCCCCACCAGTGACCTCCTCCGTTCCTGTTTCCTCCCTGTCTGCAGTCTCAGTCTGCAGTCTCTAGCCCCTTTCACACTGCGACCCGCTACCTTAGCGGGTCCAAATTGCCACTTCGACCCGCGTCGAGCAATGTGAACGCTTGGCGTATTAGGTGACCCGTGTTGCCTGAAGCCGAGTTCAGGGGGCGTTGCCTAGTGGCAGAGCGTCACACGAAACGCATAAAATGCTGGGCGTGTACAATGACAAGCCATGCGTCGGAGGTAGGGTTAAATACAGAGTGGCTTCCTCCCCAGATGGCGTGGCACATGTCAAAATATGGCCAGTCCAATCGCCACTCCTGCCATTGTGGTCATTAACCGCATGGAACTTTTTCCTCATGGCCTTTAATTTGTTGGTCACCTGCGTCTTGCTGCGTGGGAAACCTGCGCTCTCCCATCTTTCTCGCCAGCCCTTCCAGCAGAGGTCCATCTTTCACCGTCCCCGAAATGTGGCGGTAAATAACGTCCTCTGATCGGAGGCTGAGGAGCTCGCGGACCTCCTTGTCTCCCCAGTTGGCCATCTTCAAAAATGTCTCGAACTTGATGTAGGCTAAAACAGAGTGAAACTTGCCCTCACCTGTCGCTGTTGTTCTGAATCAGCTGTCCATTCTGTCTTTTAAACTCCTCACGTCATGCCACGCCCACGTCCGACCCACGTCAATTGCTTTCACACCAAACTCGGCTCGGCAAAAAGACGAGGGTCCGACGAGGGTCGAAAGGCGAGTCGAGTTGACACGCCAGCCTGGGTCGGCAGTGTGAAAGGAACATCTGTTTATTTTTTACCATCTCAGAAACATCAACAGAATTAAAGGTTTCCTCTCCCAAAAAGACCAGGAGAAACACATCCATATATTCATCTCCATTAGACTCGATTACTGTAAAGCTCTTTTAACTGGACTTCCCAAAAAGAGCATTAAACATCTGCAGCTCATCCAGAACGCTGCTGCTAGAGTTTTAACCCGGACTAAGAGATCTGAACACATCACACCAGTTTTAAAATCTTTACACTGGCTTCCAGTCAGTCACAGAATAGATTTTAAAAGCCTGCTGATGGTTTACAAATCCCAGAACGGTTTAGGCCCAAAATACATCTGTGATATGTTCAGAGAATATAAACCCAGCAGAGCTCTTAGATCCAAGGACTCAGGCCAGCTGGTCCAGTCCAGAGTCCAGACTAAACATGGAGAAGCAGCATTTATCTGTTATGCTGCAAACAAGGGAACAAACTGCCAGTAGAGATTAAACTTTCACCAAATATAGACATTTTTAAATCCAGGTTAAAAACATTTCTTTTCTCATGTGTCTATGCATGAAATCTGCACAATATCTTTTAACTTATCTTGACTGTTGCTTGTTTTTAAATTAATTTAAATGATTTTATTTGTTTCTCTTTATATTCTTTTATGTATTTTAATGCTTCTTCCACTCCCTGCTGCAATGCTTCTATTTTATGTAAAGCACTTTGAACTGTTTGTACATAAAATGTGCTATATAAATAAATTTGATTTGATTTTGATTTGATCTGTCTGCAGTCTCTGTCTGCAGTCTCTATCTGCAGTCTCTGTCTGCCCATATAGTCTTAAAGCTGAGTAGAGAGGTGGTAGAGTTGTGCCTGCAGCTGTGTCTTGGTTAAAGAAATAATTCTTACTACCTGATATTCCTGTTGCGTACTCATCAGAGCTCAAGCTTCTCCACATCTTACACTTCCCATGATGATGCAGGGGAGAAATGGTTTAAGCTTCCTCCTCCTTTCTCTTCATTTTTGTTTCTGCTCTGCGTCCTTGACATCTTCTGTTCAACTCATGTGGATTTGGGATCATATTCCCGGCATTACTTGGGCTTTGGGTAGCTCAACTGGCTGCTCACACATGCAAACAACTTTCCCGTTGCCGTGGTTATGCGTCATAACTGATATGAAAAAGTGTCAGAATTACATCCCCTTAATTAGAAAATTTAGTATGGAGTGGGACCTGTCAACATCATTGCATTGTGAGTGTCATTGCCATCACTTCACGATGGGTGAGGAAACATCATCAGTGTCTGTATGGCAGTAGAAAACCGTGATATCCTTGCACCAACGTATGTGTTTTATGATCTGACATTGCGTTGTCCTGGGTGAGACACTGAACGAGTTTCGTGTGATGGCGGGCCAGCACCTTGCATGATAGCTCCACATGGTATGTAAATTGTAGGAATGACACATTGTCAAGTGTTTTTGTAGAGCTGCTATAAAGTTAAAAGGTACAATTAGTGCAGACCACTTTCTCATAAGTCCCCGAGCTTTTGATGATATAATAATCTTTTTCTGCAATTAAAACTTCTATTCAAATGTCTATTTCTTAGTGTTCTGTTCTGAATATATAGAGGTCTACTTCAAAAATACAAGGTGCATAGGTGAAAATGTGGATGTAAAAGAGAGATGGTTGAAATATCACTGTGAATAATAACAGTCATCATCACTGTAAATGAATATCTAAATAATTATCTGCTACTTTGGATAGTAACAACTGGAATGGGCTTACTGGCTGAAACAATAACAGAACAGCATGAAAAAAGTAATTCTCTGTAATTATCATCATCCAGTTTTAAATCCGTTCAAACGATCACTTTTTGTGTTGATGGAGGGTTGTGGGGATACGGCATACCAAAAAAAAAAAATGGTCACAAACATTACTGGCTGCAGTATTTCCCTCATTGGACTCACAGGCCATAAACCAGATGCCACTAGCACCGCTATGTCTCTCACCTTCATGTATAAGTCATCACATCCCCTGCTGGCCTCTGATTCTCTGCTTTGGGCTTTTTCGTTGGTGACCCAGCACGGTGCAGAGCTGGAGGGGGGGCGGGGACCGTGCTGACTCCACTCACTGGCCGTTCTGTAAATCGCTCTTTTATGGCCCTTGTAATGATCCCCCAGTCGGCAATATCCACTCCGCCGCACTGCAGATAGAACCTGCCGCGCTTGGTAGTCGACATGGGGGTGCTCAGGGTGCATGGAGGAGGAAGTGAGGGACTGGAAAACACACATCACTTGACCATGCAGTCACACACACACACCGACACATGCAGACGCATGCAGCTATGTTCACAATCATAAAAATGCCTGCCTTTTCACACCCCATCAGTCCTAATCCCGACATTATGTGTAAAGGTCATAGAGAACATCACGAGAGAACATTTACCTCGATCGGAGTTGGTGAGATTGTATGTTTCCTCATGCAAACCCTGATGATACCCTTTATAGGTTCAGCCATTATCAGTAGTGACGAGGCTTCCCTTCCAGTTCCTAAAGCACCAAGGCTCTCATACACCCATTATCTTCAATTATCTTAATTATCTTTAAAGAAAAAAAAATATCCCCAACAATTACTCTCAAGTTTCCTTTACATGATTTTGCGTACAAGACAGAAAATCGTAAGGAAAGCTCCAGTGAGACTGTACTCTGTATCAGGCTATATTACTCTGTACCAGTTCTACTAAACATACCATACTTTCCTAAACACCTTATAGTTAAACTGAAAATTGTCAAGATTTAAAATGCTCTCATTCAATAATTACTTTAAAATGTCCATAAACAAGCAAAGAAAGTAAACGAATTGCAGCCGAAGGGAAGAAGATTAAATGAAAGTATAAATGTAAATGCATCCAGCTTTTCACAGTGTACACGTGAAAGTTGTGTTCAGATTTCACTTCTATTTCAATTCCAAAAAGTCTGTTGTACAAATGTCTATTTTTCAGTTTCATGTTATTCGCTATTTCTGAAAGTTAATTAGAGTCAGAGTCATTAAACAAGACGTGCTTTGTTGTTTTTGTTTTGAAGAAGAAGAAGCTGCACAAAGAACAGATAAATGAGAGGCTGCAGAAATAAAGAATTTGGCTCAAGGGATTTCTCTTTTTTTCACTGAGCAGTTTATTAGGAACTGCACAAAAATAAAGAGAAGAGCTCTCGGTTAGCCACGGCATATGCACAGCACATTTGTTTGAGATTCTGATCGTCTGACATTAATTCATACATCATTTCAGTGGATTTCTCAACATTTGCAAAACCATTATTACAACCCCAGATGTGTAAAATGTGAAGACTCAAAGCAATGATTTTAAGATGTCATAAGCATGGGAAACATATCAAATGTTGAAAGTTACACGTGTTACATGTTACTATTTGCTGAAAAATATTCGTACATCACCACAGCAAACTCTCAAAACTGCGCTTACCCACCAGCAAGAAGGACACAATACATTAGCCTAGCAAGCCAGACCCGTACAGCAAAAAGCTGTACATGGGTCTAGTAACGCTGGATAGCAGTGTGGGCGGGATAAATGGCTGTCTGTCAAGTTCAACGCCACGCAATAGGATGGCGCAACAACCAATCAGAGCGATGAAGAAGTTTTACGTAGTCAACGCGACGGAATTTACATTGTGGTTTGTAGTCTATGGCCTGAAAAGCTGATTTCTCTTAAGCTCTAAACTCTGTAAACTTTAGCAACATTTGAAACATTTTCAGGCGAGAAAGTAGTCGTTTAGATCCCCAAGGTGTTGAAAATCTGACAAAATACTGGCTATTTACAATTTTGTTCCCGCAGTGAGCAACGCACTTCCGGTTTTGTCGTTTTGACTACTCTCGTCCCGTTAACGGAATTTGACCGTTCAAATTCCTTACCGGAGAGTTTTGTCAGCTCTGAGACGAAGATCGGCCCGCTGTCTTCGGTACATCATGCTCGCAATTGACTGGGGATTGCTCTCAGATGTAAGTTTACTTCGTTTCCCTATAAAGCTAAAGAGAGCTAGCTAATGGAACTTTTTTTTTTTTTTTTTTAACCTCTCTCTGGAACTACACACTGAAATGTCGCACCTCTGTCGTCACTAGGTAGCCCGGCCTCCGACCCCGCTCCTCACGATTTGATTGGCTCGATCAAGTTTTGATTTGGAACGTTGCAAAACGACCGCAAGTGACTAGACTAGCCCCGGAGCAAGTTCCATTTGCGGCCGCAAGGGGCGTCTAGATTTCTAGGCTAACAATACATTACTTTATTTCTCTTTAATATTTGAACAACAACTGAAGCTCTGCCACACTAAAATGGATTCTGTGTGCGTTCTTTTGACCCAGAAAGTCTTAGTGACTACTTGTACATATTCACAAATGACTAATGGGCTGCATTATAGAGCACTCTTCCTGTCTCAATGAACACTCAAAGCACAAAACTGTTTAAGCCACATTCACCCATTCCCAGACAAATTCATATAACACTTCCCCAACATACACATTCAGGACTTGTCGGTATAGCGCCCAAGCTCGCATATGAATGAATGCAACAGGGGAACGTGGGGTTTAAGATCTTCCCCAAGAATTATCGACACTCCAGTTGGAAGAAAACTTCTTTTTCTCTGTAGCTACAGCTGTCCGATTTGAATATATCATATTTAGTTTATTAAGGGCTGTGTGAATCAACAGCTTTATGCACTGTTTTTCATGTCTGGGTCAAAAGACATGTTTCTGTCATTTGGTTAGGATGTATATAAAAGATAGACATCTCCACAATATAGAGGTTTGTGAGGAAGTTTGTCATTTTTGGCTCCCACCATGATGTTGTTTTTCCAAGCCAAGCCACCAGTGGGGGAATTAGGCAGAGAACCTATTTTTGTGTTGCATCAAACCATTTGTGTTTCAAACTGTAAAAGCAGAGATCATAAAGTTTTTTTTTTTTTTTTATATATATATATGCATTCTGCCATTGCCTTTTTTGGGACCAGCCTGAAGTTGCCATTAAGGGGAACTATAGTTTTGGCACTGAACATGCTCAATTCAGGCACTTTGAATTGCCTTGTGTACAAATTGTGCTCCACAAATAAACTTGCCTTGCCTATTAGCTTGTAGGTTTGTGTTTGGTTTGCAATTGCTATTAAGTTTAAGGACTAATCCTGCTGTGTAACCTTCTCATTTTCTCAGTCGCAATTCTTGATTTCAGGGCAAAGACCAATTCCAACATCACGTAAGCGATAATATGAAAGATAATGGGAGCCACTGAGTTTCAATCGGTGATAAAGGGATGCTGATCAAACACCAAATGCACCCCTGTGTTCTGGAGGGGTTTCTTTGTGCATTATGAGTATTGCAGTGGTGGAGGTGTAAGATCCTTTGTTGTTTTTTGATACGAACACTCATAGAAAGAATGATGTCAGCACAATGACTAAATTAATCTCTTGGTGCAAGAAAAGTAACTCGCAGTCTAAATGTGCAAGTAAATAACTTGTTAAGACACCATCTGCGGTGCTGAGAGTCACCCTGTTTGCTCCCAGTTTTAGCCCCCCTCTACCTCACCCCATCCCGACTCCGCTCCACCCCACCAAAAGCAAGCATTAGGCAGACAAGCCAGAGACTCTCCACTCTGCACGTGACACTCCTGTTTAGTATTCCTGTCATGTCTGGCTGAGGGAGCGGCATTAAATTGGGATCAGGCAGATTAGAGTATAATATAGACGACTATTAAAGGCTGCAAATGAGAGCCATGGGTTAGAGCCTGAGCAGGGGCCCAGCCTACCCCCGCGACAAGCTCTGCAATCGGCACTCACACATGTGTATGAACAACAGTGACACAACGGGAAATGAAAGTGTGAGAAAAGTGATCTGTCACCCGTGGTGTATGTTCATATTTTAGGATATAGCCATTGGTAAGTGTAAAAATCAATAAGACTTTCAGAAAAACACATTTTCCCAAGTGAGACAATAGGTGTAAAGGTAGCCTGAAGCTGTATTGCTGCTCTTCACTCACATGTCCTTTCACGGGAACAACTTTAAAATATCAAAAGGTTTACATATTCAGTCCTAGACTAGGACGTCTGCACGAGCCTCAGAAGGCACGCCTTTGGAGCATTTTTACATGGTGATTGGTGCCCCCGATCAAACCGACGGCTTGCCTCGGATCTGGGCCACTTACCTGCAGCCACTATTATTTGTCTGCTTGAAATCTTGTAATGTGAACAAGCTTAACTACAAATACCATCCACGAAGCATATTACTTTGGTAGAAACAACATGATTTCCTGCAGTTAAGCTGACGTTAAATCACACATCCAAATCATTTTACCCTGAAAATGGAATTGTTTAAATAAGCCAAATAAAGCCGAGAACATTCAACCCCCCACCCCCTTTTTTTTTTTAATGACAACAGACCCTTTTCACATAAGGCATGGTGGCCTGTGACAGCACCAAAAGTGCAGCTGGAATTAATAACATTAATTAACCACAGTGCCATGGAGTGCCTCATTGAGCTGTGTCACTGAATCGGCACACATTAGCTGGACCTCCACTAAGTGGAATGCAGCCATGTGCACCTGTGCTTTTTCCAGTCATGTCAGTAAGTCTGCTGTTTGGGGTACGGCGGGGGTGTATATAAGGGTCCATGCGTTAAACTTCAAGCAAATAACGTTTCACAAGCATATCCTAATCAATAATCAATCCTAAGAACGAATTGTTGTTGATGGCGTCAAATTTTGTCGGCTTCTTCTTTGCTGCATATGTTTTCCTGTTTTATACGCTTTATACGCTTAACGCCTTTTTATACCCTATACACTGCGGCGTCAGCCTGTATTCGGATTCGTGATCAAGTGTCACTTAGGACTCTAATAGTGGCACTTTTAAAAAGTAAAAATGTCCCATTTGAATCGCGAATAACTAAAGCCACTGGCTGTGGAAATAATAAGCAGCTTTTCAACACACTGCCAGGACTCCTTATCCTAATCCATTTTTGTGAATAAGTACTTTGAAAGTTTATGGGGGGTTTTCTCTCAAGTTAAAGGGAATACAAAGGACAGTATGAGGATAGAAAAGTTTAGAAAAAGTAAGGGGTTGGATTAAGGTGAGAGCCTAGTTCACCACTACAGAACAACAGCAGGTTTGATGATAGATATTACATTAATGTGTAGTTCCCTGTGACCCTGGCTATTATTTCAGTGATTTTCCCCTAACTTTAAATTACTCTATAATTTGACATGTTCTGAGCCACTGCAGAGTGTATCTGAGGGATCTTATGCGAGTGACATTTCTTAGAAAAGGTAGGTGGTAACGATGTAGATGACACCATGAAGTCAGTGTCACTCTGCCATATCCAATTCACTGGAAAAATCTTTTTTTGGATCTCAAGCAGAAGTTTGTAATTACATGTTCGGCATGTCCTTTAGGGAATATCGTGGCGCTGTCACACTATTAAAAGTATAGTGAGGGGCAGCACAGGTGCTTTGGAGTGGAGCTGTGCATCTTGAATTTCCTCAGCTGACATTAAGCCTTGAGAGCATTAAGGTTGATTTCCATGTTTGCATGTTGAAATAGACCAAAATTAGCCACGCCCCCGGAGGACTTTGAAATCAAACCAAACAGAATTGTGCAGGTTTATAAATACTAAAAAAAAAAAAAAAAAATCCAGCTCCATCCTGACACACATGTTGTATTACAAGTATGTGCATGCATGGTTTCTTTGTAACATTGGCTAATGTCAACCGCACAAATGACATCATGCAAAATCTACTGAAGCAGCAGAGACACTTAATACCCAGATGTCCGTCTGATTTGGGTTCATCCACTGTCTCTAATCAGCTGAAACACTTCACGTCTTTGATCATCAGACCTGACAGACAGAGCTCTTGTTGTTAGCTGTGATTGTGCTGGTTTCTTGTTGATATGTCTTTTATGTTTGAGAATGTTTTATATCCATGATGTTTTTCAACGCAGCATCAATTTGATCATTTAAAGCTTGAGTTTACAGCCCCTCTTTGGGGAAAAACTGATGGTAAAAAGAGTGTTCGTTAGACTGACAAACTCATATGATGCATTAATTTTCTTCTGGTAATTACAGAGAAATTTAAAATTCTGTCAGGATGTTGGAAAAATATATTGACTGAAAGCTACTTCTGTCTGTCTTCCTCCTCAGACATCCACTGTTCCCTCTGCTGGCGCTGTTGTTCGAGAAGTGTGAACAGGCCACGCAAGGATCCGAATGCATCACGTCAGCCAGCTTTGATGTAGACATTGAAAACTTTGTCCACCAGCAGGAGCGAGAACACAAGCCCTTCTTCAGTGAAGATCCAGAGCTGGACAACTTGGTAAGCCAACCAACAGCCGTTACAAATAAAAAAAGTCAGTCAAGGAAACCTTCTCGATTTTCCTTGAAAAATAAGTCAAGCTGGACTGGGTTCTGTTGTGGAACTGCGTCCAGTGTGCAGCTAAATCAGCCATACTAGTATTGACTGTTGTTTGACCTCTTCATAATTTTTACAGTAGCTCACAGAAAATCAAAGTAAACTGGCAGATTGCAATAATTACCAGTAAGCTCTTAGAAATTCATTGCAAATACTTTAGTATGGCGAAATTCTACTCGTTAATTTGGGCATGGCAAGCACCCACAAGATGAATGATGTGAGATCCGTTCCATTTTCTTTACTTTTTGAATAAGATATTCTTGATGTCACAGTTTTAAGCCTCAACTATTAAGGCTTACAGGTTGTGAAACTCATGGCTCAAATTTGGACTTGCGAGCTGGAACAGAAATGACTTAGGAGAAAAATGAAGGCGTAGAAATAGCGATTGCAATGAAACTCATCATTACTACTCCTAATCACTGCCTCCTTTTTCATGTAATCTTGAACATCCTCCTCCTCCCCCTCTCCTTGCACAACAGCGAGCAGTAATTACATATTCCGAAAAGAGGAGCATGCCGATCATGCTCACTGAAAGAAAAGAAAAAAAAAAAAAACATAGACAGAGAAAGGAAATTAGGGGAAAAGAAGAAAGAAAATGGCAGCCTTGTCATCGCAGTTCTTGGGAGGGCAGGATGACAAGTGCTGAACAGTCAATTAACCCTGCATCTGTGTGTTTTATGAGGCACAGGGTGTCAGCATCCCTCCCAGAGGGCACTAACTCTTCCGCAGGGTGGTAATGTTACACTGGGCTTGACTGGCCCCGATGGGCACAGGAGTTACTGGTCCCTTGATTAAGTGAGAGCAGTTTAATTAGCTGATTTATCTCCTCCTTGGCCAAGCACTTTTCTTCTCATTCTGTTGACCTTCAGCTGTGACTTTGAGGCAGTGTGCTACAGTACGTTAAACCCCGCACAGTGGAGGAAGCCACTGGGTTAGGGTTAGGTAAAAGAAAGTCTGACACACATTTGTGGGTGAAATACAGTCAAATTGGCATCTTTCACCACAGCTCCAAAGCGCAGGTATGCAAACCCACGGAGTTACCTTTAATCTTGCTGAGTTGCTGCTAAATTGGAGTTTGAAGACCTCCTCAATATTTGACTTTTTTTTCTTTTATTATGCATTGCTGTTGTTTTGTGCCTGTGCCAGCCAAGGATTTCCCTGTTACATCTCACGAGGTTAGTGTACAGATCACTCATTCCAAAGCTGTGCTAAAAACTTAAGTCGAACCTTCTTTCCTTTTTCTGAATTCCAAATGATTTCCAGACTTTCGATCCGGTGGCGACTGTATTTTAAAACATATCAGCTCTGGTCATTGGACATGTTTGTGTTTACGACACAAGCAAATACCATATGCCACGTTTGGCTCTATACCTTTAGAGGGGCATCCAGGGTGTGGGGTGCAGTCTCTGGTCTCTCAACACATCATCAGCATGCACTGGTGTTATAAAATCGTGGACCAAATCTTCCACTAAACATTGAAATGAACTGAATCGAATTGGAAAAAAGTGACTACCCACTTAGAAAGAATTGCCTCGTACCTTCTGTTGAGTTCAAGCATAGTTGTACAAGTAATGGCTGATTTATGACATTAAACTGATAACACAATGACCTACAAGAAAACACCTAAAGAAAAGCTGTGAAAGAAAGAATGAATGAATGAATGAATGAATTTTGTTTGATGTATATCTAACCAAACGATCACTTTGCATACTGCTGCAGTAAATAAACGAGAAGGGACATGCTGAGGCCTAAGCTTAGTTACGCCTATCCTATGGTAGTGAAAGAATAAAAAAAAAGCAAATGCACGATTTCATGATATTCCTTCTTAAAATGATGTCTATTCACACGTGATTATTAAGGTCTAATATCGTCAGTTCACATTAAAAACCTTAATAATTATAGATTTTAAAGCTTCTTTAAACGAAATGGTGAGCCACTTCATTTTAACTCACCATTAACCCTTTAAGGGGCACTCACTGAACCGCTTTGAAAGTTTCAACCCTCAAGTGTTATTGGGGCCCGTTAGAAGACGTTTTTTCTTTTTTTACTTTTACTTTAGAATCTTTTTTTTACTTTGAGAATGCTTGACAGCTTTGGGCTCATTCCCGGTTGGTCGGAGTCCACGACATGACCTATTGTGAAGTAGTCTGACCTTTGCCGATTGGCTGGAGAAAGTCATGTGACTTTGTTCTATTGCCGGGGCATTTGGGGGTTCCGCTTGATCCGAAAGTGATCAAATAAGGTAACTTGCACAATTAACTGTTCCATAATTTAACCCCTAAAACTAGCTCTTAGCTCTTATTTTTCATTCATCAAACACAAGTAACCCTTGACTTTTTTATTTCTTTATCATATTCTAAACTAATTTTGAGAACAAACAATAAGGCTTTTGTTCACAACACAAAACCTAGGGCTTTGTATATTGTTCTAATGGCTCTTTTACACTTTTTTTCTGGGGGTTTATTCCTAATCTAAGTATAAAAGGACTGAGGCATCTATAGACTGACTTTTTTCCAGGTTTCCCACAGTTTCCATTCACTGATCAAGGCCTTGAGATGCAGTTCAGAGCTCGTTTCAGCTTAAATGTATTGGTTAATTGGCGTGCACAACAAACCAACTTTTTGAGCCCACTGCAAAATGTTTTCATTTTGAGTTGTTAAAGATTACACCTTTATTGGTTTGTCTTTGGCTCTAAGAAGACTAAAGACATCCTTTGCTAAGGACACTAAAGAGCCAAATACGCCAAACTTTTAATCCACCTGTATTATCTCATTAGCCAATAAATCATCTTTCATTTGATTGCTTCACTGTGGCACTCATCTCCAGCTCCTGCAGACTTTCAGTGGAGAGACCCCAGTAATGCTATCTTAGCCTTGATCTGAAAGAAAAAAAGAAAGGCGGCGTGTCACTTCCTATCTCCAGATCTCAACATGTAACTGAGGAAGCCTCATCACAGTTCTATTTTTCGTGTCTGATTGTTACGTTTGTTTTACCACAGGCCTGCAGAAGTGAGAAACTACTCTCTGCCCTGTTTGAAAAGTACTTCCAACTTCAACTTTGTTTATAGAGCGCTATTCAGTCAAAGTGCCTTAAAAGAGCAAAAGCAGAAGACGCATACATACACGCTTAAAAGATCAAAAGAATGACAGCACATAAGCAATCTGCAGGTAGCAGTGGAGTATTGATTTCACTGAAAACGACAGCAAAAGAATATATTAAATCAAGTATATAGAATGAGAAAGAGTGCTAACAGATCTGTTTGGCCTGAGCTACCTAAGGGGCATAGCGTGGGCACAATGAGACTTTTTTTTTTTTTTAATGCTTGAATACCACAACCACTGTGAAAAGGGCTGGCGTTTCAGGGCGGTCAGGCAGGGTGGAACACACTGCTCCTGCTCAGCTGATTCAGCGATATAGGGTTTTAAAAGAAAAGGTGAAAACACAAAAGAAAATTACTGATATTTCATGGATTCATGTTAGCCCTTAATATTTGCTTAGGTTTTTTTTTTTTATTCCTGGAAGCCTGAAGGAACATGATAGTGTCATTTAATCACAAACACACTGAGCAAATGAGCTATATCCTGACTACATAAAATAGATCAGTGGTCTGTCATTGGTATTTATTGGTTTCTGACTTTTGGGAAACGGTCTAGTTGTATCTGATCTCCTCAACCATATTACAAACATTCAAGTTATTCTTTCATAAATAATAATAGTTAACTAACAAACATTCCTCTCCACTTAACCTTACCCATGGACCTGTTTTGAGCTGCTGTGGGGAGGCTAGTCTCTTGGATAAACCCTGATTCCATGTTTGAACCAACTGATAGGAAAAAGAAAAAAACTGCTCTATAAAGTTTGTTAGAAGTTGTTTGGAGAGGCAATAGGTCTAGGAGGGAAACCCAGACATCCCTCTCCCCAGCAACACTCTCCAGTCCCTCCTGGGTGATTCTAAGGCATTCCCAGTCATGGGATATGTAATCCCTGCAGCAAGTTCTGGTTCTGCCCCAGGGGTTTTCCCCTTCAAAGGAATATGGAACAGTAAACCCAAAAGCTTCGCTTTTGGCTCGCCTCCTTCTTCACAATAACAGATGGGCGCAGGGCCCTCATTACTGTTGGTGAAGCCCCAATCAGACTCTTCTCTGACCGAGAGAGAGCACCATTTTCCAGCTGAGAACCATGGACTCAGCTTTAAAAACTTTCATCCTGGCTGCTTCACGCTACTCTGCAAACCACTCTAGTGCTAGGGTCTTGGCTTTGAAAAAAACCCAGCAAAACCACATCATCTGTAAAAATAAGATGCAACCCTGAGGTTCCCGAATCAAACACCCTCCTCTCCCCGACTCAACTGAAGATCCTTTCCATGAAAATCAAAAAACGAGGGGTCCAATACGCACTGTAATCGAGCTCGACTTTGTGCCAAGAATGCAGGCGTGTAAAAGTAGCTGCTGTGGTGGCATAATATCGTGGGTGACCACTTTGAAACTTTGTTGACTCATCTGTGCTGTAATGGTTGATGGTCTGTGTGAAGCGGAAACACCCAACTTTGAAGCATTATTTACTGCCTTGGCCACAACCCTGTCAAGAATCAGCTGTATTGGCTAAGCATGTGAACAAAAATATGATTTTTTTTTTCCTTTTTTATTTCAATGAGCACAAATTCACAAACAACAAAGCTTACCAAAGAGAAGTTGTGCAAGTTTTATTTTCATCTCTACACACACATATATACAATTGGCCTCAGGGGGCCTCACAGTCGGTACAGAAAACAACATTGTCTATCCTTAGATCCTCAACTCAGATGAGGTAGAATCCCCTTTAATTGGAAAAATGTAAATATGGATGTAAACTAGAGCCTCCCAGTGTTATTTTTCTTAATTTATGCTCGATTGTTAATTCTGCTTTTTCCTCGTAAGTTGCCTTGGATAAAGGCGTCTGCTAAATACATAATTGTAAATGTGATAGTATACATGCAGACTGACATTCTTGTTTCCCATGAAACATGAAATACCCTTTGAAGGTAAACATTTAAGGGATGTTTGTCTGCTGTCTGTTCTTAATTTTTCTGTTGTGGATAAATGAATTATGAATATGATCTGTTTCACGACTTACCTTTGTCACTCTCAGATGGTGAAGGCCATCCAGGTGTTGCGGATCCATTTGCTGGAGTTAGAGAAAGTCAATGAGCTCTGTAAGGATTTCTGCAACCGCTACATCACCTGCCTCAAGACCAAGATGCACAGCGACAACCTTCTCCGTAACGACCTCGGAGGACCCTACTCTCCGTCACACACCAGTCTCAGCATGCAGCAGGTAAGCCATGGGAAAAATGTGGACCTTACAGTTTCTTCCCATTGAACACTACTCAAATTCCATATGTATCAAATGTTCAACTAACAACTATTTCATGGGGGAAAAAAAGAGCTCATATTGAATTTGAAAGCAGCAACAATCGAAAAATATTTCCCTCTCTTCACATCTGGGACCCGAGGAGACCAGTTGATGGAGTTTCTTTTGTTCCTGTAAAACCTACATATCCTTTTCAGCATTGATGGAGCCTTTCCAGATGTGCAAGTTGCCAGTTCCATAGGCGCTAATTCACCTCCATACCATCAGAGATGCAGGCTTTTAAACTGTGCGCTGACAACAGCCCATGCAGTGATTTGCAGGACAGACCCATGTCTGTTTTTAATGCAGTGCTGCCTGAGGGCCTGAAGATCATGGGCATCCAATATTGATTTTCAGCCATGTTTCTTATGCAGAGGCATGTCTCCAGATTATCTGAATCTTTTGATGATTTTATGTACTGTAGATTATGAAATATTCAAGGTTTACATTGAAGAACATTATTCTGAAATTGCCTCATAATTTAAGGACACAGTATTGCTAAACCTGTGCTCATCTTTACTTCTGAGAGACACTGCCTCTCAAGGGTACTCTTTTTATGCCCAGTCATGTTACTGACCTCTTGCCAATTAAACCTAATTAGTTGCAACGTGTTCCTCCAGCTGTTTCTTTTTAGTACCACTTACTTGTCCTGCCTTTTGATGCTCCTGTGCCAAATTTTTTGGTGCTACCGTCAATTTCAAGATGAGCAAATATTTTTTATAGAATCTCAAAATGCCTCGCTCACTTTGTACATATTAGATTAGTCTTTGAGTTTTTTCACTCGCAGTAAACAGTTGCTCACCAGTGTTTCCTTCTGTGATTCCCCCAGGAACTAATTCAGACCTCCTCTCCATCCATGACCTCTGTCTCCAGCTCCATTAACCCTTCAGGAATTGTGGTGCCCGCTGGAGGCCTGCAACAGGGCAACGTCGCCATGACTACCATCAACTCGCAAGTGGTATCAGGTAAGCATGGGATTGCAAACAGATATTACAATAATCAAAAATCTCATTTTCACTTTAGTGCAATGTCATCTTACAAAGCAGCATAAGGGATTTTCTGAACTATAAATCGAGGAATGCAAGTTTACGTCACACGATGACATCATGAAATAACTATGCTATCCATAAGACTTTATATTGAGCAGCTTTTGCCACATTTCTCTTTGCATAATCAGCTTCAGGGAGTCCAGAGCAGTCCTCATCATTGAGCCAGCCTTCAGTCACTTGAGTCAGCACACACACTCGCACATATGCAGCAAGTGCTTCGAAAGATTAGCTGCGACTCAGCAAGATTAGCTGTCTCACTTGCTGATCTTCCAGACATTTTACTTGAGCGTTGGAAGTCCAGGACGTATTATGCATACATTCTTGTTCTCACTCGCTTTCCCTCCAGAGCATTTCAGAACCGCAGTCCATGTGCGACAAGGGCTTACCTTTCCATTAGCCCCTCTAATACCCATGACTAATATTAGACTAATATTCCGGTTTACGGTGATATATTCCGTAAACCCTGTCATGTCTGCTAAACATTAAAAGGGAGATATCATCAAATGTTTTGCAATTTCAACCATGTGGGTTATAAATGGACTAAAAAAAACAGGCCCCAATGAGATTGATTGTTCACCAATTCTGTACTGGCTCCATGTGGATTACCCACATTGGTCATGGGTATTACATGGGCAATGAATGGGCATCTTATCTGGGACCCACTTTGGCCAACCAAGCCCAGTCAGGTGTGCAATTTACATGGGGTCAATATAGAGCCTGTATACAATCCCATTTGTGGCCAATTTCCCAACCCAATTATAATCCATATGGGCCCCTCATGTTGACTGGGATTACCTTTTGCCCTTTCTGTCACAGTGCTGTCATTTATCATTCAAAATAAAGCAAAAATATATTAGAAATTTGACAACGATCCACAGCTTTGGACTTATTTTCACTGTAGTGCAATGCCGTTTTTCAAAGCAGGGTTGGAGACTATCTGAACTAGATCTACAGCTTTGGACATAAAGTACTCACTTTCTAGACTCATACACTTTCAATACGGATCTATATATGCTTTCCTATTGTTCAAAGCACAGGGAGGCCCTTTAATGAAGTCTTAGCCCCAAGCTTAACACACCAGTTTATAAAAAGTGGTAATACTTGAGGAAGTACTTTTTAATTTTCTCTGATTTATCTTATTATATTTTCAGATTTTTTTACTGTAAAAGATTCTGAAACAGAAGACTTATGTGATGAAATTTACATTGACACTCAAAATTCTGCTGTTACTCCGCATCGAAGCTGACACTATTTGTATTGATTTGAGTATTTACCATGATGTTGCTTCACAAATCCTTGTGATCAAAAACACCACCTGGCCAAAGAAAAAAGTCTCACTCGAATCATTTGTTGGTCCACCTTTAGCTTTGATTACAGCACAGATTCACCCGTTTTTTTTTTTTTTTTTAGCGCAATGAATTCTGGCATATTGTCATCTTGGAATTTGCTCGTACTGTCAGGGAAGGAGAAAAAAAATCTGGTTTTGGTAGAATCTATAGTTTGGCCCATAACATAGTTGGACCGAGACTTCACCACCTGAAGCAACCCCAGATTATTTGCCCGATTAAATCCAGGTGGTGATTTATTTCTTGTTAAGGCGGCGTACACACAAGCTTATAATGAAAGAAAAGAATCAGAATTATTAGCATGTCTTTGATATCAGCCATAACTTTTGTGTCTGTGTGTGCTTGTGTGAGGGCTTAGCTTGATGCTTGCTTCATATAATGTCAAGCCTGTACAGTGAAATGTTAATCCTGCCCTCTGGAAATTCCTTTTAACCCCAAATAAATCGATGTCTCTGCCTTTGATCACTACACGCTGAAGAGCTCAAACAGACTGTAATAAGAGTGGCTTGATCAAGGCTAATTAAGCCAAGAGCAAAAAGACATTCCTCTTTGTTCTTGTTTTGTCAGGGTAAATGGCATTAATACACCTTGAATTTAATCATTTAGTTTCTTGTTTGCAGTGTTTTTTGTTGTTGTTGTTTTTTTTTCAATTGCAAGGCTGACAAGTAGTTAATAAGCCTCTGATTGTGGTGCGGGATGTGGCTTTCAGTAGACGTTGAGGCCACTTGATACTCATGCCGGCAAATTATCCCCTCAGGTGGGACCCTGTACCAGCCAGTTGCCATGGTGACATCGCAAGGGCAAGTGTTAACGCAGGCACTACCGCCAGGAACCATCCAGATTCAGAACTCACAGGTAACGCCATGTGAACGGTGATGATTTGGCCAACTCATATGCTTTCCCTACCCACTGTTTCACTGTTTTATTATTTAAAGAAGGGTCTTTACATTTCACAGAGCAACCCCACTCCCCCTCCCAGGTTCTTTTCATCATCTCTGTCTGAACGCAGCCCCCTGCTGCTAAACAAAATGGAAATTGTTTATTCCCCTGATATTTAGGGAGCCTTTACGATCCTGTCAGGTTCAGCTCCAGATGAAAGTCAATTCTAGACTCGCTTCATTCAGAGACATATATATCTATATATATATATATATATATATATATATATTTTTATGCAGTAAATAAATTACATTATTGCTACAGAAGATTCTCACTCTGGCATTTTGTTTCTTACGATTCCACAAACCTTTGACAAACTGGTAAAGTGCAACACACTATGAAATGGCAAAAAAAAAAAAAGGAACAAGCAAGTAAAGTACTGAAGAATTATTATGGGCAGGAATATATGACCAACATCTCCTTTCCATGAAGGCCTTTAGAGCCATCAAACCCACATAAAGGCCTGGAATTGGATTTTTTTATGACACAGGCTGGAGATGCTTTAGGATACAGTGGAAGCTCAGTGTTCCTCTCCTCCTCATACAATAATACAAAAGAATATGCAGCCTTTTTCATTCATTCATAAGGTTTTATACATTAGGACATAATTAAAAGAAGCAAAACAAATGACGCATTACACTATGACATTTTATATTTAGCATAAACTCTGCCAAAATGCAGAAGCATCGTGTGAAAAACTAAATAACACCTTTATTGCTTCCACAGGAAATAAGAGGATTAAGAGCTGCCAGGTGCTGCTAATCAAATGCACTGATTAACTGATCATCAGTAAGTGTGAGCACCTCTATAAAAGCAAAAGATTTGTCAGTTTTCTGGTCTGGAGCATTCAGGTGTGTGTTAACACGGTGCCAAGGAGGAAAGACATCAGCAATGATTTTAGAGAAGCAATTGTTGCTGCCCATCAATCTAGGAAGGGTTATAAGACCATTTCCAAACTATTTAGAGTCCATCATTCCACAGAGAGAAAGATTATTCACGAGTGGAAAACATTCAAGACAGCTGTCAATCTTCCCAGGAGTGGACGTCCCAACAAGTTCATCCCAAGGTCAAAAACCCAAGAGCTTCATCTCAGACTCTACAGGCCTCAGTTAGCATGTTAAATGTTAAAGTTCATGACAGCACAATTAGAAAAAGACTGAACAAGTATGGCTCGTTTGGAAGGGTTGCAGGAGAAAGCCTCTTCTCTCTAAAAAGAACATGGCAGCACAGCTAAGGTTTGCAAAGTTACATCTGAACAAACCACAAGACTTCTGGAACAATGTCCTTTGGACAGACCAGACCAAAGTGGAGATGTTTGGTCATAATGCATAGCAAGACGTTTGGAGAAAAGCAAACACAGCATATCAGCACAAACACCTCATACCAGCTGTCAAGCACAGTGGAGGAGGGCTGATGATCTGGGCTTGCTTTTGTTTGTTTGCAAACCTAGATGAATTGTAGCACCATTCCGAAGAGGAGTGGGCCAGAAATCCTCCACAGTAATGTGAGAAACTGATAACATCATACAGAAAATAAGCAAGTTATTGCTGCTAAAGGTTCTACAAGCTATTGATCCATCGGGTGGACTTCATTTTTCACATTGCTCAGTCTACTACCCACCAAACAGAGTGCTGCCAGCAGAGCTGTTTCAGCAGGGTTAGACAAGGGCCACCATGCTTAAACCATCAGGTATTTTAACTAAAGCCCGTCTCGTTCATCTCAATAAGACAACTTGTTGAAAAGGGGGATAAAAAGGCACAATATTTCACCTTTAACAAACATAAAATGAAAACATCAAATGGCTTTCCATTCCAGAGGCAGTTTTCTTGTAAATTAATGAAACACAATATGTATGAATGACATTGACATGTGAATGTGTAGTTTATTCATTTTTTGAGTTGCCAAATACAATACCGTGTTCATATTCTGTGGGTTGAAGACAGTTCACAAAAAAAGTAACTTTTCCTTTTATTTTTCAGTGTTCTTGCAAGTAGCGCAGTTTGAGGGAAAAAATAAATTTTTTTTCTCCTATTTTTCAGTTGCTTAGACGGCCAAGCGAATTCATCACAACATGAAAGCCCTCAGCCCAAACTTTGTAGCAGAGTAAGCAGCTCTGACCTGATGAAGCACCTCAGAGAGTGTCCTGTTGTCTCCGGCCGTGTGTCACTGGCAGCAGAGTTTTCGCACCCTGAAAGTAACAGTGTGGAGTCTCTGGATCAGCGTTGTTCTGTCCCATCACAGGGACATTCAGTCAGATTATGAACTGAGGAATTTGAAAACCCGGTTACAATCTTAGCCTTGGTCAAAAGCCCTTTGCTTCAGTTTTGAATGCACAGGGTACCCCCATGACCATCACTTTCTGGTGTACAAAGAATTGCCGCATGTTGGTAGTTACCCTTCTGTGGGTGTAAGTGACACAAAGTAACATCCGCACCAATGTTGTTATAGAAGGGTCAGTGTTGTTCACTTTACTCTAATGTTCTGGCGGATCACTGTATGTAACTGTTTTGTTAAAGCTTGATATTGTTTGGAGAGAACGTTGGGCATTCAAAACAGCGGCTGTCGTCAGGTGGGCCCTTGTTTCCGCCTGTGCACGGGACACAGGATCTCTTTGTTTTGTCTTATGTGACGGAAGAACAAGGAGTCGGATTTGGATAATTGGTGCTCAGTCTTTAAAAGACAGTCAAAACAATGGACTGAGACGCCAACAAATGGTGAGAAGACACAATATGCTGGCATGTGAGTTTGCTCAACGTAAGAACACACAGGAATTCAATTTCCTTGTGAAATGCCCATCTGTCATTGGCTGTGGCATTTGTTATGATAATAGCGTGATTGATATATATTCCAAAATTGCTGCTATCTATAGAATACAACTGTTGTTACAGGAAATACGTGAATTAATTATGACTGTTCAGGTCATTCATTGTCAGGCCATGATGGGCTCAAATATTACCAAGACTGTAGATATATATAAAAAACTGGGAGCAACAACCCCCTATGTGCAGCAGTGCTGACATTAAGTGGAGTTTAGTTTCATGCAAGTCAGTGCTTTTGACAGTCAGAGAGGGTTCTTCTGAGTATCGTCAACCAAGCCAAAGCAGGCGGCTACATTTGTACTGGGAATTGAACAACAGCCCTGTAGCTACTTTGCCGGCAAGCCCTAAGTAATCACATTCTCGTGCTCGGTGCTGCCAATTAATTCAACCTCGCTTTGCCCCGGAACGCATTGCCTCCCAGGGCTGAAAGGGGATAAGAGAAGGGTTATCCAAGTGACGCCCAGCTGCAACTGAAATGAGTCTTGTTTTGTGTGGGTTGTACGAGGGGGAATCTGACCACGTAAGGATGTGTTTTTAGTAGCACCTTGTGGTTTAAGGGTGGTTCTATGTGTGTGGCTGCGTGCAGAGTTGTCTGTTTGTGGACTCTCTCTCCTGGTTTGCTCTGTGTAAACGTAATCATTTTTATATCCTTTAGCACACTTGTGTTTTTTACTTATTCATGCACTTTGTTCTGCATACTCATGAACATGAAATTTTCATACTGCTCCCCTTCTTCTGAAGAGGAACATTTTGTATTTTACCCGACACATAAGAATACCTTTATTGGAAAAAAAAAAATCTTGATACACAGACATTAAAAAGAAAGATCTTTTCCATATTATTTGCAATAAATGATGTATTTCTTATTTATACGCAGTCAGTAAAAATTAAGTAAAGCTCTTAGCAGAGAGTGCTTCCACAGAAACCTCATTGTAATTCATCTTCTCCCCCTAAGAAAAACACACACTTCTTCTTTTTTTAGATGGGGGATCTTACAATCGGTACATTTCCATGCACAGTTAAGTCGAGCTACGGTTAAAGCTCGGCTGAGCTATTTAATGAGGCGAGTGTCCTTGTGGCATCTTACAAACACGGAAGGGGAATTGGTTTATTGATAGAAACATGCACGAGTCTACTTTGATAAGTATTATGTTGATATGCCCTTTTGCAGCTTGTTAGTCACAGGCTTTTTCTGGTTGTTCTAATACCTCAAAGAGAAAGGAATTTAGCTGGAGGCAAATTAGGACCAAGGTTGAGTTGGACGTCTTTACAAATCTGTAATTTCCTATGTGCTGTATGCTTTTTCTTCTAACACATGATATACACCCCATCAGTTGTTTTTATTCTCAGTTGTTGCTGACTTCTTTTTCCGTGTATCCCCTTCTTCTTTTACTGCCGCGTCAACTGTTGAGAGTGCCAAGGCTACTTTGAGCCCCATTAAAGGTATTCGTGCAGGAGAAATTAATCTTCCAACTGCATTATCTGGGTGTGTTGATCCAGTCTGAGATATTCATTTTGGTATAATTTCATTATATTTTGCTTTCAAGGAGCCAGACTATCTTGTAATCTTTTAGAAATGGGTTTGAGCAATAGTTCTCAAGGTTTTTTTTTTTTTCATGTCATATGTTCTGATCCATACTTTCTTCGGATAGTTGACTTCTAACTTAGAGATTTTTTTTTCCACATTAAATATGACATCTCTTTAAATGGAACAGTTGCAACCTGTCATCCATCTCCACGAAAATGATCAAATCTGACACGGTCTCTTTTTATTGGGGCATTACGAGGAGAACAAGACACGCAGGATCCTGCTGCCCCACAAATATGATTTTATAGCAAGATTCACTTTTCAAGATTCACATTTTTTTCTACTTGCTAAAAGATGTGTTTCTTTAAAACTGAGACTGTTGTATTTTCAGGCGCATTGACGTACATCTGATGCCCTTGTACAGTATGTGTTTGTGGCCACTGGGTGGTGTTAATGGTACCGAAGGAGGAGGATTTGTCGGGATTTGGATACACACAGTATTTGTAGTTATCACGACCGGAAAAGATGTGTTTTAAGTCTACCTTTCGAGCTTTGAGCGACACACATGTCGCAACGACTTTTTGAATAAAGATATTAATAAACATTTGGGCAAAGTTGGTTCTTGACAATAAAGTTAGAAAGCCTAATGTTTCAAATCTGTTTTTTTTCTTCATGTTTCTCATTTCTTTAGAGACTGAGAAAGAAAACCAGGAGTTAAAAGAGTAAAAAATTAAAGAAACCCCTCAAGTTTAAGACAGCTCTAGATCTGAATGGGTTCCTTAGTTTTTTGCTCATATACTGAATATTACCAGCCTACTCTTTGGACATCCTTAAGTAAATAAGTTGTTACCTTTTTTTGATAATGACAAAGAATAGCGAACTAGGTAGACATTCTCTGAGGCAGACCATGGACACACACACAAGCACACCACAGGCTGTCAAAGCTGCCAAGATTCTCTTCCTCCAGCACTTGCACTCCAAACAGTAACATCTGAATAATGACTTCTTTCTGAGCACAAAGACAGGCTTGGGTCAACACAAATGAATAAACCAAGTCAAGTGCCATTCTGATTTTTTTTTTTTATCTTTTTTTTTTACTTATTCTGTGGCACACTGTGAAATTCGACCCTCAGCTCTTCCAGCTCCTAACGTAAGACACCGAACAGACTACAGATTCGTCGAGTGTGCTGCTTTTTTATATTTTAAGTATCATTACTCAAATTCAGTTTCCATGGTGACACTTCAGAAGGCGTTGGTGCCCTTGCCAAAGAAAAAACGAGAGGTAAATGGTAGTCTCCCTTTGTTTCCGTGGCAACAATAACTAACCCATTCGCTCCTCTCCCCCTCTCATGTCTTTTGTAAAGGTAAATGTGGACCTATCGTCTCTGTTGGACAGCGAAGACAAGAAGTCCAAGAATAAGAGAGGGGTTCTGCCCAAACACGCCACCAACATCATGCGCTCCTGGCTCTTCCAGCATCTCATGGTGAGCGGAGAGGGAGCTTTAAAATAATAATTTGTCAGCCTTGTCAAGAGAATTGTTTTGATTTGGCAGCGAAGGAAACAGAGAAAGAGAGGATGATAAGGAAACGGGGACACGAGGACAGAGAGCTGGAGTTTTCAGTGTTGAAACATTAGCAGTCAAATGCTTTCTGTGACTTCAAGCTACGAAGAAAAAGGGCAAAAAAAAAAAAGCTGTGATGGTGGCTCTTCCTTCTTTCAGCATCCATACCCAACAGAAGACGAGAAGAGGCAGATTGCAGCACAGACGAGTCTCACCCTTTTGCAAGTGAACAACTGGTAAGATGCTGTAACCCTAACAGCCCAATACGTGCTCCTTTAGAAGACAGAAATGTGCTCCAAAGTCCAGATGTGCACATGTAGAGCAGAAAGACACTGATTCAACTTACCGTAGGGGACATACAAGTGGAGGCTTTGCTTATATTGCTTGAATTCACTGGAGCTCCTCAGTGTATTGCTGACACTTTGACTCCATCTCCTGGTCATGTACATCAAGTACACCTGAGACTACATAGCATCACCCTTCCTGAAGGTCTTGTTATACAGTCCCCTCCAAAAGTATTGGAACAGCAAGGCAAATTCCCTTGTTTTTGTTGTTCACTGAAGACATTTGGGTTTAAGATCAAAAGATGAGTATGAGACAAGAGTTCAGAATGTCAGCTTTTATTTCCTGGTATTTACATCTAGATGTGTTAAACAACTCAGGACATACCACCCTTTGTTTGAACCCACTCATTTTTCAAGTGAGCAAAACTATTGGAACATGTGACTGACAGGTGTTTCTTGTTGACCTGGTGTTGCCTTTAAGGTTGATTATTCAAACATTAAATAGCTCTGCATGTTTAAACCTATAAAGACTGAATTTCTTGTTAAAGAGGATAAACCAACATGAAGACCAGAGAGCTGTCTATGGGAGAAAAGCAAGCCATTTTGAAGCTGAGAAAATAAGGAAAATCAATCAGAGCCATTGGACAAACATTGGGCATAGCAAGCACAACAATTTGGAATGTCCTGAAAAAGAAAGAAACTACTGGTGTACTGAGCAACAGACGTCGAACAGGTTGGCCAAGGAAAACAACAGTAGTTGATGACAGAAATATTGTGAGAGCTGTAAAGAAAAACCCCAAAACATCAGTAAGTGACATCACCAACGACCTCAGGGGTGAAGGTATCACAATCCACTGTTCGAAGAAGACTCAGAGAGCAGAAATATAGAGGCCATACCACAAGATGCAAACCACTCATCAGCAGTAAGAGTCGGAAGGCCAGATTGAAATTTGCAAAACAGTACAGAGATGAGCCGCAAAAGTTCTGGAACACAATCTTATGGACTGATGAGACCAAGATTAATCTCTACCAAAGTGATGGAAAGGCCAAAGTGTGGAGAAAGAAAGGAACTGCTTATGATCCTGAAGCATGGTGGAGGTAATGTCATGGCTTGGGCATGCATGGCCGCTTCTGGAACAGGCTCATTAATATTTATTGATGATGTAACTGATGATGGTAGCAGCAGAATGAATTCCGAAGTGTACAGAAACATTTTGTCTGCCAATTTATGGAGAAATGCATCCAAACTAATCGGGAGGAATTTTATCATGCAGCAGGACAATGACCCAAAGCACACTGCCAATAAAACAAAGGACTTTATCAGGGGGAAAAACTGGAAGGTTTTAGACTGGCCAAGTCAATCACCTGACCGTAACCCGATAGAGCATGCATTTCACCTCCTGAAGAGGAGACTGAAGGGGGAAACCCCCCGAAACAAACAAGAACTGAAAGAAGCTGTGGTAAAAGCCTGGAATAGCATCACAAAGGAAGAATGTAACAGTTTGGTGATGTCGATGGGTCGCAGGCTTGAGTCTGTTATTGCAATCAAGGGTTATGCCACCAAATATTAAATGTTATTTACTTTAAGATTATTTGTTCCTTTACTTTTGCTCACCTAAAAATGCTGTGGTGTAATACAAATGGTGATATATCCTAAGTTGTTTAACGCATCTAGATGTAAATACCAGGAAATAAAAGCTGACATTCTGAACTCTTGTCTTAAACCCAAATGTCTTCAGTGAACAACAAAAACAAGGGAATTTGCCTTGCTGTTCCAATACTACATAATACAGAGGACTGTATACAACCGGTGAGCTACAATATTCTGGCCCCCCTGCCTGATATACTGTTTGTCTGCCCCATGCTGCCTTGAATTGCAGAAGCACACACACCTCCAAACCTCTGGCTTGAGTTTCCAGATAGAAAATAATATTTGGCCTAAATTCGGCCCACATCCTCAGTCTTTTATGGTCCAATGGTGTCGACTCAGGACAAGTGAAGTGGTGCCGCCTGATCATATCCACGTATCTACCAGACATGGCCCAAATCTGCATTTTCTTTGAGCCTTTGGGCAACGTCTGGCCCTCACAACACTAGCTGTAACCCATCTGATGACATTTGGGAGTGGCGGATGTAAGAATTTCGAAAGTCGGGGACTATACAGTGGCCACATTTAAAAATGAGGGGCCGAAATATATATCCATAGTCAAGGCACAATTCTTTTCTTAGTCAAGAGTTAATACGGCACGCTTCTCACTTATAAACACTCTTTTTGTAAACATCTAAGTTGAATTTGTTTCCTTTATCTTATTCCCCACAAGATGTAAGCACAGCACCACTACACTTATAAGAAATATTTAGCGCTCGACTCCATTAACTTTTACTCATCTGTAAAGAATCAAGCCACCAGTGACCGAACCGGGTCATCTCAGAGGCCGGTCAGATTTCAGCAGGGGCCAACCCCTGGTTCTGCCCATGTATTTTGGCCCCACGTTGCCAATACAAGATATGCCATAACTCAAGTTAGGCCCAACTCTTTACTTTTGGAACACATCTGGCCCACGTAACACTTCCCAGTCCCATAGCTGAGCTTTTAAGCTCTTAATAGTAGCCCAGATGTGTCTGCCATCTGGGTTGAAACTCACACTGATGTGCATCTTCCTTTTTGTTTACTCTCGGAGGTAGAAACTTTTTTTAGGGTTGTGTAATTTTTTCTAAAATTATGGGTCTGGCACCTCATCCATCTTCCCTGTCTTGTCCTTACAGGTTCATCAATGCTCGTCGGCGTATCCTCCAGCCTATGTTGGACGCCAGCAATCCAGACCCAGCTCCAAAAGCGAAGAAAATGAAGTCCCAGCACCGTCCGACACAGCGCTTTTGGCCGGACTCCATTGTGGCTGGAGTACTGCAGACGCACAGATCTCAGACAGGAAACAACTCAGAAAGTAGGCCAACAGTGAAATTCCCCAACACACACAAACACACCCCAGCTTATTTTTCAAGGTCCCAAAGAAGAGAAATTAGCAGTGAAGAACTCCGATCATGTAGGTTTGAATCTAAGCCACTAGATGGCACTGTTGCCCCCCTTTTTCTTTATGTGACTTTATAGCAAAAGTCATGGGAAAAGATGACAATATTCCAAAAAAGAAAAAGACGTGTCCCACAGGAAACAAGCTGAGTCTAAGCTTGTTTCTAGAACTAGTTTCAAGTCTCTTGAGAACAGGCTCGATAAAGAAAAATGGGTTTCACTTTTCTGTCACCAAGGAAACAGTCTAGTTTTTTAATGCCTTGGCACAGAGTGGATTATGGATTTAAGTTGCTGGGTGTAATTTATTACCTGCTACCTCTGCACTTCAGCTGGTTAGATAAAGACAGAACAACGTGAGGAAGCAAAATATATTGTCCGTGATAAATATTGCTCACATTTATTATTTGAACTAAATAAATTGGCTCTATCGTGTGACTCATGTCTGGATAATGCTCGACAGTAATGTCACTGTACTGTGTCACAGACCCACTGAGTATGGACAGCCTGCAGTCGCTGTCCTCAGACTCAGCCACCCTGGCCATGCAGCAAGCCATGCTGGGAGCCGATGACTCCATGGATGGCACAGAGGAGGAGGACGAGGAGGAGGACGAGGAGGAGGAGGAGGAGGAAGAGGAAGAAGGGATGGAGGAGGAAGAAGAAGAGGAGGAAGGAGAGGAGGAGCATGACAGGGGAAGGCAACTGTTGAGCAGGGGAGCTGGAAGGAGAGATCTAAACATGGAGCCCAGAGAGGAACTGGAGTAATCTTACAGGGAGAGGGGCTGCATGAATTTTGACCTTAGCTGTCGTCTTAAAAAGGCCCCGTTCCCATTCAACTAGCACAGCTCTGATGCTGAATGACTCCTGAGAATATTAGATCTTCATCAGAGATTTTTCTGCGGAGCCTATCAGAACCATTTACCATCCACATCACGATTGTAGAGGACGAAATATTAGTTTATTGATGAATTTGTGTTGTTGCATTTTATCACAGTATGTTTCCATGCCGTGAGCTATTGAAATATCTGGATATTAGCACTTTTTTTTTTTTTTTTGTACTCTACAGCGATTACTGTTTCTGGAAAGAAATGGCACAGGAAATGAAAGGTTGAAAAGAAAACTGTCAGTTTTAAATGAAGGGCATTTTTAAAACCATTTCCGTCTTTGTTGGAGGCTTCCAGAGAAAGGACATTTTGGGGGGAAACAATGAAATGCTGCACAGGACAATGAAGAGTAGTGTCACACATCAAAAACCTTATAATCTTTGCACAGTAAGAATTTTTGATGGTAGGTGGAAACAGCTACTCAATCGAATGTAATAGCTTAGCACCTGAAATTACAAACAAAAAGGGCTGCAGGTTTTTTGTTTAGTTTGAACAGTTCCTTTCTCATAACCGAAAGAACTCTTTATTTTCAACTGACAGTCCACACTTTTACTTTTCAGCTAATGTGTCATTTCGCTTTCCCTGAAATAAGTGTGAATAGCCAAGAGGAAGAAGGGGAGGGTTGTGTAATGCGATGCAGAAGTGACGCTGGAATCATTCACACCTTTTAAAAAGTCTCATAGGTTCTCAGGTTGAACAGCACACTCGTACGACGTGTTTCTTCCTTAAGGAGCGAAGCACTCGATTCACTGCTGCAGCAAATCTTTTTTCGAGCATGACTATCTTAGTTTGGATTTTTTTTTCTTTTACTGTGAGCAAAACAAAATTAAAACAAAACAAACAAAAAAAAACTGACTGCACATATAGTTATGTATATTGGATTTTCCTATGTTTGCATTCTGGTGTTGAAGGTTTGCATATTTATTCAGTTGCGTGTGCGTGCGTGCGTGCGTGTGTGCACGCCCTCAGAGAGTAGCCCAAGGAACAATTTGACAGTTTCTGATTAAGGCTGTCAAAGTAAGTTGTAGCCATGTACATATGTACGTGACTCCAACTATTGACTTTTTCTGAAAACAGCCCGTGTATTTTTGTGACCTTGTCACTACAGACTCGACACTGAGAGGAAACACACAGAGAGGCGACTTTGGAGTGGATGACGAGTCTTTTTGGGGTTTTTTCAAGCGTAGGACATTTTTGAGGAAAACAAGAAGAACAAAGTACTAAAATCTCTCGTTCCGTTTTCTTTTAATGCTTTTGGAGAAAATTGTGTATCAGTTTGAGCTCTCCGTTTCGTCTGGAACACACGAACGGAATCACTCATTTCCAATGTGAAAAAGTCTAAAAAAAAAAGAAAAAAAAAAACTCATGTTATATTGAATGTCCTGTTCATTGTGAAGTATGTTGCTCATGAATATTCTTTTCTCAATTGCCTTTTTTTTTTTTTTTTTTTTAAACGGATCTTCCAGAGCAAGTGACTGACTAGGGTGGATATTTCTATTTCATTTGTACACATCGTTGTCAAAATCTATTGTGTTTCAATAGACCAATTTTATTAATTAAAACATTTAAAGGTACTTTTGATTTATTGAAGTTCTTCATTTGATTTTTTTGGTTTAACCAACATGGTCTTCATTTTCCCATCATTTATGTAGCTCGTAATCTAAATCGCTGTAACATGCCCACCCAAACTCTTGCCTGTCTACAAAGCCAGTGAGAATAACAGCAAAGCTTTGGATCACAGTTTTCTGAAGTGTGGGTTCTGCTTCCTGTTCCGCTTTTTTCTTACGGGGCTTGTACATGATGAACTGTTCTCTCGTACTTTTTCTGCAGACCTACAAAAAGACTAATTGTAAATGTAAGGATTGAATATTTTATATCTCCCACCTTTGTTACATTCTCCTCCTTCTTGCAGAATTTCTGCTTGAAAGAATGTGAACTGTAGTGGCCATACATGACCCGCTTGGCGTAGCAGGGTAGTGAGTGGATTCAGGTACCTGTTACACTGTTAGGAAACAGTGTTTGCATGTGGGCTCAAAATCTGCCATTTCTATTCAATTGTTACGAAAGAAAACTCCCTTTAGACTTTGAATTCACATCATTTTATTGATTACAATTCCATAAGGACTTTATGTGTTGCATGTCGGATGTGCAGAGAAGCCTGTTGCTTTGTCTGAATGTTGAGAGCACTGTTCGGTAAATAAGAGGATTGGTGTTCAGAATCAGGATGTTGCTGTAACCTGCGGTTTCTTTTTGCCGTCTTGACACCATGCATACAGGGTTAGATCCGCTTTTGTTTTCGCTCTCCAGTTTTCTCCCACAATCCAAATATAAGCATGTTGGCTGTTGGATGTCTCTAAAAGTGGCCATAGTTCAAAAGTTTAAATGTTAGCATGCAGCTATTCATAACCACTTTACAAGAATGTAATCGAGAACATAAAATGTTCCCGTCTCACAATTTGTCAGCCCCTTTTCAACACATTTTCTTACCTAACTCCTCACTCGCTGATGCTTTGTCACTACAGACTAAGAAATCACATCATTTCATCAATTACAACTCCAGAAGAGCTTCCGTGCAGCATGTCAGATGTGCAGAGGAGTCTGTGACCTTGTCACGTGGTGGTGAGAGCCCCAGTTAGGTGGGTAAGACTAGAGCTTGGTCAAAAGATAAAAATTTTCATGCAGTTGGTTAAAGTTAAGCAGTGAAAGTACTTGGGTAATGTTACTTAAAGTAGTTTGATACACAATGGTCTGATGTTCAAATACATAATAAATTTCAATTTATTGCAAAAAGCCTGCATTTTCCACACAATGTGGTGGCAGCGCTCACTGCAACTGTTGGGTTCCAGCTTGGGAAGCCCTGCACACTCAGAGGTACCCCCTGCATTCAAAACCGATGCGGCGGGCTCTTGATCAAATGTCAACATGTAACAAGTTGGGACAGCACTATGACAGTGGAATGGTTTTGCTCTGTAAACAAATGCAGCTATTACAAGATTGGGCGGACCATGCTGTGCACCTGTGAGGATGTATCCACACGTCGCATATTGTGCTTCTTCACTCTATTCTTTTACTTTGTTAGGGTTAGGGTTAATCCACTGCTGTCATTTCTCAATTAAAAGGAATGTTGACATAAAAAATAATTACTTTGCGTTTCAAAATTATGACACCTGTCCTAACTTTGGCTTAGAATTAGTTAGTGGTTCCCAGCTGTTAGCTATGAGCTGGCTAGCTAGCATGTTTAGTTTGGCTAACTTTGGGTTTTTCCAGTCATCGCTTGTCATGTATTGTTTTTGGACTCTTTGTCAATTTGAATACAATACGTTTGAGTGCTCTTTAACGTAAAGCAGTTTTAGCATTCTGGTCACTTCTGGTGGGTCCGGCCTCCACCTGTACTCCTACCAGAATTTTCTCTAAAAATGTCACATAGCCTCCTGTACTTACGCTTTTGTTTGGGAAACGAAATGGCAACAATCGTTTTATGGCACTTCAAATTTAGTAATCAAATATGTTTGTCTAGACTGACCAGTTTCCTGCAAGAGTGGAGAGTTACTTCAACAAAATATCTGTAGTAGCCTACTGACAAACATGTCACCACACTTAATCGCAGAAAGTAACATTACATCAGATCCATTCAGATCACCAATGTTCTTCCCTCTGTGTCAAATACCCTCAAACTGTACTTTCCTCTCTGTTAGATTTGTCATAAATGCGTGTAGTCAGAAACATGCCTGCTTGTATGGTTCAGGAGCAGTGCTGTTGCTCTGAGGTTGAAGTGCTGTAAAATATAGAATCAGAATGACAGGGGCTGAAAAAGCCACTGGCAATGGTTCGCTTGTTTGAAGTGGGCCCTCGCCAGCGTGCTTCACAGCGCAGTTACAGCTCACCAACACACACATATACACACACATTGCTGCAAGGCCCACTGCTGAGTACTGGAGGTCTTCTGTAGTCGGTGCCATCTGGGCGCCTACATGCTCCCAGATGAGTTCTCTGTAATTACAGCCAGACCCGGCTCGGCCTGGTCCAGCCCAAATCCAACCTCTCATTTAGTAAGGAACTCCCTGAATACTTAAAGAGCTTGCCGACACTGGGCAGTCCTTTAGAGAGACGCTTTGGCTCAGCAAACCAATCGTATCAGTATAGAAAACTGGAAGACTCAAGGTAAGGAGACTATAGCTTTCATCATATGTTTAAACTTCTGGTTTTCTGTTATAACTACAGATTTACAAGCATTCAATAAAATATAGTGAAGTATAACTGAAGATAAGATAAGTGTGATGAAGGTCAACAGTATTATATGCGCTTTCAGCACAGAGAGAACACGCTATCCTCCTTTGCTATCTTTTCTCCTGCATTGTGTCCTAAATAAATAAACCTTTTTTTTTCTTTTTTCTTTTTATCACTGGCAGGTATTTACAATGTCCATTGCTCAGGCAGCGGCCAAGGCCATGCTATCTGATGCCCTGCTGCAAGACAGCTCGGGGATATACAGGATGACCCACCTGGAACTGGAGCTTCCTTTGGACAAGGTCATCAAGTATGTGTCTGTTGGCCTCCCACTGATGCTGGTGTGCATGGCCTTCGCCCGCGAGATCTCACTGGGTGAGCAACTCTCTGCCTCTATGCTGCTTTTAATCAGCAGGAAATTTGTTTTGTATTTCATTTTCTTTTACCCGTAATCATATCCTATATTCACGAGTGCTTTTATTTTCCTCCATGCTGGCGTTTTGGCTTTGTAATCTTTGTTTCGGCAACGCTGTGCAGGCATCATGTAGCGTTTGCCTTTGAATCCCTTATCATTTACTTGCTAAACTGCATTTAGAAAAAAACTGCGTTAAGGAGCAACATGAAACATATCAAAATAAAGACCCTGATTATTTTCAAAGCTCATCAAGTTTGATTCGTAGTCATTAAAAAAAAAAAAAAAGGAAAACTCAGCTATAGTCGGTTGCTGTCAGCCCGAATGTGTTTTATTTCAGAACTGAGTGAAAATAAGGCAAGTGATCATGTCTTTATGCTGAAAGAGAAACATTCAGGGTCTTAGTCATCTGAAAACTTCTACACCAGGAAAAAAAAAGACAATATATGAAACAATGTTATAGCCTGTGTGTTGACAGTCATTCCAAAACCAGAAAAAGCACAGCTGGCAATCCAAAATATACATGCCAAGTTCAATATTATGCAAGTCTATTGTTAAGACACCGAGTCCCTTGACTTTGAGGTAAACGTCTTCGTTGGTCTGCAATCAGCCTGATGCTCCTGATGCTAATTACCACAGGGGATGATTGAGAGCACCGTTCCCTAACGCTGGCACACTGTAATTACAAGGCAGAGTTCTTCTGTGGCAGTTCCCCTCTATTTGAGTCAAATGAGAGGATGTGTTGATTAACCAGGGGGGGGGGGGGGGGGGGGGGGTGGAGGACATGGTGTGGTGGCGGAGTGCGCTGCTCATCTTATGGATCCTGGCTGCCTATCTGCTGGGTTGTCAGTTTCATAACAGTGCTTGATTGCACTGCTGTGTGGAGTCTGGTTTACTTGCACCTGCTCTCTGAGCCAAGAATTCTTGTACAAGGCGCAAATGTGGGGACGATCTGCCAAAGTTAATTGGGGATTGGGAGAAAGCGATGGGAGCAGTTGCAGAAATTTCAGCTCCCTCTCTTTGCCAAATGGCTCAGAGGAGTGAGAAGCTGAAGGGGAGAACATTTAGATTTCACGAAAAGGCATGAGCTGTTGTTTCATATTAAGAGCGATCTGGCAACACATATGCCCACACGTCCTCTCACAAGCAAACAATAAGTAGTGGATTCCCACGGCTACAGTAGACATACTATGTTCCCGGTTAGTTTTATTTGGTCAATTAATTTCAAGTTTATTTTTTCTGTAAATGAGATTTTTAAGATGGAAAATCTTGTGTCCTGACCAAGAGGCAGCACAGAAACGCACATGCAATAGACTTACAGCAGCCAATATGTAGGTAAATTTAAAGAGTTAGCCATAGAAACTAAAGAATTTCTCCATTTATTAAACTTTTATACAAAGGTTATAATATTAAACTGACTGTGTGGCTCTCATTATTAAGGTGGAAAATGAGATTAACATCTTTTCTCATTTGGCTATAAACAAAATATACTACTTGCTTTGCCACACAGAGACCTGATTTCTCAAAACCTTTATAAGTATAAAAAGAAAAAAAAAAGAAGAAGCTTGGTGCTGTCCATAGTTAGTATGTTTTTATATTGTTATGTTTGATTGATTAGCTGTAAAACCAGGCAAATAAAAACGAGGGAACATGCATGAACAAGTGCTCAGAGCATTTTCCTGCTCAACACAGGCTCCTTTATCAGGGCGAATTACTGGACTGTGGTGGGAGAAAGATTGGCTGATGTCTTCTCTCCTTTGATTGGATAATAAACATCTTCAGTTGGTGTCCTTAACAGTAGTAATAGAAGCAATGGTATACAAGTATAGTAATTGTAGTAGTTGGGTGGAAACAGTGGTGAAAGGTAGATTGTATTAGAAGTAGTTCTGGTAGTAATGGTGCCTGTGTAGCCTGTAATGTCAGCGTGATCATAAGTTGTGCGCTTCCACGCAGCTTTAGTTGTGGCTGTGGTTGTTTAAGCTAATTTGGCACGTAGTTGTTATAGCACTGTAAGTTTTAGTGCTTAAATAGTAGGGTTGGCTACAAGTACAACTAATAGATATACGAACCTGACAAGCTAAAGTCAAGTAAGAGTTTTGATTTAAAACCACATAGTTAGGTTTAGATGGGACAAAATACATGCTTATGGTTAGAAAATGATCCATTTGTAGGGCCTAAATATTTCACTGTGCGATGCATCGGTTTCCCTATCAAGTCACAGGAACGCTGCCCTGCACAATATGACAGCGCAGGGAATTTGTTGCCATGTCATGACTTCTACCCACTACGGTATCTTTTGGAGACGACAGCTATTACATGTTTTTTGGTGAGAATGAGTTCTTAAAGATGTTGTAATGGCAGAGACTGTATGACAACCTCAATCCCCAACACATTCCTGCCACTTCCAAGTTTGTGCCTCAAACAAAAAGAAGTGTGGCCTCTGAAAAGTTTATCGACTGTGTTTTTGACTGTCCTTAAAATAAAGTGCGCACAAGAACCAGACAAAGGAGAGAAGACATTACTCACTGCCCCTGCTTTTAAAAATAGAAACGAACATGACCAACTATATGTTTTCTTTGACTTCAGTGTCAGTCTAAAAATACAAGCCGTACCGTCGTCTCTTTAAATACATTCATAGATGGAGATGTAAATGATTATATTTCATCATTATCTCAGCTTCTATAATTATGTTATAGGTGTCACTATCAATAATGTTTATGTGTTGAAATGTGGCTGATTAACTCCTCGCACATACAGTACACGCCTATAGGATAATTGGACCATCTTGCCTATAATAAGAAGGCTGACAGTCGGGAGAAATCACATCCTGACAGTAAATTAGTGGCTCGATGTTTCTACTTGCAGCGGAGCTGGGCAGCTGTGGAGGATGAGGGTGAGGAATGTCTCACAACCTCTGCGCTGAAGTAGGTGGGACACAACGAGGGTGTGCCCCATCCCAAACCCACTGTTAAAGGGTGGAGCACCCTCAGTAAATGACATATGAGTGTAGAGTGTATTTAAGTGGTTGGACCATATGTGGTAATATCAAGGTGAACTAAATATACGGGTAGAGAAGAGAAAAATTGGAATGGACGCAGCTATGGGTTCTAAATGCCAGGTTGCCATTTGGAAACATATGATTTCTCCAGTGCTGTGTCTGTATGACTGGAAGGAAAAGGGCATGTACAAGCTTGGATCTATGTGTCTGGTAATGGACCTCCAGCGCTGAGTGATGTGTTAATTTATGTTCAAGAGTTATCAAGTCATAGGAGATGGCTCCCAGGCAAATTATACTGTAAGATCAGTGGAAATTGCAGACAGCAATTCCCCATATTTGCAGACGATGTTACAGCTACAGATTTGATTTACTTTATTTTTCAGGGCCTCAGATCAGCTGCTTCACGCCCACCAATTTCACCGCCAAGCAGGCCAGCTATGTAGACACGTACTGCTGGGACTCTCTCATGCATCATGAGTTTGACAGTGATGGGAACTTTGAGGAGCGCTCTCTCTGGGTACACAAAGTGAGTGTAAAGTCTCTGATCCCTTTACTTGTTATGCCCACCCAGAGTGAAAAACTTTTTTTCTCCCCAGTGTCACTTGGCAAACCTCAGCTGAAAGTGTCACCGTATATTTTTATTAGGGATTTTATTTTCCGGAAACATTTGCCAAATATTCAGAGCCTCATTTGTAACATTGGCTTGCAAAGCTATCATTTATACCAACATTCTCTGCTTCTTTCAACTCTTTCCTGCCACTTTGTTTTTTGTCATTCCTCCTTATGTATTCTCCTTTGTGCCATTTTTCTCTCATTTTCCTTTCAGATGTTTCCCTACTCTCTCCTGGCCATGGCCGTCCTGATGTACCTGCCGGCTCTAATCTGGCGCCAGCTTGTCATGCCCACACTTGGCTCAGACCTGCTGTTTATAATTGACGAACTGGACAAGTCATACAACCGCTCGATCCGATTGGCCCAAAGCATTTTGGATATGCGACAGAATACTAAGAATCCACTTACATTTCAGGCTGAACTTCAGAGGTAAGAGTCCTATGACAATTGGCTCATAGTACAAATATGAATTGTTTTTTACAGCGCCCTATCTGATAATAGACCCCCACATCCCAGCCTCATGAGAGTTCGATCATGCGCAGGCGAGAGGAAGCCTGGTTGACTTAATGTTTACAAAGTAACTGTTGTTGCACTGGCAAATAAAGATTTTATTGTGTCACTTAAAAAAGGGAAAATGTGTTTTCAGAGAGTAAAATTACGAAACTTCTCCATTTGAACCTACCCTTTAAATAGCCTGGAGTCTTAACCACAGCATTGTTGGTGTGACGGAGGGCAGCTCCTTGTAACCTAAAGTAGAAGACTGTGATTGTGTTTGGAGACGCCCAACTGTATGAAAATAAACTTAGTGCCTACTTTCTCCTTCATGTCCAATTGCAGGGCCAAAAGGAAGCGATACTTTGAGTACCCCCTTCTGGAGAGATACATGCAGTGCAAACAGAACTCTTACTTCCTGGTTAGCATGCTTTTCTTGCGGGGCTTCCTCCTTCTGATCTTCATGACTTCCGCCTGCCTCTATCTGGCTTACTTCCACCTCTCCGCCTTCCTGCAGGATGAGTTCAGCTGCTTCGTCCGCACTGGTATTCTGCGGGATCAGACCTGGATTCCAGAACTAGTTCAGTGCAAGATGATTGGACAGTTGGTCTTTCAGGTGATAAGTGTGGCCAACGGTGCCATCTATGTCCTGTTGGCGCCCATTGTCCTGTTTAGCCTCATTCGACTCTTTGTTTGGGACACCACCTTCATCTCTGTCTACGAGGTCCTCCCAGCCCTGGATCTCCTCAACCGTCGAAGGCTGGGCTGTCCACTGAATGACCTAAACGTCCTCCTGCTCTTTTTGCGAGCCAACGTATCTCATTTGAAGTCCTACGGGCAGGTGAGGGCGTTGTGCTCTCTTGCGCCACCACAAGTGGGCAACGCCACTGCAGGGCAGGGCTTACATACAATGCTGACTCAAGAAGAAATGGAGGAGCGTGAAGAGGCCGCAATGGAGCTCGCAGAGGAAATCGGGGAGGCCAAGGAGGAGGGGAAGCTCAACTTGGTGGATATCATGACCATTCTGGGAGCAGCACAGGGGAGAGTGGTGAACTGCAGTGAGAAGAAGCCTCTGGTGGAGGAAAATATGACTCTGGGTACCACAACACTTATCTACACACTCAAACGCATTCTTCTCGTGGCTATTTTCATTTTCATCATTTGGGATGTACAGAAAATCATTCAGTGACATCCAAACTATGCATACTGGTATATTAGCTGTGCCCCCTTCTTACAGAATAAGGTTAAATTTAGGAAGACTTGAGGTATCAGTTGAAGAAACATTTGCAACTTTAAGTAGTGAATCCACAATAGTTTTTTTTCTTCTTTTTTTTTCTGAAATTGAGGGACCTATATTTCTAAAAGAGTCTTTCAAATCCCTGGTTTATGTAGAAGAGATAGATTTGTGGTACTTCCATGCCCTAACTGCCCTCTCTGTCTCTTCACAGAGCCAAACCACCAGGGGTACCATGAGTTGAAGGAGACTGCACCATTTAGTCATTACTAGGCCTTCAACGGACTGAATCAATGTGATAGCAATGAGGGGTGGGGAGGTATGACAACAATTGGGTTTCTGGGTTCTGAAGACACATACATACACACACAAAAGCCTCTTTTAGAATTACAGGGAAAACGTGTTCTGACTGGAAATGTCAGTTGATATGGATTTTTCAGTTTTCTGCTGCCGGGCACCTGTAGCTGTGCCACTCTCTCTGTGGTGTATTTCTATGAAGGAAGGCCATGTGTCAAATGAAAGTATTGAAATGACAGTGACCGTTGCAGTTACGCTGCCAGAAAACTATTTGTAGGCATGTGAGAAACAGACATTCTTATCTCAGATTACGCAGCATGAGCTGCATGTCAAGAGACTAAAATCATGTCCTGCAACAGCTGTGGATTTTTCTGTCATTTTCTGTGACTTCTATTGTGCATTCGTTTAATAAGAGGTTACTGAATATTATAAATTATGTACTTGCTTTTTTTTGTTGTTGTTGCTGTTTGCTTCTATTTTATTCTCACTCCAACAGCATCACATACTGCCGCTTTGTCAGGACTCCTCTCCTCATCACAAATAAAATCAGAAGACAGCCTTTGGTCTTTAATTCATACGGGACAAAACGGCCTAAAATCATGTTAGCAGGCGAGAGTAACTATATGTGAATTGTAAAAATGGTATCAACGAAGGTGCAGTCGCGTTGTCAAAACAGTGTATTTTAGCCCGAATCATGACGGTTCTCTAGCCTTAACTCATGTTTATGTGAAAGGAGGTGTTCCGTTAAAGTGTTCCTGTGTTATTCACTGAGCATAACTCAGAGATGAAAAAGCCCTTGTCTTATGTTGATCGGGATCTTGTGTCAATGCACAAATGATGGAAAATGCTGATGCTACCATAATGTCTGACCATTTTTCTTTTGTCATTCAGGAAAACCAATGCTAAAAGACATCTCGTGCGTAACTCAGAGATGTCAGTGAAGTCCTGGCAAACTAGCAGTATTTGACAACCTGAGAGGAGAACTTGGCCGCCAGTACATTGAGTTTTTTTTTTTTATATGTACGTTTGTTTGTTTTTGTGTATGATGAAAATCTGTATTCTATGTATTCCAAATAAATTAATACTGTTAAACAGGCTTTTCCTGTCATTGGCATCCTCTGCAAATCTCACTACAAGCGTGTCTCTAAATTCTGTTCATAGTGCTGAACTGTATGCTCACATTTACAAGAGGGAAGTCAGGTCTGTGGTCAAAATCCCTTAAAGGAATGGTTCGGCGTAAAATGATAATTTGAGCATCACATGGTCATGCCACAAAATTTATATGGGTGATGAGCCTTTCTCCGAAAGACCGCGGCATTCCGAAGTTGGCTAATTTGAAGTGTTTTGTTAGAAACGCAGCCAATGCAACTGTACGGGGCCAATTTGGAAAATATAAGAAATGCAATGTAAAACAAAACAAAAAAACTCACCTTTGTCTATTAGCGACACAAAATGTCTTTTAGATGACAAACAGGTGTTTTCATTCGGCATATCTGTGCCTAACAGTTCCCACTCCTGGCAACAGAAGCTCTCCTCCTCCAACGGCATCACCTCGCAGCACTCGCAGCTACACCACCATGTACCCCCAGTACGCGACCGAGCAGAAGCGCCCACTGACGTTTGCTCCGCACATCTCTGTTGTTCGTCCCATTCCCGCAACTCCTCGTCTGTATATTCGGGCTCAAACAAGTATGGTTGGCCTTCAAACGCAAATGGCTCGTCTTCGAAAAAACTATGGTCGTCTTCTGCCATATTTGCGTCTCAGCCTCCCTTTGATAACTTGAAGCAGTGGGCCTACATCCGGGTCAGACTAGGAGTTGGAACTGCCGGTGATGCCTCAAAAAACACTAGCCAGTGAAAGGCTGTGTGGTCCGATGAACTTCTCTGTGCCTCGGTTTGCTTGACGAGGCCTTTGTTATGACACAGCTGAAATATGTAGCGCTTTTGAGCTTGTTTATCGCGGAAAAACAACCGATTTCTTATATTTTCCAAATTGGCCCCGTAGCTACAGTTGCATTGGCTGCGTTTCTAACAAAACACTTCAAAATAGCCAACTTCGGAATGCCGCGGTCTTTCGGAGAAAGGCTCATCACCCATATAAATTATGTGGCATGACCATGTGATGCTCAAATTATCATTTTACGCCGAACCATTCCTTTAACTGTGTAATCCCCAGATGATGCAGCAAGCATGCATCCGGCGGATGCGAAACGTTCAGCATCCAGATTCGACTGTGCGAACTAAAAGATATTCAATGTCATATTTTGTTCCTCTTCAACCGAATAAACCCAGAGGCACCACTGTAGCGACACTGAATTACCAGTGGAGTAAAGCATGCAATTACTTTGACGCAGTCAAAGACACAAAAGCAGCCAAGCCCAGTGGTTAATGGGGATGGCTAGTTCACAGCAGGAGCGCAAAGCAGACACATGTAATGAGCGAGTGCCTTCTTTGGATGTCCAATTAGGATGTGTGTTTTAGGATGTCAGAGGACTTAAAAAAAAGTCTAGGTTTTGTTGTTCTTTGTCTTGATTTTTTTATCAGTGTTATCTGCTCCATGGAGCACTTTATAGTTTTGTCTCAGATATTTCTTTGGTTCAAATACTGTAATAGAAAGACTCTCAAGCTGCTTAGATATCTCCTCAATCTTGTTTTTTTCTCAGCATCAGCGGATGTTATATCCCATGCTCCATCTGGTAAGAAGAAAGAAACAGACAGGAAAATTATGACAATGATGAGGATAACGAATTAGCTTAACTCTGTGTTTCAAATGCAAGCTATCTTTAATCAAAGCTGGAGACAAAGGCAAAAGCATAAGCATCTGCTCTCTCTTCAGCAGCATTGCTGTGCCTGCTGCAGCTGTCTGGCTTAAGCCACTTGAGGGCATCATTAAACCATGTTCAAACTGAACTCCCTGTATCCTTGGATAGCTGCAACATAGTAATTTAGGGCTGCTTCACAAGTGGGGTCACTGATGATATTTATAATTCCTGTAATCACAACAGAAGAGAATGCAGTCCTGTATAAATCAGCGTTATCATACATTTACCAGGTCCAGACTCCATGACCAGAGCCTGTTAAAGCCTGTGAGCTGGAGCCAGTTTCAAAGAGTCATTATGTGTGAGGATGCTGGTGCTGAGGTTGGAGCGATGCCTTCTGGAATTGAGAATTTGCTGGCAATCTTCAGCTATGTCAGCAGGCTGGACATCGACTCCCCCTGTTTCCCCCCTCTGTGTTCCCCAAATTATTTGGCATGGCGCTGACCCCTAAAAGCTGGATTTGACTGAGAGTAATGTTCTTATGTTTGGCAAATAATAACGATGAGCGTGTTACCAAACAACAGCAAAGTGATATCACTGGGTTAGTGCAGCTGGATTCAAGTGAATGAACTTGTTCTCAGCTTGTACAGATTTCTGCCTTAATGAGACAGCGAGAGCTGAGAGAGACAGAAAATGTGGGGAAAACAATTACTGCATTGAGATTCAGTAAAGATCCAGTAATTGAATAAAGGGCTTACTCTGCAGGTTACCTTTTGTAACATATATTCCTACAGAAGACAAGTGCTGTGTGCTTTGTTTTGCACCTCTGTGAAAAATACGTCAGTCAACATGAAACAAGGTATATGGCGGTTTAGATAAATGGCAAGAAATGTAGAGGTAAGCGGGGTGGCACACTCTGCTGGGTCGGCTTGTCTTTAAACAACAGTTCCACAGAATTTGAGAGCTGACGAAACCAATTGCTGTAGTTTTGAAAGCAAAATGTTTCCCATTCTTGCTTGATATTTATTCAGCTGCTCAACGGATCAGGGATTCCCTGGTCTTTCTTTGCAGGCAGGCCGGGTTAGCACCTAGAAGAAATGCTTTAGTAAAAAATGCAGACTGCAGTTGGTCTTTTCTGGATTACAGCACATGTTGCCTCAAAACTTAAATGCAATAGAAAGCATTAATGTTGGTTGTAAACTGTGAGATGATACCAGGTCCCTTTGCTACTGTTCTCTCCATTTAGGCTTTTGTATCTATGTCTAACTCTATGTACTTAATAGCACGTGGACCATGTACCTTAGTTCTAACCCTAACTATTCACAGGTAAGAGTGCTGTAGAAAAGTAAAGACATTGTGCAGGACATGTGTCATGTTCTCTCTTGCACACTAATCCAAAAAAGATCCACGATCACACTTCCACAATCACCTCCAACCTCCTTAGAAACCATTCAGGTCAAGTAAAACCCAGAGAGTCATATAAAGGGATGTCATGAGCACATGTAGTGGCATGTCAACAGAATGATGTTAACATCATTAAACTTAATGAAAAACTTAAACTTAAACTTAAGCTGTTCCTGCATAGGAGAACAGAGTTAGGGAAACTTGAGACTTTATTGTTAAACGTCAGCATTTTGTGCTGTGGACCAATGTAGCTATTCATCTGTCATGAGACTGAGTTGCGCCTTCACAGATGTGCAAGTTATCCATTCCATTGAACCATGCACTGATAACCCAGATGGTCCCTCTCATGCGTAGCTCTGGGGACTGACCTGCAGTCCAACCGTTTGGATTTGCCAGGTGACAGGATCATTTTCAATTTAAATGAGCTCAGACCCAGATCACTCGACAACATTTCGGGACCACGTTTGTATAAGTTTCTTTGTTTCACTGTGGAGTTTTACCTTGAATTTGTGAAGCCAAGACACGTATTCACAGACAACTGACTAAATGTTCCTGAGCCCGAGCAGTGACTTCTACCACAGAATGATGTTTGCTTTTAATGCTGTGTGAGTGCCTGAGGAGCCAACTGGTTCCCCAGCACGTCCCTTGCATACTAAGATTTTTTTTTATCTTTTAATGATATTATACACCATATGTTATGAAATATGTAAAAAACAAATTTGGGATTTTGTTGTTGAGAAACATTTTCACAAGTTATTGAACTGTTTGCTGCTGCACTTTTGCACAAACCACATCCCTTAAACTAAAACACAGCCCTCTGGAAACCTCTGGGTACTTCTCTGGGTTCAGAAGGGCAACTACTCGTGTGTGATTTGTAGCCATTCAGATCAACAACACACTTGAACTGCTTAAACCATTGCACAATTAGTGGCTGGTTTAACACCAAAACTTGCCCTTCCCTGCATGGATCAGAATGCTGTTTGGTCTGAATGTTTTTGTTACGGTTACAGTCAGATAGCTTGGAAACTGTCAATATGGATTCTTTCATGACCGTGATTCAGTAAATCTCTGTGGGATGATCATTTTATACCTAATCATGTCACTAGCCTATTGCCATTTATCCAGTTACCTCCAACAGATATATATATTTTTTAATCATATCACAACTTTTCAAATCTTTAGTTCCACTTTTCCCAACTTTTCCAAGTATTCCAATTTACTGCATTGTTCAACAACACTCACTATGCTTGCCAGACTAAGCAAACACAGGCTCTGCCATATCTATAGCAGACAATACCTCACTATTAGAAGTCTTCCATTCGTCTGGCAGAGGGGTGAAGGCAGGTTCTTGAGTATATTTGCTTGATCTTGCAACTGGCATGATCTAAACCCAGTTTTATAAAGCAGAGAGCCAAACAGCTTGCATACTGATCCGAGACCAAACATCATTCTTTTTCATTGCCCTGATGAGGCAAGCTACATATCAACGTGTCACAATCTGACAGCTGTGATACTCAGGGAACAGATCAAAGCTGGCGATAATGCTTGAAGTAAAGGTGGGAGACTGAAAAACTGAGGCCATGAAGTTGTTGGAGCACTACTCAGCCAGTCTCCCTAACCTGGAGTTTTTATGCTGGTCTCTGCTGGGTTGAGCCTGCTTCAAACATCATTCAGAGCCTTTGTACAGATTCTCAGTCGTTCAAGTGATGGTAATCCCAAGTGCTTCAATACATTTGATGCTGTGGTCTCCTATGCAGCGGCTTCCTCGGGGTGGGGGGGCGCTGCGAGCAGGATAAGAACAGACTCAACAGCCAGCTCGGTCTGGGGCTGTCCCCTGGACTCCATTGGGACGGTGGGGGAGAGGAAGGCTCTGGCCAAACTGTCCGCCATCATGAACAACACCTCCCACCCTGTGCATCGGACACCGAGTGCCTTGAGCAGCGCTTTCAACAACAGACTGCTACACCCCAAGCGTAAGAAGGAGCTTTTCTGCAGGTAACCACAGCTGCTGACGCTGCTACTGTAACTTCTGCAATATGCATAGTCGAGACCTTCAGTATAGTTGAGACTTTCTGCATCCTCTACCTCTAAACATACAGTATATTTGTGCCACCAACAACAGGATCCTCTGGTAAAGGTGTCTTCTTTTCATCCCCATTGCCATCTGCCCCCTCAGACACAGGCAAAGACAGAGAGGGTTTTTTTCTGTTTATAATTTGGATGCCTCTCTGGGCTGCTGAAGGGTGGAAGGAGTACCACCAGAGGTCCCACAAATCTATGCCTGTCGCACGGAGCCTAGTAACCCACAGGAACGGAAGCATCATTTGCCCACCCATTTCAGTGTCTGGCACATCAAGGCCATTAAAAAAGAACAGATGGATCTCTACATCAGAGAGTTTTGTTTGCTGTTGTGATGTTTCAAGGACCAGGTCCTTCTTCACACGATTAGTTTTAGTCATACAGAGCTGCCCTCTTAAATAACCACAAGCTATAAAGACAAGTTTTACGTTATACCTGCTCATAAATGCAGATAAAAATACGGTGATACAGATCCAGATCTTTCACCAGCTTTGGTGCAGCAGCATAAAAAGTCAAATACGACAACAACAGACCCAGAGCTGTCGAGAAGTTCAAATCTTAAATCGGACAAAAATGGGACAACATATCTCTCCTAAATGTCCAACAGCTGGTCTCCTCAGTTTCCAGAAGTTTACAGACTGTTGTTAGAAGAAGAGGGAACGCTAGACAGTGGTACACAAACTTCTTTTTTATGTCAAATGATGCCATCAAATTTGAGATATTTCACAAAATAGCAAAATGTCTCACTTTCTACATTTGGCACCTTTTCTATATATCCTGTTGTGAATAAAATGTTGGTTTATGAGATTTGCAAATCATTATATCCTGTTCTGATATTTGAACACAGCACCAAGATGAAATCCAAAGCACAGAAGCATAAAATAAAAAGTGGAACGTGGCAGAGGCCTCACATTGAAGAAATATATCTAGTTGAATGATTTAATGTATCAAAGATGGCAGCGAAGTCAAATAATAATAGCCCTATTCGGCATTGTCTGCACGCACAGGAATGTCATTAGTCATGCTTAGTAATGTAGCCTCAGTAATATATCAAATAGTTTGTGCCCTTCAACCAAGGTGGGTCATTGTTCCTTAACAACTTTTTCAAAAAAGGATGTTGTTGTTTTTTTTAAGATAGTTTTGGTATACCTAGCCCATCACCTGTAGTCAGTTTGGCCTTGCATTTGCCTCTGGTGAAAAAACAAAGAAAGAAACGTCCCGTGTTCTTTATGATTTAATGTGGTTTTAACAAAGGAAACTATCTACAAGGCTGATCCTCACTCGTAAGAATGTGCTATTAATGTGTTTGCTCTGAAGATGGGGAACCTCTTTGATCAACCTTTGACTGCGCAGAGGTTAAGGTCAGACCCCAATTAGTTAGATGTCTGTGATATTCTGTGAGTATAAAGCGCATGCTACTTCATGCAAAACTGGAGCTGATCAAATTTTAAATAAAGCTGCGGTGTCCTACACTCTGTTACACAATTGATCCGCTGCAGGTCACCTTGTTGTGCAAATGGCCACGCGATGAAGACGGAGCCTTAAATTAAAAGTGATAACCGCACAGAAGAAAAAAACACACACATAAGCAGCTCTTTGTTGCTGTACTGAGTAGCCTTGAAAAGCTGCGTTTAAAAGTCAATACAATTAAGATCCGTAAAATAGGGTGCATTTTAAGGCTGAATGCAGTGTGCAGTTTATAGGGGGAAAACTTGAAAAATCAGCACTATGCTAAGAATGCTTTTTGAAACATTCCATTATGCATCGGGCTAGTCACCTGTGTCGTGCTGCTGAAACACATCTACTCTGGAAATAACAGCCATACTGGTCTCTCTGAAATTCGAGAAATAAGCAAGGCCTCGCAATGCCGCAGTTTAGACATGCAATCACTGCAGACACCGTGAAGGCCAGCAAGTTCCTCCTCCACAGACAACGACTGCAAAAAAAGAAGAAGAAAGAAAGTCCTAAATTGAACATTTTGCACCTAAACTTTGCACTTTGTTTTTTTTGCATATCATTCAAGCTGATACATCAAAATAACCATGTGAGTAAGGATGAGAACCAGTAGTTCTCAATAGAAGGTTTTGCTCTGATTCAGCTCTACCACTGTCCCGTCTTTCATTCGACTTTTGGCAGACTCCCTCAATTCAGAGCTGCTCAACAACCTGAACAGCTTCTTCGCATGCTTTGAAGCACAGAACAACACTTCCCCACAGAAGACACCACCCCCTCCTCACGATCAGACCCTGCGTCTGTCTGCTGCCAGTGCAAAGAGGACATTCACCTCTATCAACAGCCGCAAGGCCACAGGTCCAGACAACATCCCCGGTCGTGTGCTGAAGGACTGTGCAGAGGAGCCCAAGGATGTCTTCACAGACATTTTTAACACTTCTCTGAGGCATGCTGTTGTTCCATCGTGCTTCAAGGCCGCCACCATCATACCTGTGCCGAAGAAATCTGCTCCATCCTGTTTCAACGACTACCGTCCTGTGGCACTGACTCCCATCATCATGAAGTGCTTCCAACGGCTAATCATGTCACACATCACATCCATACCTACCCCAACCCCCACCCGGGACCCCTACCAGTTTGCATACCGAACCAAACAATCTACAGATGCAATTTGCTCTGCCCTCCACACAGCCCTCACCCACCTGGACAAAAAAGACTCGTATGTGAGAATGCTGTTCATAGTCTTTAGTTCAGCATTTAACACCATAATCCCACAATGCCTCATCCACAAACTGGACAATCTGGGGCTCAGCACCTCACTATGCAACTGGCTGCTGGATTTCCTCACTCAGAGGCCGCAAGCAGTGCGTGCCGGCAACAACATCTCTAGCAGCATCCCCCTGAACACAGGGGCCCCCAAGGCTGTGTGCTCAGCCCCCTGCTCTTCACCCTGCTGAAACATGACTGCTAAACATCCTTCAGCACCAATCACATAGTGAAGTTTGCGGATGATGGGTCTCATCACCAAGGGCGACGAGACTCACTACAGGAAGGAGGTCAACCTTCTGACCACGTGGTGCAGAAACACCCATCACCTGCCACTGACCATCGATGGTGCTGCTGTAGAGAGAGTGAGCAGTACCAGATTCCTGGGGGTGCACATCAGTGAGGACCTCTCCTGGAACACCAACACTGCAGCACTTGCGAAGACAGCCCAACGGCGCCTCTACTTCCTGCGCAAACTGAAGCGAGCGAGTGCACCACCACCCATCATGTGCACATTCTACAGAGGCACCATCGAAAGCATCCTCTCCAGCTGCATCACTGTGTGGGGCGGGAGCTGCACTGACTATAACAGGAAAGCCCTGCAGCGCATAGTGAACACAGCAGGAAAGATCATTGGTGCCCCACTCCCCTCCCTACAAGACATTTACAACACCCGCCTCACCCGCAAAGCCAACACAATTGTGAGCGATACCAGCCACCCCGCACACAACCTGTTCAGCCTCCTGCCCTCTGGGAGAAGGTTCAGGAGCCTCCGCTCCCGCACCACCAGGCTCACCAACAGCTTTTTCTACCAGGCTGTTAGAATGCTGAACTCTCTACCCCCAGCAACCCCCCCCCCCCCCCCCTCCCACACACAAACACAAACACACACACACACACACACACACACACACAAACATACTCACACTTAGGACTCCAGCCTCTATTTATGGCTATCTGTCTTTGCACTTTGTCTTTGTCTTGTCATTTGTACTTTTATTGTCACTGTTACTTTCATTTTATTTTATTTTTTTGTATGACGAGGATAAGCCTGTTCTCATTTGCTGTCTCCTGTGCACTTTAATGTTTACTGTCATGTGTTACTTGTTGGTAAATGTGTTTTCCTGTCTTCACCGTTGGATAGTTAGGAACGCAATTTCGATCTCTCTGTATGTCTTGTATATATGAAGAAATTGACAATAAACCTGACTTTGACTTTGACTCCTAGTTTTTTGGAGCACAAGGACGTGCTAAACATCACTGGCTGACCTTGGTATGCGAGATTATATCTGATTTAAAGTTTCATGTCTGCGCCATGTGTTGAGTCTTTGCCTGTGGTGTATTGGGCAAAGGTAGATGTGATATATCCTTGTTGTCTATTTTTGCCGGAGCTCAGGTTTGAGTGAGTCTGAAGTCATATGGAATTCTCCCCCCGACTCTGCTGCTCAACACAAGCTGACAGGTTGTTTTAGTTCAATTTTGTGGCATTAATTGCTTTTTCCGATCATGTTCAGCATTGTAATCTATTGTAGACTCAGCTTAATTTGGGTCATTACGGCTCAAATGTTTCTCGTGTTTGAACAAGTGTGTGGCTTTTAATTAGAAATAGGTTTTGGAGTGGCGACGTAGGGATGTCCTTCTCCATTTGGCTGGGGCTGAATAAAGAGAGGAAACATAGATTAATTGTTTAAATGTTGTTTCAGAGTCAAAGTCCAAAATCAAAAGAAAAAAAAACAAAAGACACAAATAACCACACACGCGCAAATCATATTTAATAATATGTATAAATCATTATCCCACAAAAAGATAACTATACCAGCGGCTCCAGTGGGCTTGATATAATAAAGTACTGAACTTCACATCAAATAGTGTCAAAGTAATTATACTTTCCGAGCACAAGGCACAAAATGAGTTCTCTTGATCGTATTTTTTTTTATGTTTAGCCAGTTTAACAGGACAAGCATCTCATAATGGAATACCCCAAACGTTTATTACAAACCTGTATCTTAAAAGAATATCAGAGAAGCAAAAGCAGATGTATGACACAGAATTTTTTTGACTGAACACATTTACTTTCAGTCCCCAGTGGCATAAACCTTATCTCTAAGCCTACAAAGGATAGGACGACTGGACGGGGAATCATAAGCAGAGGACAGATGGACCCACAGCATGTCTGTTCCGAGGTATCCTCCCTTTAGTCATCCTGTAGGTTGATAATATACTCTTTCAAGACACCTTTGCGTCTAAAAAACCCCCCCATAAACTTTTCATTTAAAAATCTCCAGCGATGGCACTGAGGATTTAATTAAAACTGGGGATTGGGGGTGTGTCAGGGGTGATCTGTCTTGTAAAATTATATGCTTTCCCCCCTTTCCCGATAAAAGAATAAATGAGCTCAGAAAAATGATGGGGTTGCTCGTGTAGTGTCATACGTTTTGTGATCAAAGCAGTCAATATCACAAGAACCTGCCTCAAAACTGAGTTTTGTCTCAAACAGACATATTGAGCTCTACTAATTGCTCAAGGTTGTTGGGAGTAAATGAAGACTGAAGAGAAGATCTACAGACACTGCTAAAGGCTTCAAAGAGAACGTACAAATCATCTTTAGTTTTAACTACACCTGATATTCTGCAGACAAGACACTATCAAACATCAAAGTGAAAACAGTGTGCAGCACATAATAGCAATTATGCGTCTTTGTAAAACACTGTTAATAAGAAGGATGAATGAGTGATTCAGAAACCATTCAAAGGTTGTATTTGATTGGAAATACAGTCAACACGTTAAAGTCCTTAAATTTTTTAACCTTGTTAATGTAACCCTGGTAATTTCCAATATTGTAGATTCTGCAAACAAGTGGAACAAACTTAGCCTGGGCGAAAGCCGACTGTTGACTCCGTCAAACAGTCTGGAAAAACCCAAGAGGAATCCGTTTCCATGGAGGGTGGGACCTTACTCAGCAACTTAAATTCATTGGAGTTCCCTTAACCAATCATAATGTTTAGAAAGGACGTAGGTTATGCGCCGAGGTTCATGCTTACTCTCGCGAGAATCTAGCTCGCGAATCACGCTTCCCACATCCGCTTTCATTATACCGGTACCATTTGATAAATCAAACTTTTCCCAAAGCCAGTTGGAAGGAGAGCTACGACATCCTTGCCACTAACAAAATTGACGAGGCATTCCTCTTGCTCTTGTTTTAATTGTGTAATGCTCTTCAGGGTTGAGACAACTTCATGGATAGTTTCTAGCGTTCTTCCGTCGCCATGTTTATTTCCGCTGCGGTTGAACTACAATTATATGGACTACAATGGACTCCGCGCGTGAGTTCTGCGTCACCACTCACAACTGTTTGCTGATTGGCAAAACACTGAGCGAACCGAGGTAGGGGGATTTGGCCAGACTATGTGCGGAGCCAAAATCTTTGGGCGGAAGTATGTAGGATGGTGTCGCCAGACTAGAACAAACTGCCAGTGGAGATTAAACTTTCACCAAATGTAGACATTTTTAAATCCAGGTTAAAAACAATTCTTTTCTCATGTGTCTATGGCTGAAATCTGCACGATATCTTTTAATTTATCTGGACTGTTGCTTGTTTTTAAATTCATTTAGATTATTTTATTTGTTTCTCTTTATATTCTTTTATGTATTTATAATGCTTCTTCCACTCCCTGCTGCAATGCTTTTATTTTATGTGAAGCACTTTGAATTGTTTTGTACATGAAATGTGCTATATAAATAAATTTGATTTGATTTGATATTTGGTTTCTGATTAACTCCCGGCTGGGGCCTTTCTGTGAAGACTTTGCATGTTCTCCCCGTGTATGCGTGGGTTCTCTCCGGGTACTCCGGCTGCCTCCCACTGTCCAAAAAACATGCATGTTAGGTTAATTGGTGTCTCTAAAATAGTCCTTAGGAGTGAGTGTGAGCGTGTGTGGTTGTTTGTCCGATTTGTCATTGTGTGGCCCTGTGATGGACTGGCGACCTGTCCGGGGTGTACCCCGCCTCTCGCCCGATGACCGCAGGGATAGACTCTGGCTCCCCCATCACCCGACCGACGGATTAAGCGGGTATAGAATGGATAATATGGATGGATGTATGTATGGATGGATGGTTTCTGGTGTCCTTAAATGTCTCATGAATTTAACTCCACCAGGATTTTTTTTAAATCTCTAAATTCTGAGGTCACGACCGGGATTTCACACCAGGTGAGCAGAACACACTTCTTCCTCTGTTAACACGCTGCATACCAATGAGCTCTCGCACACGTTCAGAGGATGATTGAGACATCTAAGATGATAAATTTTCATTGCCATATGGAAAAAAAAACATGCGTGGATTTGAGCAATTTCCATGTTCTGGTCACCAAGCGGAGGCCATCGTGGTTGTTGAAGCAGCCTCAGATAGTCACCAACATGAACTTGAAAGCAGGTTGATGTGCTGAATCAGGAAAGAGCGTTTATGTGTTTATTCATGTGCATTTTGCTGTTATTCTTCTAGGAAAGCAAATGTCACTTTGTTTTAAGGCATTTTCCATAAAAGGCGTGATGCTGCAACAAATACTATACAAAAATCACATGCAGTTATTGACAGATGTCATCAACTAATATTTGACTTGCAGTACAACGTGAACATATAAAATGTTTAAAGTGAGAGAGTTTGCAGTGTAATGAATATATTTGCTCATAAACACCTCAACAAAAGAAAAAAGACACATCTATCATAACAGTGTGGCTTCACAGGAGGAGAGTCCGTGTGCTGGACTGGACTGCACTGCCCTGCCTGCGGTCCAGATCTTACACCATCTGAAAACCCAGAGCTGTTGGGCAGCTGGAATCTTACATCAGACAAGAATGGGATGACATTTTTGGGATCAAATAAGGGTCAGAAAGATTTTGCACTTGTACAATGATGTTCACATGTGTAACAATTTTTTGAAGTTGTAAAAAAAAAGTTTGTGTATGTGTAAAACATATTTGTATCTGTGGGAATATTTTGTGCATGTGTAAAACTAAATCCGACGGACACACAAATTTCCCACCTTCAAGGGCGACCCTGAAGTTACAAGTTTACAAAACTCAAGTTACAAGTACGAAATTTGACCCTGTTTTGACAACTGAGTGAATAGCCAATCAGCACGTTGCTTACTGACTTACCAATCAACCCGGTGCCCACCCACGACCAACCATCCAATCAAGGAGCAGCAATTTCTGCCGGCCAGAATCTGAGCGCCAACGACATTCTGCGGGCACATCGATGGAGGAAAAACCAGAGCTATCGATTAAAACTGAGTCGCGACATGCTCTGATGTCGCCGCTAGGGCTGTCACGCGGTTCATGTAAGCCTCAATAGTTCCAAACATCACAGCGCTGTCAGTCAGTTTGAACAGGTTATGGCGGGACGGAGAACAAAAACGACAACTTTTACATTTATGACGCAATTTTCGGGAAATATTGACCAATAATGTGCAATGATTACTACACTATGTGTTTTATCAACGTTTTTCTTTTTTGAAGCGGCAGACACATTTATCACTGTTTTAAATCGTAGAGGGTGCCCCTGCATGCTAGCAGGGGACAGCTATACCTTGTCCTCCTTTATACTTAATCATGCCAGTGGTCAAGCTCACCTTCAGATCTACGTCCTTCAACAAAGCATGATACTGTTTTTGATTCCCCGTTGTTACTTACTTTTGAAAATGTTTAAATGTCCATCTTTAAAGAAATGTAGTATGTGAAGTGTCTGACAAGAAAGAATAAGACAGTTGAGCTGCTGTGTGCACAGCAGCGGACAGGAGAAGGAGTATAGGACCGGAGTGCTGGCAACCTGTCCTTTTGGCAGCTTTGAGTCCAGTATGTGGATGGATAGCATCGGTTTCCCAGGTGAGAATAAAGCTGGAAACGAACTAGCAGCAGGTTTTGAATGAATTTTGTGGTGGCCTGTGATTGGTAAAAATTGGATTGTATTAATTGTGTTTATTCCAAGCATAAGGGATTTGTTAATGATGGTTATGATGCACTTGAAGGTTTGACTGAAGAATTGTCACCAACATGTTCTGACAGGGCAGAATAGATCAGCCTTAGGCTACGTTCAGACTGCAGGCCTTGATGCTCAATTCCGATTTTTTTGTGAAATTGGATTTTTTTTGTGAGGTCGTTCACATTGCAATTAAATGCGACCTGTATGTGGCCTGCTGTGTGAACGGCTTACCGCCCCATACTATCGCGCATGCGCAGAAGAGCGTACGATGACGTCATACGCAGCGAGCGTGCCCAGTGTTTGATAGATAGATAAATAAATACTTTATTCATCCCAATTTGGGAAATTGTTTAGTTGCAGCAGCATACACTAAAAGATATGAAAACAATTAAAATATGAACAAGCAAATAGAATAGAATAAAATAAATATAAAATAAAATAAATAAAATAAATAAAATAAAATAAAATAAAATAAATAAAATAAAATAAAATAAAATAAAAATAGTGAATAAATATTTGCTATATACAAATCTCCAGTATTTTTATTATTTTTTTCTTTGTTATTGTTTTTTAGGAGAGACTCCAAGCATATTGAGCTTGAAGTTCTCTTCCAGCCTGAGGGGATGTGTTATAGATGGTGATGGCTGCTGGTAGGAAGGATTTCCTGAATTGGTCCTTGTGACATCAGAGCTGGCTGAGCCTGTTGGAAAAGGAGCTCCGCTGTCCAACCAGCAGCTGGTGGAGAGGATGGGTGGGGTTATCCATGATGGATAACAGTTTGTTCAGTGTCCTCCTCTCCACCACAGATTTTTAAAGTTGTTGTCTAGCCGGAGCCAGCACATTAATCACGGAAGAGGATATTAAAAAGAAAAAGAGCTAGGCTTTTGTGGGACAGTGGCATCGTCTATCCAAAGACACGTTTGGGTGCGTCGTCGTAGCCAGGAGTGGTGGGACTGTGATGTGAGCGGCTTTTCAGACGTGTAGGTCGGAAAAATGCGCCCTGGCCGTTCAGACTGCAGTCGCATGGCAAAAAATCAGCTACGTATCGGAATTAGGACCACATATCCAAGTGGCCTGGATCGGATTTGAAAAAATCCGATCTGTGCTGTTCAAACTGTCATGAAAAGATCAGATACAAGTCACATAGGGCCAAAAAAAACGGATTTGGGTCACTTCAGTCAGTGTGCTGTCTGAACGTAGCCGTGTTAGTGGCTGAGCGTGGAGGTGTCAAGCAAACATGATTCCAATAACAGCGGACTATTTTACCCGACTCCTACGACAGCTCTGGATCGCTCGTAAATTCTCTTCGTACCTGAAAGAAAAGTCAAAATATGATAAAATTGGCTAATGCGCAACTTCTCTTAAATCACTTGTACGCACCACTTAACAACAAATCTGTTTGTACAAGCGATTCTTCAATGAGGCCCACTGTTCCCCGGCCTGCACTCTGGACACCTTTAAAAAGCACATCAACACTTTTTTCTTGAACCACACTTTCTGTTGAGCCTTTTTTATTCATTGGAACCGTTTCAAACCACCTGTTTCATTTACTCATATACACTGATATTTTATTGCTTTTACTAAACTTTATTTGCTTAGATGCTTGGTCGGTTAGCTTTGAAGCTATGTTCCATCCACAGTCAGTCTGATGTCATTATACATTCAAAGTGCAGTTACCCAAATGTTTGCACCATGGCTCCCATCCAAACAGCTGCAGGTAAAACTCCACACTGACAAACAGGAAGTGGATGATTCCAATCACATTTATGCTGGAGGGATCCAGATTGGACCAACAGCAGCTTCACTGGCAGCTACAAAACCACCTTAAAGAGGGATTATTGCCACCCAGTGGACTGGAGTTTGACTTTTGTAACTTATAGTGAAAGCATTCATGGATCCAGTATGTCTTTAGTTTTATGCAATTCATGATTCAAATATCCTGGGATCACTTGCTGTTCTGGATTTCTTTTCATTGAAACCCATTATCCTCCAATTGGAGAAGCTAAATAGACGCTACTCATAAAGCACTTTTCCAGTGTAGCTGACCGCTCGGAGCGCTTTCGCAATAAATGTCACATTTACCTATTCGCTCACACGGTCCGTACATGCTACCAGTGTTGTGCCAGTTCACAGCTTTTCTGAACTAGTTCAAGTTCAGTTCATACATGCTCAAAGTGAACAGTTCACGTTCAAAGTTCACAATTTTAATTCTGAACTAGTTCAGTTCATTTTACTTTTTTCATGAGATATTCAAATGAATATTTTTTTCACACTACGAGCTAGAAATCACTATATGTTCTTTGAAACTGCTCATTGTAGACATTTGCTCATGACACTGCAATTGTGGGTTTCTTACCAGGTGATGAAACTTGCAGCAGTACAGACATGGTAGACCAGTTGGCTGTGTCATTTGCGTTTGGGGTTGGCAGGGGGTCTTTTTTCCCTTTCCTCCCTTATGACCCTCGAGGGCGTGCATATATGCATTCACACTGGATGGATGTTTTAACTCAATGTGCCGTTTCAAATTCGAGAAGGACGTTGTTGATGTCCTAACTTGTTTTTGCTGCGCAGGTGGACATATCTTACACAGAAAAGTAAGATTTTTGCCGTTGGGGTCTTGGTTTGCAAGAGTGTAAAATTGTTTTAAATGTTCATAAGGAGAATCGGTGTCTGTCTCCGTGCCATCACTTCCACTAGCCTTTTTTTTTAAATTGCAGCGCTTTCTCTCACTCTCGTCATTGCTCTCTCTCTCTCTCTCGCTCCCCCAGCCCTCCGCGCGCAATTCATCACGGGTAATGGCGTGCGGAAGCCAGTATGTTATTCAACTATTCTCAGCCAGACACTACGTTGCCCGCAATGCATTGTGCACACAATGTCAAAACCATTTCTGTCTGGTGATACATGATTTAAGCGGCGGCACCAGCGAGAACACAGGAGGGAGGAACTTTCTCTCGTTGCGTTTCAAAAGAGAAAACAGATGTCACTCAGTTTTCAATGGAAAACAAATTCCAACGTTCATTTACAGTGATGTCTGCCATTCATGACACATAATGTGAAATAATTCACGTTCAAGTTCTTTATTAAAAAATGTGTTGCGTTCAGTTCAACGTTCGCGAAAAAATGAGCGTGTTCAATGAACGCGTTCTTTTGAACTCGTTCAAGCACAACACTGCATGCTACACACACTCATACATTCACACATCAGTAGGCAGCGTGGGGTTCAGCTTCATGAATATTCAAATGACCCACTTAATCCATGTCCCAACAGTTGAGTGTCAGGTCTCACAGCCAACTTAGAAGTCTTTGTTAATGCTCATCGTGCTATTTATGACGCGCCTGTCAGGCCTGCTGACCCTGGTGAACATGGTGAGTTCACTGTCATTTACTGTGATAGTGAGCAGGTTTCATGTTTACATTTACTTTTCACTTCATTTACCTCTTTCTCACCTCCTGTGAGTCGTTGGCCTGCCTGACCAAACGTCTTTTGGTGACCACATACGATGCCTGAATGCTTATGAATGGATCTGGAAGGAAAGTCAACATTGCATTGGAGGTGCTCGCTAGGTCATATCTCACACCGCCTTCTCTGTAACACTCAATTAAATCACACCCACAATGGTGAAGTAAGCCAATGACACACGTGGTCTTCATGACCCTACGTCTGTCAAACTTATTTCCGCTACTTATAAAACAGAACCCCCCCCTGACTAGTTTGAACTGAAGAAGCCTTTAAGATGAAAATAAGTCCTTATTCAACCTCTTCACATGGATAACTGACAATCCACACCAACCAAAGCAGTCTTCCATCACATGAAAACCGTGAGGCTCAACCAATTGGTTTAATGTGTGCTTCGCTTTCAATAAAAATAAGAGTCTTTGACGCAACGCCTCTGTTTTCCTGAGTTTATTCAAGTGCTTGTTGTGATGCAAGAGAAGACGAGATTATACAGAGGAGACTGAAAATATGTGACAGGGAGCTGCGTATACATCATACTGATAACACATTTAAAATGTAGAACATATTCACACAAGTGAGTCAAAACATGACTTCAACAACACGTCAGTATAACTCTTGTGATACTAGTCATTCTAAAACTTCACTGAACACATCTTTCTTCCCTTTTCCCTCATTATTTTTCATTTTTCCTATTATTAAAGCTGAATAAAAAGTCAGAAGAAGTGTGCCCAAAGCAACACCAGCAAATATACTTGAAATATATACAGTACAGCACTTAGGGAACCTTTATATGTTCATGTTTTCAGGGCCTTCATAGTGTTCAGGTTTTCCTCCAGTGCATCCAAGCACAATGTTTATTGTCTCCACACCGAAGCTCCTTTCCTTAGCATTTAATTTATCATGGCAGCCTGCTCAACAGTTACAAGTCATTTTATTCAGTTAGGAACCTGCTTAAGGAGAGAAACATATCAATTTTACTTGTGAAATTTTAATGTACGATTTGACATCGGTCTACTTGAAACCGGGGTCGATATCAGGTGATTAACTTACATCTCTTGCAACGTTGCTATCCAGGGGTCCTTCAACCAGCTGTCTTTTCCGAGCTTTGGGAGATTCCAGAATCGGCGTTGAGTCGGAACCTGATGATGACTCTTGGGATGCACTTGATGGTGATAAAGATGAGCACTCTGAGAACTCCACCTCAGCATTGCTACCTAAGAAGACACACAGCCTTGCATTGTAAATGACGTAATTGACCACTGCTCAATTTACATTTTGTGGAAAACAGACTCAAATTCTTTAAAATTAAAAATATAAGCCTGCAAACCCTTACCATCCCATTCTTCGGCCTCCAAAGATACCCCAGATGACTTCAAGAGTTCATCAAATATGTCCGAATCCACTTCCACGTTAGAGGAATCCTTCAGGCTCAAAGAAACAGAACCATACTGTAACGACCCGGAATAAAGTTAAAAGCACACAGTTGGCTTGTTTCCTCCTCTCCCTGTCAATCACTGGACCACAGGTCATGTCCCTCAGGTGTGGGCTGGTGGTTGGTGGAGAAGAGTGGGCGTGGGCCAGTCTGTCTGCAGGTTTGGTGCTCTCCTGCAGGTTGGTTGCGGAGCAGTGCAGAGAGCCATTCGTGTTCCTTGGGCAGCAATGACTGTACTGTAAGTTGTGAGGTGTACAGCTTAATAAAAAAGCAGTTAGGCAACCGCTTGTCTCAGAGCCTCCGAGAAGTCATTACAATACTTTAGGCAAGCAAGATTTGGGAGGGCCAAACATGCATTAATGAACAGAGTTGATGAAATATAAATACACCGGAGTTAGCAGAAAAGCTCATTTTCATCTGTAGTCTCCAGGAAAAACATTGGAAAACCCTAAATGCACAAACAAACATGTCAAATTAGCCTAACAGTTACCTGCTTGCAAAAACTGGGAGTAATACTCGTCTTCCGCCTTCGGTACCCTGACCCATCTTCAGGAACCAGCATGTCGCTTCAAAGACAAGAATGGCATAAATTATTATTCCTAATTTCTTATATTTACACCCAGTGTTTCCCGCTCGGATGGGGGGTCATTTGAACACTGTACAATTACCGCGACTACCACGCACATGACATCGCAACATGACACCGACAGTGATGAAGGAAGATTAAATGCTGTTTTAAAAAAATTAAAACACTCAAAAAGCCTTTCTTTTACAGACACTTTTAATAATTTAAGAGACTAATTTTAGCTAAACCCTGGTCCAGCACAGTGTTGGCCAGGGCTAGTGAGCTAAGCTAACGTTAGCTAGCTAGACAACTTCGCTAGGTAGCTAGCAGCCAAAGTCAACCACAAAAAAAAACCCAAAAACGCTAATATCAATCCAAAAGAGACAATTGAACGAGCCAAAGTGTAAATCCAGAGTGATTAATAGTAACCCCTGTTAATTTACACCAATACTAAAAAAATAACACTGGCACATTTGCTGTGTACGCTGTCAGGTAGGGATATAAGGGTCAAATCTTGTAAATTTATACCTCTGCTGAATGATAAAAAGTCATTTTGAGACCAAAAAGAAATATCCAGTTTCCATTTCAAATGTCAAGCCACCTCACCAAAGCATTATATAAGCCAGATATAAATCACCATCCATCCAACAATGATAATGTACATACAGTAGGCAATCAAACACATAAACACGGATTCAATTAAAGGTGATAGAGAAAGGTTGAATGGGGCATTAATCCTTGTTCTGTGATGTGATATGTAGCCCAAAAAAAATTGGTTGGGTCTGTAATGGCTCAGAACTTCCCTAAAGGGCTCTCTGAAACAGCTGTTACTATGCTGGGTTTAGAAGGCATCATTTGCCCTTATTGGCGTCGTTTCAGAGCTTATCTGGCAACCTCATTATGAAATGCAGGTAGGTGTTGGCGCTATTCGGTTGCCGTTGCTTGATTGGCTGCCCTTGCTCTCACTGAAAACAGAGCTATAGAGTAATACACTGACTGAAAAGAAAGCTCATTCCCTTTAGATGAACAAGCCAGAGCTAACGTGCAATTCTTACAACAGGAATATGGCACAACACACATTTAAAACACAATTAAATGTGATACTTACAGGCTGTACTGATTGCTGGGGTTGATTTTGTTCAAAATCAGAATCAGAATTCGTTTTATTGCCATTGTTAGTGAACAGTGTTCACTAACTAGGAATTTGCTGCGGCGTAAGGTGCAAACATGTAACATAGGATATAATAATAAAAAATAAAGAATAAAAATATATGAATATAAAATGTACAAGGTGTGTACAACAATACACAGTATCCAATATACAGAGCAACAACAGTGCAGCTTCATTAGTGCAATTTTAATGATGGTAAAGTGACTGGGGCAGGTTATGAGGTGATTATGAAGTGTTCATAAGTCCAACTGCAAGGGGAAAAACTGTTTTTGTGACGGGAGGTTCTGGTCCGAATGGACCGAAGCCTCCTGTCCGAGGGGAGTGGTGCAAATAGAGAAGGGTCAGCTGTGATCCTTTTCCTGGGGGATATTCAAAAAAGAGGAGTACTTGAAACAGAGGTTCTGACACTTGCTGGCACTTCGTGTGTACTCCCACAGCGGGGAGACTCACAACGAACACCAAAAACGTGAAAAAGATGATTTTGATTCTCTATCCCCTTTAACATAATTTGATGATTATAGTCCATTAAAGTGATACTCCGGAGTAGATTCAACCTGGGGTCATTTGAACCGTGATATCCAGCCAAGTAGCCCACCCGCAGTTTTTTCGATATTGGCTGAACATCAGCCGAGTTACAGAGTTATCCCGAATAGCTTCGTACAAGGGTTAATGGATCCTGGTCCGTATCTCCAAAATTAACACACTAAAATCACATGCCATGACACCAAACTTCTACAGTAGTACAAATATGGTCTGTACTCACCAAACGATGCATTTGGAAGTTTGAAAATAGTCCAGGAGTTTATTATTATCAACACAAGCCTAATAGCTTCTCTGCAGCTAAAGCTGCGTCGACGTCACTTCTGGAGCTGGGAGCTTCAAAGTAAGATGAGGGTTGATCTACTACTGTAGACAACAAAGTATATGCTATATTCTACATGTTTTTTTTATGAATTTTTATGTTGTAGAGTTATGAAGTTATTTTATCAATGGAGAAACTGAGCAGCCTTGCTTTGTTGTCTACAGTAGTAGATCAACCCTCATCTTATTTTGAAGCTCCTAGCTCTCTGAAGTGACGTCGACGCAGCTTTAGCTGCAGAGAAGCTATCAGGCTTGTGTTGATAATAATTAACTCCTGGACTATTTTCAAACTTCCAAATGCATCGTTTTGTGAGTACAGACCATATTTGTACTCCTGTAGAAGTTTGGTGTCATGGCATGTGATTTTAGTGTGGTAATTTTGGAGATACGGACCAGGATCCATTAACCCTTGTACGAAGCTATTCGGGATAACTCAGTAACTCAGCTGATGTTCAGCCAATATCGAAAAAACTGCGGGTGGGCTACTTGGCTGGATATCACGGTTCAAATGACCCCAGGTTGAATCTACTCCGGAGTATCACTTTAACGATCGTCATTATTGCATCATTATATTGATGCGATCAAGCAATGCTTGAGATTTCATCCATCGGAGGGTGGAAAGACGGTTAACTGTGAAGAAGACTTACTAACAGAAACATCTCTGCTGTCGACTCTGACAAGATCTCTGAGAACAAAGGTGGCTGTGAAGCGGGAGGTCTTGGGATCTCTGTTTGGACTCTTGGCCCTCGAAACGCAGTCTCAGATAAGTAGTGAGTATACGGGTGGATTTGATGTTCTTTGTTTTTTTTTTAGATTTTATGTTTAAAAGAAAACAGGAGAGGGGACATGCTTGTCTTTAACTACTCTGTGTGATGGAGAATATTTGGAATATTAGTAGCTTGATTATTGGCGGAATTACCCCGCGGACCCTCACGAGGACACTAACAAGTAATTTCAGCTTGACTGTAAGCCAGCTTTATTAGAGCTGTCGTCCACGGATGAGTTTGCTAAGTGGAAGCCAAGACTTGAAGGGATGGAGGCGGAGGATGTTAAACTGCAAAAAAATGGCCCTAAAAATGAAAACATTGTAAAACTAGTGGTGTTCCTTGTCCCACTAACTGAATAGGAAGAGCCTTGTTTTTACTTTGTTTCTGGTCAGTATGACCTATAAATGCCAGACCTGGTGAATATTTCTGTGGATGGAAGTAATTCCAGCTGTGAAAGCACAACAGCTACAGGGAGCTTATACCAGCTATCTCAATAAATGCTGTTCACTGTTTGAGTGCACTTCTTCCTTTCCTTTGAATCTCTGTGATGAAGCTGACATCATGCAAACCGGTTGTCACAATAATGGCAAATATGTTGTGTTGAAATCCACTCTAATGTCATTCTTCCCGATGCGGAGTATAGGAACAAAATGCTGTTCGGGGTGCAGCATCGGATACTAGGAGAAAGCGAGCAGGGAAAGGATGAAGAAACTGGGAAAATTACTTTCTCAAAGTATTAAAAAGGGAGTATGTCGAGGAAGAGAATAAAGGCAAAGGCTACAGATCATGGTTTGCAGGTGATTTGATATTCTGGGATGATCCTTTAAGTTGATATTTTAGTATTAGAGTTGCTCTAAACGGCCCTTCAGCTATTTTTCAACTTGTTTTTTAAAAAAGAAAAAAAACTTTTTAAGGGAAAAGAACAGCAGAACATTGAATTTCTATGTTTTTCCTCATGTTAAGTAGGGGAGACCAGGGCTTGACGTCACACGGGTAAAACCAAACGGGGGAGCTAAAAAGTGGAATACTAGTTTTCTTTCTCTACATGGTCAGGTCTCATGTCCTGTGTGAGAAGACACCAACACATTGTAAGATGAGATGAGCACCAATTAACCATTTTCCACAACCCAAAGTAAAAACTATTAACTTCATATTTTTAGTTTGGGGCAACTTGTCTCAGTCATCTGGGGGTTAGTTGTCACATGTGACAAGTTACCCCCAGACTAACAACTTTCAAAAATGATTTGAATAAACGAAGACAGTCTGCTTATCAGCAGTTGTCATAATGACATTTTTACTTTATTTATTTACAGAAATAAAAGAGGGATTTAAAGGTGTAGAGAAAGTGAGAAGACATGGTCAGGAATTACAAAAGAAAAACAGAACATGGCAGTGCAGCGCCTGACGTGATGCTGAGGGCAGTCAGACAGGTGACCCTAGCTAAAAAGTCAATAAGGAGTAGCCTACAATTGCAAGATAAAATGTTGTTCACCCAGCTCGTCGCACAGCCTACCGCTGTTTTGTCAGGGCTCCTTGAGCTGATACCTCCACACTCTTGAGTGTTCACGGGTGAAACAACCGCTCGAGCTTCACTAATGCAATTTATTTGATCCCCTCACTTCTGCAAGTTAGTAATTTATATTCTACCCACAATCCCCCGTCCCTTTTTAACAGTATCAAATCATTGTTTTTGTATTCATGCAGTCTTATTCCAATTCCACTACTCAATAAACTGCACATATTCTTCTCTCTCTAAACCATGTAGCGAATAGAATCAAAATTGGCAATAAAAATTCCCACAGAAGGGAACTGTTAAGAAACCCCACTTCAAGATGGAATTTATCTCAGGCTTTCAGTGCATAAGGAGACAGCAAATTTCTCAGACTACCGTGATTTGCTTGAAAACTATGTTGTCAGTTTAATGCGTCTCACGTGAAGATGGTAAAAGGCTTCGGAGTGAGAACAAACCACATCCGTCTGTCAAATCAGCCCCGTTGAGCTTTCTGCATGTCTGTGCTTCAGCTGCTCCTGCTGAATCAGGTGCTCCGTCATGCAGCGGGAGAATATGTCAGATCTCCTCGGCGTGTTCACTGATGATTTTCAAAAGCTCAAACATATTTGCATGACTGGAGCTTTCGGGAACGGTTTGATCTCCGTGTTCTCGTTGCAAATCCAATTAGCTCTTGTGTCCAGTGGTACCGGTGGTAGAGCGTAACCAAATTTACCAGAGACTGCACACAACTCACTGAAAACACATTGATCTGTGATTTTACACTTCAAATAAAAACATTAAAGTCCTGTTTCCAATGTTTGGTATTGTGTTTTCCCATTTTCAAGAGGTCAGTTGGCAGGTTAGAGAAGCCGTTATGAATGGACATTGCTGCGTTACATTTATGTTCTATGATTTTTTAAATGTAACAATATCCTGTACTTTGTTAGTATCATAACATATTATAAAGAACAATTCCAAGAAGCATTTTCACACAGTGCTCTGAATCGCACGATCCCTCCAAATGTCCTGCAAACTTTATTCTTCCAGTTGTTTTTTTTCCCTTTTCTTTAAAAGGAATTTCACACCCCTGATGGCAAACCAGATTGCACAGAAATAAGAGTTCTGTCCACATTATTTATTTAACGAGGTCATATGATACAGGTATGATACAGTAATAAGTCCCTGCATATTTGGTTATTAATATTAAAAAACGGTTGAATAAGTCCTTGTGATTTAGAACATTGTTTTCACTATAAACGCACATCCTTATGCTGAGGGGTTACATTTTTTTGCAGTCTAACCCTAACAGGGAAATCATGTTTACCTCTAACTAAGTAGTTGCAATACCAATATGTAAATAGGCAACAAAATAAACCAAAAGAGAGGGTGAAAGAACACATAAGTGGAGAAACAACCTTCAGGAGGACCTTTATAGTTTGTTCAGAAGTAAACACTTTTCTATGTTGTTTGTGAAGCGTAACCTATAAATCTCAAAGCCCACTTTAACACAACGGCTTTAAATGACGCCCTGGAAATGTAAACGAGTTGGGATGCAAGGTCAGAATACCGTGGGTATGTTTTCAGTCCTCGCAGCAATCAATCAGTGGCCCTTCTCCACTGTCACCGTTCGCTGTCGTGGAATGTTGGTATGCACTTAATTGCAAGTCTGCAAACGGCACAAAGGAATTAGACTTTAGTATTGCTGCCCTCACAAGATGTGTAACGGCACAAATGCACTTTCCTTTACTCGGCTGGTTCTGCTCAGAGAGCTGAAGAAAACCAAATCCTTCCATAGTATTCAACCCATCATCGGACTACAGAAATGTTCACATTATGTAGGTAGTTTAAAATACCATTTACTGATTAGCATACAGGACACAGATTTGACCGGAGATCCCTGAGGTCAAGTTACAGTTTACTGCGGAATACTGCAACACATTTGTTGCAATAAAGCAGACAACCACAGTTATGGGCGCTTTGTTCGCCACATCTCCCCTCAGCATCGTGACTCGGTGGTAGTCTGTTATTTGGTTTTATGTGGATTCTTCCATTCAGCCACAGGGAACGACTCGATGAAGTTCACTGCTATTTACTGTTTTTTTTAGACATCCTGCCCACGTGTAGGATTAGTAAATCAATATTATTTAAAATGAAGCGCACTGAACTGATTTCAAAGTATACCTTTCAAATTTCATATAAGCATACCTCCAAAATTGTGTTTTGGGGCTTTTACAAATAGCTGAGAATCTTATCCAGCATGTGTATCTGTTGTCAGACTTTTACTGATAATGTGACATTCCTTAAGGCCTGAGGGAATTCTCTCTGCTCTTGCCAACAAATAGTGTAGAACACCAGAAATCCACTAAGTGCAGTGTGTATGGTGTTGGAACTGTAGATTCTCACTGAATGGCATGTCTTCCATATGAAAAAGCATCACCTCTGTAATGTGTTCCTGAGCACATTCCCTTCTGTTGATAATGTGACGTTGGCTTCCAGTCAATCCATCTATTTCTCTACTGTCTCTGAACACCAACAGACAGTTGAAAACAGGTTGCGTTTTTCTTGACTGAAACCTCAGTGACATTTCGTGGCACCTTCTCAAATCCAGCTCCTGTTTCTGGAGATATATCCTTTGCTTTTCCGGTGTTACGTTGGCGGGATGATAGTCTCGAACCTCTTCCAGCTATCTGTTTTGCCTGTCTCTACTCTTAAAAGATGGAGCCCCCCCCCCCCCCCCCCCACACACACACACACACACACACACTTTAGAAAAGAGTATACTGTTGGAGCATAGTTGGAGTGGTGAAGTGAAGAACAAGAGTAAGTATGTTGGATTCAGAAAGTCCATAATTCAGTACCTATCCTACTATAAAAGTGTATTTGTTTACATGACTGCGCACGATGCCATTTAAAGAAAAAGGTCCCCCCCACAAGAAATGGGGAAAAGGCAGGATTTGAAGGTTTTGAAGAATTCTGTACATTTCTATGGATCCTGTAATAATGAATGCATTGCCTTTAGCTGTATGCTATCATGGACATTCCTATGCCATTCTGATACCTTTGAAGAAAGGAGTATTTCCCCCTTGATACTTTGTTCCGTGCTCTCTACAACTCATTATCAACTCTATGGTCCTACATGAAGTATTAACTAACTCCTTGTTCATAAAACATAACATATCCAGCCATCCCTGATTGAGTTCTCATAGATTTAGAAATAAGCTGACCATTAACTATTAATTACCTAATCATTTAGTTGTTTAATAGTATGTAATCTTCAACATTTCAAGCGCCATCGTTGCTGAATTGCAGCAAACGATCGCACAAAATAAAACATTCTGTAATTCCCAAGTAGCACAGCAGATAATGTTTCTACTCACTGCCACTAGATTACACACGAGTTATTTGAGGTATATCCCCAATGAAGGTATCTTCTCATTCAAATAGTTTGAATAAATTGATAAGAAAGTCCATGAAATTAACTGCTGTATTGGTGACGGGCATTTGGTTCAGATCTGAGAGAGTGACGGATCAAAGCACAACTAGAGCAGTGATTTCAGCTTGGCTCAGAACAACTACAACATTAAAAATGGAGGGGGGGTTGACTTCCTGGAATTATCTAAAAGCCACACGATCTACACCTTCAAGCTGCAGCCTTTTGAAATAATATCATTTTAAAAAAGTGCTTAAAGAGTTAAGTTGTGGTAAACCATCAGGTAATCTGTCTTTAATTTCACATGATTAGTTCCCATTTACTTCCACAATGCAAAATTTGGTGCCTCTTACCAGAAGTGTTACCCCAATGTGTTACTCCATAGTGAAAGGGATATGATAGCCTGAATCTTTCTATGTGGACTTTATCTCATTAACAATTAAAGACACAAAAACCTTGACTGCTCTGACAGATCCAAGTCTTTTCAACGGGAAAGCTTTTCCTCAAAAACATGTGAAATAAAACATTAGCCTTGAACGAGTTGCCCTTGCCAGCTCGCTGTGTATCTAAACTAGCTAGTTAACTGCTCCGGCTTCATCATAGAAATAACTTTGCCGAAGGTGACATAATTAGAAGAACATAGGCTGCTTACTTAAAAGTAAGATGAAGTAATTGAAGAATTCTGAAAGAACAAAGCTGAACTGAAGCGGCACCGCCGCAGATTTGGCAACACAATATTTTAGAGTAGCAGATTTAATCTTGTGGATTTATGGGCCAATTTAACAATTTTGTACCTTGGCTATTAGACCTCTGTGTGCACGTACTTACAGGTGTTACACACTGTGGTTTAAATCCAGGAGTGCACAGGAGAGGTCACATTGCTGTTTAGCTACCCTTCAAACTGAAGTTAGAGGAGGAATTTTAGTCAGTGGACATGCAGTCGATGGATTTTGTTTCAAGCCATATTGATGAGAGCCCTGTGGAATCACCACCAGTATCTGCCAAATTATTTACCCCATAGGTTCACAAACTTTTATAACAGCTGGGATTAATGGAGACATGGATAAAGGGCTCATTTCAGTTTGAGCAGAGAATACTGCTAATTTTCTCTCATTTTGAAACCCAATTTTTCTTGACTAAGATGATCACTTTTAATAATTTTTGTTTGGCTTGGTGGTTGATAACACAGCATATTCCTTTCTGCTTCACTCACATTTTAAACCGACAACGCCAGCAAACTTGAAACTATTTTGAAAGTCACCTGCTCCCTCAGCCGTTCTGGTCAACTTGACCTTGGTGTTCGCTTGTAAAAGGATTGCCTCACTTCAGTTGATTTGTGATTCTGCAACTAAAACTTGGCTTGTAAATCAGTTTGGATGTCTGTTGCTTGGATGCCACATAAAGTACGGGCACATGGTTCTCGTAGCTCATCTCGGTCCGCTGGCGTTATTGAGCTCTGTTGGCAAGGCTTTTCCTCTTCTGCCGTCTCATCGGCCTTCACTGTGAGTTGCCTCGGAAGGAGACGATCTTGAGACCCCTGCCCTCGTCCCCCCCTTATATTCCCACTCAAAACATGACAGCACTAAGGCTAAGATAGAAACAACTTTTCCCATCAGAGCATTAGACATCCATCAGGCCAGCAAGATGAGTTGTATTCTCTCCAATATTTGTTCTTACCCAACCTATGACAGCAAGTTATTAGTGTCCACTCTTGATATGAACCCTGGGTTTGTTTATCTATTCCCTCTGATGATCAAAGTGCTTGGTCTGTTTGTGCACTCCACAAGGCCCCTGTGTCCGCATGATGAGGATATACCAATGTTGTTTCCTGCAGAAGATACTGTTAAAACTGAAATCCTGTTGCAAATGAGGCAACCTTAAGTCACTCGCTCCTTTTTCATGCAGCCTGCTTGCTCCCACTTTGATGGTTCCTTTGTAAGTCAGCTTTAATTGGAGCTGAAACAGTTTGGAAGCCCTTGAACAAACAGTGCAGTCTTTAAACTTTTAAACTCATTTCTCTATCACTACTTAGTCTGAGATGATTTAGTTTAGTTTTGTTGGCAGTGTAATATCACATGCTGTGTCATCAGCAAGTTTTTCCACCTAAATTGAATGATGTGCCCCACATTTTGAATTTAATTGTCGCCTTGAGAACACAAAATGTAGGGGTGCCTTTCATTATGCTAGGGTTCCTTCAAGCTTCCCTCACTTATGTGTCTTCTCGTGAGGATGTGACAGATGTGAGGGAAGATGAAGTTGTTTCCTCACATCTAGCCCCTTCAGAAGACTTCCCTTTCTTTGCTCCGGGTCTCCTCAAGGTGCACTTTAAGGGATTGGAATTTTTTTCTGGGTCATGGAAGGAGACAGGATGCAAGGAAGCACAAGTTAGCATAACTTCTGTGTGAAATTTATGCTTTAAATGATCAAGAAATGCTGAAGTAGTAGGGCTGTGCTTCAATTAACCACTAAAAACCAAAAGTCAAGTGAAATCAGGAAAGACGGGTCACTGACTCTGCTGACCCGACTTCCTCTTGCAGTGCATTCCACAATTTAGGGGCTTTGACAGCAGAGGTTCTTTTACCTCTAGTATTCAAACATCCCCTCCGGGAACAAATAGGAAGCAAGAAAAAGGATCACGATCATTTCTCCCACTCTTCTGCGGAGGCTGTAAATCAGAGCAGATTGAAGCTGTGGTTTATTTCTACGATAAAACCATTAAAACCAGTTTATACTTCAGACATTTACTGTGGTGCTCTGTATCTCGGTTAACAGGAACACACATTACAACATCAGCTCGTTCACGCAGTTATAATATTAACCGGAGATTGAAATGGAAATTCTTTTCATCTTCTCTGCTTCACAGATGAATCAATTAGCCTCCTTGGTTCAGTTTCAGATAAGTTGCAAATACGTTTTCCTCACATACAAAACGTCAAACAGAAAAACTGTGCATTTTTTTTTGTGTTTGTTCATCACATGTACCAAAGTATATAAAGATAACACAGTCTTATTCTAGATTGTTGCTTTAAACCCACGTTCATGGAGAATTTAATCAAAGTGTTAATACATTAGAGTACACAGCCATATCACACAACTGAAGATCTATTACTCTGACAATATTGTCTGTTGCATGATGGAGGAGAAGCTGGTGTTCCCCATCATAAAAACAGATGGGAAGGTCCACCGGCTTTATGTAGAAAACCAAGTCTCTCGGATTTTAATTTTGCACTTTGCAAACTGGCCGGTATTTTTCAAAGCAGTTAATGACTTATGGTTCAAAGAGACAGCAATGCTTGCCGGAGTAGAGGACCGCTATAGATTTTTCAAATGATCAATTAACCAGTGTAAGGAGTTGTTGTTTTAGAACTCGCTCCAATAAGCCTTGTCATTAATCTCAATCAATAGTCTCTAAGCATGACTTTTATTGAAATTCTATAACACACATGGACTTGAGTTTCTTGCAAAAGTGTATGCAGTTTTTATACTATAGTTTAGAAGAGATGGAACAGTCCCATCTTAATTTTTTTTATATGCAGCCCAGATGGATACCAACGCAAACACAAGCGAGACAAAGATTTCCGTCCACGTCTCTCTTATTGAAAGTGTGGGGTGTCACAATCATTTTCTTCTCGTAAATGTTGTGCTAAGTGGCATATCATAGCAGCGAAAGACGTAGGAAGCCATGGTGATTGCAGACTTTCATTTGCCAGAGAGCTTGTTCAATCCATTTAATTTTAGCAAATTCACACGTTTGGCAGGGAACGACAAAGGCTTATATGGAGTTAAATGCACTGATTGGCAGCGCTGCACAGTGAGTGTGTTTAATTAAAAGGTTCGTCTTCATTCATGGTAAAGCATCACTTTGATTCTTGTTTGATTAAAATCTCACCTCATGGTTGAAAAAAATCCATTGTGTTTGAAGAGAGCTGTGTATTGATTCAGAAATGTAAACTAATTAAACCAACAAAGGCATCTGTGAGGCCTTTTTTTTTCTTCTCCTAAAGGGAAAACTTGTTTTATATTGAATCCAGCCCTGAAATTCAGAGATAGGTACATCAAATTTTTTTTGTCCTCTGGGCTTTCAGTGTGATAGTTTATGATATTAAATGTGAGGGCAACATGCATTTCATTGTGAAAAAAATGAGAAACTGACACTGTAAGCCCAATATACAGCATTGGTAATGATATTGAAAATGTACTATGGTCTGTAACTAATCAAGCCTACCAATGAGAAATTATTCATAGGAGTCCAGTTGGATTCCATAGATCTAGTAACATTTACTGTGAATACCAACTGTGTCTTATTTGTCTGCTTCATTTGGATTTCATTAAGGCATCATTTTTGTTTTCAGCTCATGTCCCGAGAACCCAATATAATTCATCAATTGAAATTGCATTATGGCTTCAAGTAAAGCAATAATAAAGGCAGGCCTGCGTTCGAGGGACAAGTCAGAGCCAGCGTGCTCAGTACTGCACGTAACTTTTGCCTCCAACAACCAATTATGTTATCAATAATAGAATTTGGTACTAACCCTAAACAAACCTCAAAGTTCTTAGTTTTAGGTCTGTCTGGTAATCAGTTGGCATATTACAAAATGTATGGAAACGTAAATCGCAAAATTGGTGGCCCACGGTTGGAAGAACAGGCAACACAGTTTAATGTTGAGGATCCATCATAAAGTTCAAGTAACTTTTAAACGTTACAGCTTTTACTACAGTATCATAATAACAAAGGAGGCACTGATATATCTAATGGCCAGTTAAACGGCTAACAACTTTTTACAGTAATTAACCATTAAAAGTTCACTATTGGTTAACCTCTATTATTATTTAATTAAATAAATGTTTTTGATTAAAGTTCCATTTATAGTGCTTCAATATTTCAGCTCTTTTTCTCGGCTTTGTGCCGCTTCCAACATCCCACTCGACATTAGTCAAAGGACAATCATGGTAGTAGCACCTAAAATATGAATTTGCACTTTACAACTTAATTAGAATGACATGGAGTCTCATTCCACTTTATTTGCTTTTTTAGCTTGAGGATAGGAATTATGGAGTTGGTTTCAAATTCTTTTCAGGCTTTTAAAGTCTACAAAACACAATGACCATGTGATTAAAGACAAAGGGGGGGAAAAAACTTTTCCACTGTAGTTTGATCTTATTTACTCACTGAGCACTCTGAAGTGTACGGAGCCCCTGAAGGGATATGGAGGGATTTTTTTTTTGCGAGATCTCGCAAAAGTTTTTTTCCCACGTTAGTGAACCGGAAGTAAAACAGACACAGCGATTTCAGATGTCTCTCACTTATGTCAAAGCCATGTCTACGTGCAAGAACGGATTTGATGTCTTTATATGTTAGGCCAATACTAAAATAGAAATCAATAAACTTCTCCCACGGATGATGGGTAGGCTCCTCCATCGCTGTGTCTGTTTTACTTCCGGTTCACTGACGTGGGAAAAAAACTTTTACGAGATCTCGCAATACTACGGAGCCCTCCATGTCCCTTTAGGGGCTCTGTAGAGGTGCTCCCTCCACTCAAATATATATATTTTTTTAATTTAAAAAATTAGCCATGTGGGGTTGAATTGAAGCACTTTGAACCCTATAAAAATCATTTAGATGAACAATGTTGGTCAGAGAAACAAGTCAGAGATTATAAAACTCATTCAAATATATCATCACCTAACTTAAATGTCATGAAAAAAGGTCCAATGGATGTTGAGATATTACCTGCTACTCAAATACTTCCTATAAAGAATCATCTTTAATTATGGTTCCAAATTTTATGGCAATCCACCTCATTCTTATCCAGATTATTCTTATTTCACACTGAAACACTGCTGATCTCCAAAGAATTTTTGGATTTGCCGTTGACCCACAGAAGGATGAAATCTGTTTGAACCACTGTGGTGCTTAGAAGGTCAGAAGACACCATCTACACGCAGTGATAAAAATGGTAATGGAGGCATAATGGAGACAACACCGCCGATGGAGGATGAGTCTATATGATCCCTCTGCATCTAGAACAGATTCTCCCACCTGCCAATGACGCTCCAAGTTCGTTACCACCGTGTTCGGGTACTGGCTGAGCTGGTGAGGCAGAAATTTGATTATCCTACACATCAGCGTTAGTTTAACTGAGCAAATTTCAGCTGAAATAGATGTACCAGACATACCCAGTTTCAGTCCATGTGTGACATGTTTTGCTCTTTGTCCTCTGGGCCATTCATAATACTGCCAGAAATCCAATAATATATGATGCTTTCAACATTCTGTGACTGCTTGTAATTGCTGTCATCGAAGCTCAAGTTTGATCTTTCGCTTTTTTTAAATCCGTTTCCACCGTGCAGATCTAGAGTGTGAAGGATTTTCCATGTCGACTCAGTGATTAACACATGTTTTACTTTTTTATGGCTTTTTCAAAGAAAATAAGCAATTATCGGAATCGTGTTACATTTGAAAAATCCCTATATTAAAGTACTTCAAATCAATTATACGGTATACACAAATTTGAAAACAAGAAAAAAAATTTGATCCTTATACCTCATGGTATGAAAGACCTTGCTGATTTTGCCATGTGCGTCAAGTGTGTTTCATGGCTTTATCCTCAGGTTATAGCTCAATAACTTTCCACAAAAAATGATGATTTCTGGATGTGCTGGATGTTATATGAATACTGAAAATATGCCTTACAGCTCTGTTCCAAGTAAACTCGGCTGTCAAATTTAAAAGTAAACATATTCCTCATATGCGTCACGAAAAATAATGCAGAAAATATTTAAGATATTCTTTGTTTGAATTCATATCCAGGTACTGGATTTGTGTCTTGAGGCAAGAAAAAAAAAATCTGTCAAAACTCTGAAGTTATGTCTTCATTTCATCCTCCCATCATTTCAACAAGACAGAAGTCAGGAGCGTGTGATGAGCATACTCTGAATATTTGACGAGTTGGACACGTTGAATCAAAGAACATTGACAACCTGGATATGAGTGCTACACTCACACATTGTACCCAAGATACTGAAACTGACATGTACACAAAAACGACGATGATAGGGCTTTCGAATCCTAATCATGCAATGTTCTTGGATGTTCCACACCTAATAAACAGAGAGAAAGGCAAACAAAATATAATAAAAGAGGCCACGTTGTTAATTTGAGAATCAGAACTTTTTTTTTTTTTTTACAAAGCTGATGTAACTTCTACAGGAGATAGAGTAGTCGTTGGGAAAGTTGAGGGTTTTCAGCCACTGATTCTTCAGTTGACCTGTTGTGTCAAGTGTCCTTGACCAACATAATGACCCAACATCGCATCCCAATAGGTTCAGCTATACGGGAGTGTGTGCATGTGATGTATGCATGTGCTACGTATATAATAAAATTCTACATGTCTGTTTGAAAAGATGAATTTACCTCTGGTATAAAGCCCTTTAAAGGACAAGACCGTTTTTTTTACATTGGGCCCTTGATTTCACATTATAACATGATGTTCTACTCACCCCTGCTTGTTGTTGGTCATTTGGAGCTGTTCCGAAGATATTCGAGAGGCGTCTGGCTGCTCTCTTGAGATATTCGGCCATGAAACGGTTTCCTATGGGCAACGTTATACAGGCACAAACTATGCTGTTTATAATTTATTAATTACTCTACACTAGCACTTATAACGTGGAGGTGCGTCGCTTACTTAAAAAAATCCGGGTTACTGTCATTTCGATTTTTTTTGTCGTAAAGTGGGTGTTATTGACGTCATCGTCGTGCTACTACCACAGACAGCCCACAGACCTGCTGCCTATTTATTCATTCGGCTAAAATTCAAAATTACAGTAACCCGGATTTTTTTAAGTAAGCTCTCGAATATCTTCGGAACAGCTCCAAATGACCAACAACAAGCAGGGGTGAGTAGAACATCATGTTATAATGTGAAATCAAGGGCCCAATGTCAAAAAAACGGTCTTGTCCTTTAAATGGTCTGCAGGGCTTTAGTGCTAATTACTTTATACATTGCCGGAAAGATTGGAAATGGAATTGGCTTTTTTTTTTGTTTTCTTTTTAACATACAAACAAAACTAGAAATATCTCAGGTAAAAGCAGAGTTTGTAAAAATATTCAATGAGCTTGAAAGTCAATATTTGGTCTTAGGAGCTTTAGTCTTTAACACATCTGAACCCTCTTAGACCAGCTTTCTGTCATTTCTTTAAGTAGTCTTCAGGAATAGTTCTCCAGGCTTCTTGAAGGACATCCCAAAGCTCTTCTTTGGATGTCGGCTGCCTTTTGTTCCGTTCTCCATCAAGATGATCCCACAGTGCTTCAATAATGTTGAGGTCCGGGCTCTGGGGAGGATCCATCCCTCCATCAGACCTGTTGCCACTGATTTTCAGTCCACTTCATTTGGCATAGCTCAACCTTTTCTCCCTTAGATGGATTGACTGAAGGTCCCGATGCATCTCTCATAGAGTCCTGCACTGGAGCCCTAGGGGCCCTAGGCCCGACAGCCCGAGGGCCGGGCAGGGCCGTTTCTAGCTTTGTGGGGGCCCTAAGCAAGATGCCGTTTGGGGGCCCCTAGTTTGTCAAACTATAATGAAGTGATTCCTAACCATTTCGATGGAACACTAAGATCTATTACACTTCATGAGCAAAACAGGCTAGAGTTTAAATTAAACATCTTAAGTTGAACCACTCAGGCAAGTGAAACTAATAAGAATATATAATATAAAGAAAACAATAAATAAAATATTTTGAGTTTTTTTAAAATATTAAACTGTAATGTACAGCGTCCCTTTAAAGATTGTACCCAATTACAAAGTAGATAGATACTTTATTGATCCCGAAGGAAATTCAAGCATCCAGTAGCAGACATAAAGCAATAAAAAATGTTTATACAATTATAAACACTTTAAAAACAATCTAAGAATTTAAAAAACTATTTAAAAAAAACTGCTTAAAAATCTAAAGTGACCAGTGAAATAAGACCAAAGTGAAATCTAAAGTGACCAGGGAAATACAGAAGCGCCATCACTTAAAGCTGTTGTACATCCTGATGGCCAGAGGAACAAAAGAGTTTTGGAAGTTGTCACTTTTAAGAAGTTTCTGCATTTATCTACACATTGTACTAGTTAAAGTAATAAAACTAAGAAAAATGATCCAATGCCACAATATTCTAAAATAATCAACAGAATGCCTAATATTTGTATTTCACTTAAAAAACTAACAGTAGAACACTTCTAATTAGAGGCCTATAAATAACACACCAAACTTAGTAAATGAATCCTAAGTAATGCCAAAATCGTGTCAAATACCTGAGAGACAACTTCCACTGAGCAATGACAGAGCAGGACAACAACATGCCTCCCTCCCTGCTAGAATCTGAATAAACGGGTCTGGAGTCAGTCAGTCATTCCCATGGCAGGACTGACTGTCATACTCATCTTATATAAGCAAACTTTCATGAGGCAAACACTGAAGCCGAGTTTATAACGAACAAATCCCAGCCAGCTACACAACATTTATCCGAGACTAGCTAGCAGGACAAATAAACACAAAAAACGTCCCACCTCCAGCTATCCAGCCCACATCACCCAACACATGCCTTACCTTTGTCCTCAGGTCGTTTTTCTTCCTCCATTTTTCCGCGCCACTATTATAACTTCTTTATGATGCCATTACGGCGTTTGTCTTGTTAACTTTTCTCGCTTTTTAGGGGAATGATGGGTAGATGTCAATCATTCCTGTCACACCTGTTGGCGACCTGCTACGCCACTCAGCGTGTGACAGTGCTGTACTTTACACAAACTCTACACACGGTCGCCAGCATTCGTAGATTTTGTTCATAACTCCAAACGCTAACCAAGCCTAGGTTGTTGACGTTAGCTGAGGTTAGCTGGCAGCAATATCACTGAACGTTGGGTTAGCAAAACAATTACACCAAAAACACGAACTTACCAGCAAGGGATGCACGAGCGTCATCTCTCCCTTTTCTTTTCTTTCTTTTGTCAGCGCCAGAATCATGTGGCCTTTTACTTGACATTCTAAATCTTCTTCACTGTTAACGGGCATAACTCGGAAAACGTCAGGTTGGAGGATGCTCCACTAGCCTGGGCGAAAGCCGACTGTTGACTCTGTCAAACAGTCTGGGAAAACCCAAGAGGAATCTGTTTCCATGGAGGGCGGGACCTTACCCAACAACTTAAATTCATTGGAGTAACGGAGTTCCCTTAACCAATCAGTAATGTTTAGATGTTTAGAAAGGACGTAGGTTATGCGGGGGGGGGGGGTAATTTGCCGAATCGAGTAATAGGGCACAGAATTAAGAAAAACGCTGGGCCTGTTCATGACTAATTTATATAATTTCTTTCATGTAATAATATAATAACTGTCATGACATTTTTTTTACAACCTTAATTTTGGGGGCCCCCTCCAGGTACTTGGGGCCCTACGCACTCTGCATACTCTGCGTATGCGGAGCGGCGGGCCTGGGGCCGGGCTTCGGGCCGACGACCGTATAATTACCTCGGACACGGACCGGCTCAGGCACTTTTATTTTTCAATTTAATTATAAAAAAAAAAAATAAAATAAAAAAAAAAATAAATTCTATTGAATTATTAAAAAAACAAAAAACCTGCTAATTAAAGAACTGTGTTGTGTTTAAATGAAAACAATTGCACGCAGCAGCAGCTGCTCCGCCAGCACCTCCCTTATATAGGCATACGGACTCACAAAGTCCTCCGACATGCCTTAAACACAGATGAGCTGGCTGAAGTAGTCCCAGTAGCAACAACAAAGCAAGGCGGCTCAATTTCTCCATTGATAAAATAAATTCACAACTCTACAACATAAACATTCATGTAGAATATAGCATATACTTTGTTGTCTACAGTAGTAGATCAACCCTCATCTTACTTTGAAGCTCCCAGCTCCCAGAAGTGACGTCGACGCAGCTTTAGCAGCACAGAAGCTATCAGGCTTGTGTTGATAATAATAAACTCCTGGACTATGTACAAACTTCCAAATGCATCGTTTTGTGAGTACAGACCATATTTGTACTACTGTAGAAGTTTGGTGGCATGGCATGTGATTTTAATGTGGTAATTTTGGAGATACTGCCAGGTTCCGTTAGCGCTTGTACTAAGCTATTCGGGATAACTCGGTAACTCCGCTGATGTTCAGCCAAGATCGGAAAAACTTCGGGTGGGCTACTTGGCTGGATGTCAGGTTCAAATGACCCTAGGGTGAATCTACTCCGAGCTGTGGTGAGAGCGCACGATTGCGTGATGTTTCCCCAGATGGTCTGTGCCTACGAGTTCTCAAGCTGCTGATCGAAACATGAGCCCCTATTTTAACCTGCTCTTTTATGTCCATTTTGATCTGTCAGAAACCGTTTGCTTATTCACAGAAAAATAGAATGCTGTTTTTTTCTAACTGCAGAGCGTTATCCCATTTTCAGAGCGGCAGATTGAATTTATGAACGCACTCAATGAATATAGCGTTCTATCGCTAAAACATTGTTATGGGAGGTTAAAAAAAAAAAAAAAAAAGTCGGGCCGGGTTCGGGCCTGAGAATTCTGATAACCTGTCGGACCGGGCCGGGCTGGGGCTCCACCCCCTCAGGCTAGGGCCGGGCTGGGGCCCAGATAATAGGCCCGTGCAGGGCACTAATCTCTCAGGCCCTCTGTAGGTGATGATACTAATAGCTAAAGCTATCACTTTAGGTGATAGATACTAATAATTCATCTGCTGTAGATAGTTTTTTTTAGGCCTGACACTTCTTCTTTTGTCCAGTTTCCTAAAAACTTTTAAGGACACACTGCCCACCATGCAGAAATATGCCAAGTTTAGCACCATTAGCTCTTTGCAAATTTCGCCCATGTACAAAAATCCTAATTTATGTCTTTCAACCTGTGTTGTCATTGGCATATTTTTTTTTTAAATGCAACTAAAGAAATGGAAACAAATTATGTGTCTTTGTGACAGGCTGCTTGTAACAAAGTGCCTAAAGATACAATTTAAAACTGGTTCTTTGCTAATACTTGTTCATCTCTTGAATTTGGTGTGTTAGGTTTTTGCTTGAAGGATTCATAGCTAAGTGGCTTAACAAACGAAACCCTCAGGTGCAAGGACTGGACTGAAAATGAGCAAAAAAAAAAAAAAAAAAGCAGCCATTGTCAAAATAAAAACTTTGAAAGGCCTTTAGAAAGCCTGGAAAAGTATACTAAAGTAATGAGAGATGACTCAAGACTTTAGCACAGTGCTGGAAATGCAAACCATTTACCATTTTCCTTTCTCTAAATGCAAACGATAAACATTTCTATAACAAGCTCTGCGCTGTTGTCTGCCCTGATTTCACAATTGGATGTAATGTATGGGGGAGGGGTAAATTTCCTCTATGAGCCTACTCAACGTATATAGTACTGAGAGGGCTGCTCTGCAACCATTATTTCATGGTATCCGTCACAATTTGGGCTCCTCAAACATCAGTGAATTAAAATGATTGAACAGATGTAGAGGTTTCATACAAATGGGTCACATCCCAACGGTGCCCTCCAATTACACCATTGTTGTGCAAAGGGATAGTTACACGTTTTATTAACAAACCATTACAGAGAGTGCCTTTCATCCACCATAAAAGGCATCTCAAATTTGGATTGTAAGCTTTCTTTTAACTGATGGGACTGGATGGTTTATTGTGTGTTTATTGAGTGTGTTTGACCTTCTGGAGGAGCTGTGGACTTCTTGATTCATCCAGAATTCGAATTCTGTAGCTTACGAATTCATCCAGAATTCATAAGCTACATTTATCTTGTGTACCATTTAGCTTTTTGCTAGATTTTTGCTAAATCTTTGCTAGATTTTGACTGCTAAAAATCAGGGCTCTCAAGTTTTCAAGTTTGCTTGGAGTGAGATTCGGGCGGGGCAGGGGCCGGGCCATGTGCGTGGGGGGGTTTCTTTCAGGTTTTTTTTTAGGGGGGTCCCTTGCAGTATCCCATCGCCATAAACTAGCTACTTAAAGAACAAAAAAATTGTTTTATTTATACCAAAATCACAAATCTTCACTTTTACACTAAATTCTGCTATATTTTAAAATAAATTGTTTTAGGTATGCAAAGTCTTAACAAACAAAAAAACAGACAAATTAAATGAAGAAAAACAAACATAACCCCAAATGGGCCCCCTTGAGCAGTCCCTCTCTGTGTGTGTTTGTTTATGAGTGTTGTAAGTGTTTGTGGCAGTAATATTGTTGTAATGTTTTAAATACTTGAACGCAGTTTTTCTAGAGAATATAATTGTTTTGTATATGGGAGTATCGTCCATTGACTCTTTTGGGCTTTCACATGCGCGAGCCTACAACTACCCGGTGAGTTACATGCTGTTTATAAAGTTGTTTTGTAACGTCCCCATGCCAGTAATGTGAGAACCGTGCATATGGTTTTGATGGTAAGGCTTGTGACTTTATTGTTGGATGGTTTATAAAGTGGTGTGACGTTTCTGCAGTGTGCAAGTTGTTGTTTTACGTGGAAGGGTTAGCATTTGCCCCTTAGCCACCACGTATTAGCCTCGCATGACACGCTGTGCGAACAGCGCGATCTCCACACAGGGAGCGCAGATTTGCACCTCTCTGTGTCCTACTATCAGTATTTGACAACCTCTAGCAATGGAAACGCGCTGCAAATGCCACGGAGTTCCCCTTTAATCGGCAGGTATTGGTCTTTTACAAAGAGTAGGAAAACTATAGTAACTAATAAAAGATTCAAATAAATGAAGATATGACCTGCTGATGATCCTGACGGTTCTCTTCCACCTCCAGCTTGTCTACAACTTCTGCACGCATTCAGAGCATAATAGGCTATGTCCGCTGTGCATTCATGGGACACGTGCTTGCAGCTGAAAGCTATTTCACACCCGGCAACAAGAAATTCTGTTTTCTGATTGGCTGAGAAATTCTATTTTGTGATTTGCCGATGGGTTGCTAAATCAAGACAGCTGCACCAGAGCTATAGTTCTGAGCTGTAGGAGCGCACAGTAACCTGCCATTGACTCGTTTATAGTATCGGCCATTAGAATTTCTGTGCGACGAAGTTGATCATTTCTCAGCGTGAGAAATGGCATGTGTGGCGTGTGAGCGTGTGAACTTGTTGAAATGCGTGTGTCTCACGCTCATTGCGTGAGACTTGAGAGCCCTGTAAAAATTAAATTTGCTGGAGGCTTGTTTTTCACTGTGTGATTGATGGTTTGCATGACCCTAGCCCCTATTCAGGCCCCATTCACACGTAGCCGGGTATCTGCTAAAACGAATATATTTTTCTACGTTTGGACCTGTCATCCACATGAAAACGCATAAAAACGCATCGTAAACGAATGTTTTTAAAAACTCCGGGCAAAGTGAAGATTTTTGAAAACTCCGTTTATGCAGCTGTGTGTAGACAGAGATAACCGGAGTTTTGCGTTTTCGAACGTCACAATATACGCCAAAACAACAACAAATCTGCTTTAAAGTCTAAAGTGCGACCTTTGTTTACTGAAGAAGCATGGATGCCTTGAGAACTGTGGTGGTTATTATTGTGCAGGCGCTGTTTACAGCCTTGATTTTACACGCCCAAGTCGTACTCCCAGAGGAATGGCGTGACAATTTCGCATGTCCCGGTCCTCTCCTGTCGCTGTCGGAATTATTACGTCCTCATATCGAGGGGCAGTCCACTGTCATGCGATCACCTGTCAGTGTGCTCAAAAAAGTTGCGTGCACACTTTATTATTTAGCTGACAAGGGCAGATTGCGCTAAACAGCAAATGCATTTGGGTTGTCAAGACAGGTGAAAACGCAGATGTTCGGTTATGTGTGGAAAGTGTTTTTTCGAAAACGAGGTAATGTGGATACAGATTATTTTATAAACGGAGGGGGGGAAACATTCGGTTTTAAAAATACCCGGCTACGTGTGGACATAGCCTTAGGTGCCGTTTACACATACCCGGGTATTTTGATAAACGAAGACCTTTCCCTTCGTTTGTGCCTTTCGTTTATACACAAACGGAGTTTTTTCCTCGGAAAACGAAGCTAAAAAAAAACTCCGGCAAAAGTGGAGATTTTTTAAAAACTCCGTTTAGCGTTTGTGTGTAAACTGGTTGAAAGAGACGAAAACGGAGTTTTCAGAATGGAATGCGGAGTTGTCGTCATAGTACAGAGCCCCGCCCCTATCCATCATGTTGGCAGGATGCTAGCGTGAGAACGCCTTTCTCTCCGTCCATTGTTTATCTAGCAAGCATGGAGGTACTAGCAGCATTTCTGTTGTTGAGAGCTATACTCGCTTGTGTGATTTTGAAAATTACAGTCATACAATGTATTGAACAACAAAGACATTTTTCACGGCTTTAGCAGTTTTATAGTCCAGCGCAACGTGTAAAAGTAGCTCAGTCTCGCTATCAGTCCACACACATGAGCCTAGCGCAATATTTTCTTCTTGAAAAGGATCCGGAAGTTCTTCCTGTCAGCGGTTCTCTATTAGGCTTCTGATTGGCTTGTGTGGAATTCTCATTGTTCTAACACTGCCACCGTCAGGCTTGGCGTAATTTAACAGCTCCTGATAGCGTATTTCTCCGGATCAATGTAGACGTGGTTTTTTTAAAAAACGGGGCTGTGTGCACCTAGTTTTTTTTGCAAACGAAGGTTAGAAAATATGCGTTTTTCAAAATACCCGGGTATGTGTAAACGGCGCCTTAGTCAGCTCAGATCATATTGTGACTGTTTGAGTGAGTTTGACCTTCTGGAGGAGCTGTGGACTTCTTGATTCATCCAGAATTCGTAAGCTACATTTATCTTGTGTACCATTTAGCTTTTTGCTAGATTTTTGCTAAATCTTTGCTAAATCTTTGCTAAATCTTTGCTAAATCTTTGCTAGATTTTGACTGCTAAAAAGTAAATTTGCTGGAGGCTTGTTTTTCACTGTGTGATAACAGCCCCATTGAAACTAGCTTCAGGCCTGAGTGGCCACTTGTCTTTTAATCTGTGGGAGGGGTCTGCACTCCTGCAGACAGATACCCCCAGGCTATGGTCAAGCCCTACACCCCCGCCCGACCACTTTGCTCTGCGGCCACCAGGCGCCTGGCTGCCCCGTCACTCAGGGGTCCCTGCGCACGATCGACACGGTCACGGCTTTTCTCTGTTCTGGCACCCCGATGGTGGAACGATCTCCCGACTGATATCAGGACAGCTGAGTCGCTGCCCATCTTTCGCCTTCAGGCTGAAAACCCATTACACCTCTTCAGGAAAAACTACCCTGCTCCGTCCTAGTTCCTTACGCACTTATTGTTTCCTCCACCACTGGCACCCTGTATATTTTCATTACCCCCTACCCGAACCAGGGTTTGAATCCCATTCCTGCTTTTCTTACCTCTTTTATTTCTTCCCCTACCCGAACCAGGGTTTGCATCCTCACCCCGCTGTGACTGGTGTGCAGTTGGTGAGAGGCTGAGGTACCTGACTTATCGCACTTACTCTAGCACTAGTTTTGCTCTTAGCTGTTTGGTATTGGAAGGAAATGCACTTGTGATTTCTTGTGACCTGAAGTTCTTTTGCCTACCGATGTTGAACGCACTTATTGTAAGTCGCTTTGGTTAAAAGCGTCTGCAAAATGACCGTAATGTAATGTAATGTATTTTTCCTCTTCAAAGAAAATAGATCCGATTAGCATGTTTTGTCAATGTTCTGCTGTGTTGATTTGGAACTGTTCTCTGGTTTACTTACTCTAGTACAGCAAGACTTTGATATCTAAGCATGCATTTGATACACCTGCAAATTGAAATATTATTCAGTGGATTTTTTTTTTCCATTGTTTTTTAGGAACCTAGGAAGGACGTGAGGAGTTTGTTCATCTTTCCACTGCACTCCATCTCAAATCTATTCATGCAGGACACGTTACAGGTGCGTTTATGTAGTGCCTGTGAGATTACCTATCTGAGAAGACTCCCAAAAAATGGACTATGGCCTTTTGAAATAATGGGCTCCATCCTCAAGCAAAATCTAAATTCATTTCAAGCAAAGTAATGAAGTATGTATGCAGCGCTCTGTTATTTCGAGCAGGTTAATGGATTTAATTGGATCTTTTTCAAAATAAAATAATGTGCAGAATATGTTTAGTGGTCCCAGCTGTAAGGCATTAATGAACCTTGCCTCTTTATACCCTCTTCAGAAGTTGTAATCTTAGTTTTGTGATTTCAAGCTTTGGAAAAATGCTCAGATTTGATTAGTTTAGTCTATAAGCTGCAGGGGTGGTACTCTACTCGTGTGTTATTATACTGAGTGGGAAAAAAAAGGTTCAGTGAGTTCAGTAGGACATTAAAATTAGCGGAGAAAAGCTTGAGAAAAAGAACAGGAAAAACTTGCATCGTTCTCACAGCTCTAAAGTCTTCCTGAGCATTATGCAGTGAGCTTCTTCCCATGATACCGACTACAGAAGGCTTGTCAGAGCTGTGAAAAAAACTTTTAGTATACAGAACTTTAAAGAAACTGAGCCCTGAATATTAATTCCACAATATCTGCTGCTGTGAGCTACTTAATGCCCATTTCATGTTTTCAAGAAGAGATGCAATTCTGCGGAGGACACTGAAGACGAGCTTCCTACTGGGAATGATCAAGTGAAGGACACAGTATGGCAGTCACTGCCAAGATTAAACCAGACAATCATCTTATGTTGTTGTCGGCTGAAATGCCTTCCTGAATGATGTCTAATTTTCCGTCTCTGTGGGCAAGGAGGAGCAAAAAGAGGTGTTTTCATATGTACAGAATCAGTTCATTGCAGTAGGTGATGTTTTTCTGGTACCCGAGGCCCTTTACATCCTCAATATATTCACCATCGTGAGGTCCTGATGGACTAACATGTTGTTTCATCAGGGAGTTATAATTCTTTTACTGTATATTCTGTTATTTTAGCAAGAATGTGTCAGATGTCCACACTGCAGCTGTGAAACCAATGAGTCAAACTTATTTCAGAGCATTAAAGCTTCTTCATAAACTTCACAATACAAGCCATTATCATCATTCACGGACCTGGCAGCTTTTTTCTTTGCACTTTCTTTAATTAACACAACACTCATTGTTGCTCATTTGAGCTACACAGTGAATCTAAGTAGTTTAGATCAGTGTTGCCAACATTGCTGATTGTCACCAGATTTAGCTACTTTTCACTCCACATCATCAATCTTGTGTTCTTTTTTTCTCAAAGAAGCGGCCATCAACAAATCATAAAATACAGTATGTGTAGGATGTGCATGTGTGGGGTCAAGAGTAGGAGAGGAGCAAACCAATGTAAATGGCTGGAAGAAAACGGAATGCACAAGTGATTAGCCATAACATTAAAACCACACTTTTGACACTGCCTAAATTTATGCCAACCAGTCAAACCTCCCACATGGGACCAGCTCTCCCCTACAGTAGCAGCCTCCCCTCTTAGAATAGCAATGTCTCCTGCAAAAACTTCTTAAAAAGGAAAAAGTTTTTACCTGGTCTCCGAAGTACCGATTCAATAAGAACTGATGGCATTTCTGGGAAGCAGTGTGCTATGAAACATTGATATAAATGAACAGAAATATAATTCCTTCTGGGACCTCAAAACAAGATATGCTGATTGGTAATTCAAACCCTTTTAGCACTTCAGTTTGACCAGCTATCATCTACAGTTTTTAAATCAGCTATCTGCAACTTGATTCTTTAATGCGTTGCAAGGACGAAAATTGCAGCATGTTAATATGGGAAATGTATCTGACAATTTTACTCTCCGGGCATTTTACAGATTAGGATTTTACATGCTGACCGAGCCTCCCTGAAAAGACAGTCGAAGCAAGTTTTTACCAGATGCGATATTCATGTCCCTCTAGCATATCAGCTCTAATCACATTCAGAAAAACATATTAGAAATAGCTTTGTTGGATATTTTGTCCTGTTGAATATGGTTATAGGTTATTCAATACTACTTGTTTTATCACTTGAGCCAATAAATCAACACTGATCAGATTAAAAGCTTGTGTCAGAGAGATTACAATACTGCTACTGGTGCATGCACATGAACATGCAGCACTACGATTACCATCACAGACTCCGCTAGTTAGTTGAGTGAACTAACTCACCGGAGGAATGACATAACCCGCTTATTTCCGCTTACATTGGCAGCCGTCTGTTAAAGATGGTGGAGAGATTGTGGAACCACCAAGTTGGAAGTTCACCGACTGCATTTCAAGGAGGTTACTGCTTCTGTGAATGTGATGATGAAAGAGAGAAAAAAACAAGAAAAAAAAAACTTCTTACTTCAAAAACAATCAAAAATTCCTTTTTGACACAGGTATTGCCATTGTCTATCCCAGCACTCATCAGGTACCTGTGTTCCTAAAAACTGACTGCAACGCTTTTCTTACTTTCTTTCTGATTAGGATCAGAGATATCAGGGCTTATTTCTCACCATCCCATAAATTGCACAATGATTGATCTTCCTCACATAATCGGCCCTCCTTCAGGCAGAGATTGTTAGCTGTTCCACACACCCCATTTAAAACTCGGATCGTCTCTTGTTTTTACTTTGCTCTGATTGCTTTGACTCATTTAAAAAGCAGCTGAAGACTTTTCCCATTAAAGCAAGCTTTTAATTAGTTTTACTCTTTCAATTTACTTTCTTTCATTTGACTACATCTTTATTGTCTTTCATCATTTTAATTTTCATGTTTTGGTATTTATTGTGAAGCACTTTTTGAGAATATAAATAATATAAATAAACTTCACTCACTGACTTGGTTTACTTACATTACTGCAGTTGATGCAAGAAAGGAATGTTCTGGAAACCAGATAAGATTTACTGCCCGTGGAGTAAAAATTTTGACTCTATTGAGCACGACACTGTCTGCTCAGCAACTCTTTACAATTGCATGCTCCATCTGTACTTTGCTCTGTGCTCAAATTCAGAGCGGCTACTTTGGGATTTTGTATACCTTTCCACTGGTTATACAAAACCTCGTGCAATTATGTAATGATTCCACCACACATTCACTGCAGAAGATAGTTCCACACTCAATTACATGGTGCTGTGATTCAGGCGCTATAGTGAGCTTGTCACAGAGTGGTACTTTTTTAATTTACAGCAAGCAGGTTGTTTTTCCCTTTGACAATAGTCTTTTATTGTACGCCATTAAAAATTGGGTATCGTGCTGCATTCAAGTGGCATGCAAGCGATCTGATTCAGGCTGATGTAACATTTCCAAAGATTAGATACATTTCACGTCAACTCTCAACTACAAATTGCTCGACAAAGTCTGAGCAATGGAAGCACATTCACACATGGAAACAGAGACACTCAAGGAACTTGAGCTTCATATATGTGTCAATCTAGATGTGTTAATATAGACTGGTTGACTGGTTTCACCTTACTGTTTAAAAGACTCCCCGGGGACTCGACCTGAAGGCAGATGTCGAAAATACAATCGTGGCGGGTTGTAAAATGATCCAACTGTATTTTACCCAATTATGGTCATCGCAGTCTAATAAGTTAGGATGTCTTTCCGAGAGCCGAGCTGCATTATTCAAAACGTGTTATGGTGAAAATAAATTTGAATCATCAGTTACAGCCTTGAGGGAGTGGGGGATTTATTAGAGATGCTTCTGAACTAATTCCTCAGTTTCCTCAGAGTCAGAGATGCCTTGCATTAGAAAACAAAAGCCTCATCTTTCTCAGCAAAGTGACTCCAATAACTGATGTTTGTTGAGCATTGAGCTCAATGTCCGTACCGTCAGATTCCAACAAACAAGCAGCGTAAATGCCTCATTTTAATGCTTTCACTTTTCACGTGGAAATACCAATACCAAAAGCAAATGCCATTAAGCATACACAACCACATCACGGGACAGACTTTGAAGTGGATTACGGGGAAGGGGCTTACCTCTCGAAAAAGAGCATATTGTTTTCAGGGATTAATGCTTTCATAGCTGAAAAACAAACAAAACTAGAAAGAGCTGTTCCTTTGAAACAGCTGTGAGAATGCATGAGCTGAATTACCTTAATAAAGAAAAATCTTAAAAAGCTAAAAGATTTGAATATTTTAAAATTTGAATGGTGTCTCTAGCTGAAAGTATGCAAAAGTAGTTCAGATTTGAAGGATTTGAAATGATTTGAAGAATTCTAAGGATTTGAAGATAAAATTAAGCTAGAAACAGTTGAAATGGCTGAAAGTATGCTTAAATAATTATATATCAAAAAAAAATGAAAAGCATGGACTGACATGATGGAGATTGAACCCGGGCCACCTGCACGAAAGGCTGGTAGTGTTACAATTAAGCCATTCCGTTGTATTACACCGGAAGTGCATTTGACCTAGTTAAAGACTACACAGACAGACACAGAGCTAGCTGCTGCAGCCGCGGGACAAATCTGAGGCGCAGACTGTCTTCTATCGCGTCTTGTGACAAAAGTTGAGCAGCTAGAAAAATAATTTGAACACCATTAGAAGCAGAAGGCTTAGAGGAACTTAGCAAAGCAGTTTTACATCTGTGGAGTCAACTATATTTAAATCGAAGCAGTTTGAAACACTTGAAGCTGGTTGAAAAAGGGCAGATTTCGTCAGAATTTGACAAGTTGTTCAAGCTTAAAGGCTCATAGTTCAAAATCTGTCCATGTGAGGTCTTTAAGAGTTACATTGGCTGAAAGAGGACAAGTTTTCCTACATTTTGAGGTATAATTTGTTTCTCTCAGTTAAACTGTATGAAAGTTATAGTAATTTGTTTGAAAAGTTGAAACTTATCAGCACTGCTGAATGTCTCACTCTAAAATCCAAGAAGGAACTTCATTTTCATATTTTTTAAACTGTCATATTTCAAAATTGGCTGAATATTTTTAAAAGATGAAACAATTGGTAACAGCTGAATGTCTTATGAACATTTTAAAATTTGAATGGTGTCTCTAGGTTAAAGTATGCTGAAGCAGTTACGATTTGAATAGATTTGAAGATTTTGAAGGATTTGAAAGCATTTGAAGATAAGGATTTGGAGAACTTAATTTTCATATTTTTGAAACTGTCATATTTCAAAATTGGCTGAATATTTTTAAAAGATGAAACAATTGGTAATAGCTGAATGTCTTATGAACATTTTAAAATTTGAATGGTGTCTCTAGCTGAAAGTATGCTGAAGCAGTTAAGATTTGAAAGGATTTGAAAGGATTTGAAAGGATTTGAAGAATTTGAAAGGATTTGAAGATTTACCATTACTTTTAATGGGGAAAAAAGTTGAACAAAAAGCTTAATATCTTAAAAAGTTGAAAAGTTAGAAACACCAAAAGTAATAGCAGAAAAGAGCTGAAAGAGCTGAAAATTTTGATACCAAATTTGTTGAAATAGCTCAAAGTATGCTGAAGTAGTTGAATGCCGAAAAACGGCGGAAGAATAATAATAAAGGGAAACAGAAACTTAATAGTGAGAATGCTTAATGCATTCTCACAAAAAGTCAATGCTGCATATATTCCTTTGTTCAAAGAAAACTCTTTGGCTGTCAAGTCCTCCATTGTCTCCCATCAATAATCAAGCATTTCTCCTGCATCATTACTCACAAACATAACACATTTTAATGATTTACCCTATGAATAAATGACCATAATGACTGTAATTAACTCTGCAGGCAGGCTTACCTAAACAGCTATTCTGGATTGTCAAGTGAGTCTGGTGTGAGACACAGTCTGAAAGAAAGACGTGGGAAAAAACAGCTGCATCCCTTTTCAATTTTGACAGGAATTGTGCTGCACAATCTCGTGCGTCATTTGTCCCCTTGGCAACAATGTAGCATTGTCGCAACCCACCGTGTAAAATTGTGAGATAGGAATAGATAGTAGTATTTATAGGCTATTTTTTTACTCACAGGGACTGTTCGTGTGACACAATGGGAATTGAAGGACAAGGATTAGAAATGTGTAATCTGCAACAATGTGCAATTTTGTAACTGCATTTTGTCACCTGTAGACATGACCGTGCCCTAACCCTAACCATCAGCGGGTAAGGTTGATATATAAAAATAGAATAAAAAAAGTCAATGAAAAGTGCAGTGACTGTTGAAAATGTGTCAGAGGAAAGCTTGTCCCGTACCTTTTTAGGCAACCGAGTGGGGAATACATAGCTATGCCAGTTTTGTTTTTTTTAGCCTACATTGTCAAACTGCCAAGTTCTTCACTGTGGACAAAAGTAGTCATAACAAGATGTCATGAAAGACACTTCTCCTCCATTTTGGCTTAGTTTTTCTTTTGATGGAAAAAATAGTGACATGCTGTAGAAATATCACGTATTATTGCTCGTCTGAGGCTGTGTTGACCCTATTTCATTATTAATATTTTTTTTAAGAACTGGTTAGAACGTCACGATTTTGTTCTGGTTGCTTTTATCACAATCAGTTCATTTGGATTATACTAAAAATGGTATTACCAATACTATTTAGAACTACTTCTTCATTTTCATCAAAATTAAATAGTGTTTGAGAGCTTAAGATTTCAGCTTTAGCGTTTTGGCTATTGGAATAATGTTGTCTTGACTCCCTTATTGGAAATCCACAGCTAAAGCAGGGTTTCGGCTTTGATTAAATCCTGGCAGCAGCGGGCCTGTACCAAATGAAATATTCCACACACAGATGAAGTGGCTTACAGGAAAAAGCTCACAGCACCAATGTCATAATGGATCCACTCTAAACAGCAGCTTAATACCTAGTTAATCATTGTCTTCTCTGGGATAGATGCCTATCTGTGTGGATGAGTCTGTGACCCGAAAAGGCAAGTATGCCTCCAATGCGCCATTTTGTCTGATCATCTTCCAGCCTCCCATTTTATGGTCAAATGGAACATGAAGTGGGCTCTTCTATCTGTGCAGTGGTGGAGGAGGATAACTAATAGTTTATCAGAAAAGATCAAAGTTTCATAGGTGTTAACCTCACGGGGAAAGCTAAGTTGTAAATATGCCTTATCAGCTGGACAGGCCATTTTCTTCCAATGAGTTGCTGCTAATCTAAGAAATCAGAGGAGGGGACCTACTACACTAAATCTGCTGCCAAATCAAAATCATTTTTGTTGTATCCACACTAAACAAGCCCTGTATGTAGTAAAGAAGAAACATATTTTGACATATTTTGACGTGGATCTCGAGGGGGAAGAATGCTTTCACTTCACTGCCCTTTTGACAGTGTTTATTTGTCCGTGTGTGTGTATGTTTTTATGTGCATCACAATGTCTCCCTGCTTCGATAAAGTTCTCAGTCGGAGACTGTTATGGTGGCATTATGATTCTTCACAAGTCAGACAACCTTTGGTCTGTGGCTGTGGTGCTGGCGAAAAATCCGAACAGTCTCTTCCCTCAGGAACAAACATGAAAAAAATGATTCATATGACTAAGCTGCAGAATCTCAAGGCAGACCCTCAGTTCAGGTACTAAAACGTCACCAACGAAGGAATTTGTCTGCTATTCATGTCTTACAAACATGTATCCAATCTACCTCAAACCTGCCAAGGTGCAGTGCTGGTGACCGGAAAAGACATCATGTTAAGTTTTGAAGTGGTTCTGTCTTCTGCCTCCACAACGTTTTTCACAAATCAAAAATTTCAGACTTAGCCAACGACTGTGTTTGCCTACCTTCTACTGATACCAAGCACATGCAAAACTGGACACAGCATTAGCTTCCTGAAACCCATTATCGGTCAGAAAACTTTAAAGGAAGAAAAAAAGAGGAGAACAAAAATCACAAAGATACAAATAATAAAAAAGATAAAAAGAAAATTCTTCCTATTTTCAGCAGAAAAAATGTTTTAGACAGGTAAAATGAAGAATATCATAAAATAATGGTCACGCCCATTTTAAAGTTGTATTTTTGTATAATTTCACTTATCATAAATTGCGGTTGCAATGTAATTTGCCTGCTGGATTATAATCCTGATGTTACAACATGATGTAACATTTTTAAACAGCTGCCAGAGGGTGTGTACTGTGAAGTTGGAGCAGTGGCATAGCGAGCAATGTTGAGCTGAAAGTCAGAGTTTTCAGCTTCATGAAGGTGGCTCTCTTATAGCCTGACTGAGTCACCGTGGTAACTTCAGCTCAACCCATAACCTGGTCCGGAGCAGTTTATTATCAGTGCTGGATTACATTATAGGAAACAGTGACTTGTCTATTTGATAATACAATTGCCATTCAAGTATTTTACTATCAGCTTGGTGTCTGATCTAAGCTCTCTGGCCATTTTCTGTACGCTCTCTCTCACTGTAATGACGTACTCCAAGGGTTATTCAGTACCCTGAGGAAGAGAAAGGTGGAGTAAAGCCGAATGCGTCAGCCCATGACCTAAAATTATCTACTTGATGAGATGTGCACATAAATGGTTTTAAAAAAAGGACCTGCAGAACTGTCTGTTAATTTGACCAAAGCAGACACTTCATTAAGACCTCAAGAAATTGTGTCAGCTTGTTTAGAAGATGGGGCTGATAAGTTTCCTTGTAACCACAATGCGGTCGGTGTACATTTTATAATATCTGTTCATCATTTACTATTAATTATTTGATCCTTTAATCTGAATGAAAAAAAAACTTGCAATGTAGATGCCCAGGTGAGAATATATCTCAGAATATGTTAAATATTTAAACCTGCTGAGTACAACAAAATGCAGGTTGTACGTTGCATTTCCATGGGAGCTGTGCTTTCTGTTGGTGATGCAAATTGAGCTAGTTATGCTTTTATATCTCGTCCTCATTTGCTAAAAAGTCTATTTTCTATTCTGCTGATATAGGGAACACAGATTAACTCAGATTAGAAAATTTATTAGTCTTGGCCTGTATGTCAGAGAATATTTCATCAATGAAAGTTCCCTTTGATTTGGTTAATGACTGGCATAATCCTTGCATTATTATGGGACGGGGTCAGTGTATCCCATAACACTACGGCAAGTTAGAGGTTTACGTGCAGTTCTCATGGCAGAAATGGCACACACGTGTTAATGTACTCATTTGCGCAACACAAACTCTTTGCCAGAATTGTTTTCTTTGTGTTAGCAGCAGCAGCAGCTGTGTGTTTTCTGTAATGATCTTTATGTTGTCACGCCCTTCCATTCTTGCAACCTGCTCTTCTTCTGAATAAAGCTCCCGGACATCTGTGTGTTTGGTGCGGATGAAGCATCAAATGACGCGTGAAACGCCCCCCCCCCCCCCCCCGTTTTATGTGAGTGTGCAAAGAGCCTGAAGAGGAATAGAGGAACAGAACAGATTTTTTTTTTTCAGGTTTTTACTTATTTATTCATTTATTCCCCCAGAGATTGTGATTATAAAGTGCACGGGGAACCCAGGTCACTAAAACTTGAGAAAACATATATGCAAATCGAAAATCTTCAAGAAATGGAGATGCAGCTTTTATATGCAAAAACCCATTTAAGCTTGAAATATAAAATGTGATACACGGTGTTTTTCTGTATCTAATTGTGGATTGCCTTTTTTAATCGTCTGCATTCTCACGCTGGATGTTTGTGCTCTTAAGCCGCACTGCATTGGGCTCTGTGGACCAGCTGAAATTATGATTCAGTGGAACGAGTGAGTGCGAGTTAAGAATGTGAGCCTGAAACTGAAAGAATTAAGTTGACATTTCCCATGTGAAAAGGACAGTAAAGCATTTGATCATTTCTGTTCAGCTGCACGTTCAGAGAATTCAAATTGAAACGCTACTTATATAAATGATCTTGAAGTTTGACAGCCTTTGTTGGAGAGTAGGTTCTCACTTCCTGTTTGCGCCTCTCCCATCTACAATGATACAACAGCTTATCGACAGTGAGAATCCTGCTCACTTAATTGTCTGGCATCCAGCCATTTTATCAAAACCTATGATGTGATGTTAACGCACACTCTCACAGTCAGGCGCCTTTCCCGGTGAGTGTTAACTGAGGATTAACTTTGAATAATTATTTAGATGCTCCCTCATTAGTGGAGATATATCATTATTACAGTCAATCGTATCTACTGATTATGGAAAGTGGGATTTAGGCTGATAAAGGAAAAACACTGATCAGCCGCAACAATAAAACCACCTGCCTCCTGTTGCTGTCAAAGCAATCCTGAGCTGTTGCGGCGTGGACACATGACCTCCAGGGCTGTCCTGTGGTCCATGGCCCCTTTTGTCACACTATTTGTCATCAGTGACATGGGTCAGACCAAACAACCTGATCCCACAGAAATATATGATATGAGCCTCACACATCGCGTAAAAATTGATTGCTAGCACCACAGATACGATAGAGATTTGTCAGAGAAGTTCCCACGTCATGATGGACACACCCATCCATGAAGTGATAAAAAAAGTTTTAGGTCAATGTTGTTTTATTGACAGATCATACCCAAGCAGGGCATTTCCATATGAGGATTTATGGCATCTTGAAGGAAAAACTTTATGAATTACATCATGGAAATGCTCACATTAGTTTTGTCGCCTTTTCCTGAAGAACATTGTTTTTCAGTTACTCTTTGGTTGTTGGTTGGTATTCACATAATTCTAGCTCTTCTTTTCAATCTTTGTTTGGCTTGGTTCTGTCAAAAAAGGTACTCGAGTAGATTTTGGCACCAAAAGCTCTCATAAATGGATTTGGGCAGCTTGAAAAATAGAATAATAGAACTCTCTTCTGATTGAGTGAATCTGGAACCTTTTAACAGGAACAGTGGTTTACACTTACACGGTGGGACTCATCACTTTGGTAAACAAAGCATTGAAGGGTAAGAGCTTGTTTTTTTAGACTAGAAGTACCTGATTTTTAACACCTGTGCTTCCAACATTTAATGTGGTCATGCTCATTAAAACATCCCCGCAAGACCAGTCTGAAGCACATCTATCTTCAAACTTTACTGAAAGCAAGGCAAGGCAAGTTTATTTGTATAGCACAATTCAACAACAAGGGGATTAAAAGTGCTTTACAGATACATTAAAACAGTAGAAATAAAAAGCACGATTTAAAAAAAAAAGAAAGAAATAAGAACAATAGATAAAATAAGATCAATTCAGTAGTTAAAATGTGATTAATTTTTTAAACTCAAGATTCAGATTTGGAGCTTTATTCAAATGCAGCTGAGAATAGGTGTGTCTTTAAGGAGCTAAATTTGTCTCAATAATATTTGTATATACGCAGAAGGGGATCCACAAATATGTCTTGATTTGCATGTGTGTTTTCCATCCATCCATCCATTATCTTCCGCTGGTCCGGGGATCGGGTCGCGGGGGCAGCAGCTTGAGCAAAGAGACCCAGACGTCCCTGTCCCCGGCCACTTCCTCCAGCTCTTCTGGGGGGACCCCGAGGCGTTCCCAGGCCAGCCGAGAGACATAGTCTCTCCAACGTGTCCTGGGTCTTCCCCGGGGTCTCCTCCCAGTGGGACGGGCCCGGAACACCTCACCGGGGAGGCGTCCAGGAGGCATTCTCACCAGATGCCCGAGCCACCTCATCTGACTCCTCTCGATGCGGAGGAGCAGCGGTTCTACTCCGAGCCCCTCCCGGATGACCGAGCTTCTCACCCTATCTCTAAGGGAGAGCCCAGACACCCTGCGGAGGAAACTCATTTCGGCCGCTTGTATTCGCGATCTCGTTCTTTCGGTCACTACCCACAGCTCGTGACCATAGGTGAGGGTAGGAACATAGATTGACCGGTAAATCGAGAGCCTGGCCTTCTGGCTCAGCTCCTTCTTCACCACGACGGGCCGGTGCAGAGCCCGCATCACTGCAGACGCCGCACCAATCCGTCTGTCAATCTCCTGTTCCATTCGTCCCTCACTCGTGAACAAGACCCCGAGATACTTGAACTCCTCCACTTGGGGAAGGATCTCATTCCCGACCCGAAGAGAGCATTCCACCCTTTTCCGGCCGAAGACCATGGTCTCAGATTTGGAGGTGCTGATGGTCATCCCAGCCGCTTCACACTCGGCTGCGAACCGCTCCAGTGAGAGCTGAAGGTCACGGCCTGACGACGCCAACAGAACCAAATCGTCCGCAAAAAGCAGAGTTCCGATTCTGAGGTCGCCAAACCGGACCCCCTCGACGCCCTGGCTGCGCCTAGAAATTCTGTCCATAAAAATTATGAACAGAATCGGTGACAAAGGGCAGCCCTGACGGAGTCCAACCCTCACAGGAAACATGTCCGACTTACTGCCGGCAATGCGGACCAGACTCTGACACCGGTCATACAGGGACCGAACAGCCCATATCAAGGAGTCCGGCACTCCATACTCCCGGAGCACCCCCCATAAGAGTCCCCGAGGGACACGGTCGAACGCCTTCTCCAAGTCCACAAAACACATGTAGACAGGTTGGGCGAACTCCCATGCTCCCTCCAGGATCCTGCGGAGGGTGAAGAGCTGGTCCACTGTTCCACGGCCAGGACGAAAACCACACTGCACCTCCTGAATCCGAGATTCGACTATCCGGCGGATCCTCCTCTCCAGTACCCCCGAAAAGACCTTACCAGGGAGGCTGAGGAGTGTGATCCCCCTATAGTTGGAACACACCCTCCGGTCCCCCTTTTTAAAGAGGGGGACCACCACCCCGATCTGCCAGTCCAGAGGCACTGCCCCCGATGTCCACGCGATGCTGCAGAGGCGTGTCAACCAAGACAGCCCCACAACATCCAGAGCCTTGAGGAACTCAGGACGGACCTCATCCACCCCCGGGGCCTTGCCACCGAGGAGTTTTTTGACCACCTCGGCAACCTCAGCCCCAGAAATGGGAGGTCCCACGTCCGAGCTCCCCAACTCTGCTTCCTCATCGGAAGGCGTGTCGGTAGGATTGAGGAGGCCCTCGAAGTACTCCCCCCACCGACTCACGACGTCCCTAGTTGAAGTCAGCAGAGCCCCGCCCTCACCATACACGGTGTTGACGGTGCACCGCTTCCCCCCCCTGAGCCGCCGGATGGTGGACCAGAATCTCCTCGAGGCCGTCCGGAAATCGTTCTCCATGGCCTCCCCGAACTCCTCCCAAGCCCGAGTTTTTGCCTCAGCAACCGCCGAGGCTGCGTTCCGCTTGGCCTGTCGGTACCCATCAGCTGCTTCCAGAGTCCCACTGGCCAAAAAGGCCCGATAGGACTCCTTCTTCAGCTTGACGGCCTCCCTCACCACTGGGGTCCACCAGCGGGTTCGGGGATTGCCGCCACGACAGGCACCGACCACCTTGCGGCCACAGCTCCGGTCGGCCGCCTCAACAATGGAGGCACGGAACATGGCCCATTCGGGCTCAATGTCCCCCACCTCCCCCGGGACATGGTTGAAGCTCTGCCGGAGGTGGGAGTTGAAACTCCTCCTTACAGGGGATTCCGCCAGCCGTTCCCAGCAGACCCTCACAATACGTTTGGGCCTGCCAGGTCTGACCGGCTTCCTCCCCCACCAGCGGAGCCAACTCACCACCAGGTGGTGATCAGTTGACAGCTCCGCCCCTCTCTTCACCCGAGTGTCCAGGACATACGGCCGCAAGTCCGATGATACGACTACAAAGTCGATCATCGAGCTGCGGCCTAGGGTGTCCTGGTGCCAAGTGCACATATGGACACCCTTATGCCTGAACATGGTGTTCGTTATGGACAATCCGTGACGAGCACAGAAGTCCAACAACAAAACACCACTCTGATTCAGATCGGGGGGGCCGTTCCTCCCAATCACGCCCCTCCAGGTCTCACTGTCATTGCCCACGTGAGCATTGAAGTCCCCCAGCAGGACGAGGGAGTCTCCCGGAGGAGCACTCTCTAGTGCCTCCTCCAGGGACTCCAAAAAGGGTGGGTACTCTGAACTGCCGTTCGGTGCATAAGCACAAACAACAGTCAGGACCCGTCCCCCCACCCTAAGGCGGAGGGAGGCTACCCTCTCGTCTACCGGGGTGAACCCCAATGTACAGGCGCACAGCCGGGGGGCAATAAGTATGCCTACACCTGCTTTACGCCTCTCACCGCGGGCAACTCCAGAGTGGAAGAGAGTCCAACCCCTCTCGAGGAGGCTGGTTCCGGAGCCCAAGCCATGCGTCGAGGTGAGTCCGACTATATCTAGCCGGAACCGCTCAGCCTCGCGCACCAGCTCAGGCTCCTTCCCCAGCAGAGAGGTGACGTTCCACGTCCCAAGAGCCAGCTTCAGTAGCCGAGGATCAGACCGCCAAGGTCCCTGCCTTCGGCTGCCGCCCAGCTCACATTGCACCCGACCCCCATGGCCCCTCCCACGGGTGGTGAGCCCGTAGGAAGGGGGACCCGTGTCGTTTCTTCGGGCTGTGCCCGACCGAGCCCCACGGGCACAGACCCGGCCACCAGGCGCTCGCCGGCGGGCCCCACCCCTGGGCCTGGCTCCAGGGGGAGGCCCCGGTGACCCGCGTCCGGGCAAGGGAACACGGCGTCCAAAAGTATCACTCATCATAGGGGTCTTGTGAGCTGTTCTTTGTCTGGTCCCTCATCTAGGATCTGTTTGCCATGGGTGACCCTACCAGGGGCTTAAAGCCCCAGACAACATAGCTCCCAGACTCATTGGGGCACGCAAACCCCCCCACCACGGTAAGGTGACAGCTCAAGGGGGAGCATGTGTGTTTTGATATCTACAAATAAAAAAATCATATTTGTAACTCGTATATTGATTTTTACAAATATAGATGTGCATTTGTAAATAAAATGCCATTTGTAAAACCAAAAAAATCATTTGTGAAATGTGATTCTGCATTTGTGAATAACCAGCACACACATTTTTCGCTTTCCACAGTTACGTGTTTTTGAGACGTTCTTCGCATGAAAGTCGCACAAATCCACACGTAAATATTTCTTGACTTGCATTCGTGTTTTGATATCCACAAATAAAAAAAAACATATTTGTAACTTGTAAATTGGTTTTCACAATTGTAGATGTGTATTTGTAAATGAAATGGCATTTGTAAAACTGAAAATTGCCTTTGTGATATCTAATTTTGCATTTGTGCATTAACAGCACACGTAGGTTTCGTTTTCGCATTTGTGAATCAGCACGATCAGCGCACATATTTTTGAGACAATCTTTGCGGCAGAGGGAGCCACCCAGATTCACAAATAGCCTACCTCTACTTTCTAATCCAGTAGATGGCAGTGTTGTTCTATAAAGCTCATAACGGCTATGCTTCACTTGACTTTCCTCGAATATTTCAATTCATTCAAATTCAACCATGGCCGAACAACGAGAGCATGATGAGCAGCTACCACCGCCATCTTCCGCAATGGATGCGTCTGTTGGCTGGGTATGTGTTTTAACATTGTCTAATTCCTTATTAATTATTATGTGATGTTATGTTATCCCTGACTCTGTGGCTTAATTGTAGTTGCCTGATGGCTAATGCCCTTAGCGATAGCTAGCTAGCTGAAGGCTCTAAAGTAGTTCAGTTCGCATTTGAATTATGGAGCAGTGCAGAGGGCATGACTTATAAGCAAACAGAAATCAGGTGTAAAGCCTGTCAATTTAAATGTGCATGTCGCTATGAAAACATTAAAACCTGCGTGTTTTTACTGGTTCCATCATTTTATAATGATGTGAGTTAGCTGACAACACTAGGCTAACTTTTCTTCAGGGTCTCCCCAGGATTTTTCCACTCAAATTTAAGACCTTTTTAAGACCACGTCCAATGAAATTTAAGACCAACTTCGCACCTATTCTGGCATACATTTATGAAATAATGCAAAAGAAATCTGTCAGAATAACACAGGGACAAATAACAATTACTTCTTTTAATAAAGAATAAAGTGATGAATGTCCAGCTGTTTAGTTTTTGTGCTTTTGTTTAGACTTTCGTCAAGCATGACCACAAATCCAGACGCCTTATTGACCTGGTCGGTCAGTTGTTTGGTGATGAAAGGGGCCAGACCAAACTTGGTAATATAGGCAGTCTTGTTGCTCCCACATGTGAAAGTAGCCGCGATCTCCGAGTCGGGGAACATCACTTTGAAGAGCTCGCTTATATTTTCATTTGACGTATAGGAGTGGTGGTCCAATATCGTCTTTAGTACCCACGTCACCTCTGCCTTAAGAGTTGGCGTCGAGCCACAAAAAGCTCGTATGTTACCTGGCTGTGTGGGCTAGGTGCTACTGGCAGCCGATGTGACTGTTGAGGTTGGCGTCGGGTTTGCGGCGCAGAACTGGGATATGGGTGCCTGCTTCTGTGTAGCTGCTAAGCATGCTAAATGTTTAGCACTCTTCATGTGCGACTCCAAGGCCAAATGACCCATTGTGCCGAGCTTGAATTTTTTTCGGCACAGACGGCACTGAGCCTCACACACATTCCCCGGTACAGCCTGAACCCAGTCATATTTTGATTCATTGAGCCACAGTGGATTAAATCTGCACTTGCCCATCCCAAAGCTGCTGCGCGAGCGACGGCATCGGTGGGTCAGCGGCGTAACTGTGCACGCTCTAGCGTAATGTGGCGATCAAGTAAACTTGGAAATCAGGACTTTCCGACCGCGTAGTTGAAACAGTGCATTAATGCCACCTCATGTCGGAGATCGATAGTCGGAGAGAAAAAAAAAAAATCATTTTACAACGCAACATTCCATGTTTTGTTTTTTTTGTCAGTGTTTTACTAAGTATACAGTTATGTTGTTGAGCTGTACTATCATGCAGATAAGAAAGGGAAAAATTAAGACCTTTGAGAATGACATTTAAGACCTTTTCAAGGCCTTAATTTACGGTTATCGAATTTAAGACTTTTTCAAGTTTTTAAGACCCCGCGGGTACCCTGTTCTTGTTACCCTGTTTGTGTTTACCGGCACGTCATCATGGCTTGACAGTCAGACACGTTATCTTTCATCATTTATACTCATATCCTACCACTCTGCCCCTGTATTTGGTATTAGGCTATTTCAGCCACCTTCTCATTTGATATTCAATGGAACTGGCTACACAAAATGCCAATCCCAGATTGTTGAGTGGAGTGGAGCGAGCCAGGGTTGCTAGATAGGCGGAACGAAATCTATCGAGGCTAGGCTTGTCCGTGTACCCCCCTCCACATAATCCAACAAAACGTTGGGAAGGTCTGACCATGCTGACCGTGAGTCAGAATGTTAGCATTGAACATTTTGAGTTGCACTACATGTTTCAGGTAGTCAAGTATTTGCATGTGTAATCACATCTAGAGGACACGTTTTCAGTAAATGTATGGTCACAAAGCAATCAAGTAGAAATACTTTCCATTTTGGGCTTTACTATTGTATTTGGGGGAAGCCAATAATATCACTCAAACCATACATTTTCTGAAATCCTGTCCTCTAGATGTGATTAAACATGCAACAGATGTCACACCTTCTCCTAGCTCAGTGGTGGTTCTCAAAGTCTGATGTGGGCCCCACTAGTGGGGAAGAGAGCAGCCAGCATGACCTGCCTGGCCTATCAATGCATTTCATTCTTAAAAATAAACAAAACAACCGAATAAAACAATCAAATCAGATTCAAAGTAGTGGAAGCAATACACAACATGGAAACAATGCAAAAATGATGTTTGAAGGTGTGGTACACATTTCTGGCCAGATTGAGAACCACTGTCCTAGCTCATGGAGAGTCATGTTCCTGTAATGCATTTTCAATGTATTCCAATATATATATAAATGAATAAACACACCTAAAACATCAGGCAATTGTGAGCATCTCCACTTTTGCAGTAAAGTAATGACCATCAAGGAATAGAGGTTCAATCCAGTGCATCAAATTCTTTCATGGGCAGAGGTGGAGTAGTGGATTAAACGTTATCAATAATTGTGATAGGCATTCATTTAAACAAAAGAACCAAATCACACCCATGGCCATGTTTTCACAAGATGTCTTGTTCATGTTTCATTTTAAAATCAGAGAAAAGGTGCAGGGACAGGTGATGCAGCGAGAAGGAGATCTCCTGTGTCGCTGCAGCAGCACAATAGCAGCTCTCCTCGCTCGCAGATCCACATCCATGGTGCAATATGAAATAATGTTCCATTTCTGACGATTTATACACATTAATTTCCCTCCAAAACTCCGAAACTTCGGTTGGTTAAAATCACAAGTTATTTACTTTCCCCCGGAGCCATTCTACCGTATGTTCTATCTACAACTTCGTATACACGTCCACTGTAGTAGCAACACGGCGACACTAGGCATCCAATCCGGCGAGTTAAGTTGACGTGACGGAACAATGGACAACTAGCGTTAGTCTTACACTTTTGTGGAATCAAGTTGTCGCTGAAAGTGCTGCATGACACGTCCATTCATTTCCCTAAACACCTCAGTCGCTAGCTCAAGACAGTCCTGACTGATGCCAGTGATAGAGCTCGCCTTTTCAATCAGTTCATCTGAGGTTACAGCATTTCTATGTGTGTGTGTTGGCAGGGAAATGTAAAAATGCCTTCAAAAACATGTGAATTTATTTGCTCCGACTTGAAATTTGGAAGAGCTGACGGCTCTGTGGTGTCTTGATATTCATAGCATATCACACAATCTCACTTTTTTTTGTATGGGTGGGGGGGGTCATGTTAGTTTCACTTCTGGCTTTGGCTCAGTTTGTTTAGGAGTTAATCTGCTGTGCTATGGTGTTACACAAAACTGTTTTCTAAGTGCTTTGGTAAAAACACCTTTTATAAAAATCATTGTAAACTATCAAGAACTATCACAATGTACAAAAAAATACCAAGATCACATTATTGGACACTATTGGAGTTCGTATGGTTTAATTACTATTCGAAAAGTGTAACAATCGGATCACTCATTAGGATGTCCGTCTGATCTGAAAGCTCTTATTTCCAGTTTTTTCATTAAAGGTCTCCTGTCATATATATTTTGGGGGAAGAAAAAAATTGATAGAATTACTGCACTAAGTCTTGGGTCCCTGACGAGTGTCTGTACCCTACAGTTAATTGCGTCTGCTTGGGGCAATAAAATAATTGCTCATTTCATTTTCGATTGGAGGACTGAAAGCCCATGTTTATGAAGCCATGTGTATAAGAAACAAACAACGCTGCTGCATTTCCTGACCCACGTTTCTATCGCTCCGAGAGGAGCTGCTTGAAGACGGATGACGAACAGGAAGCTTCAGCTGCATTTCCATCCCCAACAGTGTTTTCCATACTAATTTTTAACTGACACGGGGCAGGTGGCGGTGCCCTCTATTGACCAGCTGCCACTCAGTTGTCTGTTGACTGACGAGAAGACTGACTTATTGAGTTCAAACTCAGAGGATGAGCTTGGATGTAATTTTCTGAGGATCAGTCATGATACTGCAACAGGCACTTTTGAAAGACTCATGCAGAAATGCAGAAGAACTGCAGAAAAACACACGTGTTGAGTCGAGCTGAGAAGGTTGAGTCCTCCACTTCATTTTCTGTCTTTGATTAAAACTGGGATGTTCTGGTAGGAGTAAGCTGAAAAACATGACCCAGTTCCTCATGCCTCATTAGATCAGCCGTAACATTATGACCGCTGACAGCTAAAGTGAGCAGCGCGTCTCATCTTGATCCAACGCAATGTTCTGCTGGGAAAACCTGCATCGTGGGACTCATATGGATTTCACTTTGACACAGACCCAAACAAGAGCCTGAGCTTTTCATTTTTCTCCCGTTTGAATTGGGAAGACAAAGTTGTAGACATTGCCCTGTTGGGGGATTAGTTAAATACAACCTGACTGAAAAGAAACATACAACTTTCAATTAGTCACGGGTTAATACAGCCAATTAATAAAAAAGTCAATACAACTATTCTTAAATTTAATTTAAATTTTTACTAATTACTTTTTCAAAGTTGCTCAAATGAATGGGTAAATAGTTCAACTGACTTACATGTGTCGTCTGGTTTCATTGATAAATATTGCCGAGTACGATCTGCGTTGCAGTAGAAGTCAATCTCTTTTCAAGTGATTTAAGTCTTAAGAAAGCGTAAAATTTTACAGTCGAATTTTAATCTCTGCATTCAGTGTCTTTGAAATAGCAGATCAAATGACTGTGTAACACGTGAAATGGATTTCTGATAAAGATATAATAAGAGATTAAAACTGCAGTTTCTCACTTCTATTGAGTGTTTTAATGTCAAGCTCATCATTGTGGTTTCATGGCTTAGAATGAAGTTAAAACTTTGTATTGGTCGTTCTTAAGGTGTCTTATAGTAAATTATTTCACCAATCCAAACAGCCATATTTGTGGTGTGTCCTTTTATGGTATGACCAGTGTAGATATGTAACACATAGGGTTGAGAATCCCATCTGAAAGACTCTCTGTCCAATTGCCCAAAACTCCATTTTGCTTTCATAATGATACAAGCCACAAGACTGGGATAGAGAAAAATGCTGTCTTGAATGAATGCTCAACTTATTTGAGCAACAAAGCTGAAATATGGGCTGTTCACTTTATTCACAGATATAACTATTTTAGCTTTAAAGAGGTTTTCTTAATGAAACGATTCCTGCATCGTGTATATGCGTTCGTGCAAACTACACAGACCATATCACATTTTATGTATGGCACAGGGACCAGCCCATGAAGGACATCACAAGCCCCAAGTAAATTATGAGGACAGTTTTTTAATGTGGTTATCATATGCCGCCCCATCTGGTGTACTGCAAGTGGCAGCAGTCTAAATCTTAAGTCCAAGTAAGTAGGAGAAAAAAAAAATATCCTACCCAGGCCACCACTGTACCAATTATCTAGCTCCACATGAGCGTTATTGATTAAGATCCAGTAATGAAGGTAGGGAGCAAGCTATCTTTGGTTCAGTGGAGACTGCCTGGTGAAAGTCTTTCAGTGTTAAAGTGAATCAGAAGCAGTAACAGGAGATCATTTCTTCCCCATAGATTACCAGTTCTTACCTCTGTGCATTTATCTGAGGCCATCTGGGACCAGAAGAAGATCACGTGTGCCGATAATTTAATTTAAATATTTGATATAAGAAGAAATTTGTCATTAAGCACAGGCCCGTAGATGATTGTGGATATGCCTCATTCCTTGGAAGATCCTGCAGGACCATTAACAGTAGTCATTGAAACCTGAAATTGAAAGCCCTAAATTCTCTATCCCTAATGCTCCCTGAGTTTCTGTCTTTTCATTAAGATTTAGTTTCACAGACTCATCCAATTATTTGGCTTATTAGTAAGTTTGCAATAAAATTAATTAAAAAAAAGCAAACTGAAAAAGAACTGTGGAAATGTTAAAATTGAACTGCTCACTATAAAAATGTGATATGTACAGAAGACTTTCAAAGATCCCCAATACTTACTTCATAATCAGACAGATCAGTACACACTAAGACATGATTTTTTTTTTTTTTTACTCAAAGGGCATATAGCTTCAGTAATCAGACCTTTTTGAATGTATGCTTGTATGAAATCTTTCCTGGTAACATCTGCAGATCACATTCAGTCTAGGTTTGACTGATTTGGAGGCAATATGGGTCGGCTTTCATTTTGGGATCGTCTTGGATCTTTAGTTTTTAGATCCGGAATAATTACGCCCTCACTCTTTTTTTCTTTTTTTCCCCCAATGTATGTATACTGTGTAGATACATTTATTCAGCCAGCGGGATTTAAATTTTTTTTTTGTATGCCTGTGGATCGATTTGAAAAAACAAAAAACTTCACAACCCATTTCTGTGTAAAAGATCTGCTGAAATAAGTGAAAGATATACATTCTAGACTGGCTTATTTTTTAGATTTGCAACGTGGATCTTGCATTCAGTGACTGCTTTCACACCTGGGGGGTATTCCTAGAAGCTGGCTTAGCGGAAAGCCTGGCTTATTTCGCTACTTCTGGCTAAATTTAGCGTGAGTTCTGTTCCATAAAGGTGGCTTATTTGAACGCCCGCTGAGTAACCATGGTAATTTATGCTGCTGAACTAGCCTGGTCTCGGACAGGCTAAAGTTGAAGCTTAGCTTAGCTGCAACTCAAAAAATGTCCGACCGGCTGAAACAGACTCCAGAAAGAAATGTTCACCTACTCATGTCTTGTCTAAAAAACTAAACAAAAACTGTGGTTATCATATCACCACTTTCACTGTCTCGAAAAATCAATCAGTCGGTGCCAGTGCAACTAAAGAAACGCAACTATACACACGTATTGAACATGAAATTAAATGAGAGAGAACATGGTATTCATTAAAACTAATCAATACCTAACAAACATCCGATCTACACCCAAGTAGGACCAGACTCAGAAAAATGGGGGACAGGTAATAATGTTAATGATACAAATTATTGAAAGCTCCTTTCAAAACAGTCAAGGACACTGTACAAATAATATATTAGATAAAACGCAGGAATTAAAAAATCTTACCATATTAAAAATACACTGAACGGAGCAATAAATGGAGGTATTAAACGGATGGGTTTTGAGTTAAGACTTGAACAGAGGGAGAGTGTCAGCATTGCGAATATCGCGGTGGGGGGGGGGGAAGACCTCTGTCCTTTCAGGCTGCTGCTCCACATTTACAGTAGCCGATAATGTAAAACAACCTACTGCCTGAAGTATTTGCATTAAGTTCATCATCTCCCTCAGGCTTCCCCAATGTTATCGGTGCCCATGTACGCATCCAAGGCAAGGCAATTTGTGGATCACAATTCGTACACAAGGCAATTCAAAGTGCTTTACAGCTACATAAAATCACAAGAAGGCAATAAAATCATTCCAAAAAAATAAATAAACATTAATTATTAATTTAAAAGTGAAGAGTGCAGATAAAATACTTTCAGGTGTCATATGCACATCTAAATAGAACTGTTTTCAGTCTGGATTTAAACATTGTCACATTGTCCAGGCCCCTGCTGGACCCGTGGAGGCGAGAGGCGTCTGGCTGCAGACCTGCACTGTCAGGACCCTTAGTTGCAGACATGCACTGTGACGTCACCTGCACTGTGAGGACCCGAAGCGACAAGCGAGGAGCACGTATTTTTCGTTCCCCATTTGAACTGTGGAGACGACGAGGTGAGTAAAAGTCGAGTGAAAACAACTTTCTTTCATACGAAGAAACAGAAACAGTCTTTATTCACTGGAACGTTACGTTGCACACTATATACTCTAAAGTTATATTAATTTTAAAGAATCAGGGTTTTTTTTAAACTTTTGGCTAGTCTTCAGCGTTGTTATCGTATCCATAGTGCTCACTTAAATGTGCCATTTTTCGTATCGATAGTGCTCACTTGTGTAATTTTGTTTGACTTATTACGACATTATTTGTCTCTTACAGATGCATATTTCAATAACTATATACTGTAAAGTTATATTAATTTTAAAGAATCAGGTTTTTTTTTACTTTTGGCTAGTCTTTAGCGTTGTTAACGTATCGATAGTGCTCACTTAAAAGCGCCATTTTTATATTTATATATATATATATATATATAATTTAGTTTTACTTATTACGACATTATTTGTCTCTACAGATTCATATTTCAAGAACAACCGCCGGCACTACGCTCAAAATCGAACGCTGCACGTCATGTTGCAAACTGTTTCACTGCCCTCTGTGCCTACAATTTAAACTAACAAAATTGTCCAAGCTGCAGAGCCACTTAGAGGCACATAAAAAAGGTGGCATTTTATTTAAAGGTAAGCATAATGTATTTGTCTGTTTGTTTGTACTCATAAGTATTAGCCAACGCTACTAACTTCTGGCAGGTTGTGGTTTGGTTTGTAAAAGGGTAAAAGGAAAATGAAGGGAATGTAGGTTGCAGTGAAGAACATCTGACACCTCACTTTCTGTCTTTTAGAAACCTATCCCAGTCACTAAATCCTGGCAACTGGACAGAGAAAACTGGACTACAAATTCAGGTAAGAGTATAAAGTATGTGTAATGCATGTATTCATATTAATAGTTGAGTACTCAGGAAGAAGAGCAGCAGGCAGAGGTCTCCAAGAGAGCCAGACTTGCTGATGTGGACACACCAGTGGAAGGCGTAAGCTTTTGCACAGTATCTATTGGTCAGATACTGTTGGTGTGGCAGCTATAGTACAGACATCTTTCTTTCTGTCTTTTCCATAGGACTCGGTTGAAGATCGCATTCTTCAAAATTGCAAACATGCAGCAGAGTGGTCTGAGGCCAACAAACCACTGTTGTCTGCCAGAGTGGACCTGCCTGACGTTCTGGGCATGGGGGAAGAGGAACAGGCAGAGGCTGCTCTACAGTATGGGAGGTTGTGGAACGAAGAACTGGACGAGGATGAAAGAGAAGCGATCCTGGAGCCTTTCAAAATGATATTTCACAATATTAACGACATGTTGATATTTTGTGAACAGGTAGTCGACAAAAACAAAGATTTTTTGTCATATTGTGAATGTTGGACTGAATAAACACTACAGAACATTTGATCATGTTGTGACTTGGTGTGTTTTTATGTTTTCTCATTGATCCCTTAATAATTTGACTAAGATTATACTGTAGATATCAAGAGTTAGGGTACTATTTAGTGGTACTAAGGTGTTCCAGCAGCACAAGAACATAATTGGCATAGACATAGAACCAAACATGAAATTTATGGTGGTTAAGGATAAAAATACAGAATAATACAACAGAAAAACTAATTGAAACAAATATATATATATAAAGAGCAGTGCGATAAAGTCAAAATGAAATGATAATGAAATAGCAGTGACTTACTCTATAGTACACAATAAAATGTACAGTATAGGCCTATGGCATCTTGTGAGATGTTAGCTTATGAATATGAGCCTAAGAGAAAATGTGTGCAGTGACCAAACAAAAGTTTACAATACAAATAAAAACAATAGACCGGGGATTGATAGATTTTATGTCGTACTGTTAACTAATTAATTCATTTGTGAGGACCTCTTGAAAAATATAGCGTTTAAAATCGTTTAAAAATACGTGCTTCCGAAACACACGCTTTTATTTTGAAAGGCTTCGAATCAACTTCCGGTCCTCACAGTGCACTTCCGGTCCTCACAGTGCAGGTGACGGTCTGCAACAGGGTCCTGACAGTGCAGGTCTGCAGCCAGACTCTCTTGGTGGAGGCTGACTATGTAAACCGAACATTTTTCCATATCCTAAATGTACAGGTACACTTGGGGATAATTGTCCATAAACTCTGAACTGGATTTCTCATCTTGAAAAATACCACATCAACCCCTTTGAGTAATGCTGAGCAATGTTACATTTATGCCCTGTGAAACCTCATCATTGACTCCTATCCTCCGTGCATACAGATGATCTGATGGAGGTCATTTCATTTCCAACATTGAGGCTAAATGGCCGGGAGCAGTTCATGATTCTAGGATCTTCCGAGCATCCTCACTGGCACAGAGGTTTGCACAAGGCGCGAGAATTTTACTTACCCGAAGGAGTGTACTTTTGAAGTAAGGTGTAGCATGGGCAGAATTTTGGTAATGTAATGAGAGGTCAGGTGTAGAGGTCATCTTAAGGAATTTAAAGTGACCATCCGGGATTTTGGACACAGGACCTCATTTCCAAGTCAGCAAGGGTGTAAGAAATGTGTCCAGGTGGTTTTTTTTTTACATTCCATGCAGTCCTTGTGAAATCTCTTGTTCCTGTTGCTAAGCTAGCGCAAGTGAACGGCTATGCTCTAGCCTGCCCCGAAAACACTCTAAACCTATTTATTTAACACTGAAAGCAACTCAATTATCATGGCAGGTTATCGACGCAAATATATGTGTTGATGGGGGCGTTTAGGAAGTTAACCAACCTTGCAATTGTGTTTGATCACCATCAATCTCTCTTGCGGCTCCCTGTTGATGACAGTGTGGTTACATCACAACTGAAGACAGCGAGGTAAAATTCCGCTGACCCCGAGAAAATAGTCCCTCAACATTCTAAAATCCAGGCAGTGCTAGGTCGGTTTTATTTCAAACCTCATTATATGAAGACAAACATTTACATTCGGAGCCTGGCATAATTACGGTTTTGTTTTGAATGTTGTTTAAACTGGATAAGACTGTTTTTGGGACAGGCTAGAGCATAGCCGTTCACTTTCGCTAGCTTAGCAACAGGGATATGGGATTTCACAAGGACTGCATGGAATGCAAAAAAAACGTTCTGGACACATTTCTTACACCTTGGCTGACTCGGAAATGAGGTCCTGTGTCCAAAATCCCGGATGGTCACTTTAAAGTGCTCGTCATACTTTATTATAGATAGCCATATAAGGCACATATTCCATCAAATTGCCTAAAGTCTTAACACATGTATATCCATTCAACATTTATCTTATTCTGCAGGAGAGTTCAATGGTGTCCTGCTTGGGGACAGAGGCTATGCATGCTGGCCGTACCTCCTCACGCCATATCCTGATCCAGGAACAAGGGCATGCACATGCACATGCACATGCTAAAACAAGGGCACGGATAGAAATGACCTTTGGCCAAATTAAATCCAGGTTCATTGCTTAAAGTTCTCAGGCACCATGGCTGACTTCTGACAGAGCCATCTTAAATCAATAGTATGCTTCATATTTTATACATTTTGTCTTGTGGACAACTTTTCAGGCTCAAGTCTTTTCTTCGTTGAGTTCTAGTGCCTGAAAGGACTCAGTTTCTCCTGACACAGTGAGGGACCTGTACAGGGACACATATTTCCTTTGATCCTTATTGTTGTGACCTTTGAGTTAGAACTTCTTTTCATAATTTAGTATTGACACAGTAGCAGTTTAAGTCAGAGCAAGTGTAAGAAGGCTAAATGGACAGAGATGATTTATAACTTTCCACACGTTTAGGTCATGGCACCCCACTGTGAATATAAATGTATAAACAAATTTCTAACACTTTGCATGAATCGTACAATAATGACAAGTTTGAGTTTAAGTTGTGTTGAATTGTTTAATTATTATTTCATTTTTCTCAAGCTGTGGAGAGAAAACAGAATTAAATACAGTTCACAACACGAAATTCTCCTTTATCTGAATTTATACTAATTTATCCCTCTCCAGTTTCATAATCTGTAGCTTGATCTTTTTTATTTTCAGTTTCTTGTATTCCATATCGTGCTCTCTTTATTGAAAAAACACATTTCTTCAAAGGCTACTTACCACTCTGAAATATGTTCCTGTACTTTACCTTCACCTGCTGCCAGGTACGCTTTTGGCTGTTAAGACTGCTCCTGTTGAGATGTAACAGTGAAAAAATAATATCTGGGTCACACACACAGGATAATACAGTCACAAAGTATGATGATGCGTGTCGATTATTGGGTTATTAATAAACTGAGCAGGGCCAGTATATGTGTGCAGTACATCTCATACAGAGACAATTCAGCATGCTTTATGTAAACAAATTATAACACAAAGAGGAGAGCATAAATACATGAGGACAGTAAAATGAATGTCAATGGTATGAAACTTTCATAACTTACGCGTTTAGTCTGTCAGCAGTTAGCCTGGCCATGCCGTGTCTTCGCTTTATTGATCGCAGCTGTATTACCATTTCTGGTGATGACACTTTTAAAATCCTCAAACAGCTCCATAAGCATTATTTGTTCAGCTGCCGAAAAAATAACAGTGTTTGTCTTGCTCTCCTTTTCACTCAAATCTCCGTTTTTCCACCATCCACTCGTCAGGGCTTCTTACGTTCCTCGTGCACTCGCACTTAGTTAGGCTATGTAAGCCTCGCTTGGATTAGCCTCACCGAGATGCAGCTAAAATGTCTTCGAGGAACGACTTGAGGCTTAAATGGGAGATGGCGCTAGTTCAAGCGACGCTTTCCGGCTATAGCCTGGCTTTCTTTAGCTACTTTCTAGGAACACCCCTCTGGTGTAACCAGTTTAATCAGTAAACAAACAATAGAGCTATAGCAGCTGCTCTGCTGCCATTAAAGTAAAATTAATTTCAAAAGTTGATTTTGAACTTGGTTTGTTACATGATCCATTTATTGACACGATTACAATATCATTTGAAAAAAAACAACAACAATGGATAAACAGAGTAATTTACTATTACTTCAACAAGACAGCAGTTTCTTGATAGAGGGCTGAGCTGCTGATACAAACTTCTGTATAATTCTTGTTTTCATCTTTTCTTTATGACCCAAGGGATTTCCAACTACTCTTTGTTCCTTCTAACAAAAATCTGTTTTGTTTGTGTACTGAGCAAAAGTAGGTCGCTATTAGTTATTTGAGTTCAGTGACACCCTTTATTGTTTTATGATGAATGCAGTATCATTAGTCCATCATTTACTTTGTGAAAATTGGTGACGACATGTTTGGTTTGTGATGAGCGACAATAAACTCAACCAGCATTAAGAAAGTTGTTTCCATAACAAAAATTATATATGGATATATCAACCGTTATTTTTGGGATGATATTTATTCCTTATATAGTGGTCTGGGTCAAAGGGAGGAACTGGCATTGGGCCTTTGTGCTTAATCTAATTGTATCGAGTCTCTAATTGCGTAATAAGTTCAAATCCCACGATGGATGAAATTCAAAGTCTTGAATTTAGGGATTCCTGTTTAGTATCAAGTGAACATGTACATGCAGCAGGAAATGCCAGATCTAATTTCTGTGAAGAAAAACCCAATTTACCCGTGTATACTAGCAAAGAAAAATACAACTGTATAACACATGTCATTATTATGATGCAACTCTTACATAATACAACACTAACCCGATCACCATTTGATAGAACCGCCATGATAAAAAGAATTCTAGTGCTCCTTCCAACGAAATCTCCTTAAAATAATTCCCTAAAGCAATTAAATTCTGTTTTAATTTAGCCTAAAGTCAGACTGAAGTGTTACCTTGTTTCAGTTTTAGTCTGACACTGGCTCCACTCTCATCAGTTTCCCTGGTGGTCGTGGTTTTACCCTAACAAATCACTGGGGATTAACAGATTCACCTGCATTTAACATCCTCTCTCCTCGAGGACAAGCATTCAAGGTACAGCATATGAGGTGTTTAATGTGGCGCACATCGTAAAAAACACTGTTCGACATGATCGTGATGCTGACTCACCACTCTTTTCAACCAAGAAGCCATTGTGTAAAGTCCTGAAGCCAGAACAATCAGTCAACTTGATGGGTGGCATAGATTTAAAAGTCTGCACCCAGTACAGCCTCAGCCACAAGTTTGAGACTCCTGACAAGTTTTTAAGTCAGGCTGGAGAAAATCTTAGATTCTTCAACAAATGCAGTGTGCTCTCGCACATAATATTATTGAAATGCGGGGTGCCCTCTCTCGCAGCTTAAGTGCTTAGATTGAGGGCAACTTGACTTCTTTATAGCCGTCTTCAGTTCTGATTCTCTGTAGCTCGATTTATTCAAGTTCACAACTGTTTTTGAGTGCTTTCAAAGAGGAGGCAATACTTACTCTGCATCCTCACACCCCACCTTATGTGAGAGATTCAAACAAACCGAGTCAAACCTTGGTGCCATCCAATAAAGTGACGCTCGGAAAAACAATTGATTGTTACTGGAGCAATATTAGGGCCTGTTTTGAATCACTAACGATGTCTTTTTCACTCGTCTTACAGCAGAGGTCTATGACAAAGTACAAAAGATTAAATCTTGTTCAAAGAAAGTATTGGAAAATGGAAAGTTTCTCAGCTCAGTCCCTGCATTGGCTTTGTAGATCCTGTTAAAACAGATGCAGCAGATGTGATGAAAGGAAAAATATTCCACAAGTATTTAAAAATTCATATGGTTTACACTATGAAATAAGCTATGGGGGACTGAAATAGTCAGGAATAGATACAAAAATAGACAGATTAAATGATGATAAATGCTACTGAAAATAATTTTTTTTTAAAAATGAATAGAATATGAAATAAATACATTTTTCTGCTTTGATTTAAAACTGCATTCATGTAAGCTTATGTGAATGCTGTTGCTTATTTATGCCACTCGTTTTTTTAAAAATTGATTTTATTTCGAGATGTATTTACTTGTCTATCATTGCTGCCTTACGTTTTGTCCCCCCATTTATTTATTTATTTTTTTTCAATTATGTTTTTGGTTTATCTTATAATCATCTGCTCTGGTAAGGCACATTGTGCACTCAGGCCTTGTCCACATGAAGTGGGATAATTCTTAAAACATATTTTTATTTCTTAACCCCCCCCACACAATGGGGTTCAGATCACTAAAAACACTATTATTAAAAGTATAGACATAAAAGAAAATTCCTTTATTTGTCCAGATATATTGAACATGTGAAAATAAGGTACAAAACGGAAATTAAGAATGTTAAAAAAAGTGCTAGTATAAATGATGGCAATATGCAAAGAGGTTTGGCAATCTTGCAGTAAAAATTGAAGGTAAAACAAAAAGAGGTGCCTTTTGAGGTGTCTGCTTCAACTAAAATATGGGTAGAATCCCTATTTTCAAGGTATTACTATTTGAGAAAAAGATTTATTATTTACTGAATAAAAATTAGATTTAAGATGCTACATAGAGGATATCAGACTCTTTTAGAGTTACCTAAGAATAAGCTTTTTACCTGTCCTTTTTGCAGTTGGGATGACGAAGCCTCCAAATAAAGACGCGTTTTTTTGACAGAATATTGTGTCCAAGTTGTGTAGTGTTGTCCATTTTTTTTTTTTTTTAAGCAGCTTGTTCAGTGTTCTACTTTCCACAACCAGCTTGTGCAGTCTCCAGCACTGAGCCAACTGTCTTTAATCACGTTACTCTGTAGCCTTGAGTCACTGGTTCTGATGCTGCTGCCCAACAAATGGCCACAAAGTAGATTGCACTCCCCACCTTAAGAACATTTGCGACATCTTGCTGCAAGGACCTGAGCTTTCTAAAAAAGTAGACTCTGCTCTGTCCCTTCTTGTAGACAGCCTCAGGGTTGTATTTCCAGTCTAATCTGCTGTCCAGGTGAACATCCAGGTATCAGTAGTCCTCATCTTCAAGAACGCAAGTAGTGTTCAGTTTATTCCTGGTCTTCCTAAAATCAAGTCAAGTCATATTCTTTGTCTTGACCTTGTTTATTGTACTTGCTGAGAGGGCGACACTTGATTGTTCCCACACAATGCCATGAAGCGGTCTACCGGTTCTCTGCTCCAACGGCGAAGGGATTAAAAAAGTTCACTCGCTTATTTAGGTAAGCCAATCACAGTCTCTCCAGGACATTCATGATGTAGGATGTTTTGGCAACTTATCGAGTCATTGATGGTAGATGGATAAGATGGTCTTTTCACAGCACCGGAACTTTATCCTACCTCAGACTAGAGTTGAAGAGGTTCTGTAGAATCCCGTAAAGCTGGTCTGTGCAGGCCTTTGGAACCTAGTGGTTGACACCCTCCGAACTCGCAACCTTGTTCCAGGTCTGTCTCTTTGGCATAGCACTTATTTCTTCTGCGTTCCGGAATCTCTGCTCTCTGGTTGTTGTTTTTTTGCTGTTGGATTGCTCTGAAAAAACAGTTTCTTCCATATGGTTAAACCCCCGATACTTTAAAAAAAAAAGTATTCTGAAAAAAAATACCAAATACGGACTTGGCTTCATTTTACTTTTAAAACTATTTTGCAATTACTCTACACTTGTTCCCGGTCATTTTTCTTTTCTAGTTCACTGGGGTGTGTTGAGAAAGAAATAGTTGGTCCGCCATATAATGTCGCACAGATCTATTTAAAAGTGTTTGGATGTTATGCAACATGTGTCTGACTCATCTCAATTTTCACTTGTGAGAGGTGTCATGATTGTTGGGTTGCCAGAAAACAATAACACATTTTCTTTGTATTAGTAATCAAGCTATCAATGGCAAATTAGACGGGAGAATTAGGCAACCATATAATTGTCCTTGTGAATACAGCTGATTGTGATTCCAAAGTAAACAATACCTCTCTCAGGCTGATGCTGAAGCTCCAGCCATCCATCATCAAACATCACGGTGACAGCTCTTTCCAACCAGTGCTGATTAGTAATTACTTTATAACTTCTGGCCCTACTCTACCAATGTTTACCGCCACTGTCAGATAACGTTTTTCCTGTGTTTTAATCTTTCCTTTTTTGGCAAGGCATAAGTTATTTTTAATAGTGTAATGGGTCATTGTTAAATGTTACGGGAGATGGTGTATGGTCAAAGATATGCATTTCATCGCAACTGTGTCAATTTTAATAAAAAGCATAAGTGAAAAAACTTGCGATGCTGTGTAAAATGTAAATAAAAACATGCAATATGATTTGCTAATCCTTTCTTCAAAACAGAAGCTTAAGAACATGCAATATTGAAATTGGGATGGAGGGGCAACAAAAGGCTAGAAAAGTAAGTGGTACTAAGAGGAAACAGCCGAGGGAACATGTTGCAACTAGTTTGGTTAAATGGCAACAGGTCAGTCGCATTTTTGAGTATAAAAAGAGTACCTTAGAGAGGCAGAGTCTCTCAGAAGTAAAGCTGAGCAGAGGTTTGGCATTCTGCAGAGGATTATGTCAACAAACTGTGGAGCAATTTCAGGAGACTAAGAATACTGTACATAATATGATGACAAGTTTTAGGGAATTTGGAGTCATGATCTACGAACATGGTTCACTGTCCCGTACATAAAAAATAACACAGACCTGTAATAAGGCTGCAGGTCTGGATGGTGTCAGTCACAGGTTACCAAAAGCCTGCAGAGACCAGCTATGTGAGATTCTACAGCACCGATTCAGAGGAACACTGATCCTGAAACACAGCAGTCTTCTCTGGGCAGAAGATTATTTCGGTTGGAGGCAAATTGGAAAAATGTTCTGTGGTCAGATGAATCGAAATTTGAATTTTTTTTTGTAACCATGGGCGACTCATCTTCCAAACTAAAGAGGAGAGAGGCCATCTGGCTTTTTCTAAGCCCTGGGCATATGGCACCTCTGATAGTATAGGAGTGAATTAATGACTAAAGAATTGACAACTTGCACATCCGGAAAGGCTCCATCAATGCCAAAAGATATGTATACAAGTTTTAAAGCAACATATGCTTCTATCTTGATGACCTCTTTTTCAGGGAAGGCTCTGCATAATTCATCAAGATAATGCTAAACTACAAGCTGCGTCTATTACAACAGCATGGCCTTGCAATAGAAGAGTCTGGGTTCTGGACTTGCCTGCCTACAGTTCAGACCTTTTAGAAACATTTGAACCATCATAAAAGGCAAAATATGGCAAAGAAGATCGCACTCCATTGATCTATCAGCTTATCTAGCTCCACTTTTGTCGAAATTTTCTAGGACATTAATCATAACTGCCTCATTCCAATCCCAGTTATTTCTTTGACTTTTGATTTGTTCCCCTTCCCCTTCTATTACCCTTTGTCTATTTGCAGGATCTCTAAAAGTTATGCCAAGGTTTGTACAAAAGCATTTTTTGTAAAATAGCAGTATAATAGAAAATGTTTTAATACACTTAAAGCGATACTCCGGAGTAGATTCAACCTGGGGTCATTTGAACCGTGATATCCAGCCAAGTAGCCCACCCGCAGTTTTTTCGATATTGGCTGAACATCAGCTGAGTTACTGAGTTATCCCGAATAGCTTAGTACAAGGGTTAATGGATCCTGGCAGTATCTCCAAAATTACCACACTAAAATCACATGCCATGACACCAAACTTCTACAGTAGTACAAATATGGTCTGTACTCACAAAACGATGCATTTGGAAGTTTGAAAATAGTCCAGGAGTTTATTATTATCAACACAAGCCTGATAGCTTTTCTGCTGCTAAAGCTGTGTCGACGTCACTTCTGGGAGCTGGGAGCTTCAAAGTAAGATGAGGGTTGATCTACTACTGTAGACAACAAAGCAAGGCTGCTCAATTTCTCCATTGATAAAATAATTTCACAACTCTACAACATAAAAATTCATAAAAAAACATGGAGAATATAGCATATACTTTGTTGTCTACAGTAGTAGATCAACCCTCATCTTACTTTGAAGCTACCAGCTCCCAGAAGTGACGTCGACACAGCTTTAGCAGCAGAAAAGCTATCAGGCTTGTGTTGATAATAATAAACTCCTGGACTATTTTCAAACTTCCAAATGCATCGTTTTGTGAGTACAGACCATATTTGTACTACTGTAGAAGTTTGGTGTCATGGCATGTGATTTTAGTGTGGTAATTTTGGAGATACTGCCAGGATCCATTAACCCTTGTACGAAGCTATTCGGGATAACTCAGTAACTCAGCTGATGTTCAGCCAATATCGAAAAAACTGCGGGTGGGGTACTTGGCTGGGTATCACGGTTCAAATGACCCCAGGTTGAATCTACTCCGGAGTATCGCTTTAAGCTGTCAAAGCCATGAGGAATGGGATCCTCTTTCAAACAGCTCTCCTTGCTGACGAAAACCTTGAAGAAGTAAGGTGTTTATCTGTCGAGCTGTCTGAGGAATCTTGCTTAAAGCAGCAAAGTTGTTCTCATGAATTCTGCATTTATTTACAAGGGAAACAGAGAAGAGTGTTTTATATTTAATCTTTTAACACATCCCTTAAAAGTGGATGTTGTCGGTTTTATGTTTCTTGTTCATTTAAATGGTCACGACACGTACGCAGCTGAGCTGAAATAAAATGCAGCTCTGAGGATGTTTGAGTTTACTGAGAATGGTATTCAGCCTCAGAGTTTTCTGTGATCTAAATTCGCTCCAGCAATTATAGGGCTGTCTGGTCGGTCTGAATTTCTTCTCATAATGACCATGTTTTAGCTTGAAATATTGAAGCAAATTCAGACCTGCTTTCAGCAGATTTTCCACGCCCCTTACATTTCCTAATGCATATTCACCTGTTCAACCGAGAAAAAGCTAATTTAACAAATTGGAAAGCACTGTGTTCATTTATCATAAAATGTATACAGAGAGTGAGCTACTTTCTTGTATTAAGATATCACTGTAATGCCACCGCAACATTTGTCCTAAACATTTAAAAGGCACTTGTTTAATTTCGACCGTTAGTCATTTTATTCCTTCCTCTCATCTGCTGTCTCACGCCTCGTCTGTGCGGGTGTGCGTCTTTGTGCATCTGGAGACAGAGTAGCAGAGAAGAAGCCGATGCAAATGAATCGGTAAGTGGAAACATCACCACTTAAGCTGAGGTAAAAGTAACTTTACCGTATGGGAGGATGAAACTGAGGACCACCGTCGATGGTGGCCGAGAACGTGTTGCTAAGCTAAACCTGAGTATTAGCACAGCTTAACCACAGACATTATTTCTTTGATGCCAGCTATCTCTTCTCAGAAATGTTCATACCTAAATCCAATTTTCTCACCTTACTAAACTTCAATGTAATCTTCGCCACCTGTACTTATCTTTTTTTTTCTTTTTTTTTTTAGTATACTTTAGTTAAATCTTATTTGAAATACATTGCATGTATTTTACTCGGGTTAAGAGTATCTTTTTCCGAAGTGTATAATAACTCTTGGGATCCTCTGACTTTTCCTCTATTTATTATCATCAGGTCAAAATTATGTATTTGCCCATTACTTAAGTTTCCTATCAAACATCAGCAGAAGTTTCCACTCAGCCTCAGCTCAGTTAGGGTTTTATTATACTGAGGTTATCATTTAACAAAATAGAGCCTCGCAGACCTGCTACCATGCTACTTCATTTAAAAAAATCCAATTATAACAGATGTGATATGAAACAAGTAAAAGAACATGAAATAGATGATGTGATTTTGGAGAACTCCTTGTCAGCTCAATTCTGACACAAACGGAATGCTTTTAACTGTCGGAATTAGGACTGCTCTCTGGTGGACCATCGGCTGTTGTATTCACAACCTTGCCACAACCCATGTGCTATGTTTGAGTGGTTGCACATGCTTCATATCGTTGGAAAGCTGAAATTGTTGTGATTTGATTCATGCAAACGATTTCACAATACAGCAACCACAGCAGATACAGTCAACCTAAACATCAAGTCAAAACTAAAGTTAGAGGCATCTAATCTATGACATTCTTGTTATCCAGTGATAAGTCCTGATGGTCCAGTTCCATATAACTTCCATCTCTCCAATATAAAAGGTCAAGCTCTTAGGATTGCCATGACACGGACAACTGAGCATCCGGGCTTAGATGATGCTTCTTTTCTGCACAGTGGAAGTCCTAATTTTAGTGGACATGGGTAGAGCGAGAAAATGTCTTGTCGTGCACTGCTTATGTGGACTCTCATCAGGTCAGTGGTTCTTCCCAGAATGTATTTCATCAGAATGTGGATAAATGCGTCCCAGACCGCCTCGGAATATGACCTGAGTGATCAGATCTGAATGTCTCCTCAAAGGAAATGAAAATGAACGTTAAATGTTAATGAAAAAAATTCTCATGAATCCTAAAAGGAAATTAGAATATTGTAATATTTAAAAAAAAGAAAAGAAAAGAAAATGATATGAATATGATCAGAACACCCAGGACCCAAGTTAGTCATATTTTTATTTACTCTGGAAGTACAATCGTATGTATTTTTTACTGATTTGACATAAAACCGTCTTGTGCATGTTTTCACATTCACTTAATGCTCAGTAAACACATTTCTTAAGTGCACAATAAGGTGGATTTTCATGATAAAAAGATGACGATTTGCAAATGTGATATCAAAGTGATTCTGTTTTTCACAAATTTAACGGGAAGAGAAGATGCAGTATCTCATGCACGGCAACATGCACCATTGAATGTTGGACCAAAGGAAATGAAAGGCATACTGTCATGATAACAAAAACATGAGGGGGGGAGATGATAAAAAAACAACTGATTGAAAGAAAGAAAGAGGTACATGCCATATAAGGACATAGGAAATTGTGTTTAAATTCAGGCCTCGTTAACCGTTGTGCTCCTGCTATAAAAGGTAGGTAGCAATTTCCATTTTTTTTTGTGTAAAATTGTCACTTTGAACAAAGTTAGTCTCAAACATAAACGGATTTGCATCGGAAAAAACAAGGCAAAGATTACAGCAATATGGCAGACTCTGGGAGATCTGCCAAACTTTGTCTCAGTGGTTTCGTAAAAGGGAAGTTTACCTCGAAGGAAAGTGCACAGAGTAAAATAGACTGCCACTCCCAAAATTATCTGAAAGCTTTGATAGCTTTAGGGGTCTTTCAGGGGACTAAACCAGAATAGTACACAGTTTAATGTTCTACTGAACACATGAAAGAATGCATATAAATATATCTTCGTCTTATTTCTTGAAGTTGGTTCTTAACTTAGTGAGACTTTTACAGCTATTTCTACATGTAGACAGTCCCATGATTACTTCCTCTACACCACGGTCAAAGTCGTGTTCTCCTTGCTCTTGGTGCTTGTTTTAGCTCTTCAGCCTTTTACTGACTGCCAGCCTTTTTGTATATCTAAATATATCCAGAGAAACAAATGAAAATAAGACAAAGCCGTATTTTGCTAGTTGTATCCTTAACCACATTTGCGTTTGGTTTCAAAAGTTTTTCAGTGATGATTCCTGAAATTGGATTTCAAAACACACAAACATCAGTGACATCAAATCTAGAGCAATGAGGGTTCTGAGCAGAATCAATATTCCTGAAAGCAGAGGGCTATGTAGGAAAATATGGGGAGCATCAGATGCCGAATTCTGCTGGCACTTTGGCAAGGGTTTATGTACCAGCAAAGCTCAAAAGGAATCTATCAAAACAAAACAATTTTTCAAGGAGAAAGTGGGTTGGTCGAGTCTTAAGTTGTAGTGCCAATGAAAAACAAAATGTAAAGATGACAAAACTGCGGTACGTCACAGTAGCAACCCAATATGCAATACACAATATCACATATTGGGCATATCCAACAATTAGCTCACAATGAAAATTGAAGAGCAGATGTTTCACAGAAAGCCTGAGTGCAAGAAGATGGGGTCAAACTGGCAACAAGACATTTGTACATCTCAGAGTAGGCACAAAATCAGAGTAGACTGGAACAAAACCTTACTGATCTCAGGTGCACTACTACTTGTGAAAAGGCCCCAGGCCAGCATTTCTTCATGCCGCATGCAACTGTGAATATTCAAAGCATGATTATGAAAAGCATCAGTAGCTGGCTTCTCTTATGTCTTGGTGAGAACTGTGGACACGCTGTGCAATATCATATTTCCTCTACAGTCCATTCCAACAGTTGCCCATAATTTTGAACCCGTTTCTTATAACAGGCCCCAGGGCAACAACATGGCAGACAGAGAACACCTTCATTGTTGAAGTTCTTTTCAGAGGTAACATTTTGAATAAATTTGCAATTAATTAAATTACCTTTGACATGTGCAGAGGAGTGCGCACAGGAGCTTCGTGATGTGCAAAAATTGTTGCATTTCTGAAAGACACTTCTCCAGCAGTGTTTGGAAGGGCTTCAAATTTCCAAAACAAAAATATTCATGAAATACCAAGCAACACCAAAATAGATTGATCCCGGATTACCTATCACTTAGTAGGAGGTTGAAATATTTATTTTACCTTGGATGAAATATCTGTCCTCGATCATCTTATCAGTCCTACTCTAGTTCTGTCAAAGGGCAGAGAAAGGAGTGAAGGGTTGAGGATTCAGAGCAGCAAAAAAAAAAAAAAAAAAAAGAGGGGGGGGGGGGTTAAAAAAACAGAGCTTGGACTGTTCATGAGTGTACGGCAGAAACATCAGCCAATGCGTGCTGAGCGGAGGCTGCCCTCCCCCTACTCTCCCCTGAATCTTGCAGAGTGCTGGTCCCTGTGCTGTAGTACGTGGAAGAGAGTGAGATTGAACGCTGCGTGAGAAATAATCTCTCTGCGTGAGCCGCCAACTTCTACTTGCACTGGATTGGATGCATCTTCAGTTACCTGCAAGTGGGGATGAAAAGCTGTGCAAACTGACAGAGACAAGGCAGAGAGGGGAAAAAAACAAAACAATTGGACAGCGCTCTGAAAAGCCCTGCTGTGTGGAAGATACAAAAAAGAGCAGCAATAAAGCAATCAGGGAGATCGGACTCAGCTGCTGAGGAAACATGTGTAATTCGGTATTTTTCATCATCCTTTCATGGGTGTTTGCTGTACTTGTGTTCCAAGGTAAGATTCCTTATATTCCTGTGTCTCTTGTCTGTGTTTACATTCTTCGGTCTTCCACTCTGTGGCTCTTGAGCTCCTGAGAGTACACAGGGGGGTGCTATGAATGAGACATAATCTGATGATCTCTTGCTCTTCTTTGCGGTCTACAAGTCTAATGTCAACGTGACCATTTGGGTCTTTTTTTTTTTTTTTTTTTTTTTTTGTGAGGCAGATGAGTTGATTTTAAGTTTATGGAAAAGCTCTCAGTGCAACGTTAAGTTACTAAAAGTTTATTCCAACACACACAGCTGGTGAGTCTCAAGATGACATTTAGCCCCAGAGTGAAGGATTTATTTTAGTCTCACTCTAAACTTGAAGTGAATTTAAAATTCAGACTGCTGAATCTTTTTCCTTGGGTCTGGATGTGAAAATGGGTTTCTCGAAGCTTCCATTTGAAAGAAACGGTGATCAGTTCATCTTGAGTGTATGCAGAAGTCTGTGTCAGTGGAGCTCACGATGAAGCTGCAATCATGATGTGCTGAGGGGTGGAGAGATGAGCATTGTGATTTTATTACAACTGTGCAATTCTAAAAAAAAAATAAAAAAATAATCACATCAGTTCCAAACGGAACATTAAAAAAAAAAAAGAAGAAAAGTTGAGACTTTTTTCTCTTTTTAATTGGATGCAAATTTTCATACAAGTTGGTTTAGGACCATGTTTATCACTGTGTGGCATCCCGTCTTCCAGCTGCTCATCACTCCTCTTCTTTGTTGTATTTTGTGTTTGATGATGCTCCAAATGTTTTCAGTTGGTGAAAGGTCTGGACTGCAGGCAGACAGCATTTGGTTGGAAGGATATATTACTATTAACCCCCCCCCAAAAAAAATTAAAAATCCGACTTCTTTCTTCAGTCCATTTTAAATGAGCTTTGATAGAATGAACTTCCCCTTTAATCCATTTTAAATGTTCTTTATAAGAATAAAAACGTCAGAATACATTAGTTAACAAGTTTGAGTCTAAAGGCCTCGGGGCATCCTACTCCGTAGCTATCGGCCAATCCGACTACGTGGTCACGCAGAGGCTATTTAGCCTTTTGAAGTTCTCCGTCGTGATGTCGGATACGCAAGGCAATTCAACTCACGATCAGTAGGCGTCGCTACGCTAGACGACCTAATCTCGCGAAGTCTATCGTGAAAGTCGTTGATTAATTGTTTACCTTCTGGCTCCGTTCCACTCCTCACAGTGAACGATGGCGACCGAGAGAGAAAGACTGTTGTTGGAGTTGGAGCTTATTGATATTGAAATGCAAATAATTTTGACCAAATGATGACAGTCACACAGTAAACTCCTTCAAAAATGGCGGTGTTGTTGTTGTGAGAGGAAGGAGCTAAACCAGGAAAAGTGATGTCCGGATATGATGTTAGCCGACCAATCACAACCCTTGCGGTCTCTGCGAGTCTCCGTCCCCTCGACGGGTAGTCAAGAATTTTGGCCGACGCACGCAAGCACCGGAGAGCGTCGCTGGGAGGGTTTCCGACGACGGAGAGGGCTCTCCGTAGCCTTTCCCGGACGACTGTAAATCAGGCTTGACATTTATTTAACAGAATTTTTTTTTTTTTTTACGCACGAATACACGTGACTTGTGGAAGTGAAGATGAGTCCAAGTATCTGCCGTTCTTGATTGGGCTGTGAACGAAACACCGCATTGTCCTCATCGTAGTTGTTGCACCATGCCAGTAGTTCCACCTTTGAGGTTCAGAAGGGTTCTCCCACTGTGAAGTGATGTGTGTGAAAAGCATCTGTGGGAGAAAATCTACACCCGTCTCCAACATTCATGTGTGAAAACTCATTAAACTCTGCATGTCCTTTCAGGAAGGTGCTCACTAATATGTGTTTGGTAGGAGTCTGACAGATTGGCTCTGGTTTGAGTTACTCTGGCATGATGGATGTGATTGTGGGTATGTATTAATTGAACAAGATCTGTGACTATGCTCATCAGATCAGAGAATTGCGCGTCTCTACCAGATAGTGGTGATGATTCTGATTACACACTCAAGAGTGTGGTGCATGTAGGCGTACCTAACTATGGTAAAACAAATAATGGTCTCGCACCACCACAGAGGGGTCGTTATTGGGAATTTAAATTGGCTTTAACACTTACGATCCTCTCATTTTCACATTTGAATGAAACTGCACAAATCTTGCTGTGTTTGGATACATTGTTGGCTTGTTTTTGGTCTTGATTATATGAACCAAAAAAGGTCCCACATGTCCTTTCACATGATTTTTATGAATAACTCCCACCGAATCCAAAAGACATTTAAGAAAACTAATCTTTGGCTCTAAAAGGAATGCAACATTTTTAATTATTTAAAAGAACAGAAGACTAATTGTACATAGACATCAGAAACCATCCATGCAGCCATCCATTTTCTATACCCGCTTAAAATTTATAACACAACTCAGAGTCATAACTCAACACACAGTCTAAAGTGGGCTTACGACACAACATATTGCAGGACAACTGCACTTTAGAGGTCATTGCTTTAGCATTGCTAAGAGTGATGCACTTTATTGTGTGTGTTATTGTATTCCTTTCTATGTTTTGCTGCGTGTGAGAGAGAGAGAGTTACATTTACTAATAATCTGGAATCAACTCCATCATGTTACATTCTGTACTCTTCATCCTCTCTACTCGCAGATATCATCCCACCCCATGCTCGTCTCCACCAAACCAGCGTTGTAACATTACTGTGACAATAAGCTGATGAAAACAAACATCTTTTTCAGATAACAGCACAGTCCTTGCTTGTGTTGATACAGGAAACTTGCTTTGTCGAGCTGTATTTGACATTATTTGCTATAGCTGACACCGGGAACATTATGCAAATTTAAGCACTTATTAAACTGAATGAATCAGACACAGTTTGTAGGATCCCATGTGTACTATCCAACATGATTTTATGTTGAATGTTGTTACAGGCCTTTTTTTTTTTTTTTTTTTTTTTAAAGCATGCTGCGTCTTTGAATATGGAATACTGTTGGTTTTAAGCCGCACAATAGAAATGTCAGTCTTTGTCCTACTTTCTTTCTTCTTTAATCATCCAAGGAGGAGTTTTGTTGTGTGTGCATGTCGTTTTTTCAGTGTTGCCCTGCTTCAGATTCATACACTAGTCATGCTATCACACCTGGGGACGGTTCAGTACACTGCAGTTTATCTCATCTTCTGACTGCTTACCTGCTGGTGTTGGGAGAGAGCCACCTGGAAGATTTGAAGCACCATTCTGTTGGTCACAAGGTCATCCAAAGTTGGTGTGTGTGTGTGTGTGTGTGTGTGTGTGCGCGTGCCACTGTTTACTTATGAGAGTGAGTTGAATAACACACTTGCAGAATAGCATGTCTCGTTACAGTACATCACCGTGGTTGTATTTTACACCTGGGATGGCTGTGCCCTTCCTTTTATAGAAACAGAGGCAAATTAACCCGACGTGTTCGGAGTTCAGGCGAGTTGAATTACATGTGTAATTTCCACCAGCAATTTCAGTTGTCCAAGGAAGTAAGTGATAAAATGTGAAAAATAAATAAGCACCCAATTATGTGTTAAATAAAGCCATATTCTGGCTTGTTATTATTTAGAGTATGATTCATTTTTGTTCAGCCACCAGGAGACAAGTTCACTCAAAATGTGAACCTTCGCTTCCAATCGTCTCTTCTCCATTAGTGTGAGCAAAGAGTAATTACGTGTGGAGTTGAGCAGAAGACGCTTAATTTGATAAGCAAAGAAATGTGCACGTCATGACACCCTTTCTAAGTGAGTCAAACAGAAGTGCTTGGTTGGATTATGTTCTATTCAATTTAGCACCTTTAAAAAGCACAATTTCTTTCTCGCTAAGCAGCACAAGGAATAAAGCCTTAATGACTTTACAACAAGGCAGTCTTGTAGCTGTGAAAAGTGTCTCTATTTAGATATGTAAAACTAACCAAATGGTCATTAAAAGAACACGATTAAATTAAGAGCCACATGTGCAAACAAAAGGAGCCCACATGTCTACTGTACTCACACGTTATGTGCCAGTATGATACTGTACTCGCTGGTGGTGCGGAGCAGCAAATATGAGGGTTGAATTCACGATTACCAATTCTAAATCCTGTGTCTGTTTGTCACGTAATATTTAATGTATTTGAACATGACAGTTAGATATTCCCATTTCCCTAGACCCAAATTGAAAACCCTTGGCTTAGAAGCAGAGTGTCATTTTTCACCTTCAGGAGCAAACTGGGCAGAATATTCATGAAAGAAAAAGCACTCCTCTGCCTTTATTTTCTCAGTTCTTTGTGGGCTCCAGCCTTTCTGTCATGGGCACATGGCCACTAGCCACCTATGTGCTCATCTGAGGACTATATACATGAAGTGATTTGTTGAAAGCCCCGTCACTCTGTCTGGCTGAGGCTGCACCAAGCTTATGTCTATGCCAACTCATCAGGGAGCTGTACCGCAAGAAAGGATTAATGGTTTAACCATTTATGTTGAGCGTAAAGTCAGAACATATGTATATGTATATGTATATGTTTTGTATAAGTGTCACAAAGATGGCTACCTACCTGGCTATATCAACATAGTAACATACACTGAACGCATAGTGGGCTCTAAAGCAGTTCATGTTCAAAATTCAAAATTTCAGACTAAATCGTCCGTGAAAAGCTGAACCAATTTTCACCAATTTTTTTTTTCCTGATGATAGGCCACACACCTGAATCAGACTAACCTTGACTCCTAGCGCACACCCCTGAATGTTTTTCATGAAATCTGGAAACACAGAACAATAAAGGTATGCCACTTGCTCCAGCTTGCTTGTACATTGCTGCTTCTCCACCTCGTTCACTCGTCCTGCGTGGAGCAAAGCTGTCGAAACGGTGAGTTTGTCAACAGAAACTGGGGGTTTATGGTAGGGCAGGGCGATATGGGAAAAAGTCATATCACGATATATATATATATATATTTTTATATCAATCAATATCAATATATATCACGATATAAAACAAATCACTATTTTGTGAATTTTAAATGTTCCCAGTCACTCTTAATTGAGATTTGATGATATCAGACATTTAATTTTTAATTAAATATTTATTTTCTGTCAAAGTTGAACATGACATGTGACACTATACAACTGTTTCAGATAAATACAGAACAGGTATTTTATTAACAGGCAATTAAAATCCTATATCTGACCGGTCAACTGTTTGCTCTCCAGCAGCGGTTGTCTCTCTTGCTGTTCGGGAGCTCTCTCCTGACGTCTCAGCTGATGTAGACATCCCTCAAACGTAGTAAACTCACTCAGTTCCTTGTATAAGAAACACACAGGAAACGTGTTGCTCTGAACTCACTTGCTTCAGTGAGGAGTTGCCGCTCTCTTTCTTAAACATTGACCTGGAACTCAAGTACAATGCATATGTGCGTGTAAAGATTGTCTATAGAGACATACATTGCACTCTAACATCAACTAATCAAAAAAGTTTGCATTCTCTGTGCTCAAGCGGGTGGCGCTGATTTACTTTTGCCATGTGATAGCCTATCGAATGTAAGTCACGAGCAGATTATCGAGATCGATCAAAATTTTAATCGCGATCCCGATCGAGATGGAATTTTTGCCAAGCCCTATTTTATGGTTTTAAATGGATCCCTGCATCCTTGAAGCATATTTCATGCCACGTGCCTTTAGAAATCTCAGATGAGACCTTTTGTCTCTCGTAAAAAAATTGACCATGCCGTAGCTCATTGCCTATGATAAGACCCAGCCCCATGTTGGAAGAGTGAAAGGGAGCAATAAGCCATGACACTGTACGGTGGGGTTTTACCTAAAGTTACCCTATCTCTACCTCTGTGCAGATTGCATTCAGTCCCTAATCATCTAATTAGACGAACTGAAACCAAAGTGTTTATGTTGGCAAGAAAGATTCTTTGTTTGCTGTCCTATTCCAAGTTGCTAAACCAAGACGCATGATCATGATCAGTCTGACTTTGGCTTCATGTTGAGGAGAAAGAATTGTACAATATGTTACTTCATTTTTCATTTAGTAGATACACCATCTTTGTGAAAAGCACATCAAACAAATAAAAAAGTTTTTGGTAGTCTTCAGTGACTGTTTTTTGTGGGTTTTTTTATCCACCCCATTAAATCATTAAACGTGGCACCGTCTAATTGTAACTCCCCATGAGTTCCAAATCTTTTAGGTTTTCTAAAAATGTAAACCCACCATCATTATCTTAACTTCAGGAGACAAGCTCAGTGGAGTGAATATGTCAGAATGAATCAACAACTGCTCACTGACAGATCTGCTTTCCTTTCACATTTTACCCATCATCATTTTACACAAAGCTGCTGCAGCTGCTCCCACTGGAGCCAGAGTTGGTGGAAAGAGAACATGTGAGGTTCCTCTCAGTGACCTTGTATAAGAGGACAGCATTCGGTTTTTCACCCTCATCTTAAACTAGGAGAACTGACTATGCCTAAACTATATGCATTGAGCACACCAAAGTTTATTTTACGTCTGGTTTAAAACCTCAGAAAAAAGTCAGGGGGTTTAAAATCAAGTCCGTCGTGTGCTGTATATTAATGTTTCCTTATAAAATGTAGTGTCTGAACTTCTGAAGTACATTCATTCGACTAACCATTCTAAGACTTGAAGTGAGACTCGTTCATGTGCAATGTAGGTAAAATGAGAATAGAATATCTGTGTTGACTTAACTTAAAAATAACATTAAAACTGGCTGTACTCTGTTAAATGAATGAGAAACATTTTTTTTTTTTTACAGATAACACTTTGCTTGGTTCTTACAGACAAATATCTCTTCCAGTCTGATTGAAATCCTTATTAGAGATTTGACAACTGTTCACAAAGACACTGAATAAAGTGATCTGATGAGATGTGCATTTATATCTCCTCAAGGACTTAATTAAAATCAACTCTGTTGATAGCTGTATGTTTAGCCTGCCCGCTATCTGCTGTTGTCTATGGACAGTCTTCATCTATGGATGAAAGTCTGCGGCAAGGACCAGTTCTGAATTAGACATCGATTTCTCCAGAGGAGATGACAATGAGAACTCGATATATCAGACTGAAATGATTCTCTCCAAACTACAGTGCTATGAATACATAAAATAGAAAAATGTGTGAACACGTTTTGTCAGAGCATGGCCAATTAATAGACCGCTCCATGTATCGACTGACGAAGGGCTAGCGGGGATTGGAGAAGGTTAGAGGAACTGCATTATATCACCTTTCCCCTACCTGCCTTAAAGGGCAATTTATATATATATTTTTAAACTTGGACCTTATTTCTGGCATAAAATACGTTCATCTACTCACCGATAAAAGTTTGGTGAAATTTAGATCTATTTAGATTCACCTGAGATCCCCGTATATCCATATTATTATATAACGGGAGAGAACAGGACAGACAATACAGCCTCTAAACAAGGCATTATCTGTCTTTATTTCACCGATACTTTAAGACGAATGAATGAATGAACGCGTACTTTGTACTATTGCAATGTTAGTTCAGAGCTGCCGTTTTGTTGTTATTGGGGGCTATCGGGGGCTTTCTACACACACGTCTACTGGGATGATGTCATCCCATAATCATCCCTCTCTGCACAGCCCCCCTGACTCTTTCGTCATCTGGCAGATCATCTTTGAGCTTCCAGTCATCATATCTTGTTACCGGATTCCAAATCTCCAAAAATTCGTCTTTTCCTTGTATTTCCGCGTTACACTGTGGTTTTCTTGACTGAACTTGAGAAGCCTCCCCTGCACAATCCAGCTCACTGTACTCTCTACATACATTTGGCATCTTATGTGCACTAGTTAACTAAAATTTCTTCCAGAATATCTTGCCAATCTCTGAGGTGTGTCTAAACTTGCATTTCTTTCACATCTCTTAGTCTTTGTTTATTCACTGTACCATGTAATTTCAAACACAAAAATTACAAGTTTACAAGTAATCGTCCATACATCGGTTATTTAGATTATGAGACAAGAAAATAACGACAAAATGTTTTGCTTTATCAATGATTATAATTGAAATATAGTTTAAATGACTGGATTTATTAACAGTAAAATAAATTTGTGTTTCAATGAATATTAGTTTTATGGTCATACCTGCTACTTACGTTCTGTTTCATGCTATGATTAGAGTTGCCATTTTTACCTCCGTGCATGGTGTCTTGTGCAAAAGTGACGTCACAAAAGGTGCGTTTGGTCGTTGGTGGACTTATCAATTTTTAACCTGTAACCTGATGCAAGGGGCACGTTTTGCAAAAAAAAAAACAGAGGTAGAGCTGTAGGGGAAGCGTGTGCAGGCAGGTACATCTCTACAACCGTCTTTAGGACCCGTCACAGTACGATAGCGCAAAGTCGTGTGTGCAAGTATAATAGCAGCTTTAATCAAATCGAAATTCAGAGGAGATCTTTCAAGAAGAGCTTATTTAAAGACTTTTCCTGTACTATAACATGGGTGAACAACATGAGCCATCCACACAGACTTGTAAAACTCCAGGCCATGGCTTTCATAATTCCATTGGCAGTCTCTCCGTTTTGCTGATATTGATTCACATTGTGAAACTGCAACTTTGAGCCGTCTTTAAAAATATGTTCTGCCTTGACCTGATGCAGAGTCAGTAAAGATGTGTGCAGGTTTTCATAATGAGCACTGGACTGTTGTTACTGCTGCACCTCATTAGCTGAGCTCAAAGCTGAGGAACTGCTCCATGTACTTACCTTAAAGGTAAATTTTGGGGAAGAATTTTTTGGATCCGTTTATTGGTTGCGGTAGAATTACAGTATATTTATTTCTGGTTCATTTCTTTCCTCTTCAAGCACGTCCCTCTGTTACACCCATACACCTGACCTGCATTAATGAAGAACTAGGACTTTTCCATAGGGATGTAAAAATTCCTAAACAGGATCCCTTTTGTAATGATAATGAGTAAACATAGTGTATAGTAACCTTAAAAATGGGGTCACGCTGGAATGCCCCAATCTCTCTACAGCGGCAGAAGTATGCAACACTAGCTGTTGGATTAGTAATGAGGGTTGCTGACATCAGCAGACGACAGGCTCCCGGCATAACCTTGACTCTGGAGCAAATTCCCCCCCAAAAAGAAATAAAAGTCTGATCCAGTCAAGTCCATCTGGCAAAACAGGAATATCACCTATCTCACCTCAACAAGAGGTAGCATTAACACCTCATCGTAATGTTTGTCAAACTATTGTCTCATTTGTTCACATTTAGTTTATATTGTCTCAACTATAAGTAGCTAAGTTTAGCTTATCATTCTTGATTTATTTTTTTTTTAAAGAGTGGGGATGATGTGGTAAATGGATATGAAACCATGATGCTGCAGAGCTGTCAATTACTCTACATTTAATCACGACTATGTGTAGTTAATTGCAGTAAATCACAAATTCATTGCTCAGGTACTTCATGGGATATGTGCTGAAACTGCTGTGCAAATAAACTATGTAAAAATAGACAATTAGCAGGCCAGTTTTTCCCTTTAAAAAGGTTGGGAGCTGGTTGTGGTCGGAAGTGATCAAGGCAGGGCATAGCAGATCAGAACTTGGCAACGGCTGAATAGCACACAATGACAGATGTGATTAGATTACTCATAATAAGCCATGCAGTAGCTAGAATGAGCCGAAATCCAGGACAACTGTCATCTACATTTTTAACACTGTAGAGATAAAGGTCAGCTTGCTGTCAAGTTACAACATTGTCATTGGTCCTTACTCGTCATTGCACAGTCAGTTAAAAAAGGCAAGTTTTCACCTTAAAGTTAGACTACACTAAAGATACGAAGTCATTTTCTTTTAATTTTCTTGTAATTCTTTTGTATTTAAAACAGTTACACGACATTTAATTAGCATTGTTGCTTTTCGCCAAGCCGTTCCAAACATAGTCTAACACGTATTACATGGAAAAAAGCTACAGTGGTACCTGTGTTTCATGACTGGAAGCGTTCATTCACTCGTTCAGAGTGTAGAGTGATCTCTTCTTCCTGATTTGTATTGTAGTTGGTCAATGACACTGTTGTGCATCATCACCATCGGTTCAAATTGAGTGTGCATCAGGAATCTAATGATTAGTTAGCATGAAGATGAACCGGTATTAACTGGAAGCTGATTTTCTAAATCTAAACGTTTAATTGGTATACAGACACCTGAATAAGATAAAAGAAAAAAACATCCTATGAACTGGTCAGTTACCCAATTCTACCAATAAAATCCAGATAAAATTTTTTTTCCCTCCCCACCATGTCTTGTGAGCAGAGTCTACAAACCAGTTAAACACTATTCTGGACACCTGCAAAGTGTACTTGGAAAAAAGATACTGCATATATATAGAATAGAAAGCTCTGTACAAGTGTTCGTGCAAATGAGAAGCACGTTGTAAAGCACACAGCAGTACCTGTATATGGTTAAACATGTTTGGACCATTTTCCCATGTGCTGTAACAACACGTTTTTTTTTTTTTGTAACAGCATTGAAATGGAATTGCATCAGTGGATTGTTACCACATTTCACTCTCTACACTTAAAGCTGCTCATTTGGCTGAGGATTTATCAAATCAAATCAAATCAAATCAAATTTATTTGTATAGCACATTTCATGTACAAACAGTTCAAAGTGATTTACATAAAATAAAAGCATTGCAGCAGGGAGTGCAAGAAGCATTAAAAATACATAAAATCAAGCCGATTTAGGACAAGATAAAGTTGTGACCAAAACCTCCTCAGCTCTCCTGGTCTGTGCGTAAATCGAACAACACGGCCTCTACAGCATCTGCTGATTAAGCCATTTATCATAATGGGACACCTACACCTAGCTATCGACGGTATCGCTGCTTTCTTCTCCCAGTTGATAACACAGACTGAAAATGATGGATTGCAATTATCAGTGAGTCAAATTGGTTGTGAAAATGAAGCTTCAGTTTTTAGCTGTTGATGATCAGTGTGCATCCGCTTCAACTTAAAATCTATGCTATCTAATGTCACTAAGACCTAATTGTGATTTTAAATCATGCCGACCACAGCGTTTGCCCGCACAGAACAAAAACTTGTGAAATTTAAGTGTCGCTCGAGCTTTTGGCATTATATTTTTCACAAAATATATGATAGACAAATCCAATTTTTCACTTGGTAATATTCACAGTTAACATAGCTTAAATCTGTAAAGAAGATGGAAGGTTGAACAGTTCATTACTGTATCTCTTCCCCACCCTGGGGATCAAATCATGGATGTGGCATTTTGACATTTTCAGAGTCTATCAGTAAAGACCTAGATAGCTTGTCAAACTGCTGAAATAAAAGCAGTGAAGCAGTGAGGTGTTTCTGCACCTGAAAAAAAAGATGTGAAAGTGTTCAGCCGTATGCTGGAAGGTAACTCCCCGTTTAATTTCTACAGTTGAATTCCTCGAAATGGCTGAGGACATACAGTGGGTCATAGAGTGCTACGGTGCTCATGGAAACCCAGAAAAGCAACGTTCAAAGGCAGTCAATTTAGAATTTCAAAATGTTTTTTCAAAAGCCCGAAACAAAGTCGGCTTACATGATCCAGTATTCGATTTGGGACACTGAGAGAATTGTTAACAAGATTTACAATGGAACAATCATTGACAGTGACTCACTTCTGCCACACAGCCTTAACATTGTGACAATAGTGAACACATCCAATTGTCTTTGGATGGATTACATTTGTAATAACATGGTATCTGTTGACGTGAGTGAACAGACCCAGTGAGCATTCAGCGGATGTTTGAAACTAAACGAAACTATTGTTTCTGTTAAATAACTTACACTGAGTGTGCAACCGCTGTTGAGAACAAACCCGCATTATGAGGCTGCAGAGCTTACTATGAAAGGGTGCTGCAAAACAAGAATCCAGTTGGTACAATCGTATTTCAACCACAGCACGACAGTGTTCTTGCTGCATACAAATGTGCTCAGTTTAATCAACGGCTGTTAACATTCAGAACAGACCTTCACTGATTCATTTATCTAATATTTGCTGAATCAAAAGGGACCATTGGATGGGGAAATCACTTTTGCAAGCACTGTGACAACCTCCAAGGATTAGTGACTCGTAGTCGTCATTTGTTAATCCGTCAATTTTAAACGAGGCAAACAAACAAAAGTCTCAAATTAATAAGGGCACTTCTGTATTTCCTTTAATGTATGTGGGAAGGATCTTTAAAGATTATTTTTAGTGCAGTGGGGACACGGTCATGGCATTCTGGTGATTAAATTAAGCTTCTCTGGACAAACAGGCTTTCTTGTTTTTATCTCATGTAATAAAGAGGTTCTATTCTGAAATCAAAGAAAGTTATCAGAAAAAGTTTAAAACTATTTCCTAGTGTTGATGCAATACAATGTCTTGAGGCCTCTTTGCCCGTGTATCTGCTGCAGTCCAGAACACAAGACAGAATTATTTTGCTTTACTGAGCAGCCTGAAGAAGGTGTCATTAAGCGGGAATGAGAGCACAAATTAATTCATCAAAGCGCATGGCTAAAAGCTGCAAGACAGAGGGGATAGAGAGAAAGTCAGGATCCAGCAATGAAGATGTAAATGTATAAAAAGTAAATGAAGATCAAAGAAAAACGTGCATCACTGAGGCTTGTAGCCACAGGAGTTCTAATCTGCTGCCAAAACCCGAAGTTACGTTTTTTTCAGTAAGTTTGGAAATGTTTGGATACAGACACCGGTTGTGTTTTAGCTGTTAACCGAAGTACAAGAGGTTGGGATGCTGTAAAATGTCAATATAAAACAAAATGCAAGAATGCAGAATGAAAACTCACTGATCAATATTTCCTCCACCATAGAACATAAATGACATAAAATGTTAAAAGTGAGACATCTTACTTTCCACCCATCCACTTACTTTATCCGGTTCAGGGTTGCAGGGGGAACACAAAGTTGTGATGGAAAGGCTGGAAAAGTAAGTGGGATTAAAAGTACACACACCCATGCCACCAGACTTGAAGGCTATAATCCGTGCTCTAATTAGGGTGAGGGATACACATAGACCGAGCAAAACACTCTATTCTGAGCAAAGTCTGGACTGTTGTGAAAACCCCAGACCGCGGCAGTTTTTGAAACGCTCAAACCAAAGATCAGCTGGTGGCATTCATAACTGAGAAGTTGGACCACTCTCACAAACAGTCTAGTTGTTGTCCATGCAGACCACAACATGATCAAAACTATTGAACGTTCGATTCAGATAACAGGAGCTCTGATCCACAGACTCAACACATTATCATCTGCTCTTAGCACTTTTGATACCACTGTCAATAATTGGTAAATGTAGCGGACATGAAATTCCAATGGATTTCATAACCAATATAGGAAAATGTACCCCACATTTAAAAGTATTTGGCCGCAGCAAGGTAATCTAATCAGGGGAAAAACAGCCTGACCCACCAGTTTCTTCCTTTTGTCCCTAACCCCTTTACTCTTCATGACTTCAGAGTCAGTTTTATCAGTATTTTTACCTACATATGTTTTGTTGTCAGTATATTGTCACCTTTAAACAGGAGAACAACCTTTCAACTGAGACACTGGTTGTGTTCAAAACCGCATACTTCTCCTACTACTCCTACTACTTATACTGACTTTTTTCCCGGATGCATACTAGATTCGCCGAAATGTTGGGTGTGCATCATGAGGTTACTACTCATACTTAAACTACCCAAGATGCAACGTAACTTGACATCGCCGATCGTCATTTTCTGTCAAAATGGCAGTTTCAAGCTAGATACAACGAGGGTAGGTTCACTTCCTGTTTTCAAAACAAAAGCACCAATTGTATCGTAATGGCTTTCCCTATGATAAAAGGCAACGGGTATTTGGAAGTGCATTACTCACTGCGGCTAGCTTTAGTAGCGCCGAATTTGTCGGAACAAAATAGTAAATAGCGGGTATTTTGGCAGGTTTTCAACACGTTGGGGATCTAAACGACTACTTTCTCGCCTGAAAATGTTTCAAATGTTGCTGAAGTTTACAGAGTTTAGAGCTTAAGCGAAATCAGCTTCAGGCCGGCTGATTTCGGCTCGGGTAGGAGAGAAATGCATTATGGGTAAACGCTCTGCATACTGTCAGATCGATGAGTATGTAGTATGTGGTTTCGAACATAGCCACTTTTAGTCGGAATAGTTGGCATCAGTTTTCGGAGTTTGAACACATCATTCAATCTTTTTTATTTTTTTTTTATTCATGTCACATTGATTAGTGTTCTTTAAACCAGCTTAAGCATGCCACACATACTGGGTCCCCGCAGGAAAGTTTTTTAAAAAAAAATTGTTTAATTTTAGTTTTTTTTCCCGAGGTCTTCCTTTTTCTTCCTGCCCTGCCGGGCATCTTTAGTAGCCTTTGTCCAATATATCTACTATTCCTCCTCTGCACATGTCCAAACCATCTCAACCTTGCTTCTTTAACTGTGTCTCCAAACCACTCAAACCTGAACTGTCCGTCTGATGTATTAATTTCTAATCCCGTCCATCTCGATCACTCCCAATGGAATTCTTAGCATCTTCAGCTCTGCCTCCTGTCAACTTCACATGTAAATAAAACACCTCAAACTTTACCTAGAAATCAATCTCTTCTGAGGGTCTCAAAACAGGACTAACATGGCCACATAATATTGTTTGCAATTCAGTAATTCATGAATGCATATACTGAACTAGACTCAGGCGGGCCTAGGTCTTCTGTGCATGTTCCAAGTTCCATCTTTCTGCCTTCATTTTGAAAAAAACAAAACGACCAAACGTGTGTGTGTATGTTTATATTGGAACTATATTGGAATTGCCAGGTTGAATTATAACTGTAGCTTCTCGTAACACCAAATAAAAATATCTTAACAGTAAATGGAGGGATTTCCGAGTCACAAAAGTGTAAAAACTGTTTACGAGGGATCATGATTTTATGTTGGATGAAAACTTAACATCTCACATTCGGCTTAACGAGCAGCAATAGGTATAGCAGCAATGATGTTCAGTGGTTTATGGCTAGATGCGAACAGACGCAGGCGGCCAGGCACCAAGCTTGGTACTGCTTCTTGGCCAGTAAGTGCTTTGCTGAATTAAAAAAAAAAACTCTACCCTAAAAAAAATAAATGATCAAATTACTCTTGTTACCTGGCAGAAGTGTGTTAGGAGGACAGAAACGCAGTCAGGTAACGACACAACGACACAGCGCTGCTGTTTGAACGAGCTCTGAAGGCTACCCCTCATAGCAAAACAAGTTTAAGACAGAATTCCTCCAACCCACACTGATAAGAAAAAGCAATCATCATTTTTAATGAGTAAGTAAATATTTCATAACCCCTTTTCACATGTTGCCTTCCAAAAGTGCATTTGGTTGTACAGCTTTGTAGTATACCAGGACAGTGTGTTTGAAAATGGCTGTGACATTTATCAGCACCTCCGTTGGGATAGATAACCCTATTTCATGAAAGGTGCCTTCATGCATTATTGACTCAGCCAGCAGCAGCTTTACATTGTACTATCTCTAGATCTACTTTTGTTTGTAAAAGCAAAGAATCTGACAGCATAATTTAACTTTATTTGGACCTTGATAGCTTCTGGGGCTGCCAGCGCTCTGGGAGTCAAATCATGATAAACCTGAGCGTCCCAAGGTTCATGTCCACAGTGGGACCATAAAGGGTTTGTCTACATTGCCACTTTGAAGCAGCTGTACTCCCGTATGCCTGTGATGGAGACAATGCTATCTTCATATCTTGTTGCTTAATCTCTGATCTGGAATATGTTTTCAGTCATGCTTCTGCTTGTACCTTCAGATGTCTGCCTTATTTTACTTGTTTGCAGTCCTTATGCTGATGAAAGACAGTTTTGCTGCTTCCACTTTAAAGCTGGTTTCAGATTGCTGCTGCTGCCTGGCAATATTATATTTGTTATTGTTGCACAGGTTGCAGCAGAAAGCAAAGCCACCCGAGTGGGTGGTATCTCCGATCTTACCAACCTGTGCAACACATGTTGATTTCATCATGCAGCCAAATTAAGTGGGATGCTGTATTAAATAGGGGGATTGATGATGAAAATATTATGGTCCATGTAGATGACATGGCATCTTATAGCGTAAGAGAAAAAAAAGCCTGTATATAAAATCGTGTATAGTTTCCGTCACGTTGTGTTACGCACAGAAAACTTTAGCCTTTCGTCATCTTCCCTCTAACATTTGGCGTGTCTTCTGTTACATCTGCAATGGAAATACTGGAGATGATAACACTGGGCCTTAATAATTTAAAGGGCATATATATTGGCAATTTTTCAGAAGTTGAGAAACTTCTTAATGAGGTCTTAATGACAAAATACAACAGAGTCTATGGCTGAGCAATTTTATCGATACTGCGATATATATCGATATTTCGTTTCCCGATAAAGTATTGATTTTTCAGCTGCGAGTATCGATTTAAATTTTTTTTTTAAAGCAAACTTTATTTAAAAGTCAGACGTTACAATTACTGAAAACACAGAACATTAAGGTAATACAATACAATGCCAGGGGGTCACATTATACAAAACAATGATAAATTAGTTCATAAAAATGTTGAATAAAGTGCATAGCTCTCACGTTTGTGACATGTTCGTTTGTTTCTGTTTGTCTGGCTGTGTTGTCCTTCCGGTTCAAAGGTTGGACCACCAGTCCAATCAGCGACGAGTCATGTTAAATCACACTGTCCCTTTTTTTCCCCCAGAAAATGATGTAAGTATCGAAACGTATCGTTGGCTGAATATTGTGTATCGTATCGTATCGTGAGATTAGTGTATCGCTACAGCCCTAACAGAGACGCAGTACAACTCTTCTTTTTTTAGAGTAGAATTTTACAGCTCTTTTCCTTGTATCTCATTGAAGTGAGTCCACCTAAACTGGTCCTGCACTGCAAGCAGGGCTGGAGAAGCCTCTCACTGAAGACACTGTTGTTTAATCATTTTGTTGTGTGGATTGTGTGCAGCCGAGTTCATTATATTGGGAGAATTGGGCAACATTCTTCTTTATCAGCCCATTATGTTTCTTTAAATCACTGGCACTGATGCTGCTGCCCCAAGAGATGGCTGCAAAGCAAAGTGCACTCTTCACCCAAGAATTAATTAAAGATATGCAACTTCTTGGAACCACTGAAGAAACTAAACTTCCTCAAGAAGTACAACCGGATATCTGTAATCCTTCACCGCCTCACTTTTTCTTAAAGGATAAGACCGGTTTTTTGACATTGGGCCCTTGATTTCACATTATAACATGATGTTCTACTCACCCCTGCTTGTTGTTGAACATTTGGAGCTGTTCCGAAGATATTCGAGAGGCGTCTGGCTGCTCTCTTGAGATATTCGGCCATGAAACGGTTTCCTATGGGCAAGCTTATACAGGCACAAACTATGCTGTTTATAATTTATTAATTACTGTACACTAGCACTGATAACGTGGAGGTGCGTCGCTTACTTAAAAAAAATCCGGGTTGCTGTAATTTTGAGTTTTTGTCGTAAAGTGGGTGTTACTGACGTCCTCGTCGTGCTACTGCCACAGACAGCCCACAGACCTGCTGCCTATTTATTCATTCGGCTAAAATTCAAAATTAGTAACCCGGATTTTTTTTAAGTAAGCGACGCACCTCCACGTTATCAGTGCTAGTGTAGAGTAATTAATAAATTATAAACAGCATAGTTTGTGCCTGTATAAGCTTGCCCATAGGAAACCGTTTCATGGCCGAATATCTCAAGAGAGAAGCCAGACGCCTCGTGAATATCTTCGGAACAGCTCCAAATGACCAACAACAAGCAGGGGTGAGTAGAACATCATGTTATAATGTGAAATCAAGGGCCCAATGTCAAAAAAACGGTCTTATCCTTTAAGGTGCCTTCACTAAATATTAAGTTGTTTTTAAGTATTAGATTGTGGTAGTTAAATCCTCTTTCATTTGAGTCAGGTCAGGTCTATACAGAAGACGTGGTCAGTCGGTAGGAATCTTAGTTTGCAAATACAAGCACATTTGCTTTGTTGCTCATGTTAGGGCCTTTAAAATAACAGTGTAGCCCTCTTTGATGTTGCGGTCATGGTTTCTTGCATGTTATTTCTGCATTGCAAAGATTTTTTTGCACAAATATTTTACACCCAAATCTAAGAAGAAATGGGGCCCAAGAACAAAAATCCTGACATTTTCCTGCCAAAGCTTTGTATGCTTTATAAGAGAAGAGGTTTTATCAGATCTCAAAGCTTTATTAGTTCCACTGTTCTTCAAGGAAGATGGGTCTAATCCAGCATATGGTCTTTAATTTGTGTTCAGTGGATCATTTTCAAACCTTGCTAAGAGGAATAGCAGAAAGAGAAACGACCGGTATAGAAAATAGGCTCAAACTGTGATTTTTGAATGGTAAACCTCTAAAGCGTCATTTAGGCGTAAAACATGTCTGCCTTGCTTTTTCTGTGCTTCGGAAGACACTAAAACTCTGCTGCCATAGTCCTTACTTGTTGTGGTTGTTGAAAAGATCTCCAATTCCCACACCCACTGTGGAGAGTTGTCCATATCTGTTTTACACCCCCTCAAATTTCTCATTATTCCTCTGGTGTCCTGGATGTCATCTTTAACACTGACATATATATATACTTCCACCTCTTTTAGAATATGAGTCAAAGGTAAGGAATAAAAGTAATAAAAAATAACATCCTTATTCACACAACAATGCTTTGTTTCCATTGTTGTAAAGAAACGGCAACATGGTGAGGATAAAGCAAAACAGAGGTGATGGACGATATATTTCCTTCATTCACACAGTGGTGTGACATTCAAAAAGGTCAAGAATGTCTGCCATCAACCAGCTGAACAACAATGTGAAAATAAACATGGAAAAGGGGTAAGAAATTAAAGAAGAGATTGAAGTAAGTTGCACACTGTCCATGTAATAACGTTTTACAGAAATAAATGAAAAACCAACTGGAGACGTTTTGTCAGTCTAATAGCTGAAGCCTCACAAAATATCTGGTGCTGGTATGATCACCTATACAGTCACTTTGGCTTTGTTCTTTTGCTTCCTTTGACAAACCATATTTAGACTGAACATATCGGCAGGCAGCATACAAGACCGTCTGCTGAACTGCTGTACAGGTGCTAAGCAACAGCAAAGCTGCCGGTTAGGTAAACGCAGAGAGGTGAAGAAGGGCTGAAAAATGGAAGTGGCCCCTATGGGAAAATGTTGTGGAAAGTGCAAAGAAGGCGAGTCAGGACTTTACTGTTGAGGACCGAGCAATTAGGGAGTGTGGGTTGTTAGCAGCAGGGAGCCAGCATCTCTGAAGCTGTTCGAGGGAAGTTGAACTCAATTTTCACCTGTTCCTTTCATAAGTGTTTTTATCCCTGAAGTAGCCTCATTGATTTAAGCTTCCTGTATACCTTTGCTTCTGAGTGCTGAGGACGTCAGTACATCTGACCATTTATAAGCCGGCTTTTTCCACTCAACTACACCTGCTAAAAAGCCCATTAAAGCTTTTCCCATTGCCTCTAAGAGCAGCTTTATAATCGGTGCTCGTAGGGCTGCAACTTACCGGTGAAGTATACCGCTACCTCCCAGAAGACAGGCATGTTACTACAACTCCACGAAGAGATGGTGTTATTCTGTATCCTGCAGGCTGTGTTTCTGATGATCATGACTGTGAAATAATCAGGTCTACTGCCTTTGACTGAACCACTGTGGTCAGTCCCACACAGTAGGACTGAGCATAAGCATCCAGCTGTCTTGGTATAAGGCTCAAAGGAAAAATAAAGATCAGTCAGTCCCTGGATCGATGCCGTCAATTTCACAGCTTCCATGTGAGACAGATATATTTGACAGAATTTGACTGAATGCGGATTAAACACTTTAAAGTGAAACTCAAGAGCCAGTTATTAGCAGGTGTTAGTGGGTTTTTGTGGCCGGTGTAAAACAGGCTTCAGTTAATTATTAATGAAAGCAGAGCAACAATTCAATCAACACGAGCAAAATGTTCAACTGGTATGGTTGTTTGTCTACATATGAAATCATAAGATGTCTTTGGGTGAAAAAACAGACAGTTCTCCTCCCAAAACTCCCAAAACAATCCCATATTTTTAAGATTATATTAAAAGAATATAATGCATCTAATGGTACTGAGACCAACTGCTTGTCAAGATGACGGTGGGATTGTAGACAGAATGCGTTTTACACCTAAAGCTAATCTTTTTTTTTTTAACTGTCTCCAAATCCTTCAGATCTCTGCTTGTTAAAGGTAACATAGATAATAATAATGATAATGATGTTTGCTCTGATGTGGGGAAGCTTACATGAGTCGTATTTTCCTCCTGCCGCCAGTAGGGCTGATAGTTTAGAAGACGCCTCCATGTGTCTTATTTTAAGAAATAAACAAGCTGTATTTGGTCATTTTGATTGGAGGACAACCTTAAACAGTTGTGGGAGTTGAAATAAACTTACACTTCCTGAAAGTGTTTTTCCTTTTCCCGTTTAAAAGGTGTGGTGAGGACCAGCTCTGCCTCTGGGACCTTTGAATGACTTTAGCCTACAGCTCTGATTATGTCATCAGCTGGCAGCAAATCCTCCAGAACGTCTCTTACACAGCGATGAAGAAAGCCTGCACAAGATTTCTCATCAGCATTTTATCAACAGAGGAGCAAATTACCAAGTTAGCATTGACTGACAACTCTGCAAGGACAGCAGAGCGAACAAGTTCCCCTGACCTGCACCACACAGACTGTTTGACATTGGAACTTTAACGCTTTCCAGCATTCACACACACTCATGTTGGACAGTTTACAAGAACAAGGCGCAGACAATGGATTTAAAAGTCCTCCCTCTGACCGACCACGTGCACCGAAGCATGCAAACATGAGCAGGCTGTATGTGGTGTCAGCACAAAGAGGTATAAATTCTTTCTGGTGTGCACTTGACATATGCACACACACACTCTCTCTCTCTTTAATACATACCTTAAATGTCTGTAAGTCTCTTGTACTGCCATTTTTTTTGTAACCGGGGGGGGCAGCACCGGGTTTCGCCCGGGGCGTAAATCAGTGTCGGACCGCCACTGTTGTCAGGGTTAATGTTTTATGGACAAAAGAAATCAGAGGATAGTTCTCTGGAAATGCACTGCATCAGTTTATAGAGAATGAAATCGAGTTTAAAAGATACGAACATTACCTTGGTTTAGATTCTCTAATGCTGTGGAGCTGTTTGCTTCCTCTGGTTCTGAAAGCTCCAAATGTATAAAAGGAACGATGAAATCAGAAGATATCATACTTGTGTGAGATAACTTGGTCACAAAATGTGACATTTGAAGCCCTTAAAATAGTAAAAACGGTGATAAATTTGTTTTATTCTGGCGAAAGCAGCAGCCCTGGGCTGTATGTCTGCTCAGCTTTGTGTGGCGCCGGAGATGGCAAAGACGGGGATATTGGTATTGATGCTGTTGCAAAGTAATATCTAATTAGATTATACATTTTTGTATCAGCTAGTATCTAATTATAGCTTTTTTTTTCTTTCTTTTTTTTAATGAAAACCATTGTCAGGTAGAAGTAGATGCCTACATGAAACCTTTTAATCAGGAAATGTAAAGAGGAAATTAATATGGAATAAGTAAAACAATCAGAACAAGTGTTCCTCAACTCATACAGTAAATTATATTAATGCCAATCACCCCAAGATCATGCCCTGGGTTTTTTTACGTTACTTGCAATTAATTTATTTAGGTGTGGTTGGAACAGTAGGAAGTGTGACAGAAAATGTTCAATTTAAATTTCTACGGTTTCATCAAGTTTATCGAGTGTTTAGTTTGGCAGAAATGTTAAGCTTCTTTGTTAGCGTTTGTGTGTGTGTGTGTGTGTGTGTGTGTGTGTGTGTGTGAGAGACACACGTGGCTGTAGTCGGAGAGCAGAACGGGACTTTCTGTTTGATCGTAGATCAGAGACGCCGCTTGGCCATCAGAGTTCTGCCATTATTTATTGATGAAACAACAATTTCAGAAAGACACCCCCCCCCTTACCTCCTCTCTCCTGTACAACACCAGGGAAGCTCAGATCTGTGGCTAACAGATGAGCTGTGAGCAGAATGCTTGTTTCTCAGACTTCAAACAACAAGGTCATTCGGGGCAGTTATCACTGTACACATGTGTCTGCTCAGGCCTTGGCAGCAGGAATTTAAAACCAAATATTTTATGGGAGAAAAAACTAGCCTTTATATACAAAAATTCTTAATAAATCCAATTATTTCTCTTAGTAAACTCGGTGCAACTATTAATAGAATACTAAGTCAAATGATACAGAGGACCTTCTGTTCACATTTTAGCCCCATCAGCCGAGCCAGTTTTCTCTTTCAGCTGTCACATCTCATTTGGTCTCATCTTGCCCTCAGCAATATAAGCATTGGCCCATCAACACTCTGTCACTGCTGTTGGTGCTGCTCGGACTTCCACAAGGCAACGATGAGGTCATATTGGGTAAAAAAAGGAACATTCTGCACTGGGCAAAGTCAGAAAGGGTGACCCAGCGGATTCCAGTGCTTTTTAGAGAAGTGTTGCTGGTCTTGGTGTGTGAACTCATGCAGGTTTATTTTAGACATGGTACAGTGTGGCTTATGAACACAGCAGCCTGTGCTTGCACCAGAGATGGAAGCTTGCCCATTTTTTATTATCGTTTGGAGCCTTAACATTATACACTGTAAGCCCGAACAGTACTACCAACTCATAACTATTACTGGCAACTAAATCAAAGTGGGCTAATTAGTTCACCCGACACTGAAACATTAAGTATTCTCAACGATTAATATCGTTTTGATTTCACAGGGCTTAGTATGTCTAAGTGAACACTATCAATTAACTTGAAAAGTCTTAGTTAACATGCGTGCGTGAGGGGACGTGACGTCTGACGTCACTACATCCAACTGTTCAAGGCACGCATCAAGAAAATTCAAGATGGCTGGACCTCAGCGAGGGACGCAACGGAGCCAAGAAAGGAGAAAAAACATTTATTTTTATCAAAAAACCTGCACAACAACGCACAATTTTTCGCCGTGCTGTTGCAAAATTATATTTTATCCGTGTTTTGTGTTCCGGGGGACCCCGACTTCAGGGTTTGAACGTTTCGCGCGCATATGGTGAGTAACGTAACGTTACAAAAGTTTGACAAAAGTTCAATAGCCTACATATACCGGTAGTTATATTTAGCTAGACGCAGTGAATGTTTGTAATGAAGTTGCATGCTACGATTCTAGACATATTTCTAACTGGTTTAAACTAACTACTTTGTAATTATCGGCAGTGTTGCTACTAGGCCTAGGTCGCTAACGTTACTTCTTTACTGTTAACAACGTAACGTTAAGGGCAGTGGTAAGAGCCGATGATACCCTAGTCCCTCATGCAGTTTACCGTTTGTCTCTATCATAAATGGTTCAGAAGTTGTTTAATGTTGTGCACGTCTACAGGATTAAAAATTGCAAGTCAACTTTAATAATCATTTACGTGCCTTTTCTCAATATTATGGACTATGAAACTTTTGGAGATTGTTTTTGAATGTCATTTCTGTGAAATTAGGAAAAAAAAATTTATTTTTTATTATTATTTTTTTTAATTGGTTTTCCACGATATCAGCTGATTATTTAAAATAGAACTTTGCGACTTCTGACTCATTTCGCTGGAGCGGGTCACATATGTTGAGAAGGGTTGTCTTAAAGGAGTTGCCCTCACCATTGACAAAGCAATACACTACATAATCATTTAGCTATTTGTGCTCTCTGTTATGTTATAGTACCATAGAGCGGTTGGAGAAGATTGCCATTCTGAGAAACGGTGTTGGTGAATTTGGTGAGTATGTGTTATTTAAAAACACCATTTGGTTATGACGTTCAGCATGATTTAGAAATAAACTACATTTGTTTATTCTCTCCCTTCAGGATTTGTGTGACCTCTTTTGCTTGCCCCAGTTCAAGGTAAATTGATTGAAGTGCAAGTTGTGCTCTGTATCTTTGGACATACGTGCAAAGTTATTTAGGCATTATCAGTTGCACCATAACCACTTCTCAAGAGTTAGCCCTCTACCATGTTTGTACAGTGACTGCATTTGTACTTTCCAGTCATTTAATGCAGTTAAAGCTCATTTGTCACGGTGTCATAGTGATACAGGCAGAATAAATGTGACTGATGGTTCACAGTCAGGAAGTGCATTTCTTACATGTCACTTGTGTGGCACCAAGCAGACATTTTCTGAGGCATCACTATTTTCTCATTTAAGGGGTCATTTAAGAAATCACGAGGTGGTAGTATGCCAATACAGTAACTGCAGTTTTCGCACTAAGTTGGCCAGATCTGGTTGTGCAGAAGTCTCCATCAATGCAGGCAAGAGGAGCCGAACCAACCCTGAAAATGATTATCCTCATTCCAACATCAAAAGAGCCAGAAGAGCCGAGGTGAATTTTCTGCCTAACTTCCCCAGAGGAGAGAATGAGGCAACCTTGGAGGAAATGAGAGCACAAATCAAACAGGAGACTGAAAAGACTGAGAGAGACCAGGTACTGATAGAAAAGCTTATGCAGACAACCTTTGCTCTACGCCGCCAATACATTGTTCAAGGAAGTCCACGGGTTCGGGAATTGCTAGATAACTGGCCGGGCCTGCGAATGCAGTCACAGGTAAATATATAGTATTTAATAAAAGTTATTGATATTTAACATTTCATGTAGAAAATCCCTGACAACTCACCCTTTTTTTTTTTTTTACACCTAAATATTTATTTGTGTACAGGTGTTTGCAGAGTTCCATCGCATTACAAACGTGAATCTACGCAACCAGTTTTACTGTGAACTTGACCGATACACACCAAAAATAGTTGCACTGTATCAACAGAAGTCCTCAAGGACTGGAAAGGGAGCAGAAGCACTGCGAGAGATGCTAAGAATTTATGACTTGGAGGTAAGTTTATGTTTGACTTTTCCATGGGGACAATGCTGATCATATAATGTGTAATCATTACAGATTTCATATGCCTTGATAGTCAGTCATCCTGCTGAATCATAGATAGATTACTATTTTTAACATAACTAAAGCATTACATTGTTATACCAGGGACTGGGCTTGCTGGCAAAATATTTCTATAAAGGTTTTTTTCTTTTTTCTCAATCTAGGAAGAACATGACATCAACATGCGACGGAGTCTGGCTCTTCGTGCACTTCCAGTGTATCTCCAGCAGGATGACACTGAATTCTTCAAAACCTGTAACGTAAGTATTGGGGTTTCAGACGAGTATCTGCCAGTCACACACACACACACACACAAACATCTGCATCCAGAGCTATGCTTCACTCTCGCACACACAGTGACTGATCTCTCTGTGCTTGGCTTGACTCTAGCTCACGTTGCTCTCTTCAGTACTCCTTAGGTTTTCTTCAGCTAGCCTCTATCTCGGTTTCTATGATATTTAAAGTTACTTAGGCTTCAATCTGCCTCCTCATGCTCCACTCCAATATCAAATTTCTACAGCATTATATATATATTACGTGAAGTGAGGAAAACTTTTACTTCATGGGGTCATTTTGAGTTTCTACAACCTAATGAGTGATTATACTTTTTTTTTTTTTTTTAATGTTGATCACCCTGCTAATGATCTATAGGATTGGTTTTCCCTTTCAACATGTGTAAATAGATAGTAGCAACCAATTCTTGTGAAGGTGATCCATGCATGTAGCCATGGAACTGAACCCTCCACTGTATCTAGACTATAAGATGACAGACTGAGACCCAGCATCTGATAAAATGACAGTTTCAGTCTGATGTGGAGAGGAGGAATAAGAAGAAGAAGGAGAGATGGGAAGAGGAGGAGAGGAAAAAGGGGAAGGGAACAATGATATTTAAAGTCACTTGGTGAACTTGTTAAGGAAGGAATAATATATTTTGGCTCTTCAAACAAGGATTGTGTCACATCCTTCTGGATTGGTCATTATAATTAATTTTCTTGTGTTTTGCAGGGTGAAGATGAGATGGAGACCACTGACACACCGCTAGCGCTTGTCTCTGTGGTCCCTGACTCCACGGGTCCCATCAGCTTCAGCCCTGAGAACATATCCATTGTGATAGAGGATGAAGTTGTTATGAGCCAGCTTCCCAGGTTGGCTGATGCATTTGTGGTGCTGCTTGGTTTAATCTATGCATTACACTTAGATTATCCAAAGTAACTCACTCACACATTCACATTCATCCAGAAAGTGCTGATGTGTCTGGATGATAACAAACCAATGAAACCATGCATATTCTCCCTGAAAAATGATTTGTTAAAGGAATGAACAAGCTGAGAAATGTGAATTCATGTCAGCAATGTTATTACAGCCATGTTCTATTGTTAATTCTTAGATTTGTCTGATATTGTAGACTGTTCAAATGTTGAAAGCACTTTTGTGTATGCCTAGTGGGCTTTTTATAATTTTAGAATGAGGTGAATTTTTTGTTTATTTTATTGTACTGCCTCCTTGACCTCATTGATCAGTATGCCCACATTTTAAATGGCAATTCAGTTATTTATTTATATTATATTTTCTTTTAATCTTTTTTTATTTGGTATGTTTGTCATTTTCCACATTTGTACAGATTTAGATGTCTATGCTGCTACTTTTATAAGAATTTTTTTTATTATAGTTTGAGAAAATACAGTGCAGAGAAGGGGGAAGTTTGTTCATCCCCAATGATTCAAAATGGGCTGCTAAAATATATATATTTGAAAAAAAAAAAAGGTTCGACGCCAGGTGTTGCACTTAAAGTGATACTCCGGAGTAGATTCAACCTGGGGTCATTTGAACCGTGACATCCAGCCAAGTAGCCCACCCGCAGTTTTTCCAATCTTGGCTGAACATCAGCTGAGTCACTGAGTAATCCCGAATAGCTGCGTACAAGCGCTAATGGACCCTGGTCCGTATCTCCAAATTTACCACACTAAAATCACATGCCATGACACCAAACTTCTACAGTAGTACAAATATGGTCTGTACTCACCAAACGATGCATTTGGAAGTTTGAAAATAGTCCAGGAGTTTATTATTATCAACACAAGCCTGAAAGCTTCTCTGCAGCTAAAGCTGCGTCGACGTCACTTCCTCATCTTACTTTGAAGCTCCCAGAAGTGACGTCGACGCAGCTTTAGCAGCAGAAAAGCTATCAGGCTTGTGTTGATAATAATAAACTCCTGGACTATTTTCAAACTTCCAAATGCATCGTTTGGTGAGTACAGACCATATTTGTACTACTGTAGAAGTTTGGTGTCATGGCATGTGATTTTAGTGTGGTAATTTTGGAGATACTGCCAGGGTCCGTTAGCGCTTGTACTAAGCTATTTGGGATAACTCAGTAACTCAGCTGATGTTCAGCCAATATCGAAAAAACTGCGGGTGGGCTACTTGGCTGGATATCACGGTTCAAATGACCCTAGGGTGAATCTACTCCGGAGTATCACTTTAAATGTTATTTGACATTTCACAGTTTTACTAAGCCTGATATATTGTTCTGAAAAGAAAAAAATATTAAAATGTAACAGTTGTTAATGCCTTTTTTTAGAGGCTGGTTTTAAGGTGCTGTTTTATACCATAATAAATTGGAATTCTGACAGTAACACTTTAGTCAAGAACCTTTTATTGCATGGATGATGTTTCTCTTGCACAATCATACATGGTTACAGTTCTACAGTTATATGTACACAACTATAAATGCACAACTGAATTTGCACAGTTACTTTTTTGGCATGTCTTTCGGGGGCAGAACCTGTCAGAAAACGCAGGTCTCTGAAAAACAGGGCGTCTTGTACATTTTAAGCTGGCAAGTGTTAAATATTTTAAGTTCATAAGGTGTAATATTTTGAGTAGATACTATTTATATAATATACATTGTGTTCAGTTAATTTTTTCAAGTCCATGTAATTTAGTTTTTATAAGTATATTCAATCAAATCATTTAAGTGTGAAGAAGAAGTAAATTTTAAGTTAAGGAAATTTAAAAATGAATGTCAACTGAACACATATTTTTAAAGTTTAATGTAACTCAAAAAATTTATCAGGATAACTTAAAAGTTTTTATGTAATCAGTTACCACAAAATTTTTGAGTTTTCTGAACTTATTCGGGTTTACAGTGTACCATATATGTATTGGTTTGTTCATTCTGCTCTGGTAATACATCACACAATAGTCACATACATTTACTTGAAATTACACCTTGTCCCACTTTCTGCTTCTTATTATTTAACATTACAGTCACTGGTACTGTCTATTTGTATTCATCATTGTTTATATTTAGTCAATGTATACCAATATTAAAGCTAAATATGTCTGGGATCACTCAAATAGAGCAAAACAACAGCTTTTGTTTGTCTTCCGTCACGTGAAATTCCAAGGATGCTTCTGTGCATCTTCTGCATTCTCAAAACACCCACAACCCTTCACGCGTGAAAACACGTGGAAAGTGAAAGTGGGCCAATGTTGGCACAATATGGATTTAGATATATGTGTCGATTGCTTTTCAGAAGTTTTTGGAAAAGAGAATAGCATCGTTTCCACTGTCAGTATGGTTCGGATCACTTCGTATCGGTACAGTACAAGTCGGGTCGCTTTGGGGTCACCTTTGCATTCCCACTGTACAAAGGGGACCCTCAGGGGTGGGCGGAGTGCGTGCCGAAGCGTCACTACGTCGATCGCTCCGAAGCTTCTTCAGCTTAATGCGACACTGGCTCGCGGTCCGGTCCTGCCATTTTTGCGGCAATCAGCTGGAAAACTTTTCCGTTTCGCACAGTGCCATCGAGCTCCCGCTGCACAGGTACCCCAAGCAGAAGGGTTACAAAAATGGCAACGGGTACCATGGGACAAGTGCAAACACTGAAATAAGTGAACCGTTCTGAACCGACCCATACTGGACTGCATAGTGAAAACGAGGCTAATGCTTTCTCATTTACAATCATGTGTGAATAAGTGGGGGGGCATATCTAGAGAGAAACAGGCAATCGATGATCTACGATAACTCTGGACGAGTAACAGAAGATGGTGGTTTGACCTGGAAAACAACAGACAACAATGATTGGAGTTTTTTGTGGTCACTTGTTTCCACAAGAACAGTACAGTAACACACAATGAAGTACTTTGATTTGGACGATGTAAAGAGAAATAACAAAATAACAAAACCGGCAAGAATTTCTTTCGAAAGAATGTAAAAGAAATAAAACCCAATTCCCAAATTCAATTCAATTCAATTCAAAAATACTTTATTTATCCCAGAGGGAAATTAAATGTTGATGTAGCTCAATTAAATCAAGGAGTTATTATAGATGCTGATGGCTGTGGGCAGGAAAGATTTCCTGTAGCGGTCTGTTTTGCATCCAAACTGAAGAAGCCTTTGACTGAAGAGACTCTGTTTTCCGATAACAGTCTCATGGAGAGGATGTTCAGGGTTGTCCATAATTCTCTTGATTTTATGCAAAATCCTTCTTTGCATTATTGTCTCCAGAGGTTCCACAGTCGTCCCCAGAACAGAACCAGCCTTCCTTATCAGGTTGTTGAGTCTTTTTAGGTCCCTGGTTCTGATGCTGCTGCCCCAACAGATGACGCAAGAGGAAATGACGCTCTCAACAACAGACTTGTAGAAGAAATCAGTCTTGTTGATCGTTGGGGCCCTTTTCTTTTTTGTTTGAATCAGTGTCGTGTCAGTGCCGACACTGATTCACTGTCGGTTCCAATGTCAGTATGCCAGTGCTCGATGGTCCTACCACAGAATTCGCAAGGGAGGGAAAGTCAGACTGCAGACACACTTATGCTCGTGGTTCCATTGGCTCGCCACCCAGTTCGCAGAGGGAATCTTCCTGGGTCTCAGAATGTGAACATCCAATGCAGGTCTAGCTGGAAGTACTTCAGCTCCAGGTCGGGTGAGAGTCCTGATCTGTTTAGATCACTGGAAAAAAAAAACCTGACTTATGGGTTGGCCAGAGGAAATCCAAATGCTCATTACATTCATGTTCTGTCTATTCCCATGCATTATCACCAACCAATAACATTCCACTTTATATCAATTGGTTAAAATCATGTTCTCAAGAAGAAGAAAATATATCAAATATCAGATCTAAAGTATTTACAGTAGTGAACTATAAATATATCCTAAAGCGCTTTTTTTTTTTTTAACATCCATGTTCATTCATTTTAATAGTGACAATTTTATTCAAGGGTATCATCGCCCAAATTAGTAACAATTCACACAACAGATAAAATACAATTTAAGAGCAAAACAATTTGTGCCAAACAACAAATGCAGGAACATCCACAGTGATCTAGGGGTACTAATAAGCCTCAGCGTGCTATATATCCTCCCTCCGTGCAGCGGTAAGATTAAGATTAAGATCAGATTTATTGTCATGCATACATGCATACACATGAAATTTGTCCTCCACTTTTAACCCATCCAGGTTGGCACCTGTTTGACACACACATGCACAGGGTCACACACTCAGAGACAGATGCCAACCTGGAGCGGTGGGCAGCCATGAAGTGCCCGGGGAGCATGGGGGGTATGGTGCCTTGCTCAAGGGCACCTCAGCTGTGACAAGGAGGTGGACTGACACCCCTCCAGCTATCAGTTCCACCAATCTTTTTTTTTTTGAGTGGTGAGAGTGGAAATCGAACTGCCAACTTTCCGCTTATTGGACGACCAACTCTAACCACTGAGCCACGGCTGCCCCTAACAGTGGGGGAAATGCACAAACAATTTACCCATTTTTTCCACATACATAGTAAACATTGACTTGGAAAAATAGCATCTTTTGTAAACTCAACTGGAAATAAATCCATCTTTGCGAAGACAAGGCCGCACATTTAGTACCAAGCACGCACATTAGCGGGGTAGCTAGGCTCAGATTAAGAGCATTAGCATTGTGGTAATGCATTGCGTAGCTATTACAACCAATAGCAGCCATTCTGAATAGCATATTATCAATCGTTATCGTTTCCAGCATAAACAGTTGTTTTACAGGTAACTTTTCAGGTCTGTGAGAGTTTCACACCGTTGAATCAATGAGTGAGTCTCTCTATGCGCCTCGTGCTTGATCGGCAGCAGTCATTCGCTGATACTCTCCAAGATGTAAACACGACATTATAGCCGCCACCAGATGTTTAATATCCTCAGTAATGAATGGAATTCTGTTTGGGGGGAATATTTAAGTTTCTTACCGTATGAATTGCTATCAATTCGGAATCAGCTATGCACCACGCGGCACCATTTTCACCGTGGAGAATGAGCTAACAGGAAGTGAAGGCGGGCTTGATCTCCTCAAGCTTTGGAGCTCAGCTAGCTCCTGGCAGAGGAGCGTGAGAAATGTGCTGACGTGTTGTTTTCAGGGGAGAAATCGTCCTTTTTCCATCTTTTTATCCACTTTATTCTATATGGCTATTTCTTAACCAACCTTTTTAACCAATGCATATTTATTCATTGTCAACACTTAACTGATTTTAATGCATAGAAGCTGCACTTCAATTTATTAACTTGAAATATTTATCTGAAGACTCCAATTAATTTTGATAAAAGATTATTATCTCAAGACTTAATTTAGGGACCTGGTTACATTTTGATCTCGGATTGTAAAACGATCAGTACGCTTCTTGCTCAGGCGCACAGACTGGAACGATGGCCTGATTTGACAATATCTAAATTATATGATGTTTCTTTCTTTGCTTGATCATGTGGTGGACGGTTTCCATGTGGATCAGATCTGAACCGATGTTTTTTTTGTACTTTTTGCACCACGTCTACTTTGCTGTGACTTTATCTTTAAGACCGACTTCATGAACCATATGATGGTCATCCCTAAAATGGGTTTATGTTATTTGGATGTACAAGTTATTAATTACCTAAAAATATTATACAATACACTAGTCTAATTGGGTTACTTCTTAAGTTTATGAGGTATATTTTGTTAGTAGAGATTTACCAAAATTATTAGGTTAGAATAGTTTTTACAAAAACTTTTTTCACTTGCTAGTACTGAGTTGTAGCAATAGTAGTAGGAATTATTATTATGTTGTATTATGGTTGTAAATAATTCATTGTTAGGAAGAAAGATGTTCAATTTATTGTGGAAAGTGAGCACTTGTACGTGCTCTGTTGGAAATCACCCTCATTAGGGGCTAAGCACCCCTGCAGATCAGACCCCTAGATTCATCCACGAGAAAGATGTAAAATACTTCTGCAGAAAGATATCCATGGATGAAACAAAGTGAGATGTGAGAAAGCCAGGTATGATGATATCTGAGCTTTGATGTTTCTTTTCAAGTGGGACTACAGTTGTTAAAAAAAGAAAGTCTTAACAAGTGAGTCACATGAAAGACAAAGTACACCCTGTTGCATTTCCTACATGTTCGTTAAAAAAACTCATCTGGTCCGTACCACGGCTTAAGATCAGGTAGAAACAACTTCAGATCAACAAGTAGGAGAGTGGGGTAAGATCAGACATTTTTCCTTGCCTCCAGGACAGCATAAGTAAAAAGTGACACAGAAATAGAATGACAACATATACATTTATTTCAGGAAGTCTCCTATCAAATAAAATGATCAGAATGTATCTCTGACAAAGCTGCCCAAAATCACGACTTCTCAAAGAAAAGTGCTCCTGAGGCTCAACTTGTCCTGGGTTAGGGGTAACTTGAACCAAGTCGGTGTGTAAGTTGAGACATCTGGGGGTAAACTGACCATCTGAGTTTTAAAATGTAAACCTGAGCTTATTGTGCTAGCAAACAGTTTTAACAGTTTTGAACTTGTGAGAACAAACCACCATATTACCATTTAATCAAAACAATATTCAATATTTCAACTGTCAAAGTTGCAGGGGAATATGAACTGTTGCTCCCTCCTTGCAGTTCCTCCAGCCTTTTGAGGTTGAGGTAGCTTCTTCAGCGCATCAATCCTTGAGAAAGATTCCTCATCCTCTTCCTTGAATGCAAAGGTGGGTTTCTTATTGCCAGAGATCCCACGGATTCGTCTGAGAAATCTGGCACTCACTCCGTTGCCCGCAGGGCTGTCAACCAAGCCAACGTAATGGTGGCTCCTGCATTTGGATGCAAATTTTACGATGACAAAAGTCCCCAAGTACCAGATCTGAGACATCTGGTTCACTTCTTTCATTGCTGGAGCTCTCGTGCTCAGAAGTGGCATCAAATGGGATGGCCCCATCATTCTCCTCAGACCTGCTTTCCACTGCGATTGTCGTTTGGGTTTGTTTCCTCTTCGGCTTCCCTTGCTCTTTGATGGTTCTTTCCGTTTTGCCCTTCTGTTTATTTTTCCTCTCTTTGTGCACGTTTGATTGCCTGCTTTTCAGGTGCTGATGCTTTCGGTTTGTTTGTTTCCTGGGCTGCTGTCTTTTGGGTAAGGGTAGAATCTCAGTAGGAGACACATAGGCATTGCTGGGGTGCGAAGCTGTGTCACTTGGTGAAGCACATGCATGTGCACAGCCTGGTGGAGAGCTCAGCAGAAAGGGAGGTTGAAACGGGTGCATCACCTGCTGCTCCAGGTTGGGCCTGTCTGACACCATGGATTGCTCAAACTCTGCATCGGAGAAGACATCTCTGTTGAAAGGGAAAATCCCAGTAGATCTGAATCCAGAGGAGATATTCCGTGGTGTCATTGCTGACATGAAAGCATCATTCACACAGCCAGGGATTTGGTATATGCTGGCTGTTTAGCCTGGGTTGGATCTCATCCAACCATCAAGACCTCCATTGTAATAGGTCTTAAACGGGCCATACACACTCTTATCCAGAGGCTGCAAGCAATGGGATGTGTGGGATGGAATTGTGAGCATAACAATACCATTTGTTTTTGCTATGTCCAAAGCCTTCAGTGAAATGTGTGCTTCATGGTTATCCAAGATTAGCAGCAGTGGCAGGTCAGGGGAGCATTTGGTCTGCTGAACCAGATGTTCAAGGAGCTAAACGAAGGTGTCTTCACTGATGCAGCCTGATCTGGTGGAGGTACCAATTGATCCTGGAGGTGCTCCTGTAATGAAGTGGTCTTGGTATCTAAGGGCCATTTCAGACCAGGGCGGCAAAGCGTGGCGGAACGGAAGCGATTTTCACCGGCGGAGGTGAAAATACATGGAAACAGATCTGTCCTTGCACACCGACGCGGCGGTAGTCGGGCGGTAGCGGCGCGGAGACGCCTCCGTCCCGCGCTGCTTTTGGAAAATAGAACTCGAGCGGAATTTGGACGGCAGCGGCCGGCGGCGGCCGGCGGTGTGCCGTTGAAATGAATGGGGAATGCAGACAGGGCTGGAGCAGAACTACCGCGGCCGCGGACTGTCCGGTGTGAAAAGCCAAGTTGAACACACCGCCTGATAACCGGCGTAAGACTGCCGTCGTTTCGCTGCCGCCACGCCACGCTCTGGTCTGAAATCGGCCTAACACTTGGGAAGATAAACATGGGAGGGACTGCACACACCACAGTCACAAGTTCGCCTCTCTCAGCGCCCACTTGCTTCTTTCCTTTTTCTGCCACTACCTGCGTTGGTGTCTGTACTCTTGTTACACCTGTTTCATCAACATTATAAATCATGTTTGGAGGGAATTTCTGCCTGTAAAACAAAGAAAAGAGCAATGATGATGATCAGAATACTTAAACCTTAAGTAATGCAAAAATTATTTGCAAGTACACATTCCGTAATATCAGGGGCGGATTGGGAAGTATTTTTCCACCGGGACAATTTTTCCCTTGCCGGCCTCATACCAAAAAAAAATCTATTGTAATAGGAGGGTTTCAGTTACGTCATCACGGGAGCACGCGAATTTCAGCTGGTGGGCAGGAAGCTTGACTACAGCATAGCAACAACATGGAGAATATGGAGATCATCTTAACATGTTGAATGCCGAGCTGTGAATGTTGGCATTCATGTTTTGATAAAATGCCGAGATCCATATATCCAAATGCTGACATTGTGTCTTTGTTAGCCTAATGCACAAGGCAGAGAGAGAGTGAGCGATTCTGTTGTCAAGAACTTGGGAGCTAATGTGCCCTGTTAGCACTTAAGCACTTCGTGGATACTACTGAAACGTGAAAATTGAATTTGTGACAAATTTGTTTTGTTTAGATCAATACATTTTCGTTCCATATGTAGCCCATTTAGATCAAAACAACTCTCCTGAAACCATTCAATATTCAAATAGCTCAATTCGGATATAACAAGTGAACATGCATTTTTGAAAAAAAATATTTTAAACCATTAGCCTGCATGAACCTTGCTTGCTTGCCTTCATCTGCTAGCCAATTTTCGTCCTCTGTTGCTAGCCAATTTTCCTCCTCTGGTGACACGACGCTGTTTTCATAACTTTGCTTATTTGACTTTCTGGTAGTAGTGGCAATGCTAACATTATAGAGGAAATTGAACATAGCTAATTCATACCAACAAACAAATGCGCAAATCCATGTGTCATTGAGTATTTTGGTCCTAACACATCATGTTAAATACACACAATTAAACTAGCTTGTGTGCTAACCTGACTAGCACACGCCAATGTCAATGCAACAATGTCATTTACCTGTACTTTGCCGGCGTGGATTGTGGAATAAATCCGTAATTTTTGAGCACTTAGATGCCTCCTCCTCCAACTTTTTCTTCTTTTTAATCCTGGCTTTTTCAGCACCTCCTTTTTCTTTTCGTTTGCCTTCCATGTTGCACTTGACTGAGTCGAGTCAAGTAACTACGGGCTGCCAGTCGGCCCGACTGGCAGCCCGACAACGGCCCTAAGCCGACTCAGTAGGCTTAAGGGCCGTGTATACTCTCGTATTTTTTTTTATTTTTTTTTATTTTTTATTTTATTTTTTATTTATGCCCAATTGGGGAGGTGCACCAGAGTGTCTGCGTAAGGGGCGGGGGCATGTCTGAGTTAACTACGACAGACACGCAGACGACCTGGTTTCCGACCATAAATCAGCCTTTACAAGGGCCGTTGACATTATGTTTAGGCCGGCCGGCCCGGCGGGATAAGTCCCAGAAGTCCAGACGGCCAATCCGCCCCTGCGTAATATGCAATGGTAATTATAGCTGGTAAGTAAACATATGCCAGTTTGTTGGACATTTACTTAAATTATGTAGTTGTCATAAATAGTTATTCTTTTTTTTTTAATTTATATATATATATATATATATATATACATATATATATATATATATATATATGACCACCTTTATTACCAAATTGTTTTGTAATGATATTATCAGTCTTTCATATAGTTATGGAGGAACTTTGGCCCACTCTTCTTTACAGTGTTTTTTCAGTTCTTTGTGGGCATTCATTCATGTACAGCTCTCTTAAAGTCACACCACAGCATTTCACTCACTGCAAAACCTTTATTCTTTTTTTTTTTAGACATTCTATTGTAGGAGATACCTGTCATGAAAATGTAAACCGCAAAATCGAACAATGTTCATAAATGTATTCCACAGAGAGAAGGTGACAAAAATGTATTATCTATGGTTAACGTTTCTGATTTCTTCTCGAGGCATTTTACTTTATTTAGAATGAGCTCTGAGCCGTTAGGGATGGTTTATTTGAGTTGATCTGAGTTGAGCGTCTTCAGCAAACAGGCCCTGAAATCACTACTTATTCTTCATGAATTTGAGGCCTAATTTTCCTTTACTTTAATGAAGTGGCTTACTTCTGTTTTGCTAATAAATCAATTACGTCACAGTATTGCATGACGAAGTTCTACCTTGCAAACAGTGGTCAGCCTTAGATGCCCTGGTCCTTGTGATGATTTGTGAAAACTGACACATTTTGCCTCAGCTGTCTGTAACGACCTTTGTGGCTCTCTGAGTTTTCAGCTCTGGAAAATAGGGCTCAAGAAAAGACTACACAACAAAGCAGTGTTTGCTCAACTTCTCCTCTGCTGCCTATTTTTTCATAATGCTGAGACATCAGAAGCCTGACACGCATGATTTGGGACGTCCCTGAGCTTTCTGAGGAGCTCGAAATACCATTATGTCTGAACAGCAGTGAACGATGGCTGTGGACATCTGCATGAAGCCTCTCAGCCTCGAAAGAGTCATACATCTTAAGGTGCTGCCTCAGAACACAAATATTTTATTTGGTGATATGCATTTATTTGCTCTTTTTCATGTTTGTATTTATATTAGGTCTCTGAATTCGATGTATACATCTTATCCCTCTTGTCCAAAACTAAAAACAAATGTGCAAATGTGAAGTCCTGCTGCAGTGGTACTGAGACTGAATCCAACATGCAAGGATTTGCCACATGTCCTGACTGCCCACAACTGTCTCTGTCAGAAATATAGGCAAGAAAAATACACATGTAAATGAACAGAAAGAGAAACGAAAGAGGCCTTGTGGAGCTCTGTGAGCTCTGGGCAGTCAGTATCTTGCCTGCTGTCGACAGCAGTCAGAGTGCTCCAAGTTTGGAGAAGCAGGGAGGAATTATGGCAGAAGAGCCAACAGCTACTCCCAAAGTGGACACAGAAGAGCAAATATTTGCCATCTAAAACAACTCAAAACTAAAATGGTATACATATAGATCTTTGAAAAAGTGGCGCCCCTGCAGTAAGCTTTCCAACATGTCTGACACCACTGCTGATGGATTCAGCTGATCATCAGCCCGATATGTTGGGCAGCCACTTTCTGCTTCTTATTGTTTAACGTTACAGTCATTCATTCTGTCTATTTATGTTCATCAGTGTTTATATTTCCAGTTCACGATATGTTGGGCAGCCACCGTGCATGCAGTGACATGAAGCATTGTGGAATTTCTTTAATTTAGAAAAAGAAAAAGTAAAAAACTATGTGATTCAAAAGTTTAGTAATGAATAAACATAGACAGTGAAAATGAACTTTTTTTGTTTCCATGCTCTAAGTACCTGTCAGCTTAGCTCCTCTGTCAGAATTCCTTCCAGATTTTCCCAACTGAGAGTGTCTGATCGTACTTTGCTGCAGGTAAGACACTGATGCTCACTAAAAAAAAAAAAAAAAAAAACTGAGCCCAGTTCACAAAACTGAAATACTTCTTAAACTTGACCTTGTAACATACACGGCTCCATCTTGTTTTTTTGGTTAACAGGGCGATTTTGTGGGGGAATATGATGCCATCAAAATCAATTTGATGGCGAGGTAATCCCATGTCAGCATCAAAGAGAGAAAGAGATGGGGACATGTGCACAGTAACAGCTTTGTGATGACAACAGATTGTGCCTATGCAATATCTCATATATGAAATGCAAATGCTTGCATGTGAAAATCATTCATTAGGGGAAACCTGTAGGTTCACTGAGCAGAAGGATCCAACTTTCTCACCCTAAATCTAAAAGTTATTTCAGCCTCTTTTCTTGCATTTTATCAGGACGATTTGGCAAAGCAAGGCAACACGAAGAGAAACGTTTCAGCTCACACATCAACTGGGCGGGCACTGTACATGAAGCGAACCAGAGTACCATATAGATTATCTATATTCCGCCATTGTGAGTTCAAACTGGAATTTACGACACCACACGTCATAATGTTACTTTTTTTGGTAAGATATTAGCAAGACAATTCATCTGACACTTTGAAAGCAGAACATTGTTCAAGGCAAACAGGAACACCAGGGAGATGATTAGTGATGATTTTTCTTTTTTTCTTTTCTTTTTATATACTGAACAATTGTCAGTGCTTCAGTTCACAAACTTTGTATCATAGACCTAAAGAATTTCAATATTTTTGTATTTTCAAACATAGGCTGCCACCGTAAACATAAGCATTAACAACCCTGACTTTGAGCGACAGGCCCAAACTCAAGGACAAATGAAGCAAGATTCATCGGTCTATATTTAGATCACAGATATAATAGTAACTCTGGGAGGTTGATGCTTCATGTCCTTTGCCTTGCGTGCTGAATTCTTTCGAGCAGCTGATGCTCGGTAAGGGAGACATCCGCTGTCAACCTGGTCTGTCACATTTGTCGGAGAGTGGATTCATGAATCATCTTTGACTCCACCTGGGACGGCAGTGTCCATTTGGTTTAACTCTGGAACACCTGTGGCTTGGGACCGAGCTCTCCGCTGTGATCCCGAACCACATCTGCAAGTATTATTTGTCACAGGCAAATTAGAGGGGACTCACGTCCATCATCTTCCGTCTAAGTATGACAAGACAAAACCTTGAAAGGACTCGTGTGCAAGGATGAAAATGCTTTTATTTTTCTGAAAGAAGAAATGTTGCTGGGGCGAGTGAGGTTGGGGGAGGACATTTAAACAAAATGACAGCATCTCAGTGCATCACAATAATTCACCTTGAATGACATGAGAAGAGTCATTGGCTGCAAAGGTTTCACAATAAGAACAATATTCATTATTTGATATAACATCTGTGTCATGTTAAACATGTCCTAAATTATATAAGTGGTAAGAGACAAGATTGATACTTTTGCACTTTTGCAATTATAGAGAATTTGTTGATTCCACAATGGACCTAATAATAATAATGATTATAATAATAATAATATGACTCCTACTACTACTACTAATAATAATAATGCTAATACATTTAATCATGTGGAAAAATGCATCTTTAAAAAAATAGATAATGCGCAGATAGATCCAAATCATCACATATCTTTAGAAGTATGGTATTGGGTAGCTGAAACTAAAACTAAACATAATAATGATGTCATTAATTTATGAAAGAAAGGTTTCCTACAAACTTTCCAAGTTGACATTTGTCTTAACATTTTTGTTGTGAAGTGAAAAAGACAAAAAGTCATGTCATTTTTAACAGATTCAGGATGGTTCAGTACCCAAGTACTGATGCAGATATTCTTAAACACATCACAAAATGTCAGCACAATTTGTCAAAGCCATGACATGGTTTGCACGTAAATGTCCAATTATTAATGAAGCAAATCATACCAGCCCAAAGGAAGCTTGCTGTCGAGAATCGGCTTTGATTAAACTAATCAGAGTGATGGTTGGATTTAAATAGTGGACATTTAACCCTGCCTCGTTCTGGAGGCTGCAGATAGTTTCAACAAGCTAGTGTTAGGCAACTGGAATGTACAAACGAGTAGTTTGAAAAGTGTGTGAGCATCATTTGTACACATGTGAATATTCTGACGTGCTAATGGATGCTGTTCTATGCGCACTTATCTATACTATTATTATTATCACTATATATGTTTGTGTGTGTGTTTATCTCTGTATAATGTGCTTACTATTTATTATTCACTCTAACTAACTATCTTACCAACTAACCCTAAAGTCTCATTTGTCTACAATGTGGACAGTTTAGCTTCACTTGGTTTAGTATTCATACTCGTGGCTCACCCTGGTATTTCTGACCACTGAGGGGCTCGGCTGGGTTGCACATTGCCTCGATGACCCGTTTGATAAGATACATAGATAAGGAATAAATCTACTGTTTTTTTTTCTTTTCAAAGCTGGGAAGTGGTCACGTTCAAGGGGGGTGGAGTCTAGGAATAGTCGTAGAAAGACACTTATTTTGCACAACCAGGGTTTTTACACTCCAGAGTAGATTGAAAACCATAAAACAAGGTACAATGTGCCACACATGGGTTTATACCCAACCCACTGAGGATTTGTGGAAAATTATAATTTTCCAACATTTTCTATCAAAAAATGAAGGGTACATACACTAAAATGGCCACAATTTTTTTTCAGACCAACTGATTATTGCTTCTTAGGGTCAAAGTGAACATAAAAAACACAAATAAAAAGTATGGCAGACCATGTCAGGTTCAACCCATTTTTGAGACTTTGGCTCCCCGACTATTAAGTATGCATGTTGCTTTTAAATGAACTGTATGTATTGTGAGGCATTTGTGATTGAAGACATGGACTATATGAAAAATTACTTAAACCATTTCATTTTGTTTTGTTTTACATATTTTCAACGAAAGTTCAATTTAAGGTAAGCAGATTTAAAGCGAACCTCGGGGAAAAATAGGAATTATCATGCTGGCTTACTTACTTGGTGGGCCTTTCGGAGAAGGTTATTTTGATTATGTGTGAGGTTTTGTGTGTGTGTACGGGTGTTTGTGTGTGCATGTGTATCTGCACTTGGAATTACTGGGGGAGATTGGGCTCAAATTACTAAAAGGCTGTTAGAATATTTCTCGAGGGACTCTGGACCAATTTCTTCTTATGTAATATGACTGTGGGTGAATCTGGTGTGTCACACAGTGTTCATGGGAAAAAAAATATATATTATTCCAAATAGATTTGCAAACGAAAGGAGAAAAAAAATATCGCAAAGGCAGCATACATGCCAGTCCAGTCCAGTCCGTATCTGGGGAATTAAGTATTATTATTGTAAAATACATGGGACTGTGTATTTCCTAGTTAATGTTAGTGTAATGTTGCCTGATGAAGTCTTCAGATGTGAAGAATGGGCCAGCTTCAACCAATCAGAGCAATTGAGTGGAAAAAGATCAAAACTTTGACAGAACCATAAGAGGAATGGAACCATATACTCAAATGCAGAAAACCTATTAGTGTTGATTGTTGCTTTGTTTCAACAAAGAACACTCCAGTTGTAGTTTAACCGGTGCTGTAAGAATCAAAATCATTCTCTTGTTCTTTTTGTTGCTGAATGTTGTCACGCCTAAAACTTAGCTTTCTATTTAAGAAACTGATTTATAGTAATCCAAGGTAACCCACAAGGTGCTGGACTGCACATCCGTCATAGGAAATGACTGAATAAGTGGAGAAGGAAAAGTGTAATGTTTTGGTCAAAGGTTAGTTTGTATACATGTGGGATATTTGGAGAGGAAAGAGGGATCCATTGTTTAACACGAAGCAGATTTTGCTGTCATCGACTGTGGCCAGTCACATATTGCAATAACTGGAACGTGTCCTCAGAGTTATTTGGAGCATTTTTTAAATGATAAGATCATGAATTATTTGCTCTCCACACTAAAACAAATGTACTGACATCTTTATTTTAGAAACCTGCATGACCAGCCAGCAGAAATCTTCATGTAAATCCTATAGCAAATACACGTTTCAATCTGTGTGAGACAGAGTACTAAATTATAGAGGGCCTCTTCGCTTCTGTGTGTGACATGTTGGTGTGAAAACTAACCATCATATTAATCCTACAGCATACACTATTTACACTGGTTTTCCCACTCTGCATTGTTGTGGTGGTGTTCTTACTTTGAGTATCTGTCACGATCAAATTATTCAGCCTGGTGAAATGAAAATATGCTTAACTCTAATCCCTAATAGGGGACATTTTTGTCCACTTGGGGTGTACTTTCTCCTCTAAGTTCACTCTAAGATACTCATCATATTTGGTCCAGTTGTGCATTATTGACTATTTTTTCGAATTTCAAACACACATCATATACAATGCAATTTTTTTATTGTGTAGAAAAAAAACTCCTTAATTTCTGAAAAGGGACATTTTTGTCCCCTTTTAAAACGACCTAAAAACATCATATATTAATATTTTTTCCACTTTTTTTTCATAAATCTTTTCTTCCACTTCAGTTCTGATCATAACCACCAAGTTTTCAATTATTTTCAAAAAATTGACCCTTTAAATACTAGTGTTGCACCAATACCGATACCAGTATCGGGCGGGGCCCTGATCTGCACTAAAATGGTGGTATCGGTATCGGCGAGTACCAACAAATAGGGCACCGATACCATTTACCGATACTTGTATGACACTTGAACGTAGCCCTCTCTCTCCCGACACTCGCTACACTGTGTTGTGATCACTGTGCAGCTATCGCTATTGGCCTGCTCCAGACCAATGGGCAGCTTTTTTTATGTGTGAGGAGCAAGACGTCTCACGACACGGCACTCTGTTAGCTGGGGAGGGTGTCGTTCGCAGTCATCTAGAGCTGCCGGCGACGAAGAAAGCTAGTCAGGGGGAGTTTGCAGCGCGAGTGTGAGGAGGGGAGGCTGGGTGCCTCCTGTAGTCAAAACAGGGTCCACGATAGAGAGTGCTGGGCCGCCATCGCTCCCTGTGCGGTCGTGACAGCGCACTACCAGCCGACAGCCAGTTACCGTCTTCGCCGTCCAGCAAAGCCGTTACCCCGGGGAGTTGGACGGCGGCACAAGCCCTCAGACCCCGGGGGAGGGTCTCGCCAAATGGGCGAGTTAAGTATTCCTCTCCTTTTAACTTCGTGTTTTAGTGTTTATGTATAGGTCGGCCTATTTTTATGTGGTATTGATTGGTGGGGTTGCGTGGGGAGGAATGACGGGTCTGTGGTTAAACGTGCGCCATATGCTGCAGGTTAGCCGCGTGTTTTGTGGTGTGTTGACGCTGTGTGCTGTGTTTAAAGCGTGCCTTAAAGCTAGTGAAGCTAGCCTGACTTGTAGTGGGTTTTCATTCCGTGTGCTGTGTTTAAAGCGTGCCTTAAAGCTAGTGAAGCTAGCCTGACTTGTAGTGGGTTTTCATTCCGTGTGCTGTGTTTAAAGCGTGCCTTAAAGCTAGTGAAACTAGCCTGACTTGTAGTGGGTTTTCATTCCGTGTGCTGTGTTTAAAGCGTGCCTTAAAGCTAGTGAAGCTAGCCTGACTTGTAGTGGGTTTTCATTCCGTGTGCTGTGTTTAAAGCATGCCTTAAAGCTAGTGAAGCTAGCCTGACTTGTAGTGGCTTTTCATTCCGTGTGCTCTGTTAAGGGTTAGCCTGTCGTGTGTGTCGTGACCAAGGAAGCCTGCGTTCCCAATCCTTCTCTCTCTCCATTAGATCGGAGCCCCCCCCCCATGCGTTTTATGAACTTTTAAACTAATAAAGATTTTACATTTTACATCCAAGTAGTATGCAGCTCTTTATATATACCATACCGATACCACTCTGTTTGAAAAAATAAATAAATGAATTAACATATATATATATTCATTTTTGATTATTTTATTCAAGACACCTCTCATTTTAAAGCATTATGAGAGTATTTTTTTTTAATATAAATGGTACTTTTATGTAAATGGAACAGACCAAACTGTGTAGTTTTAAGAGATAAGACTTAAGACACAGGAGTTTTGCATTTTGAGACACGAAGTGAGCACTGCAGAGGCTTTGTTGCATTTGGGACTCAACCGAACATCACAATCAGAATCACAATAGCTTTTTTTTCATTGTTAAATGAATACAATGAAGTAAAAATGCTGTCCTTGAGGCAAAACAATAAAAAGTACATCTAAAACCTCCAAAATAGAAAGTAAATAAAAAGTTTGAAAACAGTTGTGAATATTCAAGCACACATATTGCAACAGATGATATGACAGTAAATTAAATTCTGCATCGTTTTGATGCCCTTATGGCACTGGCATAAAACCTATTCTTAAGCCTATTTGTTCTCGCTCTTAATGTCCCGAATCGTCGGCCCGAGGGCAACAGTTCAAAGCAGTTGAGCTTTTTTGACACTGCAGGAGTGGTGCTGATACTCCGGGGAGGAGAGAGGGCAGCCGATAACCTTATGGGCCGTAGTGACTACCCTCTGGAGTGTTCTCCTGTCTCCTGTTGTACAGCTGGAGAACTACACACAGACAGTAAGTTAGTATGCTCTCTGTGGAGCAATGGTAGAGGGACACTAGCAGTGTTTGTGGGAGGGGGTTGTTCTTGAGCAATCTCAGGAATTGCAGCCTCTGCTGTGCCTTCTGGGTGACGATTGTGGCATAAATGTTCCAGGACAGGACAGGGGTCCTAAATGTGAAACTTCTGAAATCCCCAGAAACTGAAATTCTGAGACCCTCCCCACGCAGTTCTCTTTCATGAACAGGGGTTGGAGGTCTGTTTTCTTCCTTCTGAAGTCTATGATCAGCTCCAGACTTGGTGTTCAACACCAGGTCGTTGTGTGTACACCATTCTGATAATTGTTCCACCTCATGCTGGCATGCAGACTCACCTCCTCCAGAGATGAGCCCCACCACAGGGAAGGCAGTCCTCTATCCTCCTCCTGTGAGCAGCTTTGGCCTCTCTCTGATGCCCCTCTTCGGGTTGGCTATAACAACAGTAAGTCTAAGTGTTGATGCTCAAAAATAACACAGTTTGTTGTCTCAAGAGCACGAACATGTGGTCTGACTAGCCCAGGTGAGATAGTGGCTTTGCCCTAAAGACCATGTTGATGTCAGAGTAGACCTCGTCCAGTGTATTTAATCCCCTCATAGCAAACTTTACGTGCTGATGGGATTTAGACAGCTCTGCCTTCAAGTCAGCATGGTTAAAGGCCCTTGCAATGATAAACAGCCCCAGGATACATACTCTGCGGACTGCTAATAGCGTCATGTAAAAGTTCAAGAGCCGAGCTAGCATTAGCATCTGGTGCAATATACACTGCAGTCGCCATGACAACAGTGCACTTTCGAGGAAGAACTCTCTGAGTAATCCCATTTCAATGAGATTGTACCGGCTGTAGTTGTTGTTCACCCTGCAGAATGTTGTCGGAACGAGAAACAACTCGCAAACAAACAGTCAAACAAAGCATCAAAAAGGAGAGCACTGAACCACTGCGTCTACACACCCCACCATTTTCACCATTACCCTGCTGAGCCATCATTATTCCCAGTTTCCAGCTATATTTTGGCATGAGTGTAACGTAAACAAACAAGGTAGAATTGCTCTTTGTTTCGGGAAAACAAAAGTGTTGTGTCACTCATGTTACTCTTAACAGCTTTCCAAAGATGTGGGCTGGTGCAAATTCCAAGTTGATTGAGAACAAATTTCTCTTGGTTCTTGTAGGTCAAAGGTACACAGCTACCCCAATGATACCCCAATTCCTGCTGATCAGTTATCAAATTTCTTCCTGCCCCTGCACTGTATGCTGTTATGAATATTACAAGTTGGCAGTAACCTCAGATATCCAAATATATGCTCTGGAGCACAGAAAAAAGAGATTTCATAATGTGTTCTCTTTAAGGATAGACTTACCTTTGAAGTCAGTCTACACAGAGACTAGTGCTGATGTCATATTCAGGCAAATTATTATATTTTTAGTAAAATTTTATCTTTATTTCTATAAATATGATTACAATTCAGTCAGTCACTGATGGACTCCAACATGTGAAACACAGTCATCTTAAAGAGCACAGTCTGGTCTGTGTTCAAGTTTAGAGAGACAATTTAAGCCCTTACATATGGCTTCCCTGTCCAAAATTAGTAGAGTGGCATCCTGAATATTTAGTTTTTAGTTTCTTTTTTAAAAGTTTGCATCCTGCATTAAAAGAGTCCTTGTCTGATTGATGGAATGATTTTTCCACTCACTCTCAGGAAGTGAGTAATGAACAGCACAGTCTGCTCCAAACCATCTGTGTGTCGGTGGGGAGCAGACGGCTGGGCAGGTGGGCACCAGTGCTCTGGGCCCCAGGTGCCCTTGGAGCCAAGATCCTAGAGTGAGCCTGCAGATTACAGCTACTAATTAGTTCGTGGGCCGGAGTGCAGGCAAACTCCTGAGTCTTCCACTCACGCACGCACGCACCCACGCACGCACGCACCCACGCACGCACGCACGCATGAACGCACGCAGAATCAGACACTATAATAAAATAACCTGATGGTAAATATATATACATGCCTTACAAGTGATATTCTATCACCACTGGGACCAGATTGAAAATTCCTCATAAGCATGCCAGCCGGATGATTGCATTTTGTTTGAAACCCCAAAATTAAGCTGAGGTCAAAAGCTTAATTGCTCGTCTTTTTTTTTTGTTTGACTCATGCATATTCATGAGAGATTTCTGATTTTATTATCTGATCATCGGCCTTAATTTTGCGTTTCACGAATTTCATACATTTTGTTTTAATTAGGGTTTTATTAAGGGAACAGCCTTAATCAGTTTGAAGGTAATTTTTTTTGTGTTGGTTTTGTTTGCTTTCATGCTGAGAAAAAGCATATGCTGCAGAGTGATGAAGAAATTTGTGTAGTTAATTTCGTGTGAGTGAATGACATATTGTGAGATACTTTCTGAGAGATGCCGATTTAGAGTCGTGAATTGCACCATTTGACCTCTTGGTTCATATGACCAAGTCACATTAGACAACTTTTTTATGTTGGTGACATTTGAATGTTTTTAGCTGCCTCCTTTATACCTTTCTGACTGGCTATTGTTAAACACACTGTTAATGTCTGGCCAGGCGCATGTGAATTTCCATGTCCTCCCCAAGGTTCAGCAAATAAAAACAAGCAATGCTTGTGTAAGTGGTAAAATAAGCCTCCATCTGTCTCAAACAGTGCATTTACCCTGTCCTTTAAATCTGGCCATTAAGCCACTTCTCAGTGTCTCAAAAATAATCCTGGCAGTCAACCATGATAACAGAAAATGATTCTGTCCCCTAACAGACACATAAATGCAGTCGAGCGAACCACTGAAGCATACCAGCAGCTCATCACCTCCACAGTTTGAACCCAGAGTGGTTTCACTAATGTACTTTCCTAAATAAGATAAAGTATTATCATAAATGACAATTGTTCCAGAATTATGCATATAGTAGCATTGTGTTGCAGTAGCTCAGGACATATTGTGTTTCCTTTTGTATCTTTCTGACATTTTGATTTTTTCTTGCTTTTTTCTATAAAAAGAGATTTAAAAAAAAAAAAAAAAACATGTTTCCATACCTGGTTTGGGATTTCTGAAAAGTTATTCTCACACGTGGGAGCAGCCTTCTGAAGCTCAAATGATATCTGGAAAAAGTAACCCTAAATCCAGACGAATTGAGGAGGAGACATGTAGGATTTTAGGCAGGAGCAAAACGGAGAGAAAGGAGGAGGAAGTTAAGCAGTTCCACTTTTACAAATATTCTAATCTAAATATGGAGAGGTTTTATTACAGAACCATGTGGGAAGTCTCCATCGGGAGGTTATTTGACTTGGCATATGATTGGATTAACCATTTGTCTATCATCACATTTCACAAGCTAACTTTGACCAGTCAAATTGTTTAAATGACGTGAAAATATTGTTTTTATAAATCAACATTATGTCAAAGCTGGTTAAGACTTTTTTTTCCATCAAACAAGCCTTAATTGTTATTCTTTATCTCTCTTCTGATGACAAAATACCTTCAAATTCTGATATTAACTGGATGCAATAGTCATCTCACCTCTCCAGATGTTCTTTTAGAATATAAAAGAACACCATTTCTGGCTAATTTTGCATTTAATTTCTGTATATTTAATATTTAGTAACTCTAAAATGATACACTAGGGCAAACATGTTAGATGTTAGGGTGTATGCAAATGACAGGGTCTCATTCTTTCTCTGTATGGCATGCACTGACAACCAAAAATGTCTAATTGCATACTAACGATGCAACAAAATTCGTGGATTACTCCGAAGCTATTTTCATTCGACGAGTAAAGTCTACTTGAAACAATGTAAAACAATACAGCGAATAACACTGTTGGCATTTCTCCCATCAGTCCCTTTTTTTTTTGAAAATTGTTTCAAATCAAAATCTGAAATTTCTCATGTACAAATGAAAGCTGCAATGACGTTTAAATGTTCGAAAAGTCTAGTGTTTAGAGTTCTGCCAAAAGAGCTCCTGGTCACCCTTCTTACTAAGTCTTTAAGGGGGACCAACATTTTCTATCAGTTATTGGGGCCAAGGCAGTCCCGGGAGCACTTAGAGCTTTGCAGATTATTTTATGCCTTGAGCTGCACCTCATCACAATTCTATCTACAGAGATTCTTGGACCTTATGGGTTGGTTTTTGCCAATGACCTTGTTTATTTGGAATTAATGTAATTTTCAGAAGATGCTGCGCCACAAATTTATGAGGATTCGATGATTACATACATTTTCCTTTAAACGTTAGGCCTGATTCTAAAATATACCATGATAAGCCTTGTTGCAAGCGGATGAGCCTCGTGTGTGGTTAAAAAAAAAAAAAAACATACTCTTCTGTGAGTACACTTAGAAAATGAATTGTACTTTCTCCTGCTTATCATTTCCAATGTCACAGATTTGCATAGGTGTCAGGCAGGGGGAAGTGATGGTGAGCTGTGTTAAAAACAGCAGGTGGGTCAAACAGGGTGAGAGCAGAGGATTATAGAGAGGCACCCTGAGGAGAGTGGAGACGTTGTGTGCTAAACGTGTTTTTTTAAAAATATTTTGGTGCCGGGTCTTTGACAGTCGGGGCAGTGCAATATAATAACCTTCCCGAGAGAAAAAGACTCTCCAAAGAGAGAAATAAGCTCCTGTGTCTCTAAATCCAGTGAGTGTATACAGCATTACGAGGAACAGCCCCAAGCATAGCAATGTCATACTGCTGTTAATGTTGCCTTTGGCTTTTGACAAGCTTTGCCTTTACTTGGACATAAGGGACACATTGAGTCCTTCACAGAAAAACCCAGTTTGATGGTTATTGTTTTAAACAGCAGACATTGTGAGCCACTGCTACCCACTGCCAGAACGGAACAGTTTGAGCCGAAATTATATTGCTTCCTCATTTGAGATACTACCTTTATCAATTTGCCTGGACTGGAAGCATTTCGATGCGGAGTCAGTTGCAGGTCTGTGAGCAAAATATTCAATCTGCATCATTGTGGTGTTGAGGCAATACATTTATTAAATTCAGCTGGCCTCAGTTACAGCCCTCAAAGTAATTGAAAACAGTTTCTCCGTCAGAATATTAATTCACTCACAGAAATCCCCCCCCAAAAAAAATAGGCGGAGCAGTGAATCTAAGCAGACTTGAGTTGTACTTTCATTGATATTACTTTACAGCTCAGCAGCTTTGGTTAAAGGGCTTATTACTGCCCAAAGAGGAGATGGGAATGTCAGTAATAGGAGGAATTTGCAGGTGACAACCCTTCAGGATCAGTTCTCTTACCAGTACTAACACTACCTTGAGGTGATTATAAAGGAGCTGTATTTGCACTTCTGCTCTTAATCATTAGAATTCTGGCAAAGGGGTGACTGAAAATGAAGGCTTGGAGCAGATGAGGAATAGTGGAGCATAAAAGACGTGAGGAATACACCTAATGTGAGGGGCCCGATTAATATGTGATGCATGATAGTCTCAAAGGAACGCTCGTTGGTTAGAGATCTTGTCTGACTTGCGCCGATACTGGAGAACATCACCTTGTCACATAACATGAAAACTTTGTCAGAGGAAGGTGGCTACAGGGACAACGCAGGCACCGCAGATGCTCTCCTCCAGCTGCACCAGCAGGGAGCCCCACAACTCTGCCCTGATAGGCTGAAAGCTTCCTGACACGTGAGATGTGAGATATGTTTTTAACCTCAGATCTTCGCATCCATTATTTTCAGATGTGTCTGATTTCTCTATATTGCATATAGACAAGGCATTTAAAAGAACAGCATAAAGCAGCATAAAAACAAGCAATTTAAAGAGAAAAAATAAACTCAACCATAAGCACACCGAAAGAGAAATGTTTTTAACCTGGATTTAAAAGTGCTTACAGTTGGGGCTGATTTCAGTTCTGCTGGTAGTTTGTTCCAGTTGTGTGCAGCATAACAGCTAAAAGCTGCTTCACTGTGTCTAGTTTGAACTCTGGGCTCCACTATCTGACCTGAGTCAGTAGATCTCAGAGCTCTACTGGGTTTATACTCTACTAGCATGTCATTCATGTATTCTGGACCTAAACCATTCCGTGATTTGTAGACGAGTAGCAGAACTTTAAAATCTATTCTGTATCTGACCGGGATCCAATGTAAAGACTTGAGAACTGGGGTGATGTGATCTGATCTCTTTGTTATTGTTAAAACTCGGGCTGCAGCGTACTGAATGAGCTGCAGCTGTTTGATACTCTTTTTGGGGAGTCCAGTCAGAAGACCTGTCATGGGACTATGTTTTAGATCCTGTTTGGTTTTTAGATCATGTCTTAGTTTAGTTCTTTGTTAGATCATGTTTTAGGTTCAGGTCTTGTTTAGTTTTCATGTCATCCCACCCTCTCCTGCCCTGTCATCAGCCTCACGTCCCCATCAGCTGCACTCTATCCCTAATCACCCTTCACAGTATTTAGTTTCCAGGTTCCCTCATTGTTTTGTCAGATCCTTAACCGTCGTCCATACTCCAGGTCACAGTAAGATTGTATTTATCCATGGCAAGTAAAGTCTTTTGTTTTTTTTGTCACAGTCTTGTTTTGTTCACAGTCATGTTAAGATTTTTGATATCTGGCTAAGCCGCGATTTTTGTTAAAACTTTTTTTGTGAAAATAAATTAAGTTTTGATTTCCAAGGATCTGCATCCGCATCCTTTCTCCTCACACCCACCCCTTTTGACAAGACCGTTACAGTAGTCAAGTCTGTTGGAGATGAAAGCATGAATTGGCTTCTCCTGATCTGTTTGGGACATGAAACCCTTAATTCTTATGTTCTTAAGTTGATAAAAGGCTGATTTGGTGACTGATTTGATATGATTGTTGAAGGTCAGGTCTGAGTCTATCAGCACGCCGAGGTTCCGGATTTGGTCTTGAGTTTCTAGAGACAGTGACTCAAGATGTTTACTGACAGCAAACCTCTTCTCTTTGTTGCCAAACACAATGACCTCAGTTTTTTCTTGATTTAACTAAAGGAAATTTTGGTTTATCCACTTTTTGACTTGCTCTAAGCAGTCGCACAATGACTCTATAGGACTGCAGTCATCTGGAGACAGCGCGAGATATATCTGTGTGTCATCTGCATAGCTGTGGTAGTTGACTTTAGAGTTCTTCAGAATTTGACCCAGAGGCAGCATGTATAGAGTGAACAGAAGGGGTCCAAGAACTGACCCCTGAGGAACTCCACATGTCATAGCCACTCGATCAGATTGATTACTTCCAATAGTCACAAAATAACTCCGATCCTCCAAGTAGGACCTGAACAATTCTAGGACTGTCCCGCTGAGTCCTGCCCAGGTTTCCAACCTGTTCAGCAGTATACTGTGATCCAAACGCAGCACTGAGATCCAACAATACCAGAACTGACACCTTGCCTGAGTCAGTGTTCAACCTTATGTCATTTAACACTTTAAGAGCCGTTTCTGTTCTTTGGTGAGGTCGGAAGCCTGACTGAAATTTGTCAAGGAGTCCACTGGAGTTCAAGAAGTTACTGAGTTGATTAAAAACCACTTTCTCAACAATCTTGGCTATAAAAGGAAGATTTGAGATGGGTCTGTAGTTGGTTAAAATGGAAGCATCCAATGTTGTCTTTTTTAGGAGTGACTTGATGTCAGCTACTTTTAAGGGTTTAGGAAACGTGCCTGATTGAGGTGAGCAGTTTATTATTTGCTGCAAATCTGTTTGGACAGAGCTTACAATAGTTTTAAAGAAGTCAGATGGCATTGTGTCAAGACAGGATGTCGATGGTTTAAGATGCTGGACTGTTTCTTCTATGGTTTTTTTGGTCAACTGTATTGAATTCTGACATCATAGTTGATTGATTCCTAGGTTGTTTTAAGAATTGCGTCATTTTATTATTTTGCTGATTTATGTTGATATTTAGCCTTATATATTTGATTTTTTTTCATTGAAAAAGCAAGCAAATTCATTGCATTTTTCTGTGGAACAGAGTTCTGAAACTATCTGTTTTGGGGGGGTTGTCAGCTTATTAACCATAGCAAACAGAGCACGAGTGTTGTTGATGTTCTTATTTATCAGATAAGTGTTGCTGTCTAGCCCGGAGTAACCCGTGGTTAAAATTACAAAGACTTTGTTTGTAGAGGTCATGATGAATTTGAAGTTTAGTTTTTCTCCATTTACGCTCTGCTTTCCTGCATTCTGTTTTCAAGGCCTTTACCATCATAGTGTTTCTCCATGGTGTTCGCTTTCTGCTCAAGATCATCTTATTTTTAACAGGTGCAACAGTATCCATGACATTTGAGATTTTCAAGTTAAAGTTATCTAAGAGTTCATCAACTGTCTCTGCACTCGCAGTTGATGACATAGCTATAACTTCCATAAACTTAGCACTGGTATTCTCATTTATGTACCTTTTTCTAACAGACACAGGTTAACTGAATGTTTGGGGTTAACTGTAAGTCAGAGAACACACAGAAATGATCAGAGAGCGCCAAGAAGAAATGTCAACACCTTTAGAGATAACCAGATCCAGTGTGTGGCCTCGAGTATGTGTGGGTCCATTCACATGTTGAAGGAGGCCAAAAGTGTCAAGTAGAGAGCAGAGTTCTTTGGCATTAGTGTCTATGTTATTGTCCATGTGAATGTTAAAATCCCCTGTTATGATAAAAAAGTTATAGTCTGTGCAGATAACTGACAGCAGTTCAGCAAACTCATCAAAGAAAGTTCCTGGGTATCTTGGTGGTCTATAAATGATTAGGAAGATAACTTTTGGATCCCCCTTTACTAAAAAACAGAGATATTCAAAAGAGATAAAATCACCAAGTAAAATTTCTTTGCACTGAAAGACCGATTTAAAAATGGCGGCAACTCCCCCGCCCTTCTTACCACTTCAACACTTATTGATAAAACTGAAATTTGTTGGTGCGGCCTCATTGAGAATCACAGTATCACAGCTACATTCAGTCAGCCATGTTTCACTAAGAAATAAAAAGTCTAGATTATAGGTCATGATCATGTAATTTACTAAGAGTCATTTACACTTACAACAGTAAGCCGTGGCTGACTTACATCCTCATGCATGCGCGGGCAGTTCTTTAACTAGATGTAGTTAAAGGGTTTGCAGCCTAGACGTTGGCTCATGAAGTCATTCTCAGAAAAAAATTATTCAAACTTCTCCTGTAAGATCAAAAAGACAGCTTAAATGTGGTATTATTTCAGCCTTTCATCAAATTGATCATTTCTCCAACCGTACACCAAAATGAGCTGCAGCTGGTCGATATTTGCTACGGTTTTGGCCAGCTTCCAGTGGAATAGATGCTCACCTGAATGTTTTCTAGCCTAACTTTTTCTGATGAGACAGAGCAGTTGGCCTCAAAGTTCGGTCAGACTCTGTATTTTTCCAATACAAGTGTCAGAACCTTCACAAATGAGGTGCTATTTGTCCATCTCAGGCAGTACAGTGTAATCTCAAATATGCAGTCAAAATGCTACACTGCAGAGCCTCACTGTCAAAGGTTCAGAAATACATCAACCAACCAGCCAAAGTAATTTCTGACACAAAAGTATCACAAAATATGAAATGTTGGTAAGTTTTCTATCGAAACTTGGCAAGGCCACCTGTATAAATGTTGATTTATTTATTTATTTTTTTATGTGGCTTTCCCTAGCTCTCCACCCAATGCTTTTGATCATTGATTGTCAGAAATTTCTTGGAGAGGCTATTGAGGATTGCCTTTATAAGGAAATTCTTATGTGAACTGTACTGTTGTCAGCGTCTGTCAGAGAAGTCACAGCAATCTAACAAATATCCTCTCTCAAACCTCTCCCATCATGTCAACAGAAACATAAATGTTCCATTTTAAGGCCTTATTTCTTCTACTTAGCCGGAATCTATCAACCAATTTTCTTTGACCTAATTCAGAAGCCGGATTTTTTTTTCTCGGGCTCTAAATGCAGCAGGGCTGCCGTGTCCTATATTTTAAAAGCTAGCTTTTTTGGTTAAACAACATGTCAGTCTGGCAGGCACGTAATGCTTACTGCAAATGCCACATACCAGTTTACAGGAGGAAAAAGGTAGCAGGGATTACATTACATTACATTACGGTCATTTTGCAGACGCTTTTATCCAAAGCGACTTACAATAAGTGCGTTCAACATCGGGATGTCCACTCACTTATGTTCCTAACAGTCTTAAAAGCAAATTGAAGATACAAACTGCAATGCCGGAGAGCAGCAATTCATCACAGATCAATGAAAACCATCCCTCACTGCACCGTTCATCACTTGTGTTGATGAGTACTTTTGTACAAGCTAACAATGTCACAATCATTTAAGTAGCAACTCAAAGAGATTTTTATTTATTTTTTTATTGTTCTGGGTTTGATGGTTTAAGTAGAATAAAATATGCTTTATTAAACTTAACTACAATCTCATCTCAAGATGTTATGATTAAAAGAAGACTTCTTCACTGACTTATTAATCTATCTATGTACAGTATTAAATGTATCAATAGTATTAAATAGGATATTATTAAAGTCTTAACCATTGCTAACTTACTCGGGGATTGCTACAAATAGCTTTGGCAACAAAGTTTAACAAACTTAACTGCTGTCAGTTTCTCCTTTAAAGGTCCAATGTGTAGATTCTAGATTCATTTTATTTTGAAATCAGAAATTTCAAGAAGCAACACACTCAAAAAAGTTTGGATCGAGGCATGTTTACCCATGTGTGAATCCAGCTTCCTTTTGATTATAGTATATAGTTTGGAAACTGAGGAAACTGGAAGCACCAGCCCTAAAAGTGTTCATTTCCACATTAAGATTAAGATCAGATTTATTGTCTTGTAGATACAGGAAATACAAAGAATTACTCCTCCGCATTCAACCCATCCAGGTTGGCACCTGTTGAACACACAAATGCACAGGGTCACACACTCATGGAGACAGATGCCATATGCACTGGAGCGGTGAAGCGACTGGTGGATGATGCGGTTCCATGCAGCGCTTTCAGCCACGAGCCTGTAGAGCTTGGGCTACACCAACATATGACAACTGTGCGGGTTCGCATTGGTACACTTCATTAAAACACTTAGTCCCTTTTTGGTTTAGAAAGTAATGATGGTTAGGGTAAAAACTACAGTCTTCACTTCAAATTTGTGTTCCAAAATTGCCATTTTTCCTTTAGCTGTCGACTCAGCAGAAAATATTCAGGTATTGGTGCCTAATTTCAGTATCAGTTTTCAGTTGACATTCACCCTGACAAGCGGGTCTGTCTGCCTTTTTAATTGCAAAACAAATCAAGAGTCCATCGGCAATCAGCAATAATTGCCGCATAGACTTGTGTTTGTTTTGGTTTCTGACTGCGGCGGAGAGAGGAGACAAGAACATTTGCATTTTAGAGTGCTCAGATTCCTGGATTGACTCATTTGTCTGAGGGTGAAACCATGCTTCTGATCAGTGTGTCACAGAAGCAGTAGTGTTGGTGCAATTAGAAAGATTTACTTTTGCTGCTGGCAAACAATTTAAAATCTCTAGTTTATTTTTGTGTGAGCTGCGAGACGGGTCAAAGCAGCACAGGGATTACACTCTAAATATTAACTCTTAGCACTTTTAATCCTGATATTTTAATTTATTATTGTAAAACTTCCACAAGAACCACAAACTGAAATGTTTATACAAGATAAATGATCTTGTCATGCTCTTGTTTGAGCGAGTTTAGTGTCCTTTACTGGAGGCTGTGTGCAGGTTTTGGATGTGACAACGGTCAAAAATGGCCCTTCCTAAAAGGCTTTGGCTCGACAGAACCTTTGTCGATAGTTTGAGTTTCCCTTTAAGCTCCACTCTGATTACCTGATTGGTTAAAGGTGACCCATAATAGGTGGTGACAGGGTCATCTAATCATCTGTAGAGAATTTTCCGAAAGTGCTTGCATTTTTTCAAACATTTTGAAACAAAAACTTCCCTGATGGCTTGATGTGTAAAAGAAAAAAACAAAAAACATTTGATCTCTGGTCTTGCCTTTGTAACTCCAACAACCACAGAGAGGCTTTAAACAATAGCCTCCTACTTTACGCTGACAAATGTATCCACCTACCGCTTATGAATGTTTAAGCTTTCATTTTACTCGAAATGTCGACCGAAAACCCTCACACGGCCCAGTATACTCTTTGACTCACACCACTCACTGGAAGATAAACAGGGGTTCAGGGTTGCTCTGGGAATGAATGTCAAGCCAAACTGGTAATTTACATCTGGACCAGCCCCCTTTTTCACCCAACCTTCCATAAGCTATGGAAAGCAGTACAAATTTGTCCTCCTTCTCATCCTCAGCAGCGGCCAGCTCTGGATTCTGGTAGAATCAGCCTCCATCGGGGCTCTTTCCTCCACCATCTCGTTTAGTATCAGTGGACTGTTAAATCATGACTGCAGTTAAAGGGGTGATACAGTATATAGTATTTTAAACAGAAATGGCATTTTAGTTATGATCCAGTCAAAGCATGCATGTTGTCTCTGTGTGCCACTTGCTCATGTCGTGCAGTCGTGTGCACGTACATGCATGCGAGCGTCTGCCGGAGAGTGCAACATTATAGATTTTTCTCCACTGGAAAAATGAAAAAAAACAACACAATCTTCAGTTAAAAACACATAAATACAGAGATACAATCTAAATCCAAAATGACCGGTATTGTCTGAGATAGAAGGATTTATAAGCTGTTTGAAATGACAAACACCTATGTTTGTTTCGGTCTGAGCTGCCCCTGCTCAGACATAATACATTAAATTTCCATAGGTTGGCATATTATCCGTCTTGCTTAGCAGTGGAATCTTGAATGCTTAGAAACTGAAACACATTTGTTAACTTACAAGATTCTGAAGCACCTGCAACCTTTATCTTACAATTCTACGTCACTTGTTTATTGTTTACTTTTTAGTCAAATGCCAATGAACCGATGCTATGAGGAAGCCTCTGAGAAGAAGGAAGAGGCCCAATGTAATATACTGCATGTCCTGCTCCACTTTCCTCTATCTCTCCCACTGCTGTACAAAGGCCACAGGTGCTAAAAAATTACAAATCTTTTGAAAAAAAGAAGAACGAACAAATTACAAGCCTTTATTACTCTTAATCAATGTGAGGGCTATGCAAAAAACATAATAAGCTGTTATTAAATGCAATATTAGTTTGAATAGCTTAATATTTGTTTTTCATTTCAAACAGTAGGTATGCTACATGTTGTGAGGTAATAATTCAGTCTTCGATTCATCGGACCAGTTAATTTTGCTTTTCATATGTACTCGGGTTAACCAGTGTTCTGCACAGATGTTTGTCTTTTTGTAAGGTTCTGCAGAGAATTAAGTGTGGATTAAACAAAACCCTGTACTGAGTGGCACCCTGAGACTCACATCCCCCTTTCCATAAATAAAAGGTAATAAGCAGAGCAAACTCAACCAGAGGGAGGCTTTTAGAATTTTTAAATAACATGCCACTGAATGAGGAGTTGGAAATGACAGTTGACTGACAGTCCAGGGATGTTGTGGGACAAATAATGCCATCTCCTGTGGTTTTTATGCATCTTCTGTATCTTCTCAGTTTTTTCTGTGTTTCCTGTGTGAGTAGCACTGCTGACGGAAAGTTCCATTTCAGGTAGAGAATTTCTAATGGTTGAATTCCACTTTAAAAACACTTTGCTCTTCTTTAGATCTGTTTGACTCCCTGAGAAAGGCTAGTAAAAACACCAAAACGTATTGGTGTTTTTATAGGTCACTATGACTATGTCATACGAATGAAGGTATTTTGAGCTATTTTCAAAGGGGTATTTTGTTATTCTTGTTTTCTCAACCCTATCCAAAGAGCACCTCAGATGAATATTTCTGAATCCAGGCCAGACTTTTCCCACAAACCTGTCTTTGAAGACATTCATACCCTGGCTCTAGCTACAGCAACAGGCTTTTAAATGATATCCTATCAGCTAGAATACACAAAGAACCAACTGGAATGTAAAGAGGAGTGTGGGTTCAGTGTGATGGACCAAATGTTTTCTCCCCCTCCAAAAACTTGTGATATACAGATTCCTTCACACAACTTCTACCTCCGCTGAAAGAAAGAACAAAGTGACAAAAGGTAGACTTTCCATATCTACTGCTGAAAGGGCCACAAAAGAAAAAAGAAAGGGATAATCCTCTTCAGATCTAGATCTTTTCATCTGGATGCTTACTACCTTTGTATGGGTCATTCAAGGTTTTTATTGAGATCCAGAGCTTCACTTTGACACAACTTATCAGATTGTATGATGTATAATTGGGAAATTCGTTATTTTCTTCCCCCATGGAGCCACATTGCAATCAGTTGGTCATAGTCCAGACCCGGCGGCAGAGACAAGCTATTGGACGGGCATTTAAATGAGTAGGGGGGTCCCCTACCGGGGGGTCTGGGGGTCCTCCCCCAGAAAATTTGGTATTTCTTAGATGCAATTTCCTGCATTTTAACCGAATTGTGGGCCCCGTTTCAGCCCAATAAGGAACTGTCCTTTTGTTACTAAATACGTGACGATTCCATTATTTCAAGGGACAGTTGGCAACTCGTTTAGGCAGCCCTGGCAAACACATCACGCTTCCTTTAAAGTAGGCATTCGGAGACATCTCGAATAGCCTGCACAGTTTAACCCACTCTGTATAATCATCGGTGCATAAATTGAACGCAAAGCCCAGATCACGTTTGCCCCTTTCTAGTCGCCATTAATACTAATACACACAACGAGCAAACAGGAGCGCAACAACAACAGCAACGCCCACGCACGGCCACAGTGAATTCAGACTGGCGTTGAGCCGACATCAGAACGCATTTGAACATGTAGTTCAGGGTCGGACTGGGAAAAAAAAAACGGCCCTGGCTATTTTCCCCGGGACCAGCCCCCCCTCAGTATTAATTAGTATCTCCAATCTAATTAAATAAAAATAAAAAACGAGCACAGACCGCTCAGTCAATGGCATGTACCCATAGAAAAAATACACACCCAACACACAACCTGACTATCGACTGCTAACAACCATGATCAGTAACCTACACAAACCCAGACACATAATGGCTCGGCGGCCAGCAATCGGATAAACCAATGAAGTGAATCAATCCTGTGAAAGAATGAAAACAATTGAATGAAACCTGCACTCACCCATTATGAAGTTAACTCTGCCAGCCCCATAATCTTGCCCCTGCTCAGCCAACTCCTTGACGTCGGGTATGGTTGATAACGTTACTGCGGCTAGCATTAGCAACGAGGCTGCTAGGCATGCTAAATCGGTAAGCATTAGGCTACTGAAGAAAGCTAGTCTTTTTAGCTACATTATATTATCATCTTTCTTCTCGGCTATAACCTTTGTTTACGGCCACTGGCCCTAACCTGACGCGTTAGCTTAGCAGTCAAATCACCGGAAGTTTTCACTGGAAGTACTGGCGCACACACACAAGCTCTCTCCAGACATATCTTTCTTTCATTCCGCCCAGATGAAATTTAATGCCACTCTTCGAAAATCAGAGAAATTTAAGACATTTTAAGACCTTAAAAAACGTATTTTTTATTTAAGACTTTTAGATCGTGTCCCCTCATGCACTGCAGTGTTTGAGGCAATCTCCGGTCAAACGTCAAAGTGAACCCAGGGGGGGCACACCGGCGTGGATGGGGGGGCAATGCCCGCGAGTGCCCCCCCGTGGCGCCGGCGCTGTCATAGTCACCAGGTATTTAAGGCTAGAATAATGCTTCAATAAGACATCTGAATGGTAACTAGTGCAAATGACATTAGGACCCCAGATTTAACTCAGCTCTGTTATCTTTTTCCATTGTCTAGCTCCTTTTAAGCATCCCCATAACTCATATCCATATGGGTAAACATTGTAACTCATCTCACCACACACAGTCACAAGTTGTCTCCTACTTACAATACATATTCCATGAGCAAGTAAGTTCTTATAACAGACACGATTGTCTTGCTTGTTATTTAAGGTTCATGTTTTGGTTAAAGCTATGGTCTGGGTAACCTTTCAATAAATATTTAGCATCTATTCATCAAATGTTTTTGTAATTCTGCCATTCTGTCTGTGTACAACCCTCCTTCAACCCTCTGAGCTCTCCAGGGTGTCTCAGCTGTCTCTGAACTCCACCACCAGCGATCTTTAGATTTGAGGAGGCCTATTCTTATCACGTATCTTTGTCCAGGACTCTATTTCTCTCATGATACCTCCGCTCATCAGAGTCTAAACCGCCAAAAATGTTTTGTGTTTTTTTTTACTGCACACTTGTCTGTGTTTTACAATGAAGAAATATTGGTTTTACGTTAGAATGAGTCATGCATTAAGAGTCAGAAAGCCTGCTCATCAAAATAAGATCCATCGGAGCCCAATTGTCATTGTCAATACAAGGAGCTGGAATACATCAGTATATGCAATATAAATTCTTCTCAAAAACTGCTTTTGCTTTGTCTCTGTAGAGAATATAGTTTCTTTTTGTCATAGCGTCAAGCATGGCAGAAAATACAAAGGTGCATTATTGATGGCTTGATTCCTGCTCTTGTTCATTATCAAGATTTACTGGGGAACTAAAAAGAACTCCATCATTATTAGCCGCTTTCGGACTGTAGGAACCTTTGGCAGTTCTAATAACCTTTTAATCCGCGGGGCCGTTTTCTCCCGTGTTCGGACATACAGGAACTCGGGGCTTTCTCCCTTAGTTCCTATAACTATTTAGCTCCTTCTCCGAGGTCGGGTCTTTTCATGGTTCTATAGAACGATCTGACGGAGGTGTGAGGTGGTCGGTAGCTACGCCCCATGTCATGCTATCACGGCTGAAATGTTTACTCATACACGGACACAACCGGCGGGTGTTTAATAAGTTAAACTTACACTGGTCTCATTTGCCTCCAGCGCTCTGCTCTCCTTTCTTCCTTCATGAAATGAAAAAGTATCTCCTGACTCTCTCTGTGAGCTTTTCCAGCCTCGATATTAGACGCCTGATGTGATTGTCCATGATTAATATCACCATCATGCAGACCATAAACACAGTGGCCTCCCCACTCTCCATATTAGCTTCTTGGTGGTGTTTTTTCTACTCTCCTTACTTTTACCGTTTTGTTTTGTGTTTGAATGTAGCGCTAAACGGCTAACGGCTAACACGTCACTGAAGCAGACGGCTGCGCGCGGCGCATCAGTCCCTATCAGGTCCCGACTCATGTGCGAATGCAGACTGAAACAGTTCCGCTGGGGAAGGATAGTTATCAGAACGAAATTCGAAGAGGGTAGTTCTGATAACTACTTTCTTAGAACGGTCTGTCCGAAAGCGGCTATTGTTATTGGTTCCTCTCTGGTGCTTTTCATGCTGTGACGGGTCAGAATGTTTCCTGTTGAAAAAGTCTATTGTGAGGAGACTGATGTGAAAGAAAAAAGTAGAATCCATCATAATGTGTATTATTATATGTGTATTATTCTATCTATCTATCTATCTATCTATATATGTATAAATAGATAGATAGATATTGTTGAAAGTAAATCAGAAGATTGTTACATGAAGTTGCCACTTTTGCTTATTTGTTTTGTGTTCTGCTTTTATATTTCCTCTATTGTCAGCCATCAACCGCATTTAAAAATGCAGTATTGCTGCCGAGAACAAAGCTGGAGACAAAGAGTTACTTACCAATCTTAAAAGAGCTGGGAGAAAATAGTTTTATGAGTCATTTCTTCCTTTCATTTGAAGTAGTCCAATAAAATTACCTGATATACGGGATGTCAACTTGGATACACATCCACATTTGCCTCACAATGCAGCGACGTTTGACTGTGTCAGCACATTGTCAGATGTATTATGTATAATGAAAGCACAAAGGAGCAGAAAGAAACACATTTTCACACTTTTATTGAGAGAGAAAACAGGCACAGTGACTGAATCCAGGGGCCTGACCCTACGAAGCATGTTTAACATATCCAGGGTATCTTTTGGTGATCTGGTTTAACTAACTGCGACGCTGGCCTATCGACTTGGTAAGTCAACTCAGGTTTTTGGACTTTAGGAATGCGTGAATTTATGTAAAACAGACAGGGATAGGGTCAGATGTCATAGTTGGATATTTCTAGTAGGCTGAAATGCAACTCAGCTGCTGCTGTCCGCAAAGGCAAAGGAAAGCTGACAAAAAAAAGACTGGCTGTTCTAGTTTTTCTTTGTACCAAATTAAGAGCAAACAGAAAAGCGACAGCCAGAGGAATTACAGTAAATGTCAAAGTCAATTTTCTACTGCAGGCTCTAAAATGATAGAATCAAAAGGGTTTTAACTGTCAGTTGATTTTAGATGTTAGATAGCCTAGTTTTAAAGCATTTTATTAGGTCAATTAGAATACGAACATAAGTTTCGAGAGAACTTTGATGCAATTTTGATGCACTGCGCACTCACTCAAGGACAAAAGGCATGTAAATTCTGTATAGATTAGAGCCAATCTTGATTCTTCATTGTCTTCAGGCTGGAGCAACCAGTGTTAGGGTGCAATACCATCTCCTAGGATGTTGGAGCGTCAACCAGGAAGTAACTGCCGCTGGATTATTAATGATATGATCATAATTCTGTTATTAACGTAGTGTTTATGTTTCTTTTTGTTTTCATATGATGGTTATCACCAACATCCCTATTGAGCAGTACATAGAGATGGTTTCAGCAATGTTTATAGTCTTGCTAGAGCTGTTTTAATGTACTGTATCTTTGATAGAAGAAGCCCCAATAAACCAACAAATAACATATCTGAAAGGCCTTATGTGTCAGACACAGAATTCTTGTCTTATTGTTCAGTTTAGTATACAGTCTTGAAATGACACTTTCAAAGATAAAAACAAACAAATTGTGACAAACCATCTGGATGTTAACACCTTGGGCAGAAAAAGAAAGGTCTTTCAGTAAACATTTAAAGTCTCACTTTCATACCTGGGTTGTAGTTACTGTCCTCTCAACCTCAAAATTAATTACATACCCATAAATTGGCAGTTTTACCCACTGAGGCCATGTCTGCACCCATTTTAATATGATTCTCTGCTGAAAGATGGATGGTGCCTTAAGCATCTGCCAGACTATGTTCATTCCTCTGCTGTCCCTGAAGGTCAGACTGCCTAGTTTCTGCCAACGATGCTAAATTCATAGAATCTCTTGGTCATTGCTTCTTGGTCTCAGGTGTGTTTGGAGGACCTGCAATCTGTTCTCACTAGCTTGAATGACACTAGGAAACAAATAACAGATCAAGCGCTGCATGGACACAATTACTTACATGTCATCCCTCTTCCCATGACATTTTCTAGAGGCACGAAGCAGCTGTGGGACTGCTGCCCTCACTTTTATAGGATCTTTTTGACTGATAGCGTTATTCTCGGTCAGTGATGTGTAGTGATGCTTGTCTGTAAGTCTGTTTTGCAATCTGTGCATTCAACTTATTCCATTTTTGCTCAACGCATTGCCACATGCTATACCATTTAAAAACTTTGCCGGTTTGCAATGCCCAAATGGGCCTTAAAAAAAAGACATGAAACATTATGCATTGTGTATATATACTGTTTATTGATCATTCAGCATTAAATCCACAACGCACAAGACATAAACTTTCATACAATGATAGCTCTATAAAATTAAAAGCATTGACTAGCAACTGGCCTGCAGCCATGGCCGTTGAAGCATCTCTAGTAAGCCACCCTTTCTTGCCAGGGTTTAGGATCACATTTCCAGCTGATAACATTGTCAATCTAAAGGCCCATATTATCCGTTATTGTTTTGCCCAATGATTTTGAAGTCTTTAGAAATTAAATCCATAACCTCTCTATGTATGGCTGAATTACCCCAATACTAGAACTAGCTTTGGCTAGTGAATGAAGTAAAAAGTGTTGGCATCTGAAAGCCATTTTAAAGTTGTAAGAGTTTTGTTTTGATGGGCACGAAGACCATATTGCCGTTTAAATAATTGCTAATATGATTCTATTTTTTGTGCATGAATTAAAACCACATTTTCAACCATCTTTACTTTCAGAGTGTGACTATAAAACTGAGCACAAAATACACTACGCTTGAAAACGTGACATCGTTTTATTCAGGTGCCGTTTACCTACTTTTCCCATGGTCACTTCGCTGTACAACATATTGTATCAGCAACGCCATGCTGTTTAATGTTTTCGACTGTCACGTGGCAGGCGAGTGGAGGGCGAGAGAGCAGAGATCTCTTCCAATCTGAAACCACCCAAATGTGGAGGCTAGATGCTGACTAGATGATAGCGTCCTTGGTGTCACAACAGGTTGACAAAAAAGTTTATATAATTAACAGGTAACACGGGTCTGAAAGATTCTACAATCAGCAGATTAACTGGTGACAGGTTGGCGGTGTCGGGATGGGGTATAAAAGGAGGAGCCACCAATGGTTTTGTCTTTCCAGGCAGGGGTGGGTCATGGCTCAACGCTTTTGTACCAAACTTTGCATTTCGGCACATGTTCTGTGGTCAGATGAGTCCAGTCCATCCAAGCTGTTATCAGCGAAAGATGCGAAAGCCAGCGTCTGTGCTGGTATGGGGCTGCATCAGTGTCAAAGGCATGGAAGACTTCATATGAGTGAGGTTGATGCACAGGTGTTTTTACTTTTTGGAATTTTGTTTGACAAAGGTGATGTTTTTTCCTGGGAGGACTGTGGTTACTTCAATAGGACATTGCCAGATACAGTGCCAGATTACGCACGACTTCCAACTACCCTGCTTTATAGACACAGAGTGTCTGTGTTTGACTGGCCTGCCTGAGGTCAACATCTCTCTCCTACTGAAAATGTACAAAGCGTCATGAAGAAGAAAATCAAATAACAACAACCATGTACTGTTGAGCAGCTGAATTCTTGTATTCGGCAAGAATGGACACAGATTCCTCTGAAAAACTGCAACTATTCGTACCCTGACTTCTCACATGAAAAAAATGTGCAATTTATTGAAAGAAGGATGTAACACAGCAATCATCATGTCTGTGTTCCAGCGTCTTTTGAGTATGTTGCTGGTAACAAGTTTTTTTGATTTGTTTATTTTATAATTACAATCAAGATGTCCACCGAAAACACTGACAAACATTTTCTTGGAACTGTGTCCGTCGAACTAAAGCACATTGTTGTCCTCCACTTCAGTCTGACCCATAAAAAAAAAAAAATAACATGCTTTAAACGAGGCTATCATTCATTCTGTTTGTTCTATGCTCTCCACATCACGTGTTCATTTAGCCATTTCAGTTCGGAATTTTTTAATTCCTTGAGCTTATCAGCTTCATGATACATCAGCCAATCCTTAAACTTTCTCTGTTGTAAATGACAAAGTAAAGGTTATTTTGATCTGCTATTAGGGGTTCCAGTGTTGATGAAAATCGGACGTTTTACGCCATATTGACATTCTGAAGGGTTTACAAATATAATTCCAGTGTTGAAGATTTGACATTGTGACCACTCCTGTTGTCACCGCAGAGAAATTACAGTTCCATTAAGTGGACTTTGCAGTTGCTCTTGAATAAACTGTTCGTATTTAACTATACACAAACAAAACTCTGGCAAAACATTACTGATGCCCTCAAAAACCCAAAGTCCGTTACAACTAACAACTATGGCTCTGCTTAATCCAGCGTAACCCTTTCTATCAAGATCCCTGTTTGTGCCTTTGCAGGATCATCCATCTATTTATTTCAGGACAGTAGAGTTGTTGGGATCATTTAGTGTCTCCCAGGGAGTCTCTTCCAGCCAGCTCTGTGCTGATGTGCGCTAAATACATCAAAGAAAAATGTCATGTAGCTCAGAAGAAAAACAGTTGCTTGGTTTGCTGCTGCAGGCGAGTGGAATGGGTTGCGAGACTAGTCTGCCTTTGTGTACCTAATAACAGACAGGGGCAAATACAAATTGAATTTTGTTTTTTTTGCTTGATTTCTAAATTTAATAACTGAAATTACTAATGCCTGTAATGGTCTTTTACTTTTTAGCCTCCAACTTATTTTACTGTGTCGTTCTTCAAAGGCATCCTATTTGTGTGGCTGTTCCTCCTTTCATATCTTGGCCATTAATCAATGGCAGTGTCCTTTCCTTCTCGTGTTTTGTGGTCTGGATGTCCTCATCGTGTTTTCTCTGTACTGCTTATCATTTGTGCTTTGATCCTTTGAGCTGTTTCAAGACATATTTAACCTTGGGTTAGGGCTTTATTTAATTTGTTTACCAGAATGGAAAATACTACATTAAAAGTTCAGAAAAGTTCAATTTATTTTCTCAGTTCACAGAGCCTTTGCTTTCTGACAAAAGCACAATATGCAACTCCTCATAGACTCAGAAAAAAAAAAAATGTTGAACACTACGGTTACAGGAAGGCATGTGAAAGACTTTCAGTCTGACTCTGCTTTCATTTTTTATTCATTTACAGCCCTTCATAATATGGAATAAGGGTGTAGTATAGCATTTAATAACTGTGCCACTTTTGAAGCAGGATAAAACACAAACAAGCTAACACACTCACTCTGAAATAACACTGCTTATTAAATCAAACCTCATCTAATTAGCTTACTCTGCTTTGAAAAAGATTGGAATCTCGAGTGTGCTGCAGGCGACTGCATCTCATGCCGTTTGTTCCTCTTCCTCTTCATCTCTTTCTCAACTGTGTTTATTCATCAAGTTGTTGGGTACACACTTACCGTGTTTACTGCACAGCAAATGTGTCTGCAGCTCCCAACTAGTGTTGCTGCAAAAAATGCTGTAGAAAAGTGACTCACGGAGGCGTTGCTATCTTTGTTCAGTTATACATAGAGCCTATAAGGTTTTTAAATAACTTGAGTTACACTGACATCTGCTGGGACAGAATGTTGCAAGTGCTCAGTGTTTAAAGCCGTGTTTAAAGCCTGCGAGCTGTGAACCAAAAGGCACTCTGTGGTCTTGTGTGAGCTGAGATGGCCTTTGTTTTCTAATAAAAGAACTGCGCTAAGGTGTCAAATTGAAACGAGTTGGACACGCTCGGGGCCATTTCTGTGAAGCTGCATGATGCTTCGCCAGTCAGTGCCGTTTTTGACAGGGATGTACATGACTACACTTAAATATGGTGTGCTTTCATTGTTAGAATGATGTCTTTAATGTTTCTTCTCCCAACTAATTGCACTTTCTCTGTCCTTCTTTCCAGGTAAGACATCTTCCTGTGTCTTCTTCTCTGAAGGACAACCTTTGTCTCTGAGGGTACTGTCTGTGATGTGTGTTTGTGTATTTGTATGTGTGTGTACATGAGGGAGGGGAGCACATGCTCCCTCCAACCTATTCTGAGTCAGTGTGTGTCTCTTTTGATATTCATCTTACTAATTTACAATTCAATCACTTCTACAAAGACCCTCAATTTGTCCTGACCTTACTTCTTTTTTATTTTTTGCTCAGAGACTTGGACAGAATTAGTTCATATATATGCTCTTGGTTTCAGAAAAATAAGTGGCATTTTGTGCTAATGTGTGTGTGTGTGTAAGTGAGCCTGAGCACATGTCCTTTTTCATGTTTGTGTATATGAGTGATCAGGTGCCATCAAGACCTAATTAGGTCTACATTGCTGTCGGTTACTTCTTGAATACTAATGGACCCTCCTCTAACAAGAACCCCCCCCCGAAAAATATAAAAAAAACTCCACTGCTCAGGAGGCGTGACATGCTGCTCGATTAGCCAAGCCTGAGTGATCAGACTGAATCATGATGCTTGCACTGTCAAGCTGACAGTCTTCTTCAATTGGGAAGTTTTTTTCTCTCTCTTTTTTTTTTTTTTTTTTTTACTTTCTCTCAATCTTAACGGGACCCTGAGTCGAAGTTTAAATGAATTTCACCTCCCTCTCCGTGATGGCATTTTGATTTCAGTTTCCCATTTCCAGTTTATCATTGTTTGATAAGGTCACCTCACGCCGTCACCTGCAGTATCCAACTCCATTTACTCAAGCGCCCTGAAATGCTATTATCAATATGAAATATTGTCCAGACAGACTGAGGCTCTTCCAGGTAGGAAAACATCAATGTTTACTGCTCAGAAATCAAGCCTTTGCCCCTGGTGCCAACCGCTATCCGTCTTCTCTATGGAAAAAAGAAAATCCCCAACAGGGGTAACTAATCCCCTGCTTGTTTGTAGTGCTGCAGCTATTCAGCAAAACAAGATTATCTCAGTCATTGCTTACAATTTGGACCCTCAGATGAAATGATAAGTGCCAAGAAATATCTATTCTTTTCCGAATAAACTTCCTAATCCATTCCAATAGGCAGTACATGTTAAAGTAATTTCCTCATAATCGCTTTTCCCCATGCCAACCTCCCAGACTGTCAATACTTGAATGGGAGCACTGCATGTCAGTGTGAGATATTATTAACCCTATTCTTTCCTCCTTCCTGTAAGAAAGTGCTCAGTTATGTTGAAGCAGCATTTTACATTTATTTATTACTGTTTTCTGCCTGAAATCATTGTCTGAGACTTTTATGGGAGTCAGCAGGTATATTGCACCTGTGGTTGTGAAATGCAAATGATTAAAATGTGTTTTGAGTGATTAATTCTCTTGAATAGAATTCTTTGAGATAGGTGTGACCATCCTTAATGAGAAGTGGAATTAAGTTTTGTAAGCTCTCCTCAAAAAACCATTTAAGAATGACAATTAGAATTTATTTAATGGAAATACTTTCCTTTTTATATGCATGACAGTCTGTGAAAATTGCACACAAGGCTGTAGATCAGTCTCAAAGGATTGACCACTGAGAATAAAGCAATTCTTTCACGCTGGAAGGAAATAACCTCCAGTATGCTTCACCATCTCACCTGCAACAGAGCTCATTGTGCCCCAGCCCATCACATGTAAAAAAAAAAAGGCTTTGAAATGTATTGGAGGACAGACACCAACTGTATTAGCAGGTGTCATTATTTGTAGTTGTTATTTATGTTTGTGAGATTCCTCTTTTGAAAAAGATGTCCCAGTATGTCCCCAGTCTGGTCAAAGGAAGACCAATTCATGAAACCTAACATCCTACTTTTAACAGGATGAAAGAACTATTACTTTTAATGGAATGGCACGGCAGCTTATGAGCTGATAAATTAAATGTTCTTAATCATTTGTGCTCAGGATTTAAAAAAAAAAATTATTGACTTTAACAGTTCATGTCTTTGAATCTAGTTGTTGTAGAAGCAGAGACAAAGGCCATATGTTTCTCTGCCTCATCTGGTGAGTTGTTTAGCATCAAGAGTTCTGTTGGCCCAATGTATCAGCCAATATTAGCCATCTACAGATGATATCAAGTCTTCATTACAAATCTGGCAATGTGGGCAATACCTCCAGAAGGTCAAAGGGCCTTGGGTTGATACAATCTGGCCACATAATTAGGTTAAATCAGAAATTTGATGTTATTTTCTCTAAAATACAAGATGTAGAACTATGCATTCTCAAGTCTTATAAAAGTTGTTTTCAAGAGAGAAATATAAAGAAAACATTATGCTGCTGATAATTCGTTGTCGTATAGTCATTTATATTGTAGAAAAGCTATGGTTACTTCATTATCAGTGTAGATTTACATTGCTATATTTTTTAGATGAACAGATTTTTGATGTGCAAGGTCATGCGAGAAATTCATTCGATCTAAATGGTTTCTAACGTGGTTTTTCTTTCAGATAGTTCCCATTATTGTTTGTGCAAAAATAATGGAAGCTGATAGCTACCTTGCCTGAATTTATCTTTGTGATGCCCTTATCTTGAGATCAAGAGTTAATTATTTTGTTAACTGGAGACATCAATGCTCGTTACTGTGAGATAACGAGGTAGTTTTATCTAGAAATCTTTCTTGTTTTCTGAAAATCATGATCTATAGTAACCTGTCATCATAAAAAAAAACAAGCTTTGGTTTCTCAAGATACCAAGGTGATTATGGTGATCTTGAAAATGAATGGTTTCCTAAGTTAACACCTAATTTCATCGTACATCATTGCTGCCATGACAGCTCAAGACGATCTATAACATTATAGATCGTGTTCTATAGTGTTTTGTTAGTGGACCAACCAGCTATTACTAGTTATGCCATCAGATCAGGTTGCATGTACTTCATGTTTGAATGCTTTAAGTGGCCAGTCTCTAAATGGTATCAGTAGCCCTGGTACAGACACACATAGATTTAGTCTCAGCACTACAATCTATGTATATTTTGTATGTGCACGTTATGCATTGAAGTGAGAAAGACAATGTGAGAATCTCCTAGAAATGACATTTGTATACATTAATACTAAATTGTTTCCCAGCTACATTTGTGAGAAATGTAATAACTGGTTTGATTATATCCAAGGCAAGAAGTGTCTTTAAAGCTGCCGTCGGCAACTTTTTTTTAGTAATATTAGCTTGAACTGTCATGGGATTCTGAAAGGAGAATATTAACTAGGCTGTTTAGGAAAAATCCCGAATTCTGTAGCTCCCTCTAAAGCCTGTAATTGTGCTTGCAAAAATCGAGCGCTCCCGGCTGTTTTTAACCAATTACGTTAGGTTTATTATTTATCTATTATCTGAGCAGAACAGTCACCAACCACGTCTACCATGCTGAGCGTGAGTCTGCCCCCAGCTTGTGTGCGCGCACACTGGTGTGAACTCATGTGCACAACCTCGTCCACAGAGGGGGAGGGACCTGAAAGTTGTATCAGTTCAAATTTTCCGACTTTAGACTCGGAATTTTCAAAACCTGCCGACGGCAGCTTTAATGATTGAGTGACTAAAACACAGCTGCTGCCACCGAGCATAGTAGTGCAAGGAGCTATTATTATTGTTGAGAATGCAGCTGAGTTTTATGATTTCTAATTAGAAGTTCAGATTAAAAGACACAGAACTGGAGTAACCAAAAGACTTAAGGGAAATGTATGGTTCAGAGTAATTTTGTTTTAAATACACTTATCAACCATAACATTATGACCTAACATGGATTAGGTCCTCTTCCTGTTGCCAAAAGACCTCTGATCAGTCAGAGGATGGAAAAAGAACATCTAAGGACATTAGGAATAGTTCATTTAGGCCTTGCTGGTTGTAATGCCTTTAATGATTGGGCTTGCTTCCCACAGATGCCATCACAACCCATCAGACTGGTGTCTGGGGAGTTTGGAGGTTGGGGCAACACCTCAGAATTGCTGTCATGTTCGTTGAGCCATTGTAGATTTTTTCAAGACCCAATACTGTACTGCTGGGTGGTGGGTTGGGGTGGGAGTCTTCTACTGTACAGGAGGGCTGCTGCAATGTGGGAGGTATGAATGTTCTGCAAAAATGTTGAGGTAGGTAGCACATGTCCAAGTAAAATCTATGGTCCATTAATGTTGTAGCTAGTCGGTAGATTACTGTACATTACTGGAAAAAAAACAGTCTGCTCAGAAATCTGCGCGCCTGCGCAATCGCGGACTGCTCGCACATTCTCAGCGCATAAGAAAATCTATGCAGCGCATAAAATAAAATTCACCATAAACGTATTAATCAATATCTAATACCAGGCGTAGTTTTTTCTGTAGCATTTTTCAATGTAACGCAATGAGTGACAGGTTTTCAGCCAATGATACAAGTTTACTTACGCTATGCAGCCAATCAGAGCATTGATAGTGCGTGCATGTGTGCCCTGCCCATACACGCCGTGCAGGTTGGCTAGCTAACAACAGTGCGGCGGAGTTAAGAGACGCAACCCCGCAGCGCCAGCGACACATCCACTCACCAAGCCAAAGTAAAAAAGAAATGCGGTTCTTTTAGGATGGAATGGCTGTCTGAGTATGTGCAAACAGAAGAACTAGCGTTGAAACTGGGTCAAATTTTCTTTTTCGAGTGAGAAAGGTCTACTCTGCAAAACATGCAGGCTGCAAGCATGACTCTTCCCATGGCCAAAGCATGACTCTCACATATAACATACTACACATCTCATGAACAACAAGATTTTTGTCTTTTTCTCTTTTAATTGGGCCAAATCACTTGTATTAAAAGTAAACAAATGAAAATTGCTGCTGGGATTTGATTCTTTTAATAAGCCATGTAACTTGCTATGATCCAAGGTTTTGAACAGGTGTGATACAGGTGTGTGGCCACAGCGTGCACATCTGATGTTGCTCACAGTGGTCCTCAGTGTGCTCAGGGAGCTGGTGTGTTTGCCCAGACACATGAAAAATTAGAGGGAACATTGGTCAAGACCATTATGTTACTCAAATGTTCAGGGTCAACATAATTGCATCTCTCCAAACATGTCCTCATTGTTTTCATGCTGATGTAATTCAGTTCACATTTAGTTTGGTTAGATTTTACTTGTATCCTTCCAGTTTTTTGTCATCTCATTAAGCTACATACTAAGGTCAAGACCTCACAATTTTATAGACAGAAGGCCAACAATTCCCCCTTGAGCAGCACTTTGCAACTCCCTTTGTTCAGCAAGAAGCCTCCTACAATACCAGACTCAGGGTGGGCAGGCGTCTTTCTTGATCCAATCTGATCAAGATGAGAGCAGAGAGAGATTAAAATGAGCATATGTTTGTGGGTTTAAAATATCCAATGTCCAATAACAATGTTATCTTACATAAACATGATCGTAGCAACCGCCGTCGTAGATCACAAAGATCCGGAGTTTGACAGTATGTAGAATAGTAACGATCCTTATTTGATCCATAATCTTTTGATTTAGTCTATTTCTGAAAGTATTATGTAAGTGTTGCCTGAGTTTCGACTTCATTAGCACCAGAGGCAAAATTTCCTGTCATGATATATCAGTGAGCATCGCTGTTGATTTCCATAATTCATTACTGCATGCATGAACATATCAAGATCTTTCCAGTAACTCTTACATACATATATCAATCAAATGAGTAGAGTGTTCCCCACGTCTCTGGGATCCCTTTTTTTCCTTTTTTCTTTTTCTTTAATATAGCTCATTATTAAGACATTATTTTGAAGATACCGGAGTGCAGCAAGTAGTCACGAGAGACATTACAAACAAGGCTAAGTATTGGTATTGTGAATAATTGAAGCATCCTAAAATGAATTATAATATACGTGTGCTTGCCTCTGTCAGCCAGGACTTGGCACTTTGTTTAAACATCCAAATCCTTCAGTGTGTGTGCTGCTTCTGCAGGCTTTGGGCTATAATTAGCTGAGAAAGTGATAGACAGGGAAGTCGTCTCCGGCAGGATTTCATATCAGCGAGACAAATATCAAGCCAGTTCATTTACACACAGATATAACTCATCAATTCCCGTTGTCCCTGAAAAAAGGCCTGTTGAATATTTTGGCAAGGTGAGTGGATAATTCTTTTGGCACTACAGTGTTTAAGTAATGTGTATCCATCCCACCCCAGGGTGTATGGCTTTAAACAAAAGCTGATAACCTGTGGCAACGAGATAAAACATATATTTTAGTTGAAACATTCAATAAAAACAGAGTGGGTTTTACAACAGCTTCCGAGAGGTGACATCAAATAAATTTGATATATGAGTCATCCATCACACCAGCTTGGAAATTACTCACGAGAGCAACAACGGTTCATTAAAAAAATTCTTCAGTCTAGAATTTCAAGTTCATATGAAGGGATTTTTGTTTTAGCGTGACAAAAAAATGCTTGTTGAAAATTAAACCCACATAGTTTAATATAACATACATGCAGCGTCTCTATAGCCCAGCGACAGTGCAGAAGAAAATCAACACCCTGAAGGTTATGATAATGAGAAGCTCCTCATCTGCACTGAGCCTATGTGCCACTGGGGGGCAAAGTAGCACTATCAACATTTAACAGCAGTGACCCATTTTCCAGGCGTATACTCATCTCATGCATTTTGTTGTTGCCCCTTTTCAAATTAAAACATGCGTGCGAGCATAAACATATAATGCTTTACCACACGAGTTGGAGTGTTGGATGCCACTGTTGCAAAGGCCAAGCAAGTCATTAGCAAGGCGTACACATCAAATTGTCTTTTGTCATCAGTAGAGACAAAGAGATGAAGCAGGGTGTGAGATGTAGGAGGTCACTGAAAGCATCGTTCGTAAACTGTACCATGTGCTTACCAGGATGACACACAGCTGCAACACGTTTCTTTACTTACCAGCCCTCCAACATTAGAGCCTGTAAAGACTACGGCTATGTGTCCATGAATAATCCACCTCAAGTATCCTCTTTACTTCAAAGAGATGCTGGCTTAAGATTAGCATTCTGCATTCTCTCTGTGTGTGTGCGTGTGTGTGTGTGCATGGGTTGGATGTCTAAAAATAGTGTTTTAGGGGAAAACCATTCTCTGGTTTGGGGAGACTGGGCTGTTGTTTGTGCCTGGGCGTTCACAAGTGTGTCAAGGAGGATGGTTAAGCATCTCCTCCAAGTCTGCTGTCAACTCACTGTGCAACCACCGATAACTGTTGGTGTCCTCAGCCGAGGAGGTTAAGTGAAATGGGTTACAGTGCAGCATTGGGGAGAAATCATAACAGAGAAAGAAAAGCATTCATAATTTGTGAATGCTTTTTGGAAGCTACAATAGCTGCAAGTCGTCACAGCATATACACTGTTTTTGTGCACCCAGCTCATCTAGTTACAGTACAAATTGTTCTGCTTATCGCGCTTTTCTTTGCCGTCAAGATTGCGGCATCTTTTGTTTGTTTATACTGGGAGACTGCATTGGAAGAGGATACTAATCACAATGGTAATACGAACATGTTTTCAGACCCATACGAGCACAAAGTACAACAGCTAAAGAGAAGGATACAATAGTGCAAGACTGAATAGCAGTACATAAATATATTCACAACATGCGAAAAAGCAAAAGAAGTTTGTTGTGAGAGAAAAGATATTTTGAAGTTTAACATTCATGGTCAGGCTGGTCCATGTAGTTATGACACTAGGCTGATTTATATTACCTATGCTAGGGTTGAATTTACAGTAACATATACTAAGACAGCTGCATCATATAAGGATCTGCCTGTCTTCCTAAACCTCCTACCATTTATTGTTTGAATCTCAGTTTTCAGTGACAAATCATTCCATCACTTCTCTGAAAGATTAAAATTTAGCCTGTTCTCATTCTGACTGTGTCACATCCGTTTGTTTGCTTCTTTTTTTCTTCCCTTCCAACAATATGGAAAAATGGGATTTTTAGAATACAAAAACAAAAATAAACTGTAAAGCCCCAGTGGTAAACAATCTGTTTGAGCTTGCAGACACAGTCATGTTGAGGCAACAATTCAGATGATACTTTAAGTGTATATACTTTCAAACTGAACTGCACTGAAAACCCCCAATTCAGGTTTGAACCAACAACCTCTTTGCTGTGCAGCAGTATTGCCACGCCACTGTGCCACCCCATGACTGTTGTAGTTATTATGCTTATTATAACTCAAACCATCATTGTCATTATACTCTTATCAGTCACTACATAATGACCACCTCACTGACATTGAAAAAGTCCTCCCCAACACTGTCAAAAAATCTCTGGGAGTGTCTGGTACCTGTAAGTTAGCAGATTTTGGGTTTCGGGGTGGAGTCTCAACTCACAGGGCCGGGTTGGAAGCTGGATGAATCCCACAGACTTGTTGTCATGTTCTTTAAGCCCTTTCTAAGGAGTTTTTCCCTGCAAGGGGTGGCTGCCACCATAGGTAAGAGCTGTAGCCACATGGGTGTGTGACTGGTTTGCAGAAATGTTTAAGTAGGTGGGAAGTGTCAAAGTAAGTTCCATGTGAGTGCGTTTTTTTTTTTTTTAACTCACCTCACCTGTCAGTGGTTTTAATGTTGTGGCTGACTGGTGTTTGTATTAACAGACCTGTTCTACTAGATATGTTTGACCACATGTTAGAAATGTAGAATTTTTACAAAAAACAAAACAGAAACAGTTTTTCCGTTGCCTGTTGTAATCTTGTATTTATTGATAATTAATCCCAACCATATTTTTTAAAAATCCCTCATATGTGAACAAATCCATGTTTGTTTGTTTTTATTCCTAACCCGAATCAAAATTGACAGCAAAGTAGAGAATTGAATCCAGCAGCGTATTCAATCAACCATGTCCAAAAAAAAATCCAAAAGCTACTACAAAAACACAAACTACTCAAGACCCGAGTGAAAAGTCCCAAAAAATGCAGCCTTTGGTTTCACAACAAAAACTAAAAACTGTAAAATTAATACATTTTGTGGGCTCCAAAACCATTACATCTTTACGTGTCGCACTATGTGAAACTTTCACAAAAAAGGGAAGTTGCACAAATATTACAAGAGCTCAAAAGCTTATCAGGAGGTACGGTGGCATTACACCATGGACAGGAGAACAAAGATGTATCCCCATCTCACCCAATACTGGCCAAACGCTTTTCAACTGCCAACTTTGCTCTTGGTTAGGTGTGGGCATAAGACAGAAGGTGTGGAAATAAGAAGGAAAACGATATCGTCTCACAGTTTCTGCACTTTTTATGTGTGAGGTACGTTTTTGGACATGTGGACAAAAATACATTTTAGATGTTTTCTTGTGAGACTGGGATGATTCGCTGGTTCCAAATGGTTCATATTGCGTGAGTAGATCAGAAAGAAACCAATATGACCAAAAGTAGAATTTTTTTTTAGTCGGTGCTGAAACTAACCACTAACAAGGCGGGACACTGAGAGTGGAAGTGACAATGAAACTGGAGGTATTTTGTCAGGATGAGCTGGAGTCTCATTGTGTTGACTGGTGCACATTTGTATCTGAAATTAATGTAGACCGTAACATTAATTTTTTGTGGCCAAACATAAATTCTTTCATTTCAGTCGACTGCTAGATTCTTTTTTGACCTTTTATAAAGGTTCTGCTATGGATTAGCATAATATTGGACATTAGACAGAAAGTCAAACAAATGCACCGATGAAGCATGAAGTCTGTGGTAAAGGCTCCTTCTCCAGATCGCAGATATTAGCAGAGAGCAGACTCTTCTCATTGCTCTGTCACAGCACAACAGCTATTGAAAAGACCATGCGAGTTCAGCAACACTTGGACGACCACATTCATATTCATTAATACAAAATTGAATGTTAATACAAACACTGGGAGGGTAAACAAATATAATTTACAAATTGAGTATTCTCGCAGTCGAACGCTCCACTCACACAGTCTGCCAAAAAGTATTGTGGAGGTGTGCAGCCTTTGAATAATATATTGCCAAACATCAAGAAGTGATTCATAATTCAGCTTACCGGTAAGTTGAACCTCTGCCAAAAAAAACTAAATCTGTGTAACTTTTCACATAAACAGCAGGTAACAGAACCAAATGCTATTAAAACTCGAGTTATTTAGAAGAAGCTGGAGGCTTGTGAATATCCGTACTGCGGAGATAATTAGCTCGAGGGACTTCTCGAGGCTTCGGCCCACAATTCTTCGAGTCAGGGTTGGAGTGAGGAGGAGGAGGAGAGGAGAAGCACAGCAGCTGCCAAGCAGACAGCATGAGATGGTGTCTGATTCAGGCAACCAAGTTTTTGCTTGATACACAAACCTTGTGATGCTTGGGGATTTCAAAGGTCCGTGATGGTTAAGACTTTTTTTTCTCAGCTCTTGTCTACTGTAATGACACAGTGCGTGGTACAAACCCACCCCGGGGGTCAAAATAAGTTCTTGTTTTGTCTGAAGCACCTGCGCTAAATCATCATATTCAGATTTTACTGACACTAGCACAGACATTTTTCAAGGTGTAACAGGCTTACCTGAACAGACGGTCCGGCTACACTGTTTGATTTGAAGTGTCCATCCTGCTACTTGTGCATCAGTGATAATAAGCAGGGACTGGTGCCATTTGATGCTTGCATCCTGACTAGCTTGAGCACTCTTAAATGTTCTAGAAATTGTGCTATCTCCAATCACAGGCAGGTGCTGCCTATGTAGAATATAGCATGTATATATTAGGAACCTCAAATAGAGGTTTGAAACATGAGCTAAAGATAAATACAGAAAATATTGGATTGCAAGTCATGGATTTGTGTTGTACAAGTGTGTACGTGTGTTTCTGAATAGGTTAATATGGCTTGTAGTTTAAAAATGCTTTGAGTGGCCAACATGACGAGAAGAGTGCAATTGGAATGCAGTCCATATACCGTTCAGCCAACAGACAGAGCCTTGTCAGGAGGTTGGTTGGGGTGGTGAATGGAGTTAACACGTTACCTTTCAGCTGACTGACCTGTGTGCTGCAACAAACTCAAATTCTTCTCTACATTTACCTTCTTTATCACAGTTTCAACCTTTGGTAAGTCCTGTCACAGGCAATTTTTTATCCCTCTGTTTTTGTCATTTCTTGGGTTTCACAGAGCCACTTGGTTAAGTATAGAAAATAGAATAGCCTACTTGGTAAAATACCTTCCCAATCACCAGAACATAAGGCATGTTGAAACTCTGCCTGCCTTAAAAAGCGGAAAACAGCTATTTACAAATAGTTTTGAGAAACATGAAATGGCAAGAAAAGTAATGATTATGACCCATCTCTGCAGCCATTATACTGCAATTCTGTTTAAGAGGATATTCCATATTGATTTGGTCATTTATTCTAGCGGGGTTGTGTTGAGTTCCTCTGAGTGCTTTGTGTGTTACTCGCAGCAGACGGCTATTTACTTAGTCACTAAATTTTCACAACTGCAGAATGTCTGTGTTTTAAAACCAGTCCATATAACTGTTACAGAGTAAAAGTCCACATTAAAGTATTTTGAACAGCAGTGAAATGTTTGAGGCTTGAGTTGTTTAATATGGCATCAGACCTGCTCATCTCCTCTTCCCTGCTTCACCAAACATAAGAGCACTCTGACCGCTGTCTAGTGAAGCAGAAGGTAAGACACCAACTACTCAGAAGTATTTTACAAACCCCTGTGACATCTCTGAGATGAGGCACAAAGGTATCCTTTTGCCCCAGTGCCTGACGCACCAATCGTGGCAGTACTTGACACTGAGAGCAAACCCGGCAACCGTTGCTCTGGAGTGTTTGAGAAAGCAACGAGGTCCTCATAGGGTAGAGTTCTCCACAACTCGTAAAAATCCCACATGATTTAGTTTGACCATAAAAAAATCCATTCTACCTCATCCTTGTTTTCCATCTCTCATTCCTTGCTTTTAGTGTTATGCTACGTTTTTTTTTATATTTATGCAAAACAATTCCCTTGTAAGGTTAAGGGACTAAAATCAGTTGGCCTAGGAAAAGATTTAGGGTTAGGTTTTAGAATGCATTGCTTCATCATGTAAGGACATCGCATTGGATGCATGAAACTAAGTTTGCTCATTGTGTTTACAACTGAGGCTGGATTGTACCCTTTTTATGGAATTTGAGATGGCAAAACAGAACATGATGCCATCGGAGGAAGCGTGAGTTCCTGCACTAGATCACAATTTTCAAAGGGATGCAACAGGAGCCCCTTTCACACTGCCGAATAACCCACGTTTAATCCGCGAATTTAGCGTGTCCGCTGTTGCGTTCACAATGCCGACCCGGGCTGCCGCGTCAACTCGACTCGCCTTTCGACCCGCGTCGGACCCTAGTCTTTTTGCCGAGCCGAGTTTGGTGTGAACGCAATCGACGCGGGCGTGGCGTGACGTGAGGAGTTTAAAAGACAGAATGGACAGCTGATTCAGAACAACAGCGACAGGTGAGGACAAGTTTCAGTCTCTTTTAGCCTACATAAAGTTCGAGACATTTTTTAATATGGCCAACTGGGGAGACAAGGAGGTCCGCGAGCTCCTCAGCCTCCGAGCAGAGGACGTTATTTACCACCACATTTCGGGAATAGTGCTCTTGTATTCTCCGCATATGTTCTTCGGCGGCATCCCACGTTGTAACCATCCACACCCCGTAAAATAACATCTCCATGAACTGCATATACAATTGCAAAAACGAGTCCTCAAGGTGTATTTAACCCTACCTCCGATGCATGGCTTGTGCCTACGTCATTGTACACGCCCAGCATTTTATGTGTTTCGTGTGACGCTCTGCCACTAGGCAACGCCCCCTGAACTCGGCTTCAGGCGACACGGGTCACCAACACGCCAAGCGTTCACATTGCTCGACGCGGGTCGAAGGTGCAATTTGGATCCGCCAAGGTAGCGGGTCGCAGTGTGAAAGGGGCTAGGAATACCTTTCTCTTTGCCGATTACTCCGTTTGCATTTTCTTCTCAAGGTTTTTCTTTCATCATTACTTTCAATAAGATGGGAGCTACATGAAATGTGTTATTATATACGCACATAGATGCACCGTAGATGTATTTCCAAGAACTGGATACAATTTAAAGGCAACACAAGGCTGAGTGAAAATAGCTTGCCAGCTGCATGAAACGATAGTTTTCTGTCTACATGGGGAAAACTGGCAGATTGGCAAATTATTTTGTTTTTGTTTGGCTTCCTCCCAGTACCAAAAGTGACCACTATGACAGGATTTTTTTAAAAGGAATGTATACAACACTGAATATGGGCTGTAATATTGGAATGGCTATACTTCAAAAGAGTGACAGGACATTGGTTGGATAATCCACATCTACACAAAACCAGGCTTAAAAGTTTCTGTCTTCAAGTTATTTTGAGTTTCACAGTCGCAGATAAGTCATGAAATCCTTACTAAGGCTTCCATCTGTTCACATAAATGGAATTATTTTATCCAGGAGACTTATGGGAGATGATTTTTCAGTGTAGTAACATGGTTTTATGTTTGTCTTAATGTGTTGCATTCCCTTTTCATCTCCCAGTCAGCTTCAGCAATATGTCTTCTTAAGACATTCTTTTGATTCGGTTTTCAGTTTCACAAACCTGAAACAGGAATCTCTCATCTATTATTACTTTTGGGAGTAATTTTTCCTTGTTTGCTTTTGTGACATGTTTATTTGTTTGCTTGACTAAATAAACAATTCCTCTCTGGCACCAAGCAGGTGGTTTGTGGTAAAAGCATTCTTGAGGGAATAAATTAAATGAAGTTATCTGTTGTGATTTGTGTAGTGACGGGGAACCCGCAAATAATGCCATCCACCATCACTCACTAACTTGAAACCAACATGCAAGCATATTTCAGCTCACTGGCTTTGGCTGCTTGGTCTGTCAGCTGTCTTATGTCAAAATAAAGGTCCCTTGCACTGTTTGTATACACGAAATTTAAGCTGGAGGCCAAAATATGGACCCCATCCATAGCTTTCCCGTATTAGAAAAGCTGTATTAGGCTTGCATTCACCTGTCAAAAGTAGGCTGAGGCAGTTAAATCATCTGCCGTATGCAGCGAAAGATAATGTGGAAGTTCAGAGACTGCCGACCAAATTATTTTAGAGGATTAGCTTCCAGACTGTCAACTCTGCCTTGCTCAGCTTGGCTTTCAGAGGCTTGCTGACTCCCCGGACAAACAGCAACCTCTGTCTTTCTAAGTGTTAGCCACAACCCGCTCTTACCCCCTCTTAAAACTGCACCAGAATGTACCGAAAAAGCAAACAAAATGCCACAAATCTGGATCTGCTCACTGTTGATGGTGTTCATCTTTATTCAATTTGCTCTGTCGCATCAATTAATACATACACTGCGGGGAGCTGCCGAGACGGGATGGAGTGGTAAACAAAGCACTTTTACTCACTTCGGCGGGGGAAAGCGCAGGACAAACACAACGTCCCCTGAGATATCTGTACAAACACAGACAATAACACTCCATTTTCAAAAGTGGCTCCAAAGGCAGCAGCTACATTGTTGTGATGTCAAAGTGTAGTCTGTGTAAAAGTGCTGGCAATAAGCTGTTTTGGAAGCCAGATTGCTCCCTCAAGCAAAATCTCTGCTGACCTGCAGCTGACTTCCTGCCATCCTGCTCTGCCTGTATCTGTGAGATGTCCTGTAAAGCAAGATTAAGACTTCATAAATATCACTCCATCTTAGCTATTTGTTTATGAAATATTGCTATCCAATATGCGCTCAGGGTATTTGCTTCACGCACGAATAGCAGTCCATCAAGCAGTGAGCTGGGCTCCGTCCTGATGTAGACATTTGCTATCTGGGCGTAGGGAGGAGATAATTTGTCTGAATTCATCCGATGCAACTAATGCCGACAGGTGATTTAGAAATAAATGCTACCTCTGCTTTGAACAATGTGTGTACATTTTACAGCATTCCACTTATTTCGACTGAAACTGACGTTTATTGCTGTGGGTAAATGTAAATGACGTGGCCCTTTCAAATGGATATATGTTGTGTTTGAGATTTCATATGACAAGATGGGCTGCTAATAAGTCACAAAGAAATATAAAAAAAAAAACGTGGAGGATAATAATGGCCCTGCTATGATTCTGCCTGATAAAAGCAAGCATGAGGTACGGAGACACCTCCATACCTACACAACACATTTTTCATATCATGGCATTTCTGACATCGGTGTGATTGACAATTAGACCGGATAGAAAGACTCAGTTGTAGCTAATCTAAAAGGAGAGGAAGGAGTGAGAGCTTGAGATAGCAATGGAAGGTGGGGGTGAAGAGGAAGCTGGGGAGACGGCTGCTGAGGCGGGAGACTGGGGAGGTGCAATGCTCTGGGATAGATGAAGAGATGGGTAGCAGAAAGGATATTGTCAGAAACAGTGGTGGATATGTAAGCTGAGACAATATACTGTGGACTCTTCATCTGGCTCCTGACATGTCTTTAAAGAAGCTGCTAATGGAGGACTGGTGCCTTCGGATCATTGAGGCACACAAGACAAGTGCTGTCATATTTGGCAAATTAAACAAAGAACGTAATGCTGGATGTGCCCTGCATGAAGCTATATATTCTTCCTCCACCTGAAAATAATTCTGCAGGTTGAGTCCTTACCCGCCTCCGTGCCTTTCTTTGTTTTCACTCCCACTTAATTATTTTCTAATAAAAACCATAGAGGCCACAGAAAACTGCGGAGCATGGAAACAGCTTCTATGTTGCAATGTAAAAAAGCAAAAGTATTTCAGACTTAACGGACGGCTTTTCAATCATTTCACACGCTGCATGTTAAGAAAAGAAAATATGCCCTCTCTATACAGCATGTAGCACTTTATCCCTACAGTCACACACAGATGAACATATCGGGGGCAGTGTGGGGTTTAGTCTCTTACCCAAGGACACATTGACACGTGGACATGGTGAAGGTTGGACCGCCGACCTTCCGTTTGGAAGACGACTGATCTGCCTATTTACCCATGGCTACAAGTGTGTACGCGAACATGCACATAATCAAATAAAGTGGAGGAAATTTGATTTGAATAATGAGACCTCATGAGAGCTGAGATACTCTTTTACTGGGTTCACTCTCAAAGGTAAACCTGCGTAAGTGAGTTTAAGGTCTTTTTATTAAGTGGAAGGAGTACGTTTTTCTCTTAATTAGTTTGATATCCTGAAAACTTATTTAAGAGCTTCAAAACGGTGAGAGCTTTTAATAAGGAAGGTGGTTTAGTGTCAAGCAGAAGTTTTCTTTGCATATAGTTAAGAGGTAATGCTCACTATTTCCCTCAGCGCATTGTCATTAAATGCGATTTCAAGTGACTTATATGACTTAATGGTGAAAAGCGGCAGAGTTGAAGGAGACTGAACCTGTGTAAGCAGGTTATTTACAACCTGCTTACACAGGATCTGCAGCTGTTGAAGTCTCTCTCCAGTCTCCAATTTACCTTCAGGACGCCAACTTTCAGTCGTTAGGAGCAAGTGCTGCATGCCTTCTCGTCACCTGACCTAAAGGATAGATCTCATGTCCATTCATCTAGGTTTTCTGGTTGAGAATCGATTTTATTCCTCAAAACTGATGTGGTTCTCTTGAATTGCTGCATCTCTGAATATGTGCTAGCCTGCACACTCTTGTACAGCTGCTGCTGCTTCATCTGTCCACACCTAAATAGTTTTTACTTAGTGTTTGATTAATTTCATCAGCCTGGAGAAAGTTGGCAAGAGAAGCAAGTAAACTTGGCCTGATGGGCCAAAATTAGAGCATAAGAATTAGAATGTGAAGGTTTAGTAGCTGCAAAGAATGTTTTTTTATAAACAATGTCCAAGATATTCCTCCCTCTGGTTGGGATGTGGACGTGCTCTTCAAATTTGTGTAAAACAGGTCTGGGATCTGTTTGTTTAAAATCACTATTAATCAAAGAATAAATACCTCGTGCTAGTTTTATCTTGTGACTGCTGATGACCTCATAAAATAACATTTATGCATTTCTTGAATTTGTATCTGGAGGGCTGCAAACAGCAGCAACACAAACGCTGGTGAGTTATCTGGGCAAATAATACAATATCTAAACATGATCAGCATCTTGACAGCACCGTCCATCTTCCTTGATGACGTCTGAGCCGCAGCCACGATTGATGGAAACGTGCCATCCACATCCCCTTGTCTTTCTGGAGTCTGATGTCCTGTCAGCGTGGAGCAAGCTTGGCTCATTAAATGCAGTAGCTTGATCTTGGATGCTCTGATAAAGACAGCTTTATGTAAAGATGTGGACACAACAGTCTCTTAATTTTCTGTTGCTCCAGCCATAGTCTTATTTTATTCATCATTTTGATCAGCCAGTGGACATTTACCATGAGAGGGCTGAGTAGGGAAAAAGCTTTAAGTCCAAAACTTAAACAGACCAGAGGGTCCTGACAAAATGGCAGCATATGATGCCATCAGAGTGAAAATGAGCTGGTCAAATTCTCTCTGGAGCTTCACGTGTTCTTTGTGTGGTTCAGATGAGAGTGAATTTGCTATATGTTTAAAATCTTATTTGCCATTTTCACCTTGTTTGTATTCAGAGTTCTAACCTTTATTTAGTGGGGTTAGGGTTAGGGTGTGTGGAGATGTGTGTATGGAAGCTCTTATTCACAAGCAGCAATGGCTGTCTCCAGTTCCATCTTATATACTTAATGTCTGGAAAAGCCAAATACGAGATGCATGATCTGAATAATACATATTTCTAGATTAATGAATATATCGGTGCTCAGGACTCAGGATGCAATGTCAAAGAATAACCTCCAAACCTCCGGAGGGATTTTTTTCCCCCCACTGTCAACTGGTGCTTGCTCAAAAGGAATTTTAGGATCTGAAAGTGTGCAGTGATGATTTTTATTGTCAGTTAACAACTGATCTCCTTTGCGCCACAAATAGACAGAGTTTACATCCACGTTCAAACTCCCACAGTCTATACAACATCATTCCAAAAAGTTTTTAAAAGTGCCAGTATGCAGTTTTGTAATGCACTTGGATGTAAACTTTTATTTTATCCTTTTTGTACAGTACATCACTACAACTTAAATTGTTGATATTGTTTTCACATGTTCTTATGATGCTTTGATACGAATTTTTTAAAAAAGAAAGAAGAAAAAAGTGGCAATTCTTCTTTAATTGCACACAAGCCTGCCAACCGTCTGTCCACTGTGACCCATGCTGCTCTCTGTAGTGTAAGAAACATTGGAAATACCACGACCACAGGGCAGTAAGTCTCATATCACCTTCCCGGCAGTGAAACACTATTGGACTTCAAATCCAATACTCCACCATACATCAAAACCTAAGCCAAATGGATCAACTGTTGGACTTCTATTAACTCCTTGTGTCAACTATAAATCTAGCTGAATGTTCTGTCTAGACACAACATTGTGTGGCTAAACAATAGCAAACAAACTGAACAAAAATATCTAATGGTAATGGCTTTTCTGTTGTCTTTACATTGTTTGTGTGTCAGCCTCAGCTCTTGAGCTGTAGTGTTCACCAGTCTGAAGCTGTTTGGACAGAGGTTAAGTGGAAGACTTTAATCCAGTTCTTGAGTTAAATTAACTCCTCTCTACTCAAATAACATGCTCTGTTTCCCTCACAACAAGCAATGACCTTCATTATCTTGAAAGCTGTAATTAGGCAACTTAAAAGGCCCATTAATCTATTCTGAGTTGTCCCAATCAGATGCTTGTCCTGGTTGGCAACTCATTGAATATCTTTTAATAGGACAAGTATACAATGCGGCACAAATTTGAATGTACTTTTGGTTTGTGTTTTTTTTTTTTTTAAATTCTCCCTTCGTCACATAATGTAGTCACATCATTCAGTTTTAGCCAGGTTAAACATCTGAAATGAAATGTACTGTGGTCCTTTTTCCTCCGTCAGCCAAGGTTTTAATTTGAAGAGTCATTTGCTTTAAATAAAGATCAGCAGCCTAGCGTGGTCGGTGAGGGGGCAGTTCTGGGACCTCTGGGAATTTTGAGTTCAGCTGCAGAAGGCTGAGGCCCGTAACCTGGGCAGAGTCTCATCCACTTGTGCTTTCAGTAGGAGAGGTTAATCGACTCACTGCAGAGAAAAGTGCCTGGTGGGGAAGTACAGCGTGGGTAGCTGTACTTAAATAACCAATGACCCTGGCAGATTATAAATTAGCTACATGCTAAATAATGGGTTTTGTAAACACAGGGCAGGTTGGGAAATTGTTCACATCTACCCATGTATAAATCATTCTAAGTGTCTGCTTAAGGCCCTTTACTGTAATGCTGGCACATTAAAATGGCTTTTGCTCCTGCCGATGTCTGTATGATAGAGTAAGTCGGACAGCACTGTTCAGTTATACCGGATCCACTGTACAAAGCCACACAAATGTAAGATGGGAATATGTTTTCCCCTGCTTTAAGGACCATGAGGTCAAAGACAGTGCTACACGATGGCAGTTTTTGTAACATAAACAGTGAAAACCGTGACTGATCTTGCAGCAAGAAGGGAAATGCCAGCAAACATGAGACTTACAGGCAGCGCTGAGTTGCAGATGTGTGATTTTAGCTGACTGAGGTTTGCTCTCCTCCTCCTCCTCCTCCTCCTCAGAGCCAAATCCATGATCCAAATACAAACAAATTTGCATTTCTCATGCAAAAGGTTATGAATAAGCTTTTGATACAAAAGCTGGCGGTACTAGGGAGTTGGCATGACACAAATGCATCTAATTATATCTTTCTGTTGTTGCTTCGGGATGAAAAATGGCTTATGTTTGAATTACCTTCGAACACTAAAGGGAAACTGACCTTGACTTCTAAATACGACAAGGCCATGTGAATCAAAGCTTTTATGCTCCAGTGCACTTCATCCCAAACATATGTGAGTGCTCACAGTTTGCAGTCCTAAATACCCCGATCTCAGCTTTAAACAGCAGGCTAAATGCCTGGACTTTACATCAACAATTGGAGGTCTTGTGGTAACAAAGGCAAAAGCTCACTGTGAACCAGTGTCACAAAGCTGAGATGTTATCAGTCATTGCTGTGTAGTATAGTGTGTGTCATTCTAACAATATTGCTACAGTTTTTGTATCTAAATGACTCTTGTTAAACATTGTGGCACACATAACATTTCAAGGGCTTTTAATAAATTTGTATTGCATGGAAGAACAAAACATAAAAACTGGTAAACTGTGTAAAATCACACTCTGGCATTAATTTTGCTTTGCACCCTCTTCATTCTCTCAACTGGCTTCATCACCTGAAGTGTTTCCACGGCACATGTTGGCTGCTTTCCCTTCACTCTACAGTCCAATGCGTCTATTACAAAAACTATTGCAGCTGGGTTTAGTTCAGGCCAGGTGATCGGATGTGGCACTCCATCATTTTATTTGTTGGTGAGCTTTTGATTCAGACAGTCTTCCCCGAACAGATGAGGTTAAGATGTGATCGTTATTTGAACTCTGGGAAGCACAGAAATGGACTTTAATATGAGGTGCAGTTATTTTTTTATAGATGGGACTGTTAACTAATAAACCCCCAATGCAGAAGATTGGGCAGTCTTCATGAGATCACACTACATTACAGAATTTAACACTCATCTATGTCTCTACTAACAAAGCCGTTGTTGTTGGACTGACTGGACTCTTCCCGTCCCCGTCTGTGCAGTTAATCCAGTAACATGGAGCACCCTTTTCTTTCCGTAAACCAACACAACTCTGTCAACGCATAGAAATACAGGAAAAAAAAAAAAAAAAAAAAATCGCAAATTAACTTTTGAAAAGGTTCACCTGTTGACAGAAAAGTAATCCAGGTGGTGACTTTATTAAGATGGTTGGGTTACTGCCAACAGTGTGCAAGGCTGTCATGGTATGCAGTGGGATTCATTATCTAAGTACTCACAGGAATCTGTTGAGGAATAGAAAATACCTTACATGTCTGTGGAGGACGAGTGAAGGCAAGTGTAGATTCCAGGTCTTGTTCAGGGCTGCACTGCGTGGTTACTTTTTCCCCATTGTAGATCCGATCATTTTTACTTCCAAGACCACCACTCTAAAAAAGTCAGTGGATAACTTATACAAAGACAAACAAAAAGAAAATCTTATCATACGTTTTTTTTTTTCTGGTTAGAATAACTGAACTGAACACATCCTCCATTAGAAGCTTTCAAACTATGCGGTTTATTCACACCCACATGTCCCTCGCTGTGCTTGAATGTGTTCATCAAACGCTTCCATCGCAATGCATTGTTGGTTGAAAGGACTGAAAGTATGTTTGTTATTATGTAGCGGTGTGCAGGCCTTTTGTAGTGGAAATAATGCATTCATTTAGAAGAGATTGAACCTTGGAAGATTTGGTGGCTAGGCAACGCTGAAGGCCCTCATTCCCGAACGCATTTTAAAGAAACTTCTCGGTATTTGTGATTCATCTCCACTCTGATTGTGATTCCAAGCAGATGAATGTTTTCTGTCACTGACAAAAGTTACTGAGAAATTTGCAAGTGTAACAATAAATCAGATGAGCATTAACAATTAGATTAATTCTGGAAAATGTGTCATCTTAACTTTGTACTTCTTTGTTAGCAACTCAATTGAAACCAGTCAAAACTACATAAAAGGCATCCCAAAAGAAATTACTACAACACATTCTTTCTTTTTAATTGAAGAAATATCCTTTGAACTTCCCTTTATTTTTAATTTTTTGGGCAGAATTCATGCGTTTCTGCCATTTTGTTTTAAATGGCTAAACTTTTTTTCATTTGTTTTATGAGGATGAAGCAGAGACTCGATTATTTCCGGATACAGAGGCAAGGGTTTCAGTTTACTACAAAGCATCCTTGTGTGTCTCTTGGAAAGATATAAACAACCCAATTAATGAGGCCGAGTGCGCTCAGAGATATTTGTGAAGCATCTAACTGAACATGGTTTATAATAATTTCTTTGTACAGACAGTAGTAAAACTGTGGTTAATGCCTAATTGGCTTCGGAGACGCAGATGAAGATGTTTTTTATTTAAATTTTTCATGATATTATAATAATGGAGAAAAAACCCCTGAAAAATATTACAATTTATTTGTTGTTTTCCTCCTGTCCCAGGTATGATATAATGTCCATTTACAACTTGCCAACTGCATTTTAAAGCGTTAAATGATTTGTTTTCATCAATGAATAACCAGTTCTCAATGATAAAAGAGACTATGCCTGCGACCCGTGTGTGAGCACAAGACCCTGTAGGGCTAACGTTAGTGATGATCATTTTTGAACTGTGGAACAATCATTATTTGCTTTTAGGGCAGTGGAACAAGAGGGAAATTGAGCTTTTAATCCGACGCCATGTAGAGCTAAAGACTTTGAGCTGTAACTGTGTGGGCGTTTGCTGATGTGGTAGGCTCGTGATGGGAGATTCGAAATACCTAAATTAGGCAAATCAAGGAATAAATCTTCACATTTATTCTATACTATAAATTGTTGTATGTTTGCACGCTTTCCTGCAGAATAAGCTATCCCTTCCAAGTCCTTCACTTATCATCACAAATTTACAGTCAATAATTTTGTAGCGTTCTACACTTTTTCTTTCATTTCATGGGACATTTTTTGACACTGATAGCTGACAGGGCTTCATGTAAAGCGATATTGTACAGTATTGTAGATATCTCAGCTGCACAGAAACATTTTTACTTGTAAACAGTCTTTGATGCACGTGGATATTTTTTTACATTTCAGTTTAGACTGACATGTTTCACGGTTCTGCTTGTACAGTTGTGGTTATTGGAAAATGACTGTTGCTCATAGTGAATATGGCTCCACTGAATTTTTTTTATGGGGGCTTTTCAGCTGAAGCAGCTCTTACTGTGGATGAGCTAAAGCCTCTTTAAGCATCCTATACCATTTTCAAATCATTGCCACAGCAGGCAAATGCTTCCATTTTTTAAAAGGAGGCTGTGTTGTTGAGATCCTATTGCTTGTGCTTTTACAGCAGCAGGGCTGAGGCCGCCAACTCTGAGAATCACTGGTGAAGCCAGCTTACTACACTATAACTTGATAAGTTCTTACTGGTGGGGGCACCACCTCGTATTGGCAAGAAATTGGGAATAAAATATAAATTGTTCTTCATTTACTGTAAGTTACTAAGTGCCATAATCAAGAGGGTGTCACGGTTTCATTGATCTCGAAAATTCTCAAACACAAAAAATCCAAAAAAGATGTAAGAACACAAAATAAACAGCTTTATCGGAATGAATAAATTATGTTAGTAGAACCGATTTTAAGAGGACCAAGCTATGCTCAATGAGTGATATTGAAAGAGAGGGTGTGGATATCATGGAGTCAAGCCATTTTCATACATTAATACATGAGAAATTCTAGGGAATGCAAAAACAGTTCTGTTTCACATCTCTTTATAGTTGCTGTTTACACCTGCATTCCACACCAAAAGAGCTTTTATACGCCGGACCGGCAATGGTAACTGAGCAGATGTTGGTACTCATTTGACTTAGGTGGTAACTCATTGAATCATCTATTGGTTGTGCATTTGCAAGCAGAGGCAAACAACAAGCATCTCTCAGCAGGTTATTAGATTTTCCATCAGCCGGGCAACCTGGAGAGGCAATCCCCAAATGCTGGACACGCACTGTGCATAGGGCCACATGATGCGACGTGGGTTTTATGTGCAGATGCGGCGCAGTTCTAAAAGGGGCACTGCCACTGAACCAAGTTAAAGGGGGATGGGGGTCGACGACTGATTGTGATACACGGACACTCCAAGTCACAAGAGCTGAGCGAATTAAAGAGAAGAGAGAGATGAGGGCTCAGATCTGTCATCTACTATACTGCATGCATTGCTGCAATTATTGACAACCAACATGTGACCAGTCACTGCTCAGAGCAGGGCACTGCTGCCGGTGAAGAGGTGCAGACTAAAAGTCATGTTGAATCAAGCGAGAGGGATTAAAAACAAAGCAAGCTTCTGCTTGAGCTTTACTCGAAGGGAAGTATGTGGTCAAAATAAAAATGAAAAAATGTGGCCACATGAAACACTTCAGCCGTAGTTCACCACATGACAGAAGTCGAGTCTCCATATAATTCTTAAAATTCAGGCAGGCCAACAGAAATTCAATAGAATTCAATGTGTTAATTTCATTTGTTGTTTACAGAAGGAACTAAATCTTAATGCAGATTTGTAAATATCAGTCTTTTTTATTTCTAAATCACACATTTTTTCAGATTGTATGTAGACAACAGTAAGAATCATGGACAGTAATAATATTAACTATTGTTAACACATTGACTCCCAAGTCACGTAAAACTACGTTTTTGCTGCCCATGCGTTGGCTCCCACATGGTAAAAATACGTTTTTACGTTTTTTTATGGATTCTGAATCTATACATTCTAATGCACATTCTGTGTGATTTTTGTAATTATGTGATGAACAGAACTGACAGAGATGGCAGTCAAAAACTGGTGTCATCATCTGGACATTTTGATCATTACGCCAATGGCTTTGCGTCAACTCAAGAACAATTTTGATAACGCTGCATTGATTGTTGTGCATTTCCGCATTTTGTCCAATCGCACGTGTCGGTTTCCAGAGGGTGACGGTAAAGTAACATAAACAAACAACAAGAAGGAGAAGAAGACACGCGACAAGTCTAAGGAGGCGGTCTTATGAACAGGTTAGCTTTGCAACATGCGACACGACGCAAATCCTCTGACCCGGATATTATCTAAAGTGCGACAGGCTGAAAGAGCGCACGTTTCACAAAAGCCCCGATATCTCAGTTTGTTGTTGATTTTGGTGGATACCCGCCTTGGTTTAGCTAAGGATAGCTCGCTAATGGCGGCACCTAGAGACACGCAGTTTTGACCCACAAAGAGTTTAAACTAAAGTCTCAGCTTTCAAACGAGCCAAAACATGTTTCAGTGGCCCTATCACATAATATGCTGTGACTGTACAAAAAACGTCAAAAAAATGGTTTAGAACGCTGGGATTCTACACATAATTCTGTAAAAACCGCCGGTATTCAATGTTATGTTAATTATAGTAGTTATTATTTGTTGTAGTGTTAGTGGTTTTTGTATTAATTAAGATGATGACACCAGTTTTTGACTGCCATCTATGTCAGTTCATCACATAATTACAAAAATCACACAGAATGTGCATTAGAATGTATAGATTCAGAATCCATTAAAAAAAGACGTAAAAATGGGCAGTAAAAACGTAGTTTTACGTGACTTGGGAGTCAATGTGTTAAATGTCAATCTTTTTTAGGCTAGAATTTTCATTTTTTTTTCCTGCTGCATACCAGAATAACCTAAATCCATTTACTCTATCGTGGTGTGTGGTATGATGGATATTGGTTTCCCTGTGTCTTAAATATACAAGGTCATCGCTGAGATTTGTCACCAAGCGAATCACTGAGGCACCAGCCAGCATATTACCAGGACCTTCAAACATCAGCTCAAGCAGACAGCAGGAGCCACAAGGCTCTGCAAGCTTCCATGCCTTTCTTTCTTTTTACATTCCTTTCAGGTGGAAGTTACTTTTCTAAAGTAGAACAACTTTTTTTTTTAGTTTGTGTGTTTATTGTGAACCTTTTTATGGCTCATTTATTTGACATTTATTTATCGAGCTGAATTGTTTTAGTTGCCGTTTGTACTATTGATATAAATTATGATATTAGATAGCATTTCATCAGGCCTGGACTATTTTTGAATTGCTGTGTCGTTAGTGTGTAGATACGGAGGGTGCAGCAAAACAAAATTTACTTTAAGGTCCCAGTTTGACCTGCGTACCTGGCCACTAGTATATTTAACCTGACATCCATAATGCTAAAGCTAAAGCTGATAACCTAGTAAGTTGTCTATTGCTATGGCTACTAGCATGCAAAAACTAATTAGATTAGATGCTGAGTTGACACATTATCTTTCCTATCTAGATTTAGTTGGTACGCTACAAAATCTGTTCGGCAAAAGACATATCGTATTTCCTCAAAAAAGAAACAAAGCTGAGATTGAATTGAAAGCCAGGGCTCTTATAAAAGTCAATTGTGGAGTTGGCGGGGACGGGGAACAAATGGAGGCTGGCCTTTAATACTGGCTGGGGCCTGGAAGGGGGGCCGAAAGGAAAGAGAAGAGAGAAAAGAAAAGAAAAAAAGCACACCTGCCAAAGAAGAAAAGCTTTTAATCTATATCTCTTAATCTATTTAATTCAATGACAAATTGTGCTGTTTTAAACACGTTATTGTACTGGTTCAGTTTGGTAAGCTGGTGTATATGGTGCGGATGCACATCTTTCACAAAGAAAGCTCTGCTGACAGTGTTTCTATCCAAATTAATTCACTTCAGCTGCCTACATGTCGCGTCCCGATTGCTCACCATAGGAATGAATGGATTTCCGGTTGACCTATAAGAACACGCAAGTATGTGGAAACTAGGAGCAAGTTTTTATGTTCACTGTTGCCAATTTATTATAAGGCATTAAAAAGTCAGTGTAGAAAAAAAATCATTCTAATAACAATTTAATTTAAAAATAAAGGCCTGCATCTAGTAACCCAAGCTGTTAAAGGAAATAAAGGACTCTTTCTCTGTTTGAGGAAATATGGTATTTCATCTCTAAGGGGCTTACTGGTTAAAAAAAAAGCTACCCCATTCACCAAGCAGGCTTTACAACAGACATACAGTTGTCCTCTTGAAATAGTCACAACTTGTTAAGGTTTGTTTTCTATGCTTTTGGTTCTAACTGTTATAACAACACACACCTCAAAAGGGGTAAAAACAGCCTAGAAAAATTGTAAAACTAAGCGTTGGTGGTTACTGTTGGTGGTGGAGATGAGAGGTCCAACTTGAGGAATACGTTGGAAAGGATATTTTTGAAAATATAAAATCCAGAGTAAAACACAGTTATCATTTAGTAAGGTACTTTCAATCATTTATACCTTAATCAGATTTTACAGATGCAAAGATGTTAGAACAATACATCCTAATTTTAATGATGTAATTGTGTGTTGAAGTCATGTGAATGTACACTAAAATTATCCCCAAGCTTTGATTTTGCTTACATTTTCAGGATCAACAACGTTTTTGGGATTTGAAGTAGGTATCTATAAAAAAAAAATCTAAGCACTGCTTTTGAACAGGAAGTAGTTTATGAGTGAAAATAAATTCTCTTATAGAAACATTGGCTTTATTTTACTATTTCACTCAGAAAAGTCACCAGTGTGTACTGTGTGTAAAAGCATATGAAATCTTGAATATGATGGTGTAATAACAAAGAAGGACCCGGATGCAGATATTCCAAAATAAAACTTGATTCATTTAAACAATGCAAACAAAAAGCATGGCTGAGCCGCTATACCAAAAAAAGCTGAAAAGGAAAAGGAAAAGCCTGATACACATGCGCGACTGTGGCACGGATGACAGTGAGGATCTGGCCATGGGCATGAACTAACCTGGGGACTAAATATTGAGGAGGGTGATTAGTGATTGAGTGCAGCTGAGGGGAGAAACACAGGTGACGTGGGTGAAGCTGATGGCAGGGCAGAAGAAACTGAGGAAAACATGGCAAGAACTAAAGACTAACCAGGAACATAAAACTGAAAAAACATGAAAAAACTACAGAAATGACAGTAGGAAGTCACGCAGGCATGCCAGAAATAGTGTTTGGATATGGAGAGGTACAGCAGGTCTTTTAATTTGATTTGGAAATACAGCTTGTTCACTATATTAGCTAACACGCCGGGGAGGCAGGCACAGTGCATGGTGCTCTAATGCGATTTCAAAAGAAAACTAATTAAATTGAGGAGCCAAAATCTGGATGTGTAAAAACCAAGATAAACAAAATAGATGAGTTATTATATGTTCTGATGTAAAGATTTATTCATGTTTAATTCTTATTAGAATATGAAATAAAAAGAAATGCTCATAATTAGGTAGCTATATTTTTGGTTTATTTCTAATCAATTTATTTTACTGAGGGGCCAAGACACTATACTTAACTGTCAACAGTTAACAACAGTTTGCCTAATATTTTCTTGACCATATGTAGCTGCAATAGCAGTATTCAAATGAAGGGTCTCTACTTTGTTACTCTTGTGTAATCTGGGTATCTTTGCATCTATAAGAGAATTTTGTACACAGCTCAGCTCATTCCTGCCTGACCAGGATAGCAGCTAACGTGACTACTATAAAATGTCTGTACAACAGGGTAGTTAGATGGAAGAGGATGAAAGCAGAGAGTAGCTTTGGGTGTGTAATGTAACAATGTAGCGCTGGATCAGAATATTCTGTCTGTCTGTGTGTTTTCTACAACCTCTTTATTATGAGTAGGGTCTCAAGGACTGGAGTCTACCCCAGCTGCCATTAAAGGAGAGGTGGATTTTATAGACTGCCAGTCCATCCAATATTTAACACAGGGAGACAGGCAATCGCGTGTACTTTCTTTTATACCTATGGCGAATTCAGTTAACCCAAAATTCCTGTGTTTGGACGACTAGAGATAAAAGCAGCATCCATGTGTTGGTATTCACAGACTGAGGTCATCTCCCTGCTGGAGTTTCAAGTGATGGAGACCCAGTTTACAGTTGTACAGCCTGCACAGCAAGCTGTGGCCTTATATGGAAATCCCAAAGAAACTATCCGGTTCTAGTGATTTGTGATGAAATATCAAACACAGAGTCCAAATATTGGATTTATGTCTGAGATATATATAGCTTGAAACTAGAGAAAGGAAGGAAAAAAATGTTTGGGACAAAAGGCAACAGAGGAAAAGAACAGACCGTCTGACCTGATTTTCAAAGAAGCAAATAACAAAAGGCCATATTTCCACGCTCTATTTGCTGAATTCTTCATGGTGACAGTTGGATCTGTTGTGAGTGTGTGAGGAGGATTTATTGGGTTTCATACTGGCCCATCTTTAATAGTAGACGCTCTTGTCTGCAGGATGCAGACTGATTACTGTCCACTAATTCTTCATGGCGATCCGGGTAGAAAAATGACAGCAAAAGCTGTGTAGAATGGCTAATCAATACTGTATTTATGCCCAGTGAGGAGACAGCATTGCTCACTTGCCAACACAACAGTGTTTCCATCAATAGGTCCTCGTGAATCTTTGAGGGAAGATAATGAACATTTCTGTATTTAGAGCAACTAAAACACAGCAGTCAATAGTTATGGTGGAAAACTGAGAGTCTTTAAAAGCCCTTTTAAATGATTAGCCTCATTCAAAAATTCTTTGTGGTGCCACTACTTCTGTTGTCGTTCAGTGCTCATCGACCCTCTGTCACATGTGGGGAGCAATTAATATATTTTTTAGCTCGATTTTGTTTTGGATCATTTCTAGAAAGCCAACCTTGAAAAACTATAAAGACTCCTGTGAAGTATATGTCATATAATCAACTCAGTCAATTGTATTATTGTACGTCAGGAGTGGGTTGACACTTCACGAAACGCACTTCCTCCTGTCTTTGTTCTAAGTTATCTGTATGAAGTGAAATCATAATTAGTAAAACTGTTAGAAAATGATTCAGCATCGTTTTAAATGTTACAGATACAAGGAACTGTATCATTTCATTTAAAGTGTTCCCTAAGCTAACGGAGATAGGAAGAGAAACAATGAAACTGCTTCCTTTGGCATTTCAAGAAACTGAACAGCTCTTATCATGGTTACCACTTAAATACTTCTGGGTCATTTAACTCAGTTTGGAACCTTCTCTAGCAAAAAACACTCAAAGTTCCACAGGCTTTTTTTTAGAGATCTAGAGGATATCAAACCACAGCAACAGATTGGTTATAGATTATAAATTTAATCCAATTAGAAAATAAAATCTATCCTGGCAAGGTTCTTGTGGCTTTCAGACGGATAGCAACTCAAAGCACAAATCCAACAGTACAAAATGATGCTTGAAAAGCAAATAATGGATCATTTCACACTGTCCTGGCAATGAGTCCTGAACTACCAACAGACAAATTCTGCAACCTTTCTCAGTTGGTGCCAATAACATTATCAGGGGGAACATTCTCTGTTTGTTATATTTCACGATTAAGGATTGTCTTTCTGTCGTTTTTTCCCTTTCTTTCTTTCTTTCTTTCTTTCTTTCTTTCTTTCTTTCTTTCTAACTGAACTGAACTGAATTTTGCAATAACAACTGAAATCCACTCATGTAGAGTGAATTAACATGTTTTTTTTTTTCTTTTTAGAAGTGACATACAGGATAATTCCAGTTTATTAAAAGTGAGAAAGGGTCTTCACCGCCTCGTCTATGATTATTTATTGGTTTTATTAAAGCCAGAGTAATTATCTAAATCTGGGTACACAGCTACATCAATAAATGTCTCAGTGGGGCAGGAACATTAGCAGTCAGACAGGTTGTATACAAACCAGCAGTTTATAAAGATTTTCCAAGTAATTTTCTATTTGAGGGAAATATGAATGCAAGTCACCTAAATAGAAATGATTTACACTACTGCAGCCAGTAATGTTGATGTTGGAGATGGAACGGGACTTGTAATTTGCGCCGGACAGCGTGGGTAATGATTCTTACCATGAACCAAGACTGATGATATGGTGATATAGGGTTCACTTCAGTCTCAATGTGGGGAGAACATCATGCTGTGGGTGTGGCTATGGCTCAGAGGGTTGAGCTATCTTCCCCTAACCAGAAGGTCGACAGCTGGCCTCCATGTGCAGAAGTGTCGTTGGGCAAGACGTTTAGACCCACAGTGCCCCCGATATGCTCATCAGTGTGCCATTGTAGTACAAAAGCGCTCCGTATATATATGCACTCTGTGGAGTAAGAAGGGTTGTTTGAGTGTGTTTCTGAGCCGATGAATTAGGAACACTTTGTGAACACTTTGTTGAACCCAAACAAGATTATAAAAATGGACCATTTACGCTATTGAATTACTTGGAGAAAAATGGAAGTATGGATGTGATGACTCCTCAGTTGTGGAAATTCCCTACCTGCCAGCTAATTAGTAAACACTGTGATGAATTAGAGAGAATTAACTGCCAGCCAGTGGGTTCAACATAAATTAGCTGAGGATGCAGATTTGCTCAACGTGCACAGGGACTACAGTTGTGTTTGAACTTGAACAGTTTGTATAAGGCCGCTTCAGTAAACACATAGGATTAATTAGATGTTAAGGCGAACAAACGTTTGTCAAAGTGTAAATAGGACTCATAGTGGTTGACAGTCAGACCACCTGAGACCAAGAGGGCCAGATCCCCCAAATCACAGGGAAAAAAAATGGTATTTACAATGCAGCCCATTTTACGATCATTTACGTTGTAGGTCTATAGTTTTATTTTGAAGGACGAGTATTTAGTAGGGTTGACTTAGTCGATAAAACATTATTTTTTGCACCCTCCTTTCACCTCTTTCCACATTTTTTTCTTTAAACCTTCAGACACAGTTCCAGCTTATGTATGTCTTTTTAAGTCCTCCTCCTGACAAGCCAAGTCTGTTTTAATTAATCAGCTGCCCTGAGGAAAACAAGGCAGGTGAACATATGTTGGCTATCGTAAAACCAGTTCCATGTGTGGAGAATAGCTGCGTTGTAACAGCCAGTAAATGCTCACAAAATAAGCCAGCCGAATTTGCGCTTCAGCCCAAAAAGGACACAGACTCATTACACAACACTCAGTTCATGTTTCTTGGTTTAAAATCAGATTCCACTAAATTTTATTGTCTTTAATGTCCCTCAGTATTAGATAGTTAGATAGGCATCTCTCCTGTCATTGCAAGATCACAGCAAGAAACAGCATTAGCCACATTAGCTGCTCAGACACCCGGAGTATATTAGGGCTTGTGTCACTCTTCAACAACAAACATTTGGTGTGCTTTGCTTGTGGCTGACACATTATAGAGTTTTGCAGAAGGGACTCTAACAAGGATACTAATGGCACACTGTAAGACAGCTGCTCAGTCTTTGCTTAAGGGTGCAGCAGATTAGCTGTTTGGTGCCAATTAAGCAATTCTGTTTCATAGCACAACAGATAAGTAAAGCCTAAAAGTGAAAGTCTGGGCAATAAATTAGGCATTTAAGGCAGTTGACATCAGTGCTTTATTCAAAGGAAAGCAGCTTCTATTGGCGCAGACTTTTGTCTTTGCAATGTTCGAGAACTTTTATAGGCACAAAATGGCATCTACAGACTAAAAGGGAACAAAAACTAAACGAAAAAAGTTTGACCACAAATAGCAGGGTATTGGAATATATGTAAGAGCATTTATTTTCCATAGTACGGAAGCCCAGAGCGGACGTGGTACGTATAAACTTTTTTTTGATGGTTTTCTCGAGATAACGAGTTAATTTACCGATGGTTTTCTAGATCACAAGATGACTATCTTTTCTTGAATGCTCATGATCAGTTTCTCAGTGTTCTTAAAGCCTTTTCTAAGAACGGACTCAAGCTGAAAGTGTCAGATTTTGGAGAATCCGACATAGATCAACGCATCAGATTTGACTTCTGTCGAGGACTAATACAGGCTGAAATTGCAATTTGTTTGTCTTGTAGAGATAACTTTCATATCAGCCCGCGTCATTTAAGGAGATGGCTGGCTCGACTGCAGCTCAATAGGCATTTACACCTAAGTGATCCTGCTGATATAGTCAACTTCATCAGTGACCAGGCCGTCTCCATGGTTACCGAATGATGCACGAGAGGTACCGCTATCGTTTTCTCGAGATAACGAGATAAATGACTCGTTATCTCGAGAAAATGATAACGGCATGATTGGTGTGTGTTAAACCTGATTCCATTCTTCAAATGCTTGTCACACCAGCGGGATTTGCTTTGTGCATTTTCACAAGCAGAATTGTTACACAAACGCTCCACATTCCATGTTTGATTCATAGGCTACTTTATTCAGTTTTCAATTAAAGGGGGGGTAAACCTTTGCCAGAAATACATATAAACACATATAAACAGGGGTGGACTGGGGAGAAAAAGTGGCGTCGAAAACCATCAGTAAATTAACTCGTTATCTGGAGAAAAAAATGATCGTTTTCTCGAGATAACAATATAATTATCTCGAGAAAACCATCAAAAAAAGTTTATATGTACCACGTCCGCTCCGGGCTTCCGTACGATAGCAAGTATATTCACTTAACATAAAAAAAAAAAAAAAACAAGCATCATAGATAAGAAACAAGGATTTTAGAGAGACCCATTCTACAACAAAGCTGAGGCTCTGATGTGCCATCAAAAATCAATAATTTATCTTGCACAACCAACTTGTCAAAGACACACAAGTTGTCCTAAGGCTTCACAGCCGTGGCAAAGACAATAATAGACAATAATAGCAAACGCTTCAAGCGTAATTCTGAATTGTTATCTATAAACCAGCAGCGAACTGTTGTAAGAGGAGAGAAGGAGGTAGGAATTAGTTAAAACATATCCAAAGAAACGTTTGTTTGAGAACTCATTCGCTGTCCCCCTTGTTTTCACTCAATCACTGTTTCACCTGCTGCTCGGTTAACTTTCAGCGACACGATTTCCTGGTTAGGTGTAGACACTAAAGAACGATGATTATCTTTGGTGTGGTTTGAGAACCAAAACCTCATGCCGGTCCCATGTGTAGGGTACTGACATGCAAATGCAGAGTTGCATTGAAAACTGACACTGAAGGCTATCTTCTGTGTTGATAAGAGATGCTACTGGATCCTCACAACTTTCAGTACATGAGGAGGTAAATGCAAGACCAGGTTGGTACAATACTTCAAAATCTGTCTAAATGGTATATTTGGTATTTCATTTTTTACAAAAAACTATTCAGAAATTTTGATGACTCACCCTGCTCTGACGGGCATATACCAATTTTGCATCCAGTGAAATCCCTTGAATTTTGAATTTTAGCCGAGCTGATGTTGCTGCAGACAGCCGACAATATTATAAACAAGAGTTCAAAACTACCACAAAACTGGCAGCAGCCACAAAAAGATGCAAAGTCTTGGCCCTGCTACAAGCTGCCGACTCTGAGCCAGCTTACTGTCATAACGTGTCACACAGTCGGCTTTGCACAGAACACGTGACGTCAACCTCCGGCAAATCAACAGAACAGTGTTCCAGTCCAATCCCCTTAAGTACTTTGATATTTCCAGAAACTGTGCCTCCTAATAATAGTGTCTTACCTGCAACTTATTTATTATATTATTTATATATTCACTTGCGTTTGGACACGCCTCAGCTGTATTCGAACTTCCTTAAAGCACACAGCCACCTTCTGAGAGGGGAGGGCTCAGCTGGTTGAGTAAAAGCACATTTGTTTTGTGTCGTTCTGCATTTAGAAATTCATCACTTGGAAAGATTTATAACAGATTAGAAAAAAAATTGTGATTGATTGGAATTAACTGCACGATCTTGCAACTTTTTGTGTTTGAACTTTTAAATTGTTTGACAGTGGTAGAGAAACGACACCGACACTAAAGTTTGAAAGAATCTGCATTTTAAGTGTGGTTACATAGGTTTTGTGCTGCTACAGTAAATTTATGAATGGAACTGCTTTGTCCGAGATGGAGTCTGTACGATATGTGGTTGTCCTTGCGACTCTGTGTCTCTGAGAAAAGGAATCATGGCATTAATTGCAGGGAGCAGAAATGTCTGGCACATGTCAACAGAAGGCTACCGTTGTCATTCTTGAACAACGGGCACATCTAAGGTTGCAAACAAACGTACCATAGGTCCAACTCGTGTGCTCATGCCTCTGAACACCACTCCTTCCTTCTCTCCTTTATAATAACCTGTTTGACGACAAAAGAATGACAACAGATTGACAAAAATTAAGTCTTTTTTTCTGTTTCATCCAACTTAGTATCAACATAGTCATATTTAATCACAGCTATTGACGATATTAGTTCTCTGTGTAACCATTTTCTCATGTGCAATCTCACCAATGGTACAACTATTTTACCCTCTGTTGTAAACGAATACCTTTGCTAGTAAATTGTAAAATATAGAAATTTTATATGTAGTATGTTACAGTTTGTCAGGCTCTATATAGTCAGTTGTATTTGGCACTGTACCAACTACAGTATGACGGTTGTTCTGAAAACTGAAAACTTAATAACTCTCATTTCTTGTGGTTCCAGTCTTCTTTTTTAACTTTTCCTCCAAAGACATCCGAGTAGAAGAATAAGAAGTTATAGTATTCACAGTCGCATATATTTTCTGCAAAAGGTGCACCTCAGTGTCTGTACCATCTGTACATCTACTGTCAGAATGATGAATACCTGAACGAACAACCATCAATCCTCTGATCAGTCACACTACAAACACTGACTAAAGGCAGCAGTTGCATTTGGAATAAACTTGACACAACATATAAAAGTGGTCAATGAGTCCTTAAGGAAATTCTTCTTACATGTTACAGTCATAAGTTGATGTTGTGAATAGGTCAGCCATCTTTAACATGACAAGGTTACCATGACAATAGTTTACGGGATGACTTGATCTTTTAGTGCAGGGGTTCCCATGCAGTCAAGCAAAAGGGGTAGCTTTTCCCTGTAACTTGTCCTTTTCCTATTAAATGAATCTTATCCTACCTACTATTTAAATCATTGTATATGCTCATTTAATTCAAAGTGATTGTGACATCATACATTTGCAAAAACTCAACAATTAGCCTAATTTGTATAAAATACCACCATACGTTATATATCTCCATCCCTATCACCCAGCACTGTTCCATAATAACACTTGACACTGATGTGCAGAAAGTGCTGCATTTATGAAAGTCACTGGATCACATATCTGCTGTTTCCTTTTTGTTTTGTTGTCATGTGACATGTTGCCATACTACTGAACTCTGCTGTGTATTGTGTAGTGTTTGCTTATCTATTCTATTTTTTATTTTTTTTCCATGCTGTGATAGAAACAAGTCGGCGGGGCTTTGAACCAAACCCTTGCATTAAGAAGATATTTGATTGTCGGTCAAATGTAATCATCTCCATTAAGTTATATTCACAGAGGAGTATTTCTTAACCACATTTATCCTGAACTAAGCAGGTACACAGTTTCTGGCATTTTGCCTTTAGAAATTGTAATAATGCGGATGCAATGAGCTATTTTCATATGCAAGAAAACCTCAAGAGAAGAGTTAATGCTTGGTGAATTACTAGATCAGCAACTTTAGAACTTACCTCTTTATCAACAATCAAGCAGATACTTTTCGCTGTACAGTGGTAACAGTGTTAATAGTTTGGGGTAAAACTGTGCAGTCAGTAAAACACAAACAGGAAGCACAAGAGCAGTCAAGAAGAATAAATAAAAGACGTTTGACCTAAATAAGGATGAGACATGAAGCACAGGCTCACCCCATCATTTGGAAACTCACACGAACTTCTACAGTTAACTACTTACTGAATGATCTCACATTTAGTCTGTGTAGGTGTTGGTTCCAGCACTATTGGATGACATCTTCAGTAACCTTTAACAACGCTGCATGGGTCCTCGGTGTGCTCATTTTAGCCTGTATGTGCTTGTATAGTTCTTAAGCTTGGTAAACGTGTGTATCAGTGCTTATTGTTTTTACAACTCAAATCAGTCACTGAGAGAGATATCAGACGATGTAGGTGTCAGAACTATTACTCACACTGCGAAAGGCCACACCAGCTGTCCTGTTGAGTCAGCATGCGAGAGTCTTTGATTTTTGGGTCCACCCACAAACTGTGATTCACATTGGTTCATCTGCCCAGTGTTAGCGTCTATTTTCTAAAACCACATGGCCCGGTCGCTGAAGATCAGAGGTGAACTTTTAATGGTTTCCTGAATACCTGTTTCAGCTTCTGATAATAATGAGGCCTGCAAAGATCATATACATGTTGTGTTTTTGGTAATGCATTTAAGGATAAAGCATTCTGAAGACTGTGTGATGCAGTAATTGGTGCTTGGCTGAGACTACTGGGAGGACTATATTATTTCCCCATTCTTTATAGAGTAAAAATACAGTTCCCAGAAGCTTTAGAAACCATTCCATGGTCTTTTTTAAGAATATTGAAATTTGTTTGCTCACTTGTGGCTCAATGAAACTTTGACATTTCTACATGTCAGTCACATCTTTGTGGCTTACGGGTGATGAACAATAGAGCTAAGAAACACGTTTTGTAACTTCTAGAATTGTGTGCAAATGTGTTGATTCAACCTACATTTCTTTATCATTAATCTTTTGAACTGGTCCTGAGCAGTAGTTCTCCAGACTTACTGAAGGTCTTCGCTGCTTTTTCACACACTCAGAAATGTTAAATGTAAGACAACTTGACAGAGACAGATACTGTGGTATTTTTGCACCGACAACACAATTCTCAAAGAGCTTTCAAAAAATGTATAAAAAAACGACCTTCAGTTGATCCATCTACTGTTGGCCCAAGCCTCATCAGAAATGGTCTCCATGGAAGGGTGGCTGTCAAGAAGCCATTCTTAAGGAAGGGAAACGGGGAGAAAAGGCTGAGCTATGCCAAATGGGACGAGGAGTGGACTGAAAATCAACAGGTCTTATCAGTGAATTGCTGCATCTAATTTCTGTTTCCTGGCAATAGAGAAATGAGGGTGTCTCATGACTTTTGCACAGTGCTAAACATATGTTTTGTGGCTCGCATTACCACATTTGAATTTGCAAAAAACTGGTACAAATCAAGTCTTGCTCAATTTTGCAAGTATGAAAATACTTTTTAGTTCTGCAAATACAAGGCTTTTGTCCCCCATTTTACTCACCTAAATTAATACCCAATGGATGTGCTCAGGTTGACTCAACAATCAGATTTTTTTTAATGAGTTACTAAATAAGAAGTGGGGGGATGACTCCTCTTTGTCCACACCCAAATGCAATAAAACATGGAAACCTACTAGTACAGTGGGTAAGATGGTGATTGGTTTGCGATTTCTGCGATTGTGATTTTTGTGTCATCATAAAGGTTTGGGGTTTGAACCTGCTGGTCAGCTGGGACTTGTCTTACCTTTGGAGTTTGTATGTTCTTCCTCTACCTGCCCGTGTTGCTTCAGACCACTTTGGTTTCTTCCCACTGGTGAGGTGAAATGGTGTTTCTAAACTTGAACAGGTTCGAGTGTCAAGGCTTTTCCTTCTCTCTTTGTGAGTGCTCCGATGGAGTGTCCATCGCTGTCCTGTCCTGGGTACCCTGCACGTCGGCTTAGACAGGCCCGAGCCTCCTGCAGCTGTCCATAGCACAAAGCAGATGTATGTAGCTCATGGGTAATGAATAGCAGTTTGAAATTCTGTATTTTTTCATCTTTCCACTACTGAAACATTGAAAACAAATGTATCATAATATGTTCTAATCAGTTCGTAATCCGAAGAATAACGTCTGACAACCGGGGTCTAATAGCCTAGATTGGCTTGATATATCGAAACTATGAACTATCATGACACAAGCTGTTTTTATGTCTTGTTGGAATGCAAAATTGCATGTTACAACCCATACTAATGCAGTAAATGGTGACAACAATTGGACCTTTCTGCATATTAATTGCATGTTCATCATGACTGCATAAACAGTATTTTTCCTACAGTGACAAAAAACAAACCCAAAAACATTACTTTTCATAAGGCTGGCATTTGGAAATAAAAGTGCATGTTTTGTCGGGGGAAAAATGAATGTCATTCGTTTGAATGACGGCTAAAATGATTGCTGTAAACTGTAAACCTGTAGCCTGATTGTACAAGCTGTTCTACTTTACCATTTTTCATCATAAAGGCCTCTTGATTGCCCTCGTGTGATTTCATGCTTGTAGACAAATGTATTCATGGACTTCATGCTGGGAGATTGTTAAGAAAACCTCATTTGTGTGGGCACAAGTTCATGATTATAATTTTAAATGAAAACACGCCCAGAACTGTATTTGAATTGTAAAAGCTGTGCTTGACAACCGTCCTTGTTCTTACTTTGTCTGAAGTAATGATGTTTTTAAAGGACACATGCTAAAATGTCACACCATTAGTTGTAATCACAAGCAGTTTGCATTACAGTAATGTACTGTGGTGAGTTGATTCCATCTACATACCACCTTAATGCCGTACACAACTACACCAGGCCTGTAAAATCAGGACAAGTGTAGCTTTTAGATGGCAAAGAATACTCTCTGTTCTTAAGCCATAACTAATTCAGCACCAAAGCCTACAAACACTCAGAAATAATCCTGCTATCTTCATATGCAGTTCAGAACCTTTGATGAAAGTCAGCGGAGATCAAGGAAATGTGCCAAGTACTTTCCAATTTCCCCAACCTAATATAACAGAAAGCTTTCCTTCAAAGGAGCCCTCTTGTGGCTCTGTATTCTCCAAGTTCATTTTCAATAGTTCTAACATCGACAGCACATATTTCTGCCATATGGTGGGGGGGTTGCCTTTACCCCATGGTAGCCTCCCCTTTTGTGTAGTTGTTCAGTTTGGCTTCATGCATGCAGTATGGCAATGTGTCAATGTGCTTTCTGCAAAAAAAAAGAAAGAAGAAAGAAAGCAAAAACACAACTTTACTTAAAAAAAAAAGACAAGAGATGGATCATTACAAAAAACAGCTGTGGCCATGTATGATTGCCAGCTCTTGTATGTAAAATCTGAGCCATCCGAATAGCCTTTTTTTTTTTGCCAAAAGTCTTCATATTATGTTTCTGTAGATTGCTTCGAAAATAAAACAACAACGACCAAAGAAAAGAAAAATGCTTAGAACCAGTGTTTGAAAAAGTGAAGAGCTCTGAATCAAAGCTAGGGTGGGATAAAGGGGTCTAAGATGTATTTTACTTTAATGATGAACAACAAAACCACTTGGGTATGGCAAATCTTTTTTTAAATTCCCAGCTTTCTGGTTTATGGGAAAGTCTCGCCAATCTGACATCAAGTTGTGGTGAAAAAATCCTTTAGGACATGTCTTTATTTTTGTTGTTGCTGCTTGTGCTGGCAGAGTTTTACATCCTGGGATGCACCATGATGTCTCACCGGGTGAGTGTTCAGATCTCCACTTATCCAAAGCTTGGCAGGCTTATTTCTAATTTTACTTTCTTTTCATAAAATCCAAACTGTTTCCAGATGTTAGATCTGATGATGCATTTTGAAGATGCCACCTCACCTGCGTTGGTTACTGGACAGGTATATGCTTTCTTTATTCACATGCAACGACTGGGCATATATGCCAGTTTCACCAAGATAGGCTATTTAAACGGTATGCAGGCTCTGTTCAGTCATTGCACTTGTCGTTATAGTAACGGTGCAGACCCGATCTTGTCATTTCTCACATACAGTGAAGCAGAAATCCTGCTTTAGCTTTGCAGATCTGCAGTAAAATTTTATTCAACCCAATTTTAAATGTAGAATCAGGCCATTAACAGCTCTGTGGTAGATTTTAGGTGACCCAGAGGTCATACTGATGTAATACACTTTAAATTTTAAAGATAGGACTCTGATTCATATAGGTTAATCCTTACACCTCTAATATACTCACACATTATATACTGAGATTGATCTTTTGGAATCAAACATACTGGAATTTCAATATTAGAAAGACTGTGAGGCTTCCTACTGCTTTGTGGGACATTTCTCCAACCATTTCTCATTGGTAACTTCTCTTTCTGTAGTTAGTTGAAAGCTATGTTTGCCAGCCACACATAGTCTTTAATAAAAACCTTTTCAATTTGGAAACTACATATATTCAAGTCTATTACAAAGGCAGCTGGTGCAAGGTTGATTTCTTTGCATTTGACATGGAGCTTGTGCAGCTACAGTTCACAAAGCACTGTCACGATTATCGCCTTCTTGAGCAGAAAAGGTTCAGCTGCAAGAAACGACAAAAGCTACAAGAAACAACAAAAAACAAATTCGAAAATGTGCTTAGAATCATACAGACGTATGGCCAAGTCTCACTCCACAATGATAATAACAACGATAGCTAGATTTATCCAAGCAAAAAGGTTTAGTAGTGTCAGTGATGTGGATCAACGTAGCTAAGTGACATTATTAAGACTGAATACTAGCTAATGAGTGAGAAAATTACTATGATGAGAAGCTAACTCTTAACTGATTGCACATTCAGAATTTTTATTGCTTCTGTTTTACAGTACTTTTTCAACTCTAACTGGACATATGGCTGATCTTTGGAAAGCTATAACAAATTATATTCTACTATAATACCCTTAAAAAAGCCAGTTACCAGAAATAAACATCATCTTGGATGAACTGACTAAAGATCTCTCTGTTCGCGCACACGTTTTGAGGGCACAAGACGTAAAACAAGATTCTGCTGATTTTGATGATAAGCGTAAACATGTCTCATTTATACATTTGATATGTCCAGTTTCAGGTATAAAAGGGAAAGATAGGAGACATGAATAAGCCTCCTCAAATTCTAGATGCTGGTGGTGGCTCTGATGCTTGAGATGCTCAGAATAACAAACATGATGAGATGGAGAACACGAGGGTTGCCCGTAAGACAGTCTGAAAGACAGAACGAGCAAATTACGACAACCTTTAAAGAATGAAGACTATAGTCCGTTTGGCTACGAAGAATTGTCTAAAAGCTTATTAGATGAATGCACTGATGTGGTAATTAAGGATTGAGTTATTTCGACCATGTCAGAAAAGAAATGGCTAAGAAAATAATCCATAGAGGAAATAAAATGACAGCGAACGTATCTCCCTCATTGAACTTGCCCTTAAGCTTTATTACAATACTTTGGAGCAAATTTGCATATTTTATTAGAGTCAAATTTCAACACACCGTAAAATAGAAAAAATAAATTATGCATCAAATGTATCTAAATTAGAATGGCTTGACATCTCAACATTTTATAAATGTATGTGGGTGTGTTCATTTAAAATTGCACAAAGTTTGACATGACCAGTTTTTATTCCAGTCATTCTTTTGTTTTCGTGTTATTGAATGGTTTATTTAGATAGTAACGTGAATTCAGATGACATTACAGTTTTTTTTTATTTATCATTGAGCCAAAGTAATATAAAATCAGTGGGTGTCTTGTGAGGACTTGGTAAAATAACTATGACACCACACATTGTAGTACAGTCCTATTATCAAACGGTAAAGGATCCTTAAAAGCAAGATAATATCAACTGATATAGTACGGTAGTTTAAAAACGCTTGATAGGCAAACAGTTTGGCTTGCCTTCATGCTTGGTTTGATTTTCTGATTAATACTGAAAGCTGGGAGGACTATCGTAAATTGCCCTTTTTTGTCAGCCTTTTAAAACATTCTGAATGCATTTAACCTGTTCAGATGTTGTATACTGTACATGCAGATTAAGCAAATTGTTTAACCATCCATAGCAGTAACACACAGCTCGTGTTATGTACATTAATTGAATCAATCAGGCTAAGCACAAAATCCCCCCTTTTGATGTTAGAGCAATGCAGGAAATTGCTAAAGCTTGCTGCACCGTAACTGTAATACAACGGAATATCTACAAGCAAACACACAACACTCGAGACCTTCATCTCTGAAAATTCCAGCAACAATAATTGGTCAAATAAGAATAGCCAAATATCTATGAGAAGTGGGATTAAATGTAATAGATAGATGTAAGATACATTTAATGACTGAATCCAGATATACTTAATAGGTCTAAGTATGGTCAGAGTTCAATAGCCTGATGGTGTGCAGAAGAAATTATAACTCATCCTGATAGTCTGTGCTTTGTGTGAACAATGCTACCTGCTAGAGGGCAGGAGGTTTAACAGGTGGGTGGCTGGATGTGATATAAAGAGATCGTCACAGGCAGTGGGAGGTGTAGATGATGGCAAAATTTGCAAGTGACTGCAAAGACTGCTGCATTTATCACCATCTGAAGGGCCTGTTGAACCATAATGTTTGGCAGTATGTCAGCACGGTCTCCGAGATACACCTGTAGAAGTTCACCAGGAGCTTGTTTGGCAGCTTGGTGAGTCTCTTGCAGAAATGTGTGGCATTGATCCAAAAACTGAATTGTACCAATGCTGAACTCGTTTATTGTCAGTGTTTCCCAAGCACTCAAATGGAATCTATTGGTATTCATGTAAAAGTTTGAAAAACTACTAAGTGAAAAATGAGACGTGATCATCAACTCTCGATTACTGTTGCCCTGCACCAAATCAGTCCATCAGACGCCCGCTGACCGGAGTTATTCCTTCAACTTCCGTTTTTGTTTTAGGTTTTGTGTTTTTAGCTAAGGGATCAGGAGAAGCAGTAATTCAGAAAAAGCATAACTTGATGCAATATGTTATTACCGGGTCAGTTTTATTGCAGGCAATGTTATTCTTAACCTTAATTGTTTTCTTATCGTCACAGCCCGGCTCTAAGGCTGCAACAATGATCGGAGACAGACGAGAGTTTTTAATTACGAAAATAACTTTTATTCACAAAATTAACTAAAGTAAAGAAACATGGATGTCCGTAAACAAGGACAAAACAGCAGCCGCCCCGTAAACTGGTCTAACCAAGTCAACCCAAGAGCATGTGATTTGAGGAAAATCATGTGATTAATAAGATTAAAAATTTTAATCGCTGCCCAGCCCTATTTAAAACACGAGCCCCGGGTGTGGCGCAATCAGCCGGATGAGCCCTCTGCCTTACTCCCTGCACAAGGGAAGAAACAACAACAAAAAAAAGACTGGGACAACTAGTGGAGCGGAGGGGTCGACACATAACTTAACTTTAACCAAGTTGTTTATAATGTTTAAAACAGTGAGGAAACAGCAACTGAAAGTGCAAGGAAATTATGACTGAGTGTAAAAAACACATTTCAGAGGGAAATTCCTTAAAGGCACTAGAGGTGAGGACAGGGCTTGACCTCTACTCTCCCACTTATCAGTCTGGTGCGTATAGCTACAGGCAACAATCCTTTTGACCTACAGACTTTTTTAAATATTAAATGTGATGGAACAGTCTATATGTGAGTAATTCCGAAAAATCCGACACTGTGTTACTCCATGGCATTTTTTCATGGGCAAAACAGTCAAAATCATGTTTGTGGACATGAATCAATTGTTTAAATCTATGTGACTGTTTCACGTGTTCACAAAATAAACTGTGGGTCCAATAAGTACATGTACATAGAGTCCCTAACGACCACAATATGAGATTGGTAGATGAGCATAAATCTGATTCTTTGAACTGGTGTGCTGTTAGATGTGCTGAGAAGCTACATTTCAGCTTTGCTCTTCACAAAATGATTTAATTCCTTCATCATTTCATCACCACTTTGCAATTAAGATAAGCAGCCCAAGTTCTACAAATTTCCATGATGAAAATAGAATAGTTAACTAGCTAGGTGTCAGAACTGGCATGGCGTGGATGGCTATTTTTAGGCAGATGCATTGCTTCCGTTTCTTTTTTTGCAACACTATGATGTTATTGGTGATGTTGGCTTTTGCTCTCTTTGAATACCCATTTTGCATTCTGCATGAGAGACTGATGGAATCAAGTTTAAAATGTCACCTAAGTAGGAGTGTTTATGATCTTCTTTCAGATAAGACTCATGTCACCAATATGTCATCTTTCTCTCATGTATTTGACACCTTAAAAGTCTGCCCGTGATGCCTTCTGGGAAATAACATGACATTTCATCCATTCATTTCATCATCATTCTTTCTTTTTCTTCTTCTTTCTCTCCAAAGCAGATCTTTCGAAGCAAATAAGCCCATCCCGCACAGCTACTTAATTTACAGCATCTTTCTTTGATAATAAGCTATTTTGGTAAGCTTCACACTGTGAATCTACCAAATTAACATATCAAAAATATGATAGAGTTGGTCTGCAATTATGTCTGTCACTCACATCTGAAAAGTAGCTCTCATGCTTTGGCATGCCTTTATTATTTTTTGTAGGTTTTTTTTACGTCACGTATTCTCAGCCAAGAGGGCTAAATTGGCAAAGACAAAAAATAGAAAAAAGTGCTTTTTGATATAGTTCTACTACATGTAAAGTCATAGAGACATACAATCTATGTACTGACTTTATACAATTATTTATCATTCCAAAAATATATGATCGAAAAATATAAATATAAAATATATACATGTGTTTCACATTAGTATATCTCTTTATATTGAAGGTGATAATGTTATGTAGCAGTACAGCAGGTAATATCTGTTGGCTGTGAAAGTCATTCTTTGGGCACAAATGTCAGGAATTCACAGGTATCTGCATGAATGTTGTCTTTGTTTAACAACATTCCAAATATGTAGACTGTAAAGATTCTGTGTCTTCGTATTCAAGTTGTAATATGAGAGTTGATCTTGGTTACTGCATGTTTGTCATTCTTTTTTCTCTAAGTGATGAACAAGTCAATAGCGAAAGCAACCATTGACACCAGCTTTATCTGTAGTGTATGACCTTTCATTCTTCAGCCTCCCTTTCTTAGTTCTTGGTTACTGCTGCTTTCATATCAGCCTATTCGGTGCTATTCTGACTGGCCACATAGCAAATAGATTTTTCCTTTAGCTGGGTCTGAGGCAAATGACATTCGAGAACAGAAACCTTTAATGGGTTCCCTGGGAGAAGGTTTATTTAGCTAATATCTTAAAAAACACTAAACAGGGTAAATTACAAAAGAAGTAGCAGTTCTACTAAGGAGTGATTGAGGAGATTTGAGTTGTTTTTCTGCCTTTTCTGTTAGTGCTCTGATTCGTTGCATAGAGGCAAAACAACATGATAAAACGAGACTGCATTAGCACAGACCAAGATGAAAATTGACTAAAGAGGAAAAGCACAACAATGTCACCACATAGTCAACTATTTAATCAATTATTAAGTTCACAATAACCTACAAGTAGAAGCCACATAGGAAATATTCACAACAATATGGGGTGAGGATCCAAATAAGAAAATGATGGCTTAATCTGGCCCTTGTTGTATCTCATAATGCTGCCTGTGAATATGTACATTTCGAAGATCAAAGACTCTGCTGTGCATCTAGAAAGGAATAAACGGCTGTAAATCAAATCTTTTCATTTTCACTATCGAGGACACAAATGCAGCTTTCATGAGGGATTCGCTCTGATGAGTCTAAATTCTATTAGGCTTTGCTGTCCCTCGCAGAAGCAATAGCAATACCCTGGACCAAGAGAAACAGAAAAAAGTCAAAGTCTTTGCTTCTGAACAAAACACTGATTGGATCTGACAGAATCTTTGGCAACCAGTTTAACCAGACTGTGTCAGCCAAGGTCATTTTGACTGACTCCACCTGAGGTCTGTTTCACGTAGCAGGTTTAGTGAAAACTCTGAGTAGGTTAACCCTGAAATGAGGGAAACCCTGAGTTTTCCGTTTCACAAAGGGAGGTAACTCAACCCCGAGAAAGAGGGGTAACTCTAGCCTGTTTCACAAAGAGAGGTAACTTAACCTCACGGTCAGTTACCGGAGTAACAGACTCTCTGAACCTAACCTGGTCGGGACCAGGTTTTATTCAAAAAACCTTGAGTTTCTTTCTGTCTCCGCCCTCTTTCAGCCACACACGCCATTTGATTTCCTCATTCATTCAGTCAGCAGAGCGAGTTCTTCTACTTCTAGAAGTCCATTAGGCACAGTAGGAGGCGACTTTTTTCACGAACATGGCATGTCCTTTTGACAACGATCCCGTGGATGAAGGTTTAGCATTATTGCGCAGAGAAATAAATATTCGTCGGAGATGGTTATCAGACCGCGCACAGATTTTTGCATTTACAGAAAATTATCTTTTTGAGCGGCACCATCAGAATGTGTTGGGACAAAAGAAAAAAAAGACATAAAAGACAAATAAATATTTGTATGAATAGGCTTAAAAAAGACATATATAGGCCTATTATATTTTATAAAGGCACTCGTGTCTTGGGGGTGGATTCCCTCAGCCACTGCCCTCCCGTTAGAGGTGGCGGTGCTGGGCACCACCCGTTTTACGGGCATCTGCCTTCTTTCTGTTGGCTCAGTAGAAGTCTGTGTTAGTTTAAATAGGCTTAATTATTTAACAGAACATGATATAGATGATGACTCTAAATTGTCCTTCGGAGTGACTGTGAGTGTGTATGGTTGTTTGTCTCGTTTGTCTCTATGTGGCCCTGTGATGGACTGGCGGCCTGTCCAGGGTGTACCCCGCCTCTTGCCCATTGACCGCTGGGATAGGCTCCAGCCCCCCCGCGACCCGACTGACAGATTCAGCGGTAGGCTATAGATAATGGATGGATGGATGGTATAGATGAGAAGACATAGTTTATGTGTGTGAAAACAGCATTATGTTGGGAATAAAATTACTGCACAGTCAAATAGCCACTTAATATTTACTTTACAGTGTAAAACATGATCAAAATGAGGTACCTCCATGCCGAGGTCTCACCTGTTTGAACAATGTTTTTATATTTCATCTTAAACTGCTGCCAAGAGCGCTTCTCCCCCGCGAGATTGCACCTAAATGAAATAAATGAATGGGCTACCATTCAAGCAGTTTCCCCTGTAATATTATTGTGATTGCAAAGGACTACATTTAAACTTACACTTTTGTAGCTGCAGCGGTGTTGCACTTATTTCTAAAAACGTATTGAAACTCGCCGTATGAGCGCATTAAGATTTCCAATTCGAGGTTGGTGAAAAACGTAGCCCCTCCTCTTCCCCGTTGCCATGGTGACTCGTCGAATCGGGGCTCCATTGATGCTGGCTTTTTAAAGTTGTGGTGCACGCGCTAAACTCAAGGTGAACTTACTCAGAGTTGATTAACCTCACTCAAATCAGCGTTTCTGGAACCGAAAACTCAGGGTTTTCTATCTCAGAGTAGATCAACTCAGAGATCAGGAATAGACTCAGAGTTGGTTGAACCTGCTACGTGAAACGGACCCCTGAGGTCAAAACTTTTGTTTTATTTTGTGCAAATGCCATGTTGCTCGTATAGCCTCTGCCACCTACTATACCTGAGACTTCATTGAAATGATGGAGCATTTCAGTCCTAAACTTTAACAGCAATAATTCATCAGGATTGGCTGAACCTCTAAGTGCCATTCACTTTCTGACAAATGGGGCATAGAATTAGGTGTAGGGTTTAATTTCCTTCTCCAGCGCCAAGCAATTAGACTAATATCAGTATGATGAATGTGATCATATATTTCTATTTATCTGCTTAACTCAAGTGGTCCTTCTGGGGTCAAATACTGCAGGTTTTGTAGATGCTTTCCTTTAATTTTACTATATTTGAAATCACATATTAATAAAGGGTAAGTGGGAAATGCTCTGGAAGGTCATGCAGTATGTGTGCTGTGCTGCATATGAGCATGTACGTCCATGTGAGTGTGAGCTGATGCGTAGGTAAGAAAACTCCTGGATGTTTTGGTATCCTAGACATCGCCGTGTGATAGAGGGGGTTGGTTTATTTCAATATGTCGAATGGAAAGCAGTGTTGTTACATCATAAAGTTATGTATCGTCTACTGCTGCAAAGCTCCTGGGTCACGTTAGAGAGAAGGGGTAAAAGACACGTTTGCTTAGCGAGAACTAACGATGCATACCGAGTGAGCTTTAACTTTGAGAGTAATGATCTCTGGTTTGGAGCTTGTTTGTTGAGAGCTTTAAATGGGAGGAGAAGGATTTTTTAATTTTACTCTGGATTTCACAGGGTTAGAAAAACTAGAGAATTTTACACTTTAATCTGGCACTGTGTTGAGTCAGGCAAATATTTCAAAGAATGCTCAATGGAACGGATGGCTTTAAACCATTACCACCAAAATCTTAAAAAGGGATTTTTCATACCCTGTCAATCTAATATGTAGTCTAATTAAATCTCCTCTTTCAAAACCAATGAGTGCCTAAAAAGTATGTGGCCCTAAGTGCAATTTCACTGTGCCCCAGTATAGAAGAAATCAACTGCTCTTAACCACAAGAGGGGTCCACTCCTTTATCGGACAGAATTTGTGAGATAGACTGGGAAAGCTTTGTGATGGTAAAATAATCTAATCAGATGAACTGGCAACAGGTCAGTCATCTGAACGATAATATGTTAAGATGACGAGAGAAGCCCAGAGAGAATGCGTCTTTCCAGTTGCATAAATAAATTGCTGGCGTTCTTTGGTTCTGAAAACCATGGATATGAATAATCTATTGTCGTTTAGGTTTGTGAAAGGATGTATTATAAACGTATACATTCCTCAAACTTAACAAAGCCATTTTTGGTGTCACACGGTGAGGTTAGGTTGGGGTTTTTGTCTTGTCTCCATGTTTTGTCATTTCCTGTTTTATTTTGAAAAGTAACTCTCCTCTTGTTTCAGGTCACTTGCCCTTCCTCATGTGTCACTTGTTGGAGTGTCTTCCCTGATTCCTGATTGTGTCCACCTGTTTCCCATTACCCTCATGTGTCTTATAGTCTGCGTCTCCCTTTGTCTTGTGCCTGAGTGTTTCGTCTTTTCGTTCACCCAAGCCTGCCATAGCCACAGAGATTCCTGCCTTGTTCGTGCGTTTTCCTAGCCTCGATTTCAAGCCTCCTTGCGAGTGATTTTTTTGTTCATAAGTTTGATAATTTAGTCTAAGTTTTTCATAGCCTTTTGATAGCCTCCTATTGGAGTGATTTTTTTGTTATAGATTATGTTTCTCGATTTTGTAGAGCCTCCGGTTTAGCCCCGTTCTGACATTTGGTGCCCCAAAAAAATCTCACATACTGTAAAACTTAACCACAATCCAGTCAACTGATGCTTGGTCATAACTGTTGTGGCCATTTATGTTTCTAAATCATAAGTTTTATCGATTTAGTTTTCTTTGGGCAGTTAGAATATACTTTAGTTAGTTTGGAATCAAAATCCGTAATTCAATTTTATATTTAAAATTGTTTAAATTATTTTGGTAACTTTTAGACCCTCCCATTAATTAGAGAGATTAAGAACACACCAGGGGGCGTGTTGGAGGAGCTTTATGTTTGTCAAATGTCCGGTGTGAAGACAGGAGGTTTTGGTAAAATGATTTTTTTTACCACTTTTTGAGCTTGTAAAATCAGATTAAGTTAGCTTTTGTTTTTCATCTAAATTGTAAGAGATTTTTAGTTATTGTTTTGTTCATATTTTTTGTTGGAAATAATCTACATTTATTTTTTAAACAATCAAGTCGGAAGTGCGTTCAAGAATCAAACCACCTGTTGCCACCCACGGCCTTTCTTAGAAAATGTAGTTTGGAAACTTAGAAGGCTGCGACAATAACCATTCTACATGTAACTGTAACTTTTGTCTTTTTTAACTATTGCAGCCGCATGCGAGTCAGGGCACCAATGCCCAAGGACAGCTTGAGATACCTCTAATGAACAGAAAGTTTCATATAGATATTTTAATATTATACAATGTTGAGGTTTGCAGAAATGCGAAAAATTGTTATCATACCACCGAGCTGCATGCAAACCAAAGGAAATTGTTTGGAAATATGCCTGTGAGTAATAAGCTGCCTCACTGCAACTGGAAAATTGGACTGCTGCACAACATTTTAAGCTATATTAGTTTAGTTAGCTTGGCCTAGTGAAGTTTGTTTTCCCTTCACTGCAACAGTTGGATGAATTTCTGTCTATGCCCACAGATGCCACTGTCTCTGCTCAAGAGCAGACTTTTACTAAACTCAGGAAAGCAAACATTATTACGCATGAATTCTTAGGCTAAAAGTTGTAGATCCTCCCCGACTGTCATACAACCGCAAAAACGAATCATATTGTGATCTTCTTTTTCTCATGATAGCATATAGCTTTTATGTTATGATCTCGAGAAAAGAAAAGGCTAATTTCTTGAGAAATTTGAATGAATTCTTGAGCATCAAAGTAGGTAATGGAAGGCAAAACCACTCTTGGCTTCTGGTGTGTGTTCATGATGTTATGACGCATCTCATTGGCAGCAAATAGCTTGTACAGATCCATATTTGTCACATTGCGTATGAAACATTAAATGCATTGTCATTACGTCTTCCTGTAAACCAGTAAGATATTATATAACAAGGGTATATAATAAGTCCGGAAAAACAACCTCATATTAACCAATATTTTCTCTCTTTCAGCTCAAAACTGGAAAAAAAATTAAAACGATTGTGTGCTTTTGACATTTTATGTTAAAAAAAAAAACTAAACACTTTTGTCGACTGAAAATTTGTGCCGCGATCCAGCCACTTTCAACCAGAAGTCAACAATGAAATGTTACAATGAAATTTTAGCACGAATTACAGATTTTTTTTTTTTTACAGTTGTGCGTTATACATATTTGCAATCATTTTTGTGACATATACGTCAATGAATTAATAAGGACTAAACTACTTGTGCTGAAAGTGGTCTAGATTTAACCTGGGATATTTATGGCTGAATAAGGTCTATCATCACATGCAATGTTGAAATTATATCTAGTGCTTCCTGAAAGTTGTTTATCCTCCATTCTAATAGTTACGTTGAAACAATGGACTTTGTTACTCGAAGCTAACGGCGCAAAATGATGTCATATTTTGAGCCAGTGTTTGTTCAGATATGTTCATTGTTATCCTGCTTTTGTTAGTATGAGTAATGTCTCTGTAGAGGCGAGGGCTGGATCTGTGTGACCCCTGTGATGTCTCTACAGACAGATGTCAAATGTGAAGCCTGGCAGAGTATCACACTGTCCCAATCTGTTTGCGCTGCCACTCTTTATGCAGTGTGAGTTACCATAGTCAGGACAAATTACTGTAATCCATAGAACATTTCGCTCACCTTGGTTGCAGGTGATCATTGATAACAGGCTTTCAGAACTTTCCATTTTGAGAACATAGAAATGAATAGAACCCATTTACCCCAGTTTGGAAGCTGTTTCCGGAAGGGTGCCCTCAATCAAAAATCACTGTGATATTCCTTGAGTCGGAGTGTTGCTCCTTAACCGAGTTTACCACGATTTTATCATACTCATGCCTTATTTATGTCTACAGTTCTTCTTAAAAATCCAACAGAAATCTGTATTTGGAGCATGTTCTGGAGTTCTGGATTTGGCAGATTAAAACTCTTAAACCCTTGTACCCTTCAGAGGAATGACTGTTGATCTATTTGCTCTTGTTATTGTGAATGAAATGTTACAAAACACTGAGCTTGATTGACTCTGACCCCTGGCTGTTTTACATGGGCAACTTGTCAGTTTGTCCAGTTGGTGATAAGAGGCAGAAAATCTGTCCACTTAGAGCGCTAGCATCACTTCACATTTTCGCTTAGCACGACGAACTGTCGGTAGATAGCAGCATTTCAAATGACTGAAGCTTATCTTAGCAAGCTCTGGTGCATTTTCTGAGTGGATTTGGTGATACATGTTACTGCTGGAAGTTCAGCATCCTGTGCTCAGACCTGAGGCTCGTTCCACTGCGGTTCACCCCTTTGATTTAGTCCTAGAGAAGGTTCTGTGAACTCTGTGGTATGCACTGCTGTTTGGCATAATTCAATCCATCGCTACTCATAGACAGTTTGAAGAGCAGCAATTATGACATGTAAGCAGAAAAGCATTTCAATGCACATTAATAATTATTTGATGTCAACAGAAAAAAACTTTTATCTCACTGTTCTTGGAAGTGACTCCAATGTTTCCAATTAAACTGAAATGTTCTCCTGGACCATTTATCAACGGCTTATATATGTAACTAAAATTAGCTAACACTTGATGATATGCTTCTAGAAAAAAGAAGAACATGAAGAAAAATAATTACTAGTAGGTGTAGTGCATCCAATTAATGTCAACGATGGCTAATTTGACAACCATTCCTGACAGCCTGTTCACCGTACCTACTCATGTGAAGCATGAAGAATTAATTACAGGTGATTCTGAATGTGATTTAAATTAAAAGCATTTGCTCTTTGCAAAGATATTCAGCTGTGCCCAATTATTATTGTAATTTGATGAGTGATATTGCAAGGATGAAAATAGCCCATCTCTTTCTGTTATTCTCATGTGCTACTTTGCATTAATGTTGACCTTCTCTTGCTTGTCTTGAGGTTTTTTTGGGCAAAGCAAACCAATTGTTTATGACTTTAAAGTTTGGCGCTTTTGGACCTAGATGTGTCTATCAAGGGTGTAAATTAAGGGCTGAGACAGCAAGAAAAAAAGCTCAGAAATTCTCACTTATAGGGAGTTGTTGTGAGGGTGAAGCTATCAGGGCTTTACTTACTATTTTAAAGACACACTGCCAAATACTATGTGGGATTAAAAGTACAAAGCACAAAATACAATATTGATGTCTGGAAATGTTAAATGGCAGAATGGCTACAATTCCAAGCTGACTTCAGGAGTAAGATTCAGAGGAGGGTCATCTGGGCGAAGCAAACTTTCTGACAGTGAGGGATTGTGGCGCCACAAGTCCTTCCTGCTGTGACATTAGTCATCGTTGCCAGTTCACTCATCTCAGGGTTAGGCTGGATAATTCATCATCGGTTGACATGAGAGGGACTCTTGTTGAATAAGGAGGATTAGGATATTTATGGTCAAAGGAAGAAAATATCCCAGCTGCCGGTTTATGGAAGAACAAATGGTGAGTTAGACTGTTGGCAGCCTCTCTTTTTTTCTTTTATGATTGGTGTTCTCTCGCACTTACATCCAAAGACGTACTGTCAAGGACTCTGTGTTTCTCAGCTGAAAGAGAAACACAAATCAAGTTGTATCTGAAGAAGTTGCAATGCATCATATTTCTGAAATACAAAAAAGACCCACTCATTCCAAGTCTCCCCAAACCTATTCTTCGAGACATAAAATGGGGATTAGTTTATGTTTGTCACTGCGCTGAGAACGAAGACGCGGTACCAGTAACGGAGCCAGAAAATGTTTACAGTGTTGACCAGGCTGAGACCATTACTCTCACTGGGGTGGCACAGAAACGGATGTCTCCTTATTGTGTGTCTTGAGTGATACATTGTGGGGTATAGAGTTATTCTTTCGGCCCCTCTTTGACCACTATGTAGAACTATATATGTTAATGGAACCCTCCACTGATTAGGAGTATTTTCCAATATTAAGCACAGATATACAACACAGTTATGTGACAAATTTTCTTTCCAAAGCTCTTAAAAGCTGCCTTCATTCCTGCAGTTTTGTAGCAGTCTCTACTGGAGCTTCAATGGACCAATAGCAAAACCTTGATAACATGCGCTTCACTGATAAACAAAAGATAAATACAGATGATATTTTGTTTGAACCTTTCAAAGTCAATGTGCTAAATTAACTTTGAATTGTTTCTCTATCGAGGCCAAGGTTTTTTGTTAAGTCTTTTTCATGGAAGTGCTCTCACGCTGCTGCGTTTTTATCTCTAGAATTCAGGATTGAAAGTCCAAAAACATTTAAAGCGCGAAAGGAAATACTCCTCGTCAGATATTTATATTCGGATGAGTTGAAGAAGGACCCCTAACACATGATGCTTATTGAAAAAAATCCCATAGCATATGTGTCGTAGCTGTGTCATTGTCTAAGCAAATGCGTATGCCCTTTTAAAGGAAGTTTTAAAGGATTTTTAGAGTTGTGTCCAAAGTGTTTGTCTTAACCAGCATTGGCAGCCTTCAAAATTGTTCATAATTTTCTAGCATAAATCACTGACTGAAGAACAAAAGCAGAACTGTCCTTCGCATTATGATCACACTGCACTTCCTCACTTAGACGCCTCTATATTCTACAAATCTTTTAAAGGCATTGTCATATAAGCGAAGAAAAATTATTGAGACATCCTTTATTTTAAGTTAACTTTAAAAAGTAGCTATTTACAGCCAGGAGAATACAAACACAGCGATATGACCAATCATTCAGAGAGCTCCTGTGTGTGTGGTAAGGGGAACGGAATGGAGTTTGGGCTACAGTGAGGAATCAGAAGGCTGGTCAGGCTGAATGACTGTTATTGTCACAAGTGCGGAGGTTTCCAAAATTAAATATTAACCAGCAATGAGTCCACTGGTGATAAATGGTAGGATTCAAAAAGTTGGGATTCACAATTAAAATTGATTTGGGATCAGATTAAACGGTAGGCTAATAGACTAAAAACAAATAAAAAAAGGCAAGAGCTAAAAAAAACAATAAAATGTGTCAACCAGAAATAAAAAAACCATAGGGTAAAACCATTTAAATATAACAAACAGAGGCTAAATGGAATAAAATGTAACAGTCAAAGGGCCAAAGAGTCATGGTCTTCAAGGTCCAGTACGCCATCAATTGCCAAGTGGCCGGGTCCGTGGAGTTGTCTTGGTTCTGTGTTCTCGGCTGATGTCCTCACACGGCGTGATCACGGCCCGCCACTGCACCTCAAAGAATAAGGAGAGTACTCAGCTTTCCAGCAACGATAGGGACAGGAAAAACACATTCAACGAGCAAGAGGAGAAAGTACTTTCCTTGACCACTTGAACACAGGTTGTTGTGTTAAGACTTCGTCCTCGTCGCCGTCCTGGGCTGAAACCCCTGCTCATAAACCCCTGCTCATAAACCCCTGCTCATAAACCCCTGCTCATAAACCCCTGCTCATATCCGCGTAGCCGACAGCAGGCTCCAGTTTCACCCAATTGGCCCCAGCAAAGGTGTGGTCATCTTCCTTTCACTCCGTTCTCCTTGTCGTTCCCATGGTCCTGCTGTCGTTCCGTTACCGTTCCGTTACCGTTCCGTGCTGCTGTCCTTCCTCGTATCGGCTCCCCTTGCCCTTGCTGCTGTCTTTCCTTTCTTCTTTTCTTGTTCCCCTGTGTCAGTTCCCCCTTTACCGGTCCCACTGTCCGTCCTACATGCCATTCTTATCTTTCTTCCCCTGTTTCGCCCTTGCCGGTTCCCCCGGTTCCCCCTTTACCGGGCCTACATGCCGTTCCTTCCCTTCTTCCTCTGTTTCCCTCTCCTTCTGTGTCCAACCTCCCCACTTACATCCATGCTGTCAATCTGTGAGCGCACCTGATGTCCATTTCTCATTACTGGCTCCTCTGCGCAAGCCAGTGATACGGGGTGAGGGTGTGGTCAGATCAAGGGCTTTGAGTCGATTAATAAAAGTCCAACATAAAAATATCAAAGGCATGCAAAGTGTTCATCACACATCATGCAACACAAAATAATATTAAAAGTCACAGATGCTGCATGCTTTAAAACAACACTCTAAAATGACGCTTTCATATAAAAAACACGATAAAAAGCCTTGATCCACCAGTTGACATTATCACCCCTGGTCAACCTTAGCAACCCCTTGGCTTGGCCCCACGCCCCACCTGTCCTCATCAAAAGTGGCTTGGAAATTAATCTCTCGAAAAGATACAGCTATCTATAAGGGTACAAAACCATATCTGCAGATTAGTTTCCGTAAATCTTCCTGGGATGTCAGGTTTCTTTGTCATTCTCAGTCTCTAAGCTCACATTAATGAATAAAGTATTTTTCTATTCCATTCTATACTATACTATTCTATAAATTGTTTAGTGGAGTTGAGGTCAGGCTACTTCAGACTAAAGTCAATAACAGCCAACACTCCTTGGTCTACTTGGGTCTTTTTTGTCACATTTTTGATACGCAAATTCTTCTCTGTGATGACTCAAAGCTCAGGTTGTGGCATGTCCCAGAGTGCCAGAATGCTATATCTTCTTAATCAAGATGGAATTTATTTAGCTCAGCTATCAAACACTCCAAGACTTCAATATGCCACCCCATCTTTCCCTCTGGAGTTTGACCCCTGTGGTATCATTATCTCTCTCGTTCATTTCGTTCCTTGCATTTCTGTCACTGCAACACTTTTCTCATCATCCGCTGTGAAATTCTTCTATGTCCTGATCCCACCCAAGACTCATTCCATCCTTGGAAACCACCACTATACGGCCTCTTTTGAAAGGATGCATGCCGATTGGATTTTTGTGTTCCTTACTCATTAATTTGTGTGTCTTCTTTGGGTACAACTGATGCAATGTGATATAAGGTGCTTGAGTTTGATACTGACTTGACCTCTCTTTGCTTAGAGTGACTGTTTGACACTGTCACATGGCTATCATGAAGTAATATCTATTAACTATCAGGAAATGTTATGTTGTAGAGTCAATGCACAGCCATATTTCTAACAGTTCTACAAGGGTTGCAAGTTGATTTACCTGAAAAAGCGTCAGAAGAGTGCTGCTTCTGTGGAAAGATAAAACCGAATGTGTTCTCAGACCTTTGGACCTTTGTGCATCTGTAAAAAATTGATATATCTGAAGAAGATTTTTGATTTTTAAAGACAGCTTATGATTTTGTAATATAACGTTGACGCAAAGCTGCAAAATTATTACGCATATTATTGTAAGACTGTAGAAGGGAAAGATTGCGGTTTTACATGATTATTAAATCAAAATAGATGAATGAATAAAGATTAATCAAAGAAAAAGTTCACTTCGACACAGACTGCCTCCTGTATTTGCATCGAACTGAAACCACAAATAACTTGAACTGACAATAATGTAAATCTAAGGCTGCATAAGAGTTTTGGAACTTATTTGTATTTATTAACCTGGACATGGATCCAAAACATCTACGACTTATGCATCCAGCACTCAGTAGCCTAACAATCAGTGAGCATATACATAATTTAAGGGAGGAAAGATACTTGGGGACTGACATTTGGAAACGACAGATAACAATACAACAAAAAGATCAAAGAGAGGAAACATTTCCACTTTGAAGAGGCATTTCTGTTGTCACTGAATTTGTGCTTTTTGTGGAAAATTAAAAGCAAGGACAATGATCAACGGATGTATTTGACTGTGTGTATAAAGGCTTTATTTTTCTCACTTTAAAAAAAAAAAAAATTATTAGCACAGGCGGTTGATCATTGTCATTTCTGATGTCTGTCTCAGATTTTTCCCCTTGAAAATGAAATACCATGTCCATCTGGCTGTGCCAACCGTTTTTTTTTCAATTTGTTCATCTGATTCACAGAACATATGTCAGTATCCATCAGGTTATTATCTGAAGTATCAAAACGTTGTTTTAATATGTTTTCCAGGAAAATTTCAGATCCTTGTTAAGAGGCTCATGAAAAAAAAAAAAATAATGATGGATAAAATAATGAAAAACTCCCTTTCCTTCATATGGAACCTTACAGTGTGTTTAAAAGTAGTCTCCAGTTACTTCTTAGCTTGTTTTTAAACAAAAGAATTGAGACGTCCTCGAATCATATTAAGTATCAGCAGGCAGCAACATAATATTTGATGTCAGTGTTATAACCTCAAATAACAGTGTGGCTGTTCAAGTCAAAGTAGTACTGACAGCCAACTGCAAGCTCATCTATCAACCTGTATTTTGAGAGCTATCGAAGCTGTTAAAGTGGAGCCGGGTGAATTTGTACAGCTTTTTCAATCAGTTTATCCAAACGGCCTCAATATTTTACTGACACTCCCTTAACAAAATCTTAGGGTATGGTCATTACTCAGAGAGGAGAGTGATAGAAGTCAGCAAATTCATTGCAAAACAGTCTCACACCACAGTCTGGAACAGCTACGTTGGCTCAAATTGCCAAACATAATAGTGTCCCAGTAAAGGCTCAAAAATTGTAAAGTTGTCAGAGCTTAATTGGTACAGCTTAAGCTTCAATTTATCTTATGACATCCATTTTCCACATCATGCTAGTCTTTACTTTGCCACAGATAATGCAGAAGGTGCCAACTCTTGTGTACCAAAGTCTTTTTGATGAAGAGATTCCTGTTCTGGGACCTGCCCTGCACAATGTTTTCTTAAGGAGTCCTAATGCTTTTCCTTTTCCCTCCCACTTGTGATGCCTTGCTTTTCTACTGCTCTCTTGTCTGCAAATGGTTGGCGCTAAATGTACAAGACTGGGGTTTGCATTAATGTGCATGGTTAGGTCTATGGCTTACAAAGTACATGGTTGGACTGTTACAAAAGCCGACACGCTTAAAGCACATGTTTTCTATTCATGGCTTGTGATTCCCATCATTTCATGTGACTACTGCCCTGTCACTGTTTACAAACATGGACTGTTCTACGACTAAGTGTGGGACAAGTGGGCAAATGTGTGTGTTTCTATTTCTGGTGAGACTACTGTTTTCTTTTAAAATCGCCACATGCTCAAAAATGATAAATTTGCAACATTTTCTAGGCTCCAGAAATCAATACATGCCTCTGTTCTCCATTGTAAATCATAACATGCTTATGTTTGCAAAATGTAAAGCTGTCACAGATGTGATATTGCACAACTATTGCATTCTTCAAAAATGCATAAAGGAGACACAACCGGCACGACAGGAGATCCAAGTACGTGTCCGTTTTATTAGTGGTATATGCGGAAAAAAAGGTCTCTTACAATCCAAAGTATACACAGTGTTTTAAATATGCACTGATGGATGGATAAATCACAAGAGCCAAAGGTTATGCCAAGCCTACGTGTGAGCTGACACAATTCTTTACCGTTCAGTCCTGAAAACAAATAGAATAGCAAGAGCAAGACACCTTTGATAGATTGTTCCTTTATGTTTTCAATCCACCAGAGTTCATCAGACACTATTGGAACAATAACAGGTTGGGAGAAGAGCCTACTGTGCTGCACTCTTGATCAAATTATTGTGGGTTTGTGTGACACTGGCACATCCTTTCAACACACGCTTAAACACCATACTTGGCTGTCTTAATGCCACCCCCCAAGGCTTTGTGCTAAGGGACCGAGAGCAGACGTAAGGTTTATATTTGGATTCTCTTTGGCTTTTGATTAGGATAATAAATCCATCCTCTGAGGGTTTTTTTTTTTACTCAACATTGTTACAGTCAGCTGAGAATGGAAGGTGGCCCTGCGCATTCTTATCCGTCATACCATTCAGTGCTACCACGTCAGCCCCAGCAGAAATTAGCCATCTTATAGAGACAGAAAAATGTTTTAGAAATTGTTGAAGCAATTTGCACATGATCAGATGGATGTGCTTATTTCTTGTTTGATTCAAAGGGAGGGTTGAAACTAGTTAAATGTTGCTAAATCAACTGGGGCTATATTTCATGCCATATTGAGTATTTTTCAAATATGTTTCACCCTTTTGATTTCATTAATTTCACACGAAGGCTTTCATATTAAACTCTTTATGCATTTGAAGATGTAAGCAGGATATCTTGATCTCGGGAAGGACCTGTTCTGCCCCGTGAGAAAATAAGACAGGGAGATAATGAATATTGAATGAGCATATCTACTTCAAGCAGTCATCCCCACTGACCAAATCCCATCGGCACACAAATCATCTGTGTGGTTATGCCGAGTTAATTAAGATCTAGTGTGTGGAATTAATCGAGCCATGCCACTGCAAATGTCTTCAATCACCGGACCTGTCCCGTCTTATCTGTGAGCACTTTGATACCATGAGAAAAGTCGAGTGACAATCATGACATAATAGCCTGTTGAAAACAATCACAATAATCTTGTAGATTTTTTTCTTACCTTTTTTTCTCCTTTCTTTTAAGGGGCTCAACTTGGAGACAGAGAGGAAAAAACTTTATGTTCTGTTTAAATCAAACCAATAGGGATATCAAGTAGAGATAGTAAGGCCTGTTGTGTAATTCTGAGTTGTTGTTTGTGTGAGTGGAATGTTGTTCAGGCTTTTATCAGGGGAAATACTGTATTCTCTGAGGCTTTTCCAAACTTCCTCAGATAAGAAAAATGAGCGAGATTACACCTCATTTTTCTTCGCAATGCCAACATTTTCCTTTCCATTGCCAGTTGTAATTTTGCCCTCCAGACTTTTCTTCCACGGACACAGAGATTGGTAGGCCAAAGCAAGCAGCCTTGGTCAAATCAAAATACCCTAAAGAGCCATTTGCTGGTGTTACTGTGAGACACAGGGAAGCAATCACCCTCTACTGAGTTAAATAAATTGAACAAGGAAATTGGTAAAAAGCTGCAGTATGATCTCAATTCTGATGTAAGTCTCCGTGTCTGTTTGATGACCTAATCTGTTTAATTGTTGCAAGTGATCATTTAGCATTTTTCAACAACACAATTATCCATTTGGGAGGTGAGAAAGTGCAACACTGCACAGTCCTTGGGGAAAATTATATGACAGGGAGACACAGAAGAGATGAGTCCCGTCAGCATGTCTGTTGTCTTGGTAATGTCACTGCTCCGTGTGTGTGTGTGTGTGTGTTTGTGACTAAAGCCATGACTACATAAAAGGGCCTAGCATGAGCAGCAAGTCAGCAGAACAGCAGCTGCAGCTTTTGAGCTCCATCTGTGTCTACACAGGAGGCATTCATGCACAGTATTAGCAGCACCACCCACGATGACCTCAATGATAACCAAAGTAAAACGACCACAGTTTTGACATCAACAAAAACAGGAAATTCACCGTAAAAGCTTGGTAAAAGTGGAATTAAAAGCAAATCTGTTATTGTTGTTTCTACAAAAAAAAGTTACATCCAGTATTGTTGACCAATGGAGATAAGCCACAGTGCACATGATACATAAATCAGCCAATTTTTGTGTTATCATTATCATTCTAAGTGAAAAAATCTTGGCATTCTTTTGGGTAAGAGGGTACCTGCTGCATACACTGGTTAATATTGTGAATTCTGTTGAATTAGCTAAGCAACTAACACAACACATAACACAGTAAAACCAGAACTAAAACCAGTGTGCTGTTGAGGTATTTTTTTTAAATATTTCTAACCCTAATCAAGTTGTTCTACTTGGCCAACCCTAGTCCAGAAAGGGTATGAGTCTGTGTCGTTCTCAGCCCCAGCAGATGGTCAATTTCTTTCAGTGCAGACAGACAGATGTGTGGTCCTCCAAAAAGCTAAAACTGCCTAGGCTCCAGAGATTATGCAGATAGAAGAGCAATTGATTGAAAGTTAGTTTGTGCTGGCTAGTGCCGGAGGGGGCAGACAACCAGCAATTTCATGGCAAAGATGAGCGCTAAAAAGCATAGATACCAAAGAAGCACAGGTGAAAAACAATGAAAAAAAGCTGCACTGGGCAGGCTTCATTATCTCAACACTTAGTTTCACCCCAACTCAAGGCAGATCAGACCATTTAACCCCTGTCTTTTCCACAAGTAAATTACACTTTCTTCTGATATTAATGAGAGAAGAGAGTCCAAGTGTCTGAGTATAGTTTAATCCAAAGAGAGGACGGTGAATTGTAAAACATCAACATCAAGTTTTGGCACAGACTCAGAATCCATGGGTGGAAAAATCAAGGCTGGAGCAGACGCTGACAGAGCCATCACTTTGCAAGGAGTTCAGACTCCTCCAGTGGCTGTTACGCTGGTGGCCGTGCCTGTCTGTGAGACGAGCTACAGGGGTAATGGGGTAAAGCACCATTTTTGAAAGAGGTGAAACAAAATGGAAGAGCAAAAAGCATGCAGTGACTGAATGGATGAGAAAGAAGGAGGATAGATGAGAGGCTGGACGTAAGGGGAGAGCATGAAAAGCAGGCAGAATCCTGTCATAGAACCAACGTCAACTTTTGCATAAACTTGAGTACATATATTGAATTAGCGGCTGATTGAACAAATGAATGTTTAATAGTACTAATAATTTGGTCTGGTCACAGGACAGCCACTGAGCGGCTGGATCACAGTAAGGATGACATAGGCAGGAGTAACTTCTGAAGAGTTTTGTCTTTTATTTCCATACAACTACCTTGAACCACAGGCATCAAACAGCAAGATACCGGCCCTCCCGATAGTGATCAGAGACAGTCTTTTATACCATCTACACTTAACAGGTTCAACCCATTTTCCTCATGAGGGATGTTCCCTTTTCCCAACATCTTTAAAACAAACAACATTTTTATCCACTGGTTATCATCTACACATATATAAATAACCCCCCCAAAATACCAATGATTATATTTACAATATTGACTCAAATGTAACCCAATTACCACACAAGTACAAATACTTCAACCCTGCCTTTCTCATCCCATGGTTTCTCCCGGAACCTTCAAATGGTGTTTTTAAAAAATAAGGACATTATCTACTTGAAGCCATTTTTGACTTTGATAAAGCTAATTTATATTATTGTGGGGTTGTAATTAGATTTTACATATAATCAGTGAAGTCGTTTGACTTTTTAGAAGAGGTCATTTACATCTATGCTGTAGGAAATCTCTGAATTCATTCACTCAATCAAATTATAACTATAGTACAAATATCGGCTTAATATACAAAGGTAGTTTGGTAATTACTCTGCAAATAAGAACTAACAGTTCAAGTACAAGTTCATTTGACTCCCTATGCCACCTGATATCTGTGTTTCACTTTTTTTATGTCTTCTGCGCTGACATCATGAATCTATCTCGACTGTGTTTTAGAGGATAAATCAATAACAACACTGAGCAGCCTTGTAGTCTAACTGCTTCGACCACATATTTTTCTCCGTCTGCATATCGTTGCAACAAACACATAATCCCCCTCACTTCTTTTTTTCTCCTTTTACAGATTATTTTTACTGTGTTTTGCCCTTATTAGATAGGTCAGAGTGAAGATGCTGACAGGAAGGAACCTCTGTTGTGGTTGGATGACATGCAGCAAAGGTCCCTGGCAAGACGTGAAACAAGGATGAAACAGGGATCACTTTATATGGAATGCGATGTTGTGTTAACCACAACACAGATCTTCTTACATCTTAGCTTTTAGTGGCAAAGCTCTCATTTGCTCGTGTTAGACTCAAAACAACATTATTCTTACTGACAGTACATTTAGGACAGTGTGTCTTAGACAGATGTGCATGACAAATTAAGGCTATAAATCATTCATTTCAGTTTGGTGTATCTTAGTTTTATTGCTCGCTTGTGTTCTTTTTTGGCTTTGTCAAGCACTCTCATTTGCCTTTTGCTTAAAAAAGTGCAATATAAATTTAGATCGATGGACTGGATCAACGTTTTAAATATTCAGATTAGCACTATGGTTTCAGTCGTCAGTGGCTATCAAGAGAATCAGAAATGCTCTTGGCAACATTAAATCCACATCCACATTTGGAAAGTCTTCATTTTTTTAAACTAAACAAGCCCTTGTCAGTTTGCCTTTTTACTTTTGGGCAACAGGATGCTACTAAATAAGAATTCAACATTAAAATAAATGACTATGTCTAACTGAGTCCTGCTGATGTGAAAATTGGATGATTAACAGACTGAAATTGTAGGTAATCTCTCTTTAAATATACCTTCATCATGTCAGTATTTTTTTCCAACTCTCCCAAACCAACATCCATATATCAGTGTCAAATAAGATCTGAGAGGTTGATTTATTCCATCCTAAAGTATTAGTTCCATTTGACTAATATTTAAATGGAAATTGCATGCATTCACCTTGAAGTAAGCGCTGCCCATCTCTGGGATGTCTGCCTGAATAAGCATGACGGAGAGCCATTCCTCTCACTTCAGATTGGATACTGTTATTGTCACCGTCCAAATTGTTTATAACCTCCGGGTTAAAAGCCGCTATGTTTGCATCCATAAAAATGAACAGCCGAATGGCGATGAAGCTGACATTAAGGCCAAATTGACAGCCATGTTGACTTTGTCCTAGATAACTGCTGTCTCTGTTGTACATACAATTACCAAAGAGATTTCTTATAAATGATCTGTCTGTCCGTCCGTAAAAAACGCATTTATGGATCTGTGGTTTGTTAATTCTTCTTTCAACCGACCAAAACATAAACATCTAAGGGTAAGTCAAGCTGTGGTTTCACCACAAGTTGGCCATTTAACTAGACCACTGTCCTAAATAATGGTTTTATTAGAGCAGAGCGACAGTCTGGAAATGAGTTGTGACCGCTGTTGCACTAATGGGCTGATTTTCAGTCCCATTTTCTGACGTGTCAGCTGTTTGACAAAATAAAGAGGAAACTATTTGAATGATCACAGCTTTATAAGGAAATTGGCTGTATTAATATACACTTACATAAAAACTGTATTTTAGAGAGCGGTCCAGCTTCTCTGGGAATGAAGTTTGAAAATAGGCATTTTTCGATGATAAAGCTTTTGTGGAAGTGTCATTGTTGGAAATATTGATGGAACCTTGTAGGGGTTTCCCTGTGCTAACTGTTTAAACAGCATCTCAAAGCCGTAATTATCTCAACCATTTCCATGGCTCCTGTCCTACATTTGAGTCCGTCTGGATGGACGAATTTTGCATTCAAAAAATATATTCTTTTAGGCACATGGAAACCAAATTTAAGCTGGAAAGAGAAAATAATCTTTTATGTCCATTACGTATAGCCGGTGGAGTTGCTAAAACATTTATTTGGGTATAGAAAGATGAATGAGGGATGAAAAAACAGAAAAGGTTTACAAATTAAACAAGCAATTTAGACCGATCTGTGTCAGTGACATATCTTTGAGTGCACTATTTTCTTTCAGACACACACTGGAAAGTCATGCAGAGGTCAATGGGAGAGCGCCTGATAGTGTATCAGCATATCTGCTGAACACACGCCTGCTGGGAGAACAGAGAATATTACACCTATTGATAACACAGAATGCCAGAGCGTTCAGATCATTTCAAGCCTGCTTCTTAAACCAACTTGCTAAATAATTCATGTCCCCATGTCTTGCTTTCATTGACTGACTTTGCAGCACATCGTTCAGCCTTTGGAGGCAGAAAACAAGGGAGGGCTCTGATCACTTCAGATGGGAAGACAACTTCTTCAGAGCAAAGAAACACCAGCCGTGAATTTTAAAGCCCGGCGACAGATATAATGATTGTTTGGCTCGGAGTGACTCGTGCAAAGACATCGTATTTAAGCTGTCTGATAAGTAAAGACAGAGACAAATGGAGTTATCCGAGATCAAAGTTGGAATCGCGTGCAAGCTCTTCATACCAAAAGCACTTGAGCCCCCCTACAGTTTGAAGCAGATCTCAATGAAATTGCTATTTCATTAAAAAAAACAAGAAGCAAAACAACGATCAGTCTGGTGTTTACAAAAAGAACCCAGCCTGGAACATAGCCTAACTGGCTATCCAAGTTACTTTAGAAAACACTTAAACCGTGTAACTGTGTCTTATGGTTTCAAATCAAACCAGTTCACAGAGGTGCCGATTTAAAGCAAAGTAAACGAACGAAGAAGCTCAAGAGAAAGCTCTTAAATAACCACAGTCGATCATCATTATTTTGTAATATTAGCTTTTCTCTTTAATAAGAAACAAGCAAACAAAGCAGATGAAGGAATAAAAGAAAATTTAACATTCTACACTGCAGTTGCTTTAATTGCTTTATTAACATCTTAACTCCATTGCCTTGAAACTGCATACTTAAGGAAATGTAAAGTGAGCAATGAAGCATAAGTGTGAATAAAGTTAAATTGCCCATTCGCATAGGGATTTCTTTCACTATGTAAACCAAACAATCAACCCAGTACTGCGAGTCCTTTTATGCAAACAACAAAAAGCACTTTAGTTACTAGGAGCAGATGTTGAGCAGAAAGCAAAGTTTTGTGGGAAAAACAAATCAAATATGTTTCGGGAAATTTACAGAACCCACAAACATGAGAAAATATGTTTTCGGTTTGCTTCAAGGTTTTTCTTGCTGTTTGGTCTGTCAGGGGCAGCATGATTTCCTGGTTAGGTTTATTCATTAAAAACTACTTGGTTAGGTTGAAACTAGTTAAAAAATAATATTTTGGTCATATTTATCCACCATACCAATATCTGATGCACGTTTTTATTATGTTTATCACAGCTGAAAACTAAGGTTGCACTGACCATGAATTTATAGGCCGATACCGATTGTGATATTAAAAAAAACTTGAATAAAACAAAATCTTGTCAGTTTCAAGTCAGTGTAGAGTAGAGTATCATTTATTAATCCCGAGGGAAATTAAGGTGTCCAGTAGCAAACATACATCAATACAAAATACACAAGGCAATACACACATCATTACGCATATATCAACCATATAGCTCTTCCATACATTCAGCAAAAAGGCAGATCTCACACACACACACACATACACACAGACACACAGTATGTGTCTATTGTCCTAATGAGAAAGCGCAGAGTCCTAGTGCAGAGAAGTTGTTCCTGATTATTTGGGGGCAACACAACCAGGACATCCCAGATATACATGGGCCTCTGTCATCGGTTAATGTTATCCTATTTGCTGATAGACCGAATGGAGTCAACAAGTAGAATATCGGCCGGTACCGACGTTAGGCAGATATATCTGCTGAGATATATCACTGCTGAGTGTCTCCCTGCAGCAAGCAACCGTGTTATTGAAGTTTCAGAGAATATGCCTTTTCTGTGCACGAGAGCAGTGCTGACTTCTCACTGAAAACCTCTAATTGTCGTTGAAATAAGAATGGAATAATCGCACTGACGCAGTGGCTTTCAGCTAGACAAAAAGGTACATTCCTATGCAGAAAGCAGTTGGTGTCAATAAAACAGTGGAGCAAAACACAGATTTGTACATTGTGAAAATTCATCCTAGCCGTTGACGAGCGCAGCTCCGACGGTGACAAAAACATCTTTTCATTTTGGTTGCACATGGCAATTTGTTGACACAATCACTTAGTTTGAAAGCATGAATGCAATATCTTAAGTGAGTTACCACCTTTTGCAGACAAGAAAATGTCCCTTTAAAAGAAGTAACAAATGGAGTCACGGTTTAGAGAAAAAAGAAAAGAAAAAAGATGGATGCTTTTTGCACTGTTTAGGGCACCAGTTGGATGAGCTTTATGTAAAATACCGTAAAGAAGTCTGGGGCCTGATGCATAACAGCTCTCATATAGTAGCAGACAGATTCCGTTCAATCCAATTCAGTTTATTTATATAGAACCAGTTCACAACATTCAGTATGTCATCTCAAGGCACTTTAAACAGCGAGGACAAAAGTTCAATATAAGTCCAATTTAACTAAATCATGGTTGGATTCATTGTAATCCAGTTGGGAATTCATGAAAAATAACCAACAGATGGTCTCAAATCTCCACTTTGATTCAGTCTCTCGTCCTGAGCATGCACGAGCCGGCGGGCGACAGTGGTGCGGAGAGCTCCCCTTTTAACAGGAAGAAACCACCAGCAGAACAGGACCCAGGAAGGGCGGCCATCTGCTTCAAACAGTCGGGGGTGAGAGGACAGGACAGACGCACAAACAAGCACAGAAACACCAGGCCGGGGATACCTGCTAACTTATTGACAACAAGAATATCATATACGTAGGTAGAGAATAAAAAGCAAAGAGAGCAGGGTGAGGAAGGGTGCATCATGGGAGGTCCTCTAGCAGTCTAAGCCTATGGCAGGGACGGTTCACGGCCACCTGAGCCGCTCCTAACTATACTTTAATCAAAAAAGAAAGTTTTAAGCCTAATCTTAAATTGCACATAGTGTCTGCCTCCAGATAGACAAGAGTTACAATTATCATTATTATTTCTGTTATTACTACTATAATACGATTATTATTTCTATTAATAACATTATCAGTACTGGTAGCATTTTTTCAGGTACAATTTGCAGATAAATCATTCTAATAAAAAAGACACATACCTAGCAACATTGGAGCAGCTGGCTGTGAATGGTGCACTGCTCATGTTGTTAAAATTCAATGTTCTGCTGGGAAACCTTCATCACATTCACATTTTATTTCCTAACACTACCAACTTAACTGAACACCAACAAAAACATTTTTTGCATATACAATATGGCAACAGTACGGAGCCCCTTGAGTCTTAAGGTGAAATATATTGGGGTGTCGAGAAAGCGTGCACCCGTTTTAAAAAGCGCGCTCTCATTTAACCAAACCGTGCTCTCCTTAAAATATAGCAAGCGCACGTTTACCTAAATCGTGCGCTCGAATTACTAATGTCGTGTACTCGCTGTAATACAGTCGTACTCACGTTATATCCCTCGTGAGCACAATTTACTGAAACGTGTCTTCACTTTGCAAAGTGCGCTCTCATTTAACCAAAACGTGCTCTCGTTGAAATACAACGCTCGATTTAGTAGTTTCGTGCTCTCGTTGTAGTAACAAAGTTATATACCTCGTGACCACAATTTACTAAAGCGTGGTCATGATTCACAAAACGTGTTAACGTTATTTAAGAAATGTATAGCCTAATTAAAATGGGCACAAGTAAGCAAAGCGTGGCCACGATTCCACACTCTCATAACATCATGAGCCCAATTTACCAGCAGGATATGATTCTTCACCATTTTGAAATGGACTTAATCAGGGTTTACCATGGGCTAGGTATGGAATACAAGAATATTCTTTCAACCTTGGCGTCCAGTCATGGCATCATCATGAGCCTAGTTGACTCAAAGTACTTCACACACCCTCACCTGTTCTCAAGGCTGCCTTGTAAGGCGCCCAAGTCAGGGCTGTAGCCAAATGAAAATCCTAAAATATTTATTTGCATTCGTTAATTTTTTCCCCAGGATGAATTGAACAGCATCCAAGACACATGGAATGCACATCGCATCCCTCCGTCCAGAAACCCAGGTGTTCCGGCTGGAATACCGGATATAATGCACCTGGCTCCGCATCTGTGGGGGGCTGAAGATCATCTCTTTCCTCTCGATGAAGCCAATCTGACCGTCTGCAAGTGGAAATGCACCTTCCTCGACTCCATACCATGCGACATCGATGTATTTGATTTTTGCACAGGCATAATGCAAGAACGAGGGTTACAGTTGACAAACAGTCCAGACCAAGCACTTGAATTATACATTACATTAAGGGACACTGTTCGTCCCATAATACTTGCTTAGGCATACATTCGCCATAGCACAATGCACTTACTGTTCCATTCCAAGCAACTTCCAAATAGATTAAAAAGGTGAGATGCTCACACTGTAATGGTAACAGATTTCGTGGCCACAATTAATACAACGTGCGAACGTTTCAAGCAATTTGGATTTATTGTTGCCATACAGAATGTCGTGGGCACGTCTTACAGATCGTGGGCACACTTTTGTTTATTGTGCTCACAAGGTATATAATGTGGGCACGACTGAGGGGCAGTGAGCGCACGGTTTATGTATACGCGCGCACGCTTTATTTAGACGAGCGCACGATTTAATAAAGCGAGGGCACACTTTGAAAAGTGAGAGAACGCTTTCTTGAAACCCCCTGAAAAAGATATTGTTTGATCTCCACCGGGCTCCGTACAACAGCACCCTGCTGCAGAAGCAGTCTCTCCCAGCAGGACAGCCTCACAAAAATTGCTCAGGAAGTACTCGGTGTCCATGACAAAGAGCTTGAAATGTTTACTCGGCCTTCAAACTCCCCAGATACCAGGCTGATGGAAAGTGTGTCCAATCCGTAAAGACCCCAGTGCTTAGCCCACAGTGCCCATGAGATCTGTTGCTTATGTCCCATTGCCAGACGCTTGAAGACACCATCAGATGTTCATTGTCCACAACCTGACAAGTCAGAGCTCTTTTGGTGGCATGAGGAGGACCAACTGACTATTACATGATTGGTGTGTTATCTAAAGTACAACAGAATAGCGAATGTGCCCCATATGTGTTGGTGCACACGTACATCCATACATTCTCTGTGTGCAGCACGTGGATTGTCACAGAAAACAACAAAAAAAAACGCTTCCAGTGGGTTTGCTGGGAGGCTGCAATGTTTTAAAATGTCCTTGCTTCTCCCCTGGTCAACCTTCCTTGCAGGCCACAAACATTTTTGTCCTTCGTTTATTATTTTGTTGAGAGTTATAGTTTATGGTGAGAGACCTAGCTTGTATGGTCCGCATATGTGAATAAATGAACAGTGTGGAAATCCCTCCACTTCGTCTCCTGCCTCGCAACTTTATTTCATGCTGGAAATATGCTAATAATATCCGTGGCTAAGCTTCCATCCAGCTCCACGTTACACTATGCTTCTTCATAATCTTGATGTGAAACACTTTTAAACGTCATTTCGTCTAAAATGTACACTTGAATTAACTTGGCTTGATCCTGCATAAGTTCCAACATGCTGTTTGTAGCGACAACAACTTCTCAGCAGAAAACAAGAGGTTGAGACAAACTTGAAAGCCGACATTGGTTAAAGAATTGATCATGTAATGATATCATGAATGACGATGTTTTCAGATATATTGGAAATGCGTTTTTTAAATCAATCAATCAATCTTTATTTATATAGCGCATTTCATACCACAGGCAACTCAATGTGGAAATGATAAAGAACCAGTAGTTTAAGAGACTACATTTGTAGAATTTCAAAGAGAGATCCAAAGAGAAAACAGAAATACTTGACATGATCTTCAGCAAGTTCCTCCATAGTCGCAGGCTGGAAGCTGGCTCATAAAAGGTTATTATGTCAAAGATATAAGTAACCCCATCAATCTGCTTTAAAGGTACATGAAACCACTGATGAGATGTTAAATTTGCTGTTATGTAGATACATTTTTGGATGTTAAATTCAGCTGAATTCTGAACATACTACAGGATGTTACTTCATGAGCCCCAGAACTTTAGCCTCTCATGAATTAGTTGCGTAATGTTGCTGTTTGTGTGCTGGAGGCATCTGAGGTTCTGCAGATGATGTTCAGCATTGTCTGAGCTCTCTTTATTCTGTCTCCCCATGGTTTTGCTCGGGTATTAGCTGATTTTGGTCAGAGGCCGGTGCATTGTCTGCTTGCTCTGCCCATCCTTGCATGATATCAATAAAGATTAGCACGGATTGTCTGAATAAAACACCCAAAAGGTCCACTGTTAATAATGTCATTGTGTGTATAAATGAAACAAATAAGACACACAAAGAGTTTGACTGAAAACAGTAACCATCTACAAGATTCAGATTTAAGTGAAATTATTTCGTTTTTTTTAAACCAAGAGAACAAGCTCCTGTTCTAGAGCATGCCACATAGTTACGCTTTCTTTCTCTTACTCTCCAACTATCTGTGTTTGTGTGATACATCAAGAATGATTTATGAGGTCTGAGCAACAAACAGTGCCATTCTAATTTGTCATTTCTGCATGCTTGGCATCCTTGCTTGCACTGTTGCTCTGGCAAGGTCATTGGAAGTACCTGACCTGCTGCAGGGCAGAGCAGTGAGGGTCGGAAATAAAATGCAGATGACATGGATTGAAATGGATTGCAGCCTTATTCTGTCCTCAAAACACCGCTGCATAGCTACTACTGCTACTGCACATACAATATATGACATTCTTTGTGACTTTTCATGACGGTGTTTTGGTGCCTCTTGTCTTCTCAGCAGAAGTGTTAAAACAGTGTCACATTACCAAATGCTGCTCTAATCAACAGAGGGGGATGTCTGTGAAGAACCTCCTACGCTTGACTCTAATTAAGACCACCTATCTTAGATTTTGCTTAGGTCAGGGAGGGGTTTTAATTTAAAAACCATTAGGATGTGCACATAGTCAGGACTTCTGTTGCATCTCAGGCTGATATCATTTTAATTAAGTCTTATCTTTGATGAATTTCTCTGGCACAAAACATCATCATAATTCCTCAGAAATAACCTTTGAATAAACTGGACAGCAATTTGGATAAATGTGACGGACTGCTCACATGTTACAAGTACTGACTTGTGCATCTCAGGCTTTTGCCAACCAATCATGGACGTTAAGCTGAGGACTTTACAGAATTTGACACAGAGGAATTGTGCCTCTGCCTTGAAATGATGGAACCAAAAGGAAAAGTACACACAGGATGGCGTGGAGTATATATTTTACAGTTAATGTCACCCTAAAGACTACTTCTGTTGGACTCCAATTTTGTGTTGCAACCACTAAATTGGGTAATAAAATCCTTAAAAAGCCTGTCACCTTGAAAAAGATGTTGGACACGTTTTGGCAATGCATTGTGCAACAAACTTAGTCATTTGCTCCTATAAAATGCTTTATAGTGAAGTCAATTATTTGCGTGAGGAGTCTAATGAACAGAATGCGGACTGCAGCCAACAAATACGAGCCCATCAGCGTTTTCACACTTGCACAAACATTTGATACCAGACAAGAACAACACAATGTGCTACTTTTATCTTTCCCATCTGATGCTGTCAGTACATTGTCAATCCCCCCCATAATCTGACATCTTAACAGTGTGCCAAACTGACATTAAGGTAAAAAAAAAATAAAATTAACTTGTTCAATCAACCCCATGAGACCCAAAGGCTGTCATAGTAATTCTGAGAGCTGCTGTTAGATACGCAGCAGAGTGCCACACTCATCCCTAGTGGCGAGCAACCCCTCCATGCATACAGATAGGGATGGGGAGAAACAGAGAAGGGGCCCATTAGTAAACAAAGCGAATGTGGCTCAGTGAAGTTCAGACTCTCATTAACTTTAACGCTTTCCACTCAAAGTTACCTCATCTCCTCAAACTAATCATCAACCACTCAAACTGAAAGTTTCCTCCTCCATACTGAGCATGTCAAAACTGACACCTTGCAAAAAAAGCCCCCCACAACTTTTAAAAGAGCTCGAATACAAACCCGATTCTTCAAAAAGCATTGCATTCTAACTTTTATGAAAATGGAGCTGAAATAGTCACGGATCGCAAACCTTTATAAATTTTAGTTTTCTGTTTAAAAGGTTGAGGTGGGGCTTTTTAATCAAACGCATCACTGTAGATATTTCCATGTTGAGGACAATTGGAAATGAACTGTTTTGTGTCATATTTAGGAAAAACAAGACTTCTTAAAAGGAAAAATAAAGCTAACGTACTGATCTACAGGCTGATAATTTGTTTAACTTACAGGGTGATACGGGTTATAACAGGCTGCTCATTATTACTTTATGGGTAATGAGCTGTACCCAAGGCCAGTTCATGGTTTCCATATCCTAGTTTGTGGACTTGAACTCCAAACAAAATAGCCTATGATAACAGCTATGTGTGCTTAATGTATGAGTACTACAACATTTGATGGAAGCCCCAGGAAGAGCTGCTGCAATTTTAATGTTTGACTAGATAAGTTATGTAAGAATAGTAACAGTAAAAACATCATGAAATACACACAGTACATGAAACAAGAATCTATTGCAGTCAAAATGCTTGCTGTGCTGACAGTCTCTTTGATCCAGTTGTGGATGTCTGATGTGCAAACCACGAAGCAACCCACCTGGGGAGGCAAGGCAAAAATGAGTCTGGGTGACAATACTGGAATGAATCCTGAGCCCAAGTTTCCTATGTTGGAACTTGTCCAAATGTACTTTTGCAACATACAAACACAAAACTGTTATATCTTAAGATGAGATTTCTTTAAATTCTAAGGGCACACTTCCCGGGAGCTGTGACCTAGTTTTCCTGCTTGGTAGCTCAGCTTATGTTGTATCCTTGCTGATGAAAACCGCATAATAGGCTGCATACCTCCATTATAAACTGCTGGTATTCTGTAGGTCTGCCTCGTAAACGGAGTGCAACTCTAGAGGATGATGAACCTTATCCCTACGCCACCATTCCCTATAAGCGATCCTTAACCTGTTTACTATCATGGCTGTCACTTTACAACACAATGAGGTTCCATTTGAAGACGTTTCATCCCAAGGATCTCATCTAACCTCAGTCAACAGCACATCAACAGGAGTCCAAATTTAAGGTGTGTCTCTTTATCAGCTGAGATGCACTGACGCTTAAAGGCGCTAGCATGGTTGCCGCGTCTGTCACGGCGGTGGCGGACCGTGACGTCAAAATGACGTATCAGGCCTGGCGCTTCCCTTGAAAAGACGGCGCAGCGCGTTGTCGTGCACCAGTCGATTTTTGTAACTTGGCGGCGCCACCAACGAAAAACCGGATGCACTGATGTGAGACCAGGCTCAGTGAGGAGGTGCGTTTGTACAGGCAGCTGTACGAAACTGCAGTGAAACAGCACAGGGAGCACGTAAACTCCCAAAACTCGTGGACAGAGATTGGCAGAACTTTGGGGAAAGAGGGAGAGTTCTGTAAGAATGTGTGGAAGAAGCTACGGGACAGATATGTGAAGGCAAAGAAGAGGGCAGAGACTCAAAAAGTGGTGATGCCGGGGGCTTCAGACATTCACCTCTTTTAACTGAATTAAAAAATTAAAATGATCCGAATACTGCAGCAGTATCATTAATGACAGTATTCCTGCTCTTCATTGTTTTATTCTCCACTTTCGTGGTTGTAGAGTAGCGGTAACCTTCACGTAGCAGCGACACCTCTGTGACGGAGAAAATTGCAACTACTGGCGCATCGACTCGCGCCACTATATATGGCGGGCATGAAGTCGTGACGTCATCAACACCGCTCGCGCGAGCAGACGCAGCAGCCATGTCAGAATCCAACAGAAGTAACTCTCATCAGTACTTCTATTGGTCAGACATTTCCTCTTGCTACACCCTCTACAGTGGACTAAAATATTATTTTTTTTCCCAAACATTCTATTTTAGTGGGTACAATGGGGTCGTGAGGAGGTTTTCAGACAATATGATAAAAAATGCTCCAGAAAACATCTCATACCCCACCTTTAAGTCATCGTGGAAAAGTACAGAGACATTTCATTCATAATGTCTAAGAACAAAGCCAATTTTAACACCTCTCAAAGTCAAATTAGCACACTCAGACAATGTGGTCAGGGACTTGAATCCCTGCTCTGTGTCAATTTTCATTCTCATTCACATATTTTTCTGTTTCTTTCGACAGTCGTTGAAATGCATCAGAAACTGTGACTGAAAATCAGCCCCATACGACGACGTTAGTTAGCAGAAGAAGGTCTTGGATGTTTTCTCACACGTTCTTCCTCGTCATGGTGTCTGACACACTTAAAGTGACACTAGAGAAGTATGTGAACCCTGAACATGTGTGAATGTGCGCTTCCAACTAGTTTTGAAGTACGCGAACCTTTGTCGTTCACATTGTCGGGCCTATAATGGCCTTAGAGCACTTATTGGATGAGATACCACAGTTCACGACTTTGGTTTCCAGCACTGTTTTGCTTTACAATTGTTTGACATTTTTGTGGGCTTTTGTTGGCACCTTTGTGATCTCCTCAACACAGTATGTGCCTGGCTGTGAACAGCTAACGTGGACATTCTTAATATGACAGTGGTGTTACACAACCACAACTGTAGGGGGAGCCAAAGAGCAAAAGAATTGCTAAATTCTCTAGTGTTATTTGAAGTCAACAAATCAGTTTCTGTTCATGCAGGCCAAGTTGTAAATATTTCTGTATATTTCTTTATCAACATCACCGCTGATGCTGTTTCTCGCGCAGCTGACAGCAGACTGTGAGATGTAGGCTATGTGTTTAGTTAATCTGAAAGCAAAACAGCCGACTGAGATCCAATCCCAAGTGGTCACTCGGGACACATTTTAACACCTGTCCACTGGTGATTGATCACCCAGGAGGAATGGTAGAACTAAGTGTGAACAGGCCCTAAGAGAGTGAGTTACAAATGATCCCATAGTATGTGTAAACGTTTTCACTGCCTCCATGGGAGCTGTGCAGACCCCTGAGACTAAATAAGCATCTATGCCTCCATACCGCTTGCAGTCTTGATGTCATATTCAGATTTAGAGCTGATTATTCATCACTGTCATTTTTCTAAATAGGAGGGTCCCCCTATAAATGCTCCTAAAGGATCCAAAGGGGGTCCCTGGACCCTAGGTTGGGAGCTACTATAACATCATAGGTAGACCATATGTTCCACATGGTGAACGTGAGCCATGATACCTAAAAAGGGGGAGAGAGAGAGAAACTACTTCTGGAGCTGTAGTCTACTTAATGAAAAGAAAGAAAAGAATAGATACTGGGGAGCATTCGTCCTCTTGCATTGAATACGCAGCGCTTTACACCGTCTCACCCAGACGACAGAAAGAAAAAAGAGAACATCGAGGGAGAGGAGGGAAGAAAAAAAAAACATACAGGAGACTTGGCTGATGCATCTCTGCCACAGCATCCATTTCACGGCGATTACAGTTAGAGGCAGGGGAGGCTGTGCGCATTTCTCCGAGAAACACGGTGCTTTTTTTTCTCCATCCCTCCTAAAGTCTGTTTCCTGGAGCGGCTGCGGAGCGGAAAGACGCTTCTTTTTTTGCGTTAGAGACAGGGACAGTATTTCATAACAAGCCTGTTTTATCTGGAGCAAAACCAGGTCGACCGCAGTTCCAACGGGCTCCAGCATATTGTTTTGTGGAGTGGAATTTTGGTGGCGCTCAAGACGCTGAAGGAATAACGGACGGTTTAAGTTTTCCTGGAAGTTGCGCAGTGACAGAAAAACATGGGAATCTGTGGCTATCTGGCGGTGCCTGGGAAATGCCTTGTCGTCCTCGGACTTAAATTGTTATTCCTTGTACCTGCAGGAGTTCCAGCCAGGAGCGGGGATTCAGTACTGAAGGACAACATCACCGTCAGGCAGGGGGACAGCGCCGTCTTAAAGTAAGTATCACTGTTTTTCATAATAACGCCGCCGGTGCGATCCCCCCCTGAGCAGCGCCGGGGCTGACTCCCGCTTCTCAGCGTGTGTTGATCCAAAACAGATTATCAAGTGCAGCGGTTCAGGAGTAGTTAAAGGTCACAATAACGCTGATAAAAAACATAAATGCGAGTTCCCATGTGTTTAACATGCGAGTCATATGAGAGTTATAATCTAGCGAGCAAAAAAAAAAAAAAAAAACGCAGGGTTTCACCGCTCTTGCTCGTTGCCCTTGAATGTTATTGATCCGGCTGTTTAATATCTTATTGGGGATGCACAGCTGACGAACTCAAATTAAGTGTCAGGAGGTGCTTGCTTGCCTGTCGATTGCTTATGAGACAACCCACAAATGCGTATGTGACTGCAACCTGCAGGGCTGATGTCTTGTCCACACTTCAAGATGTTTTTGTACACAGCAAACAGAACAGGTTCAAGCAGCCTTTTGATTAGTTAGACTCTGGTCTGTTCCTCTGGAGACCTGTGTGATAAAGATCATGTCCTTGTCACTCCTCACAAACACAGACGCACACTGCCATTGGCAGTGATGTATCTTTCTGCTCTCTTGTCTTTGCTGGTATTTGTAGTTGACCAGGTGTAGTGCTAGAAAATCTGGATCCCTGTCAAGGGATGCTAGATAAGGCCCTCCACCCACAGACACTTTATTACATTCTTTATTACATACATACATACATATATATATATGTATGTATAAAGATGTATGTGTGTACATATGGAAATATGTTTCATTGTCATGGAACTCCGTGACGTGGGCACTATCAAGCCATGTTACTTTTAAGCATCTCCCCCAACACACACACACACACATATATATATATATATATATATATATATATATATATATATATATATATATATATATATATATATATATATATATATATATATATATAGTGAATTTATGTTGCGGACTACAGTGTTGGGAGACATTTTATCTACACTGATCACAGTGTTTTGTCTGATTTTTCTTGAAAACTGATGTCTTCATATCACCATTGTCATTTTTAAAAAGGTGTTGTAAACAGGAGTAGGTGTTTGTGAACTCTGTGTGCAATGCTGACCAGCTTTTCTGAAAATTGAAAAATTGTTTTTTAACTGGATGTTTCAATAGCATTTGGTAACATTCAAAGACCAGACAAAGTTTATTAATTCAGTTGCAAACAACTGCTGCTCTGCTGCACAGCGGGCAGTATTCACCAACACACCGACTGATGATTTTATAACGTTAGACTTGAGGAAAATGAGAGGAGCAACGAGCTTGTGTTCTTTCGTTTTGGCTTTGACTTCATGTCCATGTTTTTTTCCCCCTAATATTGCTGTTTAAATTAAAAAGACTAGATCCTACAATGGCACCATTTTTAAATATGGTGGTCACAAAGTTTTAGGCCTCTTGTACAGCAAGCAGGGGTCTGCCATTATCACTTGCACTTGATGGCAGATTGGCAATTAAGAGCCCTTAGTTGGTGTGGTTGGTCTCCATAACCCTGTCTCTGACCTCTAGCAGGACTTTGCTCTGTATCACCACAGATTGGGTGCTACTGTGGAACCAGCTTTCCTGGGCTGGAGCCATTGCTTTAGGAAGTTGAAACAAATAAGAACAGGATCTGACTTGAGATTTGTTTCTGAACCAGCAACGAAACCACTTCCATGGAAAATGGTTAAATAGAAAAAAAGTGCTGAAAACTGGTGTTGAAATGAGAGATGAGGTGAAATAAACAATATTAAGCTTTAAATATATGAAAAATAGTGCTACACATCAGCATGTGCCCCAGCTGTTAGTAACAGCTTAAATTATTCACTTGAGTATTGTTCACAGATAATGGGCTGTGAAAGGAGGAATGTGTCATCATGTGTCCCATGTTGTGTTTATAATAAAGGGCTTTATGTTCAGTACCTTGAGCTGTCAGAGTGGGGCAGTAGAGTTCATCTGGCTCTATGCTGGCTCAGAGGGGAGGTGTATAAACAAGAATATTTGTAAAATGATATTTTTACATAGTTAAGCTAACAGCTTACTTATAAGATGAGGTTAAAAAGTGGTGTGGCTGCACCAGCTCACAAGCTGGAAATCGGCTTCATCTTCGTCTTTCCCCCCTTCTGCTCTGTGCAGCCTCACTCCTCTGTTAATCCTGCCTTCATTCTCAGCCATAACAAGTCTGCACTGGCCTCCACTGATTAGTAGAACTTATTAAGTAGCCGGTTTGTTCCACTGAAACCATTCGTTTTACTCCTCTCGCCCCAAATAGTGGCAGGCTGAAATCCACTTCGAAGTCTTTTGTCACGCAGAGGTTGAGCTCCAAAGGGCTGTCCCTGTAGCAGCTGTCAGGTTTCTTTAGCGGGATCGTATTTTCCTTTTCTAGCCCCAACCTATGTACCCCACAGTAGAGGAGTCATCAAAGAACTTGTGGAGCTACCATGACCCAGAATCGAATCATTAAAGTAGAGGTGTAGAAAGTGGACTGGAAAGCTGACAATACAGTTACCTGGGGGCCTCCCTGTGCCTCTTCGCGGTGTATCCAACACACTGCCCTTCAGCAAGAGGTACGGTCTCACTGACAGGCAGCATAATCCAGAAAACCATGCTTTATCCGCATGCATCGCTTTGAGCTTCTCCCCAAGCAGGAGGGACTGGATGGTGTTGAAAGCATCAGAGAAATCATTCCGTGCCATCCTTCTCTAGCTTCTGTGGGTGGTAGTAAGCCCTGTGGAGTTGGCATATGATTGCATTGTCCACACATTTGATATCTCACTGCTACATGCCTGGAGCACCCCAAGGGTGGCACTGTGAGCCCCCACTGTGATGGGTGTCGGCAGAGGCTTGGAAGGAGAGCTGGCTGGTGGGGGTCAGACTCACAGAGGTGAGCCATGAGAAGTAGGCCATGGATAGAGGCAGTGGGCAGGTTAACCGCTTGTTTGGTTAACACATAGGAGAAACCCAAATTAGTATGCGCCTCTGTATTATTCATGTTTTCACTTGAACATCGTGTGGAGAAAATTAAAGCAACAAAGGTTTTTCCAGTCATACTGCTATATTTACTATAAATTGCAGCGTTTTGAATGTGCCTTGTACTACATAACAAGAACAAGAATGCGATATTGCCATTGCTAGTATTTCGAAGGCAGACACACTGCCGGCAGAATTGCAGTGCTCGCAGTATTTTCCTGATGGTAACAGTACTTCAAGTTAATGCTACAAAAGCTGCTGGACTCCAGCTTTTTTTTTTGTTTATCCTGCAGATTTGATATGTCCTACATTCGCCTGTGTGGTTATAAGTAGTAGCATAAAACCTGAAGCAGATGATTATAGTATATCTATCTATTTCTAATGATAAGATAATGATAGACATCGTGCTTTAAATTGCATACTTAATGGCCTGATTTCAGAATTTAACGTAAACATAATACATTTGGTCTCATGAAGACTAGATACAATATGTGGGTACATGTGTTCCCATGTAAAAAGAGTGCTGTAGTTCCTGACAAATTCATATTTAGTTATATTTAGTAAGTTAGTTTAGTTAGATAATAGAAAATAGATTGCCTTCCGACTCAAGCCAGGAAGCTTTTAGAATGTTGCTGGGAGACAATTCACACATTCAGATATTGAACTTTTTGAACTCAGGCTAAGTGCAGGATGAATGGGATCCTGGCAATATGTTTTCAACGAACGACCTCTGCATCTGAGTAATTTTCTGCAGCTTTCATAGTTCCAATGGGGTTATTTTTGCTTCATGGAGTCGTATTGTTAAGAATGTTATTGGTAACACAAAGTTATGTCTTTTTGATGTACAATAAAAAACACCGTAGCCAACATTACCTCCAACGGACGTGAGTTGGCTAAATCATTTGCTTTAATTATTGTTTAAATTCAGCTTTCGGAGCAGGATTAGATTTTTTTATCTTCTTCATCCAAATGAAAGTCCTGAGTGACACATGCTAGAGGAACATTGGTGCCAAGTTTAAACCAGCAAAATGTCTGTTTTGAATTAAATTAAAAGGTGCTGAACATTTAATTCATATCCCAGCTGGAATGTTGCCAGTGTTATCATCAACATGACAGTTTTAATAAATATGTGATTTTAATTAACTGAAAGTTGAGAGGTTGGGCGCACACCTAGCAGGCATACCTGGCGCTGTTGGCTGTTGGGTAGTTCTGTCTCTGTCTAGTCCTGATGATTAAGCTCCAAGGTAAGTAACTCTAATATGTCAGAATCTCATCAGTGTTTGTATTGTTGCTGTTATTAAACAAATGAAGAGCCCTAGAGGATTATACTGCATTGTCATCGGCCGTCTAGAACAATGGACGGACAGTGAAATGAATCAACATACCATGCTGGTACATGAACATTATTTTTCTAATCCTTTCCAATTAAGAAACTCTCTCTGCATGCTTTGAATAAACACACACGCATACATATATATGTACAGTGTTTATATGATTTTCTTTCTTTACTTGTTTAGATTAGAGATGGACTGATCATATCCTATTTCCTATCTTTATCTTAAACCACAAATAACTTCTTACATTTTCTCCAAAACTGCCCCAGACTACAGGCACGTCTTTGACAGTGGCAGTCCATATAGATAAAGAGCTCCAAGTGCATTGTAGAGGGATTTGTTATATATCCATTAGAAAAGGAATTATCTCTGTTTATGCACCAGATTATAACTTAAGATGTAAAGTTATTCAGAAACTTTATTTGTACTTTCATACCAGAAGATTAAAACACCGAAGAATGCAGCAAGGTTCTTTTGCACAAATGCAGGTCCGGTTCAACCACTGAAACATTAAGGCTAAGTTTTTATTTCACTTACAACAGCATCTCTGCCTTGTCGCCAGATAAGTCTGTTTGTGTTTTTTGTTTGCCTTGTTTTTAATTTATAGTCTCTCCAGCAAAGCTAATTGCCACACTTTCCCCTAGATTTAGGTCTTTTTCACTCACTGTGAAAAACATCCAGACTGAAAACAAGCCTATTGCTGGCAACTGCCTATGGCTGTCACTACATGCATAATGTGTTCATTACATTTTTTTTTTTTTAAACAATAAAAAAAGTCTCTCTGCTGTGCCAATGGAGCATTTGCTTGCTGTGAAAATAAATGAATGAAAGATAATTAAAAAAAAAAAAAATCTGATTCTTATAACCGGCCAATCATTCTTTGCATCCTTAGAATACACAATGCGATTTTTCCCTTGATGGACACCATTTTTACCCTGCACGTGCAGTTGCTCACCACTAGAGGCCGCATATTCTTTGAGAGCAATTATTGGCCACATCTGCCTGCATGAACAAATGGACAGACTTGTAGAAATGGACACTGGAATATGAGTTGAGAGCTTTTTAACCTTTTCACTGACAGGTCCTTTGTCATAGGGTTCCCTGTGGCTCTTTTGTCAGGTGGACAGGTTAGCAGCAGAGATGGCTGAGGTGATGTGCGGCTGACCCCTGGCACAGTCTTTGTTCTAGACTTGTAGGGCAGAGAATGGAGAGTTGAATGGCAAGTGATGGCAGGCCTGTCGTGAGTAAAATAACAACCTTATTTCGTTGAAGTTGTGAATTGAATGACCTCCTACTCCAATAACTCTTTAATAATTGAAGGTGGAGCATGTTGGATTTGTAGCATAATTTTTTTCTAAATACGTGATCATCCATTTCTGAGTTGATTGGTTTTGGCAGGCAGACATATTTGAGCACTAGCTAATGCAGCAACCTCAAGATTTCTTCTTCTGTTGGCCTCACATTCACATGGGAAATTGACCTGGTGGGACCATGAAACAAAGAACAAAGCAGGGGAGTGAATGGCATTCATTCTCTTGCTTTGTGGTGGATGCATTGTTAGCCTTTTGTTTCCAGTCTGCCTTATTGGTAGAGTTTCCTATTGAACCTAATTTTCAACATGAACTAGCTCCATTGCTCAAAATTGTAAGGTAAGGCTTATGTAACCAGCTGTGGTTGAGCTGGGATTTTTGACTGGCTGGCAGCTATGCAGACATAGGCCTCTGTATATGGGACACATACCCTCCCTGGTGAGCTATTGAGATGCTGCAACTGCAGCAAACTTATTGCTCAACTGACAAGGTGATATTTCTTGTAAAAGGCATCACATCAGAAAGATGCAAGATCAAAAATAAAAGTTGTTCTGTTGCTTGTGTTTCTGGTGTACTGTATTTCAGCTTGTATTTTTCTTTTTACGTGTTTGGGTCTCTAATATATGTAGTTAAGAGTATTTATGGCACCGAATGAATGTAAGTAAATTAATTTTCGAGGCTAATTAAACTGTGAGGCCACCTCACTGATCCACAGAGCATCTGCCACCTTTGTAACCTTTACATCTGACTCAGAGGTCAGAAAAAAGTGCTCACACAGTTGGATGACAGTATGCGGTGCGTTCTGAATTAATGGCGGGTTTTATGTAAAAGATAAATCGGACAAAGGTGTGCACAATACGGTGCACATTTAAATCTACAAGGCTTTTAATAATCCCCATCAAGACACCAATTGTAAGTCTATTTTGTACGTATCACATACTTTGCTGATAAGTTATGTTTGGAGGCTGTCAACCTGAAGAAACATAGGAAATATAAAAACTACCTTTCTGTTTGTAGCTTTCTTTTTAAATAAAAAGGAAGCTGAAATCTAAAAATGAAAAAACATGTATTATATTTTGTCGGGCTGAAGGTGTGTCTTTTTTTTTTTGGGTCAAGGGCCGTCCACATCACATCAGTTTCTATAACTAAGCGGTGTGATAACGTACTGTAAACAGTGATGCCAGGCATGCCCTGTGTGATCCAGCAGAACCAGCAGAATTAATGCTTTTGTATGAGTTAGCGTCAGTTCGACGATATCCTGCCATCATCAGGGGACATGAGTAAAGAATAATCCTCACAGTCCCTGTCAACACAAAAGGCACTTGGCAGTTGGCTACCTTGCAGTTAATTTGATACTTTTTTGTGCATGATTTTCAGCCTAGTATGTCACCTTTAAGCCATTTTTTTCTAGGGGGGATGGACCCACTTGCAGACTCTGCCCTTAAGCTCTTCCTGTTTTTCAAAAGCGCCCATTGCGTAGCACACGTTTGGCACAAAACCGAGAGGTCCAGACTGGCAGAAATAACACTAAAGCGCCTGGAGCACCAGCTATTATGATTTTGGTACGCACCTTCACTTGCCAGGGAGAGATTGGCAAGCATAAACCAAACTTTATTCCAGCCCAAACTTAATCAGATTTGATCTATTGTTCATCTTTCTTTCTTTTTTGTTTGAAATTTAAATCGTGCTTTTTATTTCTACTGTTTTAATGTATCTGTAAAGCACTTTAAATCGCCTTGTTGTTGATTTGAACTCTACAAATAAACTTGCCTTGCCTTGTAACGTACTGTACAGTCTTCAGTTATTCTAGAGTCGCTTCATAAATATAGATGAACCGAATGCCATGTGTAGTGACCAGTTTGAAGACGCTATGATCCAAGTTATTCACCTAAAATAAAAAAGTATCAGTTTGTCATTTGGCATGTAGAATAAAGTGACAGCCGAGCTGACTTGATAACTGAACTTAACATAACTTTAATTTGAGAGGATTTAATAGCAAATCAATGATGCTTTTATGCAACTTGTATTTTTATAGGCTACCTAAGATTATGTAAGCAGCACCACTCACAGCTTTAACCAGGTTACAGGTATTAATGCGTTTGCACACGTATGAGCATGGGCCTCAGATCTCATGTTTATGCAGGCTCTCAGGCCCTTTGCGATGGGCCAGTACACAGTTGTGTCAAGACTTAACAGGCCTGACTTCTTTGTAGCAAGGTTAAGAATTGTTAAGGATTAATACTTGAATAATGTGTGAAAGGTAAGAAATAAACTTAAAAAGTAAAAATGAACTGACAGCAGTCTTAGAAGAATTATTTTCTTTTGCATTTGTTTTCCTTTTTTATTTGAATCTGTAAGGCATCGTGGTTGTGAGTTTAAACACGTTTCAGACTTTCAGCAATTCACCACAATGACAGTAAAAGAAAGGAGTTTCCAACTTCGAACAAAGGAAAGAGATAACGCGATAATGGACTGACTTCTTGCAAAGGGAAGCCTAAGGGATAGATAAAGGGCACGGATGCCATGATTTATTATTTCTTTTTCTGTTCATGATCTTTGAAAAATGTTTCGTTTCAACCAATGTTTTTCAGAAAACCAACCTGTCATGACAAAGAAAGACCAGATTTTCAGTCTCTGCTCAAGGTAGTTTTTCTACAGCCTGTTAAAACAGAAAAAAATATTCCAAGGATAATAGACTTGAAAAGTGGAATTTGGGGGATTTTTTTCTTCTTCTGGCAGTTGGATGAAAAAAAATCACCCTGATCATATCAATATTTTATAGGTATAAAGGTTTATTTCCTATTTTTATATTTGTATAAAACATTTCACTGTGATGAAAAGCAAACCTTTTACATATTTACATATTCTTCTTTTAACCTTCTTGCGTGTTTTTTTTTTCTTTCCAAGCACAGTAACTACTAAGTTATATCTCTATGTTACTTATGAATCTTAATAATACCCAATCAATAATGTTTAAATCAGAGTGAGACTTGATGGATATACGGTCCAAAATGATGCAGGTCAGGCTCCTATGCCACAAGGTTTGCATCAGTCTTCTTCTAGAATTCCCCAGACATCCATCTTACACAGGTTGGGTTACAGCATCCTTGTGTTGTCGTAAATCACTGAGATAGTCATTAATTTTTAATATTTAGATACCTATGTGCTGTGCTGCAGTCCAACTAGCTCCTCCACTTCAGAGAGCCAGCCTCATCCATTATAGCCTGTCTTGCCGTCCCTTCCCTGTGCATGTTTGGCTGCACTTTTCTGATATCATTAATACTCATCAAGAACACCTTCCATTCATGCCACTTTCTACCAGGCAATTTATGCTCTAATACTTTCTACCACCTACTTTCTTCTCTCTCCTTTTTAGCACATTGCCGTCCCTCTGACTCATCGATCCTCAAACATATAGCCCAGAAACTTGTAGCCCTTAAAATTTTGATTGTTGATTTAACTGGATTCGGTTGGGGCGTCACGACTGATTGAGAAAGGCCTGGTTATTTTTTAACAGTCAAAAACTATGTCATAAGTTTCATTTTGTGCTTTTTAATGAAGTCACAGCCCATTGGATTCGTGAACATGTTTTTGAAGCAATGATATTACTGACAACACATTAGTTAAACAGGGTGGTGTTCTGTGATTGGGAAGATATTATTGTAGCTGGCAACCATATCGCAGCACAGAGGGAGACGTGCATGCTTATGAAGTCATGCTGATGCTCACGACAGCAAGACTGGATGTAAACTGTCATCTCCGGCTGATCTGGAACCAAACAACAGACCTTTCATTCAGCTTAGATGCAGTGCTCTCTCTCTCTATATATATTTTTTTTCATACAGTATAAATGTAACTCTGTAAGAGCAAGATAAGGTAAGAGTAATAAAACCAGTCTTTGAGAATAATAGTTCTCTCAGTTATCATTTGGTCATGGGGCCCTTAGTCACCCTCTCCATTGTTATTGTCATCTAGAAAAAAAAATCTAGAGCTACTGAACTGATCTAGGAAGTTACTGTGATTAGTCATGCAAATGCAGTAAAGTCCCTGCATCATCTTATTCGTCTTAGATGGAATCACAAAGTCTCATTTCTAGCAACAAAGACACTCAGCTTCAGATATCAATTTTTGTCATTTATGGTAAGAACCCCATCACTTTCCATCTGCGCTAGGAGCAGGTGCAGTTACCCTGGGTTAGCCACACATACCACTTTGGTTTTGCCTGCTGTTGCATCCATCTGTGTAATCTGGGTCAAAGTGGTACTGTGGGGATAAATTTATAGCTTGCATCACAACTCAATTTAGCTGGACGGAATGTTTGTTTCGTTATGCCAACATTGTTACGAGGTGTGCTGTCGTGAGTATGCACATTTCCTTTTGGGCATCGATACAGATGAGTGTTTTTTTCAGTTTGGTGGATTTCCTTGAATAACTGCGTCATATTTTTGTTTTAAGTTTGAGCATTACCAGTTATATTTAAGAGAATGCAGATATCTCCATGGCTTACATCACCAGGACTATGCAACACACACCAAAACAATCTTTCTGGAGCGCTTACTCTTGACGGTGCTCATTAAAATGTGGAAACTTGCAGCAACTCTGCATTTGTTAGAATTGTTTTACTTTTTTGGGTCTAATGGTGCTGAAATTTGAATAGTGAAACAGGCAATATTTACATAGTCTGGTATTAAAATATCTCCACTGAGATGTAGTATCAATATTGCAATTGTTGTCGATAAAAGTAAGGAATAGATGAATGTTTCTAGAACTCTACCAAAGGATAATTCAAAGTTCTATATAAAATTGTAACATGGGAACCAAAAGTGTCCTTTATAATAATATCTTTATGTCTGTGTCCCTGTCTGCTTGTCTGCCATGTGTATTGAGCAACTATATTTAATAAAACCAGACAGTATGTCTAGTCTTAACCACTGTAGAGTTGAAGATGTAGTTGGACTCCTGAGCACAAAGCTGTATAAATTTGCAAAATAATGAGTGAAAAGTGATTTTCCTCAGTTTTTACCTCCTTAAGGCTGAAAGACTGAAGTTAATTTCAATATTCCCCATGTGTTATACAAAGATAAGTATGTAGAGATCAGTTAATTAGTGACTAACTTTACGTAATTACTGACCTCCCCATTCTAAATGGTTGTGTTTAATATATCATGCTGATGGTGAAGGGCATTAAGGAGCTTGTATGCTCTTGTTTCCTGTAGTAAAAATTGGCATTTGTTTGCTCTAAGAATGTGATGCTGGAAAAGTAGGGATTCCTCCACAGAGGTGATGTTGGAAAGGTTGTGCATTTTGAATGCAACCATGCACTCCCTTTTCCTATTTCCAGAGGGTCCATGAGCATAGGGTTCCATTGTTGTTAAAGTAAAAACCAAGATGTCGCATCTTCTCATTTGAGAACAATGGGCCTCATGCAAGAACATTTTTGTATTTTTATTCTAAATTTCTTTCACTTTTTTCCTAAGGTCTTGTACGAACATGCCACTTCAGATTCAACAAACGCTCTTAACTTCGAAAAAGTTTGTAAACGACCTGCGTAAATAATGAATGCCACCCCTGCGTATTTAAGTGCACGTGCATGAGGGTGTTCAATTTGCATACTCCACGCCCAAAATAATACCATATAAGGCAGTGCTTCCTCTCTCCTGTGCCAGGAAGTGTTGAGTGTTGAGTCATGAGAATGGCATCAAGGTGCAAAAATAACAACTTTACGTGCTCTGAGACTGAAGTTCGGCTTTCAGAGATCCAAAAAGGAAAATCTGTAATTTTTAGTGGTGTCAGCAGTGGAATTACGGGACCTGCTAAAGCGAAGAAATAACTGACAGCAATTACGAGTGCAGTTAATTCCATGTCACCTGTAGTTCGTAATGTCACCGAAATAAAGAAAAAATGGTTTGATATGAAAATGGCTTAAAAATAAACGTCTCGCCATGGCCAGCTGCTCGATGACTGCAACTAAAGCCGTGCAATCAGTTGATGCCTCATCATGATGGCACTTTGATGGGGCGGTCCATGAGAGGGGTCTTCTGGTGTGTTGTCAGCCAGCTGGTTCGTGGGAGACCCTTGTTCATGGCAATATTGTGCAAAAAGCAACATGCCAGAATAATCTGGATGAGAGTTTTGATGACCAAGGGGAGCGCACGACTCACAGAGGACTGAGACACACCTGATGGTGAAATTGAGTTTGATCAGCGTGTTTCTCTCCGGAGTTGTGGCTCTAGCAAGCT